>NC_084674.1:17665803-18962089 GCF_028389875.1 Rhea pennata
CTAAGGTTAGGCAATAGCAATGTCTGTGCCCAGCTGAGTCAGGAACAGCCTCAAGTTCTAATGGATAAGAGACTGCGCAGCCTCTAAATTATTTATTTTAAGCCTTCCAAGGACTGGATGCCATTATATTTTGCCAGCATCAGTGTGCTACTTGAGGGCTGGACAAATTAAAATGTGCTCTAACCACTTCCCATCCCCAATTTATGCTGAGATTTTAGATTTGAAATGCCAGAAAACAAGTCTCTAGTCTTCAAGCTGGACTTGGCTCCTTCAATGCAGATTGCCAGTTCCAGCAGCAGCCAGTCCATGTGTCTCTGGAAAGGCATGTGCTTGCATGGTAAGTTTTCCAAAAATCCCAAAACTGAAAGGGGGGATTTATAGTAGATACACTGCATAGCAAGGGGTTACTTAAAATTTCATATCACTGACCTCCCTCCACGCCTGCTAGGCTATCGGTGTTCAGTGCTGCACGGATCAGCTGGGGCTTCTCAGGGCAGAAATTTATGTGGCCACTCCTTGAACCCAGATAATGTTCTGGCTGGACTTCCCACTACTGGTATCTGCCAGGTTAAGCAGAATTTAATCAGCAAAATTATTCTGTTCTCTTTCAAACCAGTACCAGTGTGAAATTAAGTGCTGGAAATAGATCTTTTTTTCCTAGCATTAACCCAGCATTGCTGCTAAGCAAGGTCAGCTACAGGGCTCAGGGTAGACAGCATGAACTAAGCTGGTCTCCAGTTTTACTTGGCAAAGACCAGGTTGGTAAATAAGCAGCAGAAGAGGGATGATATCAGGATAAGGTTTCGAGAGATGTAGAGGTTGAAAAGAATATGAAACTTGTTGCCTTCAAAGGAAAAGTTGTAACAACTCAGGCACAAACATGAGAGACCCTGACAAAGAAGTGAACAGGAGACACGGTAGAGCAAGCCATGACATTGGCATGTCTGAAAAGCTTTTACAATATTAAGGAGGTGGTAGAGATTTTTTAACAAGAATTGATGTCAAAACATGAAAGCAATTCCTCCTCTTTACTCTTATCCTTCATGCTCCAAGATAAAGCCAGTTTGCTTGCAAAGTAGCCTAGCCATTTTGTATGCTATTTTAACCATGTGAGAGGAGGCAAAACAGTCTAGACCCATCAGAAAGCACAAAGAACATAAGACTATGGTGTACTGAAATACTCAGGTTTCCAAGCAACTTGCAACGTTTTGGAACAGATGATGTCTGTACGAGTAAGAGATCATCTGCTTGCTCTACATTGCTGGTTAATGCGAGACCAGCATGAGGGTAAGAATTGATAGAGTTTATCTGCTTGTTTACATCTTGCACCAACTTACGTTATTTTCAGGTCCAAGAACTGGAATGAAGTTTATAAAAATCAAGTTCTAGTATGTATTATTGCACTTTCAAAGCATTCTGCATATGGTGTTTCATGCAGCTGCCATAGCACGGCTGTGATTTTCTGCCATTCCTGCTTTCACTGCCATATACCAAAGACTGCCAAACAGACAATATAAAGCACTATACAATCCTATAGCAAAGCAATGTGAAGACAAGTTGTGGTTAATAAGGATCCCATTTTAGTTTTGGTCCATAGGCTGTGAAATAAGGAAAAGTTATCTTCCCTGCTTAAGTCAGCTTTACAGGCAGAACTCAGCTGGCATGGGTGAGCATTTGCTACCTGGGACAACAGCGGAGCATGCAAGGAAAATCCACAGTTTTGGTGGGAACTTGACTCCTGTGTGGTAGCAGATCATGTTGGAAAATAGCCTGTGGCCAATCATTCAGTATGCATCAAACAATGCTGCTTGTTTTGAATATAATCTGGTTTTTATTAATGCATCATTCTTTGTTCTAGATTCTGGAAGAAAACATGAAGCTAGAGTGCAAGTGCCATGGGGTCTCAGGATCCTGTACCACGAAAACATGCTGGACAACTCTTCCCAAATTCCGGGAGCTGGGCTACATCCTTAAGGACAAATACAATGAAGCAGTTCAAGTTGAACCAGTGAGGGCGAGTCGTAACAAGCGCCCGACCTTCCTTAAAATAAAGAAGCCGCTTTCCTATCGCAAACCCATGGATACAGATTTAGTGTACATAGAGAAGTCTCCCAATTACTGTGAAGAAGACCCTGTCACGGGCAGCGTGGGGACGCAAGGACGGATGTGCAACAAGACAGCCCAGCAGTCCAACGGCTGCGATCTGATGTGCTGTGGTCGAGGTTACAACACCCACCAGTACTCGAGAGTGTGGCAGTGCAACTGCAAGTTCCATTGGTGCTGCTATGTTAAGTGCAACACATGCAGTGAGAGAACAGAGGTGTACACCTGTAAATGAGCACGCGGCCGGGCGGGCTGACCCTGCATCCCGGCCAGGAATACATTTGCACATGCGCTCAACGTACCTACGCAAGACTGTAGCAAAGACCTTCTCTCCCAGAAGAAACGCTGATGAATGGATCCCTGTCTTTTCCTCTCATGTTTCATTGCTCGTATGGATACACAGTTCAGACTCTTACGAAAGTCAGCCAAGAAACAAAAACAAACAACCCCCTTGCTGAGCCACCTGACGCATAAAACAGAGAGAAAAAAAAAAAAAAGGTCATCTCAGCTAATCTGCACCTCTAAAGCGTGAAGCATTGACTGCCTGGTGAAGAGGCACCAGTCAGAGAAAAAACTCTGAGCGTGGCAACTGACTCTCTCGGCTTCAAAACAGATGGTCAAAAACTTCAGTGTGTACGGATCAGGGAGGGGCAGGGGAACCTCCTCGGAAAGGGGCTTTGCACAGGACGGGACGGATGGTGCCCCGCTGCGAACTGCCTGCAGGAGCGTGTGGAGGACGCAGATTTGGGCTTCCACGCTTGTGGAAAGCTTCTGCTGGTCTTGCCCATCTCTTTACTTCATACCGTTTGCTACAGCAAGCAGAACTGTTGAAATTTTCTGTAGACTGCTTTACCTGCTGTTTTGTGTGTGTGCGTGTGTGCGCGCGTGTGTGCTGCAGATTTTAGCACAGGGATTTGGGAAATTTGGGCATAATAATAGCAATATTTAACAATTTATTCAGATAAAACTAATATTAATTTATTTAATTAAAAAGAACTCTACCAACATTTTTGGACCTATTCTGCAATTAAAGTAGATAGCTTGCTTTCTTTGTGGAATAATTTTGTAGAAACAGCAAGGAAAAAATGGAGCTGTATATATTATTATTTACTGGGATATTTCTACTAGTTGGACTTGCAGGATGTGTTCTACAGCACTAGATGTTTGAGTACAAAAGCTGGCATCTTTATATATATGTACATACACAAACACTTTTTTTTGTTTTTTTTTTCCTGTTTGCTGCTAGTTGTCTGGAACAAAAATCAAGTGGTAGAGGTTTTAAATCTTTACCAGATTTTTTTTTCCATCAGCTAAAGAAAGAAGCATTAAGAAAATCCTGTTTGGAATATGTCTAGAAATAAGAAACTCCAGACAAACTTCCATCTTTTGGAAAAACAACCATAGGATAAGAGAGTATATTTTGTAAGAGACTATTTTTATATAAATATTTTATTTATACTACGTCTGCTTGTTCAACCTGTACTTCTTCCTCAAAACAGACAATTTGTAATTCTTGGGCTATTTAACAGAAAAGCTAATTAGTTTGTGGACACAACAGCAGCAAGCTGGAGACAGTCAGCTGCCACTGGTGGATGTGTCAGAAAGCAGAATGAACTTTCTCTCCGGATGCGTGTGTACAAACTGGCTCTTTTCCTGCAGTTCAATTTGCAGAACATGCAAAACAAGAACAGGGTATGTAGCATCAATTTTGTCACATGGCTTGAATTCATGATTGGTATTAACTGGGATGCTCATTTATCTCATTCAAGAAAAAAAATCTGAATTAGCTTCCCACATGCATCAGTCATTAAACTATGGCGTTATGACTAGCAAATGTGCTGTGTGTGCTGTCAGTTAAACCTCTATATTGTGTTACTGTCAAATTTGATTTTAATCAGTGGAAGACTGTAGACTATGACTGTAAAAACTAGCATGACACACATCGTCTGATTCTCATAGATAGGATACAAAGCTTACTTTTTGTCCAGTTCTTTTTGGGATTCACATTACTCCTTTCCTCCAAAAGGAGGGAGCTTAAAAAAAAAAATCCAGAAAAAAAACCCATCCAGGCAAATATAAAGACTTCTCACTTGTTTTTCAGAGCCCAGGGAAACCATCTTGTGTTGCATTTTTGGTATTTCCTTTTTCATCACTTCTAATTTCTTCAGACATTTGTGGGGTAAATATATTCCTACTCTTAGAATCATTCTGTTCCTCCTGCTTGATTTGTTTGCAACTGACAAAAAGTAACCTGATGTTAACAGCATTTTTAATCGAGTGAAAACACGGCCCAGAACTGCTGATGGCATTGTACATTTTCTATCTGGGACAGGCAAGATTCCTCTCTAGTTCCAAAATACAGGATCTCCTGACTTTAATAAGGTGAAGAGTGTTATCAGTAAAGGAAGCAAAGCACTCTGCAGTGTGCAGTGTGTTTCACTGGCTCCTGTCGATAACAGCAAGTATTACAAAGAGGAGAGGCTACAGGTGTGCTCAGGGTCTACTGATCTTTGAGGCAAAACTCCCACCTAAGACTATGAAAACTGTGGCCTACACTGAGAAAGTAAACAGCAATGCCATTAAAAATGTGTCAAAAATTTAGTATAGTAACCTAAACTTTTAGAATTTGCCTGAATGTGGTATGATATTTTTTAAACTCTCTTCTCATATATATATTTAATGCTTTTTTACGTGAAAAGACAAATCCATACAGTAGCTGATCCTTTCAATGTACAATTAGGATTGATTTTTAAGTTCTCCTGCAGACCTACAGCTTAAGAAAATATTCTACAATTCAAAGAGCAATATGAGGGATTGAAGTAAAATATGATTAACATAATTTACTTTCAAACTTATGACTTGTCAACATAAAGCAATATAAAAGTTCTTTTTTGGTAATGGAGTTTATGCTTTTAGGTCAGCTAAATTCTATGCATTAGGAACTGATAAGACATAAAATATAATGAAGTACATACAGTATGGATGTTAGTAACAACATTACAATATGGTTTAATAGGATAGATCTGATATTTAATATTGGAATTTCCTCCTCCCCAGTCTGTATTGGGTTTTTACTAGGAGGATACCACAGCACAGTCAAAAATGTGTTTTCTTCACTGATTAGAGTATTCTACAAATTGTACTTTTGCAGAATGTTTTTATGATAGGAAAGTAATCTGTAAAACTCCCACTCCCTATATATTTCAATATATAGTGATGCACAATGTATGGCTAGCAGATTAATTCTTAAAGAACAGATATCTTTAAATAGTTTTACTCACAGTAATAAAGAACTGGACACACAATGAAGTTAATCTGATATACCTTTTCCCTACTGTTTACAATATTACTGGTGATCTGTGCATTAATTAGAGAAAATTTCAGTTTGTCTAATAAAAGGAAGTATCACCCTGGGAACTCCACAAGGTGCTTTATGAATTCAGGAGCAAGGAAAGCCACAATCTGCGTTCAACTAGAAAGTCCTTGGAAATTTGGATGTGTTGTCTCAGATAAGAGAAATCAGAATCTGCCGTGAATCCGGAGTTAATTGGCCATTCTCTAAACGTGCTTCGACGGCACAAAGAATAAACAGGAGAAGGAGAAAGATTTACGATTCTGTAGATATTCCTGCGCACACAACAGTTCGTTCTTCGTCCTCCGGGACAGAAGAGCTCTGCTTTCACTCGGAGAAGCAGCGCACAACGGAGTGGAGCGCGCGCAACTGCAGAGCAATGCAGCTCGCAAGAGAAAATTCATCTTTTCATCTCTGCTGAACAGGGGAAGTGCCGGATTGCTGTCCCCATTAATAACTTCATGGAGGCTTTTAAAGAAAACATACGTTCAAGAGGCAGGAAGAGTAAAAGGAGGAGGAGGAGCAAGAGATCAAACATAACTGCAAGTTGGGAAGCTATTTTTTACGAAATCTCACTTCCTTATTTGATACTGGGACCCAAATTCATGGAAAGGAAGCAGTTCTGCACTGGAATTCCTAAGCAAGTTTTAAGAATTTTACCTCTCAGCCTTTTTTAAAGGACAACTAACTAGATTACAGTTAGCTCAAATACTTGAAGTACCTACATAAAACACAACTCAATCAATGATTAAGCTTTCTTTGCCATGTAGACACAAAACTGCGATATATCTTTCAACAGTGATAATTAGAGTGAAAACATCCTTAAAATCTAATCTTAAGTGGCTCATTTGATAAAGTTATTTTAAAGGTACATAGTTACTGACAAAAGGAAAATAATAAACATATGCCGTTTTACACAGATTGCTTAATGAACTATCTCGGGGATTACAAAAACTATTTTAACTGGTCACGCTTGAAAAGCAATTTTTTGAATACAGAAACACCACAGACTGCAGTCAGGGTGCATATATTCAAATGAAGGTTCAGCAAAAGTATTTCTAACAATGTTTGCACATTTATCAATAGAGAAAGATGCACCATGGATGTCCAGGATGAGTGTACTAATACAGTCCACCCAAACCTGTAATCCCAAGCAGATCTGTTGAACAACAAGCTCTCCAACCGCACTGCTGGTAGCAGGACTAAATTGCAGAAGCAGTGACTGACATGCCTAGAGAGGGGTGGCCAAACCCTGACCGGCACCGCTGCTGTCAACCAGTGGGCAGGCAGCCTGATTCCGGGCCTTTAATATTCCAAAATTTTCCATAATTGAATCAAGTACCGGACTTTTATCACCCAGCAGAACACCAGACTATGAAGCTCATCTAGACTCTAAAACACTCTTCCTTAATTCAAGGTCACCTTGGATAGCTCTCAATATGGAAAATGACTTAATTCACTGTACCAGTTTATGTTCTTCTGGGAAAAACTATACAAAATAATTTCTCAAAGGCAAGCATTTTAATCCTAATCAAAAAAATAGGGAATCCTTTCTCTGGAAAGGAATGTTAATAACATATGATTAAGTTAAAATAACAAAGAGATGCACTTGGATCTAAAGGACTCCAGGTGTCTGAAGGAGGCTACCAGAACTTTGTGGTCCTCTTGCCTTGAACAGTTCAGAGACAGTGTTTTAAAACCATAAAGGCTTCTTCTGATGCTTTGCAGTTTTATGGGATGCATTTTTGCATTTTGTTGTTACATATTCATATTTTCATCAATAGCACATATTGAGTGATCTAGAATCGGGAGGTCAAAAACACATACCAGAAAAATCACACTTGGAAGTATAGCATGGTATATTTACTATCTACGCTCTCAAGTCCATATAATTCCTCACCTTGATCCTATATTTTTGTCAGAGTCACTGTATCACACTCCCATCATGTAAGATGTCTGCTTTGTAATAAAGTTTGATTTCTCTGGGAGAGGAGGAGATTATACCAACCTTTGAGAAAATGTTTTCAGGATTATGTGCACAAAATACAAACGTAAGGTGGAAAGGATGCTATCAAAATTGCACTAGTTGCCTGCGATTAGTAGCACATATCCAAATTCTGTTAGCATAGAAAGCATAACCTTAGTTTTTGTTGTTGTTTCCGATACTAGCTTGCATCCCTTCCCTACACCAAGAAATACATGTATATATCATACCAGATCCACAGCTCATTTTGTGGATACACACAGTTCACTAGCACTGTGTCATACAAAGCCTCATGCACATCTTAAATGCTTATGGACAGGTATTTTTCCTGGGAACAAGCCGTTATATAACTTCCTTTTGCACGGAAAGCACTTCACTTTTCCGTTTTCACCAGTGTGCCTGCCTGCTCAGGCTACGCGCTTCTTATTTTATTATCTCCAAGCACTTGGAGTGTTTATAAGCTGTCCAGTGCACTCCTCCAAGTTATTGATGGCTTCTGCATCTTGATCTCCTCTCTGTGCATGAGGATACAATACACTAGAGGAGAAGGACACTCGGTGCCTAAAACATTCACTATAATATACTTGTAATTCTGCAGCCCAGTGCAAGAAATCTGTAATTACTTCAGTCATCTCAAACATTGTGTCCCTCTAACTCACAACCTCAATATTGTCGAGAAAGCCACACTGATGGCTATTTAACATGACGTTAAAGAGAGTGGACCAGAACAGATCTTCTTTAATCGACAAACTTGTGTAATAAATTGTAGCAAAACCCGTGAAGAGACAGTGCTGAACTTTGTTCTCTCTCAGGCAGACTCATCACTTTAATGGGACTGCAGAGGGAATGTGCAGTGGATACTGTCCGATATTACCTGTTAATCACATTTACTCATTGTTCACACCCTTCTCCATCTCTAATTTTTCTTATTCCCAATGTTATTTTTGAGCTTGCTTCCATCATATGATGTTAGCATACTGATTATTTTGACTACAAAAATTTTACAAATGAGTCTGACAGATTCCTTCCTGGATCTCTCATGCCACTTCTTCTATCCTGAAATCCTTTTATTATTTACACAATAAAAGGGATTAAATGCCATAACATTTTTGGCACTTCAGTGACAAAGCAAATATCTATTTCTGGCCTCACGGAACTCACAGAATAAATTAAATCAAAACCCATTAGAGAACTGTCTGCATAGTCCCTCGGGTTACATTTTAAGCAATCACGTGCTATGGCTTGTTCTTGGTGGTGGAGGGTAGAGATTCTCCAAGTGATGGCATCAGTATCTTGCAGAAAAGTAATTCCTATCACACTTTAGCAGAGTGAAGTGCTTTTTAGTGTAGAAAGCAGTTCATCAGACAAGGACTACTCTTATTAAACAGTAAGAAAAGAGACAAAGAAACTAATGGCCTAATATAGACAGGATGCAGCCCAGAAGCATTTTGGAAAACAAACAGGAGAACCACATAAAAACAAAAAACACTGAAAAATGCAGTGCATGGAAGGCAGACTACCGAGTCTATAAGAGACCTGAGAGAGGGCTTGACTAAATGGTCCCATTCAAGCCCAAGCGAAGGCTCTCTACCTAACGCACAACTCACAGTGCAATTTCATTTGACTCAAGTCAAATCCAAAATATTTCTCAATGTGCTGTGCTAGGAGAAGGAGAAAAAGCTTGTACATATTGGAAAACACGTCCGGCCACTGACATCTACTCCATGTTGGCCACAATAAACCTGCTTTGTGCATTGTTTCTTGCACTCTGCTTATTTCCTACCAACTCTGCTGTTACATGGGAGCCTATGGAAATACGCAGTGTGGGCTACATATCTGTCCATATACGGCTTGATTTTGAAATGATTTAAATTTGATCAGAACTATTTTAAACTACAGAGTAAATTAACTGTCTGACATCTTGAGCTAGAAGTTAATGGAGAAGGACAGCAAAGATACAGTACTGATAGTAACAGTAGTACAGATACAGAAAACCATAATGCCAGCTCATGAGTTTAAGATATGTTAGCACTACAAAAATCATTTCTCACATCTTTTTAAAATTATCAGGATAATTCTTTTTGACTTTCTATAATGCTGTGGAGTCTAGTGGTACAAATGTTCTGCACCGAGTCTGGTCTTGGTTAGCCACTATTTTTCCCATATACAGACAGGAAATCAGGATACACAAAGCACAGGAAGGCCAGCTAGTGGACACAAAGGAAGTCTGTGCAAAAATTAGGAGTACAGCCCAGATTTCTCAGCTTTGCCATGCTGCTTTAAGGAACTCAAGCAATGCCTGTTTTGCTTCTATTTACAAAATACATATCAAGATTTCAGGGTTTTGGAAACAAGTTCATCGCATGTAGCGAGTTCACTGTGTGTGGTATGCAGCTGAAGTCAGGAGACTCCCCCCTCTTCTCACCTCATTAAATGCTAAGCACACAGTAATTAATATAGCATTAAGTACAAGTCCAGGGAAAACATGGTAACCTGGTCTTAGTTTCATCTCTGTAAGTCAAATGATTAGCAAAGATGTTAGCCAAGGAAGGTAGCAGAGAGCAGGTTAAGGCAGAAGACGTGGACAGGAGTTCCACACTGAGAACAAATAACCTCTGGCAAGCTCAAAATCTGAGGGTCTCTGTAAAATAAGAACAAGTTGCCGTGATACTTCATCACTGACAGCATATTAAAAAGTTAACAAATATTCTAATGGAAGATTTTTAACAGGACAGTGCTAAACTCATTTCTGTATCCAGACACTGCATGGTGTTCTCTGCCACCAAAAGAGGGGGACGTGAGGAGACTCACTCAGGTCAATGAGTTGTGCCCACTAAGTACAAATTGTGAGAGTTGGAATAGAAGCTAAAAAAACGGATTAAAGCCTTTCTGAGAAGTTAGAAAGGCAATTTATCTGCTTCTGTATCTCCTTTTGTTCTCAGATTGGGTACCAGTCAGAATATTTTGATGCTTGCCCATCTTTAATTGCAAGCCACATGAACTGAGTTCAGATTAAACAGTAAAGAGAAAAACTTCTCAGGATATATACTGTGTTTATTTAGGCCAAACCGGCTTGGATGGAAGTGCAAAATCAATCAAAGCCTAAAAGGAAGCTGGCAAGCTGTCAGTGCCTTAGCACATCTTAGCTGTGCTTCTTCCGTGAGAAAGGCAGTGGCGAGGGGCTGAGAAATTCTTCGCATTTATAGCATAACATCGATTTATATAACAACGAGATGAGTTAAGGTGATACATAAACCTTAATGGATGACCATGCACCAAAGTTGTCATTTTGATGACTTGTTTGGGCAGGAGTGGTAGTGGCTCAGTGATAGATTATTCACCCTTTATCCTGCCACAATGACATCTGCTTTATTCACAGATCAGCCACCAGTTGCTACAACAACGCCAGTGTGCTTTAGAAAATGTTGTTGAGCTGCTGAGAGAATCTTGGCTACCCATTAGCAAAATGTTAACTATGCAAAACCAAATAGCGTTTGGTTTTGTTGTAGGAAAGAAGTCAATGCTCCGCAATAAGTAAGAATGTCAAAAAGAATTTACATTCAAAAAGTAGAGAGGGGTTTTAACCCATGATATCACCATGATTCAAAAATCCCCCTGGAATTCATTAGTGAGACATTAGGCCTGAAGAAAAGAGAAAATAAATAATGAGTTTTAAAAAGAAAGAACAAATACACTTTCCTCTGAGCAGCTTGTTGTCTGCAGCATTTTAACATGTCCGTTGCCCCTTCACTTTTCCTGTTCATTGTGTTGGACTTTTACACAGTAATCCTTTGCTAATAGGGTTTTATTTATTTTTATTTATTTCTTTTCTTCCCACTTAGCATATTGAGGAGATGCTAGATGCTGTTAAAGCACGCAAGGAAACTGATTTGGCTACTAGATAGTCTCTTGCTTCCACTTCAGCAGAAGGCAAGAAAACCTTACGCTCTAACATATTCCTTAGGAAAGTATTCACAGGCATTTGTAGGAGGAACAGCTTTGTCCTCCAGCCAAAGAACGCAGCTATCATGTTTGAGAGCCAGATAGCGCATGCTGTGCCTAGAAATCAGGAGCAATGCTCGGAGCAGGTAACGTTCCCACGAGCACTTAGCTGTGGATAGTACAGCGAGGACACAGGGACAAAACCACTGAAATCTCCAGCTGCTAAAGTAGCTACCTTGCAACTTGGTCTTGTCTTCCATAATGTGCAGAGCAAAACTCCTCCAAATTCTAGGAAAGCACTGCTTGTCACCTCCCAAGTGATTCGTGTTGGGCTGCATGCAACTGAAGATGATGTTAATATACCTAACATGGCATCCTAACACAGAGAGCACTTTTCTCTGTTCCTGATTCCTGTTTTCTTTTAAAATAGAATGGGTCTATTTTCCTGATCATGATTTTTCATCCTCCTCACAGTTAAGTGAATATAATTCTTAATTTGTTTTCCAAATGACTCAATTTTCTTCCCTTTGTCTCCCCAGCAAGATCAGATTGATTTTACAATGTGTTGTACTTCAAATTTAACTTCATTAAATGTTTATAACATTAAGAGACTAATGACATAAGCCCTGTCTGTTGTATTTATAGGCTGTATGAAGAGACCAAAGACCTGAAAGGACTGAAATTCAAGTTAACTCCCTGAGAACTAATTTCAACACCCACTCTCATCTGTAAAGCACAAATATAATACTACTATTTCAGGGTTATCAATTTAATTCATCTACAAATTTATCAATCATATTTACCATTGGATTTAGAAATCTAAAATCAGCCCATGATGGGCTTATTTTTTTTTTGCCACAGCAGATAGTTAGTTCCCCAACATTAACCTAATGATCCAGTTGCATATTCTAGTTCAAGAAGTTTAACCTGCTGATTACTGGAAGGATATATTTGGGAAATTGTCAGTATAAGTTTTTACTATGTCCTCAATACTTGTTACAGACCCCTTTCCAAAGCAGCTTACAGGGGCATGCGGGCCCCCAGCCTGATTCCATAATAACCACTTTTCTGTTACAATTGCAAAATCATGTTTTTAAAATGAAGAATGCACCTATATTTTATTGCTTAAGCCCTCTCTGTCATTTTTCTGCATAAATGTTCTTCCTCCTCCGTCTGGAGTCTTCTGCTTCTTCCAGAGATTCTTTCTAGAGCTATTGGTCATCACTCCATGGAAGTTAAAGGGAGATCATGTACACTAGCACTAATGCTTCCATAATATTGTTTATCTCTGCAAAATATGCAAAATATATTTTTTTCTAGAAGAGTTGAAATCAATTTACAGCAATTTATCAGTAACTTGAGCAAGGTAATGTGGATACCACACATTGTGGGATAAAACCACCCTAGTTGGTGAAAGCCTTGTTCCACCATAATTTGGGAAGGACAGTCCTGATTAAACTGTAGGCTTGGCATTCAGGGAAAGGCCTTCCTGATACCTGTGCCACCTGCTCTTAATATTTACCTGCTCAAAAGCCTGGAAGATACCTTCAGACATCAGCACATACTGAATTACTTTTTAGTGCACCTTCTCTGTTAATTTTCCGGGGAGTACAACTGGGAAAAGCAAGATTTTGCTTTTTGAAGTTCACAGTACAGTCTGAACTTCAGAAGTGCCCGTAGCAAATCGCATTCATAAGCTGATGGCCGCAGGAAGCGATACCCAGCGCCCACATCTGAAGTTGCTTCTCCAAGTGCTGCCTGTCCCGCCGGCCACGGGAAGACACTTCTGGAGCCTGGGGAGAGCACCTCTCACAGGGCTGCTGTAGGCACCCAGGAGGCTAAACACCAAACAGGGAAACAGGTGTACGACAGGCGGCTGAAAGGTTGCTCAAAGCGTTTTAGTTTGTTGGTCACATCGTACCTCCCCAGCTTTATGCAGGGATGTTGGCAGACAGACCGGGGCAACTCAGCGGTAGACTGAACTCAGATTTCGGTTGTTTTTGTGTGTATCTGGAGTAGGCATTGAACGGGGCGCTGCTCCTCCAGACCCAGGGCGGTTCAAGGCCAGGCTGAGCGGCTCGGCACACCTGCCTTCGGCGCCGGCCGCCCTCGCAGGGCTTCAGCTTTCCAGAGGCTGAAGGTCCACCGCAGCCTCAGCGAGCACGCAGCACGAGAGGTAAGTTTTTGAAAGCACGCCGGGCATCGCGGCACAGCAGGCGAGGAGAAGGGCGGCGCGGCCGCGGCCGCGAGTGGAAGGGAGCCCCTCGGTCTCCCAGGCGCGCAGCCCGGGGGCAGCCCCGAGAGCATCCTCCGAAAGCCGCCCGCGCCCCACCGCGGGGCCGAGAGCGAGGAGCGGGAGGCGGGCGCCGGCCAGGGCGCCCCGCGCTGCCCGCACCCCGCTGGCTCGGCTCGGCCCGGCCCGGCCCGGCCCCGCGCGCGGGCCCCTCTCGGCGAGCGGGCAGCCTCTCTCGCAGCCGGCCGGCGAACCCGGCGCCTACCCCTACCGTTTTACGGACTGCTGTTTTTAAGCTAATTATATACTAGGAGCATTATTTCCTGAAAACGTATATTGCCTTACCAAGGGGGTACGGATAACATCTTCATCTGCCAGAAACAGGATTAGTTTTGACAGAGTTATGTTTACAAACATAAAATTTATCACTTTTTTTTTAATGGCACCTGGGTACACCTGGAACAAGACAGTAGCTAAGGATTTATGTTGGACAGTAACAACGGCTGTTTTTGCTGGAACTATGCCATAACTTAGTGTCTGCTCCTCTGCCCTACTGGGTCAAGACAACACATCAGTCAAGTAAATCACTTAAGTAAATTATTGAGAACTTAAATTGACTTTTTCTACATAATATGTAATTACTTCCTTGAACCAACATTCCCTTACATCACCGATCCAAAAAGCTTTCTATTTATTTTTTAACTGAATATTGATTGGATTTAAATTACAGCCAGCATGTACTATTTGTTCACTGGATTCTGAACTTGAGACAAACTTTCCAACAATTTTGTCAGCCTTTGCTTGCAGTTTCTTGCCACCCACACATCCCCACGCCTAGCGCAAGAGCTGCGGTTCTGTCTGTCAGGTTCACAATGCAAAAATGACCCTAATGAATCTGCTGAAAAACACAGTGCCGAGACACTCGTGGTTACACTATTTGGAGGCCTCGGGACGACGACACTACTCCAGCAGTGCGAGGAAAGGTGAAAGACAAGTTTGCAACATCAGGCTCTCACCAAGATACTGCGAAGGCATGAGGATTAAGGATAAGAGGAAAAGCCAAATATGCAGAGAAATCTCATGCCATACTGTATGGAAGATGGAAAGAGATTTTCCCACAGATCACGTTCTGCGCTTAAGCTCTTGCCCTTATTTAAGGCCCAGGGTGCACGGACACAGCACCGCAGCAGTGTCAGAGCTCAACAGCCTCTAGTCAGAGGAACGCAGCAATCTGCCAGCGTTTTGATCTGTGATCTGTGCAAAGGTAATTCAATTAATACTTTCGAAAGTGTCTACGTGCAAGTTGGGGGGTTGGGGGGGAGCAGAGGAGACCCGAGGAAGGAGAACTCAAGGACTGGAGGAGACTCAAGGCTTGAAGAAGGAAGTTTCCAAGCTAGATGAATCTCACAGCAAAACCTCTCACACGTGCAGATGACACATTCCCTCTGCTGCTTTGGGTGTGACTAGAAAACTCCTTAAATTTTAAGTTTGAAATGACAGTCAAGTGACCCTGGTCTGTAAAGTACGCCGGGCTTTAAAAGAAGGCCACGCAGGTGGCTGCCTGTCCTAGCAAGGGCTAACAGAGGTCAGATTTGTCAATGTGAAACATTTAATATTCGTAGTCAGAATTGTTTCCGGTTAAAATTTGGCAGAAGCGGTGAATATAATTCTCTTGGTATTTTATTAGTTAGATGGGAAGTTAATGGGAAAGGGCAGCTCAAAGTACTTCTGCTCAGGCTAGAAAATACATTAAAGTCAGCGCTGTCATGGATTACACCCAAGGCCGCTGGATTCAGTCACAAAAATTGATTAGTGATATTTACAACTCAACAAATTGCTTTAAGCAAATGTGACATCATGCCCCACTAGTTACCAGAGGAGCTACACACGGGCAGGCTACAAAGCAGCTCACAGTCAGTGAGCACGTTTCTGTATTTGGTGTGATCTTCAGGTAGAACATGTATAATTTTAATCTCCTTATCTAACATTTGGGACAAAGCTACACCTGTCTGAACTTACAAAAGCGAGAAGTGCCTTGCCACTTGAGCTTACCTGTTCCTTACTCTGCTGACTAACATTCACATGTAAGAGCAGAGGAAACTGCTTTATATTTAATGCATTTAAATTGAATTTTAATTGAGATATTGTTTAAAAGCAAAGTCCTAATTGCATCTATTGCTACAACAAAAAGCGAAGCTGTTCAGCACATCAACAGGCAAACAAGCATGCTGCTGCCAAGCTAGCTCATACCTGTACGCTGAAAATTCCTTAGCAGACAGTTACGGCACTGGGACTGAATCCTTATTTCTTTCCCCCTCCCTTGGCCCCCTTCAAGTTTTACAACATGCAAAAAGATTAGTTTTACGTCAGGTTAGTCAACGTGTCAACGCAGACGCACAACAGGGTATCCTAAAACAGGAGCAGCTTTGCAAGACGGCCACAGGACTGCGCAGACAGGCGGCTGGAGGACCAAGCGTCCCCCTCCTCCATGCCCAACCCGAAGGAGGCCCCAGAGGACATCTGGAGGCGGGAGCACTCCCGAACGCCACAGGCGGCCGCGAGCCTGGGCTGGGTCTGGCCCGGCCACGGGTGCCTGTTTCGTTCCCAGGTGTTTGTGAACCGTCAGCCAGCGAGGAGGTTGGTTCGTGCAATCGAGCTCCTTCTCTCTTCCCTACTGGAATCTGTCATTTTCTAATGCATTACATTATACAGTAAATTGAATTTGGTTTGGAGGATGGATTTTTTTTTTTTTCTGCTAATCCTTCTGTATCGTTTTGAGTAATCAGCGGATAGGATCAGCAAGGAAGTTTTGGTCAAATCCTGACAGATGAATTGATTTCAGCAGAACGCATTAAGTGAATGATGGATCTCTGCCAAAAGGGCATGTAGGATTTTGCAAAAGGGAGGGGAATAAGAGGCAGACTTTGCCGTCTCCCTTTTTTCTCCCTCTTAGCCAGCCTCGCTAAGAAAGGGCAAAAGCACTTAAATTCATTGTTCAAATTAATTTGGTTTTCTTATCTCCCCTCTCAGAAGCCCTTTTGCTTCTGGGCTTATCCCATTGTTGCCCTCTTCGTCCTCAAGGCGAACAGCAGCCGGGAGCAGCGGCTCGGCCCCGCGCCCGCGGCGCTGCTCCGCACGGGCCCGGCTTCCCGCCGGCTGCCTTGGCATCGCTGTCACCGCCGTTTGCTTTCTAAGGCTCGGCTGACACTTTCTCAGCACGTTAAGGCTGGCAACGAGAGCTGGGCTGTTGTAACGAGTGACAGTAAAATCACAAGCTTGAGGGAGCTTGTTCCTCTCCACTCGCCGCTCTCCCGAGCAGTTTTCAGAGGCTGCAGTTATCGCCCTGCTCTGTATGCCGAGCCACAGCTTTTGATGCTAATTTGCTGGCGCTGCAAGCTCCCACTGCAAACGATAGATCCCATGACCTTCTTCAGTTACAGATAACACAAACTACAGTTATATTTAAGTGGCATATTGGTTAACCTCAATGGCTTGCAATACTTTCCTTTGACTCAGTTTCTAGCATTTATAAAGGTTTACATTACAAAGGCACCTTGGAGTTTCTCTCAAGGAAATCTAGCCAATAATCTTTCTTGTAAGCAGAGTTTTCAGCACTGAGCTTCATATGATTGTTCTGTTTTTGCCAGGCTGTGCATTACAAATGCTCTGAAACACCAGCAGCAGCACAGACGTTAACGCTAGGTTAGCCTAGATATCTTGGCAAAATGCTTTCAAAACTGGAAGCACTCTGTAATAACAATTGCCACTGCTATAACTTTTGACTCCTCTGAAAGGATTTGCACACAGAATCTGCAAATAAATTTTGGTCTGATTCACCAGATCCAATGGGACTATTAGATAACTAAAGACCATTTACAAAAGAATAGGATCAGGGACATGACTTATGTTCAAGAACATGAGAGGCAACTATAGCACAAATGAAATCCAGGAAACCTGGCTCCTCCTGCACTGTCACTACAAACAGCAGTATTTCTGTGGAGCTGACTAGCGTGTTGCATTTGGCAGCCAGAATCCGAATCTCAAACACACAGAGATTTTTCCAAAGTCTTTGCCACAACCCTTGAAAATTTGTTCCTAGCAATCACGAGCATGGACACCCATGGCAGCACTCCTGACTGCATTACTGGACACACTGTAGAAGGGATCCCCTGCAACCATAGCATTAGAAACCCCCGCCATCAAGGAGAAACATGGTTGCAGGCAGTGCATAATATGTTCATCACCTCTTAGCCAGTTCCAGGGTACGAAGCTGGTTTGGTGTCACCTGGTAGTGACAAAGACTGAGCACCTGCAAGCAGTGACAGAGCCAGTGAGGAGCTAAAATTCCTAACCTTGATGGACAAACTTGCACCTTTGGTAGCTCTTCCCCTCTTAAAGCCAACATGCTTTCCTCTACTGAGGGACAAAATCTGATTGTTTCTCTATTAATCCTGTCAAAAAATGACACAGCAGGAAGGGTGCAGAGTTTGGGCTGTAAGCAAGCATGGTCTTGTCAGTGTTTTTTAGTATGTTGTAGACTCAAACATACCACGGTTTCTTCTAGATATTGGACACACAGATGACCAAGCTGAAACTTGCAATACCTTTCACTGTAAAAGCCTACGACTACAGACATATATTTTTTCAGGAATCTCAGCAAATCTACCTTAATCAACAACATCTTGCTTTCACAAGAAAAAATATATCAAAACTTCATCTCTCTTCTCTCTTAGCAACAAAGCAGTAACTTTCTTTCACCAGTGCAGCAAGGCAGCCACCAAAGCAGTACAGCTTCTGCTTCAGACCTAGATGGGTAAAGACCTAGTGGATAAAGAGGTTAATCCCTGTGGGTTCTTGTTCTCATTGCCATTTCTGTAGCTTTTTTTCTTCTGGATTTTTGTTCAAAAATGGAACTCAAGCGCAAAGTTAACAGTGTTGACAAAGTGTACTTCTAACCACAGCTTGATATTTGCCTGGGTTTTTAGTCAATTTAGAGGAAAGATTTGTTTCAACCAAAAGCAAAAGTTTAGAATCAAACAGATTTTTCTGCTCTCTAGAAGGACACTCAATCTCTCAGAACAAGATATCCAGTAGCTCTTAAATTAAATTTTATTTTGTATAGCTAGATTGTAGCTATAACTACTTTTACCTATAAACACTTCAAAACATACACAGAATTTCAGTGAACAATGAAATTTCTGTCTTACGATGGCGGTGATAAGACAGAACATAGAACTTGTGTGTTTATAATAGCCTCTTTATATCAGAAACCCCATCAGAGTCTAATCCATAGCACTAGATCTCAGGAACCTGATGTTCTTCTGAGATACAGCATGTCAGGACCTGCAATCTAGGTTGTATGTTGCATCATTTTTTCTTAAATCAACATAGATTGATTTATTCATCAGATTTATTCTTTTGACTGTGTTCATATACAAACTAGAGTTGTAGTAAAGGGAACACTGTTATATCCACAGATGTCCGAGCAACATAAGAGACTCATTCCCACCTTCAAGGGCCAAAATTTAGAAAACTTTCACCCTAATTCTCATATTTTGTCAATTCAAAGCACATAAGTCATTTCATAAAATGGTTCAGAGCAGGTGACTACTGGTAGCCATCACTCTCCACTTAGCTACAAACTATGCTTTAGTCTTGGGGAAAGTCCCGTATGATCTCTGAACTGAATTCCTGGTTTTGAAAACTTCATTTGTTTTGGGTAACAGTAGGGCATTTCTGCAAACCTCTGTACCTGCTGGTTACTTGATGAACCTACCAGATATCCAAGTGGAGTGACAAATGCCATCCCTCATGACATGACATGACAATTACATGGTGTCATACTGCCCATTTTAAATCTTTTTTGCTTTGTATAAATACACTGAGCCAGATGTGCCAGAGGACTGATCTTTTAAGATCCTAAAGATCACAGTAGCTCAATCTAGTCTCAAAAATTGCACTTTCTTACATGCCTGGGGCCAGTCTAGAGCTGCTTTTCGCTCTAGTGCATTGCTACAGAAGGAAAAGAAGGAGCGGACACTCCCTCTCGACAACCAAGTTCTAAATCATTTACCTTGTTTAAATATACACACGGTATAGCCTAACAAGCAAAGTAGCTACTGAACCTAAGTTTCTCCTTCTGAAAAACAGATGACAAAATGAACGGGTAGCCATCCATGCAGAAAAATGCCTTTTACAACTGTGATTCTTATCCATTCCCTTCCATTCTCTGTCCCATTACCTCTGTCGTTCATGCATCACTTCCTCTCCCTTTACTCTTCTTTATTATCACTAGCACCATCTCGTCATTCACTGCTCGATTATACACAACTAGACAAACTCAGTCCAGTTAGGCAAATCTGCTTCTTGCTCCAGTGTGCTGCATCTATGATTTAATAGTATGCCAAATTTTCTTAGACCTTCTAACAGCTGATGCAGTTGCATGAACAAAAGTTGTTATTGAATTAATGTATGGATAAAGTATGGATATATTCATTCATCTAATTCCTCAATAACTTGTTAAAGAATGTTAAGTATTAGCAGTTTACTCTTAGCCAGTTTGGCTTTGTTACCAAGATGTGCCTTTGGTTTGCAAGGGACAAGGCTGTTGAAACTCTGTTTTGTCGTCTGACTTGTAACTTGTTGAAGGTTATGAACTGGATCTATACAGGATGAAATGATCTATGAGGTCTGGGTCACTTCATATATCAGCCTTTCATGCTTGCATAAATGAGAATGAATTAAGATGATTTTCACAACATGTATAATTGTTCCTAAATGTTTCAAGGAAAGAAATAGTACAACTTTGCTATATCACAGCAAGTCTGAGGATCCAAATACCTCTTAACCCTTCCAGCGAGATTTATGATCATGCAAATTATACATCATCTTCTCATTACTAAAATAAGGCACTAGCATATGATGGACATACCAGCAGCTTCCATATCCAGAACAATATTTAAACCTATACAGCAAGGCACCTACACTGTGCATGTGCACTCTTAGACAAATTATTCTCTTGGGAAAGATTTTTCTTCTTTTTGTGCTTCCTGGAAACATTCATCATCAACTCAGTACAGTTAAGGAGAGCATTCTGCTTTAAAACATGCTGGGTCAGATTAGGCTGCCAGTAAGCAGAGGGCTCAGGAGCAGTACGGCCGGCGATGGGTTAAGCCCACCTTCAGGCCTGTGCTGCACTACGTGGGAGCGCAGAACTGCGACCATTTCAGAAGGCAGTAACCACCCCCCCGGGAGGAGACACCTGCCTCTCCCCCCTTTTCTCTCAGGTGACACTCTGAAGCTGACAACCAGGGTAGAACGACGAGTAAGACAGGCCTTGAAGATCGAAAATTAGTAGAAAAGCAGGGTGCCTTGCTGGCCTCTCAGTGACAAATGTCACTTCATTTCCAGAAAACAGCAAAGAGAGAGAGAGAGGGGGAGGTCTGCTGGCTTCCAAAAACTGGACGCGGTGCCAGGCTCGTTCAAGGGCGCCCTGTTAAGTTAGTGGGCAATATCACAGTCTTCATTTCTAAATTTTGCATTTTCTGTGGCTGCAAGAGATACTGCAACTATGTACTGCTCCACAGTGATCCCTGAGTGACAGGCCTCCTGCTTGCCGTGACATTCATAATTCCTGGGAGACCCCAAGAGCCTGCTGTCCCATGCACACTGCCACCCTTCTCCATCTTTCTGGATACTGAAGCATCCCGAGCTATTTCTAGACTAGCTCCGTTTCCTTTCTGTAGCAGTCTCAATATGAAAGGCATATTAGATATCCTCAGATTACCTCTAAGAGGTTAGCAGCATAATATTTTGAGGTAATTAAGCTAGACCAATCCCCTCCTTTTTCAATTATTGCTTTGGAAATTAAAAAAAACATCAACTAATAAAGTCAAAGGTGCATAGGTTCATTGAATGACTAAGTACTCACAGGTAGAATATGCTTAAAAAAATTCCTCAGCTTTCAAAAGTAACTATTATAATGTATATTAATGTGTGTGTTACATCTAGCACTTTCTCCTTTTAGATTTCTACATTATAAGACAAATTTCGTTCAAGTGTAGTGTAGTATTCATACCAATACAGGAGAGAAAACAAATACTTGTATTCCTTTCTTCTGTGGGTTATTTGGGATAGTTCTGCAGTCCATTCTTACAATCGCTTATTAAAGCATGTGTGGCTCATCCAAACTACGCGAAATGAAATCACATAGGAGCTTGAACAATTAAAGAACCTATTCAAGTGATACTGTGCTGCACTGAACGTTGCAGAGATGAATTAAAAAAAAGAAACTACAAAACACAGCATTAAAATTCAAGTTACAATGTGAGAGATCAAGGTATATATGATATGGGAAAGCTGAATTGCATTTTGTTGGGGTCTATTATTTCATGATTTAGAGTACATTGTTTCATTCTCTAAGCTATAAAGTGTCATAAATAGCTTTTGATAAGAGGGTGTCTCAGTTTCTTAACTGAAAGCTTTTTGCTATGAAGCAAATAAAGTGAGATCTGTACATCTGTGCAAGTGGTGGAAAGACGTGCAGTATAACCGTGTGCAGCTGACTGCTATTAAGCTGTTTTTTCAGGTTACGGAATTCCTTAGTATAAATGAACCCTGCCTTAAAACAAAAAACCAAAAAACCTGAACTCTCCAGTGAAACGCACCTCTCACATAAAGCTGCATGGGAAAATTACTAGCATCTTCTACAATGGCCAAGGTCACGTCTGATGAGCACTGAAGAACCAACGCTACCAAGAGCGAACATAGTGCTTTCATTCTACAAGACGCTTGTGTTCAGCTAAACATGGCTTGGGAATTAATGGCAAGAGGCTCATACTAAACTGTCGTATATATGCGCCATAGGCCTGTTTTCTAATAAACAGCCCTATGTTAAGATGTAGATCTGTTAAGATGTAGACCAGTTTATTTGATATAGTCCCACAGTGAAGCCTAAAAACATTTAGTTAACTCTCCTAAGTGCTTCTAGGTTTGACTGAGAATAGCAGCTGAAACATCAGAACAGCATATAAAGCTCTGTGGACTTCCCAGCTGAATTTTTCAGGCCAAATTAGCACAGATATTCATGTTACTGTTTTGGTCTGTCTTGAAATAGCTTTCTGAGCCAGTTCAGAGCAGATTCTGAAGCTGTCCTTTGAAAAACATAGTGTCTTGACTAATGCTGTTGTGAAGCAAAGTAAGTTCAGAGTCTACTGGAGTGTTTCAGAGGCAGGATATGGCTCAGAGCAGTTTATCTCATGATGACTTAAAACATTTCAGTCTTTCCTTGGATTTCATTGTCTTTCATTTGTTCAGATATAATCCAGAAACTGGAACCACCTTTTCCAATGGCTCCTTTGCCACATCACTCCCTACTCATTCTTTTGCTTGGGCAACTATTAAAAACTCTTTTGATCTCAATGATCAAATGCATTTCAGTAACATGAATCTCTTTCTGGTTGTTCTCGATATTGTATCTTACATCTGGACTAAAGCCAGTTTGCAGTTCAGAAAATTCTCAGTGACAGGAGTAGTGATTCATTCCAACTTTACAGATCATACTGAAAATTTTGAGTTCCTGCAGAGACACCCCCTCAAAAACAAACAAACAAAAACCCACCACAGCTTGTAACAAAACACAGTAGTCTTTCTTTAACATTACGGGATGTATGGTTTGCTAACCTTTGTTTAAATTCCTTAAATACCTTCAAATTTTCCCCACAGCACAGTCTTACTTATTTTCTTGAAGTCTTGAACATCAGTACTCAACAACTCAGTCAAAGCACAATAGCATCTGCAATATTTCTGATGTGCTATCTATAGCCTTCATGGGATTTTTTTGCACTTACTAAAGCTGGTTTGTCACTAGAGTCCTGTCCTGGTTTCAGAACAAATGACAGTGTGAAGGCTAAACGGATTTTGATAACAAAACAATTTAATCACAGATATATGCAATTTTCTGAATTACAAGAACTTCTTTTTTCTACAGGAGACATGATAGGGTCCAGGAGAAAAGTTGTGTGGATCCCGTTAGCATTTCCAGACCTGCTAGGTATAGCCCCAGTGCAGGGCTGATCAAGATGGTCCCAAATCCTGTACAGGATTGTGGGGTCACCTTGGATTCCCTCAAATTCTCCTTCTTTCTGGGCTCCCTCTGGCTTTTCTCTCCTTTTATCTCTGTCTCCCCAAAGTCTCCACTCAAAATATTGTAGTGTTCTGACTTACAGGATTAGTCAGGGAACACATTTCCTTGGTGACCAATCTATTTAAATCGTGCTGTTGTATTCTGATTTGCGGTTGCTGTTGTTGGTGCTCATAACCTGCTTATTCGGGACACTTCTGTCCCAAATGGACAAGTTGATTTTGCTAGTAAAAAATACATATATACTTCATCTCTACTAAAATAAGGGGCATATGAAGTCTTAGACTCAATTTCTACATTTCATGAAACCTACAGAAGCAAGAATTTGGTGCTCAAAGACAGAACACGGCTGGAAGAATGGAAGTGCTCACTTCAAGTGAAGCACAGAAGTCTCACAGCAAATAATGTACTCTGTGTGCAGAGCCCCACGCATCAAGATTTCAGTGAAGTTCACTGCAATTCATCACTGGAGTCAAAATTAATCTGCTAACCTGGTTTATGCATTCACAATCTACGTGCCAGTAATACCACTGTTGTTTAGATTTCTTCATGTGAGCAGTTGTTAATAGACTTGGATTGGTAAACACTTTAAAAAAAAATTCTTACAACTTAACCAAAAATTATTATGATTGGGGAAAAATTCTACCCTTCCTCCTCATTCTAGAGGGCCAGAAAACTTGAATGTTTTAAATTCCTTGAATTTAAAGGAGCTTAAGATGTGCTTTAAAGTAAGAAATGTATTTCTTCTTCCCTTCTCAATCTCCATTTACTCTGAATGGTTGATATTACTCTGAAATTCGGTTTATATTTAACAGAAATTAATGGCAGACAAATTAAACATTGAGAATTTCAGGACTCGGAGTCTGTCTTTTTATTCCCTCTCCAAGCTGCTTCTGTGTGGTTAAAAGTAGGGAAGTAGGGCCATCATCTTATCAGGAAAGCCTGAAGCACACCAAAAATGAAGGCGTATGCACACGGGAAAGGAGAGGAGACACGTTTCTCATTCCTTATTGGGATAAAACCAAGATCTCTGGATTTTTTCCTCCCTTTGAATGACAGCACTTAGCCCTGGGGCAACCCGGGGCTCTCCCTGAGAACCTAAACACCCAATTTCATGCGGTTGCACGTCAGACTGAGAGCAGAGCCATGAAACAAGTCCTTCCACATCCCAGCGTTTTTTTCCTGAGCATGTGGTTATTTCAGAGTTCATCAGAAACAAAGTACTGGACCAGAAGAGTCTTTTGGCACTTTAATTTAAATTATCACTCATGAAAAGTTTTCCTGTATACCTTAAATCAAGTGAGTTATGATGTAGATACAGCCAACATCAGGAACAGCCTAGCTCCACAGCTCAGCACGTGGTAGCTGCCCTGGTGAGGCAGTGCGTGGGAGCACACCATGCTCTCTCCCCTGCCCACAGCCACGTACAGTTACTGAGCCATTTGCTAAGACTTTGGGAGCACTTCTAGCCAAAACCACAGTCCCCAGCTGAGCTCTCATTGCTTGCATTTTAAGCAAAGCAGCTGTGACGCTTGAAAGGCATAACCAACTGTTGGTTGTTTCTCCTTTTCTACCAACAGGTGACTTTGAGTTGAATTAAAATAGGAATCGCAATGAAAAATAGCCACTTTTGCTCTGCAGCCTCTAATTGTTCAAAGCCATGAAAAAGCTCTTGTAGAGCGGTGTTATTTTCATATCTCTTTTCCCTTGTTGGTGACCTACCCAGCATCTGATGCACTCTGAGCTGGATCTGCAAAACAAAGTCTGTGCACCACGGTCCACCTAATGAAGCTGTTTGAGGTAAATATCCCCTGACACCCTTTGAGATTTTCTTTCCCTTATTCCTTCTCTTTTTTAATCTCATCTCAGCAAACGCTAGTGCTCTGGCTGAATGCAAGGCCCTTCCTCTTCAGAAGCTGATTGTAGCAAGACTCAGATTGCTACCCCTTTCTAAGAAAAATGCCTCTTGACAGCTCTTTGGAATGAAGGGGGAGTTACGTGCAGGGGTGACACTGGCAGAAAGAGTTGGCTCTCACCGTTTTGCGAAACTGCATAATGAATGAAATGTTTAACAGAAGAGAGGATGTAGGGCTGGCAACATGTATTAGTTAAAGGGCTTTTTGAAGCCATCTGTCCACCAGCTTTAGCCACTACTGAATGAAAATTCGTTTTGAAAGCAAAAGGGACAGACACTCTAATCTTCCAGCTCTTCATCCTCCACTGCAAGTCAACTGAAATGCTCAGGGAAGGAATGTGTTCTTCAGCAAAGTCAGGACTGCTCTGCAATCATTTAAAATTGTGGTGCTGACAATACTCACATCAGTTAATGGTATAAATGCAAAATAGCACTAGGGACTGAAAAGATCATCTTCATAAAAATCTGTCAAACCTCATGTACCCTTCAGAGTGCAACTGGCAGAATCTTAGATAAATGAAAGAGAGGTTCAGTCCCTTTTCCAAAAATAAAACTGCAGTTTAGTGCATCAATCAAAATCCTGACTTTCAGCTCCTTTCTTTAATCATTCAACCAAAACTTCCCTTCTATAGCTGGCCCTGTTGATGCTAATTTCAGCAGTAGCATTCTTAATGATTTATGCTCACCTCTATTTCTACCCAGAATGAAAGACAGAACAATCCCCTTATTGTGGGGATAATTTGTGGTATTTACTCTTCACAGAACTTGGATCAAATAAAAAACTTATTAGTTGGTCAGTGCAAAACTGAGATTTACTAAAGGCAAACAAACATTTGATTTCTAAATTTATGATACTACCAAAAAGGAGTGTAAATTCCAGACTTAGCCATTCTCTACCATTGCAGTTACGAGCAGACAGCAACACATTGTTTTATACACTGCAGAACATGAAAACTCAGTTACTCCTTGATGAAACTCACTGTACTTGAGACCTGCTTCCTACTCAACATTGTACACTGTTGAATTAAACACAAGTGCAAAAGAGAATGAAACAATGTTTAACCATGAACCATATATTGCCAAATGTGGGAAAATGACGTGTTAATTTATGCAACAGGATCTGAAGACCAGTGTAAAAGGAAAGAAAACCATCAAGGCAAATGTCTTGGGTGCGCCCTGGCCTACTGGATCTGTGCACCTGGCAAATCAGCAAACTAAAGCAAACAAATGTGGGAAGTAAGTTCATATTTCTGAAGAAAAGAAAATAAGACAATTTCCCTCTCCCCCATTCTAAGTTTGCATTATTATACTTTCCCAGGGCTATTCCATGTTAGTTGTTACCATCTTTCACAGCCCTTGTTTAGACAGCTTGAGCAGTGGCAACAGAAGTGAAGTAGATATTTATGTAGTTGAAACTATAGCATACAAGTGCATCCTTGGTCCTAATTTCAGCAGGAAGAGATTATACAGAGAGAGTTAAAACGGATGTAACTTTGAGGGAAAAATAAGTCCTAGAAAGCTTTGTCCCAAAAAATTAAAAGTAGCATTTGAACAATGTACTCTTGTAATGGTACCTCGCTGATTAGGTTGCATGGTTCATCATCTAGAGTCCAAATATCTCAGGCAAAATTACAGTCTGGAGAAAAGACTGTGAAGCTCCAGTCTTGCTAACAGAATATTTTGACATTAGTTCATAAAGGGTCTATTTGTGAGTTGCAACGTGCCTGCAGGGAGCAGAAACAAGGTGGCATTCGGGACGGTTTGCATTGCTCTGCTGGTAAAGCGGTGAGAAGCCGTACGTGCATCACGTACCTGGTACCCAGCTCTGGGACACAAGGGCCTGCAGGGCGTTACATTTAACCACCAGCAGGGACCGTATGTGGTCCGACACAAATGTTACGCAAGGTGGAGGCAAAACTGGCAGGAACCCCAAAGGGATCAAAACTGAGACTCCACTGTGAATGACTAATTCCTCTCCCAGTGCTTGGAAGCTGCTGACGGACTCCGGCAAACCAGTGTCCAGGCTTGGCCGAAACAGCGCTGAGAGGAGGACGCAGCGGATCTTTGCAAGAGTGGAGGACTGGTGCTAGGGAGAAAGCTATATATCTGCAAGGTGCACGGAAACAGCTAGCAGACACAGCAGTTTGTTATTACCACTAACTTTGAATAATCACACAATGGAGTTAGAGATAGCTATATTTATTATGATTGCTCAAAATATTTATCTGCATAGTGCGAAATTAATCTTACTCATCTGCCATGGTCATGGTACCTAGTAATTACCACTCTTGTAAAACTGGTACGGTGTATAGAAATAAAGAAAAATATTTGAAGGTGAATGGTACTACTTGTCAGTTCCACAAGTGATGCACTAGTTTGAGTGGAAGTGCAATAGGCTGAAATTCGCCCCGGGCAGAGAGTTGCTCTGACCTGTGCTTAGCTTTCTCCCCTGCGTTTCCTCTGAGCAGGGCTGGACAGAGTAGGTTAAGGCACTTTGTACTGAAAGACACAGAATGCGCTTTGTCCGAATGGAAATGGAGTTTGCATGAATAGTCGTATAAAATGGAAAGTACATTTTTACGTGAAACATACCTGCGGACTAAAATGACTGAAAAGTACCCACACAGGTCTGTTCAAGACAGGGTAGAGAGGCAATCTGAAGAATAACTATTTTATCTGCTAGCCAGCTGATAAGCGAAGTGATGTGACTGAATGCTGCTTTTGTTCAAAAGCGACTGGAACGATAAGAACCAAAATCCTTGCGGAGACGTGTGGCCAGGCTACGTTACTAGCTGGGCACAGCTTAAGAAAAGAAAAGACCACCTCCCCCCCGAGGAAAGCGGCTAGCGAGGCTCTTGGCGAGCGGGAGGGCGCGCCCGGCCCGGCGGGCCCCGGCCGGCCCCGTCCCTCCGCAGCGCGGCGGCGGCGGCGAGGGGCCCCGCGGAGCGCCGCGGAGCGCCGCGCCGGGCTCGCACGGAGCGCTTGGCCGGCGCCTCCAGGGGCTGCTCCCGGCTCAGAGGACAATCCCTGGCAGGCAATGAAGGAGGCATTTATGCGGTATGTCGGCGGTCAGCGCAAAGCTTGAAAGAACCGAGATCATGTGGCGAGATAGCGCCGGCCGCCGCTCCCGGGGGAAGGAGCGCGGCTGCGGCCCCGGGGAGCGCTCCTCACCGCCGCCCTCCGCAGGAGGCGCGACACGGCGCTGTCAGCCGATACCTGTGCGATCGCGGAGCCGCGGGCCGCGCCTCCGGAACGTCGCTCTCCGGTTACGCTCTGCGGCTGCCGCGCAAGTGCGTGTCGCGGAGACGGGCAGCTCCGCGGGAGGGGAGGAAAGGAGCGAGAAGGCAAAAAGAAAGAACCGCTTCCCCGCCCTTCCTGCCCCGCTCGGGGCTTTCAGGGGCCGAAAACAGAGTCATGAACGCGAGACTGAACAAGGAGTCTTGCCTCCTACAGCCCGCGTTGCTAGAGCAGTTTGCCCCGCTCCTGGCTGGACTCTAGGTCCCAGGCTCTCATCTTCCACAAGCAGGACGAGACGCTAGCAGTCGCCTTGGTCCAAAACTAAACTTCTCTGCATTATGCTGTTCCTACAGTCCACGGGTCTGAAAGTACTTCACAAATTCACATTTTTACGTGACAAAACAGAGAAAAGAAGAGAAGTGTCCTCTCGTTATTAGTCACACTTAGGGGTGCACTGGAGAAAGTGGCCCAGATTTCCCAGTTCTTCATGTCCTATTTACTAGACCTTTTATAAGAATATTTTTTCATTTATTTCCTATATTTCACATAGGGAAAAAAAAACTCTTAACACTCACTTAAACTCTTAAAATTTCACTTGAAATACAAATCCAGTTGCTTGTTGTAATGGAACTGACATGTACAATACGGATCTTTCTCCTGTGCTCCAGTTTCCCAGTGCTTTGAGATAACAATGCAATGAAACTAGAGATAAACATTGAATCACACATTTGAATTTAACTGAAATTTTAAGTCAACTTTCATGACATCCATGAAAAATTCGTTTTTTCCTTTAAAAATATCACAGGAGTGCTAGTCACATGAGTGCTAGTCAATTTTTGAAACTTAAATCTTTTTAAAAGAAGGTTCACATGAAGCATATATATACTATCTATATCCTAGATATATCCTGTGTGCGTGTGTGTGTGTATAGAAATCATAACTGTACTTTAAAAATTAAACAGATAATTGAAGAATGGACTACCACTTTCTGAGACTGAAGTGCTATATGTCTATTAAATTTCTTGTTAAACCTCTAAATAGAAGCTTTAAAACCAAACCTTGTCAGTACACCATACAGTAGGTTACTTCAGCTATGATTTAGTTATGTCCCACTAATGGGAAGAAGATTTAACTGTGCTACAACACATTATACAGATTAAATGAAGATAGTGTGAATGTTCGTATTAATCACTGCTGTGACTTATATCAATCTGTTTATGATAGCTAAATTACATTATTTATTGAAGGGAAAGGTTTTGACTCATGGATTTCACCAGGCCATGAATCAGTGAAGTAACAGTAAGAAGCACTAGATGGAACTAAATTTCAAAATTGTGAGGAAAACAGTTTTTATATTCAACCTAAACATCTAGAGTTGAAGTAAGTGCACAATAGCATCTTTGCAGAGTATATTAAGAAAGTTTCCCACAAGAAGCCCTGGCCAGTTTAGTGAAGAGCTTTTGTCTAATTCTTCAAATACTTAAAATTTGCTTCTGCAAAGATATTTCCAAAAGCATCCCTGATTACCAGTTAGCTACCACGGCTGGTCCCAGTGCACTATTTATCGCTAATAGCAGCCAGGGACCACCCCAATTGCAGCAGCTTCATACTCGCACTTATAAAAGCCAAAATACAGAATAAAGGCAAGATGCAAAGCCACAATTTCACTTCTATTCAAAATACACTTTTTTTGCAGTTACATGAGGGATGAGCAAAGAACATACCTGCGGTCCAATGGCAGACTACACTGAGCTTATTTCCTCACTCTCCAGGGAGTGAGCTATTGCATGAGTAGAGAATGCTTCGCTTACTACGAGACCCTACATCTGGCTGGACAATACAGAGGTGCTGAACTGAACTGAAGCTGAAGGGAAAGTCAGCTAAAGCTTCTGTTTCCATCTGCTTATGTACTGCAAAATATTTCATGCAATAAAATCCTATATAATAAGCCACAGGCTTTTATGTGTACAGTTTCCAGTCAGAACAGTTACAAAATATCTAAGTCAGATAAAAGTGCAAAGAAGGTTTGAACCAAACGGCTGGATTCACATTTATGATGAACAGTGAGAATATTCTCAGCTAGCCACCTGCCTAGCAATCATCAAATCAGCATTTTCTTACAGGCTTTCCTGTGGAAATGACTGGAAAGAGGATCCTAGAAGAAGTCAAGGTGTGCAGCTTGTGCATGCAATGTGTCTGCTCTTTATTTTGGAAAACAGGTGCAGAGGTGCTTACTGAAGAACTACTCATCCTGTTGTTGGAAAGCAACACTGATAGTGATATGAAGACGATAATTTTTGTTGACCACCAGTTTTTATAAAATTAATTTGACCTTGAAGCACTGGTGAAAACCTGGGGTAAGGGAAGCACTTCAAAGCGAGTGAAGTCAAATGTGGATTGCTTTATAATGACAGAGAAAAATGTGCACTCTTGCTGCAATAAGATGGAGACCAATGGAAATATAAAATACGAACAATGCAAAAGCAAGCAGGAAGAGAAGAATCAGCTGAAGTGTTTGGAGACACGGAGATAAGGACAGGAAGTTCAGACAGTGAACAGGTTTAACAAATAAGCAGGCACAGTAAGGCTGCAAGTTTGGATCCTGGTGTGGGAAAAATTAACAAGAGCCAGGTTGTGAGTGAGGGACGTGATCTGGCTGAATGTGGGACTGTCACAGCAGATGAGTGTGAACGTTTTACGAGGAAGAGAGTCTACCTTGGACAGAGGAACCAAACAAACAGTGAAGCAAACCTAGTAACTCTTTCTTGTAGTGCAGAAGAGAAGGAAGGAGATACTGGAGATAAAGTAGAAATAGTGAGACAGGCTGTAAGAGGTGAAAGGGTGAGGGCACAAAACTTGGAGTATAGCAGTGTCATAGCAGCAGCAGAAGAGTAAGCATGAGCCAAGAAATTGTTAACGTTCTTGATCTGCTGGGAAGAAAGAAAGCTGAAAACATGAGAACAGGCACAGTACTGAGCTCTGCAATAGAAATGAAAATCTACAAAGGTTTCCTTTCCTCTTAACCTGTCTTAATTTACATTTCTATTATGTGCCTTAATTATCTCACATTTTTGTATTCAGGCTGCTGCTTTCAGTTCATAGCATCTTTTACACACTGACAAAACCATGCAAGACACATGGCATAAGAGGTTGTAACCGCACATATACCCTTAGTGCCTGTATAATGTTCCACTGTACAACCCATTCATATATAATGCATCAATGACCCAGACAACATTCATTCCTCTTACTGCCCTGTTCACTGTTTCGGAGGTTCTGCCATCATCCATCTGGGGATGCTTCCCCACTTCAGTGGAGTTTCCACCAAGAACTTCAAAATCTTAATGGACTCTCAGATATGCAGGAGATGGAACTATACTAACAGGCTGTTGCTTCCTTTGAAAAGCACTGTTTAAGAACACTAACATCTTAAACTTCAGATCTCTTTGAAATACACAGAAAGCTCACATCTCACTTACTTTACAGAGAAAACCATGTAATTCCCTCCAGGCAGCTCAGAAAATTAACAGAGCAAACTGAATTTTATTCTAGCTTGTACTTAGCAACCAAATTGCTATGGAAGTTTAAACAGGAGGTCCAATTTTGTCCCCATTTATACCCGCACAAGAGCCCCAGGTGGGAAAATGAGTAGAGCAAGATCGGTGCAGCCATTGGCAGAGCTCATCACCAGCAGTGATGTACAAAGGCAGGAGCAATCAGAAACAGCAGAGCACGGACTGTGTTTGCAGAGCCAGCTACCAAGTAGTAAAAATAGCTGGGAAAGCTTCACCTAGAAATTAGGGCTGTCACAATGTCCTTTAAATGACTCTTTCAAGCAACAACTTCTTTAAATCATGTCTTTCAAATAAGAAGCCTCTTAAACTGGTGGTTGTTCTCAAATAGGTCAACTCCTGTGGTTCATTTGAGAAGACTCCCTTTGAACAGCAGCATCTAGAGAGAGATGGCCAAATTTGCTTTCATGCTCCTTCGCAGTCATAGCCAATAAAGCTAAAATATAACTCATCTAAACTGCTGCAGGAAAGAGCTATGAGAAAGAGGAGAACAAAAAAAGACTAGGAAAAAAGGAAAGCTTGTAACTAAAACGTAATTTAGAAGCAAGAGTCAAAGAGCTATGCATATTCAGACACACAGGTAAGAAATCCAGTAACTGAGAGGCTTTATCATCCCAGGAGGGTGCTGACTGAACACAGCTACCTTCCAAAGAAAAATTGTTCACATAATCAGATCACATCTTAGGCATGCGACACTATGCAGGAATATACAGTATAGTATATTACTTCTAATATTCCAGGAAAAAACATTTTGCTACTGAGTTTCAGACACCAGCTAGCACAAAGTCGACTTTTCAAATGCACTACATCATGCTTCCCAGAATCCTAACAAGATCCCAGACACTTAATTTTGCCTGATCCCAAACAGGAGAATGGTTTCTGGTATTCCAGGGAGAGTTCTAGACCCTGTCACTTGTCTCTTTCAGGAATGTAATGGCCTGAACTATAGACAGGACTATTAAGTTGAAAAATCATGTGTTTACACATATTAGATTATAACTACTTAGTGGCTTTTTCTTTCATGCTAAAGTTAGCACAATAAAATCTAAAATGTAATCCCTAAAAAAAAAACAAATAAAAATATCATATTCTCTAATTAAATTAAATTTTCTTGTTGATACAGCCACACACAGATGCTTATCTCATCTGATCTACCTTTATATGAAAATCTCAGTTATCACTGAACACAACTTTTATTATCCTCCTGGTTCTGGCCAAAACTTGCGTACAAGAAATCAAAGAAAAACTTTTTGGAAGAGCTCTGGCACTGTCCAAAGAAGTAGTCCTTCAAAGCCAACTCCCATGAATTGTTGAGGTTTGCCAGAAGTTACTTCTATGTCCCTAGAATCCTGGGAATAACTCCCAGTTGCTGGAATACTCTTTAGTAATGAATTAGAAGAATTTTATTCTTTCTTCCTCGTAGTAAAAATACAATACGTTAAGTAGTTAGCAAGACCACTACTAAATATCTTAATAAGCCAGATATTTAAAGCTTCCTGATTAAGTGTAATCCCCCTGAATATTAAAAAAAAATGGTAGCCTCAAAGAGAGTGGGATGCCCAGCGTGGATTCCCATGCAGGAGACTCCTCCTAGTCTCCTACAACAAGGTAATTGACCTTGATTTTCATTATGCTTTCAGCTTGGGGCTTATAACTCACTTTGTGGTTAATTATCTTGTGCTGGAGTCCTTCACAGTGGTTTGAGTGCAGGGATATTGTGGGTATATCTAGATCCATTAGAGTATCACCAAGCTTGGGAGCAGACCCAAACTTAAGTATTTACCAACTTAACCAATATAATTACTGTCAGCAAGAGGCAAGCAGGCATGGGAGGAAGAAGAGAAGGATCGTTTCTTTCCTTCCCTGGAAAGTGCCTAATTATAAGTGGATAGCAGTGCTAAGGTAATGACAACATAAAATTCCCATATAAGAAAAGGTAGGATTTGTAATTTTTTTTTTTTTTTTTTTTTTTTGGAACAGACCTTGGCCAATTCTTTACTCCTACCTGTCCCCAGCCTCCAACTTCTCCTTCGTACTTGCCACTTAATAAATACCTGAGTTAACTTGCAAGTGATTAGTGGATCATTTAATATTTTCTTTCTTTTTTTTTCCCTAAAGAGTTGGGAATTTAAGGATGTGCTATTTTAGAAAGGTGATGAGAAATGATGAAAGTGGTAAGAAGGTGCAAAGGTACAATGGAGAGAGGTGAAAGAAATTTATGAAGTAGCAATTGCAACACTCCAGATAAGCCTTGGGATAGAAGTAATAACAATTAGAGCTAATTTTAATCATCTTTCAAATACAGTGAAAATAGTTTTGCAAGCTAACATACACATAGTATGTATGGCTGAGGTGCTTTTAACGCTTGCTTGCAATTTTCTGAAGAAAAGATGCAACCTCTGCAGGTTTGGAGGTTCCTTTAGCAAATGGTCTCAGCTGTTGCTATTGCCCAGGCAAAATTCAAACCACCCAGACAGAAGTGGGCCGTTCCTAATGCAAAGCTGCGTTGCAACACCGCTACAGCTGCTATTTGACAAACAATTAGATATGCTCCAGCCAGGGTGCCGCCAGCCCAACAGTAACAGCTTGGGGATCCCGGCCCTCTTCAGGCACCGCTTACTCCAGGAGGTGATGATCTGTCCTTATGCACAGAAGGATTTTCACTGAGGTCAACAGTCTTTCCCATCTCCGTCCAGAAACCCTGCGAGAAGCTGCCTGCCTCTCTGGGGTGGGGAGCAACCTAGGACTGTAAACTGCAATAGTTTTTTTCTGCCGCAATGGAGACGGTGACTTATCTCCCTGGACTGTTTCCTCAAACCATCGTGATAAAACCTGCAAGTTTCTGCTAGAAAAGCAGCTGCTGTAGTTGCTAATGAGAACGCTACCTGTTCTCTGAGGCCTTCGGCACCAGGCCACAATCTCTCATACGTCAGAGATGGCCTCTTTAAACAGCAGAAAAATCACACTGTTCTAAATTGCTGTCATCACTAAGGACGATAAAAGATAAAATACATTTTCATTTCAAGAAATCACTTCTTCACATGGAAATATTTGCCAGCTTCTGTATAATCTGAGGCTTCTTTTTTAAGAAAGGTGACGGGACCTGGTAGATGTTTAGTTTCAAGTAGATATGGTCTTGAAAAGCAGTGCGAGCAGATTCCACCCTTCCTGTCCGACAGGAGAGTTCCCCAGGTCCCCTTCGGCTTTGGTCCTGCCATAATTGACCCTGCTTCGCAATCTTACAACCAGGTGGCAGGGGGAGAGCGTGCACAAGCCGTGATCTCCAGGCGTTTTGGCCATGGGGGAGTGCTGAGGGGTCAGGTCGACCGTGGCGGTGGGGTCCTTCGGCTCCTGCCTGCTTGTAGGTGCTCGCATCAAGAGGAGGTGCTCCTCAACTGTGTTTATTTGTCCACACCGTTATAAAGTATCCGGAGCATGTTTCTAGCTGTGGCAGACTAGTAAATATGAGCATTCTGCTAAAATTTGCATCACTAACGTGGTGTTTTTATATCTGTTTAAAACACCACCACGAGCCGAGGACGTCTGGCCGCTGCGAATTTCACTGAACGTGCCCAGCAGAGCGGGCGGGCGGGCTGGCTCTCGGGGAGGCGCGTCACGCCGCCGCGGCGGGCTTTTCGCGCTGCGCCCCGCTTCGCCCGATCCGCTCGCAGCCACGAGGCAGCGGAGTCGGGCAGCGAGCAGCGCGGAGCTGCCGGGATCATCCGCCTGCGCCGCAATTCGCCGTCTCCTAGGAGACCGAATCCCTTATTCCCGGTGCCTAGGTTTTACTCGGTAGCCTCAAGGAGGATTCATTCAACGCTGTTCCGCAAACACTTCAAATGTTCATTTTGCAATAGCTTTATTCAAGTCTGTGATAAAGCTTTTTTTTTTTTTTTTTTTTTTTTAAAAAAAACATTTAAACACTTGTCCGGCTTCACTTGGAATTTAATTGAAGTATAAAAAAATTAGTACAAACATGACCTGTGCCTATACAAATGTTTGCCCATATTTAGTAAATGTTTATGTATAAAATTTCTGAAAAAGCTCCTCTAACTATGGTAATTTCAGTGTTTTAGAAAGAAATCTTTCCTCCCCGCTTTATTCATGCTCTGACAGAAAATCAGTGGTTAAGCAAGCTTTTTAAAAACAGCTTACCAAAGCATTTTTTGCACGTTCATTTAGTTGTGAATGAACTCCACAAATTTTGAAAGCGAACACCGCCGGAGTTTGACCAGTTCCAAAGTACGGAGGAAAGCGTTCTTTGCTATTTGAATTTTAAAGATGGACCAAAGCCTGGTGTTAGCCGCCTTGTTCCGCAGCCCGTCTTTGAATCCTCTTAGGAAAGTCAGGGATACCCACAAACAATAGAATTAAAATCTGTCTTTAGGCCTGGCAAACCATTCAAAGTTCTGTCTAGCTGCTTAGCATAGACTGCGCGAGGCCACAAGAAGAGAATAGGCCCCTAAAGAAGCAATAATTTTCAGATTGTTGTGTACAATGCAGTGATAAAGCTCCCTGTCACATTTTTCTTCCCAGTTACTGAAGTTCCCATTCAGATGAATTGTCACAGCTTCTTCAATCCAAACAAGCACCCTTCCGGCCTTGTTTGCATTAAAATGTGATAAAACTAAAGGTGACTTTAGCACAGCTGTGCAGAAAAGTGGATTAGGTCAAAGTGACAGCGTTTGTTAGGGCTTGCCACAAAGGTGGTTCAAGATTTGTCTAGAGCGCTGATGTGGGAGAAGCAGAAGTTTCTTAAACCCAGACATTTGTAATAAGGCTACAAACAAAAAATAGTATTTCTTTCATCCAAACGTAGTTTCCCAATGGCAGTAGGCCAGCCTGTTGACCTGTTGTCACACAAAAATTTGAAATGGCACTGCAAAACAAAGTGCCTTGTATTTTTTGTCTCGCTCTCGCCAGCCACCCTGCAGAAACGAAGCACTGCTGTCAATACGCAAAGCACCGAAAAGGCCGGCACCCGGCGGCACGGGGCGTTTCAGACTTCTCAGAGGCAGACGCTGGCTCCAGAATTCTGCGATGAGTTCCTGAAACGTGAAAATGTTCTCTAACGCTTTTTTGGAGAGAGAAGTAAGGAAGCGCTGTTTTTCTTATTCATGCTGAAGCGCTAATCACCAGTCTTTCAGCAAAGAGGGCATTTTCTCTTCACAGTCTTTTGAGCTCCAATTTCTATTTTATTTCATTTTTAAGGGAAAACCCCACCAAAGCAATAAGCCATCAGAAATAGCACCCTTTGCATGCCACCTGCTGGCAATTTTTTGTATTTGGCTAAAAATGGGGCAGAGCATGATTCTGTGGCAAGAAGCATTTGCTATGTCAAAAGTTGGTAAAATAATCAAAGCAAGCCTTGGTGTCTGAGTGCACTGGGCTGTCAGAGTAGAAATTGGAAGAGGCCACCAAACCCCAGCTTCTCTGCACATCTCCACTACTCGTTTCTTCAGCCTATTTTAAGCTCCTAACCCTCACAGAGGTAAAGATACAGAGGTATGCCATTAATTTTTCCAGATCGCAGATAAAAGCTCCGACAAAACAAACAGGACATTACTGCATGTTAACAGACTTGTCTCTCAAGTTTGATCCGACATATTTTTACTAGTTAAAGGTAATAGGAAATGTCCATATTTATGGGATTTATTTTTGATATAGATTTTACAGACCACTGTCATTATTTCCGTATTTCCACGCCCTGCACTAGTGTGACCCTGTCAGCACGGCCAGCTGGGTGCCACTGCTGAAGTCACCTGGGGCCAAGAGCAGGAACTGGGCGAGAGATCTCCGAGCGGCACTGAACGGAAGGAAAAAGGGCATATTCCAGACTCTTGGGCAAGTTACGAAACAAGACATTCCTCACACAGAAAACTCTGCATCAGTTCGTTCTTACTGGCAAAGGAAACACCCACCTGACCCACCCTAACAACGGCACTGTTAGCTGTCTTCGACGCAGTCGGTGTTGTCTTCGTTGTACCGTCCCAGCGAAAGCAAAGCAGAAGCTTATTTTTATTTTCACTTGTTTAGTCGAGGCCACTCTTCCTCAAAGGTTCCCTTCACCTGGCAAAAGCAAGAGCTAAACGTATCCTACTGAAACAAACACGACTCTTCCCGATGGAGAACGGCCACAACGCCACCAATAAATGAGATGTGGTGTCGGGTAACTGATCACCAGAAGTAGGTGCCAAGATACCAAAGATTTTAATGAGATTTACTCGTTTATTTGAAATGGTCTTCAATAGAAAATAGATTAGGCATCTTTCAAAGGCAGATATTTAATACTAGCTTAGACCATCTACTGCATCTGCAAGAAAATGACTGTCTGCTCTATTTGCAGAATTATCTACCTGCAGTGACAGCAAGCCCAAGACCTTTAATACATTATTTAGAAAGACCAGGAAATCAATATCTGAACAGGTAATCATAAAAGTAGACTATTTTAACAAAGTGCAGAGGAAAACAAATCTACTCTTGGTTTATGATAGAGCTTCACAAACTCTTATAGAGAAAGGAGATTATAAGATATATCTGGCTGGGGTGGGGTGGGGTTGAAATTTTTGGAAGGGGTTCAGGAATTCCAAGGGATAGAACCTCAAAAGTGAGGGCAATATTTGACTTAAAAAATTAATATACCCTGGAAGTAAGCATTTATGAAGCCTAGCCAGAAAAGAAGCCAGCTAACATTCAAACAGTTCTGCGACTTGGCAGATGCTCTCACAGCTAACTGCATAAACAGCTCTGATCTAAAAGCAATGTCAAAAGCAATGCTTTCTGGTGTAGCACATGAGAGAATGGAGTTCAGTCACGTGGTGCTGCTAAGGCCAAATGCTTAACAAAGCAAAAACAGATGAGACACGTTGGTATGACAAAAATGTCCATAGTACAATATACAAATGTATTTGCCATGGAAATTAACCCCAGGACTACTGATTACTGAAGGATTGCACAACTACTGTTGCATTTTTCTCCAAAAAAAACATTACTTGCTACAGTTGCTATTTCTTCTACAGGGAATGTTTAAGCTCTCAAGTTTCAGGATCATCCTCCTTTGGTAATATTTGTTCCACTGAGAAGATTCAAGGCTTACTTCCTTTTCGTCACTTCTTCAAATGTATTCCTAAGCTCAAGTTTGAGCTCGTGTTAATTTACTACTAATTTACTACTTCAGCTAGCTTATGCCTTTGTAAACCCAAACTAAACAATCCACAGGTGGAAGTGCTCACAAATTACCCCAACCCAAAGAAAATGCACGTATAGCATCTAATAGGCATTTCTTTTTCCCCTTTGAAATAGAACTTGGTGATGTCTCTAGAGATCCCCAAGCCCACAGACTGGCACAGTGTAGCAAAGTACAGGGTCCTATCTGTCACTGGAGCTAACGAGCCTTTAGGTGACTTCTCTGCTAAGATGCCTCTACACCACATTTGCCTGCACCCTAGTTACTCACGTCCAACAACATTAATAGGGTTATGCATTTTTTTCACTTTGATCTTCTAGGAAGAAAGCATGGTGAAACACATTATCACAGCTGATTTAGCTTTCAATACTAAACCACATAAAGATATTTGCTGTGGGAACTCACTAAGGCAATACTGCTAAGGCACTCTGCACAACAGTTTAAAAAGTATTCAAGCCTCAAATGTTTACATGTTCTGGAAATGTTAAAGCTGGCTTACAAAGGATCAGCATTATTTTTCTCATTTGCTGCATCTTGTTAAATTTTATGCTGAGCCATCATTCCTTCACTATTTAGACTCCCACCGTTACAGATTCACTGTCAGTTTTCCATACACAAAGAACAAATTGTAGAGGTATTTATTTAACAATAATAAGCCACCACCTTTACTAGCTTTGCACAAATGTACTCGGAGGCTGGCATGTTCCAATCTGTTGAAAGGTAGGTATGTATATCACTGTATTGATTAATTTTTTTTTTTTTTTTTTTAATCTCCATCATTCTTCTGGTAGGAAGGCCAGCCCCTGAGGTTTAAACAGCAGATCACATCAGTGATGCATTTTCTTAATTGTAAAGTTATTAATAAGACATTCTTAAACTGTGTTAAAGGAAGTTTTAGAAGTTATAAACTGTATGCTTTCATTTGGAGAGCCACCCAAAATACAAAGGCCAAGTTCTAATTACTGCGTGGAAAAACATGTTGAAGGTATTACGCAGATCGGTTAAGGTATTTAATGCATGGACTCACACAGTCATTTCTTAGTTGTAACAGAGATGGTGGCATTCTCCGTGAACAGCACTTCTCAATCCCAAACCACATTCTCGAAGCTTTTGGTACAATGATCTGAAGAGTTCATACCACCCTTAAAAGGGCCTGAAGAGATTAAATGCAGTTTGGCTAGGAACAAGCCTTCCAGTTCCTGGTTCTAGGGAGCCTTGTGGGAGACAAGCTGGGAAACGCAGAGCTCCCTTCAAGTAACTGATGGGCGAGAGCGCTGCCAAAGAGAGGCAGCCCGGGGCCGTGCAGACGTGAGGCCTTTTAATTGCCAAATTCATGAAAGCAGGAGCAGCCCATATTACAAGGACAGAAGGTTCTGCTGAACTCTGACACATCCCACTGGTCCCTCTATGTCAGCTAGTGAGGGAGCGAAGCTGCTGCGAACTACGCAAGCTTTGCGATGGCTTTTGAGCAGGCGCCTGGAGTCTGCAGGCGCCTGAACTCTAACAGAGAACCAGCTTCCCCGTTCCAGCCATCCTCACCCTCAAAATGTCCTAGCCACTTCTGCGCTAAGTGAACTCTTCAGAAACTTCTTTGTGGACACAAGTGCCTTTCACTACAGTGCTCATGAGGGAGATCTACATATCTTATGCATGCAAAAAGGAAATATGCCAACATACACCAACAGAAACTAGATACAGGAAAATCAGTTGACGTTTACATATGTAGGGTAACATTTCTATGAGACCTCACTAGAGAGCTGGTGCAGTAGATGTTTAAGGTCAAGGAATTGCCTTAATTCTACTAATAAAAACCAGATGCATTGTCATCCACCTCCAGCTGTTTGCTAAAAGCTACTGGGAAGGGTGGGAAGGAGAAGGGAAAGGAGCAGAAAAAGAATATGAAAGCTGTACATAGATACATTTCCAGTATGACAGTGGAATCAGGCCTAGAAGTTACTGCAGTGGTTCAATCCTACTGCAAGAGCAGCAGAGTGTTATCACTCTGCTGGTGAGCAGAGCCACATGGAGGGCCCAGGTGTAAACACCATACAACCACAAGACAAGAGATGGCCCCTCCGTGAAGGGCTGATAATCTGAACTCTCTGTCATGCACAGTACTTTAATAACTGGCACAAGGATATATATTTTGCAGTTAAAAAGTCTGATTCTGCAATGGTAGTCTTGAAGACTTACACTGATTAATTTGAGTCTGAACTCTGCAAGTCAAGCCTATAAGCATTTACTTATAAGAACGTACCATTTACTTAAATTTGGCCTCATTCCTACGGCTGATATTTAATTTTGTATTGGTTAAAAATAATAAATTTTTATATCAATACACACCCTATACTATCATGACACTCCCAGGTATTTTTATGCTTTGTTTCCTTAATAGTTATGGCCCTTATTATGCACATATGTATTTTTGATAGAGGAATTTTCACCTTATAATAACTGCATTCTCCAAAGCAAGAGAATGAATTTATTGTCTTTGCCGACTCCTGCCTGTTGATGCATGCCCCTAGGTCAGTAGTACATATGAGCTCTAATCATGCTGAGATGACGTTAGTTTAAGTTTTTCCCAACCTGAAGGCAAATGCCTTCTTCATCACCAAAGCGTACTTTCATTTCAAGGCATCCAAAGTTAAACCTCCAGGCTTTGGATTCAAAGCAAACGCATTAAGTACATAAGAAACAATTTGGTGCAACAGTTACAGCGTACACGCCGTTTAACCCGCAATCAAGGCTTTTCTGTCTGTTTTCTCCTAAGAAAAGAGAAAGAAAGAGATGCAATATGCTTTCGTAGATATGACAAACGAAACCAGTTCAGTTTAGCTCTCTTTTCAAGGAATGCATTTTTGCAGAGTAAAGTGAGGCAACACTTCACTGTAGAATAAACATGGGGATTTTTTTTGTACAATTTACTTAAACTTTTGCTTAAATTGAGAGCTAACACTTTAAAACGTCTTCAGTGTTAATGATTTGAGAATCTGCAGAATTCTATTTCCTACGTATAACTTTCTGTGGTTCTCTTAATGAAGACTCACTTGTCTCAAATGCAGAAAACATGCGAGAACACAAAGCCCAAACACTGTTCTGCTACAGTTTTTCTTCACGGCCTACGTATAAACTGATATAACTTCAGATGTCACAAGGAGGGGATCATTTTTAAAGCTTTCAATTCCTTCTTGTCTTCCAACATCTTTTCCTTTCCCCATCTTCAGCCCCACCAAAAATCCTGAAGTAGAAGATCCAGTATGAGTTGTCAAAAGATACCGTGCTGTAATAGAGTAGGGAAGAGTTTCGACAGTCCTCTCGGGGGGCACCGTACCACCAACAAAAACGAGCCCCTGCTGTCTGGTAGGTCTCCAGCAGGTTTCTGGAAACAAAGCGCACTGTTTGCCAGGAAGCCTGAAGTGACAGCCCGTGTTCAGCGTGGCACACGGATGAACTGTGGAGGAAGGTTTTCCCCGTCTGCCCTCCGCAGAGCTCTTCGCTGCTGTGCCGCTGCCTCGCATACTTGCTAAATCAGTACAAACACACTCCAGGGCCGCCCAAGTACATCACTTGGAAGGGCTGGTATTTCAAGAGCAGCATTGCTGCCTTCTGTCACATTGCACCAAGTGGAATAGGAACAAACTGTTACATTATATTAACCCATGAACTTGATCACAAACTGCTGGCTGGATAGAAGCGTATCGCATGAACGTACACGCGCACACACCCCTACGTGCAGACCTGGAGAGATCTGCTTCTGAGGTGGTAGGAGAATTTCCTTCCCGGGCGATTTTTCAGTTCAACAAAAATAATTCCAAGAATGGGGTTAAGTGATATCCCTATTCCTTCTTTTCCATCTGTAAAGTAAGAATAATTTGTTTATTAAACTCTGAAATCTAAGCACATCGTGAGAAATGTTACTGCAAATTTAAACAAAGAGATATATCCTGCCTCGAATAACCATGTCCCAAACAGCACTGGCAAAATGGATTCTCTCCATGTGCTGATTTCAATGAAAGGTATCAGAGTTCCCCAGCACCAGGAATACTACCGCTACAAAGAGTTTTAGCATGACCAGCTGTCGTTTCCCACAAACTTCTAGACGTCTGAAACTTCAGAGAGTGCCTTAAGCAGCTATGCATGTGAACTAAACACTGTTACGAAAGACTAACGGGCTGCTGAAATCTTGCAAGTCACAGTTCAAATTCTGATTTGTTTCATATTGATATTTCAGTATGAGTTTGCCTCCTATTTAACAGGAAAAAATAATTAAGCAATAAAACAGGCACACACTGGTCCAAAACAAAGAATATTGCTTATTTGTCTAGAACCCTGGCAACTAACTCGGATATTCTTTAACCAGAACTTCCTTCAAGAACTGCATTACAAGCAGAAACAGCAGAGATCCCATTTTTCTATTTAATTTTCCTATTTAATTTACTTCGTTCTAATGACTAGCATCCTCCAAAGCAATTTAAAAAAAGCCTTCCTCAGAGTCTATTATCGCTTAGAGAGCGTTATGAATCAATTGCGCATTACGTCCATTCTGTAGACAAAATAACTAGATCGACAGTTTCAGAATTGGCTTTAAAGTTTGAACTTCCAGTTTCCTGCGTGAAGGGTCCCCTCCTCCCCCTCGCCTTTAACTTCGGTCCAGTGTGGCGCATACGCAGTTCTAGCTGCAGCTGTCGCGAGAAGCGTCTGAACCCTTAACAGGAGAAGGTCTGAATCAGGACCGCAATTCTGCTGGAAAAGCCCGAGGCCAAGAGGACTCCTCTGCCATTCGCGGCCAGCCGTTCATTAGGACTGCTGCCGCGCCGCTGATGCACGGAGCACGCGCTAGTGCCTCCGACGCTCCGGTTTCACCCGGCGCTTTAAACCACGTCTACGCCACCGCCCGCTTTAGCCAAGGCACCGGACCAGCTCCCTCGCACGGGGCAGGCAACGGCCAGCGGCGGTGCTGCCCCGCGCTGCACACCACGAGCTGCCAGGAGTCCTCTGCCAGAGCCCCTTCGTGAAAGAGAAGCCACCCGAGCGCGTGGAGAAAGCTTGCACCGTGGGCGACTCCGTGGAGAAAAGGGCAAATAGAGGAATTCGGGGAGTGTCAGTCCTGCGCTTAACTCTCTCAGCCGGCTCCCGCAAGTACTGCTCAAAGATGTTTCGGAGCTCAGGGAGACACCCTTGGAACTTAAATCACAGATCTTCCTGTACTGTAGTGCCTCTAAAGTTTATTCCAAACAGCAATGACAGTGTGGAAACCAAATCTTGACAAAGAAATCAACACTAGAAATCTAGCACAGGCATTTTATAATAAACTAAGAAACAATCATAATCCTAGCAAGATAAATAAAAATTTGAAGCCATGTAATTCCTGCACCAATGCAAGGAAACCCTATGGGTGTAGAGCATCATTTGTCTTCAGCAACATTCTTCAGTATAATCTGGTTGAATCTATATTTCATTACTCAATATGTTGACCAGCTACTGAAGAGAGCAAAGGAAGCAGTGTTTGCAGGGAGAGGTAATATTATTCATTAGACAAGCTGAAAAAGTAAGTTTTCAGGCACCAAAACCCTCCTCCAAGTTTGAAAAAAATAGAAACATTCATCTTCATATCTAAATATAAGTTGAAAGCAACTGCTCTAAAGGTAAGTAGCCGAAACATACACAGTGCTGGGCTGAGGACCCCAAACTTACTGAGTCTCAGCACATGTCTAGCATAGGACTTCAGAAAGTCCTCAAGAAGAAATGATTTTTTGTAGTGTGATAGTTATCAAAAAGACTATCCATTAGAAAAAAAAATGAAAAAGAAAAAGAAAAAGGAGGGAGTGGGGAGAGAGAAAGAGAGAGAACTTAAATATTTTTCTAGATTTCTTAGAATATGCATATAGAAGCCATGACATAATTATTACAGAAAGAGTTATATTAAGGTGAATATTATTTAAGGTTTCTTGATTTTATAATCAAGAGCTAAAACATGCCAAAATTCACAACTCAGCTTTCCTCTGCACATACCTTATTTCACCTTTAGTTACAGAAAAACATACCTTACAAACAAAAACAAACCCTAAACTCAAAAGCTTTTGTTCAATCCACAACACAGCCTATGCTTATTCAATAACATAGCCTATGCTTATTCAATTACATATATGTGTTTTAATTTGATTGCTCATTGCGCGACTTTGCTAGAACTCTGTGCAGACCCAAAGCAGACGTGTTAAACGGTCAATTTTCTAAACACAACATTGTCAGTTCTGTAAATCTTTGACACCAAAGCTCTCCTTCCTTTTCAGATCCTAGATCTCTGCTTCACAGTCCAAACATGCTAAATCTTCTCAGCTTACACTCTTCATGTGGGCAGAAACGTTTAATTAATCCTTCCCAGACAAGACTGAACCATTTTTTATGGAAATATTCTCAGATGAACTAATAATAAAGTCACCAAGTGGCACAAGCCTTCTACACTTATTTTCGTCTAAGAGAATTTGTAAGTTTGGTCAGATCTTGACAACTGAAAACATGATCTCAAGATAGGGCTGTGCTAGCAGCCAAGGAGGTCGCACTTCACCCTACCGACACCTTCCGCTCGAACACTCGGAGCATTTCTCACGCAGCTAACTTGATGCTACCGCTCCGCTATTCGAAGACCAGTGCACAGGCTGGAGGAGTGTTTTCGGTTTTCTGGAAGGACGACCATCAGCCAGGCCCGGTTCTTCCTCCCCGCTCCCCAAGGGGAACGCCGCAGGTGCCCTTCCCCTTGCACCGCCCACGGGCAGCGCCTGCCGCACCGCCGGGAAAACCTTGCTACCAAGAACCGGGACAGAAAGTTACACGGAATTTGCCTCAGTAGAAAGCTAGCTGTTGGCATTTGATGTGTTTACACAAGCAAGCATGAAAATAAGTCAGGGCAGGGTTTGGCCGGCTATTTACTGATACTTTCCAAGCGAGGTACTTTGTCACTCTTTTGGCCTAACATAAAGTGGCATCTGTACCGCCCTTAAATGGGTCTTCCCATTTAATCCTTCTTTCCATTAACGATGCTGTTAAATGCTCACAGGTTTTAACACAAAGCAATTATTTGGAGCAGAAAATAGATAAAGTTGTTTGCAACGGTGTTCCTAGAATTAGCTTTCAAACGGTGTTAAAACAAAGCCGATCAAATCCTAAAACACAAACGCAAGGCGTTACTCACTCCCACCCCACGCAGCTCTGCGAAGGCAGCCCACCGTTACGCACTTCGAGGCCGCGGCTGGGCTTCCGAGCACTGCACCGGGGGTTCAGCCACAAAGTTCCCGTCGACAGCAGCGACCCCCTGGGCCCCGCTGCGAAAGGTTACCCCGGGGCGGTCACCCCGCGCTGGCTGCACGGGGGGCGCGTAGCCCCGGCTCCGCTGCACGTCAGGGAGAACTAAGTTTGTCTCTCCCCTGTTCCACGATCAGAGAAGAATTTTTTGTAACTTCTGACTGATAATTTAAGTCCTCAAATTAAAGGAGAAAGGAGGATCAACAGGCTCAAGATTTTCGACCCCTTAATATCACTTTTCTTAATGCTAAGGAGTGCAGAATGTATATTTTTGATATTACTGTTGCTGAAAGTTTAATTTAATTAAATATATGCACATGCACACAAACCAGTTCTATTCACAATCCTTCACCGAAGCTGCACGTCAATCTGAAAATTAAATAATGGAAAACAGACATTTAGCTTAGTTTATATAACCTGACAGTGCTCCTATCCTTCCTCCGTTTCACCTAGTGTCATCTTTCAGTGTTCCTCTCTAATTTTATCTGGAACAAAATAAAAAGATTAAGATAAAATAATTCCCCAAAAGATAATTGCAAAATGATTTATGTGCAGGTGTTAAATTATTTCTGGCATTGATGTTCCACGGAGTGCAATATTACAACATCGTGGTATTCAACAGAGCATCGACACTTGATAATCCTGCTAATCATCAAAAGGCCCTGGATCTCAATCCCGAAGGCAACGCTGCATTTTGATTAAGTTTTATCGTCTGCGACGGTGTTTACGGTTCACCGCGGTACGAACTTCTTCCTCGCTCGTTCCTCAGCGGCCGCTGGCGCGCGTTAGCCCCGCGAGGCCGGGAGCGCTTCCCGCGCCGCGGCCGCCGCTCACGCTTTTCCAAGGCGGCTCACAGCGGTTTTACAATTCCTCCCCCCTTCTTCTCCGGGCTGCGCTCAGCTCGGCATCGTAACCCCTCCTGCCACGGGTGGTATTTGTGTTCGTGCTACCTCTGCAAGTACTGCTTGGAGTATACCTGGCAGCAATGCAGGTAAAATAGATCAAAAAGTAGTTCTCTTTAGTTTGGTTAAGGGCGAATTTGGGACACCAAAGGAAAAACGTCTTATCAGTATGCTAGGATGCACAACTAGACACATGCACACTCACAGAGAATACAACGTATATTAACAATATACACTCACGGCACCATTTTTTATAACCAAAACCACATTAAAAAAAAAAAAAAAATCTTGTCCTGGAGGACTTCTCCCGTTATTTGTGCTAACACTACTACCAGAACGCGGCAGGTTACGGAGAAGGCTGCCGACCCGCTCCCGCGGCGCGCACACCGCGGCTGCGCGATCGTCCCATCGGGCGTCCGACGCTCCGGGCCGCGGCGGCGGCGGCGCAGACGCCCCGCTACGCGCACGCCCGGGGAGTGACGGCAGCAGGCTGCGCTCTTACGGCTTAAACCTTCGGATCGGAGCTTATTTTTGATGTGGTGTGAGGCAGCAGCAAAACCTCTGAATTGAGGAAGACAAGGGGAATGGGGAAGATAACTTGTTCTTCAAATTCTTATGCTTATACATCTCACATTTTGGTGAATAATTTCTAGCTGCTTTATGACACAGGAACAGATTTTGTATTAAACAAATAATGAATGAAAAGAAAGGAAAATGCTTTGAGAATGAAGAAAAATGCCTCCTAGCACTACAGGCTGAAAAAAGGAAAATATGACTATGAACGTTAACTTTATTTTCAGCATTCCTCACATTTTTTTGTTGATAAATGACTTCACATACAGTTGCCTTCAGGGTTATATCCTCAGCATTGTTTCATGTTATTCTAAATAAAATTTAAGGTGGACACTAGAACCTGCTTTGCTGAAGCCTAATGCCATAGCCGGCGCTTGAACGCAAGCTACGTTTAATTCACGCAGGGAAGAAAAACGTAGAATGAGATGCAATGCGTTAAAACCTCTGTTGCAAACAAAGCTGGTATTTTCCCCTTGCATACACGTGCACTATTTGCATTTTTAGCCTTTCCTATATGGTTAAGGCAAATTTCAGTAACAAATACTGAAAAGGTGGATGGTGAAAGGAATCCAGCTATTATGGAAGGACTGGAACTGGTAAAGTAGCCTCGATTCTTCCCTACTCACAAATAAATAATGATTTCTCATAATGATTGGGTAGCTTTAGCTACAAGAATAAGGCAGAGCTGAACAGAGGGAATGGTAAGAGATTCTCATATTTCATTGGGACTAATGAAAAATACCAACTTAACGCCTGTAACATTCCCTGAGTCAATCAATGGGGGCACACGGCCAAGCGGTGTGGGGGACATGTCATTAGTCTTTGCTTTATGAACTTGTTCAGCTCCACTTAATTGTTTCAGAGGTTCAGTTTAAAATTCTCACAAATATTTCTTTATTTATTTCCTTTTTTGTATAAACGAAAATTTTGGCATTGACAGCTTTGTAGCTGGCACCTGACAGCCTCCAATATACCAGCAGCTAATTATTTTACTTGTAGTTATTTTGTTCATAGTTGCGTATAAGTGGTGGGAGAGGGCCTAAACTTATGTTCTCTTTGTAGTAAATGTTTTAACCTTTAAGAAATGTTGGGGTGGCAAGTGCAATAGCATTCTTCATATTTCTACCCTCTGTGGGAGGGCTGGATATTTTCATTACTGAAAAGAGCCATAATTCACTCTAGTAACCATCTTTGACTAAAATGAGAAAGTTGTTGCCTACCGAGTGGTTGGACTTCACTTCCTGGCGTTTGCAGCCCAGCCTGGGTCATGAACAGTTGAAGCCCGCTGCCCGGCACAGGCTGTGACCACCAGCTCCCGCAGCTCGGAGGCAGAGGTCTGCACGCTCCCCCTCGGGAGCGGCCGGACCGCGGCCGCCGTTTCTCCTGACGGTCACCTGGAAGCTCGAGTCCTCCGCTGCACACAGGCATTACTACCTTGATCCGACACCGCCTGCAGACAAGACTTGCGAGCGGGTGAAGCGGGGCTCTGAACTCTGGCCGGTCACCCCTGTGGCGGGTGATGCTGCTGGCAGCTCACGGCGCGCGCGCGCCTCGTCCTAGCGGAGGGCTCCGGCTGGCCCTCCTGGTGATTCAGTTTCTCTTCCCAGCTCTAGTCTTTGGCACTGCGGTGGGACTGTTCCCACCTGACCGGGTCTGACCATGCAGGGGTCATCCAGAAGGTAACCCCCTCAAGCCACGAACAAAGCTATATTCTCAGCCTAACCTCACTTTCTCAAATTCACCGACTGCAACAGCAGCCGTGATCTTTATAGAACGCTCACACTCATACACAAAAAAGGTAATTACAAATGTTCTAAAGAAAACTATCCATTAAATGCCCCTCCAGATTTACTGCATAAGACTTTGCTAGGATGACTTTGAAAGACCAACAGAGATGTGCAAAATGAGCTCAATAATGTGTTAATTAAAAACACAATGGAAATGTTAATCAGAGGATTGGGGAAAAACAAAAAAACAAGGGTGTAATAGTAAGTTAATCCCTATCTTGCACAACCACAGTGAGGAAGACAAGGCTCAGCTTGGGATAGCAAGAAAGTTCTGGTTTTTAATAGGTGCAAAACAGGAATTCCAACTTGAGGTTATAAGATTCCAGCACGATCTAACGATCTAAGAGACTTTTATTATTTTTTTTATGACTTCATTACAAATCTGTGTTTGTAAATAGTTTTTCTTTTATGCCTAAATGTTTTCTACTAATAAAGCTACCCCTCTGTCATAAGGTAAGGCGAAAGCTAAGGTGTACCCAGCTGTTAAGAAGAGTCCACTTTCTCAGCACATATACTCCAAGAAGCACATCTTGTTCCCCGAGGAGCTGCTTAGGCTTGCTTAAAAGCTAATAATGCAGTAAAGATGGTATCTTTTAAAGACTACCAATGTTTAAGGAAGACTATCAATAGGTACAGGTGATTTTTTGTAGTCCAGTAGTACAGAGTACCCCTAATTCTTGAGGGGTCTCAAAGCACATGCAGCATTAACTCTATCATAATTCAATATAAGCACGTTAACTCTGCAACGAAGACAAGGCACAGGCACTTGGGGACGTTGCACACAGCAGACAGCTGTTTCTGTTGAGAACTCCAGTACGTGCTCACAGGCTATACCTGGAGGCAAAAGCACAAAAATGTTTGTACTGCAGCACTTGCAGTCTGGCAACCCTTCTCTTTTCTCAGCAGCTTTCTTTGCAGCTCACACACACACACACACTGATGGTTTCCTTTTCACATTGCAAGTCATTCCATATAGTTGTTACAATGCGTTAATGACAGACAGACACACACACACGCACAAATCACTTCCAGTCATAAAATGATCAGGGACCAGATCATTCCAGAGCTCATCCTGAGATCTGAACTGTAAAAATGTATAAGTAGAAGTGGAAGAGCATGCAGAAAGCAAGAGTAGAAAACCCAGAACAACCAACAAGGTCACAGGGTTTTTGACAGCTGCTGCTGTCTGCCTTAAAGCTTTCAGCATTGCTTTGAACTAGGTTTCTGGAGAAAAGTGTTAACATTTTTCTCCTGTTTCTTCCCATAAACTTTCAATAAATGAGAACACTTGACGGCCCACGTGGCTAAGCTATAAGAGTGTAGAAGCACCCGCCTCAGCCAAAAGATGCTTTGCCCTGTCATGCATGGCTAAATTTGATGCATGAGCTCCACTTAAAAAGAACTTTCATATTAGCTCAGTTTCTTCTAGTGCAGAGATTTGAAAACAGGTAATAAACTTATCTCCATGAGTGTTAAAAGTATTTCCCCCATAGTCCAAGATTATATGTTGTTCTATATATTTCTCAAACATTTCCTTAATATGTTACAATTAACCAAATATGATGGTACATCAGGAAAGAACATTATCATAGAATGTTTTATTTGAATTAGCGTATTCATATACCTTAAGACATCAAGAAAGTGGTGACCGGATTCTATTGATCATATTCTTTTAAATGTATCTTCTCTATAAATCTCTCTGCATTATTTTCTGCAAGTAACACAAATTTTGGACTAAAAATCAAGGAAAGCAAAATAGGAAAAAAGATGCAGTAAGGCAAATAGCAACCAGAGGCTGACAAACAATTCAATCTGAACTTGAATGAGCTGTAACCACTTTATTCCTCCTTTGAACTCTGCTGGATCTTTCCACCCCTTTTCATGCTGTATACATTGCCAAACACTACTCCAGAATTTCAGGTGAATATTCAAGCTGAATAGCTGCTGGGAGACACAGTCAGTTCAACATCCAGTCAAAAATAGCCACTGAAAATAACCTACCAAATGGGATCCCAAAGTTAGATAACAGCATGGGCCAATTTTTACATGAGATAAACATGAATATATACAGAAAAAAAGATGACTGTACATCCCTAGTTCGCAAGCTGCCTACAGGTTGAACTGAGGTTGCAAGCAGTACTGGTCTAATTGTTTTTCTTAGGTCACAAATAACTAAGAAGGAAAAAAGTCAACACCAAACTGAACAAGTCTGAAGATAGTGTCGTCAGATAAGTCAATTCCTTGTTTGAAGAAGTACAAATTATGAAGCAAGATGGCAAAGTTTTTTCTCTGCAGGCTACAATACTTCAGAGGCGAGTGTTACAGCTGACAGTAGGAGACCAAGTGTAGATTGCTATCTTCGCAGTATTTGGAGGAATTACTATTCATAGCGAGGAGTTTGGGAATTCAGAAGAATATTATACTTGTCTTACTTTTTTGGCGACAAAAGGAAGAACAAAGGAAGAAATAACACAGGAACAAAGGAATGAAGGTCCTGGTTCTCTCTGAAAGATTTTAGTCAGTTATGGCCCTTTTGAGTCAGTTATCTATGAACATTGGACAGGCAAAGATTATGGGGATGAAAGGTATATTATTATACTGCTTATATGATCTGTCTTCTAATTATCTATATTGAATTCTGTACGTAATTTTCTGAAAGATGATGCTTACTTATTTGAACAAATTTAGGAAGTCCTAAACTGCTTTCATGCAGCTCACTGTCCTATTGCATATTAGTGAGTTCAGCTGAACTTCCATTGCCATACATACCTGAAATCATATTCTGAAGATGCCAGACAACCAGGTATGTCTCTGGGAATAGAGCTCCTGCCAAGAAAAACCCTAGTTGCTGGGTCATATGACAGGAGGTCTAATACATCTCCTGGAGACAGCTGGCAGCTGCGGGCTTTGAGCTCCTAACAGGCCGTCTGCTGATGTAAAGGTAAGCAGAGAGATGGGAACTGCAAAAGCATTTATGCTTTTTTACCCTTAACTTTGTGTTCTTTCCCCTTTTATCTGCCTCTCTATATAATTTGAGTACAATTTTTGTTAACTTTAGGTAATTTATTTCAGAAGCCACTTTAAAATCTCTTTTATCAGTAATAGAGCTTTTCCAGGAAAGATTTCGTACAGATAAAAGTATTTGGTTTTTATATTTTTGAAAAGTTTTGATTTTTGTTTTAATGCTAGTGTTGCTGTGCATCTTGTTTAACAAGTTTTCCTATTTTAGCATTAGGAAACACACGCACTCATTTGCTTGTTCTGTAAAGCAAAAAACACTTCAGACGTTGACAGATGACACTTACAGTTAAAAGAACTTATTGAGGTAAACCCAAGTCAATGGCAGATTAGAAGACTGAAAATGTCTTTTCCCTTTAAGCAGATATTACTATTATCATCATGTAAAGAAAGTGAAGCAAGTCTTAACTGGCCAATAATATCCTTTGGATAGATACATCAGCCTGTATCGCTTTTACCTCTGTTTTCTGTATGCAGAAGTGCAATGGTAGTTGTTATTCTTTAGCAAAATGATTGAACAACAGTTGTAAAATAAATGAAACGTTGTGAATAAATACAATGGGGAACAGAGCACGTACGGCAGCATTACAAAAGGACTTGTACAGATGTGTGATGCCATTACAGAACTGAAGAGGCAAAGCCACCAGCCCTCTGTCTGGTAGAACTTGCGGGTGCTACCACAGCTACTTTTTGCTTCTAGCCTTAGTAGGTCAGGCACAAAACCACCTGTTTGTTGTTCACAACCTTGCAAACAGTCAAACTGAAAATTGCTGAAGACCAATCCTACTTTGAAAGGAAAGGAGGAAGTAGATTATCTGAGGTCCCTGTCATTACCAATTGCCTGTGGATCTGCAAAGATGAAATCTGAGTTTTGCTGTAAACCTGTTATTGTGACCTCTTTATAATAAATAAATAAATAATAAAAAAGAGATGGCTTCAAAAAAAAGGTTATCATTCCTGGGAGATGAAGAAACTCAGTGGCAACAGCAATACAAAAGGAGGAATTCTCCTCCAAGCAGTGAAATCAGATTTCTAGTTTATAATGCAAAAAGCATCAGATTTTAGTTTTACTAACCTGGCTTTGCTTAAGAAAGCTGCAGTTGTCATACAGTTAAGGTTTTAGATGCAGGCAAACAACATGCACTCTTCACAAGAAAGCTTGTTATCTATAAATATTCCAATAATAGCCAAAACACCAGTAGATGGTGCTCAAGAATATGCAGCACATATAAGCAGATTTGTAGTATTGGTATAACATCTGCACCACAAATGGCTGCCTCTGACCCCTTTTCCATGAGTCACAAGCCTACAGACAGTGTACCACCAGTATGAGTGTAGACAACATGTAGTCAGTAGCCCATCCCCACTATTAACACTAACCAGGGCAGCAGATGCATAACTGGGAGTGTCCTAGCGTTCACGTGAAGGCCCTACCACCCCAGTTGTACATGAGTTGCTCTTATTGTTATAGAAAACAGGCAAATTCGGGATGCTAAAAAAAATAAAATGACAATTATTGCAAACTACTGAAAGAAGAGATGCTAAAATCTCCAACATGAGCAAGTGGTAAACTGACGCCCATCAAGTACTCAGCAACCCACAGTAGGAACATTTTCCTCAAAACGAACTTAAGGACTTGCCTTAAGGACTTCCTTAAGTCAAGTTATTCAACAAAGTACCTGGCTGACCGGGAAGAAGATGCAGTGTTACCCATCCCTGTCACCAGATCTAGCACAGCAAAACAGTTATTCTTCCCAGGAACAGCAGTTTTAAAGTCTGCCCAGAGACCGGCACCCTATACTTTCTAGGCTTTTACGCTAGGCTTTGGTTTTGAAATCCATTAGAGATAGAGTCCTGGGTATAATGTTTATACTTCAGTAAAGTCAACAACTGCAGAAACCAGTATCACTTTTATCCCAAGATTTATAGGTTGGTATGAACGGAGGCATGCAGTTGCCAAAACTGTCAGCTCTTATGACATCCAGACTCTGTAAAAATCATGTGCAGAGTTGTTTCCATGAATGTTTGTTCATACTAAATGTCAACAATGCTTTTTGTATGTTTAGTATGTCAGCTGTCATTCAGATCTTTTTTTTTAATAGAAAGGGAATACGTGCCATGTCATCAGTTTACACCCAAATTCTATATTCTTTGCTAAGCCTCACCTGGGTCCAGTATCCTTCTACTTGAAATCTCATTATATTTCACTGGCAGTATCATATCTTTATTTAAACAAAGCGTTTGCTAAGATGACAAGAGGTCAGAGAAAATGTCTTTTATATACCGGCAAGAGAATTTGTGGTCTGAAATCTCCTATCATTTCCTCATGACAACATCTACACAGTACACAAACAGCTAGGACCGAGTACATCACCTTTTAGGTCATGTTGTTTCCTGTAGTAGCAATTAGCTTCTTGAAAAGTAATTTCTGTATTGGGGGAAAAAAAAAAAAAAATCAAACAGGTCTCAAAATTATCCTAGTTTTGCGACTGAGGAGAAGCTCCAAACACTTTAGAAAATAGGAACTTCTTTCTCCAAATTATGTCGCTCATTCTGTGTGTGTGTGTGTGTTAACTCATTGAATGCCATCTATAAATACGACCATTGACCCAAAGTAAAGTATGGTGAAGCAAAAAGACAGACACGTTTAAAGGATCTGATGAGGGGAAAAGGAGGATGGAAAAAAGTGATATACTGAGAAACCCGTAATTATCAATAGGATGGATTTGCTTCCCTTTTTGACAGGGATAGAGTTACCAAACCTATTATTACATGGTCCTAATTACATATCGCTGCAATAGATCACTCAGTTAAGGAGAAATACCTACTGACTGGGAAACATCACTAATTGTTCCTTTTTTGTTGGCATACTATCTGATTGGAGTAATTATAGAGCTGCTTCCCCATTTCTCTTTTGCTCTGAGGATGAGACATATTTCTTCACAGATTGCATAGAATTTAGCATCTTGAATCTCCTGATTTTAGCTTTTATGTCTCTTTCTTATCTCTTCCTCACTTGGACAGAAGTATTGTCTATGCAATTATCAAAGTGATCTATACTACTGTACAACGTACGTGCATGTGAGGTAACCTACTGCAACAGTGTCAGAGCCCCATCGTGCCACACACTGTACATACAAAGTCCTTCCTTTTGATAGTTACGAAGTCCTCTCACTAAATATATGAAATAACATATTTTTTCCCTATAGCAAAAAGGAAAAAAAAAAGGTTTAAACCTGTTAAGTGGCTTATCTCTTTAATATAAGTAGTTAGCTAATTTGCTTTGATACACTGAAATCAAATTTTAACTGTCTGGGAGATATCTATCTATGGTATGTCAGCAAGTAATTTAGCAAGAACCTGCAAACGTAGCTATTGCTGCTACAGAACACACTTTTAGACAGGTCTTGCATCAGCACACAAAAACTAGAATGCAAGATCCAAACAGAAGTATACAATAATATAATATGGCCATTCCATAGGTTTGGTTACAGATTTTTACTCATCAATTCTTGCGTTGAGACCAATAGTTCATATTTTTCCTTCAAATACAAATTACAGGAAGATATTCAATCACGGCTGAAAGGTCCAGCAGTGTTCAGGTCCTTTTGGTTGGACACACTTTCAACTCCCTCTTGGTGGGCCATTCCTACCTAACTTGACAGTTCCATGGCCAAACTTTATTGCTTTCTTAAATTAAGATAAAACCCAATCTCCTAACATACAAGCTTCTCCAACTACTGTGCTTCTCATCTGGACTGACACAAACAGTTTTATTCTAGCTGCAGACACTGAGCTTTATTAATACTCCTCAGGCCAAATATTCTACTCTCCTACCATGTTTTCACCTTTCCTTCCCCTTCTAAAGGCCTAAATTTGTCAAGTTAGCATGAAAAAGTTATGCCAAACTTCTGGGTTTTACTCAGAAATGAATCAGAGGTAAAACCTCTGGCTGTAGCAGGAGATTGTAACCCAAAATTCAAGGTTCATCTCTTGAACCCACCACTCTGCTCTTCAGTCAGATTCAGCTGATAATGTAATTTTAGAGGCCTCAAAGACAAGTTACCAAAGTTGCCTTTTACTGACACTGGAGATCATTTATTCCAAGAAAAAATACCAAAGTTCAGAAAAGCCAAAGTTCAGAAATCCCTCCCTCTTTCCCCTCATCCTGTATCTTGTGCTTTATGTGGGGTTAAAAGAAAAATCTTCATGTGACTGTTTTATTCTGCCCATCCAATGCAAAGCTGCATCTTGCCCAGGTGCTTCTGTTCAGATGCATACAAACGGAAGTAGGCAGAACAAGTTCATGAGCTTTGTTTTTAAGTGTGCCATAAAACTTGACCCAAAACCCCATCCAGTCAATGGGAAGACTTTTGCTCCGCCTGGCTTGGACCAAGGCTCAATGTTGGAGCAACTCTATTTATCAGACCTATTTTCTGTCTAAGAAATGCTGTAAATTCTCCAAGTTTCTATGTAACCTGTTGGTACGAAGTTCCTTTATGAAGATCTGTATTTTTGGAGTAATTAATGTATCACATGGTGGAAAGGTTACCTTGGTTACTACACAAATTATTCAATAACAGAGCAAATTGGTATGTAAACAGCAACACTTATCTAACCTGTTGGCACAAAAATAACTGCTGACAAGTACATTCCACACGCTCCAAGGCCCTGTCCAGCTCAAAAATACTTCCTTTTTCAGAGCTCTCCTTTATTCAGGTCTTATTCCTTGTTTCAGGTAGGTACTTCTCAACATCCCAGAAAACCCCGATATCACCAGCATCAGTATTATTCAGCTACCCAAGGCATCTCTTTCCTTGGACTAAGGCTAAAAGTCACCCGGACATCAAACACATGGAAGTAATGTCAGAGTACTGCATCCCTTATCAATCTAATGTCAACAGCAGGTTATTCCTTATCAGATTAAATGCTAAAATGAGAAGATGATTGCTCAGAAGGTCAAATAACCCAAGCTTATTGCCCCCTTTGCTCGGCACTTCCAATAAAGGATTCCTGGTGTTGAAAACTGTGGTCAACAGAAATGCAGACTCTGTCCCTCCCCCAGATGTGACTCTGCATTATGAGTCAGACCTCGAGTCCGGATAAGTTAATACGCTCCCATTATGCTTGGCAGAGAAACTGTCCCCATAGGAAATAAGCATGTTCAGTTGTAAATGCTTGAAATTCACTTTTACAGAGTTAATTATATAAAGAAGCAGCTACACAGTCTAAGATCCACTTTTTTTCGACAGCTCACTGCATGAAGAGCAGTGTGTGCTTTTAGCATTCTACAAACTGGGCTGCTGAGCTGCTATTTTCACATAGTATTGAAGGAAAGCACACATTTTTATTTCTTCTATAATTACTTTTTTTTTTAATTTTATGTAAAAGCACAGCCAACTACTGCCTCAGTAACCATCACATACATTGATGAAAGCATAGACAATCTTAAAGCTAAAAACCACAATGTACAATTTTTTAATTTTCTTTTGAAGTTTTCCCTAAAAAAAAATCCCAATTTTTGTGTGCGCTAAGCCTCAACAAAAAGCTGTGTAGTTTCACGAAGTCTCCCTCAACTGCCACAACACTGCTATATTACAGAATGCAGTTGCTGAATTCTTATGAGAAAGTTTTCTTCACAAAGCTATTCATCTGAATGCCCAGCTACTCTCCAGCTCAGTCCCCAGAAGGTTTCTCTCTTTTTGTCCATTTCCCTCTAAGAATTTCACTGTGAGTATGAATTATTACGCAAAGAACCAGAAAAGATAACCCCTTAACAAGGCGGTACGTTCTGAATGACCGTCCTGAACTGCAGAAGACGGATGCAGCCCCAGACTAGCAGGGATGGAAAAAAATATATTCGTATATGTTACATATACACATATTTTCATGGTAGGAATGTCTATAGGTGACTTGTAACAGCCATTTCTATGTAGTGACCTACAGCATCTCTAAGCTGGGCATACATGCAGGTGAGAAAGTAATTTCTACCCATGTTAATACACAAGTTGTACTGAAAATGGGCCTTAACCATGTTTTAACACTGGCACGCTAGTTTGGCTGTTGCTCTTGTTTTAAACTGAGGCATCAACAACGTGTCTTTTTAATCCGCATGGAGATTTGAGTAACCATAATACAACATGACAAAGTTTATTATTTTAGGTACCTAAAAGTAGTGCAGCAAATTTTAAGGTGAAGCCCAAGTTCAGACTAACTAAGATGTTTTTTTCAACTGGATAAATTTAGACTGATAGGGTAATGAAAGGGGCATTGACAACCACTTGTGAGCTCCTTTAACATATCTATTTTCAGGAAATGTAACATCTGGTGTATACCACATCCATTATCCTATCTGTCCAACTTAAGTGCACACAAATAATATATGTGCATGACTGATTTCCCTGCTGATGTCTTTATTATTACTTTGAGCAGATGAAATCTAGACCAGCCTTTAACTGTTACATTTTGTTTGCTACATTCCAATGTCAAATTGCTTAATTACATGATACTTGGTCACACTCTCTAAACATTTCTTGCTGTCATCCTACTGCCCAGTAAATAGGACAACAAATGGGAAATACAGCTTACTTACAGATTGACAACACTTTGGATTGAAATAACTGATTTCTGTAACTGCATTACCTTAAAAAACAAACAAACAAAAAACCTACAAGCAATATCATAAATGGTTTATCACAGAATGGTTGAGGTTGGACAGGGCCTCTGGAGGTCATCTAGTCCACGCCCCTGCTCAAGCACGGTCACCTAGAGCATGCTGCACAGGATTGCATCTAGGTGGGTTTTGACTGTCTCCAGAGGAGACTCCACAGCCTCTCTGGGCAACCTGCTCCAGTGCAAGTTTTTCTTCATACTCAGATGGGACTTCCTGTGTTTCAGTTTATGCCTGTAGATTTTAACAGGCTTTTAGAGCAGTATAATTTTGAACCAATTACCTCAGTCATTTCTTGACTGGGGAATTTAGGGACAGAAAAAGAACAGGAGTCTGAAGCCTGAGTGCCCATCAGACCCCTGACACTGGCAAATTAGTATCTGCGAGGGAAAACGCGCTGATAACAGCGGTAGTGAAAGCGTATGTGGATGCAAGGAGTTGAAGGGTTACTGGTGTGGGCTGGTGCCATCTCTTTGGTAATAGTCACTCCCTGGGGCTGTGAAATACCACAGTTCTGGTACTATCGCTCCTACAAGACTGAGGGGAGGGAAAAGGAAAGAAAAAAAAAAAAAGGAGAGGGGGAAGGAAGGAAACAAAAGCTAAGAAATGATGGATACAGCAGCTCTGCCCCTTCACTTTCATCTGAGCTTTACTACTCTCCCTCTCCTTCACATTTTTGCTCCTGGGGACATCCCTCTCGGACCCTGCATTCACTGCTCGTTTCTCAGCTTGTAAGAGCCTTCACTAGTGCCTGCCCTTCGCTCGGGGAAAAGGGAACTTAGCCTTAACCAAGCAGGGAGAGCCTGGAGACAAAGTGCAGGCGAGCAGCGAAAGGCTCCGCATACTGAGTCTGCCCCTTGACAGATACGGGCAGGGCCAAGGAACCAGGGGAAGCAGGAGAACACTGCGCCTTAGCTAGACACTTGAAAACTGAGACCAAGTGGAAGGTCAGTACCTAACACAGCGTTCCAGTGCACCGAGGAAAAGCGGCTCGGGCTTCGCTGACTGCAGTTCAGTCATGTTCATGGCAGTATGATAAAGGACTGCTAACACCTGGCCTGTTCTCGCTCCTTTGCGGCTACCGCTGCAAAAAATCCTTCTAAAACGTTCCCTCACTTATCGGTTAGTGGGCTGAGTTGTAGACTGTTATTGCTCCTTTCCCGAGACAGGCTACGAAATTCAATCTTGAAACAAGATACACTTGATCTCTCAGGGTAGATGTGCACCTCACCTCACATCTTCCTTTACAAAATTGAGTGCGCTAAGAAACAAGGCAGAAAAACTTAAAGCTACTCATGCAGTGCCACCTTAATCCATGCCTTCAAGGCATGCCTCAGCACAGCCCTGCGCTCACTTAGCTCTCACGTGTTCACTCAGCTCTCACGTGTTGAGGCTTCAAAACAGAACCTAGAAGCAGCACAGGACGGCGCTTTGCTCCTCTTCCAGCGAGGAACCAACTTGGACAAGAGCCGTATACAAAGAGTCCACACTTCCAAATTAGCAAGAGGAGACAATACACTATCTACACCAAAGAGCTTCTGAGACATTGCCTTCGTTTGCCGTCCATAGCATCATAATTTAATTTGGACTTGGAGAAGGCATAGCCAAGCACATGCAGGGAAAGCCCCTCCCAGCGCAAGGGGGGATAAGCTCCTTCCACCCCAGCAGCAAATCACTCCACCATGTAACATGGTGCAATAAAGGTAACACCACAAACCAAGCGGTTATGGAGACAAAATATTGAAATTCAGGTTTGCAGAATGCCAGACACTGACTTCAGCTTAGTCCTTCCTCACGAGTAGTTATTTTGACAGTGCCCAAAGAAAACCAGTCCAACGGACTATGCCCTCGGGACTGGAAAGACTTAGCATCATGTTGTAAACTTGCCATGTACCTTAAAGCTATTTTCCTAGTTTCTCCAAAATACTCATCTGTGTTGCCTTTGCTCTTCATTCCAGAAATTTGGAAACATTCGTGAAGATATATTGACGTTTCAGAATGGTGTAAGCTCCCTTTATGAAATCATACAGCATAATCCTAGTTTTATGAATTATTTTCATAATCTATTTAAGCCTTTTTTAAAAAGGCTCTGTATTTATTATATGATAAAGAGCAAAAATAAAGACTAAGCAATTTTTGAAAGCTTCTGAAAAATCACAAATCTAGTTATATTTTATTTTATTCTAAAATAGTCTGACAAGCGCTTTTGTAACCGTATCATCTCTGCAGAGGTGAAACGTTATGAAGGAAGAAATGAGGGAAAAAAAAATCAACATGCACAGAATGCTGGGGCAGTGAGGTAATTGGGGAATCATGAGGACAGAACATTTCAGAGACGTAAACGCTGGCCAGAACACACGTATATGTACATCTTTACTAAGGGACTGAGTGTTAATGCACAGCAAGCCAAAGTCCCTTTTCCCCCTTTCTCTGTCAGTAACACGGGCGGAATTGCGTTGTGCCTGCCTCGAACTGGGGACGGCAGCGGAGACGATGCGGTTCTGCGGATCTGGCTGCTCCAGATGCTGTACTTCCAAACTCGAAGTCAAAGAACAAGCAGCTCTAAAGTACTCATCATGCACTCCTAATAATTGGATTTTATGCTGATATGATATCCCTCATTTTCTTACTTGATATGGAAACTAAAACAACGTGAAGGATGAACTGTAACGTTTCAAGGCAAAAAACAAACAAAATAAAGCAGAGGAGCAGGCTGAGCACCGTGCTCAGAGAACCGTTCTGCTCTGTCCCAGCCCCAGTCGCTCTTTCCGTATGAGGTTGCCATGGTAATAACAATTATTCTTGATCAGCAGGATACAGTAATTATTGCAATAAAATCACGCAAAGCCTGTCACTACATGTGAGAGACGGATTGTCTCTTCAGCTGCACATCCTGCTCTGCCCTCCCCCACCTTTGAAGGTAGGTTGGGTTTTGGGTTCTTTGTTGTTGCTGTTGTTGCAATTGAGTAGTAAAAGATATGAAACTCAATTATTTCTTGCTAATATCAGCTTCTCAAGAGATGATTGGCAGTTGCTAGCAGCTGTTTAGATGATTCCAAGGAACTGGTCTCATCAAATCCTACTCAGCTCCTTTGTTGTGTAAATGATTTCAGAGAATTTGTTGCAAGAGTTAAATGGTTTAGTACTTTGAAACACCTTTTGAATTATTTTAAAAAGTGGGCTAAAGGTTTTGCAAACAATAATTTCCCCTTGCTTCTACTCTTTGATGCTTAGTTCATTGATGCAGTACCTTAAATTCAAGAGAAGAGACCCTGTACTTCCAAACTCAGATTCTTGGTAGTTTCATGCTGGACATGTTTGCAGTCAGGATTGTGCCAATACGGGGGGGGGGGGGGAATCAATAGAGGGATCTCTGCAAAAGGGAACAAGGAGTGCTGTTATAGACCACCTCTACTGCAACTTCCCCCTAAGACTTGTTTACGCTCTTTTTGACGTTTTAATTGGTAGACCTTTGTTTTCAAAGGAGTTGCAAAAATGGTATGATTGATAGGGAGAGTAACATGATAGCAATATTCTGAATACATTCATCAGGAATACTAATCTTATGTATATAACTATACATTGAAACCTTTCTAAAAATCAGTCTTTTGTGTGCCTAAGTGCATATAAAATAAAGTGTTAACCGACACACTTTGCTTTTGGGTATCTGCTGTGTGTAGGGCTAGCATAATCACCAAGAAGCTGAGTCATTCTTGACCAGCTTTTGGGTATTGGATGCTTTGGATATTGCTTACAAACTGTGCTAGCCCAAACACTTGTCTCTTTTGAAACCATAAACAGTGTCCCTTTCATTACCTGTGGGTCAGGCAGAATCTATCTAAACTGCATTTTACTGTATCTTGTTTCATCTCTACGTTTTGTCAGAACTTCAAAAGAAGCAGAGGGGAAAACAATATCGCACAGTATTTTCAGAAGGTAGTGCGTTGCACAAGAGCACAGGAGAAACAAATCAGCATTTCAGTAATGTAAATTTTGTTCCAGAGAGCAGAAAAAAGTTATTCGTGCTAGTAGAAGATCTACTGAACAAACAGGTTCTTAAACGCAGTCTTATGAAGGTAACTATATATTTTTCAGAACCTCTATGACAATCTTTTGTTACATTTCTACCTGACATAATGCTCTGTTGTCATTAAAAAGGACTAACCTTATAGGCACCTCATCTGTGCTCAAAAGAATCTAGTCCTGCTCCCATTCCTAAGTATGCAAAAATCCAAGGAAAAAAATTTCGCTATCTATCAGCACGTATTCATTACAGTAAAACTCTTTTTTGCTCACTATCAGCATAACCAACACTTCACAACGTATAGAAATCAGATAGCTTCTAACAACAGGTTTAGGGAAAAACAAGAAGCCTGTTTTCCACCCTCCCCTCTCCGTAGCACGGAACAGAGGCCGCGGGTGGGAAGTGCGCGGTCCAGGGCCCGGGCAGCGGGCGAGGCTGTGTTTTTTCACACGGTATTATAGGAGAGCACCAAAAGGGTGTTAGTAACTTGCTTGCCAAACGCTTTTGACAGGTCTGTTTTACGCGTTTGACCAGCTACAATTTTTAAGTATTGTCCCAAATCGCTCTCACAGTAGTATGCGCCAGCACTGGAGATTAGGAGCCTGGATTCAAGGTCCCCAGGCGCTGCCCTCTCACCGTGAGCTTTGCCCTGTGACCTCGACCAAACCGCTCCGGCTTAAATTCAAAGTCCAGCGATTTGAAGGTTTTCAATCTTGGGAGGCTGTGACAAGACACCAGCTCTTAGTGCTGGTGCCAATGGCCAAGTGAAACAATATTCTTCTTTGCATGTCGTACATCTTAAAGAATAATCGTTCATAAAACTCTGCAATCGCTTAATACAGGGAACCATCACAGCACAAATTCAGCACAACCCGAATAAATACACTTTCGTCTCTGGGGCAGACTGACCGCGAGGGGCTTCTGCTTTGTCTTAGAGCCGAACAATGTTTCTCAGGTTGTTAGATAAAGTTAAAAGCAGGCAGACAGCACATTTCCAATGATACTTTTCAAAATGAAGCCCAACACTACTTCAGGATAAAGCCCTTCCATTACTTCACTGTGTGTTGTGGTCTCAAGTTACACTCTGAATGTCCTGCTCTCTAAAGGTCTATTTCAAGAAAAACAATATGCTTTTCTTGTCAAAATGTGTGCCTGTAACCGTATGTTATTGACCTCTCCTTTTCTTTCTCTCTCTCTCTCTCTGCATGGTATATTTACACACACATTACACACTCCTCCAAGAACTGACTTGCCAGTGAATTAACAGATTCTTAGCTAATACACATTTTTCCCCTCTTTCGTTCCTAGGACATCTTTCATTTAATTATTTTTTAAAATTTTCCTTCCAGTGCAGCACAGGGAAGGTGATCAGTGTTCTATGTGAAGTATGCAGATCCGTCTGCCCAAACAAGACAATGTTTCCCTTGTTCCCCTTCCGAAAGGGATGACTGGAAGATGCACCAGCCTTCTGCAAGGAGATCAAAGAGCTACTAGGACATGCTGGTCAAGTATTTCCCTTTCATCTGAATATATTGTTTGTGAGTATATGCCATTCTTAAAGGGTGAAGAAGGTTTCTAATCACTGCAGGAAGAGCACTAAGAGATGACAGCTAGGGAAAAGGAAAGATTAAGAATTGCTTATAATCAGACTCCTATATGGGAACAGCAGGTTACATATTTGGACTAAATATCAAATAGGCTCAAGCAGAAACAAACAGTTAGAAATTCAAGGAGTCTAAAAGAAATAGTCATTAAGCACTGATACTTTATGATGTGACAAAGGTTGCTTTATTCTCAGTATAGTTGTAATACTATTAGATACAACACTTGTTCTGCATTTCCAAGAACAAACACTGCACTGCAATAAGGAGGAATCATACTATTTGCAATACATATAAAAATGCTGCAGAACTGGAGAACCCTAAATTTAGACAAGAAAAGCAGTGTGAGAAAGAATACTTATGTTTGGATAAATTATATGACAGATAAATTGCAAATGAAAGAAATTTCTAAACTGAAAAGAAAACAAAGTTTCTTCCAGCACAGCATTTCTTTTAGTTTTAATTTGACTCATCTTTAAAACACTAAACAAGCTTAGCCATCCTTTCGCTTCGTTAATCATCCTTCATAAAGAAGGTGAGGCAAGCTCCGTCTCCGATTCACTTGCTTTGAGGATATCTGTCTTTTGTCCTTAGAAGGACCCTAATAAACTTTGGGTAACTGAAGCAGTCAAAGGAGGAAGCGCTTGTTTTTCGGTTTTCGAGGGCTGGCTATCCGGGCTGAGACACGTTCGACCTCCAGGAATTCCAGCTCCTTCAAACCTACGCAGCGGTTCAGGTACAACCGACGCACCCAAGGAGGGCTAGGAGCGAGGGCGGCTGCCCGCCCGACCTCCCCAGAAAGGGAAGGGGCAAAGCTCTCCCCGTTTCACGGGTCCCGGGACGCCAGCCCCCCCCACGGCAACGCCGCGCCAGGAGCCGAAGGCTACGGTCTTGTCTAGACCGCTGCTAATCGCCAAGTTCTGCGCCAAATAACCAGTAAAGCACGTTAATCTCAAGAAGCAGATGGACCCGCTACGTGCGAGATGAGTTATGTCATAGTTCTGTCCTGGTCTATTACTATTTTAATAGTAGTATCTTCATTTTGTTTTATGAAAATAAACAGTATTAAGTGCAAGTATCTCCTGTATAAATATTTATCTACGGAGGAAAAAGTGTCCTTGTGTGCAAGCACAGGTGCACAGACAAACACTCAACACTAAATTCAGTAAAATAGCCTTTGGACAAAAAGCCGAACAGTGTTTGGACAGATGGCTAGTTTTTCTGCAAATGCTTCATTTTACTTCTATTGTTTTTTCAGGACAGGGTGCTATGCTGGAAACAAATCTGTAATACCTTTTCCTTTTAGTTCTTCCCACGAATTCCACAAACAAGAGTTTACCATAGTCCTTGAATGAATCGCAAGACCACTAAAATATACAAGATACATGCCTTTCCAGGGAATATATATAGCACCGAGCACAAGCTGTGGGAGTCCTGCTCACAAAGCTGCAGCTAGGGAAGCTGAAAGCCTCAAGGGTCTCATAAAACCTCTGAGATGTACATATATATGAACAGGACTTTTCAATGAAAGTGTCAGTGAAATTAAAAAAAAAAAAAAAAAAAGAGAGAGAAGAAAAGAAAAATTCTTCCATCTACTGTAACTAGCTAAGGCAAGTTCCTTGGTATTTCTAAACCGGGAAGATTCTTCCCTTTAGCTATGTAACAGCTCATGCTTACAACAGAGGAGAAAGCTGGTAACTAGGGTTAGGTAAACTGGTTTAGATAAAGAACTGAGCTGAACCTCTGCCCAAGGTCTGAACCCAGGGGGTGTTTTGTATGTGGATTTTGTGTGTGCGCGCGTGTGCGTGTGGAGAGGGGGAGAGTGGAGAGGTGATAACTTATTAAGAGAAAAAAAAAAAAAAAAAAAAAAAAAAAAGCACTTTCTTGTCAGTTTATCCTTGGTTCCACCACTCCACAATTTGCTCTTTTCCATTCCTGGTGAAATCAAAAGATAGTCTAGAATTTTGTATACCAGGAAGCCTTTTTCTTTGATCTGACAGTCCTGTAAATCCTGTAGCTTCTCTCTCATCTCCTGCTTTTCCAGATTTGAGAGATGTGGCTGTGAGCAGAGCCTAACCACATTGCTTGAAGTCACTGGACCCAAATCACAGTGTCACCTCTGTCTCATCTTGTCCTGCTTCTTCTGTAACCAGTTAGTGATATTTCAGACTTTATCGCCAAGGAGTCTTTGGATAAGATTACTACATGACATAAAAGATGGGAAGAAAAAAGTTTTCAAAACATATTAAGGAGACTTAGGCAATATCAGATAAAAAAAAGTCATTTTGACATCAGCTGCTCTTAATACATACAGCCACTGCTCTCACTATCTACGTTGAGTAAGCCAGAAGATGAGTTTTTCCTCATTCAATATTTTCTATTTAAATATTATTTTATATATATATAATTTCCTTCCAATCTGGTGAAGGCCCATCCTTTAAGAAGAAAAATTTTTATAGCATGTGACAAGTCCAAGTACCTCCAAATTTGCAATATTAAAACAGATGCTTTTGGCAAAGAGATAATGACAGATTTTTCACTACTTAAATCCCATAAGCATCCACAGAATAACAATAACTTTTGAGAGGATTATTTTTTGAATGACAGAAGAGCATATTTCTGCTGCAAATTTGTTCTCCAAATTCTCCTCTTAGTTAACTCAGTGCACCGATGCACAAAGGTGCGATACGGATCTTGTCTCTGCACATACTCCAGGTTACTTTCTGACCATACTTTGTCACACTAAGTCCTTGTAGCACATCATCCAGTCCTCAGAAGTGGCCCAAAGCCAATTAAGTAGTTTGAGGAGTGCAGGTACTAAGAACAAGGCAATTTCTTTAGGATTGTTATCCAGTATTTCCTTCTCTCTAGCAACTTGCATTTTTGAGATGCCCCGTGCCAAAGGTTCGTCCACACTTTGCTGGTTATACCACCCAAAGCAGACCAGCTACTCAGGAACTTGTCTACCAGCTCTTATCTCTGCACCCCATCTTCCCAAGACAGACCACCTTGCTGTTGTAAGAATACGGCTGATCTTCACCATCTCACATCTTCTGTGTGGCAAGCCCGCCGTTCAGAACGGTAGCGTTCGTTATACGGGAGGCTGATTACACAGCCCTCGCAAGCTTTCAGCGCGCGGGAGACCGTCGGACGCACAGGAGCGCACACGTAGTGCCTGGCGCCACGCGGCAGGCAGCACCAGCGTGTCGGTCACGCGATGGACGTAGATCCAGGCACGTGACAAGAGCACGGCTGCAACACACGGCTGATCGAAGGAAGCTGCGTTTTATCCGGGTTCCTGTCGCCAGGGGACCTTCCTCCTCACCACCTGCTCCCCAGTCTCTCCTCGCTCTGCATCGCGCTGGCCGGAGCGGGCAGTCACGGGGCAGGAGAGGGGCAGCACCGCCGCGCGGCGGGAGCAGGGTCGCGGGCCGAGGCGTGCAGCAGCTCTTCGAGCTCTCTGCACTAGCTGGCGAAGCTGACGGGAGCGGTGGAGTCTCACCAGTGGGGATGCCACCGTGAACAACAGCATCTTCCCAGAAGAAAGCAAGAAATAAGAGGCCACTCAGTGGGAGAACGGTAACGCCGAGCGCCGATTTTCAAAGGTTTATCTCTTTTCTCTGTCTTGATTCAGAGTCACCATGGTAAAATGATGCTTTATGGTTTTTGAAAGGTATTTGGTTAATGATTTCAAGCATCAGCAAAGAAACAATCTGCTCCACAATTAACAGCTAAATTCGTTTCCAGGAGAGTTTTGTTTGAACATCTGCAGGCCCTTCTTAAGAGGAATAAGACAAGAGGCCCTCCCTCCACCCAGCATATACTCTAAAATTACTACATTTGGAAAAAAAAAACCCCCTAATTAAACAAACAAACAAAAGAAACCCCTGCATGCCAGAAGGAATTCACTACTGTTTAAGAATTTTCTCATCTCATCTACCTAGTTTTCTTTGTAATTTTTTTCTTTATAAATAATGCTATTAGCATGATGGAGCTGCTTTTTCAAAAATTTTGGGAGTACCAGAAGTTGAGCACGATGCAAGACGACTGATTCATTACAAACATCTCTAATAGATATGCATATTTTGAAATATGAAGATTAAAGATAGATAAATGCTAAAGAGATTGAGGCAGAAGAAAGACACAAAGGGAAGCTCCCTGCACGGTAAAGCATGCCTTTTGAAAGCATCCTTTTCAGCGATCTCAGAAAAATTGAACAACTGAATGGGAGGAGAACTCAGCATTGACAGGACACGGTTTGGCTACCTTGAGTCTTCATGAACAGTTTAGGTAGCAGTTCGCAGCAGATGCACTAAGCAGCTTAGTTAGCAGCGAAGTATGAATGTTGGTCCTATCTCACATGTGGACAGATCTTCGTGTCAGTATTGAAAGCCATCCGCAGCTAGTGCATTGCACAGTTGCTCTGTGGATGCCCGATTTCATCCCAGAAACTCTGTGGAGACTCCAGTGTTCATAGATCCCTTAAATCATGAGACCACGATAAATTGCGTCAGCCAAAAATTTTTAGAAGTCTGACATTTTTAGAGACTTCTGTAGCCACTCTGGCAACACGTTTTCTGATCTATATGTAGCTTTCTTGAAAATATTTAACCAAATACTTAGTCCAAGAGCTACTGATGGCCTCCAGAATCACATGCTGAGTGCAGTTTAAGTTTAGTCTTCTGAAGCTGCCCTGAGTGTATTTTAAGGGGGGGGGGGGGGGAAGAACTCCCAAGCTTACCATCATTAAATTAAATATCAAAAATACCACGTGTGAATATACTCTCCCCCAAATCTATAAAAATGCCACTCAAGCATTAAATATCCATTTGCAGTTTGTCTCTTTTCTAAAGCCAAGAGGATGCATCAATAATAATTAAAGAAAAATCCTTACATGAAGCAGTCAGCCATTCCCGCTCAACTATTCTTAAATATTTAACTGATTTAAGGAAAGATCAAAATACAGAATAATCTATATAAGCTAACATAAAACTCAAATTTTACCCGCCTTTTCCTATTTCTCTCCCAAAGGATCAGAAAAGGATGAAACAGGTTTTTTTAAAAAAAATAAGTATATTTAATGTATTCTCAAATGAACAATAAACATCTGAAACAAGCTCTTCAGCCCATTTTTTTAAATGTGCTGAAATGTGACTGTAATGTGTAATCCTAGTTACACTTAGCAGTCATTTGAATATGAAAAGACTTCAGGCTAGAGGTGCTAATATGAACACCACACACTTGAGACTTAAGTAGACATGGCAATTTGTATTTCAATAAGACAAAAAAAAAATCACTGCTGAATCTTAAAGAAAGAAATACCTTCACTCCTACACTGTATCCATTCACACTACTTACATGCATACATTTTAGCATCACTAATGCAAACTATGCTTCACGAAGACAACTTAAATTGCCCTTCAAAAAGGCAGAAAAAGGAACATATCATTAGCATGACACTTCTCCTCCTCTTAAATGCATGAAAGGTTAGTTGTGCTACGTAAAGTTACAGGTAGGTGTAAATGAAAAAAAATACATTCTTTACTTGGTGATAAGGAAAATGTGGAAACAGAAATGCCAGTGTGACAGACTGTCTCTGCCTTTTCTCACTGTAGAGATCTGACAGATGCAGATTGCAGCTACTTTGCAGTAAGAGCAGAATCCAGTACCTCTGGGGAATGTAATACATGTATTTGTTGGCGCTTTAATGAGGAACAACTCTCATCACCAGCACTGCTTTTTGTTCTTTCACTTCTTATGAGCCTCATCAACATTTTCTGCCAAAGTAAGTTTTAATTACTATATGATGAAAATTTTTATGGTGCTGCCTTTTTCTGAGCCAGCCCTAACTCCAGGTCCTGTACAAAGTCGGTGACAGTGAGAAACTTGGAGTAAGTTTGAAGGGGGGAGGAACCCTCAACAAAACCCCTCAGTTTTGACCATCTTCAACCTTTTAGTGTGATTACACCATTACCTGGGTTTACCTAGAAGTCATTAGGATACCCAAGAGCAGCACTCATTTACCTTTTTGTGCACCACTGCTTTGATTTTTAACCCATAAAATCCAGCTTCACTTACATATAAAAATTATCTATAGCATCCCAGTAATATTTGTCTCAGCAAAATGAATATCATATGCACCCAGATAGAATCATATATCTGTAAGTAAAAAAATAGCTTTAAATATTAGAAAATTTCACTATAATGTATTGAAAATCTGAAAAAAAAGGTCAAGAACACAGATAGCAATTAACATTGCAGTTCTATGGTATTGCAGTGCATTCCCATTTTTCTCATAATATAGTTCAATGGGTCTATTTCAACTGTTTTAGGTTTGAGCACTGTAGATTGGGGGAACATTTTTGTTGAGATTTTTCTTAGAAGTCGCACATTACATCAGTCTTGCAAGGAAAAAGGGATATGGCACCTGCTGTATGAAAGTTAAATGTAGGCTGTTATGTGAGCACCTTAAGTGATTTAATGAAAAACCTCTGGAACTGCCAAGCCAAGTTTTAGACTACAAAGGTAAATAGTAAAGATTGGTCATTCTGAAATACGCTGCAGAAACACAGAACTGCATGGTAAACCCAACACATCTCTTTTCATCAAGGTAAAGGTACTTTACCTTTTCAGCAAGGTAAAGTAAGGTGAGGCTTGTAAACTGAATCCAATATTAGCTTTTCCATGCTAGACAAGCTCTTTACAGATCTCTCCTTCTTCCCTTTTCATGTGTACTGATTTAGTTATCTGCACAAACCTGGGCTGAGATGTGAGAGGGATTATTTTTAAAACTATTTTTTTTCTGTGACTTTTACACTGTTCAAAAATATCTTCTAAAATCTGATGCAGTAAAGACAGAATTACATCTCTAAGTCCTCAGAAAGATCAATGAATAAGTTAATTTCCTGAGCGGCCATACAGCTCCTGGTTTCTAAGAGAGGAAAAAGGACTAAAGGACACAGAAATACGGACTTGGAAAGAGACAGCTCACACAGCAAGTCTGCTCCCCTGCAAATATAGGCACTTATGACGTTCATGCTAAGCAGAGTCCCTCCTCCCTTCACCCAAAGACATAACCACATCTCTTTCAAAAATTAAAATCAAGTGTCTCACTCCTGCAATAATTTATTGGGATCTAGAGGGGGAAGAGGGGTAGAAGAGAGAAGGGTGGCAGGCGAGGAAAAGCCAACTATAGTGGTTTTGCCCACAGCATGGGATAATGCAACACAACCTTGCCTGCCCCACATAGCAGCCAAACCCCTGTCACTCAGGCTGACCCCTGCTACCCTCAGGGACACTCATTTTCATCCTTAAGTAAGAGCCTGGTTATGCTGCTGGGTCCTGCTCACTTGAAAACTGGACTATGACCAACTGCAAAGAGAAGCCAACACATCCCCTACTTGTGAACTCCACACCGTTCTCAAAGAGCAGAACATGACATCTCTTTCATGCCTGACCAACACCTCCTGCCTACTGGTTCTCGACCTTCTTGGCTCACGGGACAGCAGCCCTGGCTACTACATGCATTACGGATGGCCGTGGCTGTACAAACAGCTTTTACAGCTGAAATGCTTTTACTGTCCAACTTCAACACGCCTACGCGGTCGCTGTTGCCTGGCTAACTGAACACAATACTTTCATACGCAGCTATCACCTGATAGACACTAGTTGCATAACCGCTACCATGCCGCTGAGCAGAAATCTTACTGTTCCTCAATTCAGGTGGCTCTCAGTGCTGGCTCTTCTCCGCATCACACTGCTCTTGGTATTGCTCCATTCCTTTCTAGATCAAGGATAGAGTTTTAGTAGCAAGAGTCAAGTCCAGTAAGGTCTCATTAGAAAGCCAGTCACTCAATGACTATTTCCTAGTTTATAGCCAGAGGTCTCATTAGAGCAGATTTTAATCCACCTGCAACGCACAAATTCCTTCTTCATTGTTCCAGTTTGATCTTGGAATACCTTAGCCAAAATGAATGGGTATTTCCTAGTATTTCCATGATTAACAAAACCTGTTATGCCATACAGAAGTTATACCTAGATTTTAATTTTCCTTGAAACCTTGACTGGCTGGCACTGAAAATTTATTCAAATACATAATTCATTCATTTTGGGTGTGGCATGCTCTATCTAGCAAGTCTGCAATTTCTTACTCATTGTCGGTCCTTCAGTTTGCCTATATTTAATATGAAGTCCTGGCCCAACTTCAGAACTTCCCAGCTTTCCAAGAGGTGAGGAGGGGCTGGGAATCAGGAAGCTACATGCCTTTCCTCAATAACAACAGTCCACTGAGTTCCTCATCTACCTCTTTAAAAACTCTTGGATATCTATCATCTAAAGATACTGTGTTATACCTGCTTTTTAGCACTACTGGTGTTTCCTGTTTGGGAAGCAAGCACTCCACTGGAACCGTGCACGAACACGTCATCTATTTTGCCTGCTCGGAAATATGACTGCACACTTCTGCCTTGTGTGGCTTCTTAGCAATTCAGTAGTTTCACCGCAGCGTATCAGACTAAAGCATGGTCAAGATTCATTTTGTTCCTACTGCTCTCAGGAAAAAGAAAGTTGACTTCAGTTCTCATATTTCTCCTTGACTTCTTTTCCTTCCTGGGCCGGTTATCGGTGCTTCCCAAAGAGCAATCACTGATACCAGCTTCTTCACACCCACTTTCATTTCCTTTCCAGCTTAGGATTTCTCCTTACCGTCAAGCAAAGCCCAGCTCAGTCTTTTCTTTCAATAACACCTCGTTGGCTTTATAAACGTCCGCTAAAGTATTATTAAACAACTCCCAGCTATTACTTGTATTTTCCTGTTCAAATGCGTGTTTTCTCCCCATGGATTTGGCTTCCAGTTATTTCTCTCTTTGTGGAAGCAGCTCCATTAAGATTTTTGATACAAGAGGGAAGAGGTCCAAGACCAAGAGTAACAGTAGGACTTATAAAGCAAGCAGCTAACACAAAAGAATTTTATACTCATTTTGTCTTAGTGGTAATTAGGTGGCGTCTTGACCATTTCCCCCCCAGCTGTGTTACCCTACAGTATTGCAGCCGGGGGAAAAGGCAGTAGTAGAGCAATATTAGTCAGTCTCGTGGCTGCTGGGTGTTAAGGAGGTTCTGTCTCCTGCCCTGCAGTTATTAACACCGGATATGCAGATAAAGACTCCAGCCTTCACATAGTTCCAGAGTTGGAATTGGATTTTAATCAGAACTAGATGTGAAAGAGCTATCTGCCTTGTTTTTTCTGGGTGTTATGCAAACTATCAATAGGCAGGACTATCCCTTCTTCTTGCCACTTTCTGGAGCATGCAACATTTAATTCAGTGCATTTGTCTGTAGAAAGATGAGTTCTAGAAGTTGCCATCCATGTATGGTTCAAAGAAGGAATCTAATCACAGTGCTTAAAAAAAAAGTTAAATTTAAGGCAACACATAGAGCTCTATACTGTTCCCTCAATTTTTATTTCTTAAGGTTCAACTGCAATAAATCGGAAAGTCTAAGAAGTAAATAAAATCCACTTTAATGGGCCTTTAATATAAGGGGGTAACACGAATAAATTTTCCTAAGCAGCCTAAAAAAGTTTACATTAAAAAGATGTAACAGACACAAATAAAAATATTTGAGCAGAGTTGTGTATAACATATGAAATAAAACAAGTTTCAGCAAAGCATGCAATCTGATGAGGATCCTACCTTAAGGAAAAAAATTGTCTTTTGTAATAACAAATAGTTGGAATCAGTGCATTGCTTTAGCGACATTGTTCCCTTAGAGGCAAGTCTAAACTGTTCAACATTATGAAAACTCTGCCTATTGCTTTGTACCAGAAAATTTATTACCACCAGATCATTTACAACAGACAGCATGCATTCCAAAACTGATTTGTTACTTTAGGCCACAACAACTCACTTTCAAAGCTTAAAGAATCCATTATACTGTGCAAAGAAAGGAGCATAAACATGACACGTAGTAGAGGCAAGTTTAAGTGGAATTCCATTAAAAAGTTTAGGTTGAGGAAGCCTACAAACATGGCCATACTATTCATTAGACGTATTCTTGGCATGGGGGTGGAAGGATTAAATATCATTTTTATTTCATGAAGTGTGCAAACATTTGTCACAGTTTCAACAACCTGTTTTCTTGGTTGGTATAAGCAAGCAAGCCAGAGTCATATGATTAACGCAGGGACTCTTCCCTGTTTGGAGAAGGGGACGACCTGTTTGCACAGTCAGCATTATTTATTTTACTGAGGTGTAGTGCAAAACGTAATATGGGTGTTCAGCCCTGTTTTCTTAGTTTCTATTAGTTATAAGCAGCACTAGGCACATAGGGCTAATAAGGGTTGTCTGACCAAAATGCCTTATTCCCTTTCCTAGCTATGAAGGTCACCAAAATTCAGCAATTGCTTCCCTGGTCTAACCAGTTTTTCTGAGATCAGAGCGTATCCTATACCTTACGAGACAAAACCCAGCTCGCGTTGGGTGAGAAGCCACAGAAGTCGCACAGAAGCTCATCCCTGTAAAAGCAGAGTCTTCTCCGACCTGCTGCCAGGCGAAGACGGGGCCGATCCCGCGGCTCTTCAAGGCTGCTGGCGGGCAGCTGCCACCGACTGAACCGACGCACGTGCGGCAGCTGATGCTGCACTGAACTGTGGCACCGGGCTGGACATCTGCATCCGAAGATCAAAGAACTAACACGGAAAGCCAAGACGCAGAAAGCTACCTACTTGCTTTGATTTATAGCCTCTTTAATCACAAGAAACAATTCAAGGGTTGTTTTTTTTTTTTTTTTTTTTTTTGATCACTGAAATTTCATATTAGAAAGAGTTTATTTCTACTAAGTTATTGCAAAAGTTAAAACGTAGCATAGAAATATCACGTATAGAAGTAATGCAAGACTTTAAAATACCGACCAAACATGTATTTCTTTGAACAGCGGCGTAGCTGAATAACTCAGCCTAGGCTTTAGATCGTGTAATTCCACATACCTAAAATACAGGAAGCTGCTTTGAAAATAAAACAAAAACATATAGCGCAACTATGAGTAACAGACTTTGTAGATAACTGCATATTTACAGCGTTCTTTTAACACATGGGTGTTTGTAACTTATTCTGTTGTTCAAAACCAGAGGACTGGAAGCAGCTCCAGAAGCACCAAGGCCAGGTTAGGACTCTTGAAGAAAACTCTCTCATAACCCTAGACAGAGACTGATGAAACAACCCAAAAGATATCTGTTCCTTTTCTTGCTATTACTATGCCTTGAGTAATGTTCTAGTAGTTCATTCCTTAATTCCTACAGCTGGAAATAAGGGTTTTTAAAAGCTATTAAAAATCTATTTTTCTTGAATAATTCTCTGCTCTCTTATTTTATCCTGACACACAACTATTATTTTTCAGTTTTCACTTGAAAGACTGAGTGTGAAAAAAACAAACAAAACATCAAAACCAATCCAAGCTATTCTGAGCATACTAATTGCAGAATGAAGTATGGTGAACAAAAACAATCATTATCTAACATTTACATGATATTCTTAGAGCTACCATTTAAGACTTGGGTCTTCTCTGCTCTTTGTCCAAGGAAAATTGCCAGTTACCTTAATGAGATTTGTTTAGGCAGGCAGATTACAGCACTGGATTCACTGGGTATTTTATAAAACGTGGAACCAACTCTGTTAAAGGTGAGTTTTTTCACTCAAACAGCCAGAAGCACTATTGAATAGCTTGTATCTCGTTAAATAGTGGCAGTAGGGCTCCATATATTTTTTCCCCTTCCTACAGAAATGCTACTCACTGAAGATGACATTCTTAAAGAAAATACCTTGTTTGCTCAAAGCAACACATTTGTATTTTAACATTTGCATGAGCTGCCCACACGCATGTCGTAAAAACTGTTTCTAAACAAGGGAAAGTTATGAACTGCAAACTGACTGTTTATCAAGAAAGACTGAGTTTAAGCCTGGCACACAGATTTCCACATTTTGGAAATCCAAATATTGGGATTCAAGCACATCCAGCATGACAAAGTGCCACCAGAAAGCACCTAAATCAAGTTGAATATATGACGCCAATTCCTGCTTCCCAGTCAATCGTTGCATAAAAATCCTGCATGTGTTCAGACAAGGAAAACGTAGTAATGCTTCCAATAGAATTACAGCTTCCAGGTCTTGCAGTCTGTAATGTCATGTGTTCCACACACACCCTTTAACCCCATGACTAATGCCAAGCTGAAGATTGTAAACAGAGTAAAACAAGTGTGCTTCTAGTTTCAAAACCAGGCATGTATGTAAAGCTTTTTTGCTTATATGTAACAGTAGCTTGCTGATGGGTAGGTGGAGATCAGCATCATGTAGCATAACACCACAAGGATCAGTCATCAGCCTTTGCTGCACCAAAGCCCTACTAAAGCTAGGTGTTGAAAATCTGGGTTAAAAGGCCAACCCTTAAAGTCCTATAGTGTTGTGTTTTTTTTTTTTTTTTTTTTTTTTTTTTAACTTGCCTTTTCTTCATATCTCTTGTCATTTAGTACTATAGTAGAGTAATAAAAACAAGAAGTTCTGATTTGCAGAAATTATTTAACAGGACAAATGGAAAACATTCACCACTCATCAGTTAGCTCTGAGTATCACCAGGTCTTGTTTGGTGGTCTGTCTTGGCCCTCTGTGATAGTTTAGGGCCATATCTATATTACCTATATATATACCCAATACAAAATGTTCAACTGAATGTACACACTAGAGCCGTAGCAGAAGGGACAAATTTATAGGATTCTGAAATATAATTACATCATATATCCATTAGAAAGATGGTCTCTGCAGTTCCCAGAGAATATTGGCAAAGCATTAAAAGCCTGTCAAGGTTGACCACACACTAACTGAAGGAGGGGGAAAAAAAAAGAAAAAAGAGAGAGAGAAATGGAAAGAGTCCTTCTAGTGTGTTTTCACTTCTTTGATCTAAAATAGATCTAAGTAGTATACCTCCCCCACCTCACTTTATCCCAAGAAAGCTGGAGCTGCTCTGGTGAGAGTCCCTTGCCTCTCCAAGGACATCCTTACTACTTAGATATATTTCCCTGGAAGGTGAGAGACAAAGGTTTAAGCTCAGAGTAGAAAAGTGGAATAACTCGAAGAAGTTGTTCTGCAAGCATTTCTAAACATGAGAGTTCGTTCCAAAGAACATTAGGACAGAGGGGCAAAACTAAGGACAAACCAACTGGTGGAGCAGAATCACATTCAAGGTTGGTTCTGAAAGCACCGGGCTACGACCTGTTCCCAACTGAGCATCCCCCTTCCTTTGTTTTCAGTCTGAAAGTTGTTTCATCTTGCTATTCTGTGAATCTTTTAGGAGACAGGAGAAAAATGATATTTCTGACCAAGCTGGGAGTTCACACAAAAAACAACAACAAAAACCCAAAACATGACCCAAGTCCAATCCCATCCTTCCTCGCATCCAGTTCTGCCTCTCAGTTGTCCCCAGCCCAGCCTTAGAAACTGGACCTCAGATTTAGAAACCAAGTTAGAACTTTTCTTTGAGGATGTTGATAACAACTTGTTCCAAATTAAGAAATGCTCCTCACTTGTTCAACTCTATTCCTACTAACAAATTTGCCCAGATTCACATACATCCTTAATCATGGTCTCCATTCACAGGAAGTCCCCCCCCCCCCTTTTTTTTTTTTTTTTTTTTTTAAGAAATCTCTGTTGCTCTTCTAGAAAGTAATAGTTCATGTACATGTTCACTGAATTCCACCTGTCTTTGGTAATGACTAAGAGAACTTGCTTGCTGTCTTTCTAACTACCATTTGTCCTATTCTTCCCATAGCAGGGCTTTACAGAATTTAAAACTTACAGGAATGGATAGAGAGCAAAGAAAAAGTTCAAATCTAGAGCTGAGAGGGAAAAGTTTCCAGAAAGAGGCTGTCTTTCTCTGCATGGTGGTGCAGATTTGGTTGGATTGGGGATTTATAGCTTAGTAATTTGAACACTTCATCGTTCTGAAAAGCTAAGTCTTTTGCTCAGATTTTAGCTGGTGTTAATCTGAATTGTTCATTTAACCGAGAACAAAACAAGTTCACACCAGCAGAGGCTCTGGCTCGTGCTTTGTGCTTTTCCTAAGGTTTGCTATTAGCCTTCATCACCAGGTTTAGCTCAGAGAATACTTCGACACTTTTTCTACCCTTGTGATTCTGTGTTGAACTTCAATAGATTCGATTTGCTAATCTCCTCTATTGATTTCTCAGCATATTTTTGAAATATTAAATGATTTAGATCCTTCATTTGGAACAAAGGACCCGGCACATCGCCTTCTTGCCATACAACCAAGCTTTTGCAAACACTAAGCAGACTAGAAGGAAGCTGCAATGGTGATGTCAAATCCACAAACTGAAAATGATGTCTCCACAGCAGTATCTTCCAGCCAGAGAAAGAGCCAGACAGCTAAACACATTTGCAGCCCAAAGTACAGCTGTTTAACAGCAGTTACCAAAGCTTTTAAACCAACTCTTGCAAAGGTCCACTGGAACAGGGAAGTTAGAGTAAGGCCTGCTCAAAGGAGCAGTTGTTCTGCATATTGTTGCATAAAAAGAATTTATTAAATCAAGTGTTGCTATCAGCCCCTTAAACTTCTGTAAATACAGGCAGCTATACTTAGAAAAACCAAAGTATTTAAGAAGTTAAAAACTAACTGTAAAGTATTAATGTTTTATCACAAGCTTTAGATAGAGAAGGACCTACTCCTAGATGTGTAATAATTGCAGATGACATGACTAAGACTTGTTTTACATTTTAATTCTTTATAATATTCATTCAGAACTGCTGACTTCAGCCAATGTCCAATACTTACTGAATTTCGCATTGTTTATAAAGACCACATCTCCAACAAGCAAACCCTTTCAAACATAGAAGTATATTTATTTAATACAGGTTTGAATGGAAAGGATCACATAATATTATGATGTGTTACTGTCTTAGTACCGTTTAAGACATTCTTAGGCCAGATAAGCTGGCCCAAAAAACTGTCCTCAAAAACATACGGCCATCTCACTGTTGTTATATACCTCTCAACATTGAGCACACATGACAAATGGAATAAGACAGGATTCCTTAAAGTCTATTCATGTCCAAGGATGAGAGCACAAAGCTATGTCTTCGTTCTGTTGTAATGGCTCTTTCCTCAAGAGCACAAGGGAAAGAAGACCAAGCACTGCCTGCCCCTCTGCTCTCCTTATCATAAATAGAATTAGAAATGAGCCAGCTTTGATTGAAAAAGCAGATGTTTTATGGCTGAAAAATCTAACAACTCATTGGTCAAGTCCTCCACTTTCCTTGAGCGGATGTTAATCCCCCAAATTAGCACACCTTCATTACAGAATAGATTTTCTTAAACGTGATCAAGCTAAGCAGAGGGAACAAGCAATGCCAGCAACATGAGATTTTGAGTTTTGTCTCAATACAAGTTCTCAGACTGACTGAGACTACACAATATTGGATCAGAGAAGAACTTATTCAGCATTTCTATGGCCTTAACCCTCCACCCTACACAGACAAAAAAGTCCCAGCCCCATACCCAAACATGGTTTTGGTCAGCCACAGCACCTCCCAGCCTAGCAAATTAGATTTCTACCTAGGAAAAGAAGATAAAGCTGGAGGATTCTAACCTTCTTAAGCCAAGGTGATAAGGGTACTAATTCAGATACTAATGTATGTTCCTCACTTCCACTGAAATCTGTACTGAAAGCAAGTCTACTTGTGGTATTGTAATGGCTTTGAGAGGGTACATTTACACAGCGGAGAACTTAACACAAAAATACCGTAAAACCATAAAACCAAAAAGCCAAATCCGCATCATGTCTTTAGAGAGACCAGCAGTTCTTTTGAGAACCAATGCAATTAATGTGCTGTAATTTAAAATAAAAACTTTGCAAATACTCAACTAAAAAGGAGATATCATTTTCCAACTTTGTTTTAAAACTGGTATCAGTTGATATTGCACTAAACAGATGAAGAAAAAAAACCCACTAATAGGTTTTAAAATCAGCCTTTTCAAATCCAACCTGAAGGAGCACCTATATGCCAGGAGGCATACTGAAACTTTACCTGCTCCGCTAGATGGCAATATGCAGTGTTAGCATTTCCCTACCTCAGCACCAATGCTGTGTACTTCTGACTTTTCTGTCCTGGTGCTGTCAAACGAATATTGATCTTTAGCATGAAACAAAAAAGCCTTATTAAAAATATGTGCTTTTTCACAGCTAAAAGCATATTCTGAAGTGCAGTGGTATTCTTTATTCTGATCTCACCATATTCTAAATCTGTACTTCTACTTTCCTGACTCAGATTCACTTAACTTCTGTGCAAATGGTCAAAGAGAAGGACTAATATGGTAAGAAGGTAATTGTGCAAGAGTGGGTATAGGTAGAGAGCAGGAAAAATCTGACAGATAATGTTTGTCATATTCACATTCATTATGCATTGCTTCAGGGATGCTCATTTTGCACACCCTGTGAATGCCAGATCAGTACTATCTCACCTTTTATATCAGTATTTGCACTTGAAACACGTGACACTTGCCTCTGTGTGTCAGCTACAGTGCTAGTCAGCCACAACAACTCTACAGCCAACAGTAAAACTCATACTTGACCACATAAGAATCTGGAGTTCTCAACCATATGTGACCTTGCTGTAGCAAAATCTCCACCAAAAATTTGAAAACCAACTATTCTTGTTAAACCTATAACCTATTTCCCTCCCATCAGCATTTTAGAAAAATCCAGAAATGAGGTCTGCTTATACTACTGAAGTGCTAACAACAATTTAGCCTAATTCAATAAAATTCTCCTCTTTTACTGCAAACCAATATGTACTACATAGAGGCACAATTGCTTTATAGATTATGCCGCTTTTGATGTCATCTTTGATCAGTTTTACCCTAAACTTCAAGAAAGGTATTTCAGAGCAGCACCTGTCTAAATGACATCAGAATCAAGCCCAACACATTAACTTTTTTTTAAACTGTGCATTGACTGAAAATATTTGTTCCTGATCCCAACAAGTGTAGGTGGGCAGCCAAATGTCTTCCTAAAATAGATTAAGTGCAGCATTAGCTGTAGTATATATACATCCTTCCCACAACCTGCACTTTGACTTATTAAATATTTATAAAGTACATAAACAGCATGATTCCAAACAAACCAAGGCCAGTATCGGCCCTGAAAGTCTACCTTACAGGACCTTACACATAGAAAAGTGGAAGCTCATTTAACATGCTCAATTTCTCTGCAAGAAAAAAAAGGATTTTCTTCTTAAGAAGAGAATTAACTAACATACAGAGATGTTAAAGATCTGTGTAGAGCACATGGTTGACAAAATAGGGAAGAGAACCAAAAATTTTGGTTTCCACGCTCCACTATTAGCCTTGTCATCTCCCAGAGGACATGTAGACCCCTTTGGTCTCTTAATTAAGACACCCTCTTAATAATGGCAGTCTTGGTCTGAACTGTTATATGTAGGTAGATGCTTTTCTTAGACTCTTTCGAAAGAGTATCTTGATCACGATCCTTTGAATGTATGTGCAACACCGTGAAAGAAGTGCACCCAGTACAAACATCACTTATAAGCATATATTCAAACTATCTCATTTAAACTGAGTCTTCAGCACAAACTATCACTGATTAGCTACTCTGATCATGTCCCAATAACATACAGTGGAATACTTATTTCTGCTTTTTCTTCCTATTCTAAGGAGGCTTACAATGTCTGAAGAATGAAACAGCCTAAGTTAACATAAGAGACCTAGGAGCAGAAACTGAGTCTGGCAGAGATCCTAATGCCATCAGCTCCAGGACTTGCAGGCTTTTAGTCTGGGGGTGCATTGCCATAAGCAGTGTAATGTTTCCTTTACCACCACCACTCAATCCTGTAGAGTGCAAGTTTATTAAGGGCTGCATTTTGACTAATGGCACATCATATCACGTTAAAAACATTTTCTGGTTTTGCAATATTTTTAACAGAAGCAGGATAATGCATTTGGGCTCCACTGGCCATTAAACTTTTGATCTCTTCACAGTTCCAGTAGAATGGAAAATTAATCCAGCTGATAAAGCACTGAAGTCTACCAGCATTGGAAGAACCTTTACTTTAAAGATCAAATTCCCCTGTAAAAATAAATCTTTTGTTGGTCATCTCTATGTCTTTTTCTGACCAGTTCAGTAGCATTTGTCTTGTGCGGAGCCAAGTGTACAGCTAGAACTTACGAGTAAGAAGAAAAAGATACTGTGCAGCATAGACTGATGTTACTGAAACCAAAACAGGATAAGATGGGCTACTTAGTGATGCAGGAAGAAAAAACCATTGTATTTTGCAGTAAGAAACCTGCTCAGGGAGAGAGACCCGCACTATCCCAACATACAGTCTGCCTAGCAACTGGTTAAGAATTTGCTGCTTTTTTTAATGTGTGCCTGAGCGACAATTTTAGCTGATAACTGGTTGTCTTCCTCTGGCAAGGGAGAAGAGGGACACTCAGAATCCCAAGGTGGCACCACAGTGAATTTGGATGGTTGCGAGCTGAGAAGAACGAGACCACAAGCCAAGTGAAAAATGCAGCTCTAATATAAACACTGGAAGATTCTTAGGGCTAGAAGCAACTTCTCCGAAGCTGCTAGGCAAGAGCATGCTGTGATAAACTGCTGAAGCCTGCAGAAGAAACAGCAGAACAGCAAGGTATAGCTTTTCTCCATTTGGAGAAAGAGGAGAGATAAAAGCCCTGTACACAGGGGTTTCTGAAGTAGTCTCCAAAACAAGGTGCAGGGGAAGGCTTACGGTTTCTGTCTTTATGGGTGACACTGCCCTTTTAGTTCAACCGCCTTGAACAAAACGAAAGCAAACAACTTTCCCACCACAGCCGTTTGCTTTTTCTGTCTTTTATTTTTTCAAACTTCTTTTGCTCCTATAATATCTGGGGGTACAACTGGCACTTCTCTAGACAGTGCCCTGAAAGGCCCTCAGACTTGTTTTTATCAACCTTTACAGAAGGACAGAACAAAAATGCGTTTCATTATTTAGAGATAATGTGAAATTAACTTGCTTTCAGAAAGACCCCACAGACACGTAATAGGCTGAGTAACCACCAGGAAATATGGAAGCAAGACTTTGACTTGGGACAGAACCTCCAAAAACAGAGAGCTGCCAGATAACAGACTGCCTGGAAAAGGGGAGAGGATGGGAGGCAGACTAATAATAAATAAATAAATAATCAAACAAATCCAGGAAATCATAACTTAAGTCTGGAAGGAAAAGAAAGGCCTATTTTCCAAATTATTTTAAAATGGAATGATGATACAGGAAAGAGCGAGAGCTCCTGCTAGGTTAGTAAAGAATTATGATGTCCAGAAAGACAACCTGGGATAGCGTGCCTCTGGAGGCAGCAAAGTAAGGATAAAGCTCTGTTTTGCTATTGGGATATGTACCCAACAGCACCCACAGCCATAGAAATAGAGTCAGGAAACATAGCATAATCTTGGAGCAACTTTGTAGTGGGAAATCTGTTCCTGGCTTACTAGTGTGTTTCCTGAACGCGCTCATCTGAAAAACATAGTTTTTGGAGCAATAAACTTCCCAGAGCAGGGATCTGACTGGGGAGCCATCGGTGTGCCTCTGTCTGCGCACACGCGGCTCTGGAGCGAAGAGCGAGAAGGCCACAGGAGAGCACGCAACGCGGCTGGGCACACGCTCACCTCAACGCGGGCACGGAGGGGTGGTAAATCACTCAGCGCTTCGGGGATTAGGGAATCCTGCCAAACCCTCAAAAACTCTTGAAACTTGATAAGAACGAAGAAACAAAGACAAGTTAATACTACGTAAACTTTATTTTCTCTAATTTAGGCAACATTAATCCAGAAAAGTAATCAAAATATTTTATATGATTTACTCCATGCTTCGTTATTGTGCAAAACCTGTAACAGCACTGGATAAGAATAATATTTAATCCCAAATGTGAGTACCTGATTATTTCACTGAAATTAGGTGGCTTATATGTAGAATTCATAACAGCAGGAAAACCATAAATGTGTACAAGGGGAAGGAGCTGCTTGTTGGGAACTACTTTCAGAAACTTTGAAGCCATTAAGATTACTATCAAGAATTGTTTTCAAAATTCAAAGAAAAAAAAGCCAAGAAACAACATCTTGTTTTGCTAGGAGAGCTCTGAATTTTTTATTTAGCAAGGTTTAAGAAAATGAAATTAGGGGATGTCAGAGCAAAACAGCTGATTGCTAGTCAAATTTGTATTATTCTGTTGGATCTGCAGGAGTATTCTTGACCCACGACCTGAAAGCTTCTGCTATAGCTTCTAGCAGTTTAATGTGAATTCCCCGTGCAGCACCTGTTAGCCCCTGGTGTTCGGGCATACAGCGGAGTCCTGTTTAGCAACATGCTCAACCGATTCTGAAGCAAGACTGAACTCTGTAATGCAATATAAAGGAATATCCTCTTAAATGTAGAGGAGAGGCACGTGTCACGAACACTGAATTGCAGAGTCAAGACTAAGCTTTTTAGAGTCCCGTTACGCCTAACTGCATATCTTAACCTTTCTGTGTAGCACTTCTCAGCACATGAAGCAAGCTGATGGAGGGACTTACCACGCTGCCCGAAGCCTTGCCCCACTTGCCTATGGAGAAACTGCTGTATCAAAGCAATCATTTCCTCCATCCCTTTAAAGAAAAAGGAAACTGAAGATAAAAAACAATATTTAAAAAGAGGAAATTGGAACTGTAGTAAAGCAGTTTCCTTTTGAAGCTATGACAGTTGCTGAAGGCGTAGGAACAAAGGGGCAAATCCCATCCCCAAATGTTAGGCTCAGTAGCAAAATCAAAGTAATGGTGTCTCTCTGCATCTGTGAAACAACTGCCTGGCAGTAAAGACAGCTACTGTCCCGGTGGTATCTCGCACAATTCACGTTCTTGTCAGTACTGTTTTGCTTCAAGAGCTTGAAATCATGGTGTTCTCTAACACCTTTGCTATAATTCGCTGGTCTTTCGAGTAAAATTACATTTCAGGTAATTATGAGGCTTTAGGTCCTGACACAAAAGCCCCCGTATCTACTACTACCTTCACATCCAACCCCAAGCAAGCTTCGGAGGACCGAGTCCTGACTCACAGTGCTGCTTTGCTCTGCCACCACGAGCTTTCGCTTTTCTGCCTTCTCCCCGCACCCACCGGCGTGCTCTCGGGCTGACTCGTCTGCGACTGGTCGCCAAGCACACGCCTGGTCTCTGTGCCGGCCACGTATCTTTGTTCCATTTAATCTAGGAAAAGAATTAGATTTTCCCTAGATTTTCTTCAACATCCTCCTCCAGGGGAGAGCTCAGTTCAGCAGCCACGGCACTGGCGGGACGTTCCGACCAGGCTCAGGAAGGCGCGTACCACGCCGGTCTGCCTCCTAACTCGCTCCAGCTTGCGCTGTTTTCCTCTGTGGTCGTGAAATAAAATTAAAGATCAGTTTAACTGCCTGGAAGAAACAAACCTGTAAATAAGTAGTCATAAAACCTAGAAGACAGGACAGAAATCTAGCAAACAAGAATAGAAGCTGAAAAATTAAATGAAGAGATAACTGAGGAAAAAAAAATAAACTTTCTATTGTGTAGTCCTGGGCAAGCAAGTCTTTAACGGGCCATATGGGACTCTTCTGGAAGCGCTCAATCAGCCATACATGTGGTGGTGGTGGGGAACAGTTCATATGTCTTAGGCTGTGATTTGTTCACTTCCGTGAGGAACAGGAGTCCCTGCCCTGAAGAGTTCCCGGCGTAAGGGTGCACCCGCGCTACTGCCACAGGTGTAACACTTTCCGGTACAGTTTTACAGACAAACAATATTTTATGATCAGTCAATGGCTACGTAATTAAGCAACCACTGTCCAAGATCTCCACGCTGAGGACAGCATAGTCCAATAAATTATTACACAATTAAACTCCGTGAGTTTATACGCAAAGAAATCTGTGACTGGAAGAAGCTGTTCTTCTTCACCTTGTTCTAACTCGGATTGTAAAGCCATCATAGAAAAGGCACAAAGGAACTGAACTATAACTCAAATATTTCTGGGGAAAATGCTGAGTGGGGCATACCTGAATCATTTTTTCCACTGTATGTCGTAATAAAACAGAATTATTTCTGTGTAAAACATACATTCCAAAGCAAAAAGCATTGCTTAAGTCAGTGACTATTTATTTTTTAAAAAAATCAACTTCACTAAATCTGAGATTCATTCTAACGAAACTAACGTAAGCACCTTGTCCAAAATCGAGGTTATTAATAAACACCAAGGACTAATAGAGAGACACGCAAAGCCAACTCATTGCTACCAAAAAAGAAAATATGTAGTGGAATCCAGAGGCACCCACATGCATATCCTTCTTCAGGAGAGCAATTACAATTTCACTATCAGTTAAGCAATACATTCAAAGAGTGAGGAAGAGGGAAATCATAATATTACTCAATTCTTTTGCAAAGCAATTCCTTTTCTCTAGTTCTTGATATTTTAGAGATTTAATATGAGATATTACAAACTCCAGTTCTGATGCTTCCTTAGCTTCATGGATAACTTATTAACCTGCTAGATAGAAAAAATTTTAACCTCAAATAATAATAGTAAAAAAATGGCATAATTTCTTGATTGGCTGGCTGCCTGTATTCCAAGTCAAATCAAACTTGTATTCATAGACTTCGAAGCGTCTACACATTTTGGGTGGGGAATTCTCTCCAGAATATATATCCCAAGGGGTAAACATTTGTTGCTGTTTTTCCTGCTTGCTGAGCGAGTTTTTTTCCTTACTGATTTGCAACATGACAAAAACAAAGAAAAACTCAGAAAAGAAGTACCAAGGACAGAAACAGCTTCTGTCTCTTCCCTTAGGGCAATGAAGTGCTTTGGCGGTTCACTAAACACTAAGGCTGCAAATCTCTAAGTAGAGAAGAGGGGACAGTGTCATGTTTGCATGATAAAGTATATAATTCCATATGTAGATATAGTAGCAGAACATGTTCACAGTAACAGCTTTACAGCATCCCATGCTATTATTTCCTTTCCTTGGAGATGTCAAAGCCAATGGCACCCATCACCATGGACTCGCAACGCTTTCAGTTGTACCTACCACAGCAGCAACTGTAACGTTAACAGAGGATCCTCGCTAACATCAGCGATTTACGTGCTACACGCTTTGCTGCTTCAAGAGGATCTTTCAGTGTCACATTCAAGTGGCATTGAAACCCTACCTTTCTGCAAGGTACGCAGTGAAAGAGAAAACACACACTTGCAGATAGATCAGAATCGTCTCCCAAGCGTACTGTCACTTTGGGGATCCTCAGAAGAGCATCCATAGCCCTGCGTAGCTATGCCATGTACTGTGCGGTGGCAAGATGAGGGTGCCATCTGTTAGGGTTCTTCCAAGACTGCTTCTTCAGGTTTTTTTGCCAGGCAAATATATAGCAGATGGCTAGCTCCCATAAAATTTATCAAATGGTGAGTTTTCCTTTTAGCATTCAATTCTAAGACCCTAACTCCCTAAGGGGAAGGAAAAAAAGAAAATAACTAAGGGATCTTGATGCAAAAAGGAGTAACCATTTCCCTACTATTCTTGCCCCAGCACTTACTAGATTTCTGCTGTTGGTCACAAAAGAAAGAAAAAGGAGATACGAAACATCGTGCCATTTGCCCTTCACATTTGGATAACTCTGATTCCAGAAGATTCCTTCCTTGCCTGGCTCCTAAGTCAGCACAAATATAACCTTATCCAACAGTATTTAACTGTAAGAAGAGATAAAAAAAAGTCACGAGCACATCATCAAATCTTTCTTTGCCGCAGATGGGAGAAAGGTCCTCAGAATCACGTCTCTTTGTAAATGAAACTGAAGAAAATCCACACACAATAAAGAAACCAAGTCTATGCATCTAATGCACAAAACAGCAAAAATAGCTTTTGATTATGGTACATTGGAGTGAATTTGCGTGTCAGGTCGCTAGCTCTGAGCAATTTGGTCAACATTTATAATTGCATTAAATCATTGAATAAATAAATACCAGAGGATTCCTTCATAGATAATGCCACCTTAAGGTAGTTTTTCTTACAGCATCATGTTTACAACTTCTTGAACCTGGAGGACATTGAGAGCCTAATTTATATAAATGCCAATCAAACTGATCTCACAAAAAGGCAGTATTTTCCATTGAAAGAACCAAGCAGCCTGCTTATGCAGTGTAGTTCTTTCTACTATATACTGAGCAACTGAAATTGCTTTCTCTGTTCCTAGAAAAATCCCCTTCCTCCCCCGGTCCATCCACCGAAGAACAGGAGCCCTGAGAGACGACTTTGTTTCCAGCTTCAGCCTAGCCCCGGTGGGATTTTGCAGAGGAAATGCTGTAGTCAAGACAGCCAGAATTTGTTTAATTTCTGCTGAGTATGTTATTCCCCTGGCCATCTGTTTCTTGCCCCACTTTGGGGCACATTTCCCTCCCTATCACCTGCCACACCCCACAAGTTTGTGTATGTGTTTCTTCTGCACACACACGTGGAATCAGCCCACCTGTGCCCCCTTGCTAATTCTCCCGAAGCACACCTAGCCGATCTGCAGGAAGCGGCACACTCTCTGGGAGTACTGACAAACCCGTGTATTCCTTTCCTTTTGGGCTTAGCAGTTCTCCAAATTCCCCAAGTTTTTTTTGCCTATGCGAAACTACAATTTCAGAGGGTCCTCTAGGATTCCTTCTGTCAAAGGAAGGACAAATTCATTCTGCTTTGTCTCCTTTCCCACTTGGAACAGACCTTACCATCATCAGACAGAAATCTGCGTAAGAGAGGAAATCTGAAGGGCCCAAATTTTGGTGGTGTGATATGCTACTGTTGCACAATTCACTTGGCCATGTACTTTCATATAATGAAAATTAGAGGAAAAGTGTCTAAATTGGGTCCATAGTAAGCAACCAGAATCTGAAGAGATGAACTCACTACTTCCACTTGCTGGCCTGTAGGAAAGTTTGAGACCCAGCTGATTCAAAAAGTTGAGGAATCACTGGGCTAGAAGGAACAGAAGTGTTTAAATAATGAACTTCTCTGGAATATTTGTTCAGCTACCAATATATATGAAAGTAGAGGTGAGACTGAGGAGGGGCAGGGGAACTTCAAAGCTTCAAGCCACAGGTCTCAGATTTTGCAAAAAGCACCTGAGGAAATATGTCAAGTGGTGGGTGTTATGCAGTGATTTTTCATTAATTTTAATTACTGTCATTCTATAGGATAGCGAACATCCTTAGTCCTTTGCCTCCAAATTGCACTGGGATTTATGCCAAATTTCTTCTCCCTCATTGGTTCCCTCAAGCAGTATTTAATAATGGAAGAGCTTTAACATGTTTAAATAAGAAGTGTAAATGCCAGACACTCCTGAATGAGAAGAAACCTGCATCTTAAATGGCATATGAAACCTTTCTTCATAATTCTATAAACTAAAAAACCTGGACTATTTGGTATCAAATAAAAGGCTTGATCAGGCTTGAGAAGAGAGTAGATGGAGCATCCCCATTTAAGGGAAAGTAAAACAAAACACAGAGCAACTCTAACTTTTTATAACCATCAAAACTAGGGGGAGGGAGAGGAAGAGGGAGGGAGAAAGACCAAAAACATGCAGCCAATCCTCCTGATAGAAGCTTATTGTATTACCTGAAAGTAGTATGTTCTACACCAGATTTGCAGTATAGATGACCTAAAAATAATACTCTAATACTGTTTTCCTGGAAGCACACCACCACCAGATCCCGTTCTCCTCAGAAATCCCCAAGCCACCGTTCGGGAACTGCTCTTCAAATGGGGGCATCTCGTTGAAGTGTTAATTTTCAAGGAAGTTAGTCCAACAGCACAGAAGTCACAGGCCTGTGCAAGGTGCTAAGAGTGGCCCAAGCCAGGTCTGCTCTCCAGGCACGATTCATGGCCAATCCAGAAAGCGTGGATGCTAACTGAGAAGCCTAAAGACAACAAGCCTGAGTACTTTTGAATCTAGCTGCAGTCTGTGCATTGAAGTATATTTAGGGATCCATTTGATTCAGGTCACATCAAAATTTCAGCTTTGTTACTTGCTACAGATTACAGTCTGCAAAACTGAAGCATTTTCAACCTTGACAGGAAGGAAGATAATAGCATAACCAGGAAGTGGAAATTCTTACAGAGATAGCCACAGAGCAAGTGAGATGCTTGAAGACTAGTGACATAAGTTAGCAACATGCCTAAGATGTTAGATATAAAACAAGGAAATTTGTATTATGAAGTAAGAGATAGGAATTTTTCAGAGGATACAGTAGTCAACAGGGAGAACAGTAGAACATGGCCCCACGAGTTCTGTGGGTCACGTTCAAGTAACGCAGATGTTAATTTTCTCTGCAAGTGGGATACCTCAATATGCGTTTCACTTGAACAGGTAGCATTCAATACAATATTTAATGCACACAAGCTGTGCTTGAAGTGCTTCTATATTCCATATGTATTAAAAAAAAAAAAATACTGTAGAGGAAGCACGGAGAATATCATTACCTTCTCCCATTCCCCTGCTGTACCCTTTTGAGGATGCTTCATATTCACCTTATCAAGGGTCTAACTCCATGCGCTAATGGGAATCGTGGAGCACTTTTCTAGTAAGCTGTGGTGTTTATTTACACATTAGAGCCCAGCCTCCAAGAAATAACAAGGTCACTCCTTTGCTGGTATTCTCCATAATTGTTTGGCACCGAGATTTGGACGGAACAAGACACATCTTTCAGCATCAGCAGATTTAGAGAATACATACTCTGCTTTGAAATATGGGAAAATTGATCCTGCAGGGCTGTTTACTTCATCAACACAGTGTTAAGTGCTATCAGGGCACCTACATGTTGTGTAATTGCTATTTCTCTCTCAATCAAACATTAGTGAAATTTGTAGTAGGCAAAGCCATAATCAGAGTGTGCTACAGCCAATTTTCGCAGTTTATATTTAAAAAAAGAAAACAAGAAAGCTAGTTATCAAGATCTATTTGATAGTAGAGCAGAGCCTACCTATTCTCCTCCTCTATTACGTGCCCTTTGAACTGGCAGTAGCTTTGGAAAGGTAGCTCATTTCAGCACGTGTTAACCTTGTATAGACACACGCTTTCCTTTGCATTAAGCAAGAGCTCACATTAAGAATTATCCAAAAATAGTCAATCTTTTCTGGTATTTTGTGGAAGTTATATTTGCCTGCATGATTTTGAGTCAATGGAACAAAGCAATCTGAGCAGGAATATATCCCCCTTCACAAATTTTTACCTAGCTCTTCTCCCAGCTCACTTGATGAGGGCTTAAAGTCTCACACGTGCTTACGGAAGATGCCCTCCTGTCGCACAGAGGGCAGCTCTGAATTGAGGTTGTGACTATGTGGTTTGGTCAGTGACTGCGCAGCTAAGTAATGACCAGTGGTCAAGGGTAAAAAGGCAGGTGGGCCTCATCAGCGGAGTGCCAGAAGAACGCAGATTATCTGGATAGAAACGAAGCCCTTTCAGGCAAAGGCAGAATATCGCCACATAGAAAGCTTTTCCAACAAAGAGTACATTCAATCAGAAAAGAAAAAAAAACGTACGTCTAAGATCACAGAGTTCGAAAGAGGAGTTAAGCATCACTAGCCCCATTTGTGGGTAACTCTATTGGCTCACAGTGGATTTTGAAATAGCACCAGGTCTTCAGCATCACAGTTTAGCATTTGATGCATGAGTGACATAATGTCACTTGATGTAGTCACTGATGACTGATGGTAGGCATTCAATAGCCATTTATTCAGCTATATTTTACTGTGCTCTTAAAATGGTTCTTTGACATGATACATTAGCGTTATTTAAATTCTACCTCCATATCTCTAAAGTTAGACCGGTCCTATTCATCAATGCAAGCCTTAACATTTTTTATTTAGAAGACTTCTTCCTTCTCTTGCTTTTTGCCCATATTAGGGCAACTTCCTTGACCTGACCCTGTTCAGTCACTCTTTCCAAAACGCTGCTACTGCAAACTGCAACATACAAAGTCGCTCCCACAGAGGCCATGATCTTCACTCGCAGACAAGCCTGTGTGCTATTTTCTGTGCCTGTAAAACAAAAGGTCTGGGAAAAGAATTTGGGCTCAGTGTCTGCCTTTATGTGCATCTTCAGTTGCACATTGATAACATGCTGCCTTACAAATAAACTAGTGAGCCATGGATTATCTCTGTACAGAATACAACGATGGAGAGCATACAGCAATTGCCAGAGTGAATGGATGGGTGAGTAAGGATGCTTAAGGGTATGCAACAGTAGATAGACATATTTCTCATGTGACCTGTGAATTTGAAAACTGTATTCAATATTATTACATAGCCTGTAGCCATAAAATTGAAGGGTAATCGTTTGAACTAGATTCAGCAATACCTACCACAATCCACTAATGAAAAAGACCTGTAGTATCTTGCATTTTTGGATTAAGATTGTTGGATACATTGTATTTTTAGTCTTACAAAAAGGAGTTTTAGCATTGCTGATGAAATACCACACCAAAAAAAAAAAAAAAACTAAACCAGCTAGAATAACTAGTCTAGCTAGTAACTTCAATATGAGAGACACTAATTTAATTTCTACACGGCACTGAAGAGAAATCTGCAGTCTAATTCAAGGCTATCCTGAGTCAACAGGGGATTTGTGCTAGTTTAATTGGACTTTTAATCAAGTCTGTATTGAGGCCAATTAAGAAAGATGCCAAATCAATCTCTCTTTACAGATATTACTTTTTGATCTGGTACTGCTTTCCACTGGAGTTCTCTGTCGCTTTAAAACATATCTTTCATGTATTTATGCATCATATATAAGAGTCAGATCAAAAAACCACAGGTGTCCACCTCAGAAGAAGTTTTGCTAATGACTATATGCAATCTATGCAACCTTAGGAGTCTACCAAAGCATCTACAAAGTTTGATAAACTTCTTCATGTGTAACTGATGCAGAACAACACCTGATGCAGTCTCTGGTGGAGACTGGCTTTACAGTTGGCTATTAACACCAAAGCGCAAGAAAGCGAGCACAAGTGCCAACACACATCGACTTTGTTATTTGGAGAAAGCAGAACACATTTATCACGGGCAGCACTGACACACCAAAGTGCTGATTATATGCCACTGTAGGACTAACCCAGTCTGAATTGCTCTGTGTTTTTTTTAACATTGATATCACAACAAAGTCGTAGGCAGACCACTGTTGGTTCAAAGCAAGAATATAGCTTATTACATCAAAGAGGAGGCTGCTGGACTACAGAGAAAACAGCAAACAGTACAAAAAGGGAGCAGCAGAGCAGTACAAAAAAAAAATTTTTTTTTGCTTCCCTGCTTCCCTGTGTAGTCCTTGCTCTTACTAGTAAATAGAGCCTAAAAAAAAAAAAAAAAAAAAAGGAGTAAAGCAAATGCATAACACAAGGAAAGCACTACATTGTTGTTGTGGATTAATCTAGCAGGATGAAAAGGTCTGAGTTACCCTATCATGTCACAAGATTGAAATACTTATTCTTCTCCTGAGAGTTACCACTCCAATCACTCACAAAAAGTAATTACACTGCAGGGGAAAAGAAAAATCCCAAACACACTTGTCATATATAGATTTATCACTCTCCAGCCACTCAAAAAGTCACATGGTGCATGTCCAGAAATGAGAAAGAAGCATGCATTACGCAGGAGGAGACTCCCAAAACAACAAACAAACAAGAAAAAGCCCCAGAAAGCAGGGCAGCCTCAGAAGTCAGCTGTTTTATGGCTCCATCACTTCAGAAATTAATACAAGTCTCTATAAGCAGAAAGCATATGAGCAATGTCTTCACATTTCCTAAGCACAGTTATTTGACACAAGACCAGAAGCCTAAGCAAAGGAAAGGCTCAGCGATGAAACGTCTTTCCTTTCCCGCATGCTGAAAGGCACCAAAATAGCTGAATTACCCCTGCTTGTAGTTTTAATCATGAATCTCACACTCACTGCTTTTTTTTTTTTTTTTTTCCCTCCAAGGACAGGAATTTTATGTCTTGTGATCTGAGCTTTCAATGTAAATTAAGGAGAAAGAGTCCTAGAACTCACAAGCACATATAAGAAGAAGAGAAAACACTACTATCACACTGAACAACCAACACCTCCGCTGTGTTTCCAGTCTTAGCAGGGCCGACAGATAAGGACTCAGTTAACCACTGACTGGTCAAACATGAGAAGCAGGAACAGGAGCAGGCAAACAGGGACAGCGGAAAAAGCCAGCAACCACTTTTTTAAACTCAGAGGAGTATCCGGCGGTCAAAGCCCTTTCTCCAAAACCTACAGCTGCAGCTCAGCAGCAGAGAGGGAATAAACAGCCGGACGCACTTGCTGCCGCACCGCTTAAGCGGCCGTGTTTACTTACCAGCAGGAGACGTGAGGCTGCAGAGCTGAACCTCGAGCGCAGAGGGGAGCTGCCCAGCCCTTTGGCCCGTTTTGGACCGGGGCTGAGGCAAGGAAAAGGCAACAACTTCCACCTGTGCCACAGCCACCCCACCTCCCCTGGCCTCTTCAGGTGCTTTATTTACCTTCTCTTGGCTTTAGCTTAAGGAGGTAGAATGGAAGTTTTTTACTCATCACTGCAAAAAATAAATGAAAGTAAGGGAAAATAAAATAAAGTGATGTGCAGAGGCCTGCTTTTTCTCTCCCTGTGTCATTGCCAGTGACTTCATTGCCGTCACTCCTCACTTGCACAAGAACTAGAGCATTGGGGTTCTAGATGCAAGTATCAAGAAATATTTTGTCTTAAAACCATAAATGATGCATACATAACTCAAGGCTGCTCACTCCGGCCTCAGAGTCTTACAAGGTTGCTTGCAACTATGTATTGTGATATACAGACAAAATACCAAAATAAGTACATTTCAAATTATTTGTTTTTCCTCACTGTGCTTTTTATAGTTCAGTCCAGGGTTCTGCTAAAATTGTGCCATCTGTAAATGTACCAGATCTGACATTTACAGGGAAAGCATAGCATTTGAATGAATCAATTATTTTTGGAGAAGGTATTGGTAGGAATTAATAAGCATTGGTGTTTCTAAATGATAAGATGCATTAAAATCTACAATTTTATTGTCACTTATACAAAGTCTATAACTGGATAGGAGCTAGAGGGTAAAATACAATAGAGAGGAGAAAGGTAAATGGAGAATGTTAACAACAGGAAATGGAACGTAACTGTTATTACACGCTCCTGTCTTACACAGTACTGCATTTATTACACCTGAGCCATAATACCGTGCTAACGTTTTAGCTCTTTGCTACAGCTGCAGGACATAGCCACCACTTATATTACTATCCGTAGTATGTTTACTGTGGTTACAAAAACCCAATGAAATGTTTTGAGAGAGTCTTCTTGCTTTATGTATGCAATCTATGTAAAATAGATAAATGACCCACTTCAATTTCCAAATATCAGTTCCATCTTGAGCCTAATGAGGCAAAGCTCAATTATGCAAAGTCTTAGGATCCAATACCATAAATACTTTTACCAAACTGCAAGACTGACATAAGTGAATTGCTAGATAGGATTACTCATGGTTGCAAGCATTCAGTTTGGCTGTTTGACTGTGATTTCATGTTCATGCCTAATAAAACGAGATTAGGATGACTAATGAATCATGGGATTTTAAATGTATTTTTGGCTGTTGATTATATGTTAATTAGTCATCTAGTGTGTTATTGAAGTAATCCATTATTATCAGTATATTTCGCAATGGTCAAGGAATGTCATACAAATGCATTACCTCTTCAAATCTGTTCATAAACACCTTGCAAGTGCCCCATAATGATCTTTTCCATTCTATTGAGGAGCTGCTTTATTTTTTCCCCTTGTCGATGGTATGTTTCCCAGTGGTATTTCTCCTCTTGTTGGCAACCTCTGCACTAGTACACAGCAGAAGAATGGCAATGCTGTTTTGGAAATTAGAATAACGTTGTGCTGAAAGTCGTACGTAGGCAACAAAACTGTTTATAAGCCCAGGGGTATCTGGGCTGGGAGTCCAGGTCTGCAGATACACCCTTAGCCACATGCAATTAGCTAACGTGTGATTAGCTGGTGTCTCTTAAGCAAGTTAACTTGGTGGACCACCTAGGCCTTTGACCCTGATTAATAACATCTCTCCGAGTTTTATAGCGTGTGGTTAACAATTCGGCTACTACCATTCTCTGTATTCTGCAGCACAATTGAAAGACGTTGATATTTTCAGAGTGAAAACACTTAAGTGTTATTTGTAAAATTTTATTTTACAGAGGAAGAATATAAAGGGGCATGATGCAAACCACGTTGTCTGGGCAATTCTCTCACAGGAATTATGACAACCAGAGCACGTTCTCAGTAACACGTGCTCTTAAGCTCTGGACATGGACAAAAGTCTCCAGCAAAGAACTTGCCTAATTGTACTGAGGAAGATTAGTGCTTGTGTGAGAGTATTTTCTCAACTTGCTCCATCCCAGTTATTCGGACCAGAGACCGTATTTAGACTGGGGAGCAGAGAACAAGAAAATCTAGGCAGGCACACACCAACTTCACAGGTCCTCATCAACGTGTGTTCTTCAATAACATTATTAGGAGAGGCAGAGCTTGTAAGGCACCAAGGAGAACAGCTAACGCCAGAGTGTCACTACAGCCTGGTGTAAATCCCTTGCAGGCACTGAACTACAGAAACTGGTGTCTCACAGTGACTGGTGCCTCACATCTATGAAGTCAACCTCCTTCAAATCTCCCAAGTTTTGAGAGTGTCTATGTGAATTTCAGGAACAGGAAGTGGAGAACCGACACTTGCATTTTCTATTTGCAGGAGCTGGATTTAGTTGGCTTTCTTTCAGGAAAATTGATGGAAAACTGTGAGTCGAAATGTCATCTCTGAACTCACCCCTCTCCTGTGGGACTCTCATTAGGATAACTGCCTTTTTTTCTTTTTTAAGCAATCTCTTAGTTGCAAACACTGAGCCAAACTTATGAGGCTGAATAGAGTTGTGTTGCTTGCATCAGTGCTCCGCAGCAGCATCCACCGCAGCACTCGCACAGCAGTAATATTTGCTGAGAGATCTCAAAGGGAAAACACCCTTTTGACTGCAGCGGGGGCTGTAGGGAAGCTGATGGGCAGAGCAAGAAGGCTGAGAAGGAAACACATTGAAGATGATACGGCTGTGAAAAAAGGTTCCCATTCCTTCAGCACATTCAGATTTGCAATCGTATCTCGCCCTATTTGTAGGAAGCAAAAGAGCTACACACCCTGTTATAAATACGGACATGAAACTCCTAGCGTGACTGTATCAGAAGACATTTGTCAACAGGAACAGGAGCCTTTCCTAAAGGCAAGGCCGGAGTGTAGCATAAGGGAACGGCTGCGAAGCAGACAAGGAGCCCTCCTTTCCCACGCTCCCGGTGCTATCCCCGCCGTTACGTTAAAATGCTCTCTTCGGGAAAGTAATTCCTGACGTGTGACCCCCCCCTCTGCTAAGCCGGTTCTGTTATCAAGGAAGAAAAATACGTATCAACCTTTTTTCCCCCTTTTGTTTGTTCCGGCCCTTGCAGCCCCACGCCAGCGCGTGCCTCCCGCGCGAAGCACGCTGCTCCTCCCTGCCCTGCCACGCTCCTCGCCGCCGCCTCTTCAGGACGCTCTGACGCCCTGCCGGGCTTCTGAGCAGCCGAACGCCCGCCGCGCCGGGAGCAGGCGGACGGCTAGCAGCGGCGGCCGGAGCGGGGGAGCACCCGCAGCCTCCCCGGGTTTCTGGGGGAGGAAGAGCGGAGCCGACTCCGGCCAGCCTCCCCCGAGCACGGGCTCGCACGCGAACCCGCCCGCCGCGGCCTCGCTGGAGCCCTCCCTGCTGCGGAGGAGCAGGCGGCTAAGCGGCCCGAAGAGCGGAGCGGAGCGGAGCGGGACCCAGCCGGCTCGCGCCCGCCCGCCGCTCTGCGGCTGCCTTCGCGTGCGCCGCGCGGCTCGAGCTCGCTGCGTCTCCGCTCCTCCGGCCGCTCACCTCTCTCCACGGCCGGGCTGTGGCGCGCGGTTTCACAAACCGCGTGGGATTTTCACATTAAAAGGGCTGTTAGTGTGTCAGCTACGAAGTTACATTAACGTCCGGTTATGAGGGGGGGATACAGAAAAAAAATCAAAAAAGTGTTAATCAAGGGCTAATCTTGCTGCTAATTATTTTAATGGCTTACATTTGGGATTTCTGTATATGTTTCTTGTCCTTCTCTAAATGGGAGTAAAATGTACAAAAGGGCAGGTATTTCCTCCTTACTGGTCCTACTCCACCTATTTTCAGGCCATACTACATGCCTGGGAATTTCATAATGAGAATTGGAAATGGAATTAAAGAAAAGGAAATTGCTACAAATGAAACAATTTCCTGGGTGTAAACAGTATTTGTAATTTTGAAGAACAAACCTAACACAAAAACATATTTTGTTAAGCGTGATGATTTGCTGTTAGATGATATTTAGCCCAGAATACTAACAAATAACCTTATTATGACTGCCGATGACGTAAAAGACTGAGGCCTGAAGAGTGAAGTCCTAATTTGGGCAGAACTCCAGGACTCCAATGACATTTTTGTCTGAGCAATCACATTAGGGTCTGGTCTTGGCAGCTTCCAGCCCTAATGGATAACATTATACTCTGGATTAACTTTTCAAAAATCCTGTAACTTCCTTTAAAAAAAACAAATCGAGACTGTGGGAGCCTAAATCCGCTGCCTTCCCCAAAGAGTAACGTTTCTTCGTGCCTAGTTTTCTGACACCGTGTAGACACCTCAGAGTCTGCGCTGGGCGCTTCCTAGGACATGCGTGACGCTTGACGTCAACAGGCACTGGGCTCCCAGCGCACCCAGCGCTGCTCTGGCTGCGTCTTTCAGAACAAGCAACGATCACGGTCAAGGCCACGCGGTCTAGGTCTTGCTGCAGAATTGCCCTCCGAAAGCTCCTATCCCCATAGGAATTTCAGAAAGCACTAAAGGATGCCACTAACAGGTGAATGGCAGGCCCCCCATGCTGCTCTGGATCTTTAGGTACCCAAATCCCTTTGAAAATCGATCCCCCAGTTCTTTTGGAAATAGCATTTTAGGCTTCTACTCCCTTAAGCAGTTTTGATAATTTCCCCTCATGTTTATTTCAGTATTTAGGAATAGGCATTGAGAACTGGTCTTTATTCCTGTGAGAAGCTTTGAACACACAGGATTCAATTACTTTATCAACTCTAAAAGAGACTGCTTAAAGTTGTCAGATAAATCAGGACCTTCTGGACAAGCCACCTGACAAGCCTACTGACCAGCCTACAATCAGATGTAGGCTGATACGCGGATCGTTACATTGGTTTAAACAGCTAGAGCTAATCTCAGCCTTCTGAGCAGTCCTGCTGCCTAGAAGAATAAATTTGATGATGATTATTTTTTGTGCATTTTATAGCTGAAAAGGAGTATAACTTACGCAAACTCTGTATCTTGCCACTGTGCATAAACTCTTTTTTGGGAATCCTTTGAGGATTGTGGGTCAAATTTAAAGGCATTAAATTCCATTTTAGCCTTTGTTTCTTCCAAATCATGCAGCCTGGTGAATATGGACACCATAAAGGCGTAAAACATCAATGTCAAAAAACATCAGAGAACATATCTGCTGCAATGTGTGAAATGAAATTCACCACCATAGACTGATGTATCACGGAGGCATAGCATTTGGGTAGCTTTCTATCATAGGAGCAGAAGTAAATTACACTTCAGCAGGCCTGCTTGTACTGTAGGTTAGAAAATCATTCATCCAAGAATAATCAACTTCTGGAAATCATTCACCGCTGCTATATCTGAGCACAATGCACCGGCAATTAGTTGTGCATCATTGCTTTCAAATTACACAATGCTGACTGCAGTGGGGGCAGCGAACAGTTGTTAGACTGGGTTTCATATATAATACAAAGATCACCTGGAGGAGGAATATTACTGGAATTTACTTTTCAGGTCGTATCTGGGAATTTACATTTCAGTTTGTAGATTGTCTCCACTTGGCTTTCATAGCTAATGATGTCATAGATAAAAGATACTGGATATCTTAGAAAGGCCTGCTGGAGAGAGACAATAAATAACTCAACATTTGCAGACCAGTTCCTACTCTCGCTTATACACAGATTAATAAGGAATAATTCCACCAAAATCTTGTCCTATTGAGAGGATCAGAATGAGAGACAGACTACACCCATGGTCTTCTCTCTTCACAGTGGCTGTCACCCGCAGATTCAGTCTACCTAACTTAAACAAGGTGCCTAAGCTTTAAAACTGTTTTCTACAGTCCGTAAAGAGTGAGGCACTTTGAGACTGAGGAAGACTCCAAACTACACAGAAGACTAAGGCAGCTAAGGGCCCAGCTCAGGCATCTCGGTGGAATGAGTGATAATAGATAGGACTCATTCATTCCATCCACAGCGAGAAAAACAAAAACATAGAACAGTAATGAAATGCCTCTATTTGGGTAAACTGCAAACAGAAGCACTCTTTTTTTTTTTTTTTTTTTTTTTTTTTTTTTTTTTTACATTTTGCAATATCAAGAAGAAAGTAGTCTGGTAATAGGCATCTATGTATTCCTAGCTAAAAAACACATGGAGAAAGTAGATACTACCAGGTGCCAACTCATAAAGTCTGCAGTCATCAAGTCTACCCATTTGGTGCTCTCCAAAAAGTATACGCAAACAACACACTTGGATGTCTTTACTGCCAAATCCGTGAACCACTGAGTTCTCCTACTACGTTTGGCTTCAGGCAGGCAGGGAAGTTTCAGTGATGCCCTCTGCATGCTTTTCTAGTCAATTTTGCCTGAGTTTACTTAAGAAGGGACAAAAGAACCAGCTGAACCTAAAGAACCACTAGAAGGAAGCCTTCTCTAGCAATGTGTCTTGTTTTGAGTGTGTTGAAGCAGAAGGTTATGTCTTCTCATGTCAGAACTCTAACCGCGCACTTCATAAAAATCCTAAAAATTTCTTGGTTATGTTTTTGAAGAGTGACTTGTATCTGACTCCTCTTGTATGCACATAGTCATATGCAAACACTGAGTAATTTCATCAGTCAGGGGACTGTGCATGTGTAACACTGAGAAGTTCACATCGTTGTTCATACCACTAACGCATGTATGCGCAAACAAAAGTCAATGCAGCCCTTTTGGGCAACAGAAGAAACAAATTCATAATTTGTAATAATAGGCTAAAGTATCTTATTTAATTAAAGCATTTCCTACTGTAAAATTGGAAGCCTCTTGTAATTATGTTTACACAAGTTAATTGAAGACAGATTTTACGTATTATTAACACAATATGAATGCAAAGTAACTACAATCCTTTCATTTATTTTTATTTTTTTTAACTAAACCAAAACATGACAGCAAATGATTAAAACATCAAATGGCAATATTTGCTATTTAGACCTTGGAGTAAGTCTTCAGTCTTTGGAGTTCCGACTCCAGTGAAATCAACAAGAGCACCAATTACAGCAGGCAAAAATGCAAGAGAATGTAAAACGGCCTAAATGAACTTTGAGTAGGAAGGAACTGTAAGAGAAGACTCTTTAAACACAGCAGAAGAAGGAAGCCTGAAGAAAAGTAAGTCTTTCTGTGAGACCAGAAAAGAATGAGGAATAGTATCTTGTGCAGAATTAGAAGGATGGTGGGAAGATTTCTTTTCTGGAGACTCTCTTTTCTAGGACTTCTTTTCTTATGATAATCACAGACAGCAATTCACAGGAAAAATGAGAATTTAAATGAAGTAAGTCACGAAGCCTCAGCTGACTGCTGTGGTACATCAGTGTGGGCAGTGCTGTTGGTAGCTCCCAGGTGCACACAGGCACAAAAAGAAGTTTTAAGGTGCAATATACTTCCTTCTACACTTCTTGCTATAATTTGAGAAGACAGAAACACGACAATAAAATTCTGAGGGAACTTTAGCATGAAACAAGTGAGCTGTTCATGAAAATACACAAACTTGATGTAAAAACAGCTTCCATTCAATGGGCTGAGAAAGAAAGAATAAAGTACATGGTAACTCTCCCAGCCTCCACCGCTTTGTGGCCCAAGGCTTGTATAAGGTTGGATTCAAGTTCAGGTCAACTGCTTGGGAAGCAGCTTTGCTCACAATCCATTCTTCCTTCTCTCGAGCTGACTCATCCTGCCCTGGCTGACTCATCTTACCCTGGAAAGTTAATCTATGAAAGGCTCTCGTTAGGGCTTTTTCTGGGAAAGAAAAACCTGTCTTGCTGATATCTTAGAGTACTCTGAGAATATTAGTAAAATAGTGGCTCCAAGAGAGCTGGCAGCTCCCGATCTCTTTCTGGAGATCTTTGGCAATATCTTGCACAAGACATTGTGAAAGTCATTAAAAATTATTTCCATTTCTATGATCAGGTGACTCTTCCCTCTGAATGCTCGCCTGACTTTCCTTTGGCCTTTGTAAGAAAGGCAAATTTCAGATCTCTGATGCTGTAACTCTGCAGTTTCAGTGTCAATTCACACCAGCACAGATGCTAACCCTCCACCACTGCATTCAGGCCTCCCCTCCTGCCTTCCTTTCTGCTCTTTTTCCTTCCAGTCCCTCATGTCCTCTATTGTGATCTTCTCTTTGTAACTTCCCTTTTATAGTCTCCTCCTGTTCTTGTCTTCGTTCCCTTTTCTGTCCTGCTACTTATCCCAGAGACAGTCTCCCACTCTTGAAGCCTCAGATGATTTCTGACTTCCCATCAATTCCTTCCTTAAAACGCCCTTCTTCCCTGAAGTTATCTGGGAACGCTTTACTGTAACTCCTACAACCCCACCTAAATGACGACAGCATCCTCCGGTGTTTTGTGGGCTGCTCGTGTGAAGAGCCTATCCTCTTTCCATGGGGAGTTTCTCAGAGTGGTCTCTGTGCTCCTGTACTCTGCTGTAGAGGAGCTATTTCACTGCAAGTGAGTAATACATCTGCCAAGTTAATAAAAAATCCCTGAATTACTGCAGACCATTCAGTAAAAGCAATAAATAAGGAGAAATAAATATTTTTATCATTTACAATTAGAATATATACACTATCCACCAGCCTAGCAGTTTAAAAGAGAGCTGAAAACTACCTCAGTAGGCTGTTTTGTCTTGAATAATTTGTTTTATGTGACAACATTGATCAAAGGAATCAGTAGCAAGTTTAGTTAAGTGTTCATCATGCACAAAGTCCCTGGAAAATTGCTCCCACCTGAACACAGCTCAGCCAAAATCAGGTAAACCATAAATAATCAGGGTTAAAGATGAACTGTCAGATCTAAACAAAAGAATTCCACAGACAGGAAAACATGGCCACAGTCTCAACAGCCACGGACAGCTTTTAATTAGGGCCCTTGACGGAACCGAGAGCCTGACTATGCGGAAGAGCCGCACAGTTGTATCGCGGGATGCTGGCTCACGCTCTGCAGACGCTTCTGGTGAGGAAGCAGACCAAACGCACTATTTCATTTAAGCAAGCAACTGTCGGAAGTCGATATTTGACCCTCACCAATTTGCACCCTCATCCTGACCAAAAGCAAAGAGATTGCATCCCCCTGCCCGTCACTCTGAATTACTGTACAGCAGTACTGGATAGTTTTAACCTCAGAGCATATATTACTTAATCACATATAGTGGCTTTTGGCCAGTACTCTTTGCACTCCTGGTTAGATGAGAATAATTGTTTTCTAAGTCACAAACCCCACATTTTTCTGATATAGAAATAAACTAAATCGAAATTTCAAGTAATTCAGTATGCACCTGCTGAACTCATAAATACATTAATTCCTCATTCCTTTTTCAGGGGATCAGGGAGGGAACCACATGTGATAACATTAAAAATGTTCTCTACAAAATATTTGTTCTAGTGATTAGCATCAAGAAAAGTAAATTAGAGGAGGACAAACTGGATGTCGTTTGAATTAGTTTTTAACCCCTAGGAATAGTTAAAGTAACTACTCTCATCTCCCCCCTTGCTGAAAATGGAGCAAATACCAGTGTTATCCTTCTTGCTCTTTTAATGGAACCATCTACATATTGACTAGTATTTGTCAATTTGTCACTAAGCAAAAGCTTTTTTTTTTTTTTTTTTTTTTATTTCCTTGTTGAAGTTCAGATTCAAGATGAAACTCCAAGGAACTGAATTTGACCTTGAACTGATTCCAAAAATTTGGCTTGTGCACTCCCAGTTGAAAGAAAAATCAGGGATCCTGGCTCAAGGGTGAAATGGAAGCCTTGTTTGAACTGCAAAATTAGTGCAGTTTGAGAAAAATGATTATATAGTACGGGAACATAAATTAAAGGTAAATCATGCAAACAATGAAGTTTTTTTTAAAAAAAATTACTTTCCGTTAAAAGTCAATTATTTTGTTAGAGGGTCAAATATATTTTCAGTAATAATGTTGTTCACCAGTAGACCGTGAAGACCTGTACATGTCTAAAATATGTAGATCTTTTAATATGCACAACAGAAACTGAATGTTGGAACAGTGTCAAACAGTCTCTGCAAAATTACAATGCAAGTCGGACCACATGAAGTAATCAAAGTCTTGGTTTATTAAAATGTGTTATTTATGACTTACAGAAAATATTTCTTGCCTGTGAAAGAGAAATGAGTTAAGAATTAACCCTTTTAATATTAAGAATGTTTCTTTTTTCATTAAACTTACAAATACAGAATTTTGTTCATGAAGCAGACAAAACAGAGATGCCAAGTCTCCCACATTATCACCAACTGGATTCATTCTCTAGCTAATAAATCTCCTGATTCACATAATCTTTTTAAGGAGTCATAATGTCTTACCCTGCTGGCTAGGGCTGCTGATACTTCTTTGTAAAGGTTTCCTTGGTTGCTGGCACTGTATGACACTGTACTGTAACTACAACTAGGCAAACATTGAAGGGTTGTTTTAAAATGGTTAACGGTTGTCTTAGACCAATGCTTGTCAAGATATGTTGTCCAAAGGAAGATAGAACAGGATGGTCTATCCTGGATGAATCTAGTCAGCATGAACACTTATTTTCCTCTTGGTCAGCTTTGACAAGTTGCTTGCTTTCTTTCCTTTTTTTTTTTTTTTTTTTTTTTAAATAAATTCTTAGGATCTAGTCTTTCTATGATATCCTAGACAAAAAAATCAAAAAATTTAAGGACCAGTACAACTCTCTCCTGCAATGCCCCCATTTATGTATGCAGGCAAAAAGAGCAATCATCCTTTTGAAAGCTTGGATTCATTTCACCTGACTTTAGACACCCATTTGTGCACTCACATTAAGATTAGGGCTATGGCAGGTTCCCTTTATTAGTAGTTCAGAAATAACTGTTTTTCTTCCACTTCCTATGTAAGACATAATCTTTCTCATAATTTTATGCTACTCGCACTGTAGTTTTCAAAGAGCCACTATAAAGTCTGACTTCCTTCAGTCTACTGCTTCAATCTTTGCACTGCCCTACTCGATATTATACTGTGATGTCTACTAAACGTCAGACTAGAATGCCAGTTTCTTGGCACACTAGATGATCATTATTGCTCACATAATAAATATCTCCTGGCCAAAGTCTGGCCTGACAAACAGGCAAGACATTTGTGCCTGGCATGCCTGGACACAGTCTTGCCTTCTTTGTTTCAGTCCTGAAGTATGATAATTCTCAAGAAGATGACTTAGATTTTGATGTGCAATGTTGCTATTTTATATGTATCTATTTTTTTGCCCTTCTGAGGCAATTTGATGTTTTGTCTCAGAACTTCAACTTTTCAGCAAATATATATATATACATATATATATATATATATATACACACACACACATACACACACACATCAAAAAACCTTATAAAAATCATTTTTTGACTTGAACCTAAGTCACAGTGAAAAAAAAAAAAAGAAAACATTACAGTTAATAATTTTCTAGACTTTCCTAGCAGGGACTGCTTGGTTCAATATCTCATGACAGGGTCAGATGACAATTAGGTGACAGTCGCACTGGTGTGATCAGCGAGCTCAATATCCAAAGAAATGCAGAAGAAGCAGGAGAGACGTATGGCACCCTATGCGCATATACCAAATACGCTGCGGCCAAAGGAACAATCATGAGCGTATAAGTCTTGAAATACATGTGAACTTGTTATGGTCCAATGAAGTAAGAGTTTAAATCATTTATCTGTTCTCACCCATATTAACTAAACATGTATCTGTTTCAGGCAGTGCAAAAAAGGTGCCATGCTTACTAGTCTTAGCATAGCAGCGTTAATCTGGCAGCACCAATGGTATGAACGAAGAACGCTCTTAGCCCCTGGCCGCTGTTACACATAATTTAAAACAGGGTCTTAAGTCAGGCATTGTATTCAACCAGTGTGGTTATATTAAAGAGATACATAATATGTACCATTAGTTAAAGAAATAGCTTTGGACTAGAGAATTTTTTGTTAGAAAAAAAGGAAGATGCCTTTAACAAATAACAGTTACTTGCACAGCATCTGTTCAGTAAGTCTTTTTTTTTTAAAGTCACAATATTAAAATGATAGTGGTTTTAACACTTTCCAAATGCTTTTAAGTCTGAATACTTCAGACTTGAAGTAAGTCTTCCCTTAGGGATTTAATGTATTTAATTATCTCTGAAGTTTTATTCGTCATAATAGCTAAGTGAAATCATTGCTCTTCTATAGAACAAAGAGAAGCCAAACATATAAATCAATATTTGATTTTTTTATAGTTATTTACTGGAGCAATGCATGACAGACACTGAAACAGTAAAAGAATTCCCAATAATTATTTTTACAAAAATGAACAAAAGTATACTTTTAAAACAGTAAAACCCAAGGCCAGTTCCTCCAGACAGAAATGTACTCAGCATCATTGCAGGAGAGGCAGAAGTATGAGCAATGGTGGCCTTCAATTACTTTAACATTAATTTCCACCACAGGGTCAGATAATATTTGACTGGTCTCTGCTTACATAAAAGTGATCTTGAAGTTGCCCCAGGTCACAAAAGACTTTCATAACAGCACAGACGACTGGGGCATTTTGTGAGTGCTGTTCCACAGAGGAACTTCATCTTATTTTCTTTGTGGTCACATAATAATGCAATCTTCGCAGTTTTGAAAGGGAATGGGGAGATCAATCATTTTCTATCTCTTTGCCTCTGCTCTTTCCTCTGCCAGTCATGGCCTTCCATCACCAAGACGCACAGAGTCATAGAATCCTATGGAATCAAAATCTGAAATTTCATTTAGAATCAGTTTCTAGCTTTTAGCAAAAGTGGGATTTTTCTTACAATTTTCCTCTATATCAACCCAGAAAGAAGATGAAAATCCCAGACCTTTTCCAAATTTTAACATGGTCAGGAGCCACCCTTAGATGCTCTCTGCCTTCTTACTCTCCTATCCCAAACTTTGATCTCTCCAAGTCAAGATTCTAGCCCAGGATCCTGTATCTTCTGCTTCTCCAGTCCCACGTGCCCACATCTTGTGAGATGTACACCCAGGGTCTCATCTCCACAGACCCTGCAGCCCACATATCAGGAAGCTTGTAGCCTTTGCTCCTGATCCGTGTGGATGATCTCCCCTACTTTAGAAGGCATATACCCCACCGCAGCCTGCCTCCCCTCTCCCCTGATAAACAACCTGGGTACTCCTGTTCCTCCTCCACCGTATGAGACTTCTCCTGACCCCCTGAACTCTACATGGCCTGATGTAGCCTGTCACCTCCTGACACCTCAGATAAGATCAAATGAGAGAGGGCTGGGTAGTGCTAAGCTGAAACTTGCTTTCTGTAATTTGGCCACCTCTGCCTTACGTACATAAAAGGGATGAGGATAGCTTAATTCGGCCAGTGTACTTTTGCATTCTAATTTAACACTATGCTATGACTTCTCATTAAAACTGTGGACTACTACAACCACACTTCTATATGATTTGAATCAAAATTGTGAACTGTAAATCCATTTGATAATTCATGTGTTGCATTAGAGTTGCAGAACGTGTCTGTTTACCTACTACTTATATTCCCAAACTTTGCAATAAAGTGCATATATTTCCCATCATATTACTAAACAAGCAATCTACAAGGAATATAATGTGAATCATTTTCAAACAAGGGATAAGAAACTGGATTAATACTCAAGTACATTAATCAAGGCTTTGCCCACTGGCATTCATTCCTCATTACCTGCCCGTTTCCATCCCTACCCCACTACGCACCGAATGGTAGTGCTTGGAGCTAGCTGCCACCGGCTGCCAGCTACGCTGCCACTGAACAGAGAGCTAGAAGAACGGTCTAAAAGAAAACTATTATGTTTGCATTACAGTGCTGATATGACATTATTGGAGTCAAAATTGGCTTAAGTTGGAGCAACAGAGTGGAGAACAAGGATCTGAATTCTGCCTAAATCTTGCAGCCTTTCAGCAATACCTGTAATCCACAATTTTTCCTCTGGGATTCAATACTCAAGGATTAGGGGGGCACACTCTGCTCAGAGAAAGAGGCAATGCCACTCATCTGATTAGAAAATCCAAAGCATTTCCTTGGATTTTTCAACTCTCAAAGTTTCCTGGCCCGTGCAATTTTTGCCCACGTAGAGTATGATCTGGCTCTTCATCTCCTGTGCTATTACAAGCATAACACGGTAAATGCATGACCCTACGAATACAACCTGTAGAGATTCCGTAGAAGTTAGCAATATTTTATTCCACTGGATATTATTATTGCTGACAACAAGAGAACAGCAGCTCCGTATAAAGGAGGTCCATCTATTTCAGGTATCGCTTTCAGACATGCGTTCAGAAGTGCAATGCCACTTTTAAACATGCTGGTGAGCATTATTGTTATTTACTATGAATAAGATACAGTAAAGGATTATAGAACTGTGTCACATTGCAGGAACTAGATCAAAGCTTGAAGAAGTAGAAACATAAGCATAAACTGACCAAAAGACAGGATGTTCTGTACATTTACCACCAATATCTGAAAAGACATTCAACTGAGGTAAATAAATTATCCCAACCAGACTGTTAGAAAGTGACTTACTGGCCTGTTTTGATTTTTTGTTTAAAGGTAACCCTGCAGCAGTTAGATACCAATCATATCACCACCACAAAGTTATAAACAGGAAAGGAGCTACAGTCCAACATATGCACCCAGGTTGCTTTAATCCTTTTTCCTTTCAGGCAAATTCCACACTATTCCCACCTGCCTGCTGTACCTTTGCTGATCAATTATCCTGTTGAACTGAAAGTGAACCTGCTACAAAGGGTTAAGGTGGCTGCACTGTCACAGAGTCGGTTACATGGAAAACAAGATTTAGAAACCCTCCTAGTGAAGAAAGAACGATAGCAATAACAGACACCCAGGTTAGTGGAAGACTATCATATGGTATTTGTTTCTTTCCATGAAAAGAAAGGATAATAAAGTAATGAAGTATAAAAATTTTAGGGATTTAGAAAGGATTGTCAACTTTGTCAGACTATTTACCTTTTTAGGGATCCCACAAAACAAACAACAAAATAGACACCCATTCTTTGGGAGGTGCGGAAATAAGAGCCCTGAGGTCCGAAGCTCTGTTAGCTTGTCCCCAAGGGATTTACTTCACTGGGGACAACAGGAGAGGGCAAGCGTCACTCTCTGCAGAAGGACACCCTTCAGCCCTCCTGAATCTCGGCTGCTTTGTTAACAGTGCCAGTGAAGGTGCCATTTAGCAGTACCAGCAGTGGTTATGTTAGGACATCTGTGCTCCGCAAGCAGCATTCAAAAATACCCGTCTTACAGAGCTCACTAAATTGCCTTCAAAATGTAACAATTTTCTGTCGCTACCAATTTGGACTAATTTTGAATATGATGTCTATCTGTATAAATGACTCGCTCTCCTGTAAAAGTCTGGAATATATAGGTTAGGGCATGTATCCTTCAAAGCTTTGCCTGTTGTATTGAGTCATCCAGACTCTCTCCTCATTTAAATTTTACATTTTGTTCCTTCTCTTCCTCCCTCTCCCTCTTTTTTCAAGGCTCTCCAGAAAAAAGATTGTATTTTTGCCATAGCACTTGATTTTCAAGAATTCTGGCACTGGAATTTGTAAGGATTATCTTGATCTAGAAAAGATTTCCCTTTCCTCCATTCATACCTTGGGCACGTACTAACTAGTCATGGTATTTAATGAATGTCAGAGAACAAATCTCTGCAGCATGCTGATAGAGCACTGACATGCAGCGGTGACATGCGTTATCTTCTAGGCCAGGCTGATGTGCCGTATGATTACGCGTGACATCCCGAACCACCTCAGACTGAACTGAAGACAACGGCAACAGAAAACGTTAACGCCCATGATCTCATGAGAAAATGAATCTGCCATTTCACAACAAAATAAAGCAATAACAACTATTTGCACTGTCCTATAAACCTGAAAACTCTTTTCAACAGATATGATTAATTTGCTACTTTTGCAGCTTTGCTAGCCCCTCACACTTTCGAAAGTCATGAGTCAAGCACCAAAAGCCCATCAGACAGGCTTAAAAGAGCTCTCGCACTCTCTCGCTCTTTATATAATCTATATACATACAAATATAAAAATGCACACATATGGCTTTTTATTTGCCTTTGGGATACTGAAACTTGAGGATTCATTTTCAAACATTTTGCTGCAATGAAATTATGATATGGAAGAGGTTACGTTCAGGAACTAACTCTTCACTAAGATAGTAAACAGTATTATATGATTTGGCAACACTGCTTAAAGGCATTATACAATTAGGGTTATTGAACTTTGAGATAACGTTTATAAAGAATGTCTATTTATTTTTGGAAGGCAGTTCTTAAACAGTCAGTTTGAAAAGTTCTGGCTTTGGTGACTAGATCACGGCTGAGATCAGGCCCCATAGACTGGAAATGAAACAAGGAAAAACAGAATTCTGTCTTCCAAAATGCACTGATTATAATTATAGTCTATATATTTCCCATTTGAAAGATAGGGATTTTTAGACAATAAAATAAAAAAAAATACTGAATTTTTCATTGGTTATAGCATCATCTACCCAAGAGGCTTAAAATATTCACAGTTATCAATGGCTATAATCTCCAAAATAATTGTGTGAAGTGGCCAAATTACTTTTGTTCCTATGCTGGAAGTAAAATGCAGAGGTTAAGTGACCGTCCAGGAGACTTGAGTCAAGCTCTGCACTAAGCAGACAGAACTAGAAGTTGGCACCTCCATTTTTCAAGACTTTGGTGCTTTTCCCAATGGAATTCTGCTCCTGGAGGACACACAGGAAGGTAAATTGCATTAAACTAAACCATAGGTTTTGGATATATTTTTTCCAGTACAATTGCTAAAGAGCAATAAATCAATAAATGCCATGTTATTTCTTTGAGTAGAGGTTAAAAAAAAAATAGTGTTAATTCCGTGTATACTAGCTGATGTAATTTACACTTTCAGCTGACGTGGCTTATCTGAATTTCCCAGTGTGGACAGGCGTACAGATAACTTGGGGTTTGCAAGGTGCTGAGTGCTCTTATCTCCCACTGACTTGACATAGTCCCCACTTGCAACGGGAGCAGAGGGTATTCAGCACCTTTCCAGGTTCACCTGCTGTTTTGCAAATCAGGCAGAGATCATTCAGATCCATTTATTTCAGCACAGCGGCATACAGCTAGAACTGTACTGTGCCACAATAGTATTGATACTGACAGTCCTTGAAAAGTAATTCAGCTACTGTTTATGCCGCTTTTTTTTTTTTCTTCCATGTGTGTCTTTAATGCATTTCATTTCTCTTAGGGCCAAAGGACTTTCATTTCCAGTGCCACATTTGCACAGGAGGTTCTGGGATTTCCTACACCACTGTGCATAACAGAGATTCTGGCACTAGAGCATGCAGCTCCCGCACTCTTTCTATATTTGTCTAAAACAAGTACAGGCAGATCGCAGAGACAACAAATTGTGATAATAGAACATTATGAAAGTGCAGCACAGCTCCCAAGTATTTGGGAATGCTCTCCTACAGCATGCGCCAGAACTGCTGCTTTTTGGACCTGGGAGGTTGATTCTCCTTGTCAAACTCTGCAGTGTCACACACACTTCAAAAAGCGGGGGAGGGAAGGAAATCAGACAAGCTACCCAGTTAGAAAATTTGCTATTATCGGTGGGATACAGCACTGTGAATCTCCAACAGGAACATCACCGGTGCCTGTGGGGCACAGACGTGTCGGAGAAAAAGCTTTCCATAAAGACCTAAGCACACGCTCAGCTGCTCTCCAGGAAATACTGGAGTAAGAAGTAGCCCCCCTTGATAATTTAACACTCTAAGTATGATTTCCTTCTGTATTGAAGCAATCAGGCTGCTATCAGCCCGTGATAACTTTTGTTCACCACTGTATAGGATTAGATACAGGAAGTAACTTAGAAATAACAGGTTCTGTGTCCACAAAAGTTACTACAACACTTACTCTCTCAATTTAGCCTTGGTCAGAATAGACTGATGAATTTGCTAATACATTTTTGTGTGAAAATGGCGGTGAAACTGTTGCGTTATCCGTTTAGAAGACATACAGAAGATTCCTCTATGACTAGAAAATGGATTTGTAACACAACTCTGTAGGCTTACTTTCAAAATATTGATCTATGTGAAGAGGGAAAAAAAGAAAAATCAAACTCAGACCATCATTCTAGGGTGTCGTTTTCATTGCTTGTGCACATCAGAGATGCAGCTGATGATATTTTGATTTAACTTATCAGCATAGAATAAAAAGTCAGTAGCTCCATGAGCAGCTGACCTAGTGCAGTTTGATGGGCCCCGATTCCTGATTCACAGTTGGATTCTCCATGGTCTCAAATACAAAACTGTTTTCCTGCAGCTGAGACATTCAGAATATTTTTCACGTGTGTCTCCAATAAGAATTCGACCTCTGCCACCCCCTTTTTTGGAACCTGAGGGAACTTTGGAAGCGTTGTCCCTTGGCCAAATCTAATTGGAAATAAGCTCAGAAGTGGAGATTATTGGGAAAAGAATGCTAAAATAGACTGACCACATAGGCACCAGTGCCTCAGAAAGTAAGCTAAAGATGAAGATTGAACAAACAAACAGGGAAAATGACAAAAAAAAAATCCATCTTGCCTATTAAGCAACATGCACAGAGTTTAGTAGCATACTCTGCTTTCAAAAATGAGCATATGCTGGTGTAATCATCAAGTAAAAACAGGGTTTAGGTATGCAAGATAAGTTTGTGGATAATGCGAAAGAAAAATTTCAGGCATACTATACCTTGAGTATTTACATTCCTGTTTTTATAATTATCTTAATTAAAGAGTAATTATTTCACTTACAGATAGGCTTATCTCTAACATGAAACTACCTGTCTACCATTAAAAAAAATTGAAAAACATCAAAATTGCATCTTTGACTGGCTTTAATGGCTGTTCTCTACTTTAAATGCTGTCTTCACCACAAGCAAAATGCATTGTTACACTCAATTGGTATTCATAGTTTGTAAAAAGCAGTCACTGTGCTAAGAATGGAAGCAGGACTTCCAGAAGCACAGAATTAGTCAGCTAACAAAAATATCCTTTCGCTTTATCTAAAGTGCAGGACGAAAGCAGAAACTGCTAATATAGGGTTAGTCATGACGATTTCAGACTAGCCAACAGTAAAACGAGGACTCACGGTCAGAAATACGCGTGCTTCCTTTTGCTAATGCATTCTCCGTTGCTGCGCCGTGCCTGAGGAGAGCACCCAGGCAGACCAGACCTCAGAGCTAGCAGGCCCTGGGAAAGCGGGGCCAGGTGCAACCAGGCTTGATGCATCTGCACCTGATTTGAGCTATCAACAAGCATACTATCGAGCTTTTGCAGCTGGCATTTGCTCTCCAGAGTCCCTTTGTAAGATGGCACCATCTCACATAAGACATTTTATAACAGCTGTCCCGTAACGGAAAGGAATGCTTCCATTTGTAGATAATCAACAACAAACAAGTAGAACACAGGGAATGTATAGGATATATATTTCCACTGGGAAGGGCCAGTCTTCCAGCTACTTGCATCCACCTCACCCGCATTAAGCCGTGGATTAAAGTAGTAATGGGGAGTGGGAAGGAAAAATAGTGAAACAACCTCATGGAAGTTGCTGAGTCTCTATTCTGCATGGTGAACTAGCAGAAAAGTAGGTGGGTCTTTAGAATAGTTCAATTCACAAAGCTTAACTCACATATTTTAAATACCGCTTAGAACATAAATTAGGCAAAGTCTTAAATAGATGTCTGAAGTCACAGTCAACCTTAAGTACTCACTGGCACCAGTGGAAGTCATCACCAGTAACGCCATCTTTGTCTCAAGTATGTGTGCTGTTTAAATATATGCTAATTAACTCATCAGCGAAGGCACCTGCTAAACCTATTTATTTTCCCGGTCTAGACAAGTCCCTTTTTATAGGTAAATGATGAACTCATTTCATGATGAACCAAAAAAATGATGAACCCAATGCTTTACTGCTCACAGCAGAGCTTGTTCCTACTTCAGTTAAACTAATGGGGGAGCAAGAACCGGAGCGGAGCCTTTGGCTGAACAGTGCTGTGCTCGCTGGCATCAGCTGCTTTACTACTAGCTGAGAAGGTGGAGAGGGGCCTCCTATTAATATCAGCAAGTTTTCTGCTCAGTGTTGTACACAGTCGGCCCACTGGCAAATACCATCATATACATCACGATGGAAGGTGGTACACTTGGGGCACTAAAATAGACAAGCAAAAAGCTGTGATACATCTCAAGAAATGTGCAGCTCCCTGTGACGGGCGCAATGCAAGGTGCAGGGGCACAGGATGCACCCCTTCCTGCGGCGTGCCAACAACACAGCACGCGCTGGACTGGCGGCACGCTCTCTGAATGCCACCCCATTTCACCTCCACGGCCCCTGCTGCCGCCACCACCAGCGCTTTTATGTTTAGAACATGTGCTTCAAAGGTTATTCTTTCTGCTAGACATTTTCAGTTGGGGGGGGGAAATCAATAGTATGTGTTAGGAATATTCATTTGTGCTACCAACTACCTCATCGCAGTGATACGAGCATTCACTGCTCCGAGTCATGCTATGTTTCCAGATTGTTTGAGACTGCTGGTGAGGTTTGGCTGAACGTGGTTAATCATGTCATTGCCACTCAGCAGAATATAGTTCCATAAAAAAATGACTACTTCAGAACGTGTGAATCTTTATACTTTTAAGTAACTAGAACAACAAAACAAAAAACCATCAGATAGACAATAGAGGTTCTAAAGCTGCATTGGAACAATTGTATCAAAGGCACTGAAAGGTCACTATTAACAGCAAGATACGTAACAGCATTGTACTTATGCAGCTGGAAAAACTCATGAAGCTTGTGCAGCCTTCCCAAAATGAAGCAAATTTCAAAAACACAGGTCTACGGTTACCCTCAAAAGTTGTCTGTGACGACACCATTTAGCTCAATCTTTTGCATATACTCATGTTAGATGGATACTGTTTGTTTTAATTTTGCAATTGTTTTCTTCTACAGTATATTTTATAATACCATCTAAGGCTCAAGGAGCATTATTCCATCAGACTTATCAAAAGAATACACTAAATACTGGCAAAGTCTGGACTCTTATTCAAAACAACTGGAGGTTTCCCCTGACTATTGGAGCTAAGATTTCCCTGTATATGGCCTTAATCACAATGACTAGAAGAAGACCTGCAGAATATAGAAAATAAATTATCTGCATGCATAAATCTCTGCAACACATGAACAGTCCTGTTTTGGGAACAGGTTTCCTTTGTCTCTATTCTGCCCTCCAGTGGTTTAACTATGGGATAGGTCAAGACAGACCAAAACAAAAACACCAACTAAAATTAGTAGCCTATTTCTCTCTCTGGCTAAAGTACAAATAGGTACAAGAAGCAGGACTGGTGAAATGCTGAAATTATCATATTTATAAAAAGAGGAAAAAAAAGAAAGGTCAATTTTTCCCTGTTCAAATAATAAGCTGTTGATAAACCAAAATTCCTGAGATAATGCTTTAAAAGAGCGGAAAAACACTTTTTTTCCATTTCTTCTCAACCCTGCTTAAACTCATTAGCAAGTAATAGCAACATATAGTTTTCAAAATCTCATGCAGAAGGCAGATTCTAGTTGAATACTCCTGAATTACATAAAAGCTGTACTACCAATACATGAAGCTAACTGCTGATGCCAAAAGAGCCATAACCTTGGGGCTCGTTTTATTTGTGTGAAACACAGTCTGTCTCTGTTTACTGGAAGAAATTTCTGTTCTGAGCTGATTCCTTTCAAAGCGATTGCAAGAGCGCGTGTCCCCGAAGCGGCTCGTCCGTACCGCTGCGTGAGACCGCGTCGGTGGTGCTTGCCGTGGCACAGAGCAGGGCCGTGGCGGCAGCAGCAGACTCCGCGCGGGCACGATGCGTACTCCCCCCTGCAAACACACACTAAAGAACGCTTTTTTCTTAGAATGAAAGCTCAGCTCTTGCACTCTGCTGAAGTTCTTCTTTATCCCTGCCAGAACTATGTCTTGGAGGAAAGAAACAGACCTCAAGTTTGAGCCAGCTGCGGATTTCGTGGGGGCCCCTGCGTACACGCACCTCTCCCCTGCGAGGAAAACGGCCACCGCTGGCAGCTCCCAAGGCTTTACCGCATCGCCACTCAGCAGCAAATCCAGGGTGGTAGAAGAGTATTTTCACAAACCCAGGACTGAGGATAAGCCCCTCGGTCCCCTCCTCCCCTCATTCAGGCAATCGTTCACGATCAATGAGATTTAGAAGTAATACCTTTCGGCGCCTTTTTTGTATGACTCATGTTTTTAAGCCTTCAAAATTTTCTTGAAAAATCAATGAAAAATGCAACAAAATTTTCACTTAGGAAGCAGAGTCTAAAAATGTGCTGCTGCCTTCTACATGAAAATTGAGATCCTCCCTTAGTAACAGGAACCCATCCACTATGATCTTCAGTAAACAAAGTATCCAGAAAACACAGAATTCTAGCTAAACCTGTGATTTTCTTACTGAACTATGGGGAGTTTGTGTGCAAACAACAAGCCTACTTGTTGGCTGTATAGCCGAGCTTGTCGTGAGCCCCAATAGGTCCCGCTTAGACCAGAAACTGACCTGGATATGGAGACAGTGCTCCTGCCCATATCACCAGCTTAAAAACTAATGCACCATAGCTGCTTCCCCTGTCCCCAGCGCTGTCTCACAAATCCATGAGCTGGCTTCTAATGGAGTTGGGTGACTTGACCTATTTCGTTGTTTTTTTAAAAAAAGCCTCTACATCACTTTTTCAAGCCTTTACCACAATAAGAAAGATCAAATTCTCAGCTAAGACTCCAGAAGGTGGGTCTTTAATAAAAATATTGCATAGCCAGATACTTACAATTAAAAAAAAAAAATACACACACAAGGACAGCCATCCATGTTATTTTGTATCTTGCTATTGTAGGTATTTTATGAGAAGGAATTTAAAAACAAAAAGTACATCATTCCCTCAGCCACAGCAGGGAAACGCGTGGTAATGATTTCTCCACAATTGGTACAGGCCTTTCTTCCACATTGACGAAGCCTAGCAGAGCGCTAAATCTATTTAATTTGGTTCTGCAGAATAATGGAGGTGGAGAAGAATTTCTTTTATTGGACCTTTTTAGGTCAACTTCTCTATTGCTTATAGCAAGCAGCACTGTGAACATTAAAATACTACAGTAGTGCCCAGCCCACCTCAACACCTAAGATAGGATGTGGATACAAACTAACCCGCTGATCAGGCGGCATCAGACACTCACCCTCCTCGTGCAAATTCTTAGTTAGCGTGCAAAAGAAACTGCGATTCCACACCCTGGCTTTCTAACTTGCTTCTGCCACTCGCTTTCCAATCAAAAGCTAAAGAAATCTTAGAGGGAGTTTTAGTATCTAAGGCTGAAATTACGAACCAATCCCCTCCTCACCTTCCCCTGCGTATTAGCTGCCTAAATTCCATGGCTACTGCGCTCTTCATGTTAAAGCTCCCTACAGTTTTATGCTTTTGCTTCTGCATATGCCCCAAATCACCCTGCACTGAGAGATTTCACCTAACCAGTATGTAAAAAACGAGAGTTTCTGTGCCTGTGTCCTGTAAGAGACTTGTGTAGTAGGTAGCACTGAAGAATGTGCTTACCAATTTCTGTTAAGTTCTGATAAGCAGTGGTGGATATTACTTTTACATTAGTCTACTTCTGAGTCTTACAATAAGCCTGGTCATCTCCCAGAGAGAGGTTGAGGGCTGTATCCCCTGTATCCCTCACCTCCCACGAGACTAGCAGAACTGGCCACGTGGACACTGTCTAATGTGTGGAAAATACACTGAGCAGTAATAATTCAAGATTAGCTGAAGTGCAAACTCACTAGCACACTCCCTTATGAGAGGTTAGGGTCAATGGCTAAGGGTGGTTAGTCTAAGTCCTGGTCCCAGCTCTCAGCTTTGTCTATACTGTTTGGCATGAGCATGAGCTTAAGAAGAAAATAGACACAAAACCTCTTGTGCCCAAGCTTGTTCTCATGAAACAAGCAGTCAGCTCTGCTCCTTGTAGGAAGGGAAAGGCATCTTGTGTGCGTTTTGAATCGCACCAAAATGTGTGACTAGTTCGTAACACAGCTTTTTCATTCAAATGGAAATGACCAAATTGTAGCCACCCCATCACAATAACTTTATGCTATTTTTATGCTTATGTTCAGAAGTGCACAGGCAACAGTAGGTTTTTTGCACAGGTAACAGGTACCCGGGCCACAGCACTGACAATCATAACTGATGTAATGTGAAAAAGGAAGCACGCAGCACACACGAAGCCTAACAGAAGCACAGAAACAGGTATCTTAAAAGGAGTTAGACTCCCATACGGCTTTACAGTCTGGAGTATAACTACCGATCCTATGTGGAGGGCACTCCAACACCAATGTGATAGCGCTACAAAATCTTAGAAGAGAATAAAATCTGTTCCCGTTTCAGCTGCTGCCCTTTCTGGATACTTCACTTGCCGTCAGCTGAACTACGTTTCTTGAGATTTCCTCCAGGAGAGCATTTTGAACTGGCCCAGTTGAAATCTTGGCCAGGCTCACATCCCAAAGACTTGAAATCAATGGGCTAAGTTTTCCTCTCAGTGCCACCAAAGTGACTGAAATAGTAAAGGGTGTTCCTCTAGTTTCACACAACTAACTAAACCAACTAAAGGGAGGGTAGCATTTGGCTCTAGCTAAGAATGTTAAAACATTTTGATTGATCCTTGTGAGCCGTTAGGAAATGCCATCAGTACCTGCGCACCAACACAATTGTTGTTTCGGGTCCACTTCTGTTGTGTCCGGAACCAAGATTATACAACATACAATAAGAAACGGAGAACAGGGCACCGATTTCCCATTCCTGTCCCACCACATGACACACTTTTTTCCAGAGGCAGTGTTTAAACATTCCTTATTTAATGTTTAATCACAGATGTGCAGAAAAGGGGAGAGACAAAAGAGAATTAATGATTAAGTTACTAAAATTAGTTATAGCCTCCTGCAAAATTAATCTCTGCATTTACAATACTAAAAGCAGACATAAGGAAAGACCGTGGAACCATGTCCATTATTATAAGCCCCCAAAACTGTACCGATATTATTTCTTCAAGACAATCAATAGAACACTTTTTAAAAATATAATGGTAAATATATATATAACCTCCACAATTTTTACAAACCAAGTATTCTGCAAATGACAGCAACTATACTGATTATACTTTTCTAGTTCTTTAGTGAATCTTCTTACTCATTAAATCAAAATGTCTCTGGTTCATTTCCCATCACTTGGTATTACAAAAAACAGCCTGGCATTTAGTCAAACTAGGACAGCTTTACTGATAAAGCCAGTGAGGGAAGCAAATAATTTGTCAAATCTTGCTACTCCTAAACATAAAGAGCACTGCAATCAATACACGGAAGTGTTCTCGGTTTGATTCTGCCTGCAGAGAGGAAAGGGCAGCACCGTGTTCACTGTCTCCAAGCTAATTGAGTGAGAGTGCATTCTCCACCGTATCTGCTTCTTACCAGAAAGGAAATGTGCGAGATACTGTGCAAAACTCAAGAGTGGAAAAGGAGAATTAAGAACAGATTTCTTGAGCTGCACCTTCTTTGGGTGAACGATCCCATCCTCCCTTCCTGCACACACAGCTGATCTCCCCATCTGATGGATTAAGTAGAACTCAACAGTTTCTCATTAACAAACCCCAGTGAACTTAAATTTCATATCAAGGTATCTGTGCTGGTAATTTACATGCTAGTAAAATGCAAATCCGCTGTGAACCACGTATCTGAATTTGTTTTCCATGTTGTTATCGTGCATTGTCATCATTTCATGGCATTTGTTTCTTATGAAATAAAAACTCAAACCATGCAGTAGTCCATTTGCCAAAAGGAATATTCAAAACTTCAATTCTTTGGTAATTTCATTAATCAAATAACTTCTTTTTTGTTAATAAAGATTTTTATCTTACTATAATGTCCGGCATATCTGAACTTTTACCAATTTATGTGCTAACACTACAACCTGGAATGTTTACCCACCTACCCAAGTTAAAGCGGTCTATTAAAGTATGCCCAAAGACTCGGCTGAGAGCCCTCACGTTTCTGAAAGGGCACTGAAGGACGTAAGCTCTTTGCCACTCAGTCTGTAGCAGATTGTCACAACTGGTTTAGTTTTGTTGGCAAGTAACTAGCTCTGCGAAGAGTTCAGATTTGTCTCTGCCAAGAATACTAATTCCAAGAACACTAGTGCAATGTTATAACAGTTATGTCTAGATTTCGTTTCATCCAGAACCATGCAATGAAAATATCTGACTTTTCCCTACGCTTTTGCTTCCTCTCTGTATCAAGGCTGATATATTATTGTTAAAAAGGAACGTCACTACGTTCTTGTGATGATGGCCTACATAAAAAGGCATATATTTTACTCAACCAGTTTCTATCATTTTTGCTGATTTCATACTTTTCAGGCATATGCCTGTGTCTGGCTATGTATTTAATATGCCAATGTCTTCCCCCTGTGATTGGTTAATCCTCATATTAAAGGCTCATTTCTCAATGAATCCAGATAGTTTTGCCTCCCTCTTCTTAGGCTACTCAGTGCTCTTCTGTTTCTTTTGATCTTGGGCTGTCTGCTAAGTCGTGGAAAAGCAGCACCAGATTCCTCTGCTGGTCGAAGCCTGGTGGAGGGCAGCACGCTCCTTCACAGGATGCCCCCAGTACAGTGTGAAGCAGATTATATCACCAGATTAAGTTCTGAATGATCAAAATGGGATTAGGTGGGTTCGTATTCCTTTTGCGTTAGTTCCACCAGTCTACAGCTGTTTCTATGGACGCGGTTATGTAACTGGAAACGGGCAGCCTGCCCGAACGAGACAGGGTTTATCCAGAGGATGCAGAATCTACATAATCTTTCAGCACTGAGAATAAGATAAGCTAACAAAAACCTTTTAACTTTCATGTCTGCGAGCTTCTCTGGTACCCTAAAGCTTCAGTAATAACAGTATTACAATCGTATTTTTTACTATGCATTAAAAACATTCACATAGTCGAGAAAGCAGCATATATATATATATACATATATGTATATATCTGTATAAAAACTTTTCATTGGATCAAGTGTTGTAACTACTGCACAAACCACCATTTCTTTGCCCTAAATCCTCTGTTGTAGCAATGTGCAATTCATCCGAGCTGATCGCCTTTGGCATGACAAAGAATCTCTTATCGCCAGCTTTCTCGGTCCACAGCCGGCCGGTTAACCCTCGTTCCCCCGTCCGGGCAAGTACTCAAGAGTTAATAACACACTAAGGAACACCTTCTTAGGGAAACTCTCCCTTTTTGAGATGTTTACACTCCTATTCTGAGAAAGAAAAAGAAAAAAAAATGGAAATCTTTTCTTCTGAAAGAGAGGGCGTGAAATAATTATCGGAAGAAACGGAGACAAATAGAGATATACAGAGATTTCAGCAGGAGCGGTAGAGACTGCCCATGCCCAGGCTAGTCTGAAAGTTAAAACATTCTCCTTCAAGGTGAGGATGTTAATGCAGCCAGACAGAGGAGGTAATTCTGTCTCTCACTTCTTGGCAAATCCCATATGACACTGAATACAGCAGGCTGCAGAGTGGCAACCATTTTTAAATAGTAGCTCTTGCATTTCTGCAAGAAGCCCGATCCTCTCTGAACACAGACTGGATCAAGCCCCTTACAGATGTCAGGGAAAGAATTAGTGCTATTTGTAATTGAGGGATTCTTTGCACTAGTCTTAATCCTCAAGGGTTTGTACACTGCTGCCTAGCCCAGAGGAGCTTTGAAAGCTGCAGTATTGAACTCCTGGGAACTCTTAGGGGAAGGAATAAGGCAGCTCAGTAACCATTCCTGAAATGGCAGTTTTACGCCAAGACACTGAAATTCTTTTTATGTCCCACTTTGACCAGTCCTTCATTCAGTCTGGATGTAGCATCTGCCCCACCTAAACCTAACCTTTGATACTACCTGTTTGCTTCCCTACTGAATGTCTCATAGAAGCCTCCCCCACTACATTCCATTTTTAGGAGTTTTTTTCCAAACATTTCTCTTTCTTTTAGAAAGTTTAACCTCTTACATTTGTAACTTTAATAGACTTTTGCTATTTAACAGCTAGCAGAAGTGAAATGATTGGAAATAGTTTTTTAACTGCATAGGAATAACTCTTCCTTCTTAATGTTTAGTGATGTAAAGTAAATGAGTTCTCCTTTTCTGTCCCACATAAGGAATAATAGTTCACCCACACTAGATGAAGAAGCATCAGAGATCACTGACATGACCAATAACAAAACAAGCTATTAATGTATGCATGCACTTTTTTTTTCCCCTCTCACTAGCCGTGCTCCCAGATATGTGGTGCGTTATATGGATCACAGTAAATGTTTATACAATTTCTATTACAGCTGCTGGAGCACGAGGAACAGCTAAAGTTAGGATTTCCTAAGTACCTCCCCTCAGGGTTGCCTTCCATCTCCTTGCAAGCTTCATCCTGGAGCAGGGTAGCCTAAGAAAAATGGACTTAGGCCTGAAAAAGCCCACTCCAAGAAGTCTCCTCCGTATGAAAGGATGGTTCAGTCTGGCTCACTAGACAAAATGAGGAGGAGTGAGGGAAAGGAGCTTAGCGGATACAAGAGAATGATTTAAAAAAGGCAGCTGAGGATTTGAAACAGCCTGCTCTGGCATAGAAATGTGCTTGAAGAAAGCATCAAACAGAGAAGGTAGAGCTATTTGTATAGTGGCTACAAAAATCAAAAGGGCGAACTCTAGAACAAATACCAGAGACAGAGAGAGGGAAGGCCATGGATGTCAGCGGGGAGTACTGCTGAGCAAGGCCAACAGACTGAGCAAAGCTGCTCAGTCTCAGAGGGTGAAAGGGAGATTTTTTTTTTTTTTTTTTTTTTGATACCACAAACATCAAATGAACTCTATTTCTACCAAAAAGAACTAACACACTGAACACAAAGAGTGGAACAGTTATTTTTAAATGGTCCTGGTGCTTCTACCGAGTTGGAGGATTGAGAAAGGGAAGTGGGACAGGACACCTGCAATGTGCCACCAAGGTTGGTGGCTCAGAGGTGCCCAGGAGCAGGCATGGCACCATTCATCCACTCTTTTTAAATAGCTTCTTTAAAATAATGTCTGTTGTGACCACAGAATACATAAGCTGGTCATAATTCCTGTGTAAGATAGTGGTTTTTTGAACATGGTAACCACACTGGTAGTGGCACTTAGTGTAAATGCAATTTTCTAGGACAGACTGCAAAATCATTTACATCATTTCCAAAAACAATTTTTCTGAACACTAAATAGCTCAGTTTCAGCTACTCAAGACCAACCTGTAAGACTAACTGTTGCTTATCTTGGGTCTTGAGCCAAAGGAGCTTTTGACTGCAGCATTGCACATTGGGTAGAAAAGAAAAAATATTTGTCTGGCAGTTGGAACTGAGACATTTAAAGGCTGCTTGGAGCTGCATAAAGACATCAAACATTAAAACTTACATTTTAAGGTAAGAGAAAGAGAAGACGTTTAGTGAGCTGGGTGCAGAAGCAGCTGTCAAAGAGCCACATTCAAAGGCACTTCATGATATGGTTTTGCAGCCTCATCTATTTTGTATTAATTGTATACAAACATTTTGAAATAAGTTAATTCTTTTCCCCCAAGTTCAAGTCCCTCCCAGATCAGGAGTATAGTAAAGTTTATATCTAAGAAGGAATAAATTATATGAATCTAGATTTTGTGTATATGTACCTAGAAAACTTTTTCTTTTTACAAAAGCAGTCAATTCATATGAAAATATTTACTGAATCACAGTATTGAGCTAACCAATGTATAACAAAATATAGTGCAATATCCCATCAAGACAGTTACATACCTTAGGAAAACGTCTCCTTGCTAAAGTCATATATAATATAGCATCGCAAGCAGGGACCCTATAAAGACAAATGATGCCCGTTTACCTTGCGTCAGTAAAATTATTACCGTGTTATATTTAGCAAATAACAGACAAAAAGTTACAGGGCGTGAACAGTCTTTTGCGGGAACATCCTTTGGCAGCTGATTCACTGAGAGACATTGACTGTGGCCTTGGGAGGAGAAGGTTGCGAGATTAACCTTTTCCTTTGGCGGGAGGAAGGCCTATTGCTCTGCTGATTGCAACAGACGCAGAATAAATGACATCAGAAGAGGTTAGCGGGGGGACATTAATACACGCCAGCAGGTATCGTGTGCATTTATGCCAGAGAAGGATTAGGTAAGAGTTGCTCATTATATCTCTTCAGAACTATAAATCTCCCTGCCCCTGCCTATTCAACCTCCTCTCTGCTACTTTGCATGCAGGAAGTACTAACACACTCGACGCACCCGTGCCCAGTGTGCGAGGGGTACACGGAAAACAGCTCCTAAGCTCTGCTCTGGGGGGGGGCAGGCTAGGACGCAGCCCTCGCTGCGACGGCGAGCATTGCCTGCACTGCCCGTACCTGGGTTGAAATACACTGAGCAGAGAAAGGGAGTGGGAGAGAGATGATATGCGAGATATGAGCAAATGTCAATGGTTTCACTTGCCGTAATTGCCTAATTGAAAGATACAGTATCTTCCTATTCAATTACAATCAAATGGAAATATTCCTGGGGAAAAAAATAGTTCTGGCTTTTTTCTTTTTAAATAGAGAACTTAAAGGTCTCCATCTTTCATGCTTTCAGATATTAGATTATTCTGGCTAAGCGGAATCATATCCAATTGCATTCTTATCTGATAAAGTGAGATAATGTACCCACATCTCTAGTCAAGTGTTTCTTTTCCTGGAGCATTGTAATGCGGCCTTTTGCCTTAATCAATATATCACAAAGACACATCGCAGTTCCGAAGTTACTGAGAAGTAACAGGTGACGTTTTTCATCCTGAGTTTATGTATTCAAGAAAGGACTAAATGACGCACACAGCAGTCCAGATTGACTAGCTGCTGCTGCACAGCATGCGCACAGATTGATTATAAAACTCTTGACTCACGAGCCTCTGCAGCACAGCCTTACAGAACGTCTGCCAGGGCAGCAGAAGCAGGCAACAAAAAGCAATCATTTCAATGAAAATTTACTGCTCCTTCAAACAATATTTCATAATGTATGTATGTGTGATTGGAGTAATATATAAGCAGAGGGAGACTGAATTAGGGAACTGTAACTGTTGCTAAATGAATAAAATAGGCCTGTTTCTGAAAAGCTATGTTAGATTGGTAAGGTCTCACATCTGCAAGAAAACTCCCTTCCTGTCCTTTTGCAATCAGCTGACAGGGTTGGTTTGTTGCTATTTCAGCTACTGACAGCCATTCACAGGAGCACACAGCAGCCTTGGTCCTGCTCAAAAGGAGTATCTTTAACAATAAAAAGAAGTGTGCAAATTAGTATTTAGCAAAAAGTAGGAGAAATAATGCTTGCACCTGATATTCGCGCCCTAAGACGCAAAGGGGGCTACCTTGCTGTTCAGATGTAATCCTATAATGCAGAGCACTATTACGGAATCAGTTATGCCCACAGACAGGTCTTCAGAGCCATAAAAATGGCTCAGAGATCGGGCAACATCCCAATAACAATATAACCAGCTTCCCCAGGAGCATTTGGTTCCCATTGTTTCCTACTGGTATTTTCCATTTGCTTCCCAAGTGTTTACATCTTCCCTAGGACCCAGCAGACTCTTCAGGATACTCAAGTAATAGAGAATGATCATCAGGAAGTGTTGGAGCATGGAGAGTGGCAAACTACAATGGCTTCGAGAGATGTACTGGGCCAAGATACGCAATGTGCAGAGCTCACAACTTGCCTGCAATTAAGATACTACCTAAGTAAATAAGCAGGTCCAGTCTGGAGAACCTGAGCCATCACAGCCTGAGAAGAGCTGCCAAGTCAGGGACTCTTAAAGAAAGATTCTGGACACAACTGCTGCAAGTGAACATGACCAGATGAACAGCTAAGAAAGGGCTACTTTGTCTCAGGTTAATTCATCCTGGATTACACAGAGATAGATGTTTCCTTGGCTGATAGAGATTTACATCGCACGATGGGACTGAGCCCTATGGTTTAATTTTTTCCTTCCTTTCAGTGCATCTGAGGAAATTTCTCAGAATACTGACTTTTCTCAGAAGTCTACAGCCTTAACAGGTAAATGATCCATCATGTTGCTATCATAACTACATGTGGGATACATCTTCCTGTACACGAGTCCAAGTCTACCAGCTCATGCTAAACATATCCTAAGAGCTGAATGAGCCATAGAACAGAAATCCTTCGTGAAAGAGCTGATCAGTTGAAAATCAACACCTGAAAACAGCACAAACAAGGGTGAATGAAAAAGTATTTTTACTGTGTCTACTGTTCTGTGGTTTTGAATGGGACAACAAGCAAACCTCCTCATAAAGCAGGCTTTGGGAATAACCAAGTGCCGGAGCTAGTGCTTACAAGGGATGGTCTGCAGACTATGATTTCCACAGAGAGAAAACAGAAGGGGATCTTGTGGGGACAGGTGGGAAAAAACAGTATATTATGGAAATGCATGGTAAAGAAAAATTAACTCACACTAATAAAGGAACTTGAATTAATTGTTTACAACTGCTTATGACTTATTTCTAATGATCCGAAAGACAATGATCTTGAATAGAACATACAGTCCCATATATATCAATGTCCAAGTCCTTTTCACACCCTTTCCTATATTTATAATTAAGAAGGAAGTCTCCTGGTGACGTGCTTGAGGAAGAATGAGAAATTGCTTAGGTAGGTTAAATAGCAGTTTCAAGTCCTCCTGCAGAACGGATTACGATCAAAGGTCACATTCATCAGTAGGTCTGAATATAATGAGAAAAATTCTTTGACCATGTCATCCATTTGTAAATCAGCCATGTTTATGTTTGCCAAATGTTCCCAACATATAAATTGTAAATGACTTCAGATGGTGGGTTTCCTATGTACTGCTTTTCAGGCAGGTGCTGAGAATTTGCTTTTAAAGGTAATCATAGTGTTACTTCAGTTCTTTGATGAGGCAAGCAGAAATCCTGCAGTAAGAGTATGATGGTACAGAAGAGTGGTTTTAAGTACGTTAATGGGGGGGGACTTTAGGTGTTGAATAGGATTTTCAAAAATGAATCAGAAATTAATACTGGCCTGACGCTGGCCTGAGTGAAGTCAGCAGAACAACTGGATGAATGCTGAATGTGTGCAAGGATCCACTTGCTCTAGGAACAACTGCACTTGCCCAGGAGCATCCTCAGGCAGCTCGAGAGTCCTCGTTAACGGGGTCAGACTGTAGAGCACGCACACAGTTACTGCGGCAGCGTACGCAGTGCAGGCAGCTAGAAGGCTAAACGGACAATTAACTAAAAGACTCCAAAGCAGTTTAATGTTGTCACAACAGCACCCAGACTTTGCTGTCACTACTGTTACAAGTAACTATGATGACATGTCTTTGCTAGTAACTATGAGTAACTATTCCATTTCCACCTCAGAAGCTTGTACTTCAGACTTTATAGAGTCTGAACTCCAAAATTTATTTTAATTTTACTTCTTGGATGCTGAATTCCTAACCTGTAGGTAAAACTGGTTTTGATGCTTTCAATGTATGCTGCGTTTCATAAGCTTCTTAGTTTTTGAGTGTTGCACTTTTCTGGATGAGAACAAAAACACTGTGGGAGGGGTTTTCTTTCCTCCATAATGAGTAGTTTTAATTCTCTAAACGAGTCTCATCTCTGAAAAATATGAAAACAGAGTGACACTGATGCTGTAAACTCCTCACTTTCCCTTTTTCATATATGACTCTGAACATGCATTTTTTTAGCTTCTAGTATTTGCTTTTTCATTGCAGACACAATTTAAATTATGACACTGACATTTCTATATACTGTATAAATTTCAGTTCTGTATTTGTCTAGAATTTTGTTTCTCATGTACTCAGCTTCTTTTTATCCATATTTAACCATTTCCTTTACGTAATAGGTCCTGCCACTCTCACTCTGGTAGAAGATGACAAAAGGTCGTTAATACTTTCAGCTAACCCACAGTGCGCCACTGCAAGAGCAAACTCGTGGGCTCACGTGGGCAGAGCTTCCCCCCGCTCTTTTGCATGTATTCTAAGGCCCTGATTCTGACCCGTACAACTTGACATGGCTTGGGACTGACCTACCTGAGCTAATTTTCCCTCCTGTGGCTTCTTGCCAGAGTTGCTGAACCCTCTGATTATGAAAACGCAAGGAACGGGCGTTCTTTGGGCGGACTCCGCGATGCTGGAAGTAGTTCTTTATCTTGGCCCATACAACCGAATTTGTTGCCCTGCTGGGCATACTGGAAATAGAAAGGTTTGAACAAAGCTCCAGTGCTGCTTCCGCATAGATCTCAGAACCACGGAAAAAAGAGCTTCCGAGCTGCCGTCGTGCAGCCCCTCCAACCCAGGCTCCACGACGCCGCTGCGCGAGACGAGGGCTACGAGGGACGAGCAGGCGCCGACGGGGTGCTCGCGCGCGGCCGGGAGCAGAGCCCAGCGCTCCCCTCTCCCCGGGCAACGCGGCGCCTGTAAGACCGAGCCAGCAGGCGCCGACAGACCAAGGAGCACAGGACGCCGGAGCTTCTGCCTCGTTACTGCTGGAACGGACGCCACGGATTGGGAACCCGGAGAAGCCTTGGCCTTGTGCCGTTCTCCTCCTCTCCGGAGGAGACGGACGAAGCAATTACCCGCGCGGCCCGGCAGCGTGCGGAGCAGCGGGCCGCAGCTCAACCCCGACGGGACTCGGGCCGCGACAGGCATGCCGCCGCCGAGCCGCCGCCACGCGCGCTCCCACCGCCGCGCCAAAAGCGTGGCTGGAAGGGTCGGGAGGCGCTCCGGAGGCGCGAAACGCCCCAGCGAGGGCCGGCACGCGGCGGCGCCCGTTTCGGCCCGGCTCACGGCCGCCCCCCGCCCGGGCACCGCGCTCCCGGCACCGCACCCCGCGAGCATCGCGCCCCGCGCGGGGCCCGGCGCCTCCCACCGCCCCCGAGGGCCCCTCGCCGCGGCCGCCCCCCGCGCCGGCATCGCGGCAAGCCGCTTCTGGCGGCTTTCGGCCCGGGTCCACGAGCAGGGTGTCCTCGGCGCTGGGCGGCTCCTGCTCGGAGCCCCATCGGAGCAACGCAGAGCAGGCAGCTCTTTCTACGGCAGGAGCGCATTTCGAAGATTTGAGATTGAAGACCTGATAAATGTGACGCTGTCTGCTCCTTCTTCTGAAAACTAGCAAAATACAGTCATGCGAACCGCAGGCAGGTTGCCCTTACTCATCGTTTGTAGGGAAATTCCTAGTAAGGACTTAATGATTTTTGCAGAGAGAAAAAGATACAAGAAGAAAACCGATGTCTGGCATTTCCAAGAATATTAAAAGCCACTAGAGGTCACTGTTGACGCATAAAAATCGAGCAATGAATGGCTCATTAATATTTTAGTTGAACACGCTTTGTGATTTTAAGACAAGTTGGGGCCCATATGTGAGACTATTCTTAGAGACGAGTGGCTTACCAAAGACGCTTCTCCATCTACGAGCCCTGGCCATGCGTCAAAAAATGCAGTGCTTTCACCAGCTCTGCAAATCCTGGTCGAGTACTGAAGCGAAGAGAAAACACTTTCGAGTATTTCTGGACTGATTTAGTTGAAGGTGCTCTGATAAGACTGAAATAATCTCTCAGATTTTAGGTTGGTTATTGGATGATGATGATGTCTGGGGCTTTGAAAGCCCACACCTCTTTGGGCTGCTCACACCAGTGGCTGCGGTACTCGGTAGATATCTGGGGTACTGTGAAGTTTGCCTCCCAGGCACAGCTGAAATGTTCATGGCTATAAGTGTCCCAAAGCCCAAAAGCCAAACTGGGCATGACTGCAAATAGCTCCATCTGTAGCAACAGGCACAGCACCTTTGGGGATGAGTTTCCGTTCACGTGCTCCTTACGAAGCTGTATTTTGATTCCCAAGGACGAGTGCCACCCCTTGAGCCATAAAATACCTGGGGATCATCTGGAAGGGACCGCGAGCAATTACAGCGATGGGCACCCAAAAAGAACTCACACGGCAAATATTTCTATTAATGGGAGCAAATATATGGAAACTGGTGGTGCCAAAACAGACCCAAGGCCTTCTCCTCTATTCATTTACACCAGTGCCCATGAGAAGAAACTCCATTCACATCAGTGAAAGTACATTGATGTCAAATGGGCAAGAGAGAACTGGCCATGTAGTCTGGCAGCTTTTTTTCCCCTGTAGGCTACATTTTTCTGACTTAGCTAATTGCTCTGCTTCCTAGTCTCCCCTGAAGAATCCTGATTGGCTCCATATTAATTTGCTGAAAGGCAGAAATCTAGTAAAAATGTAAATTTCCCCTTGCTAACAGCTGGAGAACCAAAATCAATTTCAGCAGCTTGCTGAGTAATGAAATTAGAGGACTCACAGCTGACCAACACCTCCCAGGACGGGACTGGAGGGCGGCACCATCTCTTTCGTTTAACCCTCCGACACAGACGTGCTGCAGAGTTCAGCTCGGAGAGCACCACTAGACAGGTCGTCTTAATCTTAAAGGAGGCTTCTGTTAAAACAAGATGCAATGCTAAATCATAGAAAGGCCACTTGGAAATAAGTTATGAGCTAACGTTTCCTCAAAGGAAGATATTCTGTAAGCTCTAATACCTGTGCGTGTACATCAGCCATCTGCGCAGCTGCCACCTACAAGACCTAGCAGCAGGAGAGGTTCACTGAAATAACTAGCTGTCCTCAACAGTGCCAACTGCTCTCAACTTGAGAAGGCTCCAGAACTTGAGTTAGCCATTCTTAAAATTAGTGTCCATGTTTCAATTTTAGCTAATTTCTTTTAGAAACAATTGGACAATCCTAAACCGTTGTTAGCCAGAGTTCAGCTCCCTTGCACATCTTCCTGGGGACCTGCAAACACCACTGATTTGGGCAGTAGTTAGTGTTCATTTACTGATTGATAATCCAACTATTTTGTATCTTTTCATCCCAGCAATTGCAACCCTACAGCTCTAAAATGATATTCCTCTCCAAGAGGAATTGTTTTGAGGGAAACAGCCCTGAGACTCACCTTGCAGCTGTTGGGGAACTTCCCACTGCTGCTGACCTACTGCCCTCCACAAAGCTCACGAGAAGGGGGGAGGACGACAAATTTGCTATTTGCTATTCAGCAGTCATCGCACTAGTCTGCAGTTAAGGATTTGCCTGCAGTAACTCAGAGCTATGAACAGATAGAGGATGAAATTATCCCACTGAGCAAAGACAGAGTTGTCTCCATCACTGATTAAAGGTCCTTTTTTTGAAAAGCAGACCCCTGTTTTGCAGGTACTAGATTACCAATGTCCCTGCTACCAGACAGATGCAATTCCTCTACAAATAAGAAAGGCAGACATATAATGCCAGTATTTCAATCTGTAATTTCCAGTTTGCAAAACTGTAAATTGAGTTAGGGGCTCTTTAAACAAGTGGTTTAGAAAGCCAGCAAACATCTCTGGCTTCATTATTATACTACTTATTTTGTATATTCCCTTTTGCCCAAAGGATCCTAAAGCCTTTGAACTAAAAACAAAAGCAAAAATCCCCAACAAACAAACAAAACAAAAGAAATTCTCTTAACTGTTTAAGATGGATGGATGTACAGCAAACCTCATCAGACCTCCGGCAGAGTGAGGTGGAGGACTGTGAAAGGAAACTGGAAATGCCTCCAACTCCAGGGAAACAACTCTGCTTTATGCTTCTCCTTTTCTATATGATCTTAGTTATGAGGGAAGATAGAAGACTACAAATGGTTTACCCGGAGGTTGCATTCTCTCCCATTACCCATTTTCTTCTCTTTTCCAAGGTGCGTGTTTTAGGCTGCCCTTGCACTGCTGCTAAGTTTCAGTTTCAAATAGGATAGGATCCCTTTAAACATCAGCCAGAGGCATGTTGAAAAAGGAGCACTAATTCGTGCAGGTCTCAGGCAAGACTGCAGTCTGCACTTGGCTCTGGTATGTTTTTAAAGAAAGTTTTAAGACCATAAATTCCACGTGGTTCAGGCTTTGGTGCCTGAGACATCTTGGGTAGGCCTTGTCTACAAGGGATCCGTGCTCAACACTCATCAAAAGGTCACTACCTTTAGAAGCATCTCCTGTACAATTCACTGAAAGAGGGAGGTTGAAAATAATTAATGACTTGAAATTTTATGCCTTCACAATTAACTGAGCTTTAAGAAGCACTGGCATATTTAATATAACAGAGACTACACAAAATGGGTGCTGTTTTGTCTTTTTTCCTCCCCAGAATATGATGTGCCACATACGTGGAAATGTTGTTGCATTATTTTGTACTTTTTAAAACTGACCCCGGTAAAACGTGATACTCTGCTTGACAGCCCCTTGAGAAACAAGGGGGAAGGAACTGATGTTTGTAAAAGAATGAAGCGATTCAGATGCAGAGAGGAACGCTGAAATACGACGACCTTTCTTCTATGCAACCAGGAGAATAATAAAAGTAATTAAAGTTCAAGGACTGGTTTAGAGATTGAAACCCTGATATTGGAAAGTGGCATACACGGGTGTACATTTCTTTGAAACAACTTCTGAGTCTGAATTGGACTGCTCTATATGGCAGATCAATTAATTACCAACAACATACAAGAAACTCCTTTTATATTACCAGTTACTGACTTTGGCCTCCCGTGTACTGGGGACCCATGTGCTCCTTGCGGAATACATACATTTATAAATTGGAAGAAACCCACCACTTTGCCAATGAACATCTGGGCTGATGGGTGATGTATGGCAGCAGCAGTGATGTTGCTTGCCTGACATCTGATTTATGTGGCATAGAACTGCTCATTAAAATCTATAATGTTTATTTGCAATACGGAGCTGGCAGGGATTCCCCAAGTCCCAGTTCTGCCAGCAGGTATAGATTTCTGCTGGGTAAGAACTGCCTGCCCTCAGCAGAATAAAAACTGGCATCTTTTTTCCTGTAACTGGAAGGAAGGCCGACAGTGTCTTTGTAGGGAGAAGAAATCTCAAATGTGGAACTGAAGAGCTATAAAGCCCATACCACCTTTTCCCCTGCTTCCTCAGTCCTGAGCCAAGAACGAGCTGAGCTTGGCTAGAAGGAAATTCCTGACTTAGCCTGCAGACTACAATTTAATGCAAACCTGTCCTCAGAGCAAGTATGCAAAAAAAGAACTTCAAGCAAGAACCCTATTTGTTGCTCCATTCTGGCCATACTTGTTTTCTGCTTTTGTTCGTTATATAGATGTGTGAAATTGAGGCAAGGGCGCCACAGCCAGAGAGTTGGAGACTACCTTAACGATAAAATTTCTGGCACTTTGCCCATGTCTGTGTTCGAATTTTATTCAGGCCCTAATGTTAACTTTTTTCTTTCTTCTTTTTTTTCCTTAAAAAAACTTTACCTAATTTGTAGCTTTTTCTTCGCTGCAGAGCACGGACTCCTAAAGCGTGTGAACTCATCCTTCTGCATAAGCAGTGCAAGAACTGCACGAGCTTTACGCTACTCAGAAGTATGCTCAGGGGTTCATTTTCCCCACATAAAATGGACTTAAGAGACAGCATACCTGAATTTATACAGCCAAACAGACGCTGAGAGACCGCAGAATACAAGAGAATCAAATACCAACTTTTTACTGCATCAGAGACTCTGCTCAAGGGGAAAAGCCCACGGGGCAGCACAACCCCCTTACCCCTACAAAGGCATTGGAAGTGCTCTGACGTGACTTACCTGCAGAAACCAGTCTGGCCTGGGGACCTAGCCAGCTCGGCGGCGGGAGGCCTCCGCGGCGCGCAGCCCTGCGAGTGCCCGCTCGGCGGCTGGCGAGGGAGCGGGCGCAGCGCAGCAGCCGCGCCGAGGGCTGCGGCCGGGGCCTGCCCGACGCTTAGCCTGACGGACGTCCTGCTCCTGAAACTCCTGAAACAGGAACGTTACCGACAGGAACCTCCCTGCACGAGGAAAAGGGGCGCGGGCAGCAGTTATTCAGGGAAGAATATTATTCTTAAAGCTACTCAGCGTCAGTGCTTTCTCCAGCCTGGCTCCTTACTCCAGCGCTTTCCCTCCTGCTCTCCGCTTGCCTGCCTCGCTGGAAGGAGGGTACTGCTCCCCCACCCCAGCCTCTCGGGGAAGGGCCTCTTGCTCTTCCTGGAATTTGTCCCAGCGTGGACAGGAGATTCAAGACTAACCAGGCAAAATTTCACCTGGCCAGTGCAAAAGGGATACAAGGACTAACTGGAAACTGAGGTGCAAGCCTAAAATAGACAAGCTCCAAAAAAAGCTCTTTCACCCTCCAGTAATGCACTGAGCTGGGTATGAGGCAAAATCCTACTTGAAAATAAACTCTAGCTTCAAAGGAAGCATGATCATGCTACTTCTGGTCTTTGGCTTAAAACTATTACCAGCTGGTAGTTTTCAGTTGCAACAACTTCCTGTGCCTGGAAAAAAACTTAGTAAAAACCACACAGAGCTTTATCAGGGCAACCTTGCCATGGCAACACCACCAGTTTTGCATTGGCCCCCCTAAGAGAAACCCATGCTTTAAGCATGGCAGTCAGTCTCTGGGGCATGTTGTTACCAAAAAAAAGCTAAAGATTGGGCTGTTGGTCTGGAAAACCTCAGACAAATACTGCAGCACATTGCTATAATGCCATATAACAGTAAGGATTCACTGCACAGGTCAGCCACTTTAGTCTGAGAGAAAAAACGAGTAGAGTAAAAACGAGAAATGAGATCAAGAAACATGCAAGAGTTAATGATTTTTTTAAAGGGGTACAATGCATACTGAAATATTTTCTGCATAAACATAACATCATGCCCTTTATTTATTTTTATTATTCATTTCTTATGTAGGCAAAAGCACCCTACAAAATTTGAGACACATTTTCCCCGTCCAGTTTGGTCCACCTCAACATTTCTATTCTAAGTATCTGTTTCAGGGCTAATGCAGAGGTGTTTGCTTTTTAACATTAAAAAATAACAAACATGTAGGTGGAAGTCTGACATTCTGGCTCTCAGCCCAGCAGCTCTTAAGAAAGTGTTTAAAAACAAGAATCCCTGGACTCCGTAGGCTATAAGAATATACACACACAGAAGTTTACAAATACAAATGAACACTTAAGAGGTCTTTCCTCAGAAATTTTTCTTCACTTTTTGCTTACAATGCTGGCTGAAGAACCAGAATTAAAAGCAATAATTGAGTGGTGCGTGAATGTGTCTGAGGTGCTTCTCTGAGGAGCTGGGCTTAAAGCAGACTCTGAATGTGGGCAGCTGGTGCGCCATGGCAGAAAACCAGATTTCCTTCTTGCATAGTTCTCCATCTTCTGTCCCAAACTTAAATACATTCCACAGCTAAGCATACTAGGAGTTTGGGGGAAGGATACTTAGTATGACCTGCCTGAAAACCCCTTGGAAGTATTTTAAGAGCTGCAGTAGGAGGCATGAGAGCAAGATTAGGAGGGCTTGCTCTTAAGCCTGGAGCTTTTAATGGGCACCTTAAAGCCTGTGAGAAGCAAGGCAAGGAGACAAAGCTGTACTGCAGTTACTAAAGGTAAAAGCTGACCTTGCTTGTGCAAATCAAATGTTTTTAAAGCTGTGTATTTAATGCCTGAATGACTATGTCCTACCAAACAGTGCAGATTCTGTTAGAAGACCTTGTAGTGACACAGTATGTGATGAGATAGAGTAGCTTCTTTCTTGCATTAAGTTCACTTAGTCTTGAATTACTGTAGTGTTGGACCTTCGCCAGACTTGCAAACCTCATAAACTATGGATTTATGGGGAACATAGGTGGTAAATGAGCAATGTGTTTTGGTAAACCTGAGCTCTATGTTCATTGTGATTTAAACATGTTTTAATATGTATATTTGAAAAACTTCCAAGAAGAAGTTGGATTAATTTTGTTCCATTTATGTTCCTCTGTGCATCACTGACTCTAGCAACCACTTGCCAAATTCTAATCTGCCTGGGATTTTTAGAAATAAGTATTGCATAAATAAGTCAATAATCAGATTGCTTGGCTAGCATCCCAAGCCAGGATTAGTCTGCCTAAACCATGAAGCAGAACTTAAACTGCTGAGCTGCAGTCTGTACTGGTCCCATCTCTTCCCATGCCCAAAGAAACTAAACTTCCCTCAGTAAAGTATTTCAGCAATGAAGTTATTTAGGTGGCTTTTGTTTAATTAGGTACTATAAATTTCTCATCATCTAAATATATAAGCATGCTTTGTGCTTCCTTGTATCTCAGAGGAGCATGTATCTCAGCACATCCTCACTCTTTAAAGTATACTTTTAGTATAACTTTTCACTGGAAACAGATGACCAGGAACGCCCTTCTGCAGTTAAACCACACCAGATTCCTGCATCTATTAGTTATTTGTATTAGTTAACTTATCCTAAAACATAATAAAAGTTTCAGACTCAGAAAACAGGCTTCTGTATCCATTTTTGCTACTAATTCACTAAGCCCTTGTGCAAATCTCTCCTAGCTCTGCAGCTGTTTCCCCTTAAACTCACCCATATAGAAAGCATTTCTTTAGAGCAGGACAGTCTTTTACTATCTTTTACAGTACCTTGCCTAGCTATTAACAAATCCTAGTTGATATTGAAGCTGTAACCCTATTAAAAAGGAGTAAAATAGCACAATAATAGAATTGTGCAATAGTACAGATAGTAGAAAGAAATACAATAGTACAAAATAGTACTAAAAGAACAGTATCACTTGTACAATAATACAAATGATAGCTTTTTTATTAAAAATCTTTCCAAACTGTTCTAAAATATCTTAATGAAATATTTTCCCTGTATTCTGATTTTAGAAGCGTTTCATACTGATTTGTCAGCGTTGCAGCAGCTGCACTCAATTCTTTTAGCAGCGCTCCACAATACATCACAGCTTTCCTCTCCTCATTTTTCAACACTAACAATACCTGTAGGATTACTAGACAAATATTTCTTGCTAACCTGCTTCTGCTGTTAACACACCACTCGAAGTCAAAAGCTGTCCTCTGTGCCAGATTCCGCGGGGAGCTACGGAAATGGCTACGGATGCACGAGCAGCAGGTTATGGCCGCGGCCCCGCGGTTAGTGCTAAATCCATCTGCTCGGGAAGCGACCCCCGGTCCCCAAGTCACGTGGTGGCAGAGGCTACGTACCCTGCTCAGAGCTGGCCTCCCTCAGGGCAGACGTTTGTCCAAGTCTCCTCCGGGCTACTCCTGGTGACCTTGTGACCATAAGACATCATTGTATTTTTTACTGGTTTTGTTTTTTCTAAATGAGGACTTTCTTTTCAGCTCAAAGCACTGGAAGTAACACAACGCCTGACTTGCGGCCCACGAGGCCAGTATTTTTACAGCATGAATCTGAAACTGTCTACTACGTGCCCTGAAGCGTGGGAGCCTTGAAGGGGCAAGTCCTTCCAGAGCAAGGAAGTGACCTGGCCTGGTGTCACACCTGCTGGGAGCAGTTCCTGCAGGGAATTATCCCCAGGCCCGCGCAGAGATCCCATCTCAGAAAGAGCTCAGTGTTTTACCCCAAAAGCTGTGCCTGACGTGCATGAAGGGCTAAGAGCCTCAGAACGAGCCAGAGGATTAAAACGTTGTCTAAAGGCATTCCTGTGGTTTCATGTCAATAGTCACAATAGTACCAAAATACGCAAGAAGGAGCAACGTTGCTGTTAGAGTTCATAAACTCCACCATAGCAATATTCATAGCTTTTGCAGTATCTGTATACAAACAGGTAAAGGAGCAATAAATACAAAATAAAACACATGGACAAAAATAGTTGGATGGAAGTATTCTTTAGAGCATGTTTCTAAAGAGATAAATACAGATCTACTGATACCTTATGAAAAATCCTAACAAGCAGGTACCGTTGCAACTCTTAGCTCTCCCAAAACACTGCTGCCAGTAGGACCAAACGTTTTTCTTTACAGCTCATCACTGTCGTGTGTAGCAAAACGAGGCAATTTGTTTTGAAGACGGAGACCTCTGAAGAGCTCCACGGCAGAGGGAGGCCGTCGAGCGGCCCCGGGACCACCGCGGCGGCGCGGGTCGCTAGGTGGTGGTCGTGAACCACCGCACAACAGGCGAGCTTCACGCGATCCAAGGCACAGCCGGGAGGGGGGAAAAAATGTCAGCTATTTAAAGTGCTAACATTTCCCTGGTACGTGCAGGGCTCTTTCTTTCAGCACTCCTTCTGCAGAGAAGCGAGTTCGTCCTCCCCGCGCGTCCGCGCGGGTAACGCCGCTGGTGCCCAGCTTTGGGCTCGGGCAAGGGAGGACAGGACAGAGCCGGGCTCGGCCGCAGGGGCCCCCCGAGTGGCCGGGCGCAGGCTGATGTGGCTACCTGGTGCCAGAGGAGCTCTCTGCCCCCCCCCGCCCCCACCTCCCCTGCAAGCTGGTGGCTTGAAGCTCCTCTGAGGATGTGACCAGACCCGGTGGCTGGAGCAGAGGGGACAGCAGCAGGGCCTTCCTCACCGGTCTGTGAGGACCAGGAGGGCAGGGAGACAAATCCTAGCACGGTGCCTGCATCTCAGGAGGGGGTCTGCAGGGTGAAAACTCTCCATCTCCCACAGCAACCCTACATAGGTTCCATGTTAACATTATCCTAGACGCTCCGGTTTAGGAGGGAATAGCCTTGAACTCTCACTGCATCCCTCAGCCTTTTGTCCAGAGTAATAAACTACATTTCTTTATCAGATAGAAAGGTACTTTGTCTTTGACCTCACCAGCTTTTTTGCTGTGGAACTACGATCTTTTACCACCGCTATATAAACCATATGTTCTTAAGAGAAAGTTTCTAGCCCATACACTCAACAGTAAGCCCTTACAAAACAATGTGTATTGTCTTCCTATTTCTAGAAACAACACAGTTTTTAAAAATACTCTCTCCCTGACTCATTTGGGCAATCAGTCCAAGCTGAGAAAATAAAGGTATAGTTTGGAGCAATGCAGTGAGACTGCAGCATAAAGCAAAATGACAAAAGCAATCTGCTTGGCTTGGTTTGAATTTCAGTCCCCACATTAGAGGCAACAATAAAGCTGAAGGTCAAGCGCTGATGTGCATTGCCGAATGGCAAATCATATCCTCTCCTTTATACATCACCAGGATTAGAATAGCAAAACAGTCTAGCAGCTACTCCAGATCTGCCTGGATCAGCCTGCTTGGGTGATTTCAGCAATGGAGAATGAAAGTATAGCAGAATTTCCCATTCTGGTGCTACCCTGTGTCGCCTGCAATGGTGTATTTCAGCCTACTCCTTTCTGTTCCCCCCCTACGCACACATAGCTGATACGTCGTCTCTCAGCCTTACTGCTGGTGGGCACCTCAATGCAGACCTTCGCTTCAGAGCCACCTGCCCTGCTGAAGCCAGCAGAGAAGCCAGCAGACACTTGATGTCTCAAATCTCAACAAATGTTTTTGGCAAAACGGCCTCTCGCTCGCTCTCAGCCTGCCTCCTGATGAGGGAAACTCGGAGGCAGAGCCCATTTAACAGCAGGAGCAGTAACGGGAGTAATCGGGTAGCGCAGCGCTAGCTGCGACTGTGACACTGTCTGACATTGATCAATTAAGAGCCTGAAACTCTGACTGTGGCACGGGGCTGTTAGGGATAAAACGAACTTTCACTTCTCATTCGTACACATCCATCACCAGCAGACAAGCGCTGGCTTCGGTGGCGGTGACTGCTGTCTCCTTTGCGGGAGATGCACCTGAGCAAAGCTACGCGCTTTCTTCTGTGATTTCAAAAGCATTTTATTTCATTAACATCTTTAAAAGGATCTTTAAAGAAATAAAACTCTTTGCTGATACAGCACGCTCAGTGTCTCAGCTGTCAAAGACTCGTCCTCGTTCAGCTGAGGGCTCTGCTACAGGTTTTGAAGTAACCTGCTGCCTATTGCTGCTCCCTTGAAGGTGTAGCAAAGCCAGTCCCCACCGCAGAGCAACAGCCGGGGCCAGCTGAAATCCAGGAATATCTGGGTGTTCAAACTTAAGAATATGCTGAATCCCTGCCATGAACAGCAGACACATGGATGTTGTAAAAAGCACTTCTATGGAATCAGGTAGCAGTTACATGAGGCTGTCAAGCTGTGATGCTTACACACCTCCAGGTAACGATATTATTCTAGCTTCAGGATTCACAAGCAAGGTAACTATGCAATTTAGGGCCTGCCTAGTGGATGTGCTAGCAAGGAAAGTCTGTGTATTAGGCTTCGACAGCTAAAAAAACCAAAAAGAAACAATAAACACCCCTGCCCCCCCCCAAAAAAAAAAAAGAAAAAGAGGGCCCCATAATTTCACCCCTCTAGATAAGCTTCTGGAAGACACAGATCAGCTTTAGGAATAATGACAACACCACAGTTCCCCTCAGCAGGGACTCGGGAAGTCAAGCTTTAAGATGACATTTAGTACTGGGATTTGAAAGCATCACCCTAAGTAGGGGCAGCAAGCAAGAAACCACAAAGACCAGTTCAGCTAAACATTTAAACAAGCAAATAATTACCAGTTGACCCATATACCAGCCTAGATGGGCTCACATGAAAGTGGCTTGCTGAACCAAAGCTTTCAGTACTATTGAAGCTGCAATGTGAGAACTATATCACACTTCCCAGTACTGACTTCTTTCTCTTATTCAGATCGTAAGTGACTTGGGTTTTCTGAGAATTAGTTTGACATTTCTCTCAGCTGCATTTGGCTCCAGTTGACTTTGATCTCTCTCTCTTGCCTTCCTCCTCTATCCCCACTTTGGCCTATCTTCAAAAAACAGAAGTTCACTTTTACAGTCTAATTAAAGTATATTCAAACATTGCCATTTTGAGATATTGCCTATTTACTTTTCCAAAAATAGCAAAAACTTCAATGGAAATTTCAATAGAATTTCATTCATCCAGGGCATTTCAATCATTTGAAACATAGCCCTCTCCAAACCCCCCTGTCACCCTCACCACAGTCCTGCTGCAGCATCGCTGTAAGATGACAGCTACTGAAGTGGCAATTTGAGACTACAGACTGCTATAACATCACTTGCTTAGTTCATTACTTCATCCTCCCCAGTCCCTCTTTCAATTTGTCTCATCCACTTACTGTATCTTGTCATAACCTATATTCTCGATGTTTCACAGATAGATGGCCTTTCTGCTTCATAACTGCAGTCATCCAACGCGATGGTGCTCTAAAACACTGCAGCTGTACCAATGATCACGTAGCCTTCACCACAAATGAAAAATGGAAGCTCCCAAAGGTTAAATGCAGTTCTCTTCAGGCCATTATTAGCCTCAGATCAGATACAATACAGATATAAACATCAACTAACAGCATATTTGCCAAGTTTTACTGTTTTACTCATGGGCTACCCAATCAGGTAGCAATAGCTTTGCTTATTCCCAGGACACACACATTGCTCCAGTTCCCTAACAAGATAAGCACAACTTACTATATTCTTGGTTAAAACACTCATCAAAAGCAAATTTGAAAGTCACTATTTGCTAGTGCCCATGCTTCCAAGTTAAAATTTACTTGCAGCACGTGTACACATGGAAAAAGTCTAACACCTAGATGTTTATTTAAGGAAAATATACGAAGAGGATGTGAGCATAGCCAAAGCTAATCCGTTCAGAAAGTTGAACAGCTATCTGCAGAATGCTTTTTTGGGGCACTCAATCAGCTCAAACAGCTAGGATGTTTTCCTCTTCAAAGAACGGCAGCCTTTCATGTAGGCTGGCTTTGTGCATAAGTATTTTTAGCAATGCGTTTAGCGATTTGACATTGAGAGAACTGAGGGACATGGGGAAACTGGGAAAACTCAGATTATTAGTGCTTGTCTTGCAGTTTTGGGGGCCTGAAGAACTGTATTCTACTCTGGCATCAGTCTGGACATGTTCACATACACTATTTACATTTCTACATCATACCTTAAAAAAGCCAGCCACAAACTCATATTGTTGACTAACCTTGGTGACTGCTAACCTATTTCTGCAGAGACACCTCTCCCATTAGAAATTCAGGACTTACGAAAAGGCAAGGTCAAAGAGGCTGGGCTGGGAAATTCATCTGGTGCTTTCATGGGTATGAAACACAAATAGAACCAAATTCATCTGCAAATACAACCCAAATCCCCAGGCGAAGCAGAGCCAGCATAGCAGCTGCAGCCTTATAGCACTTTTACTCACTGGAACCAGAGATTTCATGAGCAAAGGCAATTTCCTCAGAAAATCTCTATTCCCTCGTTTCTATTGGAGGAAACAAACCTCTGGAGCCACAGGAGCCACGCAGCTCATCTAGTCTGGGCAAGAGTCTGCCTCTTTGCAGCCGGCCTCATCACGGGGAATATACTGCCGGCCAAAGACCACTTGTCCCCTCCCTTTTCTTGCTCACAGGCTGAGCAGTTTCTCTGTGCCAGAGATACTCTGCCAGTGTCTTGAACTGTGCAGATATGGCAAAGACACCACTGTACATGGTTATTATTACTGCCTTGAAAAGAGATACTGGGGGAGCAACACCTACATTACAAAACAACATTTTCACCTTCACTACCAAAGCAGGTCAGAGCTTTAGTTTTTAGATATCACATTAATATTCTGCTGTTGCAAGTCCTGAATTTTGTTCCTAATTAATTAGGAGTTGAACATTATCTAGACTATACAAAACGTGTCTGTGCCATTATTTGCTATTATAAGATGTAAGCCTATAATTTTTAAAATACTGTTCAAAGCACATTTTTGATGTCTAACTGAAAAATAAAGGGATAACTAATCAATGCGCACAGGCTTGCATGAACAGAAAGTCTTAAATTATATCTGATATTAATTGCATATCATTGAAATGATAAACTCTCAATCTATTGTAAACCATATCTCATAAATCTTGCAAATATTTTTTTCTAACATTTCTAATAAATTCTTATTCATAAGCATTTACAGGTTAATACAGAGCTACGGCTGTAACTTCTGTTCAAGTAAAACTGTCAACATCATTGTTATTCATACATTTTGAATTTTTTTAATCAATAGTAATAAGTTATGAATCGAGACTTTTTAAAAATTGTTTGATGTATATGCCTTAGGACCAGAAGTGAGCTCTATAATCTCTAACTTCCCCATAGATCGTGTTGCATCCATGATAACAAATGTAACAGAAGTTACAGACTTATAGTTAGTACAGCACTGTTTGACAACTATAATTTTCTCTAGAAGAAAGTAATTTGAATTTAGACTAAGGCATTTCACCATAGCTTTCCTTGTGAACTGTTGGATTAAGTTTCCTGATAGCTCTGTATGCCTATTTGTCTGAGCGAACTGGAAAATAGAAATTAAAAATGTAAGAAGGAAGAGTTTATTATGCATTCCACTGACCTTTACATTAGTTAAGCATTTGAATTTTAAAATATATATATATATATATATATATCTCATACATTCTTTAATTAAAAAGTATAAATCAGAACTCTAAAATTCTCAGATTTATGAGCCACCTATTGCTGAAGCTGCGTTCCAAAAACCTCCCAGCCAACAGGCTCCATTATGGTAGAAGCACTTTTACCATTATGCCAGATGTCTGCTGTAAAGGATAGCATTTAAGTTAAAGGTGAGAACTTTTGACCAGCTTGCTTTTTTTTTTTTTGGGGGGGGGGGGGGGGGGCTTTTTTAATATGTATGGGAAGACAGAAGAAAAGATTGGAGAAAAACAACTCTAACTGGGTATGCAAATTTATGGTTACAAAGGAATTAAATTCTTTTTCTGCCCATTCCTAGTAATTTTATAGTACAGCCTCTTGGTGGTTTCTCCCCAGCTCTTCTACTGTAGCTGCCCTGCATAAAATAGCTGTATTCATAGGACAGTGTGGGTGTGCTCACCTTCTTAATGTAGAGAGTTAACACAATTCTTAGTGCTATGCTAAAGTACATTGAGAAAATAGGGATTTTGCTGATTTCCATGCTGTCATGAGAGAGAAAGGCTTCATTTCTCCTCCTTTCAACACCATTTCAGAAGAAGTGGGCAGGGGGGAGAAAAAACTGCCTCAGCACAAATTGCTAGGGAGGATGTGATCCTCAGAAACCTGCCTAAGTACTGGGTTTGGATAAAAATGGAACTCAGGGTACATTTTTAACAGATAACCACTCTAGAGGATGTTAAAAAAAAAAATCCTCAGATCAGCTGTTTATTAGCTTCTTTCACAGACCTTTTAGTCACCACAAATTTACAAGTTTAAGATGCATGAATCACATTAAACACTAATCACTGCAGTGTTTCCGGCTCTTCCCCCCACCCCATCATTCGCTCTTCTGCAGAGCTACAGAGTCTCTAAGTTATCCCTGTTTGAGGAAACCTGTCTATGCATTGCCATTGACTTTAATCAGGTCACTCATGAGCCCAGTTTGGGCGGCAGAGTCCCAGCGAGCTGGTTCCTTGTTTGGGCGCACCTCTCAAGAGGCCGCCCGGCCCTACACGAAACAAGGCACACCTGCAGCCAAGTTGCTCCTAAAGAGAGGGACGCACGGCCTGCACAGCAGCACTTCGCTTGCTAAGGACTGCTTGAAAACCCTGCGGGTAACTATGCCAGGGAAGCGTGGCCACAACAGGAACGAATCTCTGGTTTTATTTCTGGAAGAAACTCTCGAGGTTGGGGTTTGATACAGCTCACCTCCCTCAAGTACAGTGGCAGCACCCTTCATCTTTCTGACGGTTTCTACTGATGAAGCAAAGAGATCCTGCGAATTTTAGCTAGTTTTAGATCAACTGATGCTCTTTTCCGTGCTAACTTCTGTAGGCCTTTGTGCTCTGCTGTCGATCGGTTCCTACAACAGTTCACCACGAATGACAGTCTTGAACATTACCACGCTCACTCCGGCCTTTCTGTAATACTTGGGCGTTGTTTTCACTCATAACACTGTTATCCAAGAAGTGCAGAATCATTTGGTTTTATTGCTGTGAGCCTGAACATAGAAGCCGGGCCTCGGGGCCTGTCTGTTAAACACGGGCAGGCTTATTTTACTGTTGAGGCCACGAGATCTGCGCAGGGAACAGCCAAGGACCCCCAAGAGACAGCTTTCGGGGCGAGAAACGCACAGGGACGAGCACAGTCATGCCAACTAGACCCATAGCCAGGTGGCTACATGCCTCTCTGGTGTTAGCTGCCAAACCAGTAACTTTTGCTCTTTCCAGCGTCTTTGACAGCTGTTCTTGCCCCATTTTTATCCTGCCATTTTGCCTACCCGTTTCACAGAGTAATACTGGCTCGGCACGTACCCTAGGTTGCTCTTTTGCCCCTCTCTCTCTCCCCCAGCATTTCATGGCTCCTTTTGCAGCCAGGCTAAGTTAGTTAAACGAGTTCATGCCATAACGGAAAGCAGCATCCGCCAGCCAGGACTTGTGCAACCCCAAACATTTGCCCAGCAAGAGGGAATGAGGAAACCGGAAAAAAAAAGCACCTGGGGCAGCAGCCAAAAAAGGCTGAGAGGTACAGGGGTGGGACACAGCTCCTGCAAAAGTGCTGTGGTAAGAGACCCACCGATTAATTCAATGCCAAAATACTTGCTTACGGAGAATGCAACTGCTGTAATTCAGGCAGATTTAAACAGTCACTTTTCAGCATCAACACTGTGTTGAGGTTCGCAGGAAGCCTAATGCTGTGTCTCAGCAGAGCAGCGCAACGGCTGCGGACGCGCTCGCCTCCCAGCCGTGCGTGGCAGTGCCCCCGCTCAGCCCCTGCAGAGGGGCTCCCCCGTCTCCACACGGCAAAGCATCTTTGCAAACCTGCTGCCCACTTCCCCTCTCCCCCTTATTCCCACGGGTCCCTCCACATTCCCGCTCTGAGGGAAGCAAGAGCATAAAACGTGAATTTCCCTTCACATATCCGCGGGGTAAAGAACTTCTCAGTTCAGACTGGTGGATGCTGGGCCCCTACAAACGTGGAATAATTTCATTGACTCGCTCAGAGCCTGAGAAATTGTATGTTCTCTGTCTCTTAGCTCGGCCCTCTCAAGGGCAGGAACGTCTCTTTGGAGAGGAGGGAAGCGCCGAGCCCCGGCACCGCGGCCGGGCGCGGGGCCTGGCGGGCACTGCTCGCACCAGCGCCCAGGATGGCGCGGGGCGAGACAGCAGTGCGTACAGCAGTGGAAAACCGGCCCAAAAGATGGAGCACTAAGGAACAGTTACAACAAAACCTCCAGCAAAACACACACAAAATCTTAGGAGATTTTTAAACACTTCTGTCTCAGGGGAAAAAGAGACTCATTTCCACCAACTTGCCTGGCTGTACATTTTTATTCCCAATTACTCTTAACTCCGTTTCTGTTCCATAAAAGATGGGCAGGTGTCAGTAAAATAAGATTTGACTCCTGATTATGCAATTCTCTAGTTTCACATACAGCCTGAATGTATTTTCACAGCACTCATATGAGGTAGGAGAACATTGTTATATCTCATCGTGCCTCTGAAAGAGTGAGGCAAGTGTCCAGATTCAAAAGCGTTCTTTGCCTGTCGGGTTCATCTTATCTAATTTGAGGAGGAGAGGAGAGAGAGAAGTTCACTTGGAAGCGTTCTCCAGGCCTAAGGCTAAGGTTACACAGACAGCGTCAGACTGAATCAAACCCAGAGCTCCTGCACCTCGCGAGCATTTTGTAAAACACGAGGTTGTCCCTCCGCTATCTAAAGCGAGCACACTTGCCGTCTTGCCAGTGTGCCTCAACCATATGGCAAAGGGACAATATCTAAAGGAGAAAAAGATGGGAGGAAAAAAAAAAAAAAAAACACCCACAAAACCGCTCTCGGTGCCTTTTTGCCCATCTGCTTTGAAATCCCTCATGAAAGCTGCTAATTGTCCTTGACAGCATGTGAGTTTATTTTTGGTTTTGGCTTACACAACACTCCAGCTTATGCAGTGAAAATTAGTAAATGCTATAGCTTCATTACTCAGACATTGGACCTAACTGGGGGCAGCAAGTCTCAAGGCAGCTGCAGAGGTTTGTGTGACTGTAGCAGGAAAGCAGTGTTTAAGGGTTGTATTTGTATAATAGTTTGTATTTACAGCGAAGTTCCTAACAATTCTGTGCAGGACAGAATTCATACCAAAACTGGAGCCTGCAGACATTGCCACCAAGGAAATGCTTGCACTTTCCAAATTCCTCAGCGTGAGCACTGGGGGTCCATTGGAATAAAGCCTGGGATTTGGAGGGAGCTGGGGGGCAATGATCCTGCAGGACCAGTAAGGGCTGATCCGTCCCAGTCCTCCTCTGATCAGGCTGGTGTCTTCAGAGAGGAAGCTGACGAAGGCAAAAACTAAGCGTTGCTGTTCAGCTGCATTACGTTACTCCACATGATGATAAAGATGTGATAATAATGCCAATTTCTCCGTTTGCGAGTTAATGCCACCCAGCACAGCCCTAGCCCTGTTTTGCCGACTGCCCCCAAAGGGCTAAAGACAAGAGGCTCAGCAGAGCGTTCCCACAGGGGTCCCCGTCACATCAGCACATCTAACAATACTTTAAAAAATTGTAAATCACATTTAAAAAAAAGAACCTTAGGATAGCACTCAACTTTAATTGCCATTTTTACACAGACTTATTTAGCAGCATCCAAACATACAGCTTTTATTGAATGTATGTATTCTAAGAACTTGAGCACGTTTCAATTTTTATGAATAAATCATTAGATCGATTTCCATCCTTTACTATCCTATCCCTGCCTGTCCTAGCGCATAGTACACTGCATTTTTCACCACCTTCTGCCACCATTTATCAGGGCTTAGCCTGTTATCAACCCCAGACACACCTCTCCCGCACTGAGGAGCTGCAGAATTTGGCCCGCTTAAATCTGCTAACAGACACATTCTTTCTGATATCTTCCCTATGTTGGTACTCAAGCTCTTCTTTGGCTTAGATTTTATTCCCTTGTCTTTCTAAGGCTCAGATAATTAAGTAGATTTATATTTACATTGTCTTATTTACTCATGCCTGTTACTTAAAGCCTAAAAACAAACAACGAAAACATTACTAAGTACTTAGAATATCCGCCATCTAAATTAAGATCCAGTACAAACGACTGCTCATCCCGACTTGACAGAGAAATAAACATTCGGCAGCAAAAAAAAAAAACGAGGACAGCAAAATAAAACCTCTCTTTCATCCTCTGCTTATCCTCTCCCCAAACATATTATATCAGTATCTACATTTACACATTCTTTAAGGCATAAAGCATAAAAAAGCAAGTTAAAGGTCAAATCCTACTGTTATCATTTTGGTTATGATGGTCTTGGGATATAACCAAGAGAAGGCTTAAGGGGAGAGATAACATCTTTATTACATATAAGGATAAACTGGGGAAAAATAGGCAAGCATCCAGGCTCAAAACCCCTTTTTTGCTTGCATGCTCTAAAGTTTGTCTGTTTTTCCTGAGGTATGCCTGGGAAAAAAAAAAAAAAAAACGTATTCTCTCTCCCTGAAAACATCAACCCTCCTTGAAGAGGCCTGCTCTGCTCCTTCCCTCCGTTCCCAGGGAAGGGGCCGCTGCCCCTCACCCAGTGCTTCTGATCCCTCCCACCGCGACACGGCATGGAAAAGGCCCCTTCTGCAGGTGGGGGTCTCCGAATCACTGGTGGCTTTTACACGATATCAGCCTCGCTTCCATACAGGAAGCCACTGGTGGCCATCAGACTGCAGAGCACGGCTATTACATGCTTGCCACGTGAAACCATTTCTGGCACCAACTTCTCGCAAAGCAGACACAACAGAAAAGTTACCACTTACGTCACTGCAATGATACATGTAGAGTCAAATCAGTCTGAAAATCCTTAAGAAAAATCATTACTAGAAGAAGGGGAGGGGGGGAAGAGCAAAGAGGTAAGCCTTGGTGGGTGCAGAGAAATTACTTTCAGTCCTTCCCAACAGGAGTAAGAGAAACAAAACTGAGCAGGAAATACCTCAACCTCATATTTTGGATAGCCAGGTAGCATGTATTGTTATTGGATCTGAAGAAAGCCCCAGTCCTTCACGCACGCGTGCACTTCTGCGCAGGGTAGGGGCTGGCGTGCTGCCTGGTTTAGGGAGCACAGCGGGGCAGCCGCGTTTGCTGGTTTGCCCCGAGGGGCGCCTGGGCTGCAGCCGTGTGGGGCACCACGCCGTGGTCCCCTCCCTGGGAGCTGCCCACGCTTTCCTTCAGACGGTGAATGTCCACGAGGGGCCAAAGCCAGAGCACTTCTCTGGGGCCGAGTTGCACTGTGGTTTTACAGACGGCAGGAGGAGGAAATGCCTTTTGGCCAGCAAGGCATCACTTAGACCCAAACCGCTTTGCACAACTCTGCCAGAAAAGATGGCCTTGCAGCCAATATAGATACAATCTGCACCAATTCAGATTTCATTTCTGTGCTGCTAACGTGATGCAAGCAGCCCTCTGCCTCTGAGGGTCAGGCCCAAGAGATCAGCTGCCACATTCGAGTCCAGCCTCCATCTCCTACCTACCAGCCCACGCAGCAAGGCTACCATCCAAGCCCTAGGGGGCAAGGCTGCAGACAACACTGCCAGGCCTGCGTCCCCACAGAAGAGCATGATCCTCCTCCTAGGCACAGGTGGGAGAGATGCAGTCCCCCGGCCGCAGCTGCTACCCGGGACAGCCCAGCCTTTAGCAGCCCGCTCACGCTGAGCACTCGTTACAAATGCCAGCCAGGCTTGCTTGTTCAGGAGCACCAGCAAGAAATCCACCCACTCTTTTGGCTCCTTTCTTCAACATTATGTCAGTCTGTTATAAACCAGCAAAGCTAGTGAGCCTTGCACTCATATAGGCTAAAATATTCCTTCCTCCTGTTCCTGCCAACTTTCAGCAAGCAGGAGGCTCTGTTTAAGCGAGCCACACGCCACACTGTGATGACTTCATGGAAGTCTGCAGGACCCGCGTGCCAAGAACCCAGAACTGAACGGCCTCCATCGAACTGTGACAAGCCGCTATGCTTATGGGCTGATGGATGCAATCCCCAGCAGTGATGGCCTGACTGGTGCTTCCCAGCTCTCCACAGCTGAAAGCCTCCAAAAATCATATAGTCTGCCCCAACATTCAGTCTGCAATGCATACCCTGCTGTGGAAAGGGCCTGTACTTAGGGCTTCGTGGCCAGACCACCCCATCCACGCCTTCATTGGGGTGCGTTTCTCCTCTGCATCAGAGATGACATGGTCACAGCAGAATGGATGGTAGTGCCTGGAGGTGTGCTCCTTCCCTGACTGGCACTAATTAACAGCGGGTTATGAACAATCTGGTTTATTTAGAGTCCTCAAAATGTTACAGTGCTAAGGCTAGTTTAAAGTGTCTATTGTGCCTGCTAGCTGATCATTAGCTGACAGCATGGCTGGGAGAGCTGCCACTAGTTCAGTCATTTCCTTTACTAAAAGCATTTTAAAGGTCTTGATTCTGTGGAACTGGCATTTTTAGCAGGTGATACGTCCTATTTATCTTTATGTGGTTTCTTTTACTCCTTTACTATTACACGCTCTGACAAAGTGAAGATATTCCGTTCTGCTAACTGGGGAGTGGTTGGTTTTCTGCCTCTGCCACGCTCACCAAGCCACCATCAGTCTCCAAAATCCAACCTAGTCCCAGGTCTTGCTGCTTTTCTTCCTTTAAATATTGCACCGATTTCATCCCTATGAGTTTGTTGTCCTCAGTGGCATTATACCAGATACGAGATTCAACTCACGCTTTCCCAGAGCAGCCATAGATGAATATCCTCTGCCATATGCACCAGTGCAGGTAGCATCCATACTGATATGTATGTATGTACACATACATGCACCCATGCAGGGGTGACAGGCAGCCTCCGAAGCACAGCCAAGCTTGAAGGGGAAGGCACCGCTGGTGGAGAGCGCACAGCGGCCAGCCGGGAGCGTGCAACGGCACGGTTGCACAGAAACAGAAGAGTCTTGACTGAAAGTGAGTTGGGTCATCTAAACCAGCTTCCTCTATACGGGAGGCTTCGCGCCATCTTTAACCGTTAGGGTATATTTGTATGCCTTCTTACCTTCAAGCAAATACACTTAATATTGTCAGATGTTCTTCCCCTTTTGTTCCAAGTTGAACTTTTTTTTTTTTTTTTTTTTGAGACAGACCCTCAGAATAAGAATCTAGGGAAATTACTACTCTCCTATGAAGCTCAAAAATCCTCTTAGTCTAATCCAGAAAGAGTCTTCCAAGAAATACAGAACAAATTAGAGTATCTTCCACATTTGTGGGAGTCTTTACATCTATTCTGGATCTAAAGGTGATTAAACGTCATTCAAGTAAATAGAGAGATTTCCTCACACACACACAAAAAAAAGAAAAACTTTCGAGATGATAGAAAATTAACTTTCATCCCAGCATTAAATTAAAATGTGGGGGTTATCAAAGCCAAAAACATTTCTGTGAAAATGGCATTTATGAAATGACAAGGGAAAAGATTTTTGACTGCACGTAGGCTATCCAACGCCTACAGTCGGAGCCTACTTCTGAACTCCTGATCCCAGCCCCGGCTTTCTGTGGGAACTTCAGCCCTCCAAGCGATTGTGGTGAGCTCCTGGACCTTTGCCACTCAACGCAGGATATTCTTGGCAACAGCGATAAGTGCACTTGTTCCAAATAAGGAGAAATCCAGAAACTGGTTTGTCTCAGCACTCCCAGTGCCGAACAGTTCTGCCAAAACTCACGGAGCTGAACATTGGATTAAGGGGCGGGGGGGGGGAAAGAAAAAAGAAAAAGCCTTAACACACCAAAGCAACACAGGGAGCTTGTGACTGCCTGTCTACAGGCAACACCAATAAATCTCATTTTAGAGCAACAGTAATGAAATCCATTGACAGTAAGTGTAACAGATTCGATGAACTACACTAACAGTAAATGCAACAGATCTGATGAAAATCCTTGAAATGTTTGTGCTAACATGAAGTTTCAGTTTCACATTGCATACAAGATTTTTAAGCACAAACAGTGCCAGGAAACTGGGAAGAATCATCTTGAGTGCTGCTGAAAAAATAATAAAAATGCATCAAATCTCTTCTTTGCAGCCTAGGTACTTTGCAGGGCAGGTTAAAGAAGGCTTTCACTGTCAATCCTTATAAACAGTTAAGTCAAAAAAAAAGTGCTTCAGCTTGCTTGTAAGAAAATTCTGAGCTAAAGCTACGCACCACACGCTCCTTTACAACACAGCTTGGCCAAAGCCTTGATCTGGAGCCTACAGAAACACGGCGGGCCCCGCGGCGGGTCCGGCTGAGGCAGCGCAGCTGCCCGGGCTGCTGCCGCCGAGCGTTGCTCCGCGCCACGGAGCAGCTGCCCGCTCGCCCCCACAGCGGCCACACGCGTGTCCCCCAGCAGGACCAGCGCTCGCGGAGCTAATAATTTAGCGTTTAGAGAACAAAACAGAGAAGCCCCAAGGAAGCTCTAGTGTGGGTTCTACTCCAAACATCTAATATTTAGTCTGACGGCCCCCATTCTATTCCTCCGCTTTGATCAACTGGTGGTCCAAGAAAAGCAATTACTAGCGTAAAAACAATATATTCCTGCTGCCTGCTTCGAGCCGCTGTGGCGAGCGCGGAAGGATTGTTTTCTGTGAGAACACAGAAATTGCTTCTTTAGGGGCCGAGGAAGGAGGGACCGGCGGTCCGCCCGCCCGCCCGCCCGCTCGGCCCCGGCCCCGGCGCGCCCGGCTCTGCGCTGCAAGCGGCTCGCGCCGCCCGGGCAGGCGACGCTGCGGGTGGCGCCACGGCGAAGCCACCGCCGGCCGGCACGCGCGGCGGAAGAGTGACCGCGGACAAGCCCGCCCTTCCCAGCCCGCTCCTCGCGTCGGCCGCGCTCGAGGCCACCAGCCGGAGGACCAAACGCCCTCCCAGAAAATTCACATAAGGGACATTTGGGAACAAATACTAAATGTTAAGCTAAGTTTGATCTAAGTTTCACACAAGCACTCCAGGAAAAAAAAAAAAAAAAAGAAAAGAAAAAGAAAAGAAATAATGCCTCAGAAGAAAAATGAGCAGAATTTGGGAAACACAAACTGGCTTTTACGGCGGCTTCCCGGGGCGCTCCTCCCCGGGGCGCGCGCAGAACGGCTGCGCTCCAGACCTGCACAGCTCAATGCCAGGAGTAATTTGAAAAAAACTACGTCTCCAGACGCTGAACTGGCAGCTCCATGGTGCTGCCAGCAGCTTAGTGAGCTGCAGTCTCTGGGGCAGCATCAAAGCAAAGGCTGCTGGATTTTTGGATATATTTCTTTTGGGGCAGTGACCTTTTAAAAAGGGAGAAGAGATGAAACAAAAGCCGCCTGGCAACGGGGGAAACCAAGACAACCTGCAGAAGGCAACTTAGGAAGAGAAGAAAAGGGGCTACCAGTGGTATTCAATAAGAGACAAGATGAAGGTCGTCGCTAGACCAAACCTAGCAAACGCGTGCAGAAGTCGGGTGTCCGGAGCTGGCGGTGGGCTTTGGGCAGATGCGGAGCGCACGTACGAGGGGCTCGGCACCGTGCACCCGAGGGCGGAGGCTCTGCCCAGGAGGTGCGGGGATCACTGCACAACTCATCCCAGGTGGACAGGTCTGCAGCACCATCCAAGCCGCTGAGACCCCTGGGAAGCGGAGGGTTACAAAATAAAAAGCCACCAAACCCCTCACATACAAGTATAACATCTGGTACAGCAGTCTTCACGCAGAGTACAAGACTAATTGAAGGCTGGGGAGATGCCAGAGCATACAGTCCACAGCTCTCACGCTGCTGCCAGCTTTTGAGTGTCCTTCTACCCCAGAGGCCAGGAAATCCCCCTCTTCCAATTACTCAATTTAGTTTTACAAGTCTAATAATAGTCTCTGAGCAATAGGGACCTATCTACAGCATGTATCAGGAGTATTCATACTCTTAAACAGCCGTCGTCACATATGTCAGAATCATCCAGGGGTAACTTGGACAACACTACAAGCATCCATCTTACACATTTTTCTTCCTCTACCCAAAGGAAAATTAAGTTATGATTAAATCTGTGTCGTTACTTAACGTAGCCCACTCGCTTCTACGAAGCTGTGCACCGACAGCTGCTGAGAGTCTGGTCTGCTGTGGACATTTTTTTAAGAATTTTTTTCTTGGGAAAAAAATATTTTCCAAGATTAACGAGGCTTCTCTAGTGTCACCCACGTTCACAAAGTGTGCCTGCTGCCACAATTGTATGTTAGTAACACACTTTGGCCCATCGCTAAAACCCGTGGTATTCAGTATGGGAGATTCCCAGAGCCAGAGGGGTAGGATTTGTATTCTAGCCTCTAACCTGGTAGTACTAGCCACATGACCACAAAGTACCAAGCTGATACTATCCTTGCAGTATGAAGTAGAGGTTTTATTGTGATTCTTATAATGAATGCAGGGACTTGGAGAGGCCATAGCTATCTACATTACCACCGATTTGTGCCCAGCTGCCCATTTGTACAGAGCCAGGAACAGACTTCAGCTCTTCAAAGCCCCAGTCTAGTACTCAAGTCTTTCAAATTTATGGGATTACTTGTATAAATAATTGCTATTTCTGCACAAATAAAGGTTGCAAACTCTTACCTACGTGAATCATGGTTCTGTAAAGCATTTTCTAATATAATGGAAAATATAGGAAAATCTGTTTGAGTGGTCTGGAAAAGAGGCTTCTGTATGACTAACTGCAGCTCCTGTTGCAGACTCCCCTAGACTACAAACACAACATAAACGTTATGCTGACTTCAAGAATCTCTAAGCTTTGTGACTAAATTCTGCACTTGTGTCCTCCCAGCTCTAGCTATTACATCAAGCGTGAGTCATTACTGGCCTATATTTTGCTCTCATCAATACCAAACACCTTTATATGCATTTATATGAGGGTAAGAACTACAACATACTGGTGCAGTATTGCATACTTGGCCTAAATATAAATTGGAAGTTTTCCCCAATGTAGCATTTAGTTACTATAACACACATCCAATGACTGGACTAACGGCTCAGTGCCGGACGTCCCCTGCTCCTGCTGCTAACTCTACCCTGCCCCCTCTGGTCCCTCCCAAATTACGCTTCTGCGTTGGTTGGCCTGAATCGCTCTGCCTGAAACGGCCCCTGTGAACGTGACAGCCGTTTCCCCAAAGTGCAATTGAAAGACAACAGGATTAACTATAACAGACCTCAGCAGCAACACAGATGAACTGCGATTGCTCTTACAAGCCTACAGCAGAAGCGTGCGCAGCGGAGGAAAACGGCCACTCTCCCTTTCAACGGCAGCAGCCCCGGGCAGTACCAGATGCTCCACCTCAGCCGCAGGACACTTGAAATCGCGTCATCGGGAGGCAGGGGTGTCCTCAGCCGCCCCGGAGCGAGTCCGCGAGCTGAGCTGCAACGTCCCAGCACTTGAGGTCTGTTTGAAGGTTGGGGAGCTGCAGCCATCTGCTATTCCAGTCAGTCAGATGCAGAAATCGCTTTGTGTTTGTCAGCCCTGTATCTTCAGTTTACACTATTTATCGAAACTCCAAGAATGGCAACGTTTCACTGCAATGCTCCAGGTTTAAGACTATCGGTTCTTTTTCCGCACAGAAAGTACTCCACATACTGTCTTTTCTCCGGTCACTGATGTTAGGGAGACTCTGTCCCCTTCTAAAAGTGAGCTACGGCACATCTGGCTGCAGTGAGAAGTTCTGTAATCACATCGAGTCAGTGTCTTCTGTGGGATGTAGCCTACTACAATCTTAATGTTACCATAAGGCCTACTCATCTACCCAGAGAAAGGCAACTCTACTTCTCCTTTCTCTCAAAGCACTTATTTTTCCTAATTTAAATGGAGCCAATTATTTTGCTAACATGTTTTATAATTACTTTCTAAAAATGGTGGCACAAAGAAGAGTTTTGCACTCTATGCTTTGCCAGTATTCCAAAATGAAATTAGGTTTTAGTTTTTCCCCCTTTTCTTCCCCTAAAGACAACATTCACCTCCTGCTCTTTGGAACGATCTGTTGAAATCTGATCCTTCCAAATGGTCCTTCCCATAACCACTATTTCACTTCTGAAACATGGTGTTTCTCTGCAAGATTTGATTTAATGCTTCATTAGGAAACTTGTTTCTAGCAATAGTCTACATTAGTCCTGGGCAGGATTCATTTCCATCTGCCATCTCATACATCATGTATTGACTTAACGACTTAACTAATCTCTGTATCATTTTTAGTATTTTCATGTTCAAAGTAGTGGTATCGCACCCCAGCCAATTCCTTACCTGGGGTGAGACCTGATTACTTTCCTGTTGGGCTGGCCTCAGGCTATTTGGCCGAACTGTCCTTTTCCTGCAGCACTGGCCCTTCCCTTCCAGCCCACCTTCGTCACTACACCAGTCCTAGCTCCAGTTGGTTAAAGTGTCCTGCTGGGGATTCCTACAGCAGGCACAGTTCTCTGCCACCATGCAGAAGGCTGATGGATGTGCAGAGCACCTTCTCTCATCCTTCCCATTGCAGTGTGCAGGGTCCCACAGGGGCATCCTGCCCCTCTCCAGCCCCAGCTACAAAGAGATTAGTGACAGATGCAGAAACCTTTTTTTAAACCCAGCTGTAATGGGTGCTTCAGTCCATGGGAAGCAAATGTCACCACCTGCACCAAAGCACTTCTTGGGACTAGGTAGGTTCATGCATCAGGGACAGACCCTGCTTTGGGCACCAGCAGAGGAGATGGGAACAGCTCACAGAGCCTTACACAAGGAGCAGCGGCAAGGTGGCCTTGTGCTGCCAGACAGCTCCTCCAGCCGCATGCACCAGGCACGCAAGGCTGGAGCCCTTGGAGGGTGAAGCTCATCAAGTGCTCCCAAGAGCTGAAGTAGCCCCACACAGCTGATGCTATTTGTAGGGCAATGCAAGAGAAACTTGTTTCAGAATACAACAGGCTCAAACATGTTACTTCAGTTTTGCGTCACTGAAACTGGATCTAATTAAACTATGATATTCAACAGCCACTTCAATGTGAACATCTCCAATTCACAGAATGCTGAAAAAAGAAAGAGATTTCTACTTAGTCTCAAAAATTTATTTTTACTCCAGAATTCTAATTCTCCCCAGCTGGGACTTTCTCTTCCTCATGCCACAGGCAGAAGCAATGGAGAAAGGAAAAAAAAAAAAAGAAAAGAAAAAGACAAGGCCTCTCACTCACCTCTACTAGAGAAAAGAAGGAGAGAGATAAAGAACCTGCAATAGGTTACCTGGATATTACATCCTGCAAACATGATGAAAGCAACTGCAACCCTGCAAAGTTCTGAGAAGACACACACTATATTTTTGCCCTTACAGGACACCAGTTTTAATCATGTGCTCAAACCTGCACCCAACACCACACAGAAGCCCAAATTCAGCACTACAACTTTTGCTCATCATACCAGGGAACAGCAAGCCCTCGCTTCACTTTTTTGTGCTCATTACCTTTGCTTTCCCATTGCAGGCACCGGTTTTAGCATTCTCTTGCTTCTAGCTGGACAGAGATGGTTGGAGAAGAGCCACATTTGTGGAGCACAGCAGCCCCCAGAGCAAGCAAGCAGGGTGCAAGCACCAGCACTGAACCGGCAGCAGGGAAAAACAGCCCCAGCAGGACCCAGCTCCGCCCCCAAGCTGCCAGGTGCCCAGCATCACCAGCACCTGCCAGCTGGGAGCTGTGGAGGCAATTTATTAGCTTCACAGTTACCGCTGCTGGCCACAGCTGAGCTGTGTAGACCGAGGCAGAGCCAGTGGTGTCAGAGTTTGCAGCTGACTCTGGAGTGACGAGGAAGAGCAAGGCGCTGGCTGCTCGTGCGCCTCCTCTCTGCACCCAGCTCCCAGAGGAATACCAGCACTGCGTAGTCGGTATCTGTGCTAATTCACACGCGTGGTTTTTTACATACAAGGAAATTGGAAAATACTTCTGTCCTGGTGCAGAAAGAAAACCATCCAGCAAATTAGGTAAAAACATCTTTCTCACCATCTACTGCTATTTATAACATTTCAACTATTTGTTATTTACATTCCAGTCAAAAGAAAAACTCGTGTTTAACCCTATAATTGATCCACTCAAATTTCCATCAAACATGCAGATACTCATTTCTTCTTCCCTGCAGTGACACATTTGAATTTCCTCAGTCTCTGCGCTCACTGGATCTGCCAAGAATCACAATAGCCAAGTACACAGGTCGGGTTACACAGATGCAAGAGTACATAACCTGCAAAATTAAGCAGAATATACTTTGTTCAGACAGGCCACATAAAACTTATCCAATTTTGGGAACATACTAATATTCTGAGGTTTTGCATGCATATAATCTTACGCCCTAAGTCTGCTATGTTTTTTTTTATTATTATTATTAGGATTGCAACCTTTGTCTTCCTCATAATTTTATCGTATTGCATAGTCCTTGGGTAGCTGTTCTTAACTCACCTCAACCAGGGAGGGGGAAAGAAGCCAAGGAGGGGAACTACTTACCTCACTCGCTAGGAAGGTATGACAGGCCATAAAGGCTCAGTCTAAGTCTGATCTCTTTTCCACTAAGCCCTCTTTCATACAGGTCAATGTATACACTCATTTTCTGTCTGTTTTACCTTGCCGATAGAGTGAAAGGGACATTACTGCAGATGGGAATTGGGCCTCCAATGAGCTAGATCAGTAGAAGGAGAATAAAATTCCAGTCCAAAGCCTTTCCAACCCAGGGGAAGTATGTCCTCGTCTGCAGTGGGTTTTTGGTAGACACATCTATTCAAGTTGAATCTTTGGTGCTGTCCTAAGAAAAAGCGAGTGTGCAGTACTAATGCTCCCCACACTGCAGCTACTACTAAAACTAACAGCAAATATGCTTTAAGTTGGCCAAGAGGCAAACCATTCCTCTAGTTATTTGGGGAAAAGATGAATATCAAGTTATCTACCATAAGCCTCCCCTTCCCTTTGACCAGTAGCACAGAGCAACCATTCCTCTCCTCTTTGAATGCCTGCAGGATACAGTGCTGATGAAGGTATGTTTTTTCAGAACATAGCATTTTTCTTGTAACAGTATGCAAAGCCTCTTCTAAAACTTTCTTCATCAGTCACCTGTCCAGAAAATGAAAAGTCAGTGTTACAAACTGCCAGATCCTTAACATGATTGACTATGGTTGTTCTTAGTCAGCAGAAGGTCTCCAAGTAACAAATGGCTTGTCCATTTGTTCTCTGACAAGAAAGACTGTCGAAGCTTGAATATCATTTACGCTCAATCAAATGCTAACGCTGATGGAAAACTCTGGGTTTCAGCGACTCCTGACGTGCCGCGCTGGGGCACGGAGAAGCGTATCCCTGCTGAGCACGTACGCCGCGTATCGAACCTGCGAGGCTCCTCCCCGGCTCACGGCTGCGGTTGCCTCCTCATCTTGCCATGCCTGTAGCTATAAGATAGGCATTTACCGAAATGACAGATTGCATAAACATGTGTTTTTCAGTCAGCACGTCTCTGCTAAATGCTCATGAAACTGCTAACTACGGAAAGCAAAAAAGATGGATGGAAGAGGGTCACTTTTACCAAACGGTTTTTTATAGGAAAACAAAGAAAAGCTTGATGTATGCAAACTTGCAGATATCTCATATTTTACAGCTGGGAAATAGCAATAACTTTTCTCCAGGAATGGGTCTTTATATTGTCAGATTTGTATTTTATTATCAGTAAGAGAGTCCCAATTTTAGAAAGGACTTATTTGAAGTGGTAGAAATTGGCCTTGGGATATAATGAATACAATACATCTCTTCTCTCACCCTATAGGTGGTGTTTACAAGATTTTAAGCTGCAGTACAAATATTTTACAATATAATAAAATTGTTGATTATGGCATGAAAAGCCATAAGATTTGACTTCTCTGTAATTTTATGTACAGTATACACTGGTCAAAATAAGATCTACTATAGAAAAGAACAGATTATTAAAGTGTAGTAAACATCAATATAGTGTAGCTATGTATTTCACTTAAAACATTTTGCAGAATAATTATAGCTGGAACGAAGGAAGCTCAGAAAATATTAATGCTGGAGCTTTTTTTGCTTTTCTTTCTTTCTTTCTTTTTTTTTTTTTTTTTTTTTTTTGTATCAGCTGTAAAGAGGGTCTGATATTCACTTCTAAATTCCAACAAATGCTTCGATTATACTATACATTGTCACAGCCTTGAACTTTGGACCTCATCCAGCTTCTTGTGGAACAGGAGGAAATCCAGTTCAAAACTTAGGTTGTGCTGTTCCTAAATGGCGTAATACAAACTGCCAATTTAATTAGCATTTTCCTCTGCGTCATTTGGTAGCATAGATGAAGTAATCTTCCTGAAGAATAAAAGCAACCTCCCCCCTTTTTTGAATTTAAAATCACAAATGCACACCCTAGGGTCAAAATATGAAATGGTAATTGATTATATCACTATTTCCATGTTTCCTCTTTGACATTCCTTTAAGAACTACAATACAGCTGATCTGCATCTATAGGTACCTAAATAGAATGGGTTTGTATAAGAGGAATTCAAGCACCTACAAAGATGACTACTAAAAATGGCAACGTAATCTTTTACCCTAAAGCACAATATTCTTTTAAAGCCTTAGTCTTGCAAATATTTAATATTAAGCATATGAGTAGTCCTACCAAAGCAAGACTCAATCATAGGCTTCTTCACTGGTGGAGTTTTCTTTTATTTATATATATATATTTATATATATATATGTATATTTTAGGTGACAGATTATAAAAGTTGGAAGGAGGAAAATAAACCTTTAATGTGAAGTGAGCTAACCGTCAGTGTACACACGCAGCCTTCAACACAGCATCTGAACGCAGCAAAACCTCCATGATGTCAGTGGCTGTGCCAAACCATGAGTTTGTGTAATAAAGAGAAATTGCTCAAGCCTTTTTCTCTTAGTCAGTGGCAAAAACCAATGCTCCCAAGTGAACAACTTTCCTTTCTAGTGCAGTACCCTGCAGATGTGACTAAGTCAAAAAATATTTTCTAAGTAAAGGTTCCAGCATATAACACCACACAGGTACTGCCTTTCAAAACCTTCCTTCGCTCATTGTCAAACGATGATGTAAAGAATTATGTAAGAAAACAAACAACCAAAAAAAGATAAAAATTAACTTAATTTACACGACCAATAAAAAAAGTTTGAAGCAATGTTAGAAAAATAATATAAAGGCTAGATACATTAAATGCCAGTTCAATAGTATTAAGCTTTGGTAGAACAGGTAAAGAGCATAGCACCAATAAATTCCAATGTCAATACATGCTTCAGTATGCATGAGCTGTGATGAATATGTAAATTTTGGCAAGAAAAGTAGTGTATGTTCCCTGACGCCACAGTTTCATTTCAACATCTAACAAAAAGTCTTTAGGCTCTTTCACTTGTCGCTGGAGATAGACGATGCCCGTGTAGGAGTTCAGCCTCCGGGTGCTGAAGTAGTTCTCTTCATTTCCCTTGTTGATAGTAAGGATTATGTTGTCTCCAGCGTAGGCAGGTGATGGTCCAATACGGAAAATATGAGCTGGGACCACGATATTGGTTTGGAAGTTCAGCTGATAATAGGTAATGCGCACTGGGGTATTCTGGCAGTCCAGATAATTAAAGCAACTGATGCGTTCACACCTCCTAGGAGAAGAGAAACAAATCGGGTTCAGCGTCCACGCAATACGTATTTCAGCGAATCGCAAAGTCAAGAAAATCTTCAGCATGTGTTAGATAGATAAACAGCAAACTGTCCAGCTTCAGCTGGGTGATTTACAGCTGCTTGTTCTGCTTTTCCAGTGCCCATAAAACACTTGTAAATGGTACAAATGTCAGAGTACAACAGTGTAAGGAAAACAGCGTGGACACGGAGAGCAGCGTTTGGAAGCGCCGCAGGGAGCGTGGGGAAACGGAGAGCCGGAGCCTTGCTGCAAGCAGCAGCTGGGAGCCGGCGCGAGGCCGGGAGGGTGCTCCATGAAAACCAAAACCATCGCACTAAGAGGGAGCTGAAACACGGGAGAGGAAAACCAGCTCCTGAACTCGCAAAACTGCTCGTTTGAGAGGCAGGACAAGGATATTTTAAGTCATAAGCGACTAAGATTTCCTCCTGTGACTAGAGTTTCTTTCCTGAAGAAAGCAGCCCCTCGGCGCTCCTCCACGTCTCCATCTCTCTCGCAGCTGCTCCCAAGCTTCCCGCAGGCTCCCCCGGGGCTGGGCGGACCACGGCCCAGCGAGGGGAACCCCTGTCTGCTCCCGGCACCAAGCACCCCGGGGCCGCTCCGAGCACGGGCGTACGCCCGCAGCCTACCGCCCCGCAAAGCGCCCCAGAGCCCGGGCCCGGCCGCGCTCGCCACCGCAGCGGGACACTCACATGTCAGACACTTTCCGGTAGTTGGCCGGGCACTCAAAGGACAGGCAGCGGAAGCTGCCCTGGATGTTGTAGCAGGACTCCGCGGCGGAGCAGTTGTGGGTCCCTATTGCACACTCGTCGATATCTGGTGAGCAGAAACGCAAGGAAGGAGACACAGTAAGATCAAAAACAAGTAACCACAATTTTATGGGCCATAGCGTGCTTAAAAGATGGAGTCCGTATGAGAAGAAGAGGGGCCTGTGGCTTGGATCTGCAAACAAGGGCTGGTGTTTTGGCGGCTGGGTTGCAGTGTGTTACCCCTTCAGCAGCCGTGCCTGATGCCGGCAGACGGCGCAGGAAGCCGAATAGCAGCGTACGGGACGTGAAACGCACGTGCAGCTGAGCTATGCCAGGCTCGTCTCTGTGCACAAGACCCCCGGGTTTTGGAGCGATGGAGTAAAGCATGTTGATTCCAGTTGTCTTAAAACTCAAATGTCTTCCGAGGAAAAAGCTGATTTTCCTCCTTGGCATTATCTGCCATTGCTAACGGGTATTGCCAATGCCCTTTCATGCAGTGAGCGAGGGAGCCCCGTCTCTCTGCAAGGAGCTCGCAGCCCTTCTCGTGCTTCCTCCCGCCTGGCAGAGGGCCTGGCCGGTCCCAGCCATCCGTGCGTGGCCAGCGCTGGCTTGCTCCCACAGGAGACGTTCGTCTGTTTACCCACACTTTACAAATATTCGCACGCTTTCGTGAGCCTAACCATTCTCATTCCAGGGTTGTTTTAACCGCAGGGAAGAACAAACACTGAGGAGAAAAGTTCTGAAAACCCAGGAGCCCCCTCGCGTTACTTCCCCTTGTGGAAAACATTCGAGGTTGAAATCAAACACAAACATCTAGGCAGGACTGTGATGTGATGTTGTTTTCTCTTTTTTCCTGAGGTGTCAGAGCTGGTGGTGTAAGCAATGTTGTAAACTAGGCTGAAGGGCAACAGAATAAAATAACCGAATAGCCGTTGTCCCGGGCAGTGCAGTCCTGAGCATTTCAGACCCAGCAATGACTGCCGCCCCTGCAGCCATTGCCCCAGGGCCATTCTGCCGCAGGAGAGTTTGTAAATAGTTTCCTAAACAGTGATGGGCCAATTTTTACAGCTTCGCAGATCCCAGGTAGTCCCTGAACCACAACTTCATGCCTAGCACTAGCCTATGTTAGGCAAGGTTTTTCCAAGCAAGCAACAGCGCCTATGTGATAAGCTCAACTCTCCGGGGAGCCTCTAACTTGCTGCAAACAGCAGAGCACACGCGGGGACTCCTGCACGGTGCAGACCACGCGGCGGTGCTGAGGACAGCAGGAGCACACCAGACAGTCCTGGCTGACAGGACAGTGCCCTCACACACTGCAGGACTTGTGTGCGACAGCAACGGCTCATTCTTCATGGAGAAGGTTACAAATCAGCCATATATCCCAGGCAAACAGCATCCTTCTGGGTCACCCAGGCTGAAAAGGGGTGTGTGTGTGTGTGTGTCCCATCTGGAGACCCCCCACCCCCAGAAAACACACACAATCAATAGAGGAAAGCCCTAAGTTCATCTATGTGTTAGTCATTCACAGCCTAGTGTGACAAAAATTACCCTTCAAGAATAAACAAATCTCATCAGAATACAATTAAGTGGGGTTTAGAGCAAGCAGGACCTTCTCACTGGCTTTCTGAGAGCTGAAAAACCTGAACTAAATCAGGAAAAGGATTTATCTAGACATGAAGGTGGCTCTGGATCAGAGCAGGGTGTGCATGCAAAGCCAAGTCACCACCTCTGTACAGCTGCATGATTCAGGAGTCCTACGCTCCACAAGGCTATTATGAATATGGCAACTTAAGAACAACAGTTTAAACAAGACACAGATTGAAAAACTTAAGTTAAACATAAATATCTCCCAATAACAAGAAGTAATGTTGCAGAAGACAACAAAGAACAGTTAAAGCTCAAAGACACTTATTGGCCTAGAGCATGAATGTGGTTACCTAAATAATACATATGCACAAGCCCAAGCCATGGACCTTAAAATGTTGAAAACCAGATGCAATAACAGGGATCCAACTTGAGCAGAAATATTGGCAAAGATCTCACAGTCACATTGTGTACTCCCAAACGTCTAGACAATGCACGGAGGTTTTAAAATGAAATAAATGCTAACAGACAAACCACATGGACTGTGCAGGGCTCTGCAGCTCTGCCAGTTGTCGCAGAGGGGAGAGACTCTTGGAGGAAAACTCTAGCCTCTCTCTCCCTTCATTCTCCTGGGATGAGAACCAGTCTTGCACACTGCACTGAGTGGTTTGAAGTCCAGCAAAGAAAAGTATACATAGGAAGTGAGAGAGAATCAAATTAAATTAAACCCCTTGCTGATTCTCAAAAGTGCCCTCAGGTGAAGAGAAAATTTCTTCCATATTGAGTTCATTGTCATGAAAACACTCAGTTCACCAGTCTGGCTATGCTGCAAAATACCATTCACAGTTTCTCCAAAAAGATCCATATGTTGACACACTATCACAAGAAGTTTAACTCATATGTCTGCAATGAAAAAAAGAAAGGTCCAAAGAATGTACCACTAGTAACTTTTAATTTAAGAACTGGCTGGATGACGAGCCATTGGGGCCAGACCTTGGGCTGGTGAAACCTGATATAATTGCCTTGAATTTAGTCCAACTGACATCAATTCAGGCTGTCTCTCTGACCATGTTTTCAAACAGGCCTCAACACGTGAGCCTGCCCATTACACACACTTGCATAGCTCAGAAGGCTGCACTGCGTGCTCCTCTGTGCAAAAAAACGGGAGGCACCCAGGGTTGCTTCCAGTGCCCAACCAAATGCCGGCTTACTTACCCCTACACAGAGTTGCCTCACACGTGCTAAGCTTTGCAAGTCGACCACCTTCCCCGAGTAAGGAGGCGCTTGTACCAGGTCGCGTAAGTCCTTTGAAAACATGCTCCAAGCGCACCGGTGTAGCGCCCTTAGCAGGACCAGCCTACGGGACGGGGGTCCCCTTCGCAGAGGCTAGCGAGGGCTGTGAAAGTCCCACCCCGGAGACCCCGCTGCCCCAGGGGGTGCACCTTCCCCTCCGCCAGCCCCGGGAGCACGCCGGGCGCCTCCGGCTCTGGAGGGCTACGCTGGCAGCCCAAGCGCAGTGACGCTCGCTGTTAACCCTGGGAAACGTCCCCAGCTCAAATCACAGCGCTGGCAGAGAGGGCAGCCAGTGCACCAGCACTTGGAAAGTCAGCATGCAGCAAAAACACCAGCGGAGAGCTACGGCTACGAGTTTTCTAAAGGTGGCTTTTACACAAGAATTTAAGTTAAAGTCCGTGTAACTGAGAGACTGATTCTAAGGTCCTATATAAAATCACATGCAAAAAGAAAGCTCCCTCCCAAACCTCCACCCGTGGGAAGATTCTTGCTGTCATTGAGTCCACTTCTCTGCTGCAAGTGAAGGATCAGCTATGCTCATGCCATTCGTGATTTATGCAGTGTAAATTCACTGCGGTTACCGCTGAGAAGAGAATTTAAGCATAGAAGATATACAACCAAAAGTTACGTGAAGGGTTCCTGAAACACTAACAGCAGGAAATGCCTGGTAGTTAGTGTAACTGGCTGCAGGAATGTGTGTGGAGGACATAAAGGTAATCAGATCTTCATTCATCATTACACCGTCAGTGCATCCTTTGGAAATGGGAGATTTTTACTTCAAAAACAGACAGCTGCACACCAGATGAAAAACTCCAGACACCCAGCATACATTTCTATGATCCCAGAGAGAATGGGTGGGGGTGAGAGAGTACATGTCATTTCTATTAGCATTTACTATAGCCAACATATTTAAGCTTAGATGGCAAACCTCAGGACATCCAAGTCCCCATTACAGCTCCTAGATTCATTCTCCCAGCTTTCTAGGGCAGGAAACTCATAAGGAAGCTGTGGCTTTATACATCTGGCACCTCTAAAAAATCAGATGACTTACTGATGTGCCAGGGTGCAGATATATAGCCCTTGCAAGCAATCAAATGCCCCAGCTTGCCAGATGAAGTGGTTTCCCCTAGAAACTCATTTAAACAATTAGCTTACATAGCTGAGTTGCTACAGTTACTGCTCTTTTCTAATCCAGGGAAAAGCTCACACTGCAAATATCAATATATGGCAATTTTGTCAAATACTAGCTTTTTAACAATAATAACCAAAATGGAAACTTGGCTGAATTCCTGTAACGTCTTTGATCATTCCAAAGATTAAAGCTTCGTGATATAATCCTTCCAATTCCTTAAGGTCATCATTACCTCGACAGGTTCGTCCGTTTGCTGCCATGGTATATCCCTGCTCGGGACAGGCACACTGATAACTACCAGGAACGTTCACGCAGCGGAAAGTACAAAGGATGCCTGCACTTTGTGTGCACTCATCGATATCTGGGGAAAAAATCACAAACATATGACAAAAAAGAAAATTACCAACTTGGAAAGGGAGGCTGAGGAGCACAAGGAAATTCTCCTATGACACATTCGTAATACATTCTTCTTAAGCAAGAATGCAGCCCTAAAAGTTTGGTGTTGTTCTAGGACAGTTGACGGTGCTTTCTGAAATGCTGAACATAGGGCTTTGCTCCCCAAGATACTGGCTGCAAGATGTATAAGGACTCATGGAAAGTCTAAAACATGTCTGAATTTGAAAAACTCTCTCCTGTACTCTGTAATTCACCCTCTAGAATTGCTTTGGGAGCTTCCTTGAGCTTGGAAGAATGGGGATTTCTTCACCATTTCTTAAAAAAAAAGACTCTTTGGAGTTAGTTTGTAAGGGAAGTTATGTGTCCGTATTGGCAACTTAATGAGAACAGATAAAACCCTTCCCATCTCTCCAGTCTGATTGCTTTGCTTCTCTTTCACCCACTATCAGCAGAAGTTAGAAGCAGCTCAGCCCTGGCTGAGCGGAAGACTTAGTCAATGCAGTCTAACTAAACTGCTCTTCCTCCTCTTTTTTCCAGTGAAAAGTTTTAGTTCCATTAAGAAGTAACCTCACTGGCTCTGTGTCGCCCAGGTGGGCTGCCAGCCCCAAGCAGGAGGCATGACACAGCAAACTGCATTTCCAACAGCTGGAGTTACCTTGTGCAGCTTCTGCAGCAGGGTATGGTTAGAGTCACCCTTAGGCACCACCTGCAGCACTAGGTGCTGCTCAGATTTAGAAAGCACTTACTGTTAAAGAGCGTACACACACTGAATTTGATTTGACAAGGCAGCAGCCTTACCTTTACACGAATGCCCATCTTCTGCTAGCTGGAAACCTTGCCTGCAGTAACACTGATAGGAACCGTAAACATTGGCACACTCCTGGCTGCAGGGACTAGTATCACATTCATTCACATCTGCATCCAAAACAAACCCACAAACATTGCCACGACAGTTCGGAACAGTATTTCCCCCCACCACCTGCCTCTGGGAATGGCTGTTATCAGATCCTTCTGGACAGAGTGGATAAAGATGGACTATTTCATCCCAAGATGTTTGTGCCGTGTAGGCAGCATGCCATGAAGTATGAGGATGTGTTGCACCTAACCTTCATTTCTACGTATGCCCATGTAAACACATGCAAACATGTTATGTCTCTGGTTTCATTTTTAGTAAAGTTTGAGTGAAAAATCCCTGATTTTATTATGTTCTCCTTTCCCTCACCTGGAAGGAAAAGAAAAAGTATGTGAAGGAAAGGAAAAAAGAAAAGAAACAAAAATAAAATAACTTTGTTCTAGTTGAAATATTTCAAATGAAATCCAAGAACTTTTGGAGAAGCTTGAGTTGTCTTTTAAAGTAATGCCACACTGAAGAAAACTCTCCCTGTATCTCCCTGTAACATTTTAAGTGCTATACACCATGTATGTTGTAACTACAACAGTTTACATCAGCTTTAATGTCTCGATAAAATAAAATAAATAGTGATAGATTCAGTGGAAAGAGGTGAATTTGTAAAATAGTGATAGATTCAGTGGAAAGAGGTGAATTTGTAACTGTAACCACTGCAACACATCCCAACCACCTGTATTGCAAGGTTCCTCCACTGGTTCTGCCCTCTAACTCTCGGAGTAGTATATCTGGGTGCATACTAAAACCACACTGCTCCCACTCTCCAGTCTGCAGTCCTTTCCGAGAGTGCAATTACCTAAACTGGTGAAATAGCTCAAGAACATGGATTGTGCTGTGGGAGGCAAAGCTGCCAAACGCCCAGGCAGACCAATAGCAGACGACCACTTTGCTTTTTCTTGGGAAAATATGAAAGACAATATAGCTTTACAACAAGTTGACAGTAAAAAGAGGACAGAGAAAGAGGGAAAAGGCACCCAGAATGAGCCTCGTGTCTTAACAGTTTAGTGCTATCCTGACCCTGAGCCAGTGCAGCGGAACTGGCAGCTTTGCCTGCTGGTCAGGGCACCAGCGTGTGCGTGGAAAGCTGCCCCGTAGCACATTGCTGATTTGGTAAGTACAAGGGACTAGGGTTTGTCAGCTCTCCTCTGACAACGTGGAGCTTTAACTCAGTATCTGCAAATTTGAGCATGCATAAATTATGGGGTCACTGTATTTGCATTTCATCTCAACTCCTTCTCTAACATCTCTCAACTCACACTGTTAGTTCTACTTCATGGAAAACCATCTGGTACCTTCACAGTGTTTCCCATCGTAGGACAAGCGGAAACCAGAAGAACAAGTGCAATGGTAGGAGCCGGGAGTATTCTCACACGTGTGCTGACACAAGCGTCCAGGGTAATTCCAGCACTCGTTTATATCTGCCAGCATAACAAGCAAATATACAGTCAGCTTAAAAACAAAAACATCAAAGGAGATGCAGGAGGAGGATATTTTAAAAGATGTCAGAGACAGATTTGTAGAACACGAAATGCTGCAACCTCGGGTTTTATGCTGTCTACCTTTGTGCTCTGAATGGTGTATAGCAGCAATAAAATCCAAAATGCTGTATCATGGTCTCTTATGGAGAAGGCTGTGAAGATTTCAGGAAGATAAATTTCCACAGCGGGAGAAGCACAACCTATAGAAAAGTGCTTTGCAAATGACTTTAATCGATAACTGCAGCCAAACTAAACCAAGGGCACCTGAGCCATAGCCAGTGCCCTGAGCAGCAGAGCGCTAACTGGCTGGTGGCACTCGGCGGTGGCAGCTCCTGGAGCAATGCCGTTCGTTATCCCTCGAGACACTGCACTGCAGAACTAATTACAGCGTGCTCTACAATAGCACTAAATATTGCCTCGAGGTCCGAGGCTCAATCAATCCATCACGTCCTCTCTTCTTGCGCCTTACATACCAATGCAGGTTCTGCTGAATGCATCGTACTGATAGCCCATCTTGCAGTCACAACGGTAAGCCCCGGGAACATTATGACAAATCTGCCCTTCACCGCAACGGTGTACACCGGTTTGACATTCATCCACATCTATAGAATCAGAGAGCAATTAGTTTAAATATAGTTTGCTGAATGTCACAGTTTATAAAGAGAAAAAAAAAAAAAAGAAAGAAAACAGGAACTCTTAGGGTTGTCCCCTTGACACAGGAGGTAGAATATCAGCTTCTCCCACTCTGCTTTTCTCTGTCAGGTCTACCTATCTCTAAGTTAAACTTTTGAAAAGCAATACATTATTTTAAAAGTGAAAATGCAATGGAGTTTTTCCAGCAAGTTCTGCATTTCAATGTAAATACATTTTCAATCTGATCGAATCATGACATTTAAATACCCTATTCTGATGTTCTGCCATTACATGAGTCATGACAAGCCATTTAAAGCAAAACAAGAACTAGCCAGAAATTCTGCTCATCCCTTGATCTAAATCAATTGCTATTTTCATCTCCTCTTGCCCTTTCAATCTTGCTTCTGCTGACCACCTTTTGCTCTTTTCCAAAGTTGATCTTTTTTATTCTCTCAATCAACACAAATCTTGAAACTCCTCATGGCCTCTCATCCAAAATCCAATACCAACAAGTCACTTGCTTCTCCACTCACGTGTGCCTCTTCTAATCTCAGTTTAAAAAATCTTTAGGGGAAGATGAGAGTTTACAAGACTTAGAACATGACTAAATAGCTCATCAGTATTTAACAAATCCCTGCTACCATCTGTGAAAAGAAGCATCAAAAATCTGATCAACCCTCAGACATTTGTATTTATTACAGTATTCTGAGTTCTGCCACTTTCTAAGCCATCAGATCCTTCTTCTTTCCTGTCATCTCCTCCCACCTCCTTAACTACTTCAACCATCCAAGCCACTGTTCATGCAGTATTACTTAGGATAGCAGCCTAAGTACGGCTGGGAGTTCTCTGTACAGTGGCCCTTTCGGCGACTGCTCTACCCAAACTCATAAATTCTAGCTCCATTTCATTTCAGAGGGTTTCTGGGCAGTTTCTTAACAAACACCAGCCTTTAAGGTTGCTCTGGAAAGCAGTCACCTGCTCAGAAAATGATAGGGAAATGGGAGCAAGTTTCCAAATATATACTTAAATTTGGAAAAGTGGAGATTATATTAACCCTCGTGAGAAGTGCAAGCAAATACTGTTCTTCTGAATTCTGACTTCTTCAGCACATATTCAGTCCCTGCCAGCACTGGTTTAGTGGCAGCAGGGAATTTGCCAAGCAAAGAAGGCTGACAGCTCATAGATTTCTGCTGAAATGCTGCCTTCTTTCTTTCTTTCAGATCAGAGGAAGCATCAAAAAAGGAAGTTTTAAATGCAGATACAAATTTTTGTATTAGCAGTTCTATTTGCAATGAATTCATGCATGCAACCGTTTCATTAGTTTGTGCAAAATTATATATTCTTTTGTATTCAGCCTTTAACTACTACTAGGGAATTATCCCATCAGAAGTGTGCTACTTTTCATGGTAGTTACAGTATTTTTCAATTAAATATATGAGAGAGCTTTTACAAATTGATTTACTGAATGAAAAAGAATGAACTTTTCCAAAGAAAATGAATCTTCTAAACAGAGATGACAGCAGAAGTTTAGCTCTACGCCAGAAACACATCCAGATGATGTATTTTATTTTACTTTAAGTAACTCTGAATCAGGAGTCCAACTAACCATTGTAGTACCTTGAAGAAACTAGTCTTTACCATAGAAATGGGAAATTAGGATGATATGCTTTTCCTTTTTCTTCTCCATATTCTCTTCCTACTTAAAGAAACTCCTACCAAAAAATATCAAAATTCAGGCTGCAAACTGAGACATAGCACCCAGCGACAGAGAGAGCCCCAATCAACACTGAGTATTTGTTTTCCTAGAATCAAACAGAAATGATGCCAAATACCCTGAACAGTTTCCCTACTTCTGCTCTTTAAAAGCAGTCAATCATGTAAATTAGAAACATTAGTAATTACTTTACATCACGTTATCTCATCTGCCTTAAACATATAACTGCTATATGACCCTAAAACCAGTCTCAGGGTCCCCTCACTTCAGGAGGTGTAAACTGCTCTAGCCTCGTTGGCTTTGCTGAAACAGGACTGATGGAAACCAGCTGAAGAGCTGCCCCTACACAACAGCCGTAGCTGCTCTGCAATGAGACAGCAAATGAGACTGCACCTCTTTGCCCTGAGTTTAGGAAACACAACCCACTGGAGCTGTTTTAGGAAGCTTTCTCAATCTCCTCAGCTAATTACGTTCAGTATTGCACTCTTCTGCCTGATGCCAGATCTCACCCATCTTCTCACTGGCCAAGTGTAGTCTGGACAGTCCCATGGGTAAAAGCATGACAGGAGAGAGAGGGTAGTAAAGAGCAAAGAGGAGGAAGTGGAAATTTATTTGACTGGGGCCCTCTAAGCCATACCGCTATTTTTCACTACGGTTCTGTCTCCAATTTCTCACAAGAGGGGTTTTATAAGTTATGAATGCGAGTGGGGACCAGATCAATACACAGCTGTGAGCAAGGCTTCTGCCCACCCGGCCAGTCGCAAAAGCTTTCCCGTCCCTCCTTTTGTTCAAAGGTAACATAAATAGAAATCTTTAGGATACCATCACTAACCGAAATGCTGATTTGTCATTTATTTTTTTGCCCCCTCAGCTGCTGTCTTACCATTTCCTACTGCGTGTAGCACAGAACACATGAAATTCAAAAATACAAACCCAGCCTTTCCCTGGGCACTAAGGCCCAGGCCTCAACTCCTTTGTGCCCCGTGTGCTCACCTACAGAGCAAAGGCAGAAAGGGCAGGAAATCCGAGCCAGGAACACTCTGCGCACACTGGAATAAGTAAGTGCCCACACAAGTCAGCAGTGGGAGGTATCCGAGCCTACATAGGTATTTCCACATTCTTTTCACAAAGAAAAGAATTTATCCTAAGCAATTGTACAACCGAATTTAAATGGAAACACCTTTTATAATGCTGCTTATATGGCTTCAGATTTTATCATTTACAGGGAGATACTGTACAAATTAGCAAAGGATCATGGTTTCGGTTGGCAGCATGCGATGAAGAAGTCGCTAGATCTCATACACTCCAGAACAGAAGTCAGCCACTCGCACGTGCAGTCAACATCACCATCAGGCAGGGTCACCGCAGGAACCCAGCACCGCACTCAGACCTCGCTGCAGCGTCCGACAGTGCACACAAACCACCGGGCTGTTTGGACAGCAAATGTCCACAGCAAATTCCCATCCCTCAGATAAATCTGTGAAACTGGAGGTAACTCAAAAACTCTTTTGGAAGTGAAATGCACTTTTGCCTGTGAGAGGGTGCCTGAGCAGAGACCGGAGTTTGACCTTACCGATGCAGCGGGTCCCATCCTCGCTGGCGTGGTAGCCTCTGCTGCAGGTCAGCATGTTCCTCTGGCAGGTGTAAGAGCCAACAGTGTTGATACAGTTGAATCCTGGTTTACATGGCTCAGGGAGAGATGTGCATTCATTAATATCTGGTGAAGAAAATGAGTTAGAATACTGATAGCAACCCTTTTCTTCCAGCTCTCGCTTCTTTTCATTAATTTTGATTTATTGTACTACAAAGATAAGGCTGATGAGGGTTTGTTATTTTAATCCTTTCAAATTCAGTATGCTCCTACACGTATCTTCAAAAGATCAGCAATGTTTACACTTAATTCACAGCAAGATTTAAGGAAAATTGCACATGGTCAATAAGCACCCAATGGACAGACTAAAAGGAAGAGGAGTTAGCCAGTGCTGCTGCACATATTACAAACATATTGCTGCTGACACTTACCAACACAGTTACCCTCAGGGTCTTGCAGAAATCCATCCATGCACCGTTGCTTTGATTCACAGTAGAATGACCCTTCCGTATTCTGACAAACGAAGTTTACTTTACAACTATGAGTTCCTCTCTTGCATTCATCAATATCTGTTAATCAGATCAAAACACCAGTTTGTGACTAGTTGAGCTGCAGTTTTCAATAGCCTTCACAACTATTTAGAACCTTTTCTCAGGAAGGAAGTTAGGAAGCATCATGTAAACCAGCCACCCAAAAGGGCTTGTGGAGGCTCGGAGCTGCGGGTACGTCTGCCCGCGGACACCCCGGCTCCCGAGCGGGGCAGCTCTGCAACGAGCGCCGTGCCGGCCCCCACTGCAGCATTCACTGCACCGCTTTTAAACCACAAGCAGGAAACACTGGCCATTTTAACATCCCAAAGGCCCAGAATAAAACTAGAAATAAGGGCACACAAAATGCATATCACACTATTTCAAAAGTGGAATGATTCTCTTACTCCTCAGACTTCAGGAATTCTAAAAAATACCTGGCTAGGCTGAACTTGATGCTAAAAGAGCCCCTGACTTAAACAGGCTAGGATTTCATGTTGTGCACAGACCAAGGGTACACACATACGTACGTAAGTACACAAACCGAACACCCAGCACCTCTGAAGAATGTAAGAAGTAATAACATTAGAAGTAATAACATCAGTGACCAATTTTGCTTTTTTCTCTTGCTCTGCAGCCAGAGCAGAACACAGTTTTCTCCTTTTTATTGTCTACATGAAATTACCTCCTAAATGGTCTTCACCAATTTAACGCCTGCTTTCTAGGTACACTTCCCGCAAGTCTCGAGCTCAGAAATTCACAGCCGGCTGCTCTGCGCCGAGCGGCTGCGGAGCTCAGCTGGTTCTGCGGTACTGCTCAGTTGCAGGACAGAGATGCCAGTAAAAATACATTCAAAGCTCAGTTTCTGGGAACCCTTTCTAATACTACATTTTACTAATACTACTCATAATGAGTGCATTTACTAGAAGATGAAGACAAATAGAGCAAACCATGTGGCTCAGGAGTTCTCCACATCTCCAGGCAGACAACTGAAGACCCTTCGGCACTTACCTTTCTACTCTAACACCTCAGTGCCGTGTAAAAGTCACGAAATAACACTACCAGTCTTCCAGAAGGTGCTATATTAATAAATCTTCCAACCACAGATATAGAAGGAGATGCAGAACAATGTGGAATTCAGTATTTCATAAAATGCTACAAAATCAATAGTTATATGTAGACAATTTTACACTGAGTAGTTTTGGAATAACAGCCCTTCTTAAAGTTCATTAATTTAAAAGCTACTTAAAAACAATTTATAAGTTCGATAATCTATTATAGCTACAATCTAACTTCAAGATTAGAAAGTAATATAGATTGCTAATAAATGTTAGAAACGCTATAGAATTGGACACTAGAAGAGGGGCTCAAAATCAGACCCTTCAAGTGATGCCAGGTTTAGTTATGATAGCTGTATATAAAGCGAAAATTCTGATTATTTTCATTTTATAACATTTGTTACACGTCAAGCACTAAGTTCTTTCCTTAGGCATCTCCTACTTCAGCTGTCAGGAAACTCCATAAAAATTTAGGAGTAAATAACTCTGACTTCTGACCTGAGAAGGGATCTCCTGCACACTCACATGCGGCAGCATAGCGTCGGCTGTGCTACCTGTACTGTGCCTGGCCTCTGGAAGACTCTCCCTAAGCAGACCAAGAAGGGGGAGGCGAGGATAACCTCTTCACCCCATGTAAATAAATGCAGGTGTAAACAAACGCAGCGGGTCACCTGAGCACGGGAAGGACTGGACTGCGTCGCCCTGACCCGTGCAGGCTGGGATTCAGCCCGCAGCCGGGAGCAGCATCGGCTCCACCGGAGTAAAGCCGAGCTCCCCGAGGAGGTAACAGCAGCTCCTCCGGCAGCGACATCTCACCCCAGCCCCTTACGGCAGGACAAGTCCTAAATCATAAGGTTTCACGTACTTCCCAAATTATTTATCGTTACTGTCGGAAACTATTTCAAAGAAAGGAACATACAGAAGGGGCTTGTGAAGCCAAACGTTTCCATGATGACCAGTTGTGCCTAGCTCAATTCTGATATCATGGGCTAGCAATAATAATGTGCCTCACAGTCCCCTTCCTTTCCTTCTCAGAAACACCATTTGCATCAACTGAGAAATGCTCGCCTTACCAACACATTCTCCATCCTTCAGCTCATATCCCAGCTGACAGCTCAGTTCCTGGAGACATTTAAACGATCCCACGGTGTTGACACAGTGCTCCCGCCGCTGGCAGGTGTGTGTATCCGTTACGCATTCGTTTATGTCTACAAGAAGCAATCAGACAATTCAGTGCCTCATATTTATCAATAAATCTGCCTCTTCCTGCTCTCTTTTGGAAGGAGCCAAAAGCTCATGTGAAACCATTTCTTCCAAAAGAAGGTCAATATAGACAGTGGTCTGATATAAGGATGTGCTATTTCAGCATCTTTTGTTACTCTAAAGTAGCTTGAGAGACCCAAACCTCATGGAGATACCCTCTGCCTCCCGCTCCAAACAGCAAATGCTGTGTTCACCGAGGACGGGGGATGGACAGAACTGATTAAAGGCAGAGTCAGGAGAGGGCTGATAACCAGCTTCCCATTTACTGCGTAGAAACCTCCTGGCTAAGTGAGGGAGAAAGTGATTCACGCTTATTGCTCATTAACAGTTTTTCACAGCTCCAGCTATATATCAGTGCTGCTGCTTTATGCCAGATAGACAGGAGCTACTGGTGTGGGATTGCTGCAAGAGATGGGTATGGAAATGTCTTGCCTTGCCGCAGCTGGAGTCACATAAGATATTTATTTCCTGAGGAATATAACATTAGATTAGGTTAGATTCACAAGAAAATGTGGAGAGAGGCTTCCTGAAGGCTCAAAGAAATGTGTAAAATTTTATTTCAATCTTTAAAGCGATTTGATTTCAGCAGGTGGAGTTATAAAAATTTTTTTTCACTTAAATACCAGTTCACAGAATAGAAGACACAATTTGGGAAGAAATATGCCCCACTTTTAAAATTACCCATTTGATAGGCTAGGGATGAAAGCATTTCAAAATCACGTTTTGCTCATTTCAGTAATGAAAGCTAGAAACAGCATGATGAACAAATATTTCTAAGCCATGACGGGTGGAGATAGGAAGGAGCAGGGTTTTTTTTTTTTTTTTTGTTTTTTTAATCATTCTCCCCAAAATCTTACAAAAATCTCTGCACACAAAGCTGGTTTCATACTATGCAATAGAATAAATATGATTTAAGTAAGGTTTTCATTTTGGCTGTGGAATGTCATTCCCAGGTAGGTACAATATCAGACAAATTATTTCCCCTTGCAGAGCACAAAACCAAGAAAAGTCATTTTAAAATCTTTTGTCTTATAAAACGCATCGGCTTGTTTTCTGCTGAACAGATGAGGAGGAGTATTGAGAAAGTTCAGCAGCTGCTGAATTCAGCTGACTAGAGACGTGCACTGAGTTCTGGAGGACCAGCCTGCTAGATGGGGACCATTTCACTTTCCATTTACTTATGTTTTATTTTCCTTTGCTATTGCTTTTCTTCATCCTCTGTGCATTTGTTTTCCAGAGCCAGCAGGTCCCTCCCCAGCCAGGTCACCGCTCCGGGCTGGATCCTTCTGCCAGTCCCACATGGTCATGGGGTACCTCCTCTGAGGGGCTGCTACCTGCCTACCCCAAAGCTTTTACAGGGTTATGTCCTAATGCCTGTACAGCCAGTTTTGCAATTGCAGCACATTAGCACAAAGTGTAGGCAGCAACGTTTTCATAAGCTGTCTTGGAAAAGAAGAGAAAAGAAAAGCCTTCACATGGTGGGAGAAGAATATGAGCTGCTTTGCTAGATTTCTCCCACCTAATTAGACTTATTTCTTAAATAAATACGAGATTTAAAAAAAAATTTATAGGAAACTGGCTATGAATAGGCACTTAACAGCATTCAAACTACTGCAAGTCTTTCTACTGATTGAAACAGGCTCTACAGCAGATCTGAGAAAAAGAGGGTTAAGATTTCATAGAGGAAAATAAATTAACATGATTTCATGTTTTGTCTATATTCTTGTTTCAACTTTCAGCTTTCCAAAGTCTTGGGAAAACAAGAAGAGCTGGCCAGAACACATCTGAAGAAATTAAAACTATGTCATCCAGAAAATTAGCTGCAGAATTTTGGGTTCAGTGAAAATCTTGTGCACAAGAGAATCTCTCAAACCTCATGGTTATGACCTGGGCTGAGATGCAAGATTTGAACTGTGAGCCAGTGCTCCTCGGTACGAGCGTGAGGGTGGGAAAAGCATCTTTAGAGACCCCGGTTCAGCGACGAGCTTGTCCAGGGGCAGCACGTAGGCTCGTGTGGGAGCTCTGCTCAGGCTGCGTTGCACCTACCACCCTTGCTTTGCTCTGCCATAAGGCACAAGGCAGGGAGGGTTGAATATTTGGCTCAAAAGAGTTTTATAAAACCAGACAACCTCTCTTTCTCTCCTTTCCCCCTGCTATTGATTATCCACAAAATCAAGAGTGCCAATACCCTGCCTCACTTGAGGACTGCAAACCAGCTCAACAAGCCAGTGACATTCTTGACAGAGCAGCGCTAGAACAAACGGAGTTAGGGTTTCAGCACGAAACGGAGCTAATGCCCAGCGCCGCAGCACCTTTTGTCTTCACCCGACACAGTCAAGACGACTGTGGGGTAGGGAAGAGGATATTTACAAAAATGGAATTAAGAGGAAAAACTAATTCAGTAATATACTGAAATGACAGTCATAGTCAATTTTTGACAAATTGACTAGGCCTCTGTGTGTGGTGGCAACATTCCTCACTCTATGTCAGTAAAAAGAGAGTGAAATATAGCCCCATAACACTTTTTTTCCTGGAACTATTGCTGAAAACAGGAACATTTACATGATCTATGAGTATATCTGTTGCATCTAAGAAGCTGACATTTTTGCAAAGGAATACTGTCGTTTACCTACTACTATTTTTTCAGTATACACTTCTTCTACATTAAATTCAGATTTTTGAACATTCTTCAAAAACATGAAATGCAGACTTTTTTGTCCTGCATCTGTACTCATGAATTCTTTTCTCTTCAAATTGCTTCAGCTCAATTTGCCGTATGGAATACATCCGTTTTTTTAGAACCGCTGTTCGTTTGAGACCACCCATCCCCTTCTTTAGTGGCTGTGCTCACGTACAGTCCCTATGGTTTAGCAATAAAGTGGCCACTTACTGGACTCTCTAACAGGAGGGAAAAGTTTAGATGGGTGTAGGAAAGAAAATAAAACAGTGGTCTTCTGTCAGCACATACGTGGGAGGTTGTAATGACTTTGCCTGAAAGTTACCAACAAAAGCGATCCACATTAAAAACATCCAGCCTGGCTCTTATCTCTGGAGAACACGGAGCTTTCAGGCCTAAAGACATTTTAATATCTACTCAAAAAGTTACACAAAGGTGGTGTGTGCATGCTATTTAAACAGCTGGTGGCTCTTCACTGTTGCCTTTCAGGAATTGTGCATATCTGCTCTTAAAGGTACCTGGAATTATAATCTCCCACAGTCTGACCAAAGGAAATTCAAGATATAAAAGGTTATCAGCTGTTTGCTGCTCTGCAAGGATTGTTCCTCCCCTCCCTGAAATATGCACGTAGTGACGTCATTAAAACAACAACAATTTGCAAACAAATTACCAAAGCTTTCCACATGGGGTTTGAGAGAGCTCAAGACGGAGCATACAAGCAGTTAAGCTAGGCAAGAATATCTTAGGCAAACACGGCTGCAGCAAGGCAGTTCAACAAATCAGAAACCACAGTCCGCTTGTGGCTTTTCCCTTTGACTAGAAAAGTAGCAAAAACATTAAATACAGCAAACGCTCTGCAAGCACCAGGCGCACAGCAGAGCTGCATACAAGCAGGGAGAACACCAGCGGTATCTGTTCGAAGGGAAGAGAAACGCCGTTTTCCAGATTGTTTAACAAGGATATCTGCAAAATGTGAACTGCCTCAGAGAAATACCAAGTGTGTTATTTAGTGAAGGATAAGAGGATCTTTTAGCTTTACAAGCAAGTGTTGCGTATTTCATTCTCGCTAGCAAGGTCTGAGATGTGTCTTCTATCAGTCACAGTAAAACTTTGCCATAATGTCAGAGGGAAGAGACCAGGAGAGGAAGAAAGTGAATAACAGGATCATCTTGGCATCTTCTACAGCACCTTCTGCCAAAGCTGCTGACAAGCATGCATTAATTTAGCCTCAAAGCACTGCTGGGAGATGTAGAAAAGGGAACAGGACAGATATATCCTCACCACACAGTCCAAGAAAAAAAAAATCAAGGGATTAAAGGGCAAGATTTTCAGGAGCAGAAAACACAGTGAGGCAGCTCCTTCAGCTGCTCACTTAACAGACCTTATTTTCAGAAGTGTGGTGTATGCACCAGGCTCCATTAAAGCTATGAAATGCACCATGCAGAATGTGGCCAACTGCACATGCTTCCACCTTCCAGTCTGATATCTTAACTGTAAAGGCATTTTCCTTTCCAGCAGTGTTCTGATACAAATTTAATGTAACGATATAGTTTAAATTAAATGTCTATGCTTAGCAGTATCTGATTTTTTTTAAAAAAATCTAGTTTTGGCAATTTAAAGAAAATCCACAAGATATTAAATCACATTCCTGCTCGAAACTACAACACTGTGTAAACTTTCCTGCTCTTGCCCTCATGCCATATGATGCTCATTAATCAAATGAGATCATAGAGCTTTCAAACTCAGGAACAAAAACAAATGCTGTGACACTGCAAGGTTGGGATGGTGAGAAATGCAATGCTCTAGGCATAGAAGAAGGACCATAGGAGAAGGACATAGGAGAAGGACAGGAGTAGGAGAAGACTACGTGTTCACACATGACATTATAGTCATAGGCAGCCCTGATTTCTGTCGCGAGCAGAGCCGTCCGTGGACATGGAGAGCAGAGCAGAGCCGTGCTCCGCTTTTCACAGCGTTACCACACAACACTCCCTCAACCCAGGTGCCTGACTGGCTTCTGGACAAGCATCTCGCACAGAAGCTCTTTCGTAAGTGCAGGACATTGTTGTCTGAAGCAAATGAAATCCTTATAAATATACCAAATGCTGGTAAAAGTAGATTGGTTTCTTAAATTAAATAGCAGCGGTGATATTGCAACACTATGATGCATCTTTGACTTTTATATTGAGATATCTGTTCCAGAATCATCAAAGAGATGATCTGAATTTTAAAACTTCACCATTTGGGGATGGATCTTTTCTGCCTGGAGCTGTGCAGATTTCTGGAGTAATACTTACGAAGTTTTGCTGCTGCTTTATGCCTGGGGATTTGGCAGCACTGACGCTGAGCAGAGAGATCAACTGTTATGTTGTCTTAGTCCAGTTTAACAGTCATCAGTACTGCTGTGGTCATCATACCTATGAACTTTTATGACTTTCGAGCAAAATTATATGTAGCCTGAGAATGTATTGCTAGTGAAAAAGCCAAATAGCATACAAATCATGATGTTAAATGGCTGAGCAAATGGTGCACATGTGTTTTTACTAACTCATACTGAAATGTCATATGCGAAGATGGCCAGAGAGCCTTTTAGCACAAATGGTTTAAATGCATTGCATAGCATGAAGAATTATGATGCTGTGGTGAACGGCTTATACCTATCATCTTACCAACACATTCTCTATGCCTGTTGAGTATAAAGCCCTCTGCACAGATCACTCTGTGGTTGACACAGGAGAATGATCCCAATGTGTTCACACATAATTGTCTTCTGGAACAAGCGTGAGCACCTGTGAGGCACTCATCCAAATCTATATCAACATATTGCAACCAAAAGGGAAAAACAGAATTCTATTAGAATGATTTCTGAAATGAGACAACATTTCTTTCACACTGGAGCTCTCTAAATGAAGTGTGTTGGAGCTGCTACAACAGCACCACGCCACAATATTTACAGTGTTACACTGAAAACAGGGCTGGAGCAAACCTTCAGCGACCGTCCAGTCCTCGCTCTTGTCCCTACACCTTTGTCACTGCAGAAGGAGTTGTTCTTAAAAACCAGGCAGCAGCGCAGATTCCCCGCAAGGCCTTCCTAGGGAACCGACTGCGGTGCATCACCGCTCATACCTTCACAAAGACGTCTAATAGAGAATACAAACATCCTCTTCCTGAAATTTAAACTCACTGCTTCTAGTGACATTTCTGAATTTCTTCATCTCCTGTAGGAAGGAGACTGCCTTGAAATGCCCATTTTGATTCTGACAATAATTAATCAAATTAGCTCCCACCACACTTGAGTAAGCAGTGCAGAGTGAACATTTATCTTGTGATATTAAATTCCCATTTTCTTCACAGACTATCTGGAATTTCATCAAAATGATTTGTTATTCAATAAGACGTGAGATTAAGAGTGATGTGAATCACTTGTGAACAGTTCTGAGCATCAAAAGCTTCTATTTGCTGGCTGCTATTGGTCCCATACTTACAGGTTTAAAATTACGGTAAGTCATAGGGCACTGCTCCTGACCTCCAAATCCTTGCTGTGCAAAGATCTCCTTTGTGACTGTCCAAATATGCTCATTTAAAATTATATAATGTGAATGATCGTGATGCAACTTTGAAATTCACTGTTCATCACCGCACAGGTCTGGACTTCTGAGCCATGGGAAAACCATAGAGCTACACCGGCTCGTAAGGGCGGGCTCCTCACCCCAGCGAAACCTCATCGATTCAGGTTTTCCAGGCAAGCAGAAATACAACCAAACAAAACCATCAGCAAGGCAGAGCTCTGGCTCTGAGGGGGCTCCCGGGGACACCGACGTGCCAGCTGCTCCCGTTGTCAGGGAAAGCTGCCTGCGCACAGCTGGACGGACGGGAGCTGGGCAAGGCCTGCGGAGACCAAAGGAGACCATGCTGGGCAGAGGCACCAAGAGGGTGGGAGGTCAGAGGAGAAGAGCAAAGGGTGACTGGACAGCAAATAATCCAGCTTGCCTTCAGTTGAAATTCCCCTGTGAAAGACATACTGGCTAGATGTGCTTCAGGAGTTATCTGCGAAGCAGATCTGCTATTCCTTCTGCCAAACCATTTCAGAGGCAGGAAGGTTTCCTCTGTGCTGCCACTGGCACTTCACAATACTGAAAATCAAGAACCCTTCGGGAAACACCTATGGATCTAAGAGCAGTGGGATCAATACTAAAGTCTTTTAGCCCTGTCTCCAAAGTGTATCTTAACCACTTACTCACCTTCACAAGAAATCCCATCAGCCATTATAGTATATCCAGACAAACAAGAGCAAACAACATTTCCTTCCACAATGTTGCAGATGTGCTTGCAGGGGCCATTATCTATACAAAATAAAATTGCAAAATATATTAAAATTCACAACACAGACCAGCTGAAGTTCCAAAACTCTGGGTCACCCAAATATAATCTCAGCTTTGGAAATGGGAAATAGTTTGTAAACATCTGTTCCGGGAGCGTTGATCACTACTTTCAACCCTCCTATCACATGGAAACACACCTGTGCCCCTCCTACCTGAATTGCTCACATTACACTGCACAGCTGCATTGCTTGCCCCAAACTAAATAGCAAGTGTGTAATAACCCTGAAATCAGAGCATAGCCTCGAATTACTGCCTCGTGGTTCCCCTGACAATTCTTCAGCCTTATGCCAGAGGTAACAAATTAAGGATGTGTGCTGAATTCAGACTGGGGAAGGGAGGATTGAAACTTTATTCCACCCTTCTAGACATTCCTCACGCGTCTGTGTCTGCAGTTTATCCGTCTGACATACCTTTACACTTATCCTGCTCTTCTTGTAAGGACACAATGAGCAGAGGCTGAGCCAGAGAGGCAGCTGGAGGGACAGTGGCTTCTGCTTCCAGCCTCGTCGCTTGTCTTCTGTCAGGATCTGTAAGGCAGAGGTGGATCCTGGATGGACCATCACATCCATCAAACATCCCAAGCCAAGAGCCCCCATCAAACCTTCCATCCCAGTCCACTGTGGTTTGTCACAGAAGGAAACATTTTAGTGACCTTGATAACTGTCTGTGTAAAATGCATGGAGGTGAATAACCAGTTCTTCAAGCTCACTTGTACTTGTTGCAAACAACCATCTGGTAGCACACGCATGGAGAGCTAATGGAGACACTCACAAACACCAGGGGCATAGACGAGGAAGCCAGGCTGGAAATAACTTCTGTAGAATAAAATGTGTCAACATCTAATTAATCAAGCAGCAAGTGTTAAGTTTTAAAATGCTGCTGTATACTGTAAAGACAGTGCCTGTCTTTCATCTGATACTCAAGAAATGAAGCAAAACTCAATAAAAATAGGCTCAAAAAAACTCAAAAAATAGGCTGCCCACCCCATTTCAACATAGGATGAAAAACAGAGGCCCATCTTTACAAGCACAGGATACCCCAGAATGACTTTTTCCACGGCCAAGTAGGAAAAGAAACTGGTATCTGTCATTAAGATTTTCATCAAACATCAAAGATGTCAGAATAGTTACAAAAATCTCTGTTACATCAATATGAATAATCCAATTTCTAAATATCATCAGAATGGAAGCCTGAATCCATAAGGCTAAATTCTTCCTTAAGAGGGATGTGCCCTGTTCCCGTTCGTTTTAGCTCAAGTGACACATGGAGCAAAGCGTGAGCCACCAAGTAATGACAACAGTAAGAGATGCAGTGTAACCGCTATACAGGTCTGGGGGGTGGGAAGAGTGAATTCATTTTAAAATGCAGTCACAGGTGTACAACGGGCCACGACACACCAGAGGAGAAAGCGAGACACCTGCCTGTGGCATATCCCAAATGATTTCCTCAGACAGAGATAAAAGAAGGGAGAAGTAGCTGAAGAGATTCCAATGTAAAGTTTCTTCTTGCCTCACAGAGCCTCTGCAAGAACATCACTTCCTCCAAGTCTCACGAAAATAGTGACACCTTTTAAAAAGCAAATTTGAATATAGAAGCATTCAGAGTCCAGCAAAGAGGAAATGCACTGGGAGATGAATGGAAAGACAGGTACTTATGTAAAAGCACTGCATCTAACCACAGGAGTAAAAATTACTCGAGCTGTGATACTAAAAGCTGCCTGGCGTGGGTCTTGACGCAGAGGCCACGTGGCAGACACACGCATGTGCACAGACAGCACCGTGAGGAGCAGAAGGCCCCCGTGCTGCCCCGGCAGGCAGAGCAGGCACCGTTTCGCCCTGCCAGCAGTGAAGTGCCACTTCCTTCTCCCAGCCTTTAACCTGACCCAGCACTCCACCCCGGGGCACCGAAATTGCCCTCCGTCGCTTTGGCAGCCTCCTGAGATCCTCACTTACTGCATGTCTCCTCTTTCCCTCTCTAAGGAGCCTAACTCTCACCCTGCAGCTATGTCAAGACTCGTGCTCAATACACACCACCACTTCAGGCTATGAACAGCTGGTGGGGAACGCCGGCAGCAGCCCTGCTTCGCCCCACTCCTTCCACACGTCTTGGGTGTCTCCTTCCCAGACCCTGCCCTCACCCGGATCCTGTACCTGAGCTGCGCTTTGCAAACCCGCTGCACCCCAGACAGCTGTCAGCACCGCAGCCTTGCAGAGCTGCCCAGAGTGCTGACCACCCAGACACAAAACGTATTAACCTAAACCCACAGTTTTAACAGAGTTAGCCACGCGAGAAACAAAGCAAAGCAAAACAAAAATATACATACGCTCCAGGTGAGCGAACAAGCCAAATTTTGCAAAACTAAAATAAGAACCATTTTCTTTACTTTTTTTGGATTAGGCTCTTTCCCTAGAATTTCAATATAAACACCAGAGCGGAGACAGCTGCCACAGAAATACTGTCAAATGCGTTATTGATGCAAGTGCTGTAACAGCATGTTGAGAGGAATGACATAATGAATGCTCATTATTTGGCTTGGGCAAAAAGTATTTGAAGTCTAAGGAATTTTGTCATTGGATGGCAACACTTCTTTTGCTTGTTAAATAATTGAAAGCACTTGTAACTAATCTAAGATTTTGACTTTTCAGATTATCTGATTTGAAATCTTGCCATTGGAGAACTCTAGACATCAAAACAGTTACAGTACAATAGATGTTCTTTCGGAGACTTCTACCACTTAGATATTTTTAGATACTATGTCATTGAAAGATGTTAATCATAGAATCATAGAATCAGTAAGGTTGGAAAGGACCTCTGGAGACCATCTAGTCCAACCCCCCTGCTCAGCAGGGTCACCTAGAGCATGGTAGACAGGGTTGCATCCAGGTGGCCTTGAAGATCTCCAGAGAAGGAGACTCCACAACCTCTCTGGGCAACCTGTGCCAGTGCTCCGTCACTCTCACAGGGAAGAAATCCTCCCTCACGTTCAGGCAGAACTTCCTGTGCTTCAGTTTCTGCCCATTGCCTCTTGTCCTGGCACACGGGAGTCGAAATTAAATATATAATAAGAAGGCAAGCAAACAAGGAATAATACACAGAGAAAATCCTGAAATCATAACCAGCAATCAGATTTGAAGAAGAAATTTGTCAGATGCTCAGACTAGGCCTTCCTATGAAGATAGGATTTGGTTCAAACTACTACTTCCCCTAATTTTCCAAAATCTGTGCTTTTCTATCCTGTAATTATCTTGAAGGTTTCTGAGGAGAAAAAGGAATAAGTCCATAAATTCTCGCATGAAAAGTGGACCTTTCTTCTTCTCAGTTCTTAATGGAAGATGCCAATCTAACCCTCATTAAGTTGTTAGAGATCATTGATTAAGGTGAGATTCCTGATTATAAACTTGATATGTCTGAGCAGTTGTCAGAGGAAATTTATAGAGCCTTGCTGTTCTGTATAGAGGAAAGCTTGGTATCTCAGTGAAGGTAGAAAGCCAAAGACATCATCATTCATGGTTTCTTGCCCATTTTCCTCACCTGGAGAACAGCTGGTCCCATCGTCTTGCAAAGTGAATTCTGGGAAACACGAACACTTGTAGGACCCCACAGTGTTTATACACAAATGCTGACAGAGTTCTCCACCGTAGATAAGACATTCATCCAGGTCATCTCCAGGCAAGTTATTTGACAGTTCAGCTTCATTACTGATGGACAAGGCTTCGTTGTGATCATCAGTCTCTGAAACTAACAACACAGCAAAACACAGAGCTTCTCTAACAACTACTTCTGGCATTAGCACCATATAGCATGAAACATCCGGCCATACAAACTCCAGATACAGTGAAATCTACCCGAAACAGTTACTCCAAGGACAAGAGAAAATGTATCCATCCTGAAGAACCGACTATTTTGCTGAAGGTCCACTACCTTCACTCTGTAAGGCTGGAGGCAGGCTGGTGCTTTACAGGAGGCACTGTGAAAAACGGGGACCTTGGCAAGTCACAAGCTCACCTTTCACATTGACTACTAATATCATTGCTATTTCTTGTACCAGGGTATCACATCAAGGCCCCATCTTAAATTGGCCTCACAGTAGACCCACACTGAATTTCTAATTTCAGAAGGAAAAGTTATCCAGTTAGTTGGTAAACTCCTTTCAAAACCATTAACTCCATTGATTTATAGCTACTTTTGTAGCTAGTGTGAGCTGTTTCATCAGATTGTCTGGGACTCACTTAACAACGACATGGTTATCCTGTCTTCCTGTCTACTGCATTTAAACATTGGCAAAAGCACTATCCCACTTTTCATCTACTGACCAAGTTTCTTAAGACCTTCTGTGACACTTCACTGTTCAGTGAGTTCCTCAGTCAGCTTCTTAAACACATACTTGCAAACTTGTGCTCTCCACTGATGCCACGCCAAAGTGCGTTGACAGGGCAATTTGGGGCTGCAATTGCTGCACATCAATTGTACATGAGCAGAAGATGCCAGTCTCTAAGAACTCTTTCACTCTTACCAGCAAGAGTTTTACAAAATAGTCAAAACCCTTGAGAGTGAACAGTTCCTGTAAAGAGGCTCTTGTGTTCTTTTCTGCAGAGATTTCAGAGACCAGAAAGATTTCCATATGAAAACACTGCTAACATTAGGTTGGACTTAAAAAGAAAAAGGAAAAAAAAAAAAAAAGAAAAATCCTCTGAGCATTAGAAAAAAAAAATCAAAGTTGCACTTAGGAGTTTCACAAGCTATGGTTTTCAGGAAAAAAAAGGAAACCAAGAATGCATTAGCTGTTCTTCATCTTTCAACTTTGTCAGTAATCTTTTGCAAACTTTCACATTTTTGCTTAGAAAATTGTTTAAAGTCTTCCTATTTTAAAAAGACTGTCCAAAAAAGAATTTTTGAAAGAATCCCCTGAGATTTCTAAATCTGATCCTTATCAAAGTTTCATAGTCTCTGAACTCTAGAAACGAACTCAGTGAGGTCTGAGCTAGGTCGAAATAAACCCTTGCGTTTGTTAGAGAGATGAGTTCATGCAAAGAGCATGGACAAAATTTTAACCCCAGGATATCTCTGAGGTTATCCATAAAGACTAAAAAAATCTTGCAATTCATAACAGATGCCTAAAGGGTGATGCTCAAAGGAACGTGAGCTCAGGCTGACAGAAGAAGTTTCGCTGCCTAAGCTCCAGATTTGCCACACTCCCTTAGTCGTGCCTCTTTGGCTGCAGGGATTTGACTTCACTCTTCAGGATCACTATCTGCATATGTTGAAAGAGTAAAAAAAAAAAAAAAAAAAAACTCGCAGAACTTGCAATGCTCTGCTGCTCCTCCAGTGCATACAGTGGGAGAGGTGCTATGATGTTCAGTGCTACAGTTGTATTTTTAGCTAAGTGGGTTATGAAATCTGTTCCCAGAAGGTTTCTTCGGTATCATAATCCCTGGCCTACTTTGGAAAAAAAAATCACAATTTGTTTCACGCAGAATCTTTCAGTTTTGCTGCTGCTAAAAGACAATGATCAGCTTCACCTTTGCTTCTTACATGGGTCCGGTGGCTTCCTGCCCACCAGTGCTCTAAAAATGTCTTTAACAAAAAAAGGAAAGAAATAAAAGGAAGGAAGCTGCCAGGCAGGTCTGACCTAGCTGGCCTTCACCCCATGTTCTGCACTGCATGGCTTTCATAAACACTTCTCACCCAGAGAACATTTCTTACCTCTCTTCGATGTGTGACAGGTCTCTGTACTCTGTAACTCTAGGGGAAAAAATCACTAAAAGGCAGGTTATGTTCTGAGAATCAGTAGCACCTACATATTTTTTCTTTTTCAAAACTGTTTTAAGAACAAGCGAGTCTCTACACTTGATCTGAGAGTGCAGCTGGTGCTGTTGCAGCATGACTCCTCCCAACACCTCCCATTACGATCGCCCAAGAGAGAGACCCTGTCTGCAACTTCTTCTCATTAAAAGTGAAGCACTTACCCTTCTCAGGTGTCACCGTCGGCAAAGGCTCAGGATGCTTTTTTATTTCCGGATGAATAAAGTGATCCCCCCCTTTGCAGCAGGACAGCATCACATGACTGCAGGGGTAGCCCAGATTTATGTTGGACTCGCAGGTTTTCCCCTCGCTCTGCAATCGCAGGCCCAGGTTACAGCAATCACAGCATTGCTGCAACAGAAAAAGACCGTCAGTAACAGCCTCTCTCAGCTGTCCTTCCGAGGGGAGCGCACGCACACGCCTGAAGCCAGTCTGCACTTTTATAAAGGAGCATCTGCAAAAGCAGTTAAGGTTTACAGAGCTGCAAACTAGCTGCACTCGTTTGGCCATGCCTACACAAGCGGGTCGATCACAGTCAGGATAAATGCACAGTCTAGCTGTGACATGCATTTCTGCAACAGGGCAAGCAACAGGGGTGCTGCAGGTCACCTCTGCCCAGCTCTTACTCACAGCCATGACTACGCATACAGCGTAAGTAAAATAATATAGATACACACTCGCTTGCTCTATAGTCTAGTTAGCTCTCTGAGGTGACGTAAAAGGAATTTAAAATACCTCGTGTAGACGTTAGGACCATTGGCAGCCTCTGAGCCCCATCAGTGTAACAGTAAAAAGTATTTTCTCCATGCATTACTGCTCTGCAAACCTATTGTAGCCTTTAAATACCTGATTGTCTTGGCCACCATCCCACTGAGACTGTGGCTGCAGAAAGGCTAGGGTGTACTCTAGGGATGATCTGCTTTTTTACTCCTTTCATGAATGCAGCTAAAGCAGCAGCACAAACGGAGCGCAGCAACAGCTTGGTGCACTGGGTTATCCCTGAAACGCACTCTCTCCTGGGGACTCCTCGGGTGCAGGTGGCAGGCAAAAGCAGTCCGTGCTTTACTGAGCCACAAATGAACTCACTGCACAGTTAGGCCAAAAAAGTACATCAGATAAATTATAACAGATCCCAAATAAGATTCAAAAAAGTCCTTATGCAGAGTGGATCCCTAATCAAGCAAGGAAGCAGAGGACCTGCAAGTCTCTGCTACAGAGGCGTACAGAGATCGTATGTGAAGGAAGACGCTTTCCTCGATTTGTACATGATGTCCCTGCAACCCCAATACAGAAACTTCGATGCCTGAGCTCTGGTGGAATAGTTACAAAATGCGGAGAAACGGAGTCTTTTTCCCTCCGTAAATCCTTCGATAGTCAAGATACCGAGGAGGGCAGCACGCGTTTACAATTCGCAGCCACACTGGAACAGCCTCTCTGAACCAGAAGTGATTTCAGACTATTCCAATATTCAATCTGTGACCAGGCGTCAGACACATAAACCAGTCATAATTCCGCCTGGCACCGGTTAGTTATGTCAACACAAAGTCCAAGAACGGAACAGAAGAAAACCAAACTGAGCTCCTGCCTCCCAGGAGAGAAATCTCCAACCTGGGGCGAGCCAACAGCAGAAGCAGCGTTGTGAGAGCAGGACACAGCACGGAAATGGAAAGGATCATGTTTCACGAGTAGCAACCCCAGACTGGCATTAGCATCGGCACCCGCTCTGCCTCCCCCAGGGAGACGTGGGAACCTGTGCGCTGACAGCCCAAACCGCAGGAGCGCCTCTGCTGAGCCACCTTGCTCCAGCTTCAGACCCCGCGGCTTTAGGGATCCTTCATGTTTCATGCACAACTCATAAGCATCCCTTGCATACTCAACCTAGGACCTTTGGATGCAGCTCATATTTATACCCCTTCTTGCTAATCTGAAATGTCCCAAAATGTCATAAGCAATAAAAGTGATTCACGTTTATAAATATGCAAGCCATAAAGAGCTGTCACTTTCTCCAAAGCAGAGACCCATATCGGCTCCCAAATACGTGTTTGTGACAAGTTTCTAGTACAGGTCCCTAAGGTATTGAATTATCTTTAGTACTAGTGGGATTGAAGTCATGTTCACAAAAGAATTCTTAAAAAAAAAAATATCTAGCTATAATGGATTACCATTTTGCTAGAAATGAAAAAAAAAATTTTTTTTCTCATCCTCCCCAAACCCAGAATCCTCAAATTCAAAATTCAGTTTTATAAACTAAAAATTTTTATTTTTTGTAAATATTTTTAGTTTTGGTACAATTTTTCAACTTCAGTATTCAAAACGAAAGAAGTTAAGAGTAATGCATGCTTTTACTGAAGTGCTGTTTAATATTGAAATTGTTGTCATGAAAAATACAGCCTTTTACAGTCATAATTTTGATTCACAATTTATCCCATGTGCAAGCATCACAGTGGGTATTAAATCAGTCACACACTTTTGTGTTCAGATATTTTCCAGATGAGAGCAAGTGCTCATTTTCCAGTGGAAAATGTGTTTACTGAAAAGTTCCTTCTAAAATGCAAAAACTTAAATGGTTTTAACAGTCTGTTTACCATTTTTAGAACTTTACCAGAATTCTATAACTGAATTAATAGCAAATATTACTATTTTTACTTTGACCTTGAGACTACTGTTTGTACACCAACATGGAGAAACATAGCTTGAGAACCGCTGCTCGATTCCCCACTTTTTGTGTTCCTCCCCAAAAGCATTCCTGCAACCCAGCACAACGGGGCTTCCGGCTGTGGCATGTCCAGTAGTGAGAAGTCCCTAAAACCACGTGCTTTTGCCTTAGAGGAAACAACATGGAAAACTGACCTAGCGTGCAACCGTACTGAACATGAGCCCACTAACTAGAAAAAAACCAAGAGAGAGGGAGCAGGAGCAGGAGAGGGAGAAGGGGAGGGGGAAGGGGTGCGGGAGAGAGCCTGCGCCTGCTCCCGGATGCACAAGTTCGGTGCCTTTCGCTCTATATTCTAATGCTAGACTCCAGACCCACGTAAGTAATAGTTTTGAGAGTGAAAAATTGTCACAGTTAATTAAACTTTAGCTCGGCAGTACATGTCCACGTATTTCCCTTACCAGTGAACAGTTATTCACGAGGGTCGCTGATGTATAGGAACAGACAGAACTAATAAGTTCCCTGCTGAGACAACGGAAGCTCCGCTTAAGCCTAGATACAGCTATGTAAATTATTATCAGAGTTAAATGAATTCTGAAATGCACCCTTCTGGCAAAAACAAGAGAGGCAGGCAGGCAAGATGCTGAATCTTCAGATTGGTTTAAATTGGTTTGGATCCATTGACTCTTCTAAAGCAAATCTCATTTATACCAGCTGAGGCAGTGGCTCATGCTTTGTAATTTGAACCATTGGTTAATGGTCTGCCTTTATTTATGAACAAAAGCCTCCATCATCATCTGAAATGCTTGCTCTTCTAGTCCACTGTTTTGTTTAACTGAGAAATGAGACTGCTATTCAAAAATGTAGACAAGCAAACGGTTCAGTAATGGGTTTCCCATTAAATCTTTGATTAAGTTTTGGACTATCATTTTCTGAACTCTGCTATACCATAGAGAGAAAAATTAAAATGTTATTTTCTAAAGTTATTTTCTAAAGTTATTCTAAGTTATTCTATTATTTCTAAAGTGAGGAAGCAAAAGTAATACAGCAGGTTAAATTTTAAAAATGAAGATGGAAATTACTCAAATCACAATTGCTGTGAAGTTCTAAAAGGGGGTGTATCCACCAGACAACCGAAACCTAAATGCAAACAACCCCAAATCCATAACTTTGTGTAATTTTCCTGCCTCATTCCTACAACTTTAAAATTTACTAAGCTGCATAATAATGTATGGAGAACTTCGTGCTAGCTGCCTGAAATGAAGATACCTCTTACTTAGAACAAAATCAGTAGAAGCGTCACAGCAACTTACCTTATACAAGGATCCTGCACAGGTCTCGCTTTCCTCCGGCCCGCACACGTCCCCCTCCTTCGCAGCGATCATGCCAGCCAGGCAGCTGTTCTCCCTTATGGTGGAGATGCAACACTGCTTCTGAGCAATTCTGCAAGGGATCGGGGAGGCCAAGGGTTAAGTGACATTCAGAAGACGTCACGGCGGGACACAAGGAACAACACGCAACGAATACCAGGGCTACCGGATTCACAGTACCTCCGAGTATTTGATCTCTATGACACACGTGTCTTTACTAATAAAATACAGATTGTACCACAGACCTTTGCAGGATATAGCTCTAACTCTCATTTCTAATAAAAACACGCACAGATAAAGGTTCTAGGAGCTCCCTGCTTAGGTCACTACCTCTCAAGCTCTGGTCAGGGACATCCTTTTCAGCTCATCTGTATTTGTGCAAAAGCCCATCGTCCCCATGTTTTGCTTCTCTGAAAGGGTAGGATCCCTCTTCCCTGCAGGCCTGGGGAAGGAAAAAGCACCTGCACACACCAACTCCTTCACCAGCCAGGAGTCTGAAGCTCCTGCCAGGACTTAAGATGAGTTAAATTCCAAATTAGTGTTAAACACATCCCCAAACCCATCTAACCCTTCCTTTCTACACCCTGCAGAGAGATTGTAACCCAGAATTTGATCACTCCTCTGACTCAGGTTATCAAAGAGAAGATTATAGGTGACTTGAGCATTATATACAAAGCACATATGGCATATACATTTACTATAGATGGCTCCTCAAGCCAACATTTTAACAAGATTCACTGAAGGTTGAAATGAAACAGATTCAAAGCATAAATAAATGGCCAATTCCCAAATGCCACTGAACAGCAGTTCATCAGAATAACAGAATACTCTTCTCCACTGACTATTTTTAAATCTATACACGGATTTTTTCCCTCTTCCAAAGACCTACCTCTTTCTTTCATTCATACATACAAATTGGCAAGCAAAATGATCACACAGTCCCTTTGGATTTAATCCAGACCTGTGCGCCGGGCCTGGAGAGGCGCATGCCTGGTCGCGGGGAGGGCAGCAGCCCTCAGAAAGGAGGGCGAGGAAGAGGAGGAAGCTGCTACACCGTGTCCATCAGCTGCAGGTTGGGCACACAGGGCACAGAGGAGTGTGTTAAACCTCAGAGGATAAACTGCTCTATGTTACTAGCAGCAGTAAATCTCTATTTTGGATTGATTTGGTGGCATGAAAGAATTAGACACGATGTTCCTTTTTCCAAGAATAACCTTGATACCTTCTGCTGCTGCGGTGTTACCAGCACACTATCTTTCTGTGCAATGATGAGCAAAAGGTTGATACATTTTACCAGCCAGTGGCTCAGAGCAAATCAAGTCCTGCAAGAAACACCTTTGCACACAAAAAATATTTGTCAGTCGTGTGCCATTATTGCTGCAATAAAATAGGATTGTCCTAGGAAACAACACCCTTTCTCATCTGACAACAATGCATTTCCAAGTCACAGCTTTCATCCAAACGTTTCAATAAAAAATAGAAGAAGATGTTTCTTATTCCAGTAAAAACTAGCCAGTGGGAGCCATTTGCACAATGTCAGTGGCCACTTGTGTCAGCTTTAGGTTAATATTTTTATGCTAGATCATGCAGGACAAATGCAACCAGGAAACAGTGGTTTGAGATCAATTACAGGAAGGGGATCATCATCATCATCACATACTTTGTTCTTAATAAAGTTTGTTTTCTAATCTGGTATTAATCACCAACTAGGAAAATACATTTTTTGAAATATGAATGGCTATTGCCCAAATATATTCAACAGTCAGTAACTTAACTATTATTGCTTTCATAAAACACCCAAACTTCCTAAAGGTTTCTTAGGTTTTTTTCTAAAAAAAACCCCTAAACCAACAGAAAACTATTATAGTTTCTGAAAATGCAAAGTGTTTTTATGTGTGTGTACACTGCTAAAACACCAAAATTTGTACAGATTCATGTTCTTCAGAACTGTGACATTTAGCTATGAGAAATTCTTTTCCAGTGTGAAATACATCATAGAAACACAGTATTATCTGGAATATTTCTAGACTTCTTCTAATTTAGCATTTCTTTAACTGTATCAGTATGGCTCAGTTTTAGGTATTCTGAAAAATGAACTGGGAATGAACGTTCTTAGACAACATAGTGTTGTTTCTTCTTCATAAACCTACTCTTAGCAGGCCAGACAAATAAATGGTTTGTTGGTACAAAGAATATCCAGAACATTTCTGCATTAGAGAAAAATCCCCAAGCTATCACCAGTGCAATGACACCAACGTGTCACCTCTACCTGGGAGCATCGGCAAAAAGCAGGAGTCACACTCGTGCTGCTAATCTACGTGCCACCCAGATAAACATGGCTCGGTGCTGATAAAACACATTCCAGTCATGAGATTAAACCTACTGTGGTGGGTCAGATCAAATTTCGGGTAGCCTGACACACTCCTGCCAATAGGGCCAGCAGCATGTGCTCAGGGGGCACCTTCACATCTCGCAACCGAAGGAGCAGCTACACCAAACTTGCTTCGTTTTAACTTCATTCATCTCGTTACCACAGATGATTTCTTTCTGGTAGGCTCAGCTGTAACAAGTTTCTCTGTTGTAGAAGTCATTCCTAGGAAATTTCTTCCTGCTGTCTCTTTAGAGGACCACTGTGTCCATACCCTCAGCAAAAGCAATCAGATTATATTTTAAAAGACTTCAAACAAGCAATGCTTACTTTACTGCGTAACACTTGAGAGGTCTGGAGGAAAGGGGCAGATGGGAAAATTCATACTGTAGTGTGGTGGGGTTTCGCATACAACCCGCAGGCAGGCAAAAAACACCTCAGCATGTCCCTGGCTGTGCACGACGTTGCGACTGTCTGTTAGCGTGTGGGGGACATTGCATTTCACACATCGCTCACCACCAGCCGCGGGCAGCCAGCTCTGCGCTAACCCTGAATTGTGTATTTTTAAAGCCTCATCCTAAACTTGATCATCTCCGTTAATACATCTGCCATCCCAGCTAGCGGAGTTGGTCACTACACTGAGATAGGCCAAGCCTGCCTGAACAGAAGACATCCAAAGAAATCAAGATGCAGCAACAAGTAGCTTAACATCTAAGTCTGTGTCACTTAGAAACTCCAAAATGGCATTTGGAAGTGACAGCAGTTGAAAACAGCTGAAGAGAAAGCAGAGCTACAAGCTCCACAGACACGCTCCACATCCAGCGGCCTCAGCTGCAGACTGGGCTCTCTGGTGCACAGCTTGTAAAGCCCAGGTATCGACAGTCAACTAATCAGGCAGAACAGTAACTAGCTAATTGTTGCAACTAATATCTACCTTTCGTATTTTTTATTCTTTAGCTAGGGAGTAGAGCTAGTAGCAGGCTCTGAGGAGCTTGCGTTGCTTCCCTCATCTGACACATGGGATGGTGAGCGAAGGTATAGGTACCCGCACGGTGAAAAGCTCTGCATGCTGGCCCACGGCCTAAAGGGAGTAGTAAGTTTCTATCTACACTTTCAAGGCTTTGAGGCCACAAATTCAAATACTTCTCTAAAAGAAACATTTTCTTTACGCAGAATATTCACAAGAGTTTCTTAAAATCTTTAAAACAGGGATGACACAACTGAAATTTTGAAAGTAAAATAAATGAACTGATCTCATATTCTTTTAAATCCTGAGAGATTCTCATGGACTAATGCGTTCTGAATCTGGCTTTTCTATCTAAACTCAACCTCAGATGTGCAGGTGCAACTCATTAATGCATTGGATTTGCACTTACTTAGGCCTAAGCTGGATTTTTTTAATCTGCCTTTACTTCATAGACAGTTGGTATGTGTCAATTATGTCATGCTAAAATTCAGTGGAGAGGATTATACTCTCCCAGTAACTTTGCAAAGGTGCAATGACGCTATAAAATTGATTTTCTAAAACTGATTACATCAAATTACTTTAACGCTAAAATGCTGAGATCAGTCTTAGAAGAATCTACCTGGCTTATGCTGCAGCATTCGGGTTGCAGAAAATTTTGCTTTTGGCCCTCCCAAAGGCTTATTCCAGATTAGGGGGAGGCAAAGCAGGGAGAAGAGAGAGAGAGAGAGGAAGAATTCAGTCAGCATTATGCAATGATCATGTTAGTCCCACCATCTTCCTTCTGATGCTGAGCAGTTTGAATCTGGTACCCCGGCTCAGACCAGATGCTACTGAATCCAGCAGCATTATCAGGACGTCTGGTACCCTCCAGCTGAATAAAGAGAGCAGAACCAGCAGCCATTTATATTGGCCAATAAACATATCATTTAATGATATGGATAATCATTGCATTTAGCACTTGCCAAATGGAAGACAAACACATTAAGCTACTCTGTGCTTCTATTTATCTGCAGTTCCACGGATGTGCATAAATTTGGGAAACAAAAATGTGCTCTGTTCATGTGACAGAGGAAGAAGAAACTGTAGAAGGCTTTTGTTTAGATCAGATATTGCAGAAAGGGAGGGGGAAAACCTTCTTCACGTTGCTAGTCTACCAATATTTTACAAATGAATGAAGCAGATCCCTGTCTCCTGGAGATCACGTGAACTGACCAAACATTTGGCTTATTCTAATGGGTTGCTCACTAAATTAATGAAATGCTCAGTTTTTGACTTACGTACCTGCAAATATCACCGTCCATTCCACTTATAGGAATTTCTGTGCATTCTCCATTGTCTATAGCCCACTGCTGTCCAGCTCCACAGCAGCTTTCAATCAATTCCTTTGTGGAACCTGTATAAAACACACACATGGAATATTTTGTATGGAATGGATTGGTATGGGGGTTTGGATTTGTTTTCTTAATTGAGAAGAGATTTAAAATAACAGTAGTTCAGCATTTTGACACATTTCATTTGGTAATATGCAAAATAATTTGATTTTCCAACATCAAAGAATGCTATAATATTCTGGGGAAAGGGAAGAGAAAGAGTTCTTGCCCAGCCGAACCTCTTGACTCACCACCAGGATCAACAACTATTTTGATACCATCTTCTGAACGGAACAGAACTCGGGCTTAATCAGTCTTCAAGTACCCAAGCTCAGGCAAGGCTGCACTCAAACATGCCTTTTGTGCATGTGCTCCAGGTTATTTGAAATACAAAAGATTAATTCTACATAAAAATATATCTTTACTACTATTCAGAAGCACTGTCTCACATTAAAATTCACTGGGCTGGATTTTAATCTGTCAGTAGTTTTACAACGGTGCAGCACTACTAAGAGTAGGAGAACGACTCCGCCAACAGGTCAGAATCTCTAAGGGCCAGAACCCAGATGTACCTCTTGAAAGGCCGAAATCAAATGTACTCTACTTCAAGAGATATTTTAGTAGTAGAGTCTGTACTTACATATTGCACCCTGCAGTGACAGACCTATGGAGAAGCACCAGCCCTTTAGGTTAAACACACCGGAAAATGGAGGAGTCTCCTGACACCCACAGTATCCTGACGTTACCTGGTAATGTCTTTCAGTGAGGCATGGTATAAGCATATGCGAGTTTTAAATAGAGTAAAAAAAATAGTTTGAAGATGACTCCATCTTTGGAACCTCTGGAAAAAAACACCCATTCTTGAAAAATCCTGTTTAGTCACTTAGTGCAAGTTGATTTCCTAAGCCACTACGCTGGTGTAACAGTGACTTCACTATTGCTAGTTGGGCTAGTGTGAAAGGAGTGTTCAAGTAAAGTTCACAAACCAGCTACAACACCCGAACCGTACGCAAGCTCGACACACTGCACGCACGAGCCTCAGCTGCTCTCCTACGCTGACTTGCAAATACAGAGTTTCACGTACGAATAACAACCAACTTAAATGCATTCCTTGTTACAGTCTCTTAAAGCTCTCAGTATTTAACAGGAGGGGGTTTTGATAAGTGTGACATGTGTAGTGCTAAGAAATAGTCTGATGAAGCAATTTCACTCCTAGGACAAAGCACGTATACCTAGAGGGTCCCAGGGCTGAACTGGATGCTTCAGTTAGTTTAAGCCGTAATCAAAAGGCCTAGAGAGACATAACTATGACTCTGCTGACGAGCTCACGCAAAACACAGGCACTCATACGTAGAAAAAGAAGGAAATGTAGAACACTGCACTACTTCATACATTTTGCCTTGTAGATTTCCATGTAAGCAAATTTTCCGGTTAAAGTGAAATATAAACTAAACTAGTAGATCTGCGGGACATGGGATATCTGCTCTGTAGAACAGACTCAAGTCAGGTCAGACAGGTCACAAACACTGTTTTATGGAGAAATTCACCTTGTGATCGGACATTTGCCATGCTACTGAGATGCAAATACTGAAAAAAATCACTAGCACAAGCCAACTAAATTGACACCAGAGTGCAAGGAGCAGTAGGCAAAGAGTGTCCTACTGCCCCAATAGGCAAACCCTCCTCGTCCGTGCAGCGTGTGGGCTCCACCATGCAAAACAGCAATGGGGCAAGTGGTCTCCCCTCCCACCAGCTAACAAGTATGCAGCTGTGGCCGTGTGCTTCAGCATTAGTTATGCAATTCTCAGTTAGAAAATGATGAACCATAAGAGGAACCAAGAAGACCAAAAGCCCCCAACACTGTGCCTAGGGTTGAATTGTGTCAGGTCGGTGGGTGCCAACGGGCCGTAGGTAGCTCAATACCTGAGGAGCCCCTGACAACCACTCAGCACCCACACACACTGCAGATAGATGCATTTTCAGGATCAAACTTCTTTGCCAATTTCTAGATGAATCTCTCCTGAGCCACCTCAGGGGGAGAGGGGCAAACTTCTTTCTCTAGATGGGTTTTAGGAATGATTGTGCTACTGCAGAATTGCAGGGTGGCTGCTGAAGGTGCCATGCTCTCCAGTTAAAACTCAGGAGGAAAAGTAAAAATTTGGAAAACAGTCTCTGTAGGACTGGCCTTGTGCTCTTCTGATCTATTAGGGAATTATATTCGAGTCCATTAGAGCGCCTCCGGAGCCACTGCAGATCTGCTCCTGTCAGCAACAGAGAACCCTCCCCTCCTGAACATCAACAGCAAGGTTAGATGACAACTTCTCCAATACGCCAAATATGCTAGGGAAAAATAAAATAAAATAAAAAAAAATAAATAAAAAAAGGATCCTTTCTTTTGTCTGCATTTGGTATGCAGTGTCATGCCAAAAAAAAATCTTTACAAAACTGCAATATTTTCTATTAGTGAAACATTTGCAGAAACAGCTACAGTTCAAAACGTGGGTATCGAGGCTGCACCGTACACCGTACAGAAGGCAGGAACAGAGAGGGCAGCGCCTGCGTTACCAGCACAGTTCTGCTGCCTGTCGCAGAGGTATGGCAGCTACCCTGCATCTCAGTCAATAGTCGTGCCTTAAGCTGTACCTTATCTGGTGGAGCTAAGTGATCACAGGATCTCAAGGTTAAGAAGTTCAAATGAAGTGTAGTACTATCTTCAACGTTAAAAAAATTGGCACTTAGAGAAATCATGTCACTTCTACACAAGACTATTCCTTTGTACTTTCTTACAATTAATTTAGGAAATAATACTAGATTTTGGAAACAGGAAGGTTCACTTGCTTTATGAAAATCAACTAGAAAGTTTAAAAACACTTACACAAACACAGATAGCACTTGCTATTGTAAAATGTCTGTTCATGAAAAAAAAGCAATTTAAGAAACTGTATGAATGGTATGTAACAGGAAGAGAAAAGAGATAGAAGAAGAGAGTACTTGTCCCATCTCTGACTGAGAGCTGGAAGAAAAATGACCATATGTCCTTCCCCTCCACATTCACGCACCCTCCGGAGCGGGTCACTTCACACGCGTTACAGAAGTCCCTTAGCAAGTCCCGACCCACGTTTGCTTTGGCTGAGCCCTGTTTGCTGCTCAGGATGCCAGATGAAACATGATCTCGTGGCAGTCTAGCAGTAGGATGAAGTCACGGCACCAGGGACAGAGAGGACGGCTTCGTTTCCCTCGAAGGCCATCTCGGAGCTGAGCCCAAAACTACTGCCGGGGTCGGGGCGGGGGGACGTCTCTGCCGGGACGCCGGGCCGGGATGCCACGTGGGGGCTGCCTTTCTGGTCTCCTCGTGGCCACAGAGCGGCTCCACTGAAAGTCCATCTCAGAGTAGGAGCTCGTCATCGTGGGCAAACAGGGACACTAGGAATTTCAGACTGTGCTTCCCGGGTTTTCAGTTGAAGCATTGCACCTTTTTAATTTTTTCACGGAAAAGGGAAAACGGTCTGGGGAAAAATGCCTTCTTTGTCACTAACTCGGCTGAGCAACGCACGAGATCAGCGGCAGCGACAGACTCGACCCGTCGCAGTAAGCCGGTAGCCCGGGGCATCGAACTTCCCACGACCACCCACCAGCCGGCTGTGGCTCCCCAGCCCCTATTCACATAACCGCTTTTTATGCCGCCAGCGACCAACGACGACCCCAGAACAGTTGCATCCGTTTTTCCAGTCTGCAGTGAGAGGGAGAACTGGGTGTCCGCTGCCGTGTGACGAGCGGGACGCCAAGCAAACTCCTCGGGAAAGCACGGGCCCGGGGAGGGCGGCGGAGCAGCACCCTGGGCACAGACCTCTTCCCTGCTCCTCTCAGCCTTTATTTATATGTTGAAAAAAGTGGAAAAAAATGGGGGGAAAAAAAAAGGCTGTGCTTTAGTCTTGAATTTTTACTTTGTTTTCTCGAAGGCCCGGGGGGGGGCCGCCCAGACCACCCGCACGGGCGCCAGCCTGGAGGCGTCCGCCTCGGCCCCGGCTGCCCCCACGCAGGCGTGCGCGGAGCCCCGACACACCACCCGCAGGCTGCAGAGCCTGCGTAACGCAGCACATCAGCACCGGTGAAAATACACTCGTGTCTTCAAAGCCGTATGAGTCACAAGAGTCGCTGCATGACACGGGAGGGATTATATATGCAGTTAAACTAGGCAGGAAATAAAGCTGGTACCAGATAATTACAAAACATTGCAGTAATACAGCTTTCCAGCCTCGCTTTTCTTCAGTGCCTGGTGGAAACTCCATTCATTTTACCAAATGCAGAAACACATTTTTTGTTACAGTATTGTTAGCTTTAAAGCTTGAGAAAGCAGAACTCACTAATCTATATTAATCTACATGATATATAATTCAAATAAAAATGAGCTACTCATTGCTCACTAAAGATTCAATACCAGATTGCTGTATTGAAGTGCCATAATATTAAGCAGTTATATTTACAAAATATATTCCCTTTCATTATGATCTTATGAATAATTAAATCAAGGATGCAGTTATAATAACTGAACAAAGTATTGCATTTTATCTCAATCAGGAATTAGAAAAACTGAATAATTCATAATAGGACTTGCAGTCATTAGCATGGATTTATGAGAGTTTGATTATACATTAGCAAGCACAAATATATACAGCTAGATGCACGCACATGACTGAAGATAACAGCTTCTAAACTGGATGGGAACTTTAAGCTATAATAGACTTAGAAATACTTACAAATTCAAACAGGGTTTTATTTATTTGGGGCTTTCAAGATATTAGCAGATTTAGAAGTAGATTTGCATCTGCTCAGTGAAAGAAAGTCATTTTATTTGAGAACACCACAGTCGTGAGCGCTCCTTACACCGTGCATCGCCGATACTGCGCGCAGTCACCTAACAAGACACCTGGCAACAGATAAATCGTTACAGGCGAACGGCTTCACCAGAAAAAAGAAAGTAATTTCTCTCAGACTGTACTACAAAACAGCAGCGTGTCTCCTCGCTTGTTTTCAATTTATAAACTTATCTCTCACAATTATCTTCCTACATCACCCTGCAGATACGAACTAAAGTACATTTTGGCCTCATCTCAAAACCGCGTGTGCTGTCTTTCGGACACTCAGAATTTGACTCGAGAATTTAGAGAAACGTTTTTCTCTCCTGAGGATTTTAATTCGCCCTTCGCTGTGCCTTAACTCAGGGTGTCTGCTGGCACCCGCTAGCCGAGGGCCAGGCTCTGGCTAGCGCGGCCCCCCGCACCCATGCGTGCCCACGGGCACCCATTGCTGCTCCCCGCACCCCCCTGGCACCCATCACTGCCCCCCCGCACCCATGCGTGCCCACGGGCACCCATTGCTGCTCCCCGCACCCCCCCGGCACCCATTGCCGCCCCCCGCACCCATGCGTGCCCACGGGCACCCATTCCTGCTCCCTGCACCCATGCGTGCCCACGGGCGTGCATCAAAGGCAGATATTTCAGAAAGCTTAGCTGAAGCTCGAACATTACACTGGGGGCGAAATTTGCAATTAAAAGTAGCTAAGTTGATTTTTTCTTCTCCGCACCGTGACCCGCGGGTTTGTCGGCAGCGGCACGCAGGCAGGAGGCCTTTTCCGAGGAGCCTTCCCCACACGGCTTTTCCAGGGTCCCAAGGTATGTTTCAAGAATAGAAAAAATCAACAAGCTCCGTGGCTGGTCAAGAAGAGAGAGAATATTTCAGGGTCTTTTCCAGAGCTTTTTCCACACCAAATTAAAGTATCACTGACTTCAGCTTCACCTGAACTTTCATTCAGAATATCTAGGCAGTTTAGCACCCCCGGCCCTGCAGCCTTCCTCCATTCTCACTTTAGTTTTCCAGCTCTGCAGAACACTTGCATCAACGGGCTATCTCCTACTTCGCAGATACGCCTTCTTTAAGCAAATGCATAGAGTCACTGTAGAAATGAGAACTGACTACGAGCTATCAGCTTTGTTTTCTCCATCATTGTTTAAAACGTTCTGCTATCCACCAAGGTCGCGGGCACGGCGTAAGGCTGAGGCATTTACTCACACGACGTGAAGAGCAAACACTGATCAGTCACGCTCACAGATTCATCCAAGCTTTAGCTGGCAAGCAACGGGGTAAATTGTGACCATTAACTTTAGCGGTGCCAGAATTTCACTCACTTAAAATGTGTAAAAACTCTCCTTTCTACTAAATACATTATACAACCTTGACACCTTAGAAAGAGTGCTAAAAGGTCACTTTTACCCGTGGAGAGACCCATGCAGGCACAGTGCAGGGCTCGGGTATAACCACGAGGTAGCTGCAGTTCAAAACCAGTATTTTGCCAACCAGCCTGGGCGAGCGCTGGTGCGGAGCGCGCCGCTGCCTGCCCGCCTGGGCGCCCCTCGCTCCAGCCTGGGCCGTTAACTGCTGAATCTCCGCTCGCCTTTGAGAGAGGCAGCCTTCGTACCACCATACCCGAGCCAAACCCTTGCTCTCGCAAGGAAGCGTGCTATTCAGCAGCTATACCGGAGCAAAGCAACTAATCTGCCCCAAAGTTTTTGTGCTTTTGCTTGGCTTTGACACCTTCGCCTTTCAGGGGAAGGCTATCTAGCCCTGCAGGGCCCCGGGCACGTGCCCTTCTCAAGAGTCACTCGCTCACACTGCAGAAGCAAGGTAGTTTATCCTCTCCCTTTCGAATAGCTGCCTGAGAACACAAAACTACGTACCACGGCAAGCAATGAAAAAGAATTACATGGGACAGCAATTAACTTCCCAGAGTCCTCCAAATACGGAAGATATCTGCTTTCAGTTTGTTGGGGGGGTTTTATCTGCTCCATTCTCTTCCTCATTTACAACTTTAAAAAGAAAAAAATTCAAATGCCATAGCATTATCCTTAATTCATTGTCATTTCTTATGAATAGTTTAAGAGATTTTATTAAATTCATTCATAGAATATCATCGTTTTGTTACGCAGTGTAACATGTTCTTAACTTGATTTATTTAAAAAGCCTGGGAAGACATTTTAATGAGCAAAGATAAAGAGGGGAACATTTATCTTGGGAAAGATGGGGAGGGAGGGAAGGGGAAGTGACAACACAGCACCAAAACCAGCTGCTCTCACTTCGGACTGAGCTCTCACTCACGCCATAAGGCCGGGCTGAGCTTTCCTCAGGACCTGCTCCCAGCGAAGTTAGAGCACGGCTTGTTCTGTGCAGGTTCCTGCAGGCTCCTCACAGTGCCCTGCTGCTCAGCGGAGTATGTGACTCTAAATCCCACTGAAATGAGAGCTGCGCTGGCGTGTTTCCGTGAGCAAACGCTCAGTTAGCTCACTGCTGGGGAAGGGGCTTATCCCCACCTGCGCTCGTCAGGCTGTTAGGCTCCTCTCGCTGGAAATAACGAATAACGAGCAGATTGCAAGAGAAATACGTGCTGAGCAGAGAGCTCAGCTCACAGCTCACGGCTTCAGCCCCGTGCCTAATCCTTCTCTCCTCTCTCCACCATCCTCTCTTCCACTCCTAGCGGACTCAGTTTGCTGTGCCATCACCAGAGCAGTGCGAGCAAGGTCTACCACCCTTGCAGCACCATTTTAACATTTGTATAGCAAAGGATTTTTCTGCTCTCTCCTCCTTTCTCCAAAGCCACCTGCATCTCTTCTTAGAAATCCATCCATCCATCCATCCAGAACATGCTCTTGTTATATTGCCTTCACTCCTCGGGAGGCATCTGCTTTCCATTTCAACCTGAAAATGCTCTGTTTCCTACATTACTCTTCGTTTCATAAATTCCTGATGCTGGTTCACTTGGCAAAATATGAAGAGTTGTGTCTGCCCAAAGGCACAATGAAAAACTGGATAAAACAAACCGAATGTTCTCATTTTACTGTGCGCTGTACAATAGAGACATACATCAACATAACCTCAGCCCGGAGTGCTTGGCAGATTTTGTTCAAAGTGTGAATGAATAGCAACCTTATATTCCCTCTGGCTTTAGTTTGGGATAATCCTTCTAAGTCAGAACTTGCATTACCTGTGCCAAGGGTCAGATAATTTAGACTATATTTGGTCTTTAACGTTTCCATGACAGCACCATTTATTAGCTCCAGGTTGGAACGGGGGAGGGGAGGAAAAAAACTACATAAATTCCTTAACCTTTTTTTGCAAACTAAAACCCTAAACAGTTTTTCTGCTGGCTTTTTACAAATTTGGCTCATTTCGATGTTCCCTTCTATCAGTGAGTTTCAAGCGAAGCAGCTCATTCACAAACACCCTTCTGCTCGCTACAGTAATAACTCAAAGCAGGCTTAATGTTTCTTGCCCTTCAGCGTAGTCTTGGCTATATTTACCTCCTCAACTTTCCTTCCCCAGATTTTGCACAGAGTATATTTATGCTGTCTATTAGCTTTAAAAAGAGCTGGGGCTTTCAAAAGCCTGGTTCTGATTACCCTTGTAATTCGTGTCTGAAGAATTATATCTTGGGGGAGAGCATGCTCTGTGCATGTCCTTTTTGTGACTAGGTAGGCTCCCGTCTTCAAAGATGGCATTTCTACCAGCCTTGTTTAATTTTAATTTAAAATTTAAAATTAAGAAGGATACTGTTTATCAGGGGATGTAGTCATGGACTGTCTTACAGAGCACTTCGGAAAATCAGAGTGGATCACTGAATTGGTAGCAACTCGAGCACATAGTAACACAAATGCTTTCAATATGTTCTTACCCAAGGATAAGCTGATCTGAGATTATAGAAGTAAATGAATTACAGAAATAATATTCCAATTAAAAAAAAAAGCCAATAAAAATAAAGGGACAAATGCACGGGTGTAGGTTAAGCTTTGATTTCAGGCGACGTGCTCCCCTCGGCTGGGTGCGTGTACCCACACAAGCAGCAGTGCACGTGTTTCACCAGGTAGCGATTCAAACGCACACATGGCAATATTCGGGACAGCCGTGCATTAAGACGTGTTGCTGCTTGAAAATTCAGGAGCATAGCAGTTAAAAGGGTCTGTGTTTCAGACTAGAAACATTGATCGAAGACGAGCCAAGGTATTGAGCCATTTTAGAGGTCAACTGCTTAACAATACCAGGCACACATCAATCCTGCAACCTGTAGAAAGACATAATTTGATCCAATACAAATCATTGTAGAAATTGCATTTTTTTGTAAAGCCGCAGAGGAGGATTTATGTTTGCACTTGAATAGTATCTTTGCTACTGAGGCACAGAGCAGCGGTTTAGACACTGCACATACATCTAAATCAGCTCTAGCGCAGTCACTGGCACAGCTATGAATATGCACGTGAAACCAACGCCCTGCTCATTAGTCTTTTGGTTGCATTTGTGAGCCTTTAGATATTTGAGTTCTACAACTCTGGTAACTGGAAAAAAACAAACATACAGATGACCATATTTTGATCTGATTTGATCAGCACAACCGCATACAGCTCAGGCTACAAGTACTCACCCTGCTCTGCACTTCAAGGATAATCCACCCAGAAATCATTCACAGAAAAGCTCATGAATCATTTTGGGGGGGAAAAAAAGTCAAGATTTTCTTTCTCTTCATGACCAATTTATGCACAGAAGAAAAAACTGAAATTCATCAAGCCAGTTATTCACTGTGAATTGAACACTCATCTCTATTCAGGACCATTGCTGAAACAAACTGGAAGGCTTTACGAGATGACTCACTCCCCGGCTGCTGGTGGCAGCTTGTTTTCTCTCCTATGTGTTTCAATACAAATCCCAGAGTAACTTAATATGCTGTTAACAACAGAAGCAGCAGCAACAGCCAAGCAGACCATCAACTTAACTTGAACAGGTTAAAAAAAAAAAAAAAGAGAGAGAAAGAAAAAGAAAGAGAGAGAGATCACAAGCGAGCATCCGCCAGCATCCTGACCTCCAGCACATCCCACGAGCCGGCCGCCTTCCAGGTGAGATATTGCCCTCCAGCTCAAGTCAGGTTGAGGACTGGTGACCAGAAGACTTCGAGCATCAGAGGAAGGAAGCCATTTAGTTCCTAATTAGTGCATAGGGATGCATAAATAAAACAGATCATTGTTCCAAGGCCCCAGCCTTCCTTACTTGGATATCATCCTGTACTCCTTGCTAGTCCTTGTCAGGTTTATAATCACAAATTACATTGTTTATTTATTTTATGATATTCTGAAGAGCTCTCTCATTTCCTTTGGCTTTTCTTTATGAAGTTCTGCAATCAGTGTTTGTGCAGGAATTTTAGCAATAATGATTGCAGCCCTGGGCATTTCCTGGATTAATGATAGGCTGGAGAAGTTGATGGCCCACAGTTTTGCCTTGATCCATAAACCCCAAGGAGGTTCAAGCTCTCCAGGAAGTGCCCAGTGCCAGAGCAGTTACTGCGATGAAAATTCCCTGGGATATTTTAATCAAGAACAACAAAACAAACTTCTTTCAATGCTTCACAAATGTTGCAGGAAATAGTAATGTGAATGGGCTGATGATGTTTAGAATGTTTCAGGGAAATTTAGTAGCAGTTAGCAAGAAGCATACGAGGAAATTTCTCTTTTGCAATGCAATATGCATCATAACTACACCTGCTGGAAGACAGGTTTTTTAATTCCCTTACAAATTAATGATTTAGGCTGAAAATTAGGAAAGTTGAATTTTCAGCTTTGAAATGAAGCACCCCATTTGATATCATTGCTGTGGTTTCATATTGGAGTTATTGGGTGGCTCATTTCACTTCTCTCCACTCCAGGCTTTACTTCCAGGTGAGACTATCTGGTCTGCCATGCTGCAGCTCAGTGTATCCCCACCGGAGCCTTTGGCCAGGATATATCAAGAAAGCTACAACAGCACAAAGGGATTAATTCTTTAATTTCTCCCTGTCAGAAAACACTACTCAGATCACCATACAAAACTCATATGTTTTGTTTCACCTTCATGCTGCTAATTAAAAGGAGCAAGTCATGCTTGCATAAATGTACATCAAGATAAAAGACACTATTTTTCACTTGAAAGCACTATGACTGAAGTCACCTTCAAATAAAGGAACTATTTGCACACTAATACAAACTATGGCAGAAGCGAAAGTCTTCACCTGACTTGATGGGTCTGAGCCAGGGCCTGTGGAAGCCTAGAGGACTTGTCCACTCCTTTACTAAAAGCAAAGCACAAAGCCCTTGGAGCTGCACAATAGCTACGAACATGCGTATATTTAAGCAAGTGCTCAGCTCAGCAGCACTGATTAAACGCATCCACGTGCCGAAGCGCTTTGCTGACTCAAGCCCTGTGTGAGAGCCAGTGGGAACGAGCACGGCAGTGCTGCCTACAGGGGATATTCAACCAGTAACATCTGTCTCCTGTAAAGTAGGAAATAATCATAAAGATGTTGTGAATAGTTTAGCATATCATTAGCTGACATCTTGCATTTGCCTCTCCAGAAACTATTTATTTGCAAGCTCAGCATTTTATGTATTTTGTAAGTTACAGAGATATTCACAATACTCTGCCTTCTCAAGATCTTACTTGTACACCACTTGAATAGGCAGAGTCACAGTCCAGCTTACCCAGGCACTAGCTATATTGCTAAGAAGATTTCTCTTTCTGACCCTCAGGAGCCAGAGGCGCAAAACGCTGCCTTCCATTGCCCTGCACGTTGCACCTGAGACAGCTGCAAGTTCAGTATCGGCTTGATTTTGATCTCCCAAAATGGACTCTGGCTACACTTCCCACTTGGAAACTACAGACTGCAGCCAATTTTAAAGGAATTTACATTCCTGTACATACTTGACTTTGGAAACAGAGAGGAAGACAGAAAAAAGGACTGAATCGTGAAAAGCTCCAACTCTGTGATTTAAGTGTGTTTCGGAGGGTTTGGGACAAGGCAACAAATTCTCATGAAGGGTGGAAAAGTCTCTTCATCTCTCCTACAAAGGCTCTTTGCAGTTACTTAATGCAGGAGACAATCAAAACAGAGAAAAAGAAACTACTGAAAGAGGCAGAACTTTATACAGTATTTCAGTAATATTTTGAAAATATAACCGTCATTGCTTGCATGTAAATAAGCAGAGAGTCCTCTGCTGTTATTTTTTCCTTTTTTTAATATTCAACTAAGAGCTTGGAAAACTGTGTGCATGTACACACAGCAACTATTCACACTGAAGAAACAGAAGCTAGATAAGAGAGCAGAGGATGGAAAATAGACGTAAGTGAAAAACAGATGAGGGAAGTGGTTTTAGTGCTCTGTGTTTAAAGATCAATGTATAATTGAATCATCAAAGCGTGGCTCGATTTTAAAATTTCTTATCCAGATTTCTAGTCCTAGTCAGCCAACTAATCGGTGTCTAGTTTCAGTTTTGCACCAGAGGCTGTTCATAATATAATCTGTATAAAGCACTTGGTGGTCACAGAAGCCTCTTGGGGGAGCACATAGGAAAGGAACAAAAAGTGTCTACATACAGAAAGGCAGAAAAATGTGGACATAGCTGCAAAACAAAAAAGAATTGCCGAGTCACCTTCCAAGAATGAGGGATCCAACTCACCAGGCTCTTCGTGGCTGGGAGGATCTAGAGCACCGCTAGATCATACAGGCCTGGGCAGACAAGCACAGCGCTGAAGAAGGCAAAGGGTCTTTACGTTATCCTCTGTATTTTGGTTGCTAGTTTAACAACTCTGTTGCATTAGCTGAGTTAGCCAATAACTTGAAATGGGACAGTGCTTTTAGTCTCAAGCTGCAAATGCTGATGCAGATTCAAGTTTTTTAATGTTTACCTGTGCTTAAAATAAAGTTTTTCTCTCACCCCTCCTGAGTTCTCAGTGGCTAATTAACTGCTAAAGAAAATGAGTGCAGTCCTTGCATCTTCACTCAGAAGGGATCTGCCCTTTTTTTCTAGAAAAGAAAAAATACATTCACAGCCCAATAAAACATAAGTTTCACCCTTGCATAGTCCCAGTAATTACTTCATACAGAGCTTCTTTCATGCTGAGGAGCCACAAACACAAGCATAATTCTGGTAACTGCGGACAGATTGTTAAAACACAGTTTACGTATTTTGCATCAGTCTAAAGTTACCACCTCAGCCGTATTTCAGTAAGCCAGTCACTTACTGAAAGCTCAGAATCAATGGGGATGTATTTATATCCTGCAGAGGAAGAGTACAGCTCACAGATCAAAATCACTGGGTAGATATTTCCTTCTGTGCTTTCTTCTTCCTGCATCAATACATCTCATGAAAAAGAGATTCTTTAAATAAGGTCAGAGAGCACTGAGAAGACCAGTGAAAGAGACTGAGGCCCTCCTAGTTTTTCAATAGATCTAGACCAAGAGGAGAAGCATCTTAGTGCTGGTTTATGTTGTCATATGCTATCTCTACCTATAGTAATTCATTCAACTATTTATACAAATTTACATGTTAAATAGAAGAGATTACAATGTAAATTTTGAATTCTGAAGCTGACAATCTAATGTATTTTGTTACTTATTTACATGAATGTAACCAGTACAAAACAGGTCTTTTGTAAACTATTCCATAGAAGCAGGGCTCTTACTCATAATACCTGATCTCTCCAGTTGTCAGTTTTTAAATGACATCTTCTCTCCGAGGTATAATTTGCTTTTCTTCAGATTTGCCAATTACGTCTTTTATTACACCATACCTGCAATGTCAAATGGTTGTGAAATGGATCTTTAAAAGCCCAATACAACACTAGAGAGTATCCACAGGAAACCCACAGATCTCAGCAGAGTGCCAGAGGCACCCCCTCAACTTCTTACCTCATCTCCCTGAACAGGTGCAACCAGTGAACCCTGCACATACGAAACCAGGGCTTGGAGGCAGAGAAAGGATGCAAATTGGCAGGGCAAGGACGCTTCTCACCTCAGACAGGATCTAAGTCACGTTTAAACCCAGTAACCTCAAACACCTAACTATCGTGAGGGGAAATCATCTCTCCTACTGAGCTGAAACTCAGATGTTTTAAGACTTCACAGATGCAAGCTGCCACACCAGTGCTTTCAGTGTGAGGACACTTCTGAAACAAGAGCTTCCACGTTAGCATCAGCCGTGTTTCTGAAAGGTCCAGAAATTGCAACTTCACTTTCCACCCTGCATTGCATCCATCACTAACAAGCTGATCCAGATCACGGTGGGAAGGAGAAAGGGAGCAAGCCATGGCCCAACGAGGGGCAATAAACAATGTTCTTGGCAGTGGCTGGTACCAGTCAGCAGCCCATGGGCCAGCCAGATCCCTCCCCCATCAGGAATGCATCTTTCTAAACCAAGGGAGAGGTTCAACTTTGAAGGCGCTGCTGCTCTTAGTCAACAAACCCTCTCTGTTAACTGCCAACTATTTCTTAATCACTGCTAGACATCAGCTTTCCCATATTTCAAGGGCCACACAGGGGTTAGAGGTGAAGTTGTTCCCTCTACCATATGCTTGGAAGTGTGGGGTCCAAATCTGACTCGGTGTGGCTTTCCCACGGTGTGTAAACTCGAAATGAAGAGGAAGAGGGATGGAGGGAAGATGGGGTGTATAAGAGAACAGGAAAGTATCGACACATATCTTCATAGCATCTGCAAACTAGAAGAAAATGAAAGGCAGAAATCCCTATCACATCAGATAGTTGAGTCTTTATACTAAGTTGAAGAAAAATGTACCTTTTTCCAACAAAGAAGTGCTCTGGGAGGTGACCAACCCAACTACCCAAGCTGCAAACACCTAACATATATTGTACTTTGAAAGATTTTCCTGTCCTGTCTGCAGATGAGACAAAGTTTTCTGTGGCCTAAAAGTGCCGCAATGGCTCTGAATGAACTACAAGGGCATGGAAGATGTATTTTATGTAAAGGCAGCACTATCTTTTTTAAACTAAGATTAAACCTGTGATGCCAATAGGATCTAAAACTGCTGGAAAAGCACCCGCTTGGAGCTATGCATTAGCTCCCCATCCCTTTAGGAAGGGTCAGGACCACCGACAGAGTTTATTGGCAAGGCTCTTTCTAGGGAGGAGCCGTTGCTTTTAAATTCAAGTTAAATGCACTGCAACTGCATTGTAATGAAAGATTGGCTATCTGGCAAAAGACAACAGGAAACCTCTTGAGATCATGAGCTTTCTAGGCAATTTGTTACAAAAACTTCCATATAAAATGTGAATATTCAGCTTTCAGCAACAGAGAAACATCGTCCATATTTTTCAGATTTGGGACTGCCTTCTCTAATCTTCTTTCTCACTCACATCACTGTGGGCAAAGTCAAAGCTGTGCAAGCATCTGTGAGCACCAGAAGAGTCCACTGTACACGTGGCACCGTGTCACCCTGATACAAGTGTCAGTAACCCAGCTGCAAGAAGCAGACATAAATAACCATAGCAGCAACAACTCCCTACAATACTAAATGACATTTGGGTCCAGCTGGTTTCATGTAGCTCTAACCCTGGAAGGTCTCTCTGTTTCACAGCTAGTTTTCTCCTTTGAGGCCTTCTTAGCCTTATCTGCATATATTCCTCCTATTTTTCTTAACCCTTATTCCTTAACTCTTCCCAAATGCCATCTGTCTTCCCATGACTTTTTACGAAAATCTCCAAAGGGGAAAAAAATACCTTCCCCTATATGCTGGGAAACAAACGCACACCCAACAAACCCGTAATTCCTGATGTTATGCTTACTGAGCAGTGCATTGCTCGTATAGCCTGCTTGTTTCCCCAGCCCTTATCAGTCCTGAACATGCCCTTTTTTGTGCATTCACTCTCTGACTCAGCAAAGCTTCTGATTTCAGACCAGACTTCCTGTGCTCCAAGTATTCAAAGTGTTCTTAAAAGTGCTATAATCTCAGAGCTCATATTGAACAGGTATTAAAGGTCTGAGAAGAGAAGAACATTAAACTGTTGGCAACACCAACAGCATCCTGCGTCTTTGCTGCACCACCCTACTGCACACACCGTCTGCAACCAAGTCAAGCCAAAGGATGAAATCAAAGTAATATACTGAATTCATACATTTTGAAAAGATTTTACTTCTGTGCAGTGGTTCATTGACTTTTATTTGATTTCTACTCTCCAGTGTCTGCCCATGAATTGACTAGCATTATAATTGAATGAATAATATTTCAAGAAGTTGAGAGAACATGGAAACCTAAGTCAACGGTTTCATGAATTCAGAATGATATTAAGACGACTTAAACTTACAGCATATGAAGTATAAAGAAAAAGTGCCTGGGAGGGGATAACAATTTGTTATTTAAGGCTAATTACTTTTCCACACTAACATCTGTTGAAGTAATGATTAGTGCAACTCCGTGCATTTGATCTGTGTATTAAAGATATCTAGTGGAGAAGTAATATTAAACACTAAAAAAAAAAAAAAAAAAAAAAAAAAGAATTTCGCTTTCCACCTTCTCCTCTTCTCTACAAATTTTTTCTTACGATATTTGTTTAATTGCCTCGGAGTGGAGAAATTGTTTTGTCACTTTAAGCTTTCCAAAGCTTTGTGGCAATTTACTTCTTATGACACAAAAGGTTCAATGACATCACTATCACTGAACATCAATGATAAAAAACGAGTTATTTTACAAACATCTGTATATTGGGTTGGCACATAAGAAATAACTACAATGAGGAAAATATATTGGCATTTAAGCACAGAAGATTACATTAGCTTCCAACAGTCAACAACTGGTTTCACACAAAACCAGCCCATGACCAGCAACAGCCCAAATGGCCCTGTTCTCTGCCAACAACCTACAGATCCAACTTGAACAGGAACAGTACCAACAGGTAAGGCTTTCTAAATGCTCTTTCCATGGAATAGCTGCAAAACACTTCATAAATTTAAGAAGTCAATTAAATTTGATATATTTGCTTGACATCCAGTGATATTTGCTAAAAAGAAAGACAGACATTTTTAACTCTTGAGGTAATATTTTCACATTCTAGTCCAGTATAAAGGCAAGAGTTGAACTTATGAACTATACACCCAGCACCATCCATTCAGCTCTGCTGAAGGAATGTAGATGATTTCAAATTTGATAAAGATATGCTAGAAGCTGCAGTCAAAAACCAATTACTGATTATAACTAGACACAGCTCAGCAAGTGCTCAGCCTCTCTCAGGATTTGTTCCTGTTGCAATGTGACCCCCTTCTTGGCAAATATTTTATTATAAACTCCAAGGACTAGCTGACCTGATGCTAATTAGAATGAATTCAAGTTGAGGATACTATTCCTTCAAGTATGGCCATAAATTTGAATCCCAGCAGTCTAACTCTTAATAATCTTTATGCATATTTTGAAACTCTTCTCAATGCCTTCAGATTGGCTTCAGCTGCTAAAATGAGGTACTGTTCCCACCTATGATGCTATATAGAAAGTCACTGAGGTCATCTTCATTTTACACAGATCTCTCACTCACAAGAATTTTATCTTTGTTTGTCACTTCAGATGAAAACTTAGGTCCATCACACATTTTTACAGAGATTTTTCTTTTGTTTTAAGTAGAATCCAAGGTAATGTAAAACAATTTTTTACTTTTCTCTTGATAGTGTTAATCTTCACTTACCAGAACTAAGACAATGTAATTCCTCCCTTCCAATCCAAGTTTATGATATTTTTCATGTTTTATGAAACAAACTTCCCCCCCTCTCTTTTTTTTTTTTTTTTTTTTTTTTTTTTTTTGGGGGGGTGGTGCAACCAGCAGGTTTTGAGGAGTAAATCACGGCCAAAAAGATAACAGTGCGGTAGGGCCGAACAGGGAGAGATGGACTCCTCTCAAGGACGAGGCAAAACATATTTAAATGAAACTCCTGCTCCACATCCCTCTCGAGAGAGAAGGCTGCCAACGCTCATGCTGAAAGCCTCGGCAGGTGCCACGTTGCACCCCTCGTGAATAACCCCCAGCCCCGCCAAAACCGAGGCGTCCGTGCATTCGTTCACGCGATTTGCTGTCGCCGTGTAAGGCTTTCCCGCACCCCCCCGGAGACCTGGGCTAAGCCAGCTCCAGCTCACAGGTATGAGCACTGTGCAAGTTATGATTTATGTCCATACAAACCCCCCCCCCATACATATCTTACAGAGTTAAAAGTTCATTGCAGCAGGAAAAAAGCAAAAATACCCAAAACAAAAAAAAACCCTATTCCGTGTCCATATGTCCTATTAGATCCAAAACACTGCACTTTTCACAACTCAATCTGACATTGTGAAAAAATGAAAAGGGTATATATTTGCCTTTTCTTAATGTATATGGCTTTTGAATCACATTCTCAAGGATTACATTTCTAAATAAGACATAATCGGAGTAAACTAAAGCACACAGAAAAAAAGAAAAAAGAAAAAAAGTGATGCTCTGGAAAAAAGACAACAAAAAGCAAGAACTACATGTACTATTAAGTTCCCTTCAGACATTTTTAGAAATGGAAAAGGATATCCACCAAAAATCCCCCAAACATTGCTTGATAACCTGTGTTTGTTTTAAAACATCCGATAATACACCATGCAGAATATACCAGCGTCTGCAAAAACCAGATGAATAAGCAATCACCTATTTCTGTTACCTTAAAACAAGACTTGTTTTCTTGTTTTCTTCATGAGATTTCAGAGTCTACAATGGCAGGAGCAGGCTCTGCACCCACGGGGAACGATGCTGTTCATCCTAACACAGAACCTAAAGGTGAGTCAAAGTCCTGCCTGCAATAATTGCTCGTCGGAAGACCAGCTTTTAAGGCGCAATGAAGAAGTACCCATGAAAGCTGAAGCGGGGATGTGGAGCACATCTCTGATCACCCCGATCTTTACCCTGTGAGCCTCACGGCAGCCTTACGCCCTGCGTGACGCTGAGGCTTGAAGCTTTGAAGCCATTCGCTTTGCCAGACTGTAAAAAAGGTAGAGTTGGCATGTCCCTTTTCTCTCTTGACCAAGGAGCCTGGATAAATGACTTTGTATTGGACCATACTGAAGTACAAGGAATCCAGGTAACCTTGCGCTGGCCTCCTGGTTATTCATCAGCCCCTCAGCTGCATGTCATCAACAGACTTCACTGGCAGTACGTTTTTCTTTTTTTAATTGGGAGTTAAATTTAAAAAAAAATCTCTCGATGCTGTAATGGGACTCACTACTGGACTCACAAGGAGATTCTCATCTGTTCTTCAGCTTATTCACTTTCAGACCTCACGCCATAACAAAACGCGCTGTGTTACATGACTCCACTCTCTAACAGTCTCCAATCTCATTTTTAAGTTGTTAGCGAAACTTTAGTGGGAGCTGACAGAAAGAGAGTGATACCAAAGGTACGAAGTTCCGATAGGTGCTCCAGGAGAAGAGCACCCAGCTGCGGTGCCCTGGGACGACCAGCCCAACACTCGCCAAAGCCTCACTGCAGCCACCAAAAACCCCCGGAGATGTCCTTGAGAAACCGCCTTCTCCAAGCTCCGTTTGCACAACTGCTGCCTAGGGGGATCTAAAACCATATTTAAGATCAAGATAGGTTCTGATATCTTTTTAAACTGGTAGATCCACATCCTATCTCACGCACAGGCTTCTCAGTTTGGAGAAGGGAAGGGGGAAACCAGCTCTCCCAGCTTTTGAAACTCCCCTCCCACTGCAACGAGGGTTTTGCACAAAACTTCTGGCCTTTCCCGTGCCCCAGCCTGGGGGCGGCCCCGGGCCAGGGGGCCCGTTGCCCAGTCCGGCCGGCCAGCCCCTTCCACCCTTGGGCATGGCGGGCCGCCACCACCAAGCCCCCACTTCTCACCATTCGCCCAGCGGAGCCAAGCTCTTCCCAGCAGGTCCCAGGGACGAACGCATTCAAAATCCTTACAATAACCGTAACTTCAGAAGATAAAGGTATTCCCAAGTTCTCTCACATGACCATTTCTGCCAGGTGGGAAATGCTGACAAAAACAAAGTAGAGATGTTCAAAGAGCTGGGAAGCAATCATGCCTTCGTCCTGCTTGTACCGACTCTATGAAGGCTCAAACACAAAGTAAAAGAGGAAGCACCTTATACTGCCTTCGTTTAGATGGGGGATGTAAATCAAGATACTTCAGAAATGATGGAAACTACCCACAACTGCCTGCTGCATCAGCAAGAGAGAATAAATCCATTACATTTGTAAACAGTCACGAAGCGACAACCCAAAGCTTTGGAGTGACATAGAAACCTCTTTATCTACTCATTAAAAGGCAGTTCAAAAATACATTTTTCTTGCTGTTGAACCAAATGACTAGCAAACAGAAAGTTACTAAATGCCTCCAGATAAATCTTTGCACACCTCACACTCTTAATTTCTTGATTGCATGTGTAATAAATACCAGGAGCTTGAGGTAATACAATAACCAAGAGGACTGAATCATTTTTTGGCCACAGGAAGAGGAGATAATTTTGAAACTTTATATAATCTTGACAGACTGACAGCTGAGGTAACCACCTCAAATGACAGATGTATGTAAAGGAATGTATGAAGCATGGCACCATCCCAAAACTTCTCCCTCTATCATCTCTCGTTAAGTGAAAGCTGTTATCAGTGTGCAGCCTTTAATACTAGAACATGTCTTCAGTATGGAAAAAGCTCTTTACCCAGATATGATCTAAGAAGCTTAAATAACTACCAACAATACTAACAGTGAGAAAGTCAAATAAAAGTAAATTAAGAGCCTCCGTTATGAATCACATACAAATATACCCTAAAAATCACCTTGCAGCCCCAATGACAATGGCTTACTCCAACACGTGAAACAGGAGTGCCAACTCCAAGGGCCCATCCCAAGTACCAAAAGCCCTAGAAAAGCAAAACGGATCGTTTATTCAGTGTAATATACTCTCCTTTAATGCCACATTCGATTCTGGTGGCGGGGGCACGAGGGCGGTTTCGGCAAGGATAGAAAGCACGCTCCGCAGCTCTGTGCTGCCAGCACGCCGCACGGTGAGCGTCCCCTCCGGGGAGGGAGCCACCACCGGGGCAAGGCGCCGGGGAGGAGGAGGACGGCCGCGCTTGCATCGCTACCACCCACAGCTCTCTTGACAAAAATTTTGGTAATATTTCATGATCAAATATTTATTATAGCCTTAAATTAACTGCAGAGGCAAGTCTTAAATGCCTGCATGCAGCCAGGCAATCGTAACAGGAGATTTACCCTTGTGAGACCCGCCAGCTCCCCTGCTTTCGCCCAGCTGCGCAGCGGGAGTTACGAAGCGTCCGGCGGCGCGGCGCGGACGAACCCGGCAGCGTCCGCAGCGCCCGGGCCGCCGAGCTTGCCCGCGGCCCCTCGGCACTCTGACAGCGCCGAACTTAAGTGCCCTACAGCATCCCACAGGAAGGCACGCAGCTCTCCAGAGGGAGAGTGCTCTAATCCTGACGTCCAGCCAGGGTTTCTTTGAATCCTGTGTTTTTGTCACTTAAACTACACCACTCACAAATCAGCTCGCTTAAAACTTTGTATTTACGCATGAACTTTAGTAGCAGAATCCCCAACCTTGCTACAAAGGTGACATGTGCCATGCAGCCCATATCCCATAACCTGTGCACCACCGCTCAGAATAAAGTTTAATGCAAGTTACAGGATGCACAGACCACACTGAGAATTTATAACACAAGCACGCTACTCATAGAAAATCTGAAAGGAGGAAATTTTGTTCCTATTATAGATAGAGATAAGGATTCAAGCAGGCAAACATTTTTGCAATTGGGACTTCTCAGATGCAAGCTTCGAGACAGCCTGAAAACATGGCATGTGAATTTTAAGCCTAAGACTTTCTTAAAACATGAGTTAAATTTAAAATTGTAGCCAGCAGCACCAATCATTTTCACACTGGAAGGAAAATGAAGTCTTTAGCAAGGCATATGTTTTTACAGAACAGTACGAATGAGAGAAGATGCTGACGATAAAGAAGCTGAGTCAGATCAGGAATACAGAGCCCGAGAGCATCTGCAAAGCACAACGGGCGAGATCTCCGCTGCGATGAGTCACCAAAGATATGCAGGAAATGAGGGTTACTCAAAACAGGAACAATTATCACAGCAGCACAATGTTGTTTAATGGGAAATTGATCTTTTATTCAAGTGATGTTTGTTAGCTGTAATTCCTTGTAGCCAAGCAAGGCCAGAGCTCCAGCTCCACCTTTAAGATTTGGAGCTGATTTTCTGTTCAGTTAAACCCTCCAAATTGCACAAGCCTCACAAAGAGCAGAAGGTGCCTTTAGCTTGGCTAGGAAGCTGAATGGTGTCAGCCAGTTTTATCATACCTAATTGGTATGGACGTGGATGAGCTGCTTTGGTCTGGTTTTGTTTTAATAGCTAGAGGTCCTTCAGAAACAAATATTTATCCCAATATACAGTATCAAAGACAAACAAGCACTATAAGGTCCTCCATAAAGTTTGAGAAAGACTGAACCACAAGGAATGTTCAGCTCCAGCCTTATCCAGAAATGTAAACAGTTTAAGGGGGTTGGTTGTTGTCTGTAGCCTGCAAGTAATTAAGCACTAATTCTCTACCACCTACCGAGTAAGAAATTGGAGAGGAAATATGATACCATGCTACGCATGCACTTCACAGGCCAGACTCAACTGATACACTGTGCGGCTCCATCATCTTCCCCAGACCAGCACTGATTTGCCCTCCCCATCTACAAACAGACAGATGAAACTAGAAATCTCTGAAGGCAGAACCACAGATTTTTATCTCAAAGTGAAGGATTTCAAGTGTCAGCTGTAATTGTCCTCATACATCCAATGCCACCCACAAAGCAGGACAGGACAAAACATTTTCAGTTCCCTTAAGTGCGATAACCAAATCCTTGAAAAGGCCTTTGTCTCATTTCACTAAAACATTTTCATGTTTCTACTTTATTTGTAGATTCTTTTACACTGAAAGAAGATGAAAGGCTTCATTGCCTTATCTGTAATTAGACACACATTTGGCCTACATTCCTGGGACAAAATAAACTGAATTTACCTTAACAGGATGCTTTTATCCAGCTGAACTACTTCAAATTTGCTTCTACTTTGTGTCACAGTAACACTTAAAAAATAAAAATCAAATCCATTCCCAGGAAAGCAGCATTCCATGGCATTTTTCCGAGCTCTACAAACCTCCTGGGGCAAAAAAAAGAAGAGGAAAACTTTGAAGCATGAAGGACATTTTCCCTTCCCAGAGTCTCCAGGTCAACGCGGACACTTGCAGTAGCAGCTGGGTGACGTCAAGCACATCCACGTGCTCTGCAGCGCAGCTGAATCACCGGCCGTGGCAAGGCAAGCTTCAGCATGACTCTTCAAACCCACTCAGGTTTCATCACTCGGGTCCAAGTTTTGCTTTGGCGGACAGACTCAACGCTCAGTCCAGACCTCTATTTTCAATTTAGACAGGTTTCCCTGGCAACCGTGATACTATTTTAAACCATTCCAATCCAGCCGCCTTCAGGTTGAAAGGAAAAGAGAAAAACTCCCAAGCCCACGCCACCATCCACGTGTCTAGAGGCTCACAGCGTGCAATAGGGTTGGGCTTATCTGCCCACCCAACTCCTTCCCTTGCTGAAACTTCAGCCAGGCTCTTTTCCCCCTTCACCAATGTCTATCAGGACATCGTTTCTCCCCCGCTCTCTGGATTTGCCCAGTCTCCCGTCAGGTGCCATTTGCCCCCCTCCTACGAGCACAGCTCTCGTCTTAAGGCTAACTGGGGCACTCTCCCAAGCAAAGGGCATCGATGAGGAAGAAATGGGGCTTGAGTAAGCGAGCGGCTGGCTAGACAGCTCTCACCGGCCCCACTGTCCCCATGTCACAGGCCAGGTTCCAAAACTAGCCAAACCATGGACATGTCTGAGTGCTTTTAATTTGCCATCTGTTAACAGGGTGGGTTTTTTAAAGACTTTAAATGTAGCTTTTCTCTTTAAGGAAAAGTTCATGGTTCTCCTTCCCTTTCTTTTTAATCACTCAAATATAAGCTGATATTTTGGGCAGCTAGATGACTACAAGAGATGGAACCTTACAAATCACCTCAAATATCAAATTATTTGAAATAAGGCATAAGATTTGGCAACACTCCTCCCTTAATTCCAAAGATGAAGATCAAGGGATACATTTCCATACTGGGAGTACAGAAAGGGTTTATTAGCCTTCCTTACAAGCCTGCGTGGCAGAACGCTTCAAGAGCAACCTTGACTAGATTTTCACTCTTTCCCAGTTCTGAACAATATTTGCTACAAAAGTCAGAAAATTGTCAAATTAATCACTTTTCATAACAGTTAAGGAAGAAAAAGCCAGGCGAGCCTGAGGTATGAGAAATGTTGCACTGAACATGACGCCAGGTGAAGTCTGCTTACACGTTCACCCTTGTTCTCAAGGCACAGGTAGGAGGGCATCTGCGAACCCCAGGGTGTTGTTGGTTTTGCACACCAGGACCTATGTTGCACTACTCTGAGGATTTTGAGTCTTGAGGATCTGCTCAGTTATCCAAGCATAGGCCTCTTGTCTCTTTGGTGCAACCTTACAGTATAGCTTGGCCTCTAGCAGCCAAACCTCTGGGGATTTCCGCAGCCCTACACACTTAAGGAACACGATTAAATTGCTCATATATCTATAAAAGCTGTCTTTACATTGACTGAAGAACGCTCCTACAGCACCATGCCATCAAATGGAGTGATCCTTCCAGTTATAAACTCCTGCTCACAAAACTTTTCAGTTGCAGAAGCTGTGGCTAGTGGCCATCCCTAGCTCTCCCCTTCTTGCCTGATTCAGTGAACAAATTAGGTAGTATTTTGGTGTCAGACTGAGTATATTTTTTAAATATATACAAGTCATTTGAAGGTGCTCAGCAGTTTACAAAGTCAGCAACTAACCTTTAGTACCTGGGAAGAGGAAAAGAAGAGGGCAAACAAGACAAAGTCAATGTCCACTCTTACCACATGGCTCCACAGCACACAGCTGGCAGCTACACTTTGCGTGCTCGGCAAGGTGTAAGATGCCCAGCAAAGTCACACATAGTTTGTACAGCAGTGCTGGCTGGTCTTAAATGTTCATCCTGCATGCACTGTGTGTGCAAATTTTATAATGAGCACCAACTTTGAATTCAAGATTATAGCTCAGGCTGCACATCTATACGCGTGGGTACAGAAGTCTCCTTATCCCCCCATCAGCTACACACCTAGAGCAGCCCTGGGGCTGGTCCACAAGAGCCTGCATACAGTATCCTGTCATATCCCAATTAGGTCAAGACAGGGAACAGATAAAGCTTGGACTTCACCCTTTTGGTCACCTGCTAGGCATTGCTGAACAAATCTGTGCTGTGCCACAAGCACAGGTAGTTCTACCACAGCAGCAGAGAGGGACAAATCATGGAAGCAGACAGTCTGCTCTCCATTCCTGGGAGAGTGCACAGGTATGGCTAACATCCCCACATGACCGAGGAAGCTTCTGGTTACGACACCAGAGGCAGCAGTCATCTTAATAATTATTGCTAACTTATATTCTCCTTGCACGGGCATCAACACTTGTTCTTTATTACTTGCTGTCAGCTTTGGCAGTTTCCATGTTCTGGAGCAGATTCAAGAAGCAAAAGAAAAATCTCAGCAAGGTGGCAGCAAACAGCTAGCCAAAACGAACAAGCTGGGTTTAAAACAACAATTTTACCTTTGAGAATAGAATCAAGCATCACTTCAGTAGGATGTAGTCCTCTGGCCATCTAGGAAATGAACTAACTCCTTAATCTTGCAGCATGCATTTGTGTGTGTATATCTATCTATCTATAGATAGATATACATATACACACACACGTATATGTATACATACATATATGTTTGTTCTTGGCATTAAAGAATATCAAATATGAAAGCGCTGTGAAGATTTCTTCACTGGTACCAAGCCTAGCTGTGTTGCAATTGCATCAAACTAAGCCAAGAATTGCTCCCGGAACAGCAACATTCTGACCTCGTATGAAGGCAGCACACAAAGAAGATTCGTGGACTAACACATTTATGAGGCATGCAGTTACTCTGGATTTATAGGGTACTGGAATAATTAACTGGTGTATCTTTAATATCTGACAAATAGAGCCATATTCACCAGCAAAAACTGACCACAATCCATATATTATGGTTAGGCACATGATGAACTCCCGGGTGAGTCAGGGCTTTTCTGTGCCAGGCATGAAAGGCACTGGTCTGAACCTCAGTTCGGCTACACCAGCACGGGTGGGGAAGCACACTCCGCGACGAGCCCCTGCCTTTCCCTTTCTAAAGGAAGCTGGGTCACTGTGCTGACCAGCGGGCACAGAGCTTCCCCCGGCCGTCGCTCCACGAGCGGCTCGGTCGCAACGCTCAGCTCCGCGTCCCGCTGCGCGCTCACTCGGTGCTATCGACTGCATCTCCATAAACATCCATTAGCCAGACATCTCATTTGTGGAATTTGCAAATAAAAAGACAAATGGCTATAATAATGTATTTGTATAATGATTCCACATTTTACGAGGTATTTGTTTGCCATAAATTAACTGTAAGATCTGAGAGAAGAGTCTGACAGAAAAATATAACAGAGACAAATCAGATTTTTGTTACTGCGCAGAAAGCCTTGTAAAGTGAGACCAACTGCTTTACGGTCAGCACTACGCAATGTGAAACGTAAGCTGTTCTTCCACAAGGAAGCCATTTAATTTTTAAAATTTCTCATGTTTAACACTTGCCCATTAACATTTTACAGTAAAATCGGAGGAAGTAATAGAGTCAAAATGAGCGTATGCCTTACTGGAACTAATGGGGTTAATATGGCATTGATTGGATAGGATTTAACCTTCAAAGTCTTATTTCAAGAAATGTTACTGTGTCCATTTAAAGCCTGAATAACAATGAACAGTTTCACTGAAGTGTCAGGGTCAGATTGCAAGACTCTGTAAAGCTGCTTCAGTATACCAAACTGGGACTTCTATACCACCCAGTAAAGGCCAGACCCCACGGCTTAAAGGGGCGCAGACGAAGAGCAGCGCTGCCGCGGCGTCCCACCTCTGCAGCCCAGGCTGTTACCCTGCGCACGCGCTGGCAGCGGCACCAGGCTCTGCCAGCGCACTGCACGGCTGCCGCTCGACTCCTGGCCTCAGGACTGCAGGGTGAATCAAGTTCAGTCTCAACTCCAAAGTGTTTAAGTTGTTTGACCCTGATGGGAGTGTAAATAAGAAGCCTGAACTGGCCTCCTCTCTGCCACTAACCAGAATTTTTCAGGATACCAGGTTATTCACGCTGTACTAGTTCTGTGCTTCTGTGGAGCACAGCGAAGAGGACACAAAGAAAAGCAAAGGTTGACTCCAAAAGCTTCTGTTCATTGCAACTGGTTGGCTGAACCTGCCAAGAACGATAAGGCAGGCAACAGTACAACTCTTTTCGATCTCAGCGTGTCAGTATTCCCCATGCCGAAGCCATAGGTGAGAGTCTCCGGGTGGCCCTCAGCAGGTCCTCGGTCAGGCCACACTGCGAACTGGCTGCCGTTGCGCCCAGGGCGAGTAAGATGGGGGAGGCACGCAGGCAGCAGGCAATGAGGACTTCCTGGGGCCAAACTTTCAGCAAGCCCATTTTCCAACACCATTTTAAAAACACATTCACTAGTTAATGTACTAACCCAAACTTCTGAGACCTGTGTACAAGATTTTGGAAACTCTACATACTTGTCTCCAATCTTGTTTAGTTAAGGAAACAAGTAAAACCATAATTTGTTTGCAACTATGGTCAACCCATGCTGATAACTTAAGTTAAACATTTATTTAACCTCCTAATATAAACCTAGCCATAGCTGATGTCTGCTAGGTTTCTCTTTTGATTTCAGTGCCATGAATTAAGATAATTTTTATCAGCTTTGATTCAGAAGCAGTACAATTACAACTTTTATCATTAATACATGAGACATTACTTAAGCGTAAGTTATCTTCAATGAAAAACAGTTCCTCAGAGTACATATCTTAAAAAAGTCTTTTGGCTAGGATATTATGGTTTTGGATCAGGAACGAAGACTATGAGTAGCTTCATGCAAGGCAATTCCAAGACAATGAAAATTAATGCAAATTACAAAGGAAGAAGTCCGGGACAGAGGGAGAACTGTACTAATCTTCAGCTGTTTATAGGCCATAAACAAGATGTTTTATAGAGGTATCTGAAGAATTGCAATAGGATCAACTTAATCATTAGGGAGAAACAGCCATCAACTTGCCAGTTACACAAAGTACTTGGCAGAGTTGTTCACGTGTGTAAGGTTTTCTAGGCTACCAGGGAGATAATGGACTAACCTAATACTTTGCTTTAAAAGTTTTCCTCCTCATGATTTCTCAGAATCATTATTAAAAAGAAAGAGAGAGAGAGAGAGAGAGAGAGGGAGAGAGAGATTCCTTAAACATCATTAGACTACCAGAAAAGTTTCCCATTCTGCTTTTGCAATAGCACTTTAACATTATGGAAATGTTAAAAGAGAAAGAAAGGAGATTATTGTATATAACAAGTTCTATTTTCATTTAAAAGATATTTTTCAGTAATTAACTTGCCTTTTATAATGACAAACCACTAAAGTGTCAACAAGTCTCCAGATACCTTCTTCCCCCACCCCAAAAAACACTGCAGTCCCACAGTTCCATTCATTTTTGCTGCCAAGCAAGCTGCAGAAGATGACATGCTTTTCTGTTGAGGGAAATTCTATTCCCCACCAAAGTAAAGCTTTTGTTGCTTTCTGGACTTTCTTTTGCAGTTGCCATATGCTACAGGCACACAGCAGGCTTGGCATCAAGTACAACAAATGCTACATTACAAAGCACTGGCAACAAAATATAATTTGTTTCCAAAGTCCCTGTAAGATGTCTCAATCAGAATATAAACTCAACAAATACTTTTGATGTTTCACTTTATACAAGATGTGCAACCCTACAATATTAATCATTTTCACACACGCTCAGAAAATGATTCCATTAAGTAGTACATACAAGGTTACGTGTAAGTAATGGAGGGGTGAGGAAAAAGGGAAAATGAAATACAGCCAGATGTTCTTGTTGCAAGTGCTCATTCATTTTCTTCTCAGTTTTATTCCCTGCATATGAGTCAGCTGCAGTCAAACTCCAGCTCCCGTCTACCAAAACTGACTGAAGTTACTTACTGCTCACTGGGAATTTATGGAGAAGGCAACTGCTACTACAGCTCAGCATCAGACCATAGCCCTCAGAAAGTGCTCTTAAGCTGATGACCCTAGCCAATACACTAGAAGCATATTGATGAAATATTAAAACTAGGATATATTGGGGAAAATTGTCTTAAAATTTCTTGGGAGATGTATGATGCCCCTGGAAAACGCTGGTTCTTTTCATCTGGGACCCGTCTCTTCCTTCTCCATGGCACTCACGGACCAGCCTGTACCTGCCTTTCCAGTTTGTTGGAGTTCTGGTGACCTGCTGGAGGCACTTCTCCTCCCTTCCTCATCTGCAGCCCTCCCAGAGCAGTCCCTGCATTGGTCCCCAGTCGCTGGTGTCACACTCTGGGCTGCGGCATCCCTGAGCCGGCCACAGCCACGGACCTGCTGCTATCAGCACGCCCTCAGGTGCCACCTTCAAGCCCAAGGACACGTTTACTTATCCGCCTGCTTTGTCCCAACCCAATGTTGGCTCTTGGAGTGCTACGGAAAAGGAGGAGGAGGCAAATCGAGCATGAGGTCCACTGACAGCCAAAGCAAGCAGGGAGGGCAAGGGTGCAGATGGCCACCAGCACAGGGGAAAAGATGCAAAGTCTTTTGGAAAAACATGCCTAAATAGTAACCTCTTGCAAAGTAAGGCTCATCCTTACACTTCCCTTACTTCTAATTCATACATATTCATGTGCCCAGTTCATATAAGCTTAATGGAAAGGATACAAATAACCCTGTATTCAAACGCACTGTCTCATGCAGTATGGGTCACTGGAGATGCAAGCAATAGCATTCCACCTGAATGGTAACATTGAGGCTGCAAGCTTTCATTTGATGATTTTCTTTTCTTTTTTTTTCTTTTTTAAGATGCATATTATACACAGTAACAGAGCAACAGTTTGCAGGAGCATCAACATTCACAACATCTCAAAAAAGTTACCGATGTAAATCCTTGTCTTTCAAGCAACTATTAATATTGTTAATAGATTTTAATCCCAGAGTTGCTGGAGCTATAAACATTTATTTTAGTACTTGGTAATTCAAAGCTGAGGTCAAACAACTCTGAGCCCTTACGAACACAACCTGCATCCCTATGGCTCAAAACAGCAGCAGAAAAGCAACCAGCACACACAGCAATAAGGGAGAGGGAATTATTGTTCGGTGCATTTTTCTGAATTGCTCCTTGCTTGGCATACGCAGGGGCTCCGCAAGTTGCCCCATCCCACTCTCAGACTTTGACTTAGTGGCAATGATACCAGTGCTTTGGGCTGGTGTTTTAGGATTTTCTGGTGGCTTTGAAAGGGAATCAGTCATTTTAGGCACAGCATGGACAGGCTGGGAATACTCAATAAAACATAAAACCTGCTCACACATAAGGGGATCCTTATAAAATTCCAATTACTGCTGGCTTGTTACCTAAGAATCCCTAAGAGGTAAGAGATATTGCTCTCTGTGAGGCCCCCGGTAATGCAATTACAACTCCTTTTATGAGTAAGCATATGCTAGAAAGTTAAGTTTATTTGGCCTATGTATTTGAAATTGTTCAAAAGGTTATTGTCTCACAGAATCTGGATCATAAATTACTACTTCTGTTTGTCTGTCTAACAGGGAATTATACTCAGGGTCATTTTTAATTCTCAGTGATTGACTATAACACTACAAACACTACAGCAGAGAGATCTCATTTACATTCTGCTTTCCTAAGAAGTATCAGACATGCATACAAGAACATTCTCTCAAATATATACTATAAATAAGCAGCAAATGCAACCACCCTGAGAAACCTAACAAGCTCAACAGCCTAGTCTTCTCAAGTGGTTGATTCATTTCTACAAAAAATCCATCCTCTTATTTCCACAGTTTGTCTCCATCATGTTTTAATTTCAGATTCAAGACCAAACATTCCCCTTGCAAACTATGAATGATGCACACTTTTTGCAAAAGAGGAGGTTTACCTCCACAAAATGAGCACACAAGAATGAATTTCCAAAAGGGTTTCTATGCCTGGGGATTTTTAACAGTGCCACCACAGGTTAGATTCTCAGCTTGGGCTGAATTTGTTCTCTGCAAGTCCCCTTGGTGCCAACACTACCACAACACACTTCGCTGTGGCAAAACTCTCCAGCCAACTGCATGAGTAATACCGCTTGTGGAAAGGGTTTGCTGTATAAAACGCACATCCACCTCAGCAGACGAGAAATCTGTCTGCACTGCACCCTTGCTCCAGAGGCTAAGGAAAAGACCCCGCTCTTGCAGGCGCGTTGGTTGAAGGTAAGTCTGCCAAGAGCTGAAGGAAGCTGCAGCATGTTTGTCCCATCTTGCACTGCACCGGAGCTAGGAGGAGGCAGCTGATTTCTGCCAAGCAATTTGTTTAACTTTCTTCGCGTCTCAGCCTGTTTCATACACCCATTCATGCTATTTCCTCTAACTCCTAACTCATCACAAAACTTTAACTACCAAAGAGGCACTGAAGGGTGTCAGCTGGGACTGCCGCATATTCTGATTCACACCCGCTGGCCCAGACGGCTTCTCTCCCCGCTCCGGTCTCCCATAAGGTTTATTTTTGTTCCTCTGTTCTCCTAGTTTGCAGGCTCAATGCTGATTTCTTCCTGTCGCACAGACAGCTGTGACTCGGTAGACAACAGGAGCAAGCCTGAAGTCATTCAAGTAAATGGGAGAGAGTATTTCATCTAAAAACACAAAATACAAGTAGTGGCAGTAGGACATTTCTGAGGCACTGCCATAACATTTTCTCAACTCTTTCATTTTACAGATGGCCACAGTAGGGGTGAAGGGCTGCACGTCTGGGGAAAGCCTAAGAAACCTCCACTGCACCTTCTCCTTAATGGGACCTCTTTTTGCCTCTCCTACCTCAGTTAGGAAATTCAAGGTCATGTTTCTTTGCCAGTCTTAATATCTCAGCAAATATGCAGCAGACAGGATGGTTGAAATCTCAGCTACACCCCTAAAAGCTATACAGAGACCCTCCTGATCAGGACTCACATGCTGTAACTGCCGTTTCGCCGTCCACTGATCTCACCTCGCAAATACCACCTGCTGCGAGCCCCTTCGGGCGAGGGCAGGTATCCTCATCTCCAAAAAAGACCGTGATAAACTCATTCAGAGTAGGGGTGATTTTTTTAAGTGGAAAAACACCTCCATTCTGTAAGGCAATGGTTCCAGGTAGATGCAAGTTGCTACCCAGTCTGCCAAAATGAGGAAGCAAGTCCTAAACCCTCCGCAAGGCGGCTGCGGGCTACCTGAGGTACGTTTCTCCAGGACAGAGCACAGGGAAATGGAAACAAGTGGGAAAACAGTAATCAAACCTGACGGTAAGATCTTTAAAGATGCTTTATTCATCCCTCTGCTGTTCGAGGCTTTTTAAGATGAAGGAGGAGAAATTAAATCTCCCTCTGTTGCTTGCTCCTGCAGGAAGGGACGGGCCTAGATCAACATTTGGAAGAGGCGCTGTGGTGTCCTGCAGGGGCGCACGGAGAAGGCGCCCGCCGCTGGGGAGCTGCGCCCCTGCCCGGCCCCGCGCGCCAAGGCAGAGCGGGCCTCGGTACGCAAAGTTAACCTCTTCTCAGCACCCAGGCGCCCCGAGTCCTTCCGACCACCAGATTACGTACGAGGCGGCAGGGATTCAGGAGGCAAAAACTAAACTCCGCATAAAACCGAAGTGGAATACATAAAATACCAGCAACGAAGCCAAGTTTTTAACCAAAGGCATTAGGGAACCAACCACAACTGAGTGCTGCTGCCAGGACACAGTTAATAGGAGGAACAAGCGCTTTCCACTGCTGCCGATGGCAAGTCACCTACCTCAGGCTCAGCCCTGAATTTTTAGTGGCAGAAAATGTTTCTGTGAAGCCTCCTATACATTTCTAAATGTATGGGGGGGGGGGAAATAAAAAAAAAAGAAAGGTCAGAAAATAAAATGTGTAGACTGTCTAGAACGTCCCTATACTTGCAGAAATGCACCTCTGACTCAGAAACCTAAATAAATTTGTGTTTCCGTGAGGGGAAAAAAAAGTAATTAAGCTGAAACATTAAGAACTGTATTGATAGTTTCCAGGAAGCAAAACCTAAAACAAACAAAGAAAATCTATCCACTGTACACATACTGATGAGAGCAACAGGAAATTCAGTTAAGTGCAAAAAACCCGAGCGAGCGGCTAGCCCAGCGCCGCTCCCCGAGGCGGCCGCCGCTGGAGGAGGTGGCACCACCGCCACGGCTGCGCCCACCACCGAGCACTCGCAGCGGGACCGAGGCAGCTCACGTAATGCTGCTGATTCTGGAGAGGACACGAGACATTACTCGCTTTGATTATGCCATTCTACAGCTAGAAATACACCTACAAAAGTTACGTTTCCATTCTATACCCGCAGGCAAAATTAATTTTTCTTTCAAGCCTGAGTAATGTCTTCACTATCCCTTCCCTTTATCACTAGCTGAGGAGTCACCAAAGAGACAGAAGATGTGTGTGTTTTATAACTTGAAACATATGGACCTACTCACATGAGTCACAACGACATCAATTAAAATAACAACCGAAAAACAAACAAAAAACCCCAGCAGTCCCCAGGCATTAGCCTTGCCAAAAGAGATTCCTGATTTTTGGAAAGGTTCTGCAGTTCTTTTATGATGTCTGTAAAAATCTGCTAACACCACCTATTACCATGGGGAAATGCGGACCAGACGCAGCTGGCACAGGCCGCCTGGCCTGGCCCCAGCTCCGGGAACGGCCGCGGCGTGATCAGCACAGCGAGAGGACACCAGCTCCACAGACGCGCAACAGCTCCTTGGGCCAGCAGAGCATAGCGACACCAGAGCTGCATCGCCCACAACGAAGCTGTGCTCCCAAGGGCTGCTTATTTTCATTTCTTCTTCTACAGTATTTATAGAGGGCAAAAATACATATATCAGTTAAGGCAAAAATGGCATCCAGTGATTTCCAAGCCTGTTTCTCCAGGCTAGGCAACTGGTGGCTGGCACGATATCCATCACATTTTGCTCTTGTCCAACAGGCACCCAACCTTCTCCAGACCCTCCCTAGTCCTGCATCAGCCAAGCAGTTCCTGAGCAGAGATCACAGACTGAACGTATGCTGAGGAGACTCCAGACGTAGCAGTTAGCTCTACTGCCAAACACTTTCACCCCCATAGGCTTTCTTAGACTTCCAGCAAGAAAATTTCAAGAGGTTGCACACATGTCTTCTTTTTGAGCAAAAAGAAAGGACAATTTTAATTAAAGAGATTTTTTTTAAAGTTATATCAGAAAAAAAGATTATTGCTTATTAACCTAACTCAGCTCCAAGCATAACACATAGCCTTGATGCACAGCTCAGATCAGATTTTTTGGTAGGCTGAAGCAAAGCAGAAGAAAGTGCTTTAAACTTAAACCATATAGTAAAATTGAGTAGCGTAAAATCTGACTACAGGTGAAGTCAGTGCCCCATGTAGGCAGATGCTTTTTGCCATTTCCATTTACACAAAGAAAATGAGGATGTTATTCATATGTACAGATCATATTCAGGCTACACAAATTAAAACAGTAGACAATCTGTTTACTCCTGCCCCTGCATTCACTTCCATTGAATTCGTCCTTCATGTGACAAAAAGAGCTAGAAATAAAACAAAACAGCAGGGAGGAAACACTTGGAGCCCATATACTATCAGTCAGATCACTTCTGAAAGTCTGCATCTGCTGATGGCATCCCTCTGCGACTGGTATGCATGCTCACCTAATGTTTTCTCATTTCAATGTGTTAACACCACTTTCCAGGAGCAGCCTGGCACTCTAATGCAACGACATTCTTTGGGTAAAATGGTTTTCAGAACACTGTTTCAGTGACTTCAGAAATCAAGGTCTGACTCAGATTATGGCTGCTATCACTACCTGCAAAGCCAATATTTACAATAAAAACATACAGAAGTTTGCAGGAAAAATAAAAAGGCTGCAATTTCTCTATTCATGAATTTTGTATGCCCTTTATCTGGGAAACAGTCACAAAATGCTCTTCACGTCAGCCCTCAGCTCCCTTTCTCCCAATCTACCTTCTTCCTATCTCCCTTGATTTTCTTGAGTAGATGGGCTAGGTAGCTCAACTTGCATAAAGGCTACCTGGATAACACAGGAAGAAATGTCACTGTCTAGAGAGCAATCAGTATTTTCTACTCATTCTGCAAGTACGATACTTTCCTTCATCTGAGTCTCATGCAAACATCTTGTGCCACATTTTGAAAAGGGAGATATTACTCTTGATTTGATGAAGGACGAATTGGAAATATGATCTGTATATGTGCTAATTTATAGCGATGAAGTCTGCATTCATTACAGTAATGAGCACTGCATAAAGCTTGTAATCAACATTACTGCATGTCAAGAAGAATCCAGAGGCAGAGAAGAAATATGTACACTTGCCATACTTGTTCATAAAGACCAAGCAATACGAAGCAAGAATCAGCACTTTTTCTCTTACAAGTCTCCAGTGGTATTTCAATATATCTATCAAGCTATTGAACTAGTGGGCTTAGGCAGCATCTCAGCCATAGGACAAATATTTTTGCAGAATCCACATTGTCTATTAGAAGCACAATGTCTTCACCTCCTCATGCAATAAAGGCAAAAGTTACAACTACAATTACATTTAGTTGGTAACTGGAGGATCCAAGCAGATAACTAATTAAATCAAATTCCTTCTCTGTATAGTAAGATGAAGAGGGGGAATCAAAGGAAGGAAAAGATCAGATTTTAACAATTCATCATCTGAAACAAAGTTAAAACACTAGAAAACACTGACCACAGTCTAAGAAATCAAAGAAAGATATGCAATAGTTAAATGGTATCTTGTCAAATGAAATACAAAGCAAAAAGTGTCTGCTGCTGAAAAAGGAGAAAGAAGGTAACTGGAGGTTTGTTTGATTTCAAGCCCATGCGTAGTAGTAAGAAGAGAAGAGCCATGGATTTGTAACAACGTTATTACGAATGAATGTTATCAAGACATCTACACTGGAAATAGGCCTTACCTTCTGGTAACCTGGGAGCAGCATGGATGGAGTTGGGGTCCCCATCTTCCTCAGGATGGTAACGAAAAAGCGTCTGTGACTGCTTTTGGGATGATGGACTATGGTCTTCCTTTAGAGCAACAGGGGGAGAGGTTGTCGCACTGAACTTTACCTTAGGGAAAGCATTTCCTTCTTGTGTTTCAGGGGCAGATTTTGACCAACTCGGCTCTGTTAAATTCACCTCTTTCAAGCCTACGTGCATGCTGTTCCCAGGGTCTTCTTTCCGTGCATGCTTTTTTGTTTTGGAGTGGGGAGCTCGTTCTTGTTCGTTCCTCTCTTTGTCCACTTGCTTCCCTTTTGGTCTCCTCTCCAGCTCTCCCAAGTGCTTGGGTGTCCCGGAGGGAGGTGTGGTATGCTCCTGAGGAGCACTGGTAGTTACTGGGGTTTCCTTATTTGTCACTTGCTCAGGGGATGCTGCAGTGGTGCGGGGCACCCTCTTTCGCTCGCTTCTTTCTGTGGTACTACTAACTTCGGAGAGGAGCTTAGGTGTTGGCGTGGTGAGCATTGCCACAGTTTCCTCAGTGTGTGGATCAGTGTGAGCCACAGATGAAGGAGCAACGCTGACTGGCAGGTAGTCATAATCCTCGCTTTGCTCTTGGCTGATGCTCTCTTGCTCTAGATGGGATGAATAGCTCCTGTACTTTTTTGGAGAGTCCACCTGGGTGTTGTCTCCTTCTGGTGCCTCCTGGTCATAGCTGTACGGGTCATCGTAGTGCCTCTCTGGTTCATTCTCTTCAGCATCTAAGGGACTCGCAGTGTTTAAGGCAAAGGTATTGCAGTCTGGAAGCTGGTAACACATCAGTTCCCCACCAGCGTTTGGACAGTGGCAAACCTTACATGGAGGCATGTGGAATGTGTGACCTGCTACGTACTTCTGGCCTTCATGGAGGCAACCTATCCTTCCACACTGCGGGCACCCATCAGCTGGCACCACGGCATCTATGCAGTTTGGGGGCAACTCCGGGCACAGCATGAACTGGCAGCTGATCTTGCCTCCTCCCTTGGGGCATGAACACTCGGTGCTTCCAAAGTCCACAAAGTAAGACTGCCCTTCAGGTACTTTGCCATTGATAAAGCCCACGTTGACACAGTCATAGTACTGGTAGCCCTCACACGTACAGCCGTGCTGCAGACACGTGGCACAGCACGCCCCCGGCTCCAGCACTTCTTCAATGCAGTTCTCCAGGGGCTGACACTCTGCACCAGTGCAGTCTTTCTGGGCGCAGGAACTGCCAGTCCAGAGCAGCACAAGGAGGACAGCACTCAAGCAGTTCAGCTGAGAGAGCTGGTGCTCATCCATAGTCTTCCTGAACAGATATGGCTTCAATCCAAACTTGCACACCTAAGGGCTTTTGTTCCTAGAAGGCTGTAGATTCAGCTTCAAATGCGAATTACTTTTTTTCATAGATCCTAGAGTTATGAAAGAAAACTCTGTTAAAGACTATACTCAGCACATATCCTGTTAAACATTAGAGGTCTTTAAGAATTGGGAAGAAATCCAACATCTGGAAACCCAAGTACAAAATTAATCATAATGTCTTCCAAGCACTGTAGGCACTAAGTTTGGAGCTGCGTGCTTCCCCCCGCCCCAACACCTATTTTTAAAAAGGAAAAAGAGAGACAGACTGTGACTGTTCTTTTTTTAAAAAAATCTCTTCACTATATATAATATATATGTGTGTGTGTGTGTGTGTGTAGGCCTTTATACTTCAATGCTTTTTTTGTTCATCATTCTTTCTTGCTAACAAAAGAAAGATTTTTGATAGATAATATGCAAATAGACAGCTCTTCTCTGATGATGTAAGTTTAAGACATTTAATCTTTATTTATAGATATTTATTTATTTAAGATACTTAATCTTTACTGAGATCTTTAATTACAAAGAGGCAAACACCGAAGATCAGTGGGACGGTGCCACAGCAACTGGCACGGTTCCACGGACGGCTCCTAACTCAGCGGAGGATCAATCTCAAATACACCGGAGCTACGACCATTCACACAAAGGACATTCACGCCAGCCGAGGGCCTGCCACCACTGCCAACTACATACTTTGACAGTACTGATGTTACTTTATAGTGAATTACTCTACTGTGAACAGGATATATTATATATATAAAGATGGCATAATTAATCTTTGTTAAAAAGCGTTGAGGAAAAGTTGTTTGCTTTTTAATTACTAAACTGTCTGATCATAGAAAAGTTTAAGAGCTAAAGCAAATCAGCTGTTCCTGTATAAAAGCAGGCTCAAACAACTACACAACTAACGTGGAAAACGAGATAAAGCAGAATAAAGCCTGCCTTTAGCTTTACAGAATTAGCAGTCTGATTATTTTTCCAGACCCCTCCCATCACCGAAATATAAAGACCTTAACGCATTTATCTAGGGGCCAAGATGTGCTCACATCACCGGGAACAATGCGGCACACGTGAAGCAGGAATCCTGCCAGAGCGCCCATTCACAAGGATTACCTCTCCCATTCAAGCCGGGCTTCCAGCGAGCCTGCCCAGGCGCTGCTGGAAGCGGGCCAGGGCGTGGGGAAAGCGTGCCTGTTCTGATAAGATATGAACACGCTGTACTAAGTATTTCCACAGTTCGGCACTGGAATTTGAATTACTTCAGTACGTTATACAGTAAGACGGAATTCTTACTAAAATTAGTAGTAAAAAACAACATTTGTGTACAAGTTCAGTATGCTAAAGGATACCAACTGAATGAAAGGTAAAAGTGTCAGAAAGTACACCGATGACTTACTTAGAAGAATCTCAATTTTTCATAACTACTCTCAGAACTAGGACATAATACAAAGAAGAATTTGCAATATGTGGTGCTGAAATTAACTCTTAAGAATCCAGCCTGGGAATTAATAACTCATCCTGCTGTCAGCGGCTTTCCCAGGTGATCCAAATTTGTAATTTATCACATAACTGAAGCTGGAGAATAATGAACAGAAGGACAACTAAGAACAAGCCGCTGCTGCAGGGCTCTCCTCGCAGCCGGGGTACGTGCCCACCGAGCCCTCCCACTGGCACCTCCTGGCTACACCGCTGCAGCACACTGACGTCCCTTTGCACCGACACGGTGGTAGCCTGGCAGCTCCCTCCCCGCGGCTCGGCCCTCCCCGCGGTCCGGGGCCAGGCCGCGCGCAGCCGGGGCCGCGCAGCCCCTCTCCCCTCCGCGAGCCCTCCTCCCGCTCGCCACCGTTCACGCCTTCCGTTGAGTGCCTTACGCAGCCCCTCCGCACCCCTCCTCTTTCAATCATTTCCACATCTCTGAACATTCAGGTTCTCGAGCCTTACCTTAAACCGATAAGGCCAAAATCCATATCATTTTTCACTTAATAACCCCACAATCTTCCATATCAGCAGGTTCACTTTCTTTCATTAGACGCTCCTTGTTTCTGGTGTATAATTCCAATGAAAGTAGCTCTTTTTACTCCTTTAAAACATCATCTTTTCCCTGTGCTTTCTCCATCTGTCCCCACATCCATTGCTCCCCTCCAGCCTGGCCCACACAGCTGATGTCCAAGTGCCTCCAGCCATAAGCCCTTCCCGGATGCTGAAATGATGCCATGAAGATAAGAGCTAATTTGTATGTTAACAGCATCAAAAGCTGTCAAATAAAGATGTCCATACCAACAGGGAAAAATGCACCATCTCTGAAGGACAGGGGGTTGACAGCAGTAAGTATTACTGCAATAATTTGTTTTCATTAACTCTCTTAATACTTTCTTTACTGTCTTTTTACATAACGGGGACAATAATCAAGGGCTTCACCTAAATAAGAATCAGCAACTCTGTCCTTCAGCAAGTCTTATTAATTTCATTGACTTTTGCTACACAGTTGGGTGGGATGTCACAACAGATTAAGCCTTGCACATCTAAAATAAAGATCTTTCAAAGGCTCTGTTGAGAGTTTTTTGGAACTCTGCAGCAAGGTAACCCATGTCTCACCCCAAGCCTCATGCATTGCTTCATGACCCAGAAGGCTTCAATTTATGTCTTTTGTGGAATTTGCTAACCTGCTCTGCTGCATATCCTGCTCTGGTTTGTATTAAGTGCTAACACCATTGGTTTCAGTGGGGTTGCATGCAGCCAAAGTAGCTGCTGAGAGCCACATGCACACAGAGTGCCCTCAGGAGGCAGAGGTACCCAGGCAAGTGAAAGCCAGTGCTCCCAATCAGGACTAAGCCCTCCAGGTCAACAGAAGTAAACCTGTGAATTAAATCAGCAATAAAAGAGAATGATCAAACCACAAGGAAGTTCCTTGTTTCTCAGTTCCTTCTTTTACAAAGGATTCCTAGGAAAGGAAAAACCAAAGATCTTACGGCAGACCAGCTCCAAAAAACAAGAGTCCAAAGGAAGATGAAGTACAGGCACACATCTTCACAGAAAAGGAAACAAGAATGCAAAAATTCCATTGCAAATGCAACTAGTTTCTCCATGACAGGAGATCAAAAGCTAACAACAGCAACCATCAAAACTATAATCAGCACTGGCTGGGAAAAAAAAAATATATATATATATATATATATATATATATTCCTGTCTTCTGGTGGGGGACATGGGTGGGTAGAACAAAACAAGATTCTAAAATGCTTACTTAGATTCAATTTGGGATGAAAAAGTTATAAATTCTGACATTTCTGAAAAACAATATACTCAGAAACTGATTTATTTCAATCAAAGCCATAACATAAAGTCAAGAGGAAGAATGTTGACTTGACTAAAACAGTTCAGCTGTACTACTTGAAAATGCTGATGAAACCAGTGTGTTCCCACACAACATTAGACATTAGAAATGTGCAACTTCTTTAAACTAAGAAGAGTATTTTATTGGGATATTTCTTTCCAGATGGTTTCACTTCAGTCCGGAACTGGAAAGCCTATTCTAGGCAACCAGAGGTGACGAGGCACTTTCCCTCAAAGTTTTCATGGGAGCATAGTCTTCCCTTGTGAAAGTTGTCCCAGGGTCCACAGAACAACTACAGAAGGTGTGCATATGTGAAAAAGAGACTGCAGGATCAAGAGCATTCCTTCAAATGTTCACTGAAGAAAGAGACGGTCATTTATAAACAAACAGCAACAAACAGAACAAATTAATCCCAGCACGGAGGACAACACCTGCATGAGATTCCACTGAAGCCCAGCTTTGAAGATGTATCAGCTGCTTAACCAGCTGCAGATCTGTGCAAACAGGTTTAGCCAAAACTATTATTTTCTCTGTTCTGCCTCAGCTCCTCACTAAATTGCCCTTTGCTAGGATGATAAAGATAGAAGTGCTGTTTTGACATACACCTTTTTTTGAAGGGTGTGCAGGGCCAGATGCAAGCCTGATGCAAAAGGAGAAGGTGGCAGACAGCTGCACGATCACTCCCGCGCCAGGGACAGGAGCACGTGCTGTGCCGGTGGAGCCGAGGGCCTCAGCCACTTACGTCCTTCCATTAACCTATGCTCATGTTTCCTGAACGCAAAGAAACGAGGATGTCGCTGCAATCAGCTGCCGGAGGGGAAACGAGGCATGCCGCAGCGGCCCTCGCCACCTGCACAAAGCAGGCTCGCCAGCCCACGGGGATCCCACCAGCCCCGTTCCTGGCCCCCGCAGCGTTGCACCGCCCAGGCCTGCTGCCAGGGCTCGGGCTGCACATCGCAGCCCTCATCCGTGACACCGCAACTCTCCTCTACCGCATCGGTGAAGCGCTCCGAAAAGCGGAGCGGTAGGCTGACGCGCGTGTGCACGCCCACACTGCATAACACCGCTAATGTATTTTGCCAGTCTGTGTATTTTAGCACCTCTCCCCAGCCAGACCTTTCTGGTCCGCTGCAGCTGCCAGCAGCTCTTAAATGGCTGCGGTCACAGTTTCAAACTAAGGCAGGAAGAAGGGAGGGGACGGAAGGAAATATCAGTTTAAGAACAATCCCTTTTAAATGCAAGAGAAAATGGAAATTTGTGAGAGATTTTTCTTGTATGAAAAACAGAAGAAGCCCTCAGCCCGGTAAGCCCCGCCTGGGCTGCGCCAGCCAGGGGATTAGCTCTTCCCTTCACACCCGCACAACCTGGAAACTTGTGATCTCACCAAACGCTGGAAGGGAGAATTCCTGGCTATCCCCAGCCCGTCCCACCGGCAGAGGTAATTCAAGTGCTGCTCACCAGAAGAATGAATGAAAAGCTGGAGAAATGTTTCCTTTAGCACTCCTCTGAGATACGCAGCGCACAGAGTTCGTCCTTTCTGCCCGCTAAGTAACAAGACTTGAGACAGCCTGAAACCAGACTTTGCATCTAGAGCACCCGCGTTGGGGGGGAAGAGGAGAGGGGTAGGATAAACCACAAAGCAAATCCAAATCCAGTCAGCTGCTCTTCCTTTCTCGTATCGAAAGTAAAGCACAAGATGCTTAGTCACTTCAGTGTCGCCAATGCTCCGGTCCTTGGCAAAAATCAGCCAGTTTTCAGAAGTCACAGCTCTTGCGGGCAGCTTTCGTCTGCTTTATTTTTAATAAGAAATGAGTTACTGCTCCCCTCCCCCCTTTTCAGAGAAAAGATTAGAAAATACACAGTTGGGAACCTAGAGACTTGTTAACTCAATGGAGACCTCAGGAGTGGCAAAAACAAGGAGCAAGCGGCGCGGTACCCGAGCTGTGCCCAAGGAGCGGGGCGGCTGGGAGAGCTCCTTCCCCGCAGAGCGCCCCGAGGACAGCTCCAAGGAGGTTCTCCAAGGGGTGCTCCATGCCCGCATCCAAACAGCAACCCAATACACTGCAGCAACGGAAAAGCATCACCCAAGGTACTTAGGAGGAAGTAGCCAAGCATTAGCAGTAGCGGCCAGCCAGCTCTGCCTCATTCTTCCAGAACACGCAGCTCTTGAAGCCACCACTGAAGTCCTGAAGGGTGAAGGCAGCCCAGCTCCAAGGGAATGACAGGGCAGCGCCTGGTCAGGAGAGTCTGCAAATAACATCTTGGGTCTGGTGGGTCAGTGCTCGCCCTCTGCCCAGACCTGCCCAAAACAGCAGGGCAGGTATTTGGCTCACTGGCGACGTTCTTTGTCACCGGGAGCTGCCGCTGCAACAAATTCAGAGCGAGTCAGTGGGAGGATGGCAGCTGCGAGGGGAGCGAGAGAGAAGCGCCCCACACGGCGGGGAGGAGGCGAGCAGGAGCCCAGCCGGCCCCGTGCGCGCGGAGCGGCTGGTCTTTGCCCAGCTCCAGCACGCTGGCAATGGAGAGCTCGGGAACGGGGCTGGGCGCAGATAGAGAGGACCAAGGCAGCTGGAAGACCCCAAGCCTGCTGCCCCCGCTGCGAAGAGCCCGCGCCGCGAGGGAGAGGGGGGCGCGCACCTGGGAGAGCCATAAAAGCAGAGACCTTGGCGACATCCTTGCCCGTCACTGTGTTTAACTCTATTTTCCCAGAGCAGGGCCGCCAGGGCCCTCATCCATCAAGCCAAGGAAGATTCAGGCTCCCTCGGCATGCCGTGAACGCAGTGTCAGTGGATACGATACTCTAGCAGCCCTTGCACACAGCCACGGCCGGGTCACTCACTCGCTGCAGAAGGAGCCTAACTTTTTTCAGTGAAAATAAGTATGTTTGTTATTGATAGACATATTTCTTACATCACCAAGCTTCAGATGACTGTATATGTACCTCAAAAACACAATTACATAATCCAGCTATTTTCATGACAGTCAAAAAATCTGAGTTAAAAAAAAAAAAAGTGAAGCAAACTGAGCGAAGGCCATTCAAGAACATTTCCCAGGACACAGCCAACAAAACCTTGTCAAAGCTCACAAGTTATGAACTAATAAGAGAGCTCTTTTGGCAGCATGTGGGCAAGGCACGTCCCTCCACTCGGCAGCCCCTCGCACGCAGGGTGAGCCCCAGGACATGCAGAGCTCCCTCAGCTCCCTCAAACGTTCTCCAGGATATTCCGTTCCTCTGCTCATTCCCACTGCTGCTCAGAGCTCACATACGCGCACGGCTGCTACTCATCGTCCCCAAGGCAAAAAACCATTGCAGGCTCAAGGACCGTGGCATGCAAAGTCTGAAAGTCTCATTCCCTTTCCCTCCCTCGATCTCCTCTCTGCATTTCTTCCTTCTTCAATTACATGACGACAGTGCTACTTTAAACTTAGTTCAAGTAACGCAGAGATTCAGCATTTGGGTTTCTTAGTTTTCTTACTGCAATGTTCTATTTCCCACTAGTCCTGCCAGCATGTTGACCCCCTCAGCCCTAAGCAGTGAGAGAATCAATAACCCGATTTTTTGGTGGGACTTTAGAGCGTACAGGCACTAAACAGAAGCACATCTGCTTATTTTCAGGTAGCCCTCTGGAACAGTTGAAAATGAAAGTTTCCCCCACCACACCATAAAATACAAACCAGGCAAAAGAAATCCTGCTATTTAATTGACAGTTTAGCAAGTGATGTTTCCTACCCTGTGGCAGTGTTTGGAAGTAATTAACAACCGTTTTCACTGGGGGAGGACTGAAAGGACCAGCATTACCATTTAGCACTGTCGCCCTGCCAGGCAGAGCCACCACAGCTCTCCCATTACCCGGGGCCTGAACTTCAGCGTTAGCATTGGGGAACTTGATTTGAGACCCTCCAAAATACATCACAGGGGTTTGCCTCAGTCTGACAACTCACTTCAAAGGAGCGTCAAAACGAAATTTCAATACTATAATTTTGTAGTAAATAATTTTTCTGTAAAAGTGCCCTGACATTGTCATGATTAATAGTGAAATTTTACCCACCGATAAGGAGAAAAATAACACTTATTTTACAGCTAGCATTTTACAGTGCCTTACTTTTTTCTTTGCTTCACAGTTTCTCCACAACTTTACACACAGCTGTCAGCAGAACTCTTTTGATCCATAATACACGTAGTTGCCCTCTACAGTCAGGATTACCCTAGGAATAGGCTGCAAATTGTGACATTTTCCCCTCCAAATGCACAACGATCTTTACAATGTAGCAAAATACCCAGAAGGACTTAAGATCAAACCCTTTTCTTTTATGACTCAACAGGATCCACATCCAGCTCTCAGGAGAGAGAATGTGCTCTCAGGAACCAACTGTAGCAACAAACCAGCTCCTTTCATTAGCTGTACTCTGCTGCACAGCTGAGAAAATACATCTTCTGCTCCCCCAGCTGCCAGAACGCACCTAGCTGCGAATCTCACAACAGTAGGTGAACTTATGTACGTGCACTGTCCTCCTGCCGGCGTTCTGGCTCTTAAGCAAACACTACGCAGAGACAGCGGACGAGGCCGTCGTGTTCTTTGTCCCAGGCAGACAGGGTGCTCCTGGCCCTGTTCCTCTGCATAAACGCTGGTGGGAAAGAACGGGAGAAGGAAGACCCCACAGCGTATTCTGTCGCCTGGATTAAATGTCAGCGCAAATTTTCCCACCGTAGCTTGCAATTCTGTTCAGGTTTTGGAGGCATCACTCTCACAGCTCACTGTCTTTTTCACCTCCTCCCCATGCTTGAAGGAAATACCGTTGCCTCAGGTTGCTGGGATTACATTTTCTTTCTTAAAGTAATCTTTCACAGAATCTTTCATTTGCAAAATCTTCAGTCCTATACCTACCCCAAGTGCATTCTTACTGGTGGAATCATCCCAGATTAGACGATTTCGAACTCAATAGCAATCCTGGGGGGGGGGGGGGGAAGAATAAGCAGCACAAGTAGAAGCAGCTGCCTCAACCACCACTTCTAGCTCCAAAACTCATCTGGATATCTCATCTGGCACGAACCAGAAGCTTCAGGCTTTATTGAGAGACAGGTTGTGCAGGACCTTTACTGCCAGGGACCAGTCTGCACCTGAAACTGCACACAAGAACCTTGGGCACAGGAGGAAATGGAGGTGCAAAAGATACATGGTGGATGCATCTCTAAACAAACTGGTACCAGCACCACTGTATTTAAATTGTCACCTCCTCATTTCTCTATTTCCTATTATATGGGTTTCTACAAGCCATGGAGGAAATGGGGTTCAGATACCAATTCCATAAAGAAAGGCTGGGTAAGGATCCAGCCTTGTTACTCTGCATTGAAAACAGTTCAGCTAATGAATCTGGTTGAGTATTTGCCCAAATATTCTTTGGTATGAAGGGCAGAGACTCAGGTTTATTTCAGCACTCACATACATGCCTTCTCTCCACGTGCTTCGTGAAACTGTGGACTGTTGGCTAAGTGTAGTTAGTGAACTACATGTAAGAGCTGTTCTCAACTATAAATTAATGAAGTCCAGGATGCCACAATATGCATCAATGATGATATATTCTTAAGGAATGGTTTCCTTTCATATGGTTACAAAAAAAAGAAGCCCAAATCAGGGTTATTATACATACCGATTAAATGCTTTAGCTATAGAATAAAATTATTATTTTAAAGGAGAAAAAACTAGAACATTTGGTTAAAATGTTCTCACAGAAATGTTAATTACTACAGACGTTAAACAAATGGAAATCAAAGCCTACTATTTGTCGAGCACTTTGAAAAGTTTTAATGCAAAAACATGCTGGAAAGAAACCTGCAATTTTTCCCCATGAATGAAAACAAAATCCCTGTAGCTGAAGCCTACATCTATCATGCTGCTAATCAGTCAGCAGTCACAGATGTAACCGTCAATCAAAACTACTCCTGCATATACTTTCCATAAAAGATAATGGAATTAATTTGGTTCATCGGATACTGAAACGTGAAAAGATGCACATTCTGCTCGTTCATCTTAGAGCCTATCATTCAGAAACTATCATATTGCCAGATGTAACTAACAGAAGTTACTGTTGCAATACCTCCCATTTCCACCCTGTGTTCATTCCTCAGTGGCCTGCAGGGATTGTGAAGAGTTGCGTTATAAATGTTGGGAGTTGCTGCATGACTCCTGGTTTTGGAAAGTAAACTCTCCTATACTTTGCAGGCTGAACACGAGCCTAGAGAAAGTTTTGCTCCTTGGTGGCCATCAAACCTGTGGGTGATGAGAGAGGCAGGTCACATAGCCGCATGAATTCAACTTGACTAGGACAACTTCTACCTCCTACGGACAGATAAAGTTCATGCCTCACCAGAGAGAATCTGGTTGGACTGCCCTCCGATCCCCATTTATCCTCCAAGAGATGCACAGGCCAGTGATGCTACCTCTGTTTTTAAATATAAAAATCTAGAGAAGCATTTCAGATGAGACAGCTTCATCCAAATTCATTTATAACTAACCTGAAGTAGATTTAATGCTATTTAGAAGCCATCATAAATGAAAGAATTGACTAGTACTTTGAACCTGATGAAAGTGAGACATCTAGTACTACTCCATGTTGAAAGATCGCAGCGTATACGAAAACACATATGTACATCTATATGTACCTAAAACACACATATAAATACTCACATTTCTTGTAATCCCCTGGCATGTTTCTACCCTCTAAAGAAGGTCAAGGTAATGCACAACCCCTTTGGCAGCCCGCGTACAAAGCACTCGGTTTCTGGACTCTTTCCATGGACTTCAGTAGCTTTGGATCAGACCCAAGCTGTCTGAGATGTAGCCTTAATATGGAGGATAATTTTCTGGAGATACGAGCAGATTTTATTCCCATATACAGTACAGAATCTCAGGCTGACATACTCAGAGATCACAAAAAGTCTGCTTTAGGTCTAAATGCACCTAGTTAAATTCTGCCCTCAGATGCCCATATGCACTTCTTGTACCCATAATGTACCATATTTACCCTACAAAACAGAATGATGTTAGAAGAACAAATCTTGTAAGCTATCTTTGCAAGCTATACATTACATTTTCTATCACCACAAGAAGCTATTATGGACCACTATGTAAATGTGTGGTCTATATGCCTAAATATTTTAAATTATTGATCATCAACAAATACAAGTAAACCCATGTTAACTTGCAGATAAGGGCAGAATATTCAAAACTAGAAATTTCTACACCCTGGAGTTGTTAATGCTGCAAAATCTAGCTTTTTCTAGTGGGTGACATAACATGTTTTCTTAAGATATCTAACAAAATGGAAATTTCACCTTTTTTTTCTCCTTTTTTTGCATAAAACTGAAAGCCTTCAGCAGCTTTTGACTGAAGTTAAGACAATTCTTGTCACTTTAACTGTTGCTCAGCAGAGAACAAGTTTATCAAGGAAACTAACCTGAGTTTCTCCAACATTTATTAGAAAAAGTCAGATCCTTTCAAATACAATTAAAAATAAGTTAGCCCCACTTAATTGCATAGACTTTTAGTGAGGGAGAAAAGTGATACAATCCAAACTTTGCTTTTCATGCCAGGCCACATCTAGGTATTCCTGCTATGTTGGAGAGAGACTCCAGAGCAAGCAAATGCTTAGAGTTCTATTCTTGTTTAAATTATATACAAGCAGCTATTCCCACTAACATAAAATGCTGATAGTTTTTTTTTTTTTTTAACATGTTAGCTTAGAGGTGTATATAATTTAAATAATAAGATTACTTCTTTTCCTTTTACATCTTGTTTTTGTTGAATATGCTAATCAAACAATAAATTGAATCTGATTTTCATTAAAATGAACAATATTCAAAGCAGGCGGTATGGAGAAAGGAGCACAGCCTATTTGCTCTTGGGAGCCTATATTTAAAAAAAACTAAATTATATTTTGACCAATATTTCTCCCGTAAGGGGAAGAAGCTTGTATTTTATTTTCCAGCTGAATAAAACCTAGAATTGTAAGAGCATTTAAGCAAGAGGAAATAAATCATTAATTCAGTGGAAGAAGAATGAGCTGATACTCCCTCCCTTCATGCTCCTTAGGTACAGTCCAGCACAAGATTAGCAAGAAAAAATTAAGATGACAAAGTCACTAGTATGTAAAAGATAAAAATAAGGTCTCCCTAAAACATTGAACATTTGGTGTAAAAAGAAACTACGAAAAGTAAACCCACACGATTAGGAAGACAACATACCCTCCACAGCGAGAGCAGAGGTATCCCAGCTGTCCTGGCTGCCCTCAGCTCCTTCCACCAGCGCTTCCACGGAGGCGGCCTCCGAGCCCGGGGCCTCCAGCAGAAAGAGCCGCCTGCCGCGGCCGTCCCGCGGCGTGACCTCGCCTCCCCCCGGATGATTTTAAACACTTTGGCAGCCCGGTCAGACGTTCACACCCAGCTGACTGCTCTCAGAGCCTGGGAGGGGGAAGATCTGCACCAATTTTCCAATCAATATAAAGTCACTGTAACTTTTGCAGAATCATTTCTGCAAGAAAGTAGCCGATCCTGTGATCTTGAGAATTCAAAGTACAAAGAACAAAACAAAGCAGATCGCAAACCTAAATTCTCTGACAATCACAGATTTACTTTAGCTTCAGTTTTCTAGGAATTATGTAATTGATGGAATCTCCTGTAACATTTGTGGAGAGATGGGTGAACCTTCAGAAGGCAACTAATACCCCTGATGCTCACTTCAGGATGGAGGGATTGCCCCTAGACATGAGCTTGTTTTTACACATTGTACTGGGAGCTACACCTTGCTTTCAGGTGGATAAAGCTGAAGAGCCTGTGACTTCTCAGTTTGCAAAGGAGAAGTTCAAAGGGAATATGATCTCAGCTCACAGAATTGTGAGAGGGACAGAAAAACTGAATGGGAAACTTCTGTTCACCAAACCACGTAACATTAGGACGAGCGGGTACCTGATAAAACTAGATTGGCTTAAAACACGAGCATTGCCCTGAATGAAGAATGGACTGGTGAAGAGGCTGAACAGCACTCCCAAAGGTGCATGGTCCACACACCTACCATGGACCTGGGATCAAATCCTAACTACCTCTAAAGCTGTATAACTTGAGGAAACGTGATGGGACTCTGGCCGTAACCATTCCACACGATAAACACCTCTCTGGAAGAAGCTCAGGTTAAAGTTATGAAGAATATTGGTTTTAAAGCTGGAGGTTTTACGAGGCTTCCAGGCATAAGGACTCTGTACCACACTAAATAAAGCAGCATACCACCAACCATCAACACAGAGGTGGTACGAAACAGCAGGAGTCTCATACCTGCCTATACATTCAGTACAAATTTGCTGCTCATCCTAAGTTTCTACCTGCTGCATAAAGTCACAGACAGATTGGTGACAACCTTAAACTGAATGCAGAGAAACAGTACAGCACAGATGTGTCAACGTAGACCGTAGCTGTTAGCAATTATCCTCAGAAGTAGATCTACTGTCCAGGTCTGCAGGTCTGCCCCTAGCCTCACAGACAGATTTGTGAAGGCAAAGAGATACTGGAAGTGCTCCGTGCTATCCTAAGTCCAGGCAGTTCTGTTTCTATGAAGAGTGGAGACAAAAAATCTCCAAGGCAATTATCCTCTCAGCTTTTCTAACCATTTTTAGCAATTAAATCTACTTGAAATTCCCCAAAAATAATATAAAAATACATCATTCATTCCTGTTCTTCTCTAATACAGATCAGATTATTTTCATTGCATTTGCAGAGAGCTCTCTACCTCCAGCAGCTGCACCAGAAAATTTGCAAGGGCTATTGGGTCCTGTTTTCCTCTACTACTTCTCGGCAGATCTGCTTGACTTCGTAATGAGAATGAATGACAAGCTGCTGTTCAAAGATCACCTAAGCGAGCACGGAGAAAGAAGATTTCAAAAGTAGCTATGTTTCTCCACATGGAGAAGAGAAAGGAGAGGAGAAAGCAATCACTGGCCAACAGGCAGGCTAGGAGAATCACAACAAGGCTCTGAAAAATGATGGAGGTCCAACATTCAGACAAGGCTTCTGGTCACTTAGAAGCATGGAGAAGGAAACTGGTGCAACTCTTTGCAATTCTCCCACTCCTGTGTTTAACTTCTAGGACTATTTTCCATGGAGGACGAAAGATGTTCTGCTGCATTCTGTGGGGTTAGCTACATTATACATGAATGTAATAGGGACTGTCAGGATTCTGGTTTTCATTGCTACACACAATTCTCCCAGAGCCTGAACTCTACAAATCAAATAAGACAGAGCTTTATTGCATGGAGACAAAAAATGAAGACACAGCCTATCTATTTAATTACAAATGTAACATGCTCCTCCTGTACACAGACTACTGTCAGTATATATTGACCATGTTATATGCTGACCACTGTCTTCCGAATCCTAATATGCAAGATTTCCCATTTGGGATATGTAACCAAAATAAATATTCACAAATGTTAAATGATAGCTTTCCACATTACCTGCCAAAGCACACTACCACCTCAGCCTACAAACATTGTTTTTCTTTCAGCAGAGGATTTCAAGTTGTTTGACTCTACCCTGTTTATTTTACACAAATGCTATTTCTTTCTTACAGATGGATATGATCTGTTGAAGACCTGGAACATTTTATCCCATTGCAAAACTCATTCAAAGTACCATCTGTTCTTCCTGCAGGGGCACAGTAATGCCAGAAATTGTTTAACATTCCATAAATTAAGACCATATAATGGATAGCTCATTGTTAAAGCGAAGTAAGAAATCATTTGGAACCTGATGACAGACCTTTTTTCTGGGATTCTGTCTTAAAAATAGTATTTGGTCTATTATTTTTGGTTTGCCTCTTTAAAAATTTCACATGTAATGCTAAGCAGCAATCTAGACCATCTAATGTTTGACTTTAGTATTGTTTCCATCAGTGTCACTGGGGTCCTTTTAACAACTTCAGCAGAGTTTTGACTGGGCCAATGCGTTGGAACAGATTCACTTGAAAACCAAGTTCTGTTCTCATTTACTCCACTATTTATCTATTGTGTCTGCATGATATACTTACACCAGCTAAGAGAACAGACTTCAATCCTGAATTTAAGAGCCTTTAAAGTATGTCTTAAGTTACAGATGTTACACTAACATGTTGCACTTACATACATACACATACCACACACACGCTTCCACATACCTGGAAAAAGCTCCAACTAGAACTGAAATGCTACCTGTCACTGCTTCCTACCTCCAAACGCTAAGACACGCTATAACTGCTGTTAACATGTATCATTTAACACTAAACAGCCTTCATTTGCCATCCGTACAGAGAAGCTGCAGATAAAAAGGAAGTGTGTAACAAAAAACAAAACACAGACAGAAAAGAAATCAGGAGTACTTAATTGGAAAAAAATGGCTCTATAAAGTCCTCCACCCAAGAGGAGGCCTGGCGATGGCACTCTGCCCAGCGAGACGGGGATCTCGCGGACAAGCATTTTTCTTGTAACATGCAACTCGTTACACGCGTAGCGCCGCTCATGGCAGCTACGCTCCACATGTCCAACCCAAACGCAATTCGTCTTAAATCAGAGGACTATTATCTACCAGCACGTGCCAACAACAGTTAATGAAAAAGGTAAATGACTCCTACTCTTTTTAAGTGATAAGAACTAGCATCCAGAGCCTAAGCTGCTCAAGTCCCTGATGTTGTAACCCAAGGCTATAAATTAAGTCTGTGCAGTTATTATAGCGTCTTTGTGAAGCTCCCACATTCCTATAATAAAACTCAGAGGAGCACAGCGCTTTTCCCCCGACCGCTGCTATTCCCGGAGACAATGCAGATATTTTTCCATCACATCAGAGCCTTGGCTGCGGGGGCTGGGCAAGGCAGCCGGGAGGGGGAAATGCAACTCGAGAAGTGGTAAGTGTGTCAAAATCTGAATTACTTGGAGATATTTCGCAGCACAATCATCCTTTATGCTCGCGTTGCTCGGCTCATATGGCTCACATTCAGCCTGTCACACTGAATCATTGCTACTTCTTGACTTACATTAACAAAAACAAACCTCACTTTTGCTTCAGTACGTGAGGTAAAAGGCTGTCGCGATCGCAGTCCAAAGGCCAGAGGCAGCACTGGAAATCACTGTTTTTGCAAGAAGCCCGCTCCTGAGGGGAGGGTGAAGCAGCCGGCGGAGACCCGGCCAGGAGCGCGAGCACGCGCGTCCCGCTGCGGAGCGCCCTGCAGAAAGCCCTGCGGCGAACAGCTTTGTCCGCGGGCAGAGCGGTCGCCGCTCCGGCAGGTTGGCTAGCAAAGCAAATCCTCCCCTCTCTGCTTAAGCCTTTAAACCGCATCAAACGGAAGATATTCAGCGCGGGCTTCAGATTTTGATTAACGGTTAGCAAGGAAGGCTGGAAAAGAAAGTCCGCGCAAAACCAAAGGGTAAACGCGGCAAGATACGATCTCTGCAACCAGCAGAGCACGGGCAGAAAGCAAAAGCAGCGCTCACAGCCGCCCCGCGCGCCTCACAACAAAGCCGCGGCAGACGCCCCGCTAGGGAGGACTCCCGCCGCCCCGCCGCCGCGCCGCCCCGCGATGCCGCTTGCTCTCCTGTCACCTTTTGTCTCCAGGCACGTTAGCTGCGCTCTGCTCCACGCGCTGCTCGCGCTCCCGAATTCCCTCTTCCAGCTCGAGCCGAGGAACTGCCCAGATTTTGTAGTGTAATCTGAGCAGGGAAGTACCGCGCGCCTATGATATGGTTAATTCGCTTTTTACCCCCCGCGACGCCTCAGGAAGCGGCTCGGCGCTGCGGAGCGGCGCTCGCCCCCCGGCCCGGCCCGGGCAGGGCTGCGGCAGCGCCGGGCACCGCGGCAGCGCCGGCTCCCACCTCCCCACCCCCGCGGGCCGGCGCGCAGGGGGACACGGCGCCCGCGGTGGTGGCCCCTCAGCCAGGCATCGTGGGACCAAGGGGTCCCCGGCAGGGCGCTCGCCGGGCACCCGCGGCCCCGGGTGCCGGCAGGGCTCGGCCCACCGAGGCTCCCTGTGGAGCCCGCCAAGGCTCGCTCCACGGACGCTCGTTCAGCCCACAGACCTTCGGCCAGCCAAGGCTTGGTCGACGGGCGCTCGGCCCAAGGACGCTCACTCGGCCCGCAGCAGCTCGGCCCACAAACCCCCGGCTGGTCGATGGGCGCTCGGCCCGCGGCAGCTCGCTCGGCCCGCGGCAGCTCGCTCGGCCCACCAAGGCTTGGCCCACTGCTTGGTCCCAAGCACCACGCACCCAAACCTGGGCAATCACCAGATGAGCATCAATTTGGTGCAGGTTTTTACCGAACGTTTTAAGTCTTGAAAAGGTCTTGAAAAGTGCAACCTGTCAACGGCCGCGTCATTCCCCTGCGTTCGTGAGAGCAGATGCTCTGCAATCCCACTGCCGATGCGGTCAGCGTTTCCTACGCTCCTAAATCAAGTTACACAGGGAAGGAGGAGGCGCATCCAGCCCCACCTGGCAGGGGCTTCCCAAGTGAACCGGAGTTTTCTATTCACCCTCTCAGCCAAGTGTAGACAGATGGAGGGAGCAGCTATATCTGGTTTTAAATAACTAGAAGAAATTAAAGGGGAGCACCACCGAGGGATCCCGGGGAACGGAGGCCCTGGAGGCCCAAAGACGGCAGAAACGAGAAAAGCTTTGGGGAAACTTTCACTCACGGCCAGAAGGCGGCAAAACAGTTTCATTTAAGGACCCTGCTTTTTTAAATACTTGACCACATGAGAAGCACCACCAATTAACTTACGTGTGATTCCCAGTGGTCCGTACCGCATTTCCACAGTTATCCATTCTCCAAACTCTAGACCTTTGGATAAACTAGATTATTCTACAGGAAAGGCCCCTGTCCCACCTTCTCAGTCGAATACTCGACTAAAATTACTTGTTCGAAATCAGCATGAGTGTAATGTAAGACTGGAAATAGCATAATATATAAGAGCATAGTCAGAGGGGAAATATACAGTCTTTCATAATGGATTCAAGACCTCAATTAGCCGGGAAAATTATCTTGCTCGGTTACAACGAGGCGTCCACAGTCTGCAGGCTGGCACGAGCACCACCGGCAGTCCGTCCGCGTGCCCATCACCACTGCTCAGGCCTGCCTGACGCGCGGGGGCTCGGGAGCCCTCGCAGGCGCCTGCCCGCCGGGCAGCCCGGGCGCCCGCACGCTCGGCAGCGCCGCCGCCGCCGCCGTCCCCCCTGCGGTTCAGCTCCCGTCTTCTCTGCACGCACACAGACCCGCAACAGCTTAATTTTGATCCTACACGCCAGGATAAGAATAACATACACAACCATGTCTTAGTACAGTACCCAAAAAGCAAGGAATGACATTTTTAAAAGAATTCATAATCTTGGGAGTTTTTTGAAGTATTTCTTCAGTGGGAATTGTGCTAGAGCAAAGAATGCAAAACTCTGAAGCTTCCAAGAGGGGGTCATGTGAAATTACTCGGTTTCAAGATTTTTCCAAATCGTTAACATTTTGATTCTGAATACATTTGTAAGAATCTGCCAACAAACAACTTTTCATCATCAAAACAGGCATCTTTTGCACAGATTTTCACTGTCTTTCTTTGTCACAGTTTCAAACATAGGTCTTCTAGCAAACATGCCATTTCTGTAGAAACTTCAGCAATCCACAATGACATAGCAGATTTTTTGGAGGAAAAAAAAAACACTAAAAAGAACAAAGAACGTCCTTTGTTTCAGACAAAGAATTTCAGGAGAAACCACAAAATGTTCAAGCAAAACATTAAACATTTGATTTTCCACCGATTTTGCCAGCAGTGTAAGTTTTCCCATAGTTCTAGTATCAGTGTCCCTAAGAAGGGGAGGGGAGGTAGGTCAGATAGGCTACCGTCACTCCGCAACTTCAAATCTGTGGTAATTAAAGGGGGATAAAAACAGGATGCGATTTGCAGAAAGCATTTTTCTCCTTTAACTTAGGTCTCATTTCCTCATCAAAAGAAAAACTTCATACTTAATTTAACCATCAGGAAAAATGTCATAGAAAAACAACCAGAAGAAGTTACTAGTGTTATTACACAACGTCCTGGGCCCTAATTCTGCCCAAGTGCTCACTTGGGACCACCTAACCCTGCACACAACCCCAGCGACCCGTATGAAGGTCAACACACTTTGTACTTTCGAGGCTAGAGCCCAAGCATGTGGCAGATTTTATTTAGTTTCTCTAAACAAGTTTTAGAAAAACAGATTTAAGAAGAAATGGAAATATTTCAGTTTAAACCCACTGGAGGCTATCTTATTTAACACAACACCTGCTTGCCTGACACGCTTTGCAGCCTGTTATAGTGTTTTTTTGTTTTTCCTCCAGTGTAAAGAGATGTCACAACTGTGGCAGCACCTGACACTTTACTTCCACATTAGGGAATCAGAGTCCAGCACTGTACAAGCATGGAAACAAAAAATTTGCAGCCTCAGAGATAGGTAACCAAGAACTAAAGCAATGTAATCAGGAACTACAATTAAATATGTGAAACCTCTAGTCCAGAGTATGCTTCAGCTTTACGATAAATAGCATAAAGTACTAATTTAGTTTTTTGCCTTTTAAAGGAGGAGACATTTTAGTAGAGCAAAATATACTTAAATGAATTTCTTTTTTTGATTACCAGCACCTTAGTTGATTTTTATTTAAGTACAGGAACAAAAGTGAAGTGCTCAAGTTAACCAGTTTTCCAAGATTCAAGAGACACTATTACACGATATAGATATCCTAGATTCAGATGCTTGCAACACCCTAGGGTATACTCCACTACATCAACACTTCAAGAAAAACGCAAAAATCTTAAAACAGAAAAAGAAGGGAGATTGCTTATCGTGCGCTCCTGCTAATAACAACTGTTTTACAAAAGCCCACGAGCGATTCCACTGCTTTTCACAGGGCCCGTCCTGGCCCCGAGCAAGCGGCCGTGCCAGGAACCAGCAGCCCATCGGAAAGCAGGTTCCCTTTTGGGCTTCGCTCCCCATCTTGAGAGGCTGGCTTTATTTCATAGCGTGCTGCAGTTCGTCTCCGTGAGGGGATGCGTTCGCACTATTTGTCAGTTCAGGACTGAGAGGTAATCCCCCAAATCAGTTTGCTCTTTATGGTACCACATTACACCCTTTCCAAGCTGCCATCCAAGTTTTAAACATTAATCGCACTGACTCCTGAAAAGATCATTAGATGGTATATTATATTCACTGTACAACAGAGCCTCGCACACGAGGCAGATTAGTTCAGGACTTGAAAACCTCACCTGCTCGCTGAATACAAGCATTCTGGTTACAAAAGCTGATCAAGGGAAAAATAAGCCTCAACAGACCTGGAAGAGCCACTGAGCAAGTCCCAGCAGCTCAGCGAGAGAGATGTTGTCCTCTGATGACTGACTTCGTTAAGGTCATTAGGGAGGCCCCAGCGACACCCCCTGCCCCAGCGCGGCTGTGCGGGAAGGAGCCCTCCAGCTGCTCGTCCTTAACCAGCCCCGCTGACTCACCTCAGCAAGGTGAGAGACAAAACCCACAGCCAGCAGGATCGCCTTCAACAGTCTAATCAGGGGCTTGAGATAATCCACTTGATTTTGCCTACGGCAAATTAGGAAGCGCTCGGGCAAGCTATGCAGCCTGCAGGTAGGAGGGCTGCTACCTCCTGCCCGGGGCAGGGATGGCAGCGGCACAGCGCCTTCCGGGGGGCAGGTCCAGCCGCGGTCTTCCCTGGAGGGCACCGATATCACCCTCCCCATCCCAGCATCAAGGGGGTTCATAAAGCTCCAGCCAGGCCCAGCAACCCTGCCTAGCAGAGTCGCTAGCATCTTCTCTGCCAGCTGCATTAGAAGCCAGCAATACATTCTGCAAAGGACAGCTATATTAGAAACAAAACAAAATTGGGCTTTGGAGTCAAAATTCAAATCTGGCAGTCTGTTCCCGTGCAAAATCCATCACGAGTGACACATTCAGGGAGGACAGCTGGAATAAATCCATGACATTTAATGACATGGTAAAAGCAAATCTTGCACAAACAACTTCAAATCATTTGAAATACTAGTGTGAGTGGATGAAGCATTGCAGTGCTCACAAGTTACTGTAATCAATCACTTCTAAGCAGTTGTTTTTAATTCTTTTTAAAAATCATGATTTGCAAAAATGATTTTTTTTGCCATTCCAGTCATGTATTTAAAGGTTTCAGGCTACACAGCACTGCAGAGTTTTGTGTGTGTTGTGTCTCCCTCTTATCTAAAGCATTTATGATACCAGCAAAACGAAACGATGCTTTTTCAGCTACCAGCTTTTCTTTATGTGTAACGTGGCCTCCAAAGTCCAGCACATAGTACAGAAAAGCAAAAATCATGGAAGTTGTTTCTATAAAACATTTTGAATGGGATGGTCACAAAAACATGAGTGCTAAATTGCAGTTTAATTTAAATGGGAATTCAAATCTCATAGGCAGCCTTTAAATCTCTGTCTATGCATGCATATCCAGTCTCTTCCTAAATACTTCACAAATACTCAGGTAGCTGAACAGGACTGTCTGTCAAGGGGTAAAATAGTGACTTAAACACTAAATTGTTCAGTCTGAACCACATAGACACCCTTAAGGAATTCGACTGGCCCCAGTCCTTACGGCTACCACAGTGCACTGGCGACCTGCAAAATTTCCCAGAAAAAACTGTTAATGGGATCTGAGCTAAGAAATGGGGGGAGAGGTGCCAAACTGGAACAATTTAGGACATCACTAACATGAGTGTAAGGGGCACATCTTAAGCTGATTCTGTCTGACAAACGCGGTTAAACTGATACTGGACAAATGGCTCAGCTGTCATTTAAGCAAAGCCTAGAGGGGCCACAGCAATCTTTGCTGGGTCTGGCGAGAGCAGAAGTTGGCCGAGGACCAGCAGCTGGCTGGTAGTCCCCCCGCACATCTGGCAGGAGGGACAGAGAGAACATTCACTGCCTTACTGCAAAGTCAGCTAATTTAAGTCAAAAACAAAGGTGGTTTGAGCTAACCTGGCTGACTTTACAGTGAGGTGGATTAGGAATACCCATAAGGGCTTCTGCCAGCACTGTTGGGGAGATCACCTTTGCTGCTCGTATTTTCTACTTCCAAAAAAAATCATGTATCCATGGCTCAGGAATTGCTTCCACTATCTCCTTCCATCACAAATCTAGACAAAACTAGGTTAAGACCCTTCTTTGACTAGCCATGCATGGGTGTAAAGAGTTACTGGTTATTAAGTGTTTTGCTGATTCAGGAAAAAAGGCTAGAAGCCAACTCCTTGTCTCCAAAGTGTGTTCCCTGAACAGTCAACCAGAATGAAAAACAAAACTGAACTAAAAGAAGTTCCATGTTAAGGATCAAAGAAAAAACAAATTCCAGCAAAATAGACAGGAAGGAGGCCTCTGAAGTGAGAAGAGACAATTTTTACACCTTCTCTTTGCAAAAAAAAAAAAAAGGAGCATGAGACTTGTACTTCTTCACCATATCTTCCCTCCAAGGTCCCCGTAGCACAGGCCGCCTCCTGATGGAGGAGCCCGACATCACATCAGGGTTTGACCCACAGCTGTTGCATCGTGGGACCGCCCTGCACTTCTCATGCTCTCATCTCCACCCACATCTCTCCAGTACCAAATTCCTGGCACCAGTCGGGACAGCACAGCAGTCATTGCCTGCCTTCATTCATAAAAACGGAGACCACACTGATGAAAGCCACAGGCTGTAGCACACCCAGCAATAAATGTCAGTGACATCTCTCAGTCAAACATTTACTTCCATAATCGCCTCTACTTGGGGAAGCCTGGAGGTCACATCTGGACCAGGAAGTCAGTGAGAGTTGCATGCATGCATGGATCAGTGACAGTACTTTAACATCTCTCTGATTTTGGATTGAATCCATAGAGTTCATTAGCAAGCAAGTCAGACAGTAATGTATGGCTTTCTTCAAGCAGATCAGGAGATTTAATTAGCACAGCTTGATTTTAGTGAATAATATCTTAGGTTTGTAACACACAAGAATAAAAAGTTAACTCAAAGGGTCTGATCTTGCTCTAATCATCTTCTGCGGAGGAAGGAGCAGATCCAGGCCATAATGCAATTTCTTCATAACCTGAATGGGCTTTATCTTTCCTTCAATAATTTGATTTCTTCCAAGAACGCCACACCACCATAAGCAGGAGGAAACAAACCATTCTTTGGAAAGCCTCCTTCGGAAATCTCCTTCTTTTAGCTCCTGATCTATATGAACATGGAATTAGAAAGGAACTCCTCAGATATTAAAACCAGGCCCTTGTTATTAAAGGCAACCATGTCACATCCAGTGGGAAAAAAAAAAGTTAATATTATGCCAATATGCTGGCAGGAAATCCAAATTTCCGCTAGTGCAGGAGAATAAGGGGAAGAGCGAAACAAAAGTGAATGCATGAGACCGTATCGCCATATCAGGGTCTCATGCTAAACACATGGATTGTTGGTACCTCTAAGAGGTGATAAGAGTTAGAATAAATAAGAGTCAAAGTTCTTTCTGCCACTTGGGATCTGCTTAGGGCTTAGAAAAGAAACACCTCCACACAGCTCACCTCCTGGGAGAGGAAGGTAGGGGAGCTCTCAGAAGCAGGGGGGTTCCAGACCACCAAAAACAGTGGCCACCTCTAGAGGAGACAAGACATCCCCTGAGGGCAATGGCCACTAAAACTCATCAAGGAAGCAAGCAGACCCCTGCATGGCAGGGGTTTCAGTTAGCAGCACTCCAGTTTCTTCAGAGCATGGCACTCAAAAGCCAGAAGGCAGCTGTAAGAAAGCTTGTGCCCACAGTAAGTCCTTCAACAACCACCGAACTCTTCTGGTTTTGCCAGAAGAAGTTAAATCTCAGCTCTTACTCATAGACCAGAGGAAGAAACTCTAAGGCATCGGAAAACTCCTCAAGAGCAGCTTGACAGAGACCAACATTTCAAACGTCTGTCATCGCCTAGTGTAAAGGAAAGCAGCAGCCATGAAAGGGCAAGGCTGGCGGTGGGCTTTGCTTGGTTAGCACAGGATATAAAATCTAAGGACGCAAGGATTCTAGCAGGGACACCAAGCTATGCTTCATTCCCAAAGCCTGCTGTAGTAACTTTTAGAACTGAGAGCAGATATCAGATAGTACAGCAGTAAGAGCCATAGGAGCCTTTAGAGATATAAAAAAAGATCCCCAAAAGCATGAATTTTGATGTGAAAAAGGTCTTTCACTTTTGTAAGCGTTCTGCAGAAGGAAATTGAAAGAGAAAGCAGGCCAGTGCCTGGATCTGGGATGTAACTACTCTCCACTTCCACAAATCCTGAGGAACAGACCACCATGGAGCACAGATGTTCTGACAGCACAGATGTGTCCCAGCTCTGTCCTGCCGATCATTGAGGAACTGTCCAGCAAAACACAAAAATTCAGAAAAGTATAATAGCAGAGCTAAATGCCATCCAGAATGACAGTGAAAGAGAAGAGGTGATCTTCTCACTGCATTGCTGCTCTACAACAATCTATTCCCAGAGCCAAAAGCCATCAGTGGATGTCTAGTGGGCTTCACCTTGCCATACACAGGAAAAGCTACTTTCATGAGTACTCACGAGTACATGAGCATGGTCACAGGTCTTTTCTAGTGTATCCAAAGGACATGACAGACACAGTCTTCCCTCAGCTACACTCACCCAACCACCCTTCTGGTCCATGGGTTGCTAGTCCTCCACTGCTGCACACGTGAGCAGGACAGAAGGTGCTGATGGTGCTGGAACATCACCCTGGGTGCCATCAGATAGGATGGGACAGGCTGCCCAACACTGACTGCACACAAAATAGAACAGGAAAGTGTTTTATCGAGCTTATGTTGGATCAGATCAGTTTAACTCAGAAGAAGTCTATGATACAACACGACCACCAAATGCAGCTGAGGTGTTATGTTGAACGGAGTAGATGGATGAATAGATAATAGTGGGGGAATCTCTCTAATCATGGAAATGGAAAGCATTTTTCCTACCACCTAAATATTCTGCAAGGCTCACTTTTACCTGTTCTTTATCCCAGCATAGTTTGCAAGGCTATCCCCTGCAGCAGACCCAGTCCTGCAGAGCCATGAAAGTGGAATCACTGAGGAGTTACCAGGATGAGGGAGGGACTGCAGGCTCCAGCAGCTTTGGCATCAGGTTCTGGTCTTTACTGGAGCAGGTGAAGCTCCAGCCACCACAATGAATTCATCAAATCTTGGTCAGAGCCTTTGTCCATGAGACAGAATATATGGATACAGTTAAAATAATACGATTGTTGAAGAATAAGGCAGCACTGGAAAAGTTTTGCCAACACAGTAATGTCAATTAAGGGTGTGATTTTTGGATGCTATTTTTATGCCAACAGCAGCCCTATTAATGCTGGTGTAGCTATGTCTTCAAAGTGATTTTGCAGGCCCAGATGATTCCATTTGGGAAAAGAAGCAGTTAAAAAAAGGGCCTTTTTTGGCCTCTGTAGGTCCCATTCTGCCATTAGGGAAAAATCTTTCATAGTAAAAATAATTTCATCCGTCCAGCAATAAGGATGTTTCATGTCTATAAAGCTGTATGTTTCTCAGGTAATTCTATACCCACTAACCGTATACCACGAACTATAATGATTTTTTTCCCCTTTGTTAAATCACGCTGTAATCAAGTCAGTAGTAAACCAGTGTCTCATCTGTACATGAACGGTGCCCACAGCCTCCCTCTGCCACAGGAGGGACAAAGATGCTCCACAAAACGCCTTCCCTTAGGAGATGTGGGAAAGCAGAGGCTTTCGGTGCTGACGATCCCGTCAGGAGCTGTAGGGGCAGAGACACTCTCAAGCACCTGCCTCGTCACCTCTGCACGCCAAGCAAGAGCCAAAGAAAGGCAGCACTACCACAGCTCTGTAACGATAACGGCTCTTCCTTCTGCACCGAGCGGTTAGAGAAAAGCCCACCCAAGGACCTTCCAGCAGGTGGTAGGGACCACGCGCCCGGCGCTGCCTCTCGGGCCGCAGGCCCGGGGGCCGCTTGGCGCTGCACGGGACGGCCAGGCTCCAGCATAAGCCTTTGAGTGACAGGAGGCCGAGATAAGGCGAGAGGAGAAGTGGGGGCAGAGCCCAGACTGGCTCCGGTTCCAGCGCTGAACATGCCATGAGTGGCTCTGCTGCGGGGAGCTGGACTTCTCTGTTCCTCCAAGCCTGCTCCCCACGGCACCGCGGCCCAGCTCCGTGCAGCAGGCTCACCGGGAGCGCGAGCGCCCGCAGCGCTCGCCCGCGCACGCCACCACCGCCAGGCAGCACACGCTTTTCCTAGTTATCCCGCATATTTTTTCCTCTTCGTTTCAAACCTCCCACTGGTTTTCGTTAAGCTCAGACGAGGCGAGCAGCTCCGTGCAACTTGGAGAACACATTTATGGAACGATTTGGCCAGATCTCCCCACCTCCAAATGACATTTCATTCAGAAGCGTGTCCCCCTCCCCTGAACCGCAGGCTGCTCGCGCCTCCGCCCAGGGAGTTGTTTTCAGTAAAGCAACAGTTCTGAAACATCTTCAGCAACTTTTGTGCTTTGACAATTTGCCACTTTCAGAGAAAAAAAAAATTACAAGATTAAGGAAATATTTGCATATTTGTCCCGGTAGCCAGGAAACGGCTTTGGATCGCCTGCCCCGTGCCGGGGGCTGGAGCCCGCCCCGGCCCCGGCGCCGCCGCGGGGGCCGCGCCCGGGGCTCCGCGCCGCGCTCGCCGCTTACCGCCGCTTACCGCCGCTCCGCGCCGCGCTCCGCCGCTCCGCGGGGCCGGGGCCCCCCGGGAGCCGGGGGGAGGGACCGGAAAGCCGCGGCGGGGCTGCCCGGCGGCGCGGCGCGTTTCCCAGCCGGCCGGCGGGGCTGCCCCGCGCGGGAGGCGCGTCCCCCCCGCCGCCCCCGGCCGCAGCCCGCGGAGCGCGGGCGCTGCTCGGGATCCTGCTCTCTGCGTGCAGGCCGTCCGGTTAGCACGGTTACACGGCAGCAGAGACTGTTCATGGAAACCCACCCTGGTATAAACGAGAGAGAAGCCCTTGGGAAGAGCGAAGTCTCCGCCGCGCTATGTCGTCGAGAAGCCATCCCTGAGAGGGTCCTAGGCGCAACCCCGGCGCCTTCTCCCTTGCGCGGGAGCCGCGAGCCGCCCCGGGGCGACGCCGGCTGCCCGCGGCCGGGGTGCGGGGAGCTCGCGGCAGGCGCGCGCCCCCGCCGTTCCCACCGCTCCGCTCCAGGTACGGGGCAGGCGCTGCAGGAAAACCCACCCGGGGGGGTGTTCCCGCTGCGGAGCTTCCCCAGGCCCAGTTCTGGGAGGACGGGAAAGAGCAAACGCGCCCTGGGCACCCAGGCCCCGCCGCTTGCCTCTGCTCGGGCCCCGCCGAAGGATGCGCAGGGGACAGCTCGGGTCACCCACGCGGGCACGGGAAGGGCCAGGGAAGCCTGGCGCTCCGCGCTGGCAGCTCGGCCCCGGCTGGCGCGAGGAGGACGCGGCTCTGCTCCGGTGGTTGAGCGGGTGAAAACATGACGTTACCTGGGGACCGGGGAGAGGGGGCTGCCCCCGGCCCCGCGCAGTCCCTGCTCACAGGCCTGTCTGCCGTCTGCACAGACAGCGTGTGCATGCGGTTATGGAAAAGCAGCGGCGTAAGAATTTCCATTTCTGAGTAATGTGGTATCCTGCCTCTGACATGGGCCAAAGCTTGGGAAAGTGGAACCGTCGCATTGTGCAACGCGGCAGCACGCGTGGGGCTGGGGTTCACGGCCCATCGCTGCCGGACACCCTCAGGCTACTGCAACTGCACAAAATCTTTGTGTCACTTCAGCCAGAAAGAAGAATGCTATTTATTTTGTGAGGAAACAATCAACCCTCCAAAAATGGTCTTACGCAGTCTTGAATTTCCTCAGCAGGAAAAAGGAAAGCTTAGAAAGACATGGGGAATTACTGGCTGGAGGAGTCAGGTTTCTCTCTACCTCGGCGAAGACGAGATCTGGGCACTGCTGCTCTGAGGGAGGCATTAGCGGCCTCCTTCAGTCGTCCGGTCAGCGCACGCCTGTCGTGAGCCATCACCGAGCTCCGCCGCAGCGGTGCCCAGTGGTAACGCTTCCTCTGGGCTCTGCACGATAGGCTGTGGCTGAGCTGGGAAGGAGCCACATCAGCTGACTGCGAGCCCCGGGGCTGAGTCACCCTGGCTGGGGCAGACCTGGAGAGTCCACCCATGACCCTGGTAAATTGAAAACAGGAATCCCAGAAGACTCCTGAAATCACTCTGGCAGTAGACCTGTTAAAGCCACGGTGGCTTCAGTGAAGCGAAGATGGCTTTAATCAGACCAACAGATGGGAAAATATTGAACAAGCCAAATCCTTCCTCAGGTCTGAGGGGGCTGCAAGCTGAATCTGCCTCTGTGAGAGCTTTGTCTCCCTAAAATACTCTCCAATTGTTATCACCACTTTTGCTCCATCAATAGCCAACACAGGCAGAGGCCTGCAGCCGGAGATGCTGACACCGAGACCCGCTGAAGATGGAAATTAAAACATCCTTTTCATCACTCACCACTGCTGTATTGTTATTACAGTAGCATTCCCGAAGCCCTTACTATACCCCAAGCTGAACCCACGGCGATGGGTGATTTGAGGTGGGAACGCGGGTTTGTGGGTGCACCTGCAGCAGGCGGGTGCTGGGCAGTGGGTGTGCAGGGTGCCAGTCTCATGTCTCGCAGGACACAGCTAAGGATGGAGCTGAAGAGCAACATCGCTGTCAGGGCGTGTATCTGTGATGCAGGGGCCGGACTCTTCCTCGCTCTACCAATCTTCTCCTGACATACCACTAGGTCAGATCATTTCATCCATGTATATATCAGTGTAAAACAGCAATAACAGATAAATCGCAGCTTCAGAGGACCTTACCATAAGGCATATAAACTCCTCAGCATAGCAGAGCAAAATGTTTGTCGTGAAAATGCCAGCTCATCTCCACTGCAGAGCACCATGACAGTGTTAACCTACATGAACCACGGGAGTCTTAGGCCTACATTGAAAGATGGAGTCCTAGTCTGGTGGCCTTTCCTCAGGCAGTGCTTTCACACACTTTTGCCTGAGTAAAAATTTGCCTGAGAAAGCGGGGGAGGGAGGTTAATATGATAAGAACACTTAAAATATTTTGCTTTGACTTCAAGTGACATTGAAGAACTAATGCATACAGAAGTTTATAAGTGAAGCTAAAAGGAAATAGCCATCATTTCTGAATGAAATAAACTGACAAAAAACATCATCCGAGGACAGAAAGGGTAAGGCAGGCCGTGTGAATCTGCGCAGAATAAAGAATGGTCCTACTCATTGGTGGGATTAGCACGTACCCACTCAGGGACTGGTTTTGGAAAACAAAACTAACTCTTGGGAAGTCTGACTTAAGGAAAAACGTTCTTCTCGACTTTCATTAAGCCTTTTTTTGCATCTCCAACACTCCTGAAACTGAGCTCTCCACTGGGCATCGAAGAACCGCTGTGTCTGGGCTCAGAGCACCCTCCCTCCTCACGGGCAGCAGGCAAAACTGACCCTGAAGCTCATGCCATGGAGGGGACTTCTGAAGGTATTAAGGACCGTTTTGACAGGTTGAGAGCAAAGTTTGGGCTAAACACTGAAAGGACAACATGAATGTCCCAGCCAAGGGCAGAGGGGTGGGCGTGCGGCCGTCGCTCCTCCCAAGGCACAGACAGTAAATCAAGACACACAGAAAGGCCTCCATACATGGTAGAGTTCAGTCTAGAGAACTTCAAGCAACTGGAGCTTTTCCAAACAAAAGCCAAACAAAAGAGAAGTGGGAAAAATCAGGGGAGAGGAGATGTGACATTTTAGAATTCCTGAGATTATGCCAAAAAAGTCTTTTGTATTTCCTAAGCAATGATTTCCTAATTGCAGACCAGTGGGAACTGCAGCACCAGTGTCCTCTACCCCTTTTTTCTGGCCACTGCAAATCGAAGGAGCTATTTTGCCACGTCTGTTCAGTGACTATCTTTTCCATATGGCCACAGCATTCCCACTTTAAAGTAGTGCTGGTCTTATTGAATAGCCACTGAGCAGAGCCGAACAACTGTCAAGCGTGGGCAGAAGCAGACTGAAATATTTTCACATGTCCTTATCCAACCGTGGCTTTGAGGAATTTGGGAAGCTGTCACAAAGTACCAGCAAACAATGCCTGCTTGGCCAACGCGAGGCCGTTCAACAGCCTGCCTGCTCTTGCAATGCCAGAGTGCTGGGAAATAAAAGAAATGTATAGCTCACATCATAGTAAAAGTTATTAGCAGATGTAGCTACTTTGAAATACCAGAGAGTCAATATTCTAATGCATTTCAAGCAAGAAAAATTGCACAATTCAAAGATTAGCCTAATCCAAACAAATCAATTATAGTATATGTCTGCTCTGAACATCCCAGCTCGTACTGCTCCGGAGGTGTTCTGGAGCTTGCTGGCAGCCAGGGCTTGCGGAGACTGCTGTGACCTGCGTGGCTGGCCTCCAACAAGCAGGAAGTTGAGAGAGACGGTTCCTGCTCTGCTGGGTGAACATGGCATGAGAATTACCTGTTTGGACGGTTTAGGAGGAAAACAGCATCAGCTGTTCTTTATTATCAGCCTGTTTTTCTGCAGGTAGCTGGCCAAATTCAGCACTGTTATACCTATTCAGTGCCCTTGGAGGAATTAAGCTTGCACATGTGAAACAGTAAAGCATAATTCACTGAGTGAGGAGCAAGCATGTCCTGCAGTGACCGGCTATTAATTTAATGCACTGACAAAGCAAGAGCAATTATAAGCAATATTTGATAAGCTGTTCTTTCAGATTCTTGTATTTTACTGAAAGTGTCTGGGAAATGTACTCAAAGCTAAGAACAAAGCGCTCTTTGGGACAAATAGCAGGAAAATGATCTTTATCTTGGAAACAGGCTGGAAACCATTCCTTGTTCCCAGGCTTTTTCGCAGTTGCCAAGCATGCGGCCGAAAGCGTGGCTCTCGCTGCAGAGCGCTTGCTCGCCCCGTTCGCGCCCCGCGGAGGAAGGCGGCTGCGGCGCAGCGTGCCGAACCCGCCGAGAGCAGCGCTGCGCTGCCCGCCAGGGCCGCTGAGCCGACGGCCCGCTGAGCCGCCCGGGCATCGCCTCCGCCCGGGCCGGGCGCTGCCTCTACCCGCCGCGGCCGAACAGCCTGCAGCAACGTGCCCCGCTCCAAGGTTGGTAACCTTCATTTTCGTCAATGATGCGTGCAATGAAACCCCACAGCAGCCCAAGTCCAAACCCTCACTTTGGGTGAACTTCTGACGAGGCAGCAATGGCTTGACCCCGACATCCGTACGAAGGTGCAGCAGCAGCCAGAGCTGCCTTTCTGCCGGTCATCCACTGCCAGCCTGTCCTGTTCCCTCCCTGCAATCACAGCCCCTCTCCCAGGATCCTGAAAACTTGACAGTGAGGAACGATTCAGACGTCATCTAAGCAACCAGCTCCTTTTTCCTGCTTTCTTTTTTAGGAAGGCTTCTGCATTGACCTTAGGAATTTGCAGAAAACAGATGCAGCGTTCCCTCTTTGGTGGTGGATGAGCTGACTAACACCGACTGTCAAAATCCACTTCAGGTTTGCTGCAGCAAATTACATGCAGGTTGTAACCAAAACAAAACTAATACTCAAAGTAAGAATGACCACTGACGTGTTTCACCACATGAAGTTATCTACCGAGTAGTGCTTTGCATTAAGATTCTGGAACATGCTCTTAATTTAGGAAGGATAATAGCATCAGAAATGTCAGCAGAACATTGCAAATATTGAGGGTTGCCAAGTAGGGGACCCAGAGCCCACGGGCTCTTTCTGTGTGGGCTCTTTTTATGTGGGTTTCTGCACCCACGTACAGCTCTGCTCACGTCAGCAGAGCTCCCTGTGGGTGCAGAGCTCTGTCAGCACTATGTGCCTTGCTGGATAAGGCAATAGGTAGGATACCAAAGAATAGCCAGTGTGAAACCCAGGATGGTCACAGGTTGCAAGAAAAAAAGTAAATGGAGCAGAAGTCAAGCAGTCAGACTCATGAGCGTGGCTTAAATGCCATGTGCAGCTGCTGCACACTCTACGTAGCTCTCCTTGTTAAGGATCACTTCAGTTTTGGACATCTGGAGTCCCCTTATGACTTTGCCCCGTGCACATGCATGGGACAGATTAATGCCACAAGACTAGTTTACCTCGAGAGCACTTACTGACAGGGTAAATAGGTGTCCCTGCAGCCCGGAGGAATTCGGAGTCCGGGAATATTTTGCATGCAACAGAGAGCAAGCAAGAAGCATTTCTGTGCAGAGAGTTGATAGCACACGAAGATGGAAAAACGAAAGGAAAGCTTTTGGCTAGGCAGAGGGGTGAACAAGGAGGAAAGTGCCGCGCACCTATTCGCCTGCGGAGCGAGGCGGCACGGCTGCGCGGCGCGGCTGGCACGGCGCGCCGAGCCGGGGGCAGGGGCTTGCCAGTGCAAGCAGCAACTTGGCATCAGGCATCTTCCAGAGGGCACCGACTGAGCAACTGGCAGGCAGGAAAACGAGCCAAGCGACTGACAGCAAAGGAAAAACAGGCAGGAAAGGGCCCCTGTCTGGCAACGCTGGACCACTGCCTCCCAGGAGCAGCCGGGATTTCAGTGCGGGGCAGGGATCCAAGGCGGCGTCCCGCCAGCCTGGCGGCTGCCGCCCCAGGAGCAGAGGCAGCGCGGCGACGCTCGGCCGCGGAGCCGCACGTTGCACCGCAGACGAGACGGGAGCGGGCTGCGTCCCCCCGCCAAGGGGACGGGCGTATCTTCAAGCCCTCCCTCAGTTTGTATGCGCTTTTTTTAATCCCCCGCTCTTCTAGTGCGAGCAAGGGCTTGCCAGGCTTTTAACCCCAAGTACGCTGCACCTTGGCGTCCCTTTTCTCGACCCCTGAATTTTATCTGCTCATCTTCTACTGCCGGTGGCTTTCTTTTTTGTGCCAATATTTCTGTTCCCAGCAGCGTGGTGCTCATATTTGTACAGCTACCCTAAAATTAACAGTTCCTACGCTTGCTTCCAAGAAGAGCGCGTGCCCGTGGCCCGGAGCGATACGCGGCCGCCGAGGAGCCGGGGCCGGCAGGCTGCCCCTGCGCCCCGCGGCGCGGCGTGCTGCCCCGCGCCGCGCCCCGGCACAGGGCTGCGCCGGCTGGCTTTTGCACTCTCGTGTCCCCGCTCTTGTAGAACATGGAGCTCGCTGCCGTGGGTCCCCGGTGCATGTTTCGCACATGCCAGCCGATGCTGCGTCTCCTCCTTTCCTTTTCTCCAAGCCCAAAATGCTTTGCCGAGGTTTAATTTTGGGACTTCTGAGACACGCTTCCTGAATATTTCCGTATAGGTCCTGTCACATGCTCCCGATCCCCTTCACACACCCCATTAACAACCAGAAATGGAAAGATGGTGTCTTCATCCCTGAAGCAAGTCACAGCTTTCATCCGGTGTTTACACGCTTCCCTGCAAGCGACGTTCAGCAGTTCCTGCTCCGTGAGTCTCCGGGAGACGCACGGCACTTCAAAACCGGCACCATCAGAAATAAGCCTGCTGCTATTTTTATCTCGTCTAATTGCTGGCAAATACAGACTGAAATGCCGTTTGAGCCTTCTGGGGTTCTCCACCCTCGGGCAGGATCTCACAGCCCGGGGAGCCCTCGCACCGCTTCACCGCGTTTGCTGCGGGTGCGGGGCGCTGCTCACTCGACACGCACGCGTCGCGCGCCGGGGCCGCCTGCCCGAGGCTCTCCGCAGCTGATGCGACGTGGAGCCAATAAAGCAGCACAGAGACCCAATGACCAAGCCTTGGAAGGCTGAAGGGCACATTGAGCGGGTTACTGCTGGCCTCGGCTTGTGAGGGGTCTCCACCAGCCACGTGGAAGTCACGTCCGCAGCGGCAAAGCCACCCCGTTGCTGGCGACCCGCCCCTGCAGCTCTCAGCACAACCACCTCGCGAGCCGCGGAGACTGTGCAGCGAGGTCCTCCCGCGCAAACGTGCCGCCTTCGCACGAAGCCTCTCAGTTCAGAGTGAAGAAGTATCCCTGAAGCCACCTCCCTTGCAGAAATCAAACTCAACTGTTTCCTTTATTTTTTTCCAGCTCAGCTGGGACTGCAGCTTCGGAGCCGAACCGTTTAATAGGATCCCTTTTAAAGTGCGTGCTCGCTCTCTGGATTTATGAACACTGGGGCCTAGATGAGTAGGCAGAGTGAAACTACTCTGTGCCCTTGGTTAGCTCGTACTGCGGCCACCAAGCGTGCTGAAACGTGCGGCCGCCGCGGCGCCCCCCGCTCCTGCTCCTGCTCCTGCTCCTGCTCCTGCAGCAGGGAATAGATGACCCTACGCAGCAGAGCAACGGCCCTTCCACAGCTGCCTGCACTTTCTCTGCTGAAACTGGGCTGGGTGTTTTCCATAAGATTCAGAGAGCAGATGTAAACAGTTTAGGGACATCCCCGTTTCTTCTTAATAATGCCCGAGAAAATTTATAGGCAACAGAAAAAAAAGAAGGAACAACCAGCATCAGCCCTGCTGTGAAGGTCTGAGCTGCTGCAGCCTGGTCCCTGCTCTCGGCACGCTCGGGTCTCCGGGGAGATGCTGAGCTCATCAGGAAGGCCATGCTTACGCCACGCTACCTGCTGGCCCGCCGGGCTTTCGGGAACGGCCGCAGCGGGCACACGCTTTGCCCTCGCCCAGGGGAGGAGGAGAAGGAACAAAGCAGCGCCCACACTTGGAGTTCAGCCTGCACAAATTCCTGCTACCAGGGCAAGGGAAGATCCGCCCTTGCCCCAGGCTCAGCACAAGGTGGAGGGGACATGGCCGTGCGGGCTGGCACGGCACCTTGCACGGGAGGCAAGCGGAGCCCTTCCCCGGCGAGACGGGGCTGCCTTTGCTCCTGCAGTGCTTGCAGCTTTGCTTTGTGGCCACACAGGCCTGGGACTGTTTATCGCACCCTGACCAGGGGACAAACCACCCCCAGGGGTGCAAACCACCCTGGGAAAAGCTGGAAAGACCTGCCAGCAGCTGGAGTAAGTGCCACAAAGAGACCTACAGGAGGACAAATCTGAACTGAAAATGGCAAACTCAGAAATGCAAGGACATGCCGCTTAGGAGAACCCCCTCCTTTCAGAAAAAGAAAAAACTCTGAGGCTGAACCTCACTGGTGAAAGGAGCCCATGAGAAATCAGAGGAGACAAGTAAGACATGTTTTCTGGGTTGCTTTGGGCTACCTGTGAAGAGATGGCTCCACCACCAAACCCTGCAAACAGGCCTCTGCCAGGGCTGGTAGAGAAAGCCGTGTTTGCTCTGGCAGAAAGGATCCATTCCACATGCAGAAAGATTAGGAGAGATTTAAGTAAGATCAGCTCTGAAAACATGGTATAAAAGGAGCAGGGGTTCCCAGTATGATTTGCGTAGCTGAGATTAAGAGAACAAGGAATTAATGAAGAGAAAGACAAAAATATTGAGTTTAAAACTATCTGAAGAGAAGTAACGTATATCATAGAATCATAGAATCAGTAAGGCTGGCAGGGACCTCTGGAGATCATCTAGTGCACCCCCCCTGCTCAGCAGGGTCACCTCGAGCATGTTAGACAGGGTTGCATCCAGGCGGGCCTTGAAGATCTCCAGAGAAGGAGACTCCACAACCTCTCTGGGCAACCTGTGCCAGTGCTCCGTCACACTCACAGGGAAGAAATTCCCCCTCACGGTCAGGCGGAACTTCCTGTGCTTCAGTTTCTGCCCATTGCCTCTCGTCCTGTCACATGGGACAACTGAAAAGAGTTTGTCCCCATTCCCCCTGACACTCTCCCTTCAGGTACTTATACACATTGATAAGATCCCCCCTCAGCCTTCTCCTTCCCAGGCTGAAGAGGCCCAGCTCTCACAGCCGTTCCTCACAGGGCAGATGCTCCAGCCCTCTGATCATCCTTGTAGCCCTACGCTGGACTCTCTCCAGTAGCTCCATGTCTCTCTTGTACTGGGGAGCCCAGAACTGGACACAGGACTCGAGATGAGGTCTCACCAGGGCTGAGGAGAGCGGCAGGAAAACCTCCCTCTACCTGCTGGCAACACTCTGCCTAATGCAGCCCAGGAGACCATTGGCCTTCTTGGCCACAAGGTCACCTTGCTGGCTCATGGTCAGCTTCTCATCCACCAGTACTCCTGGGTCCTTCTCTGCAGAGCTGCTCTCCAGCTGTTCAGCCCCCAGCTTGTACTGGTGCCTAGGGTTATTTCTCCCTAGGTGCAGGACTCTGCCCTTGCCCTTGTTGAACCTCCGGAGGTTCCTCTCTGCCCAGCTCTCCAGCCTGTCCAAGTCTCTCTGAATGGCAGCACGGCCCTCAGGTGCATAGTGAGCCTAGGTTGCTTGCTAGAAGCTCGTAAGCCTCAATACAGGGGAAAGTTTCAGACTAGGAAAAAGAGTAAGTAACAGGACTGTCTCCCAAGAGAAGAAAATTGCAGTTAAAACTCCAGCTCTATAAAGTAACAAGAACAAAATGGGGGAGTAATCCTGCTTGGGGGGGGGGGCTTGGAAGGGGTAGCAGACGGCTGGGGAGCACCGGCAGCTGCTCTGCCGTGCTTCTAGGCACGTTCCTGTTGAATTCCTCCTGGAGGTGATGCATTTTAGGTGTGGGCAGTCCCTTATTTACCTTACAGGGGAGCTGTGATGTTTATTTAGAGCTTGGGAACAGCTTGAGGATCCTGCAGGGAACAACCCTGGGACAGAGAACACCCTATTTCCACGCCGGGACCGGGCACTTGCCTCGCACTTAGTTTTCCTGTGGAACTTCAGTAGTCTCCGCATGCAGTTTTGAGGTGCTAAATTTAAGCTTGCAAGCTGTTATTTACCAAATGATTTTTCATGAGCCATATCTGTGCGCAAAGCACTTTGAACAACCAACGTGTGGGTTTGAGGAGTGGGAGAAGGCTGTGAATAGATTCGAGTTCTTCCGTAGTTACCGAAAGTCTTGACATGTAAATTTGTGTTTTTCCCTCAGTACTGAGATCTTGAGACCTGAGTTAATGTTGTCTTTCTTAGCTTGTGGAGACCTTTATCTTCAAATAACAAACCAACGCTGTGGTTTATGCAAGGCCATTCCCTGGTCTGCGAAGAGAGAATGTCTTTTATCTCCAGGGTTCCTGTTACGTGGCATCAACACAGCACTGAATAAAAAGCAGCTTGATACAATAGTTTAAAGTTTGTTTTCTAAACAGACCTGTTGTTTGCCCACAGTAATGTAAATTTGCAGTTCTCTTTTACACTTCACATATGACAAAAGAGAGATTTTCAGATCTCCCTGAAGGGGAGATTTAATTATAAAATGAAGCAGTATGACATTTATTGGAGATTGTAAAGGCTACACTAATTAAAAAACACTAAAACATATTGTGCACCTCATGGGAATAGGTAATGTGATCCTCCAAAATGAACCTTTTTGGTTACTGAGAAGAAACAGGAAAATACAGATATTCTCTCTAAGGCTGAATCATAAAATGAACCTTTACTTTAGTCCTGGTGAATCAAGAACAGGATTCCAATTTTAATTCAGTTTTTGGAGGCGAAAGATTTCCTTTCACCTGGTAAGCCAGGAATGAACCGTAGTTGTGCTCCATTAATGCCTTTACAACGTGACACGAGGGAAGCAGATGGGCATTGGTGGTTTGTAACAGTCAGTCGTCCGCCGCGCCGCGATGGAGCCCCGCTCCAGCCAGCAAACGAGTGCCACGTAATCCGCATTTATGTGATGCTCGGGATACCCTCTCTGATCACGAACGTCAAGGCTATTTTTCAGTGCTGTTACCAATGTAACATGGAGCTCATATTGCTCCACAGGAAAAGCTTTGGCCACAAACCCTTTGGCAGACTTTTAGCTGAAGATGTTGCAATGTGGTCAAAATATATAGCAGGAGGTTTGCAGTTTAAAACCTTCTGTAATTAAATAATACATTGAAGCTGAAAGCCAAGTCCTTATCTGATGTTAACTAGCATAGTTCTGGTAGATCTACATTCATTTTCTCCATTATGTGCTTAATTTTCATTATTTCATAATGCAGAAATACTGCATTACTGCAGAAAAAATACTACAAGCTTTGAACTGTAAGTGTGAAACTGTGTTGTGAAAAATCCTTGGTTCAAACCCTTAAGAGTCTTTTCAAAAACACGCATCTTTTGTTGCTATGCACTGGTCGGGTACAGACAGCTTAAACTGGTGAAGTGACCATTTCTGAAGGGAGGATAGCTGCCAGCTATTTAAACCTTCCATCTAAGAGGCCACAACTAATTAAACTAAGTGTGATGAATATTCAAAGCTTTTTGACTTTAAGGAAGGCTCAAAGGAAGCTACACTGGTGACAATTACCCTGGCAGTGATAAGGGAAGTGAAGTTCTGGATTACAGTGCATTTTCCAGAGCATTTCAGGGGCCCTGTAAGGACCAAATTTCAGCATATTGACTCAGTGCTGCAGGTTGATGCATTACTGCAGCGAGGTGAAGGAATATTTGCATTTAATCCAGATGGAGGTTCAAAGCAGTGCACTTACATGAACGAATTTTTGCAATTTGCCCTACTCATGGAGAGGCAGAACAGGGAAGCCAGTTAAATGGTATATTTATTTCTGCTCACTAAAAAGGAGATCAGAAAAATAAGAATAACAAAAAACCCCAATCCCCTAAAAAATACATATAAAAAGAAAGGCAGAGAAGAAAATACGTCCTACAGCCATTCAGCCAAGCATTGGTGTGCATCACCTGCCTGCACGTGTGACCAAGGCGCATGATACACACCTTGTACATTAGGTAACATCACGATACATAAACTGCATCGCAGAAAGACAACCTGACTCTAGGTGCACGCTAGGGCCCCATCTCAGCTCCAGCATCACTGGCAGAGACGGCATCTATTGCACAGCGCGTGAACCGAGCATCTCCCATCTCCCTCTGACAGCCCGAGCAACCACCAGCACAGAGAGCCTCTTCCCTGCTCCTGAGGTCAGAAATTACCGTCTCCTTTGGGGCTGGCCCCAAATCGCAGTTTGGTCCCTTAGCTTTTAGTCGCAAACAGGAGCGCCGCAGGGTGCGCAGCCACCGTCCGCCCAGCCGCGCGCCTGCGCCCCGGCCCGCACAGGCAGCCGGCGCCGGCGGCAGTCTGCTCCGAGGCACCGCCGCCCGGGGCAGGGAGGCCGCCCGCCTCGCCCAGACTGAGTTGGTAGCTCCATCACTTCAAAGTGCCACTGAGAACGAGGGAAATTCTGGCATGCTTTTTTCTGGCAGGAAGCCTGAAACTCAAGCCCTCAGCTAGCAGTATTTACAAGACGTAGTTTGCCCAATTAAATGACATCACTGGCAGAGAAAGATGGGCTAATCGGCCAGACCTGCAAAGCAGCCAAGGGCGCTAGCAGCAGCCGCTCCGAGAGCAGGTGCACAGCAACGAGCAGCCCAAACCTTTTAGCAAAGGAAGGAAAATTCTTCCCCTAAATATAGCTTTGCCATAAACATGGCATCAAGCTCATAAAGGCTTTTATTTTTCCTCCTTTCCTTTTTTTAATTCTTCCTCTATGTAAGGAACGAGAAAACAAAAGAGAAGGAAGAGGATTTCTCTGGTATTAGAAGTGCTTTCTGACTGCAACTATTTCTGGATTCCCCAAACCCTAGATTTGTAATTTCAGCCCAGGAAAAAATTCTATTGCTTGCATTTTTAGGAAAAGCTTAGCTTATCAGCTGAACTTGTGCAGATTTGGATATAAATTGCTTTCCAACTCAGCTTCCATCACAATGACAAGTGTCATTTTTGACTCCTCAGTTCTCTGCAATCTCAAGTAATTGCAGCAGCCAACAGGTACCTCTCACGTTAGGCTTGCTTCATTCATTTGAATGACCTCAAAGGCAAAATTATGTTCTCTTCTACCAAATGCCTTATTTAGGCGTGATTTACAGAAGGGGAGAAATGGGAAAAATATCAATATTCACATTTCAGACATTACTTCAGGATATCTGGAGCCATTCGTTCATCTGCTTCTTTAGCTTTTCAATAAATTTAATTCATTTTTATTATTATGTATTGTAAATACAAGCATATGGGTTTCATTAGTTTAACAGTGCACTTATTTACTCTTCACCCCCTTGCTGGCCCTTTTTAATAAACCTTTTTTTGCAGCAGGCATTTAGGTAACCTAAGTTTATATTCAAAATTGTCCCTATCATGGTTAACCATCCCTTCACAGCGGTTTCCCGGGAGGGATTCCCCACTCACTCAGCATGGCAAAGACTAGAAAACTGTTGAAAAAATATTGCATTTGAAATTCCTATCCTGCTAGGATGTTGAATAGCCACACGACCAGCAAATTTCACATGGAGGTCCCTCACTTTCTCTGTTCCATCAGCATTGACGAGTCAGAAATGTGAGAGCTGTTGTGGTGATGGAAGGTTTGTCTCAAAGCTCCCTGGAGCCCGCTGCCACTCTGGCTTGCTGGCATGGGCACTGAAAAATAGCCAGGGTTTGACTCACTTGCCCTCATTGCACTTCCCAAAACAAATTCTCTCGAGCCAACCTACTCAATTTCCGGCTGGTGGCCTATCAAAAGTATCCATGTCCTATCCGAAGTCTGCGTTTTACATTTTCCGTGTAGTCCTTTGCAGGAGTCCAGGGGAAACGCAGGAGACGCGTGCCGCGGAGGTCCTCTCGGCAGCCTGGGGAGCTCGCTATTTACCCTTACCTGACTTCTGACCCTAGCTGGATAATAGCCCTTGCCGGTTTTTGTTGCCTTCCACTTCCATCTTGGGCTATAATTTCAAAAGGTGTCTACAAATAGACCATCTAATTAAGGGTCGTTAATGCAGAAAGCCATCAACCACTCATAAATGAAGTCCTTAGCGATCTACTAATTCTGTATTCCCTCCAAAAAGACTGTCATAAAACACAGGGGACAGCAATATCCACTCAGTAAAATAACTTCATAAAACAGCTTTTTGCTGATCTGCAGCTGACACGCTCCCGGCTTCTTTGCGGTTATTAAGTACTGCGCACAGCAATCAGTTTCACAGGAGCCGTGACATGCGCAGTGAAGCAGCAGGCAAAAGAGTCACGTACCGAGGTATACCAGTGGGAAAACTAGGCTTGCTTAAAGCTCTACTTGCATTTGTGGCATCGCAGTAACGAACGCAGAGAAAACGACAAGGCAGCACGAAGCCTGGAAAAGCGGAGAGCCTGCACAGAACTCAGGAACCAATGAGAAAAAAACCAAGGAGAGCAGCTGTAGTCCTAAGATCATTACTAATAAATCCACATTCTCTTCAAACTCAAACTTGCAGGTAAAGTTTTAGTGGTTTAGCCATACAAGAGATGCTGAGTAGAGCTTAGATTAGTATTCTGTGACAACCGAAAGCCCTACATAAGAGTTAAGTAACATGAGCAACAACAAGATGTTGCAGTTCTGGACCAACAAAACATGCATATGCCAGAGTGTAAAAGAAACTTGTGCTGCAAGTCCAGCATGTCTTTTCTACCTGAGCAGCCCAGTCGAGTATCCTGCCTGCCCTTGCGCTGCACAACTGCTGAGCCTACAGTGCGAGTGGTACACTGTAGTTTAAACCAAGCAAGCTGTTTTGTATCTCTTTAACGGAATAGGCTCAATATTAAGAAATGTTCCCTTAATATTTTGAGAATTAATGATGCATGAGTAATGCAGGAGTCTGATCCAAGAAATGTTCCAGTATACTTCACATTATCAAGTTTTTCCAAGCACCTAATTTTATTAACTACCCACAGGACATTGGAAGTGACTGGTGCCCATCCGAGGAAGCAGCGAGGGGGTTTTGGAAGCCCAGGCAGCAGCAGCCTCCCAGGCCTCGCCAGCGTCGGGCGAGACGCACAGAGGCGATTCTGAGCAGCCACCTTGAACCCGTGGGCTCGCTCGCGCCCCGGAGCTGGGGTGGCTCCTGCAGCTCCCTCGAACAAGTCAGGTACTGTTGATTCAGCTTTTGCAAAGCTTTCCCAGCACAGGCGTATTGAAAGATGCACACCAGCCTGTTCACAGCATTTCTGCAACAGCGTCTCCAGCCTCCAGCTAGCTGTGCAGCACAGCTTTTCCTGTGCTGCCAAAGGAAGTTACAGTCCTGTTTTCTTCTGGTGTTGTTAACCACAGGATTTCTTTTAGCTACAAGCCTCCTCCTAATCAGCATTTTTTTGAGCTGAAGAGTTTTTGGAACTCAAAAGATCATATGGGGTTACTTAATGAATTGCATGTTTTGTCTTGCTTATGCTAGCTGATTTTTTAAAGATAATTCTCATTAGTCTGCCTCACTTAGAAGCATTTATCAGCTGTGCAAAGCTTCTTACCAAAATGTTAATTTGATTGTATTGGAATATAAATTCCACAACATCTGAATTTTCTTACTAGGAGAATGACAGGAGATACTTGACTTTAAAGTGTCAGTCAGATGTGCTTGCTGTGTTGTGGTAACCAGAAAGAAGATCGATTACTTACCAGAAGTTGCAGCAGAGACAGGCAATGAGTGATCATCCTCCAGTTTAACTTCGATTCTCTTTCCCAATACAGCCATTACTGACATGCTGAATACCGTGGTGAGGACAGTAGCAGCATCTGTATGAGCCTCTGTGCATATTTCAAAATGATGAACAGATCTGGGCCTTTTTAAAGGTACCAGCAATTTTCCAACAAGTTTTTCATGCTTTTTAACGTAATTTGCCCCCCTAGCGCACTCGCAGCTGACACAGGTTAGTACGGGAGCCGGCGGTGGCAGAGGCCGAGCTCCGGCCGGAGCGCTGGGGGACGGGCGCCCGCCGCCGGCCCTTCCTGCTGTGCCTCCCTCCAGCTCCGCGCTCCTACCAGGGAGCTCTTTGTTCCAGTGCAGTCGCACTCTGCCGTCTGGCGCTGGGAAGCTGGCCTGGTGGGGTTTCGCGATGAGCTGGGAATCCACGGGAAACGATAATATGCGCACAGCTCACGGGGTGATTTTTTAAAATTTATTAAGACTACAAAACCAAATCTGGGACCTGAAAAGCAAACTGGATTCCTTCCTTGCCATGCCCTAGTAATAAAGATCTGTAAGAAGAACTCATTAAACCCTCCCGTCTAATGAGAACCATAGCAGAGCTCTGCCTCCTGAGGCTCTGCGTGCTAAGCAGTTCGGAGGGGGAGGGAGGGAAGGACAGTCAGTGCTCACTGAGATCGTAGCCTGACTGAATTTGTATCTACCAAAATGAGGCAGTGCTTCAAATAACCCTAAACACTTTTAAAATACAATTTTTCAGCAATTAAAAGCCTATTTCTAGTTAAAATTCATGCTTTGCTCCCCAAAGATTTTATCTGTCACACGCTGAAGGGAAGTTTCCTTTTTCGCTTTCCCTATTTCTGCCTCCCTATTTTCTAACCACAGCCCTTCAGGACTCCTCTTGGCCATTTATTCCCCTCAGCCTCAGCCCCCTCTCGGCTCTCCAGCCTGTCCCCACTAACTGCTGTGTATCTAGTATGTATAATCCTCTATCAAATCCCTACCACTTACACAGGTGAATGATATGGCTCTCCTACTACCTACCCTGTTCCAAGTGCTAGACTGTCAGAAGAGTAAATAGGCAAGTATTTTGCTTGGCAGTACTAGCTGCATAGGAACGCTATTTTCCAGACTGATGTTTGAAGTCCAGAGTAATCATTTATTTTCTACAATGCAACACAAAAGTATGCAGGAAAGTATGTTCAACTTTTTGTACCTATTATGGAAAGACTATAAAAAAATAAATTAGTATCAGTCAGTGTCATTGTTCCCATAGGATACGGGGTCACTCTATAGTGGGTAGCTATAGTTTTGAGTCACTTCAAGGAGTAGCTATAGTTCTGAGAGAATATGTATGAAAGTCACACCTCAGTATACTGATACATGAGGAAAGGAGATTACTTTAGTAAATCCTCAAAGTAGAAAATACAATTACTCATCCCTTTTACTTAGACAAAGATGACAAATCAGTAAAATACATAGTTTTGTTTTAAGGAGGTGTGTCAAAAAATGCTGAAGCTACTGTTGTAATCTTGACAAACGAGACACAACGATGCCAACATTTCCCATAAATCCCTACACAATGTCAAAAACTTATGTGATTTACTCTACGGCTGGACAGTTTAATGAGAAACTGCTCCATCTTTATCCCAGTGCAGCTCCCTGTGCTACTGTGCAATAGAAAGGACACTCAGTGAAGTGTGAATTTGGAAATGGATTTCAAAAGTGTCAAGTGTTTTCCCTGCATGGTTAATGCTACCCTTAGGCAAAAAATGAACAATCTTTACCAGTATCAAAACCCTGTTGGCTTCACAGCTTAGGAACTTCTGCACAGAAATGATGCCATGCAATATTTGTTAGATAACCCAAACACATACTCACACTGTATACCTTTTGCTTGGGTGCCAGGAGTGATTCTTGGGAGACTTGTTAAGCAGGAACTTTGTATGGAGAAGCAGATTATTGTGCTACAGAACCGCTTTCTCTATGCAAAAATAGTAGCCAAAAGTGCCCCACTTACCTGAGGCAGTCAAGCACATGCAGCCCTCCTCATTTGGGGAGCAGCTGATGGTCTGCATCCATTGCTCTCTGGTATTTGTGGAAGAGACGTCACTGCTCCTGCCATGCATGAGATTTAAAGGTACTTCTCATCCACATGACTGTAAGAATATTTTTTACACTGTTGTAAGCATCAACAGATTTTCCCAAGAGGCAGTAAAGGCCTTCTTGTCTATACTTCTGTCTAACCAATCACAAAGAGTCAGAAGATCAATTTGGAGTCGAATGCAGTTCAACACACAGATTAACAACTCACACACACCCCAAAAAAATAAATAAAGAAAAAGAAAAAAAGAAAAAAGCAGAGGGGAGAAAGACAGACACTTTTCACTCACAGAATGGTTGAAGTTGGAAGATGGAGATCCTCTTGTCCAACCCCCCTGCTTAAGCAGGGTCACCTAGAGCAAGTTGTCCAGGACTATGTCCAGGTGGCTTTTGATGTAAGCATGTGGGGGCCCCCACAGCCTTTCTGGGCAACCTATTTCAATGTTTAACCACTTTCACGGTAAAAAAATTTTTCTTGTGTTCAGATGGAACTTTCCGTATTTCAGGTTGTTTCTCACTTTTCTCAAGCAAATCCTCTGCTCCTCCATTCATGCCCCTTACCTAGCAGATCCTGGGATTCTCCCTACTGCCATTGGCATGGTCACCTTCCCATGTTTTTCTTGCTACAGGCTGATGGCACTGCTGCCCTCCTTGCTAGCTGGCCTGCACCCTGGACAAGAATGGCAGGACACTGCCGCAGCAGTCACAACAGATGGCTGAAGCAGCTCGCATCAACTAGCAGAGCCATATAATTTACAGGCGCATCCTTATGGTTTCTGCAGCCAGAAGAAATGTTTCATGATAAAAGATCCAGCACAACATTACTGAAGGTCTCTGACTTTTTTTTTTTTTTCCTCTCTCTCCTCTTATTTCTTCACATAGTGTGTTGGAAAGGAGATCTGGAAGGAGTAGCGTGTTGTTCAGGGAACAAAGTGGCTACAGGAAAAGCTTTACCAGACAACCAGGGTCTGAAGCCATACCTGTTTCGCAACGGAGGAGAAAGCTAGGGCTTTGTATACAGTATGCTCTTCAGTTCTTCTTTATCACATTCACATTCCACACTAACAACAGAGGCGTTTCTGACACAGCGATGGCCAACTGGCAGGCACGTGCAGAGATCAAACGCTTTTCTGGCAGCTCCACAATTCTCAAGTGAACAGTTCTTTGCAGGTCAGGCCAACGTTTTGAGCTGTGAATTGTGTGACCCTCATGACTCTGCTGAATCAGGACCAAAAAATGTTTGTCCTATCTTTGCATCTGCAAAGCCTACAAGAGCAAAACTACTTTTCATTAATTGCCAACTATTCCTCCTGGCAATCTAGTTTTCTTCCCACTTTTATTCTCTTTGAAGAAAATATCATGAGGTCATTTACTCTAGCACTACAGTGAGGCTGACAGCATTTCACTAGTTTCTCTTCCAAATTCCCATACTAGCAGCTATCAAATGTTGGCATTTAACAACTAATTCAGCATATTATCTACCAGAAGCCTGATATACCTATATTTTTAAGGATACTGTTTAAAAGATGTTTAGCAGTCAGCTAAGAACAGTATTATGCCTCAAAGAGAGCTGTAAGTTCAGGTGTAACCAGAAAGCACAAGAAAAATGATCAAACCCATCATTCCTTTATATCAAGAAGAGGATGTTTCTCTGATGACAACACAGCAATTGTTTTGGGAGGAGAACAGAATTTTGCAAGCTTTGGTTAGCCAAAGTGAAATCTGTGCTGTTTCCCTTAATCTGATGGGTTTTAATCTTTAGTGTTTCTTAAGAGCACACAGCTTATCAGCACTTGACCTGAGCTTGGAAAGGACAAAAAACAGTGATGCTGAAAGCTGCACAACTCCGTGGAGGAAATGGCACTTGTTCAGGAGCATGGATAATTCAGATAGTGAGGCCAGCTTCCGGAAGACCTCCATGAAAGATCTACAGATCTGCAATTTGGAGGTCTGTTGAAAAACATTGGCATCAAACTACAGATCTGTGTTCAGTCAACAGACACCCTATGCTGATGATCTGAACTCTCCCACTGGGGTACCCTAGGACTGGTTGTAAGGACAGAGAGATGCAATGGGAAAGCCTGACATTCATCTCCTGTTCACACTAGCTGGTTTCTCGCCAGCTCCTTAATTGTCTGGCCTAATGTTAAGTGCAGCGTGCAATAAGACCTTCCCTACCTTCTCTGGCAAATAAGATCATGAGTAAGAACCTGGCTGAGAACTTCCCAGCAGGGAAGTAGTTGTCGCTGTTGTCTGTTTGTTTTTCATTTTATTCCAGAAATGCTTCATCTGTCAAAATTGATCTGCTCTGTAAAAATTTGGTTATTTTTATAAACTTTGGGTAAAATGCAGTCCAAAATAGAACTGCTTGCCTGCAAAACTGGGGGACATGTGGGCATTTCAGCCTAAGGCAGCCTTACTATACAGGCCATGTTTGCATCTAGGGCTTTACAAGTCCCTGGATTCTGGGGCAAAAATATCTTGTGGACTGCTGCAGAACTGAGGCTGCTGCAGCCTCTTGCTTCACCAGCTTTAAGATCCTATAGCATCTGCACCCTATATTCCATCAGAGAGGACAAGGACAGACAAGAAGGCAGCAACCTGGAAACCTTAGGACTATTTCAATCAGAGCCCAAATCATGGTATCCATCTGTACTATCTTATTTCACAATTTTCAGAAGAAAATTTTTCAGGTGCCTCATCACTTCCTACCAACATAAAAATTTTTTAAATTTCATTAACTGTTTTAAAATATAATTTGGAATTCTGCAATTTTCTGAGCAATGAAAGTTCTAACTTTTTATTACTTTAGTCACAGGCTATTATGTCATTTTTGGACTACATTTCTGGTATAAAATGTGAATTTTCCCTTTCCTTAATTTCATGCTAATTTGCCTTTTAACTTTACATAATTAGTTTCTTCTCACTGGTATTTACACATTTAAAATATTTGTTCCCTTTTACTCATCCATTAAATATCTAGTTTGTCTTTAGTGAGAGTGGAAATCAGCATAACCATTTCCTTGTTGCCTGGGAAACTCATCTAAGAGTTATCATCAAATTAACATGTCAGCAAGGCTCTCTTTTAGATGTTACCTGAAAATAACAGGATTGTAACAGACTGACAGCACTTGTCTGAAATTCACTGCCTCTGAGTCTTATGAAGGTTAAGTAGGTTAGGCTGAGTCAACAAGGCAAGCGATTTATTTGCTCACTGGAGAGAAGCAAGACAGGAGTGATGCTCTAAAGAATATATTCAAAAAGCAATCAGAAGGAGGTCTGCACCAAGGGATCTTTATCAAAGCAGTCCTCAGGACAGTCTGACCTAAAATACTTCGCAGGAGTTTCTTTTTTCCCCATCCTTTTCCCTTGCACGCACATCACCGCATGCAAGACTGTTCGGATGCAGCAGTAGTCCTGCTTCATTGGCTTCCCCAGGCCTTGAAACATGAGGGTTATGCAGCTTCCACGTAACTGAAGTTTCGTGGTAGCTGATTTTTTTTTCCTCAGTGGGTATTTTTCCTTAATATCTTTCACTTCTCAAAGTACTTTCATGTAATTGCTGTATAGATCGTTGGGGTTTTCTCTCCACATTCACCAGTTGTCTCTGGATTACAGCGCTCTTCACACGGTGAGTAACACCTTTAAAGATGCCAGAACAGGGCCTCCTGTCTTGCAGCAATCACAGCTTTAGTTTTGATTCCGATTCACTAAATTTGAGAGAAATGCACTCCTATTTTCACTTATAAAAACTTCTGAAAAAATTTGATTAATCTAATATCCTAAACCCATCATAAATCACCCAGCAAATATTTCCTCCGTAAGGTAACCAGACTGGCAGAGATAGCAATCAGGTCTTTCAGAGTAGTGGGCAGCCCTTTTCAGTGGTTTGTTGATTCAAATAAGTCTTAGAAGAGCGGTGACCCAAGATAAATGCTTAATTGGGACTACTATGTTTATGAGATGTTATTTGATACTCCTGAGACCCATAAACTCAAAATAACCTCTTTTCTTTTTAATACAGTCACACTGATTTTGTCACTGACTAGTAATGTAATGATAGGATTCATGTCTTTCATACATAATATAATACTAGGATACATTAGACAGAACAAAACTTTTCAAGATCATTGTAAATGAATTTCCCTCGGTAGGTTCATAAAATGATTTAAAAAATCCAAATTAGAAATAGCAAAATACTCAAGTAGAAATACTTTAGTATTTGAGTATTATTAGAAATAAAATACTTTAGTTCTTACTACTTACATAGAGAAAACATTAAATATTCTAAGGCAAAAAACAGTGTTTACGTGTGCCAAAAATACAGCATAACAGTCTGCATTATTGTATCATGCACAAAAACACAAAAAGAGAAAAAAAGAGGAGTCTACCAGAACATAGGATAGTATTTTATTGTTAATTGCTCCCTTTGGGCAGTATTCTGTGTTCTTGTTGAGTCTTATATTAAATATATTGCACCCAGGGGATAGGAAAGACATAAAAAAAAAAAAGGAAAAAAAATCTTGATTAAAAAAAACATTATGGACTTTCTTTAGAGTTGGTAGTTCATGAAATGCCTTCTATGCTGCTTCTACTTCAATTTTGTGATACAGTGCTGGAAGTTCATGCAGCTAACATCCTATATAACTGTAAGCAGTATTAGAGATCCCAAGACAGCTTTTACTAGACAAGAGTGGTAATAGTCACGTTAATTTTTTTATAGTTGCAAGATCCTGGGCCCTTCATGCCAGGGTGTATAGAGCCTACGTAATGCAGTCTGCATGGCAACAGGCCCTCCTCTTGCTGTCGTTCAAGAAGGTGGCTAGTACGTGCTACACTAAGCTGCTTTTCCAAGGGAGGACAGCACAACTCATTCAGAACCCGACGAATAATCTGCCTAAGAAAACCAGCAACCAGATTTTTATAACCATTGGTTAGACTTAAAGACAAGAAGGCATGGCTGGTTCATGCCAAGCAGGTTCCAGCGAAACAGGTATCAACAGGAAAACATTTTATTAGTGTACAGGGAGCTATTATCATTCCAGTGTTTGCCCTAACTCTTAAAAGGCCAATAACATACCTTTCCCTAAGGACTGTTCTGGCTGCTGGGATACCCAGAGCAGCCAAGGAACCACTGCAGCAAGGAGAAGTAGGAAGAGTAAACGCACGTGGAAACATTGCTTGGGCATGAAGCTCCGCTTCCCACCTACTAACTCCTGTCAGTCCAAGGCACAAGATAAGACGTTTTGTTCTTTAGTTGGGGCATTACTTCTTCTCAGTCACTTCTGATCAAGTTACCTAATTAAAATGAATTTAGATGATATTGAAGACACATGTTTTTTCCACTTTTTACAAATAGTATTTGGTCCTTTTCTTTCTCACCTAACGCCTCAGAATGCTCTACTTAACCATTGCAGCCGCCTACACTTCTAGCTAAATTTGAATGGTTTTCATTGGTGTATTGCATCAGGTAAGAGCATTAAGGCTTGTTATCTTCATACATATCTTTGTTCATTCTGTCTTTGAAGTGGTTATGGCGCTAGGGTTGTACCCAGAACAAAGATATTCACACCCACTGGCACACTGTACCAAATAATATCTTATACCAGATCGACTGCAAAGTGGAGAGTCACCAGAGAGGAGCTGTAATTTACACAATTTACCTTAATTCCTCCCACACTAACTAGCATTTATCAGTGAGAAACTAATGAACAATAGTCACAGAAACAAAAAAGAGGGAAGAGACCCTTGTAATGAAAAGAGGATTCCTACTATTTAAAAATCAAAACTCTGTTGGTTCCTTTTTAAGAGATTAGCTATAGGAGACAATGCCAAATGCTCCAAATGCTCAAATGTGAACCTGCTTAGTTGTGGGAAAAGTCAGAATGGGTCTATATTCTTTAGCTGGACACAGTTAAGCTACTTCTAATAAGAGCCATTCTTCCAAGAGTCAAACAGTTAGGAGGAATTGCTTTCAAGCCTATTGCTAAATAGCCATTAATTTGCACAGTTATTAACAGCCTTTGGACTGGCAGGGACAGTAGCACAGGCCCTACTTGCATTTCTGAATACTCCAAATTCCCACAGTCTTCCCCGGGCCAGAGAAGCAGACAGGTTCTGCTGAGCTTGAAGGCACTTAAATATGGGCTGTGTACAGCAAAGCACTTAGTTAAGAACATTAAGCACATGCGAAGCCCTGAGTCATGTCGGTGAACCACTCACTCCCGTAAGGTCAGGAACAAGGCCCAAGGACTGCAGAACTGGGCTCGCTGTACGGGAGCTTGTTTATCCCAGAAGTTCTGTCGGTTTCCACAAATTATACTCGGAGCACAGTGTTTCCAGGTTAATCAACTATACCCATAAAAGCTTTCAGATGACAGAAGTATTCTCTGTGGATTTTAGAAGTTTCAGATTCATTCCCTACACTACAGTTTATATCTTTTTCTAAATAGAATGCAGCTGGCTTAATGAGTAAAAGTATTGAAGAATAATTTATTCAGTGACTGATGGGGAAGTATCCCAAATAATTTATATTCAACAAAAGCGATCTATTAATGAAGGCATTTATTCATATGAAATATATTCAACAATGATGGTGGAAAATTAATCAAACATGTTATTTGCAATTACTATTCCAGCAATTCTAATTAAGAGCTAAAATTTCCTTTAGCTATAGTTTCTACGTAAAGCGCACAGTGAAATAATTACTCAGGTACCTAGGCCAGAAATAGTTCAGTAGATTGCAGGGGCAATAGATGCATCAAAGATATCAATTGAACCCATTCTAGGAAAAAAAAAAAAAAAAAAAAAAAAGCACAATATTCTCTTTGGGGTTTCTGCTACTTTCTAGTTATTTTGCATTATTAATTTGGAATAATATTTGCACAGAATACCAGCAGGACTTTGACAGGAAATTAATGTAGAGACCCCTCTCCCAGAGATCTTAGATGTTTTTAAGCCCATTTTTCCTTACCCAGAGTTAATGAATAATCATCTACTTGGCAATAGTTCCTCGAGTAAAGATTTGTATTTTGGTTCCTGTTAAATACAGAAAAAATAAAGTATCAGATAAATGTAGGCATCAGGAGGATTTTTCTAATGAAACTTAGTGCATAAATATTCTCCAATGCAGTGAGTCATTACTTGCTTTAAACTGTTAGAATATTAATATTGCTAATTTCAGTTTTAAAGAAAGCTTTATATAATAGCAATATTTATTCATGTTCATTCTAAACATACCTCAGTATCTCTTCTGCATCCAAAAGCAATACTCCCTCGTCCCCTAATCTTACAACCAATTAATATTAAGATCAAGGACTTGTTTCCTTCTTTCTTTCTCAAGTTGTATTTCAACTTTTTTCTTTTTTTTTAGATAGTTTTCTGTAATTCATCATTTAATTTAGAGCAAGCATAAAAACTGAGTAATGAAAATCTTTTTCCTGTTGCTGTTCTGCTAATGAGAAGCTGACTTACAGGACAATCTCAGAAGGAGAGGGATTTCCTTGAAAAAAATCTGAAATTCTGAGCCAAATTCAGCTTTCTGTGACACTTGGGCAGTCCAAGCCTTGCAGCAGCTTAGCACAGAGCTGTGAGATCAGAAGTTAATTTGGGCAGGGATGAGAACCCCTTCTCCGTCTCTCCACTCTCCCGCTTTGCAGCTGGCCTGCAACCGATCAGCAGTAATTACCAGAATTAGAGCCATCAACTCTAATCAGGCTTGGAGGTCGATCCATAGCATCTTTTCCAAAGCCAAATTTAGTGTTTTCTCCTAAAGGAGATGGTACTGCCTTTTCCTCTTGAAACGTCACCAGTCGCTGCGCTCTGATGCCTCTGCCGCTCGTGGGCCAGTAAGTGGGGCACGGACCTGCTCCAAAAATTTTTATGCAAGCCATCTGCACAGGCTAGCAATGGCGTTACAAGCTAATAGCGAACCATCTACTGTATAATGCAGCATAAGTAGGTCACTCTCTAAATGGCATCTAAGTGAGAAGATGGTAGAGCCACTACCAAAGGGACTGGGCTAAGGACATGCTCCTTTACCCACCCCAGGGCATTCCCAGGCCCGGCAGGCACGTACTGGTCACATCTGCTGGGGGATAACAGGTTTCTCCTGTCTTCCTGAGCCAAAGATGTGAAGCGATCCTGCTCCAGTAGGTCCCCACCTCCCCCACACTTACGGACGTAAGTAACTAACAGCTAGTGACTGCTGCAGGTTTTCTTTCCAGTAACAAGGAAAGCAAAGAAAACCTGAAACAAAACAAATCAGAAAACCCACAGGGTGACTTTGACCAGCCAAGCCTTTCCTGGAAGGCTGTTTTCCCCATTAATTCGGGTGACTGTATCTCACAGTGTGTGGCTGCAGGCAGCCCAGCAGGCTTCACTTTCATTCCAAGAATGGAGAAAATGGCTAAACTCAGGTGAAGGGTGCAGAGCAGCCTCGGGCAGGCCCTGCAGCCGGGCGCCACGTCAGCGTCACCAGCCCACGGGGGCACTCACCTGGGCATGCCCAACACGGCCTCTCTCCTGGGACGGAGCTGCACCTGCTTACCTGCTGGGACCATACGATAAAACCCATTTAAACCTAAAACAGAAGGTGTTCAACCCAAGTTTTAAGAGAGAAAATAAATGAGAGAGAAGCAGAGAAAAAAAAAACCTTACACTATACAGTCATTTTTACTGCAACGGGCATGTTTTTGGTCCCACTTTTCAGCAGGGCACCTTTATATTTTAGCAGTCAAAATAAGCAGCATTCCACAAAATGGTTAATGTTAAGGGCCAAGTTCCAGAAAAGATCGTACCAAACTTTTTCAAATGTCTCTCTAAACTCTAGTACCAAATTAGACCAGAAGTTAAAATTTATTTCTCCTCAATCATTTCCAGTAAAACCCTTTTTCTTTTAATCAGACCCTAAAAAGTGCTGAAAAAGGCAGAAGTGGACACTCAGGACTCTGCGTGGTGGAAGACCAACTAGAACTATTGCTGTCATTTAGCATGAGAAGCATCAAGAGTGCAAAATGTAAAAATTGAGCTCCCCTTGAAAGACATGCCACTACCTATTACGAACGAGATGTTACCAGACTGCAGAGCGTGGTGCACAGTGACGCTGCTGGGCTGACGGCAGCCCTGGTGTAACCCAGCCCCATTAACAACCTTCAAACTCACACTCTTGCAGAGTTTCATTCAGCTTGTCACACACATTATTTACAAAAGCCCAATACCTTTCTATAGGTTTTCCTTACACATTGCAATACAAAAATTTATGTCAGCTGCAAAAGTTTGAACAGAAAGTGATAGGAGCATTTTCAGTTTTTATATGTATTTAAAAGATAAGATATAATAAAAAACTTTGAAATTTTTGCAGTTTTGAAAAGCACAGCATAAATATTTAAAAGAAAAAACAAGCATCTAGAACAGCCCTGAATATTATTTTCAAGCCCCATCTCTCCATGCTTTAATGGGTCATACTCAAAATCCTCAGTCTAAATAAGGACTGCAGCAGCAGCAAATTTCAGAAAACAACACAAAAAGGAATACTCAAGTCAGGGATACAAAAAGAAAACATATGCACAACTAAAATATAGGTCGTGATCTGAAAAAAAAATTTGCACACATGGCAATTGCAGTTATGTCATTAGTGCCACAAGGAGACAACTCACTTTCATCCATTTCAAGTCTTGTGCATAAGTGCTTGGAGAGTGAAAGGCCAGCCCAGCAGTCCCGCTGAGGATTTCCAGCGATGCAGTGATTCAGCTAGTCTGGAAGAGCAGACGCACAACTCTCAGCAGCCATGTCTAGTTACTACAGGCTGGGGCTTTTCAGAGCCCAGACTAGATGCAAGCACTAGCAACCAGTTCCAGTATTTCTCTCGCAATAGTTATAAATGAAGTTATCCATCTTGGGTTTTTTTTTTTGTTGTTGCTGTTTTACAATGTTCCATAGCTGCTTTGCTTCACTTTTGTGACTGAAACATGTACAGATAAAGTACTTTTTTTCTAGTCTATGTTTACACATACATCTTTAAGTAATCCTGTCCAGAATTATTTGAATTAGAATTATTCCTTTAACCACTTAAGTTAAAAGTATCTTACAACAAAAAGAAAAAAAAAAAAAAAAAAGAAGCTGAAGTTGCAGAGGTTGCATCCTACAAAGCCTTAAGTGAAGATTTAAATTGGAGTGCTATTAACCTCTAGTCTAGGTTTTGTTTTCCAGCTCACGCGGAAGGAGCCCAGCCACAGGTCGTGCTGTCGCAACCACTGGCGATGCCGGTGGCAGAAAGGACATACGCTGAACGTGGACACAGCCCCAGGGACGGCTGGGGGCAAGGGGAGCACGCCTGCTGTCACGCCTGCTTCAGTGGTGGCAGCCTCGCAGCAGGGCTTTTCAGCGGCTCCAGAGCAGGAGGCTGAGGTGGTCCTGCAGAGAGGGCCCCAAGAACAGGGCTGAGATTTCTGCTCTTTTGCTTGATATCTGATGCTGAAGGATTTATTCCACTTCTGTGTGCCTCCATTTTCTCACCTGAGGGTAAAACATTCCTACTTTATGCCACAGCTCGAGATGAGCAGTGGTACAGAAGGCAAAGAAATAGCAAAGGCAAGAGAGCAGCAAATAGCACATAAGTAATGCTCTTGCTTAAACACAAACCGCCTTTCCCTGAATGTAAAAACAAATAAGTTTGTAAAGTTCAGCCATTCCTGAAACACAGATGTATCTATAAATTCAGTCATATAATCATGAACAGCAACAACAACAGAAGTCAATGCATCCACCCTCCTGGAGACAGACAACCAGGTCCAGACACCATTCATTATCTGATAAGCTCTTATTGATATCATTAGGTGCAGTCTTGTTTTTGGATAGTTCAGTCTCCTCCTCAAACAAAACCTCAAATCAAACAAAAAGGTAAATGTACTCAAGGATGTAACTTATCCTGAGGTCTCTGGTGGACACCAAACACTTGTGAATAATCCAGAAAGCAGGCTCTGCATTCACCTTTCCCTTTCAATAGGCACAGAGTGTGGACTCACATCTTCACGATAGTATTACCTAGTTCAGGTAATACTCTGAACTAGTGCAATATTTCTACCTTAACTCAGATTCCCTTACAAATACTAGTAAGTTTAGAGCCAAAAGGTAACTTTTGCAAGGACTTCAAGAAGAGGTTGGCAGAGACTGCTAAAATGAGGAAGATTAGATCCAAATTAAAATGACTCTCTTGAGGTAGCACCAATGGACATGTGATCTAAGGTGATATTTAACTACCAAAAGCTTATCCTTCTTCCCTACATGACAGACATTTATCCCTGATAAAGCAGATTCACTTCAAAAATAGATTGGAAAAAAGTATAATCATTCGGCCAACTTGCCAAAGGCGTGTTTTCTGAATAGGTGCCTTCCTGACTGACCACGCACACCTGCTTCAGAGCCCACTGACCAAGGAGTAAAACTAAACCTATGAGAGCAGCTTACTCAACAGCAGCAGAGAAAAATCAGGATTGTGGCCTGGGGACTCGGGCGAGCCACGCTGCGGTGACTGAAGACTGGACCATACCTAGATGCTTGCTCTGCCTTTCTGCCCAGACAGCTGGCAAAAGGGTCCAATCTGAACGTGCACAGCTGCCAGTGCAGGGCACTGACTGAAGGACTGATTTCCATTTGTTGAAGACAACCTGGGCCACGAGCCGTCGCAAGAGCAGAAACAACGCTAGAAACGCGGCAACCTCGAGGAGACCGGAGCTTACTTGAGCGACACAAGGAGGGAGGCTGATCACTTCAGTTGCCCCAGCAGCAATCACTGCAGACTTCACGGAGACTGTGCCAAATGGGAGCTTCATAAGAAACGCTCTACGTTGTAATGCACAGATCACTTCATTTGGGTGTTTCTTTATGTTATCATCTTTTTGATAAAGCAATCTATAGAGCTAGAAGCACAAAAAGTGTGGAAAGTGCTTTCCAGCAGGTACGTGTCTGTCCGAATGTGGATTATTCCACCATAGTTCCTGTGTAAACACAGATCTTTTAAATATTTGAATCCCTCTGTGGCTCCCTCAATGCTTATGCACACCACAGCAGCAAACTGAGGCTTTGAAAAAAACATTAACAGTACGAAAGGAGTACTGGGAAAGCAGGAGGTAAAAAAGTATGGAAGAAAACAGAGAGCATATATGATGTAGAATTATTGTAGTGTTTAACTGATATACTACAGGATATTATTCTAATGGCATGAAGGAAAAGCAATAATCATCAGTTAAGTCATTATTAATGTTCATTTTCTTTTCCAAAATTGCCAGAGGGTTGAGTCAATTATTAAGCATGACAGTGGAGCTTTAATATATCAACTATAGATTCCAGTCACAGCAGTCTATTTCAATAATTGGGTTTCTTTCTGCTTCATTTTGACTAATAGCCTACTTACAGCAATTACTAAAATTCATCTTAGCACAAAAACAGGCCATTTGAAACCTCAAAAATGGCACCACAGCAGACCTCTGCCCATTATTTAGCACTAAATTCAAACTGGCTACTTAGAAAACATCAAACAGCTTCATAGATACCACAACACATTCATGTCACAACATGAATGTAAACATTTTAAGTGACTGTCAGTAATGGTGCATCAGACCAACAGGCTATCGTCACTGAAAGTATGTTCAGACCTCTTTAGGAGAATAAAATTCCCCCTGAAAATGCAAATTCATATGTGACACTACCTACAGGTAACTCAGTCAAGCAATGAAAAATTGCATAGTGTTTGTAGAACAGGCAGATGTTTTATTATATTATCATCCTGTTCTTTGAGACTTGATATTCTCTCTCCAAAGGGCTGCAGACCCAGAATGGACATGTTCTTCTGCCATGAAGAATTTGAAATCCATATTGTTCATCTTGCAAAGTCCTAAGAAAAAGTTTAACTTTCAGCATGAGCATAGCACTGCACAGCCCTCAGAATTCAAGATCTACAACTATAAAGGCAAGCAGCAGACATCCTGCGCACTCTGGCAATGTCAGGGACAGAATTACACCAGGACAACTAGGCATTTTTGGGGAACGAAAGCATTTTGAGTGGTGGACGAGAAGGTAACACTTCACCTTAAGATATTTAATTATAACAGTATAGAATGAAAAGTAAAAAAAATAAAATAAAAATAAAAGCCTGGTCCATATAGCCACAATCATATGGGTCAAATGACTGCAAGTTATATAGTCGCCATCTCTGAAAGCTCACCAAATGAATGAACCTCGGATTTTGAATAGACACATTATATGTATTGAAGCTGTAGTAGACATGAAATCGGTTAACAAGTAAAAACAAAGACAGAGTAGTCAAGTAGCTGGTTACATGGAGACTAATAAATATCTAACTGCTATTGCAGACTGCAAGAAATGTGTCTTTAAATGCAACTCTTATAACAAACCATCACAGATTCCTGTTAAGCACATGGCTTGGCCTCCACTCAGGTACCAGAACCTTTTCCTAACTGGAAAAAAAGATAGCACCTCAGGAAAATGCTTGTAACCTTCACTGTAAATGCAAGGAGGAGATCCTTCTGCTTTTTATAGTGTGCTACATATTAAAATTAATATGCATCACCACAGAGCAATAGAATGAGTAGGAAGAAAATTTCTATTTTCACCTTGAAGTCAGAAAGGAATCATTTTTAGCTTGAATAGCAATTTTTCCCTAAATTGCCTAAGAGTATAAGCACAAGTCTTAGTAATTAAGCCACCCTCAGATTAATATCTGAGAAAAATTAAGGACTAGAAAAATGCTGAAGACCTATTGCACAAGATGATTCAGTGGCATACTACTACAGAACTGGAAATAAAACAAGTCACATCATAACCTTTTAATATCATTCTCTGGCCTTTATCTAGGAGTCAGAAGGAGAAGTTATGGAAGTGATAATACATTAGTTCACTAGAAATCTTTGCCTTTGGCAAAATTCCTTTGGCTGAAGCAGGCCAAGATTTCTTTCACGGTGCTTTATCGTTTCATGATACTGATAAAAATTTTTTTACATATTCAGCTATTGCATAAACTATTATTTGGCTAAGCAGGCAAAGGCTTAGGACACTAGAGAATATTGCTAAACAGGGGGATATTATGTTATAATTGTTGGTTTGCATAGTTATCTGATTCAGTGATCATCTGGGAAAAGAATACTATGGATGCATAATTAATCTAGTTAGTTTTTTAAAAAATAATCATGTTGAATATGAAAAATATTCCTTATTCACATATTAAGAAACAAAATAATTCTTGATTATTTTTATTTTAGTCTTAATAGAAATTACAAAGTTGGAATTTAGTAGCTACATAAAAGTACCTTTTCTTTTTTTACCTGTTAAACAGACACATAAGTGAGCAAAGTAAATAACTTGCAAGCTCCCTGCAGCAAAGAGCTTATCTTTTACAATAATGCTGCTGACATATGTGTACCAGTGAGTCCAACGGAGCTATTCGGGTGCCTAAAATTGTGCTTGTAGAGGTTTCTGCAGTATCCAGTTCCAGTTAAGAAGTGAGTAGCTAGGCAGATGGCTGGATGAACCATAGGCATAGGTTTGTGTGTGCTGTGAGATCTTTTAAGTATGGCCCATGCATAGCTATATTTCTTGCTCTTATTTAAATATCACATTTGAATTTTATGTTGCATGTCCTGCAATAATAGTGCATGTCCTGCAAGATTCTTGGAAAACATGAGTCTTCAGAAGAGGCATGAAGGAGACAGTGCTGACTGGTGTGTGGAAAGCCACACAAAGCAACATCTCCCAAGAAGGAGATGGAGATACTGTTAAAGGAGATGGGGGGAAGACTGTTGAGTTAGAAATACAAATAGTACCACAGCAAGAATGATGTGACCTTTAAATCAATGGATCATAATGGTCAAGCATCTTGATGGCAAGGGGGAGGTAATATCAGTGGACAAGTAAAACACGGAAGTCAGCAGTATAAAAAAATAAGGAAGTGAATGATTCTAGATTAGTAATGTAAGTATGGAGAGGAAACAGGGAGATATTCTGGGGAAAAAAAAAAAAAAAGAAGAAGAAGAAGAAGAAAAATCAAAGACTCAGCAAGATCTTCCATAGCACCATCTCCTTGAGCAGTGTGTATGGATTTCCAACCAGTGAAGATCAAGAGACTCATTAAATACCTACCAGGTCCTCTGGGACCATCATGCAAGACTGCAATAGCAATAGAGCAAGAGAAAGAGGCTAGAGGAGCTAAGACCCCATCACCTTCAGTGTTAGTATTTTGGCTAGGAGCAATATTCTTTGAAAGAAAGCTCAGAAGGTTTGCTGTAAAATATTTATGTCACTGTTTTGAAATATTTATGGGCTATCAGGGAGTCTGCAACAAATAGTCTCCCGTGTGCTCCCCTTGTGTCTCCTCTCTACATAACCAGCTGATCCACTTTACTTGCGGGGGGAGGGGAGGGGGAAGAGCAAGGTACAGCATGCCACACTGCATACTGTATGTACATATAACACATAACTATACTAGTATATAAAATACCATATGCGTATATTGAAACTTAATACATTTTTAATTTAAAATAAATTTAGGAAGCAGTAACCAAAAGCACTGCATTATACTGGAAACATAAGAGCTGTTAGCACTAGTGCAGGAAAGAAAGCCATAGGAGAAAGAGTTAAAATAATAAATACTTGCAATACCACAGCATATATGTACAGTATTTTGCCTTCCCCATGTGGTGAGACTTGAGTAAGAAAGTTTGAGGATCTGCAGTAAAAGATGCAAAAAGTTTGAAAAACAGCCATTCTTACACACAGTGCTCTGTGCCAATATGCGCGTGACAACATGATTCCATGTTGCAGAAATCCACAAATATTATATGTTTTTATAGTAAGAAGCTCTCTAGAGGTTTACTGAAATAACACACAGCTTTAGGTGAAATACATACATATAGCATGCACATTTTGGACAGTAGCTTTCCACTACATATTACTCGTGGCTCACCCGGTTTCTGAGCCGTTGCTCGAGCTCAGCCCCTGCAGGGCCTGGCACAACCTTGGGACCCCCTGCGAGCCCCGGGGCACACGACTTAACGGAGCGGCGGGCGCTCTCGCAGCGGCCCCTCGCCCGGGGCGAGACACCCAGCTGCTGCTCTGCGCGCAGCGAAAGGGGCTACGTGGATGGAAGCTAGTGCTTTGCTCTGGGCCAAAAAGCCGGGGGTTCGGTGCGGGGGGCCGGGCGCCCCAACCCGGGCACGCGAGGCAGCAGGCAGCGCGAGGCAGCTGGCCCCGGGCCTGGGCCCAGGCTCGGCGCAGCAAACAAACAAAATTGTTTTCGGCTGTGTTTTATCTGATCTATTGCCAGCAGCAGAAAGAAAAAAAAAAGACCCAAAGAAAAGCAGTAAAAATTCTACAGCTAAAAAAAAAAGAGCTGCTTTTACCAAAGCCTGCAATATACAGACGCTCTCAAACGAGGTCCTGGAGTGCCACCTGCCCTTTGGGGTCTCCACTTGCCCCCGCACAGGCACATAAAGTGCTGCAAAGGAGCTGGCTGGGCTCCTGTGGGTCCTCTCCCACAAACCCGCCGAAGGCTCGCTGCAGTGCTCGAGAGCCGCAAGAGCGCGTGCTGCAAAAGCTTCTCACCCCACTGATCTAGCACATTGCCCTGCTCCTCGATCACAATTTCTCCTTATTTCATTTAGACATCTCCAAGAAAAACAAGAACTTTTCTAAACCTGAACTAGTTGCCGCAATTGTGTTTCTCTGTTTTGACCTCTTAGACTACTCGTTCCACAGCAATAAACAGCATTTTGGGAAATACCAGAAAAGCCGTCCAGTTAGCTGGTATGCCACAGCAGCTTAGTGCTGCTTTGACTTTCAAAACCATGTCAATTGATATAAGTCTATTTTCACAAGTTTAGAGCAGTTGTATGCCAATGCAGCAGTGCAAAGCAAGTGCGCACCCCAACCTAGCGATCTTCGCATCATGAAGTTCTGCTCAGCATCTCTGGCACAATCTACTGGCTTAACGCACAACAACACGAATACCCACAAATACCCACACAAAAAAGTGGTAGGAGGGAAGAAGATTAATCACTCTTGAATGGACATATTAAGATGGTCTCAACAGGCCTACTAAAAACTCAGTTGTACCACTTAAGGCATGAGAGCAGGTATCTACTCTTCAAAACTCAATCAAAATGCTGGCTGTAACCGGCACCTTTGTCTTATTAGCTGTTTGCATTCACTCAGCAAATTTCTAGTAAAAAATAAGGGTGTTGAAAAAGAGTAATAAATTATTCATTAATCTTTTCAGGCAAATTTATACTTTGCCATTCTAATTAACAGTAGCAATTAGAAAATAATAAACTGGATTTGTACAGTACATCATGCTCAGCCAATTAAAATGTGACTTTAAAACAAAGCCGACAGGTGTTCCTTGTCTTTAGCAATAAAATACAAAGAATTGAAATTGTTACAGAGGAGATCAAGATACTGCCGGCCTCATCGTTGCCCATTTCTCCTGCAGCTGTGATATACGGCTGCTTTTCAAGGGCAAGCAACCAGTTCATAAGAACGTAAGAGCAGCTCTGGAGAACAGTAGCAATAATCTTAGCAACATACGCTTGTTCCTATTTCAAAACAGGGCGCTCCATTTTCTGTTCTCACTGTATACACTATATATTTGAACTCTTTGAAAATGACCGTTTATTCCGTCTCTCTTCGCACATCCAGTTTCTTCAGATCCATTATAGTCTCCAGAGCTTACTCTTGGTGCCCAAAATGCTCAGGTTTTTCATTTCTTCAGTCACATTTTTAAATTAGATGCTTGTTCCAGAAGTGCAACTACATTGGATATTTTGCGTGTTTATCTGTGTGGTTTTGTGGAGTAAGAATTCAGTGCAGCAAACAATCTGAACAACGTAGAAACGTGCAAATTAGTTACTGAATGCCATCTGCATACGAATAAGTTGAACAATTAGCTCAAAAAAACCCTTCTCTTTATTGCCGTCCCTCTTTTAGGTACATCTGCGTATTCAGAAATCATGTAAGGATGAAAAATTTTCTCCTCTTCATAGCAATAACGCAAAATCGGTAGCAAGCAGAGCGGTACATTTTGATTAAAGCCTGTGGCCACAGGAACCACCCCACAGTCACCTGATTGTGCAGGCGGGTCCCAGGTTCCTTCAAACTGAACTAAACCAGCACAGGAACATTTTGTTACATGCCCCATGGCATATCACTGTTACTTTAGACTTCAAAGCCAGAAGTCTGTACTACAAAAAGAATAGAAACTCCCTTCTATTTCTTTGCTGAAGTTATCTGACTTAAAATTCAGCCCATTGAGCCGCCAGTGCATCAGCTGTATTCATAGTGCTGCTTTACGTGGCAGGGGCGTGGGAGAGTAAGGGCTCTAACTATTGAACCTGCCTAAAGTTGATCAACAGCAGGATCTACGAATTGGTTTTCCTGCTTCAACCTCAGTGCTGAGGAGAAGAAAAAACCTGCTAGTTATTAACAGGCCATATTCTGCTGTCAGGTGAACAGGCACGCTGCTGCTTTGCAAGGGAAGGTTGCAAGCGCCAGGTCTGCTGTTGCAGGGACCTTCCCTGCAGCGCTTTGCCACCCCCGCAGCGACCGGCCTCCTCGCTGGAAGGTTACCAGGGAGCCGGCGCGGGCTCGGCTTGCTCGGGGGATGTCACATCATATATACACACCTCATAAAAGCGTTATAAACCAGTTGTATTATAGTGGCGTATTTGCATTACTATAAGGTTATGTCACTGCTTCCATAACAAAATTATTTCAGTGGGTTAAAAGTCAGGTGTAAAAACTCTCTTTGGGCTGAAACTTGGCAGGCGCACACACACGTACGTAGCGTATTTTCAGGGAAGGAGAAGCAGGCAGAACTTGTGCATTATTTTTGAATCGTATGCAGAAGTATAGGATTTTTTGTGTGATATTTTCACAGGAAAAAGCTACAAAGCTCTTGTAAGGTCATTGGGGAAGGCAGGCCTGCTGAGGAGGGCATGGAGACAAAAAACGACCTGCATTAGCATTCCCAGTCCCCACCTTTTAACTCCCAGCACTGGATATGAAAGAAAAAAGGCAACTCATCTGCTAACTAAAGACTTTAAGGACCCTCAGTTGTGTGATGCATGTGTTTTCAAGCCCAGTCTAAACCTATGAGGGTACAGGAACACTTCAGACTGCACTTTGTGCGCTACAGATACCTAGTGCATCTGTAAAAGATGATTTCTGGGAAGCCCGGAGAGACTAGAGACAGACTAAACCAATACTTGAAACAAGCTTTGTTTCAGATTTGTCTGGGTTCCTGAACATTACTGTGAATTACAGCAGAGAAATGCTTATAACAAGGACTTACGCCTACAAACAGCGCAAACAACAGCTGTTTAACGTAGCAAAAATGGACAATAAAGGACCCTCTCTCCAGTACTAATGTTAAAAGTGGAAATCAGACAACTGGAAGCCACATTAACTATGCTTCCATTGGGCACTTCCAGTCTTAGTGTGAACAGCCTAGGAGCTTCTAAAAAATAAAAAGAAAAAGCAAGCTTGTTGCTATCTCAAAATTTCACTTAGCTCTTCATTTCAGAGCTAGAGCCTTCCTACCAGAAGTGAATAGAGCAAAGGTTAATTTTAACTGCATTATCCTTTAGATCATTTGCAGTTTTAGGTGTCTAGTGTACTTGACCTTTTGTAATGAAACAATAAGTATGTCATTCTCACACTTACTTCAGAGCCTACAAGTCTATTAAAAACTAGACCAAACCTGAAGGAGTCATTTGACATGACATTTTATTCTCCCAAATAACACGATGCTCCATCTCTAATGTCAGTTTTCCTGTGGACTGCTTGGTTGAAAATCCATTCCTAGCCCAGGGGAGGTGAGTCATTTCCCTGTTTGCTTCCACTCCTGCTGCAGCTGCAGCCTTCCTAAACTCTACATGAATGTATAAGAAGAAGAAATATGCACAAATAACTATAATCATAATATTATCTGGTAATAAAAAGGGGAATGTGGTTGACAACAGGGGTACTCTTATTTAATCTCTTGCAACCATATTTACTGATATTAGTGGTTTAAGCATTACTACTCACAGTCCTAACTAAAGATTAGCTGACTTTCTGGTTACACACATCATTTGACTCCAGGAACAGATAACAGCTACTTCTTTTAACAGTATATGCAGCATTAGGATCTTGGTGACTATTTCATGGCGTATACCCTGAACACAGTACAATCCTAATCTAAAAAGTTCTGAAGGATAAATTATTAAGGATATCATTGCAGCAGGAACTCCTATGGTTATCATGACATAATCATCACACATCTGCTGTATTTATAAGACACGGGTATAGTCTGGTGCTTCCTATTCCTAAGTGACATGATCTCATAACCACACACCCCTGGAGCTGCAGTGTGGCTGCTGCTAACTGAATTCTTTATAGTGGGAGAAGTATGCATTTCTGTGCTGAAAGAACATGAAATTGGCAGCTTGTATTTGTAGTTTACGCAAAGCTGCTTGTTTCTTGTAAATAGGTCTATTTTTCTTCAGTGTGAGGGACCCGGGGGAATGCACTGTCCCCGGCCATCGGCAGTGTAACAGAGAGCATCTTCCTGCAGAGCAGCAGCGGGGGAAAGATCGAGCTTCCGGAGTGGGCAGAGCATCCCCATGATGATTTTTTAAATGAGAAGGTGTAATGAATCTGTAAGGCTAGATAAGGTCAGCAAGTATTCTGCTGTGTGTGAACTCCCTACTATTTGTGTTGCAGCGGTTTCCAAGCATCCTGCTTTGAGACTGGGCAGCAAATCTCCATTTTGTTGTTGTTGTTGTTGACACTGTTACTGGTGCCTGTGCTAACAGAGTGCAGATGAACTTTGGCAGGGAGAGACAAACCTTTGGTGTTGGCTGCCTAGTGGCAAGGAAGTACCAAGTTCTTCAGCACTTGAAGTGTCCTCTTTGCCTGCTCGTTCACCAGGCCTGCAATTAAAAAGTACAAACCATTTCTTTCCCATTTTTCTTCTTTCTAGTTCCTCAGCTTCAACATCAACTCTTCTCCTTTTTTACTGTCTCTTATCTCCTCCTGAAGCTCCAGGCTCCTCTGTTCCCTTCCTCAGACTTTCTTCAGAGTGGAAAGCACCATGGAGTCCTTCCCCCATCCTCTGCCCCTTCCCCAATTTTCACATCCAGTTTATTCCTTCCATATGCTGGGAGATGCAATGGAGGATGGAGGTGGGGAAAGCAGTGGAGAGCTGACCAAGCTGTTCATACAGAAAGAGATATTAGGAAGGTACTTTAGTAGCTGAGCTTTTTCTCCTTCCTATTTTCCCTCCTCCTCTTTTTCCAGCATCTGAGGGAGTACTGTATAGGCTGTTTGATCCTTATTCTTTTCTTCATGAAGAAAAGGCCTGTGCACTCCTGAGAGAAGAAAGGAGACCTTTGACCCAGGCTCCAGCCAGCCTGATCCTCCTCCTTTCAGAGAAAGGCAGATCACAGTGGGATTTTTCCTCGATGCGAAGCTGAAATTCTCCCCAGTGCTAGAGCTTCCAGCATCATCTTGTACTTGGATTCTGGCCCAGCCAAAATGGCATCACTAACTGTAACATTACAAAAAGTAGCAGGCTGTAGCAGCCACTCCAGAAGGTGCCCATTTTACAAGCTACCAATTATCTACTGCTTCTCACTAGTGGTCTGTTCTGCTTGCATTTCTACCTCACTCATACACCATCATGGGGAGATGGCAGCTTGCCCAGTCTGCTCAGCATCTGCATTCACATCCAGCATTTCCCTCATTTCACATACTTCACTACGCATGTTGGGAGTGTCAGATAAACAGGGCTGGGGAGTCAATGGAGAGGAAGTTTATGTGATGTTATGGAGGTATTAATGATAGTGGTTAAGAAAAAGGGAAATTGAAGAGTAATTTGCCTTTTGTCAAAAAAGAAAAAAAGACAGCTCCTTTTTAAAAAAAATCACAAGGTGGTATAAGTATTTCAAGCAATACTAATTATTTTGTGTTGTCATAGTTTTTCAGTATTAGCAAGAGGAAAAGGGGACAGACGCACACAAAAACACATTGGAAATTTGTACACTTTACCTTACTTGCTTCTGATCTGATTCACTCACCAAGAATATCGTCCTGGCCTCTGCGTGTGGGATCGATGCACATCTGTTGCAGAGGGCTCAGCACTCCCCAGCGTGAGGGCTCGCTGCATTGCCCCAGCCAAGACCCTTCCTGACAAAGACTCTTCAGCAAGTCACGACAAAGTTGTTTAGCAGAGTACCACTCTGAAGAGAAAAATCACCACCACCAGAGGTGGGCTGAAAGACTCAGATAAAAAAGGCAGAAAATACACTGTGTGCTGGAGTTGAACATGATGTGAGGCTAATTAACAGCATCACTCATAAATCATCACAGCATAAATCATTAAATGTCACTTACACACATTTAAAAAACAAGGTTGTGTTATCACTGGGTTGTTTGATTTGATTCAGAAGAACTAACTAATGTTTCATACATTTTTAAAAGATTGCCTAGGATGCCCAGCACATTGGGTAGTTGCTCCTATCAAAGTCAGTAAAAAATCAAAACAAACAACATTTTCCTGAGAACCCAACATGATGCATCTTACTAAAAGATCCAAGCATCTTGCATCTTGCCAGTTCCAGATCCAAGCAGCATATACACCAGTACCTATTTTCATCTGAGAAAGCCTCTGTGAACTCATAATGCTACTTTTTCAGCTGAAATAATACACAGACCTGTGTGAACCAAATGTTCACAGTGGGCACACTTTTTCTCCTACTGTTCCCAAACAAAAATCAAATATAAGTAGTAAGACATCAGCTTATCTCTGCTGATGAAAGGCAACATGAGAACATCAGCAGTTTTTCAAGTGAAATGGAATTAGGCTTTTCCTGGAGCAGAGCAGGAACCTCTGTGCTTGAAAAGCTCATTTTCCTATGAATCCATGGACTACGGACAGAAGCAGCAGCCTTCCCTTTTTTTTTTTTTTTTAATACTCTGTTTTTCATTTTAACCTTCTGTACCTTATAAGCACCCAATACACTGTTAAACTAAGTAGGAATCCGATTCAAAACACTCAAATGAATCATTCTGTCAGTGAGAAGACACAAGATTTAATTGTGAATTTACTTTATGACTTATCCTATTACTCACCACAGTTGGCTGCTCTCTACAGTGGCTCATTCACCTTCCCTGCCTCCTCTTCTGCTCCTAATCCCATCCTGTCCTCTCCCAAGCCAGGCAGGCACAGCTTAGAGAGCATCAACAGCAGGTAGGGTCTGTGAGAAACTGCCATTCTGCTGCTTTCATGAGAACATTGACAAATTTTAATAGTTTAAATGAGATTGCTATACATGATTCATAGAAAAGGAGGCTTTAAAAAAGCCTTTTTTGCATTAAAGCAGCAAGAGGCTGCTTTAACTAGGCACATTGCAAAGTAACACCACATTGCTGAGATAACAGTGCCAGCCATGAGGGAGGTGCACTTGGGGGGCCACCACAGGTCCCTGCAGCACCACAGCACCTCAGGAGTCACAGGCACCCAGCACTAGGAAGGCAAGAGCTGCATCTGCTGCCTTCTGTACATCTCCAGTCAACCCCCTTGTAAGTGGCATTGAAAAACTGTTTGTATAGAAAAATGAGCTTTACCTGCTGAAATCAGGAGAATAGTACGAAACTAGGTAGACCGAAAACTTGGGCTCAGCAAGTATTTTATTTCTAGCCTGCTGCCCAAGGGAGAAGGGCTCCCTGAAGGATCTGCTCCTTAAAGGTGGGCAACTGAGAGCTTGCTGACAGCTCAGTCCCTGTGGAGTAGGACACATCACATCCATCCGAGCAGGCACGAGCAGGGATGAAGACCGCAGGGCCCTTCTGTCATAGGGGAGTTGGATGGAAGAGGGACTTGTGCCCAAGCCACCTCAATCATGCCCATGAGGAAAAGCAGCAGAAGGGTCTCCTAAGTGAGCATTACAGGAGGGAGCAAAAAAGCAAGGACTTGAGGAAAAAGGATTGTTCCACGCATGCAGAGGCTATATGTGTAATGTGTGTGTTGTTAGAAAATTTTTTATATTTTTTTATGTATATATGTGTATGTATGTGTGTGCATATATATAATATATACGTATAAATGTGTGTGTATATATATATATATATATATATATATACACACACACACACATATATATAATGCTCTTGAATCAGAACTAAGCTACGAAAACTGTGGTGATAATTCTCTATAATGCCTTGGAAATTAACCCACACAATTCCAGAGTTTTCTCAAGTTTTAAGTATGTAAAAGGCTGCAGTCTACCAAGCCACCACCTCACTGCTCCTTGCAGTTCCTGGGAGTCTACAGGACCATCCAAACCAGGTGAAACGGATGGATGAGTGAGGTGCCATGGGGCTGCTTTCTCCTGTACAGCCTCCTGTACAGGATTCCCCTCACCAACATTTTTATAGCTTGGACCTTTCAGATATGTGAAACTTATGAATTTTGAGTACTTCCAGGAACTGACTAGGTCCCTGAATACCTCACTGAAAATTCAATGAATCATTTCTTTCTAGGATATATTTCCAAATAAAGAAGAAAGGGACTCACTGATTTGAAGAGTCTTCCATTGAAGTGGGAGCACTTAATGTGCAGATTGCTGAAGGGCAGAGGCCAAGAGGTTCTAGGCATCCTGCCTGCAGGCTGAGAAACTGGAGCAATGGAAAATCCACAGTGGGAAGGAAACAACAAAGCATCTGTTATTTTGAAATACAGCTATAATTTTCCTGTGTATTTCATCTATGAGTCACCATCGACAGGTTGAGAAAATTCAGTGCAAAGCTGATGTTTGTGTTACCTCCGCGTGCGCTGTTCCTGGAGGGCTCGAGCAGAGTGGCATGCTTGAGGGCAGAGACCTGGGGAGAGATCCTAGAACCACTGGATATCCTGAGGGCTAGTGTTGTTTCTGGAATCAAGGGAGAGCTGCACTGGAAGATCATGCTCCCTAGCTATAGTGGTGGAAGAGCCCCGCATTCAGGAGACAGATCCCTGTTTAGATAGATGGGACAGTGGTGCCTGCACAAAGAAGAACTCCATGAAAATATTCCTTAGGGGACAAACCCCACGGACATGGAGAAGTGTACACGGACAAAGCCCATGTACACTTCCACCAACCCATCATAGGTAGCTGTCTGCATTTTGCATTCCCAGCAGCATGGTGCCTAGGCAGCTACTCACACTGAGCCAGCCCTGCCCCAGGTGGGGCCAGAAGGAGCAAGATTGTTTCTCCAAGATTTCTGACAGGAAGAAGAGATGCCCAAAGCAGGTACACCAGCAATAACACAGATGTCTCCAGCTGCTAGCCAAGCACCCCTTTCCTCAAGAAATCTTTCTTCCGTTGGCATTAGCAATCATGAAGTAGTAGGGCACTGGTGCATGGAGAGGACATGCCTGCAGGACAAGGACCGCAGAAAGCATCTGCCAGCAGGGGAGAATGACAAGCTTTCATGTGCCACAACTTTTAATGTGCCGAGCACCATTAAAAGAAAGCAAACAGCAATGGAGAGGGTATTTTCTTTCCATTAAAAGGCCAGCAGGACTGCAAGCTGTTGTTTGTGTATAAAAATGTCACTGCAGAAATGGAGGAGTAAACTAATGGTAACATCTGCTCTGAGAAGCCCTCTGCAAAATAACTATGTAACATCCAGAGAGAAACATTTGTGCAGTGGGCAGTGGATAGCCATTGCTTCAGTAGGAGAGTAGCAGTATGAGGAAAGAGAAGGAAAAGGTCACATTCAGATTCCCCTGAGTCAAGCATCCTCATCAATGCCTGGCAATGCTCACAACTGAAGAGGTATGAGACACGCTGCAGGAAAAAAACTGTTCCTCAGAAAGTTCTAGCAACTGAAAAATGGGGGAAAAAACAACAAGAAAACACCCTTAGAAACCTTTCGTGTCCATTCCAAATGCCTAAGCAGTGAAAATGCTTGCAGAGGGTGTGTTCAGTCCTCTTCAGTTGTTAAGGACAGAAGGATCCAAGCTGGAATCTGAATTTTTTTCTGGTAAATCACTGCAGAACTGGACTCAGAGCCTTGCGGTGCAGTCAGGGCTTTAAGCTCCATGCAAAATACATACAACTGCAAGTAACAACCACATCAAAGATCAGCACTTGAGTGAGGCATTCAAAGCTATCACCAGAAATCTGAGCTCTGCATAGGGCAGAAATGACTTTGTCTCACAGACACTTGGGGAAAGTCCTTACCAGAGCTGATGCCCTTTTTGTTGCCCCTCTCCTTGTGTGCAGGATCTCCCTAAGATAAGCCTACTGGGATCAGGGATGTGCATTCAACCAACCTGCCACTGCTCCCAGCATTACCAGGTGCCTGGAGTGCGTCAGCTGCTGCTTGCGCATTGTGGTGGAATTCATGCAATTCCTCCCGTGTTGCAATGCCCTGCGAAAGCAGCAGGGTTATTGGAACAGCAGAAGGAGAATCCCACTATTTTGTTGTCAGAATAAGTGTTCATACAACATCATTCAAGATTCTTCTATTGCCACTCTTGCATGAAGGGTGTGAGCATTGGTACGTGACTATAGAACACCTTATGGACACATATAAGAAGGCTCCAACAAACAAAACCCACAGGTAGAAGAAACAATACCATTTTTCCCCTAGAGTTGAAATCAACATTTCAGAAACTTTGAGCTTCCATTACTTTGAAACTTAGGCCTCTTGTTCAAGAAATTCCTAGACTAGAAAGAGCTCTCTGACTGTATATCAGTGGTGATAAACAAAAAAGAATAAGTTTCTATTAAGAGATAGACAAAGAGATAGAAGTAGATACTGGTCACATGATCATACAGTGAAGAAAACTGCCCGTAAATAAATCCCACTACTTAATAACTGCTTTTTCACAGAACTGTTTTTTTCCCCCCAGTTATAAATGATATTTAGAGATAACTCCTAAACTTGAAGGAATGCACTAGAAAAAATACACAGCTTCTGCAATCCTACCAATGCACTTCAGTCATAAACCAAGACTCCACAGGGCTACATATTGCACAGAGGAAGGAGTGAGCAACAGGGCAAGCAGCAGTTGTGGTTAGCCAGCTGCTGTCAAGGTTTAGTCAAGCCTGACAGCAGCACAGGCTTCTAGAGGCCTGCAGAGGTGTATAGAGATGATTTTGTAGCTGAGAACAGTGCGGGGACTTCAACAGCGAAACTCCACATCCAACCCATGGCTATTCTTATATACCACCTATATACCACCATTTCTCCTACAAGGAAATAATCAGATAAGACAGATGTCAGCCTACGTGGCATGGAAGGGCCGAGCTGCCTCACCTCTCCCCTCAGCATGTTTGTGCTTGGTGGAGGTAACTGTCCTTGACAGATTGCTTTCTCCCCTATGAAGTCAACACCTCCAAAGGTTAACAAACATTTCATAGTTAGACTATGGGGACCTGTTTTTCAGGAGGATAGATGGAAGCCCATATCCTTTTCCTTATAATATGCTCCCACAGGATTTTATTTGTTATTTGCTGTGCCTAAGAACCCAAAGTCTCCAGCAGACAGCAGTCCAGTGCCGAAGTTCACAATGTAGCTGCCAAATGGTAGCTCTGGTCCCCAAACGCTATGAAATAACATACCCCACACTAGCTCACCTAGCAGAGCAGGACAGCTCCCACAGAACTCCAGCCCCCCAACTAGATCGCTCCCAGCTTCTGAGCTAGTGAATTTAGATTTCCCTTGGGCGGGGGATGTCACAGCACAGCCCACAACAGAGGGCAGATCCCAGGAGCCCATGGTATTCTGGACAAAACAAAATGAAACAGAGAAAAAAACAGTAATAACAACCTGTCCATGCCTGCAGTGTAACTTATTTACAGGAGTATGACTATGCTCATTTAGCAATAATAGGAAAGTGTGTTTACCTTGTTGTGCTGCCTGTCCACTTTCTGGGAGCACTTGTGTTAAATGAAAGAACAAACTGCAGACAGCACATATTTTTATGACAGCAAGAACACAGTGCACTTCAGCTGTTAGCTAAAAGGGAAATGTTAATGTCATTTTTCTTCAATAATTACTTGCTCACAGAAGTCCATCTGTGATGCAGTATCTTTTCTCTTCTAAAAGAACAACATATTTTTCTATGTCCAGTTTAGATCTGTGTTCACTGAGGTATATGAAAAACAAGCAACCTGAGGCGATTTGCCATGAGCGATGGCTCGGCCTGTGTTCGGCCAGCAGTGGGGCGTTATCATCAATTTACATTCCAGGAGTCACAGCGAGCCTGGAATTCTCCCCATTTAGCATTTACATGTCCTGACGAGAACCAGGACCCTTGTGGCCTTTAAAGATGGTTTCAGGATACCATCCCTATCAGAACTCAACATCTTTTGGTTAAATCACCCTCTTTTTGTGAAATATCACTAAATAACACTTTCAAAGATAATGTGCATCTTAAATACATTGCTTGGTTTTGGTGGGTTTTTTTTGGGGGGGGGGGGAGAGGGAAGGGAGACAGAAGCTAAACAGGAAAAAATGTTTTAAAAGTAAAAATTTGGCTATTGTCCTTTTCCCCCAAAAAAGGATAACTCATATTAGAACATTTTTTGCAATAAAAAAGTAGCCTTCCTTTATGAAACCCCCAAGTCCAGTGTTTTATCAAACTTTTATCACAATTTTGGAAAAGTGAAAATATCCTGAGAATTCCTGCAAAAAAATAATTTGTATTTAACAACTAATTCTTAACATTTGCTCTTGGAAGCACTAAAACATTCTGTAAGAATTAGACTGCAGACTGTCTTTTTTTGATTGCAGACTGGTACACATTAACACTCAAGTTAAGTTACAGTCTTGGCAATTTAGTCCTTTCCAAAGATACGCTTGGGGATTTTTGTTCATTTGTGTATTTGCAGAAATGCTTCACGGATAGAACATTTTGGACAAGGTAAGTACTAGCATCTACAGATGGGGTTTAACCACTTCAGAATCGAGGAAACTCACCCAGCACCCTTTCAGCTGGTGACGGGACTTCTCCAGGATCTCAAGCAGCACACATTACAACAAACACCAAAGCTGTGAATATAGTTTCTCTTTAACATCTATTTATATCATCCCTAATCCTTGATATTCTTAAGGTAAACCTCACTAGGTAAAATTTCAGCCATAAATATGAATTGGGTTTACTGCTGTACAAACTCATTCTATCTCTTCTAAAACTTCCCAGAGGGAATTTCTTTCAGCTTTCTGTTCTGCTTCATTTGGAGATTGTCATCATTGGATATTTCCAATTCTGACCCTTCATAGACAAGCCTTTTAAAGAGGTAGCAGAGCATATATGTTGTTCTAATCTGCCTTTCCCAGGGAACTTATTTTACTGCTGTAAAAGACATTATTTTTGCAAAAACAGCTCAGCAGGATTTGAGGAGCTTCATATCCTTGTTTACATTAGCTTGTTGGATTCTCTGAATAAGAGTTTAGCTTTTGTTGAATGATATATTTCACCTGGCAGAAGAACTGATGCTCCATTTCTTAAAGGAGGTTAAACTCCCATTGACTTTAATAGCTGTCTGGCCAGAATACGACCTGGAAAACCATTTAATGGAGCTATTTAGTACTGAAAATGGCCCAATATATGTATGAAAGGATGCTTGTTTAAATGTTGGAGTCGATTAGAGCATCCCTTGAATTAGTCAATGGCAAATCTTTCCATCTCCCTCCCTCCTGTCCATTACTTGCAAGCAACATGTTTGACATAGTTCTTTTCCCCAGAAACTATGCTTTTTTATTCTGGAAAAAAAAGTATACTATGTGTTCTCATCATCATCAGAATGAGTTACCTAATACAGTATGATGTTAACAACTTAGACTGCAGAAGTATTTTTCAGGCTGTAACATTGCATCTAAAGATTTCTGTGAACTGTTATAAAATACACTATATTATCACTTGAAAGCATAGAAATATGACGATGTTTAAAAGCAGTTCGATACAGCTTTACAGCCTGAGCAAATAATTCCAGAGTCAACCACAGCAATACGAGAACTTTCTTTTCTAAGATTTTTGAGTAGGTATAAACTGATACCGTCGTCTGTCTTGGAGTACACTGCATCAAAGCAATCAAAGCATTTTATATCCAGAAAAGCTACTTCTGGGAAAAAAGCAGACTGAAGGAGAACACCTACTACAGGTAACTCACTTGCAAGAATAGCAATATCATCTTGCATTAGAATTGTATTTGGACATAGACCAGAAATAATATCTGGCAAAATGAAAACAAGGCAACAAGGATCCCTGGAGTCCACTTGCAAGCTAAAATGAGGAGGTCCCTCCCTCCACTCAAGTGCATGGAGACAGAGCAGAAATGGAGTCCACCCAGAATGGCTCGCCAGATCTCTTCTGAGCCCACCACATTTGAAAAATGATACAGCTGGTCTGGTTTAAAATTATTTCAGAACTAAAGCTTTCTTTTGTACCTGTAGAAGGCAGTCAAAACAATTAAATGAATACTGTTCAACCACTGAGAATAAGTCAAATCAATTTACCTTGCAGCCTAATCTAGTCACTGTCCTGCTTAATCTCAAGTATAGCCTGTGATGCTGTAATTCAGAATAAACTGCTCTTATTTTCTTATATGACCCTAACATATGTTAGGGTCATGACACTGAAACTCTACAAAAGTGAATCAGTGTTAGCAGACAGCAGCAGCCAAGGAACAAAACCCTAAGAAGGAGCCTTGCCTGGAAGATAACCTTATGATATTTTAAGAGAATAGATTTGCAGCCTGGGGACATATTTACTTTACACACATTTGCATTACATTCACATTTTTGCAGCTTACTGAGTGTTCGTTGGTTGGGCAATGCCCTCCACATATTCCTGTAGAGGACTATTAGTCTTTTTACTCTTTCTTGTTCCTCTGATTTATTTTTCTCTTTCAAAAAGATGGAGCAATAAAGGCTGGAAGTGCCAGGATCACTTTTTCAGAAGTCAGATGCATCTTTACAATGATCTACAGAAAAAAAAATTGTTACCCTCTCACCTATGCATTCCCCATTTTGCTTGTACAGTTCCAGTAGCTTATGTGATTAAAAAAGGATGCCTACGTGGTTTTTTGGAGACATTATTGCCCATAAATATAGTCTGTGCTGGCCATTGCCTTTTCTAAAAAAAGGTAAAACTGATGAGAAGAATTCATATTTTAATGAGTTAAAACCTACTTCAAATATCCCAGAAATTAGAAAAGATCTGCCTCCACATAGAAAATTAAAGAACCATAAATATTAAGAAGTGAAAAAATTTTAAGACAACTGGTATTTTCTGTCAAAAAAGGTTTCCCCTTCCCTGTTTACCAAAATCTTAACAATTTTCCTAAAACAAAAAAACTTCAAAAAACAAACACCTTCCCTATCCGAAGTGAGGCCTCTTGGGTCAGAGACTCCTCCATGCCCCTGGGCAAACTCGCTTTCCTTCCTAGTGCAATGTCTGCACAGTCCCACTGACCCTATGCTGCTCCATAAGGCACAGGAGTGACATAGAACCAAAAAAGAGATGCTGGCAATACTTCCCCTCACAGAAATGCGTTGTAGTGATAATTACTCCAGGCATTTTTGCAGTCTTACCACTGAAAACACTGCATGCTACCTTCTCCTTCAAGGCATCCATGCTCCTTCAAAACAGCCCTAGCCCTACCTGCAGCTCTGGGGTTTCAGAGAAGGAAATACAGCTAAAAAAACGAGGCATGGAAAGGGGACAGAAGGGTGGGGAGGTCAACTTTTAGGGACTAAATACCTCTGTTTTATGATTTTTCATACTACTTCTGTTAAAATCCCTTCAAAGGATAGATATTTCTCCATTTGGGTGTAGAAGAATGAATACATGAAACATCTTTAATTAGAAAGAAAACAAAAACCCAAACACAGCCATGTTGTCCATAAGAAGAACAGACAAAATGCTTTTGCTGATGTACTCAGTACATGAAGTACTGCAAGATTCAAATTTCCTGCCAGAGTCTCATATCGTCCATCCAGGCTAAGTCTAAGTATTTCTTTAATAAAAAACAAGCCCAAGAACTCTGATTAAAAAAAAAAAAAAAAAAGAGAGAGAGAGAGAGAAATGGTTTCGGTTGTGACCAAGGTAAATGCAGAAATGGAACAAAAAATCTTAATGTTGTAGTTGGACTGGGCTATATGGCCAAATCACCTGAAAGTAAATCCCTTGCAGTTACTGTGGGCATTTTAAAATGTGTTTGTTAGCTTTAAAAGGAATAATGAAAAATGTCTCTTTTGCTAAAAAGATAGCTATATTGTTGTGTAATGAAGAGCAGATGTCAAAAAGTATTTCAGAATTTTTTTTTAAAAAAAAGAAAAATAGTATAAAAGCTACACTCCATAACTTCGAGCTGCTACAGTATCAGTTACAAAGCTTTTGTGCTACATGTGTTGTCACTTTGCTTTAATTGATACCAAGGTCCCTAGGAGCTCAGGCATACCTAGTACACACACCCATCTACTCCTTTCACAGCACAAGCATGTTGCTAAAGGGTACATATCTTCCCAAAGTCAAGAAATTTGTTTTAGTGCAACTAGTAGCAAAGCATGAGCCTTTTGGAGGGGGAAAAAATACAAGGTGGATGTGAGGTGAATCTTGCCCTTCTCTCCTCAAAAAAAAAGAAATTGTGTGTTGCCCAGCAGATGTGAAGAGGGAACAGCCACGCAGGTCTGCACACCAGCACCCAGGGATGCTCGCCCTTGCCTTCCCTCCTGCACCAGCGCAGCAAGGGCTAGAGCAGAAGTCAGGACTCCCCCACTAAGAAAAAAGGACTGAATCCTCTTCTGATACATGGCAGTGGAGTTGCTTTGACTTTATGGACTACTGCCAGCAAACACCACTGAGAAACCAGCTCATTTTTTAAGCATGTGTTTAAAATGCAAAACTGAGTTCAAGTTTCATGTACAATTTTATTAGAGGCCAGAATTGTGGCCAACTGTTTATCTGGTGTCTGGCCTAAGTGCTGATAAAGATTTGGCTAAAATTTATATAATCTGACACTAATAAATACAATTTATGATAGCCTCAAAAAAAAAAAAAAAAAAAAAAAAAAAACTGCTGGCTCTATTAATGCTATTCTCAGCAGAGGCCAGGGATTTAGTCAGTACAGAGACAGGACTTAATCCTTTTCTTCTCACTAAACGCCAGTTTTTTTTAGGTCAGGCCTGGGACAAAAGACTACATAAATCTAGAAACTCCATGTCAGAGATGCTAAGCTTTGTTCATATGAGCTGAGTTGCTTCAGTATAACCTAGTGCTCCACTTCATAATTCAGTGACCCATCTAAAGAAAATATTGGCTCCAACAACCATGTTCCAGTTAAAATGATAAACTCTGAACCTGAAATGATATATGTATGAGCTTAATTCTACACACTGTAAGTAGTTATGCTTAAGTGCAGTGGGATAAATCACAGCTCATAAACAGCTTTTCAGACCTGGAGGCATAGAGATCAGCGACGGAGAAAACCTATCGCATCATATAGTCTGGAACCCTTCTTTACCACCACCCCAACCCCCACCGCATCGTTGTACTTCACACTTGCACAGTACTTAACAGGATCCCAGTTTCAAACTAGGTCTACTCAGTGCTATCCATGGCACAACTGTTAACTACACAGTACAAAACACTATGGAAAAATAACATTCGCAAGTTGACAAAACCTGAACATACAATTACGCCTTCCACTTCCATTCATGATGTCTGATCAAACAGAATCTAAGAAAACTAATTTATTTGGCAAATATTAGCATATTTAAACCCAACTGAATACAATACAGGTCCATTGTCTCCATTGTCTATAATGCATTAAAATTTACACTTGCCAATAATGGAATGTATACAAATCTGATCCTTACATAAGCTCTACATATTTAAGGAACTTGCATTTAAATGTACATACACTTTGCAGTTTGAATTCATCATTTGAAAAATTCCATGTCAGTATTCAAAAGCCAAGACTTTTCTTTTTAGGATCTGTGATGAATGAGATCCAGATACAGGACTGTTTCACTTAAAGCATCATCAATGCCAAAACCTTCATCCAAAGAAAAATTCCAAGAACAATTATGAGGATCTAGATATCAAAGAACTAGTTCTTCTGTATTCCTAGCAGGAAAAAAAAATAAAAATAAAAAATAAAAATGCATGGATAAATCACTTAAAGTACATGTCAAAGACATTAAAAGCAGGTACCTAAAATAATTTCTAAAATATTGCTAGAAGAGTAATTTTGGGATTGCCTTTTCAGTATCTAACATAGCATTCCTGTGACTTAGTGCTAAAAATACATATGTATGTTTACTCATTTTAATGTGATATTTAATCACCAGAATTTAACTCCTCCAGCTGTATGGCAGGACAAAATTCAAAAGAAAGCTTGCAAATAATGACAAAACCTGCAAAATTTCACTGAGAAATGTTTTAAAATTCATCTAGGTTCTTGTCTCTCTCCATCTGAAGCTTTTCTTTGAATTATCGCAATACACCAAACTGGACAGTACAAAAATTCTTGGCATTCAAGGTTACATCACTGCTAAAATTTGGCTTCAAGTGTGAAAGCAACATCAACAAGATATTGCTCTTCCCAAAATACCCTGATTGCAAGTCCCATGCCTGGTTTGCCCATGCTTTTCCCCCCTGTATTTCCTGAGTACCTTCAAGCAGTGCCATCCTACGCTGGCTGGCTGTGTTCTAAGTCCCAACACTTCAAACATATAGTCCTATCATTGTCATAACTGCAAAAAGCCTGATTCATGAATCTGGACACTCCATATCTACCCACTCATTGAAGTTCAAGGAATTCTTAATGAATGGAAGTTTTTATGCATCTTAACAGCAAAACAGAAGGGAAATTGTGAAGGCTTCCAGCTGCTAAGGCGAAAGCTGAGGAAGATTTGGTTTGGTATCACTGAAGGCGGGCACCCCACGCTCTGGCAAGATCAGTGGACTGAACTAGCTGCTTTAACAAAAACAGCAGTGTTTGCAAAACACTCTCTGGTACTGAAACATCTCCAAAGAGCTGGACAACAGCCACTTGATACATTTTTGGAACAGGCCTCTGTTAGCAAAATTTTATTTATTTGGCAAAGAAACAGTGAGGTTTGAGAGTCTAATAACAAACTATACACAAAACTGAATTTCTCTTGTGCTTTCAGTGAATTTGTATCCTTTCACTGCTGTTTTGGTGCTTATGGAAAACAATAGTTCAGGACAATGGACACAAATATATGTAGGAGCTGGGCCATTACATAATATAGCTGGTTTATGAATTTGAAGGAGTTCTGAGAGAGATAAAAGGTAGTGAAGAAGTCCAGAGAACTGCAAAGTAACTCTGATGATTAAAAAAAAGAAAAAAGCATAAGAGGGAGGGAGAGAAGGAGGGAAGAACAGACACTGGGCAAAAGATAGAGGACTGTACTCCATTAGACAACATCCTAAAACAGTAATAACAGATGACCCTGGGGCTACATACTGGTATCATTTCCATTTGTAATCCACAGCAGTTGGAATGAATCAGTGATCAAGATGAATCTAGTTTACAGCCATTAATGGAGATTACTTAGTTTGATTCCAAAAAAGGCTAAATAAGAATGACAATGCAAAGGGGTGTAATAGTGGACAATTTTTTAAAAAAAACTTATAACGGCATTTAACAGTATTGCTAGCATGTAATTCTCCACCAAACACCTCAGTACCAACCCTGCTTAGCTGTCACCAGTGACACAGATGAAATGCGCAAAGAATTTTGAAAACACTGCGTGGAAGCAAGTACAGTGAGCTCTCTCAGGTACTTGAGCTGTGATTGATACAACTCTTTTGCATCCCAAGTAGAACTGTGCAACCAGAGAGCATTTTTGTCAAACAAAATTGAACTTCAATGCACCCATATCCATCTTGGTTAGCATTCACAAAAATGGTTGTTGATTAAAAGAAAATGAATATTACCATACCTAGGCCATTAACCAGCAATTTTTACCTGTTGTATGAAGACAGACTTCACTCAAAGGTTTAATTTACTCACTCATGACAAAACTTGCATTAAACTCGAGCTCCATATATGCTCATGAATGTTAGCATGATAACCATTTAAAATACAGAAACATGATAAGACTTAGGTGACCCATAACCCTTGTATATCAAATCATTAAAATGATTTGGAACAGCAGTATTAGGATTAAGAAAAACATTCCAGATCTTCAATAGTGAATGTATTTATAAGAAATATTGCTTATTAACAAAGCTATTAAATTTGCTATATAAGTTGTATATGGCATACTTGTATTCATACATACGAATCCATCTGGCTTGTTTGCATGCAGTAGGTAGGCATCCTCTGGCAAAATGCATGAGCTAATCACACTTCTGGTGCTAGAGAGAATTATAGATTTACTTGATTCAAAAAGGAAACAAGAACACATTAGAGTAGGTTGAACAGAAAAACCATGATGCTTTGTAGGGCCTTTTTTCCTTGTTGTTGTTTGTTTTTAATTTTATGGGCATACACAGAACGTACTGAGCATAGCCATTTAAGGCTATTTTCACTACAGATTGAAGTTAGCTGTACTCAAGTTAACTCCTTGCATCAGCTCTACTTAAATGAGTGGATACAGCATTAAATATTACTCAAACTGCTCAGAGATTGTATTAGCAGCTGGGGAGCTGTGCTAACTCACACTGTAAGCAACATCCCCTGAGAGGCAAGCCAACTCAAGTTCAAAAACACCAAACTGCTTGCATGTGCAGACAGGCCTAGGAGGTATACCTAGAGGGAAAACTGCAGTGAACATTAGCTTCAGCAAAAACCATCTATTATTTCATTTGACATAGAAGAGAATTTGATGAAGTCCTACAGCAAGTTTTAAAAACAAACCCAAGTGTCCTCCTTCTCCAAAATGAATGCAAACATGTGTTTGCCATTGCTTATGTAATTGATTTGGATCTCCAGGTGTATAAAACTGAAAAGCTCTCTATATTTCCATGTATGGAAAATCATTATCTGGTTGAAAGGCATCCAGATGAGAAACCTGATACTGAGTGACAGATGCCTGAGACTTGCAGCCCTAAAGCTTTCTAAGGTAAGGAGGACAGGGGGAGGTGTAGACTCAAAACGCAGTGCCTCTGGAATGTGTAATACATGAAAAACCACCACATAACCAATCAGCCTGTAGCATTTTCTTAAAATAAATTAAAATTTTTTGAAGTTGACAAACATCTTTGAACATTCTGAAAATTCTTATTTATGTAATATTGCAAAATAGTACAAATTCCTTTTCAAACCATTGAGATATTTTTTGTTTGTGCTCCTCAAAAACAGCCATTACTTCTCTTCTCCCAGAGCTATTATCTTTGTTAACTAGACATTCTAATACGCCAGTATTGAAAAAGATTCATATTTCTTTCATGAGGTCCTTTATCAAGACCTCAGTGTTTTTTTCTTGTATTACACATTCCAGTGGCACCGTGTTTTGAGTCTACACCTCCCCCTGTCCTCCTTACCTCAGAAGCTTTAGGGCTGCAAGTCTCAGGCAACTGTCACTCAATATCAGGTTTCTCATCTGGATGCCTTTCAACCAAATCAAGCCTCAAGAGACATTTGCACCAAAACATTTCACAAAACAGAAAAGTTTGTCCAGTGTATAAGAAAAGGCATTCTCCATAAATGTAATAAAAGAAATTAATAAAGCTGACAGGCATTTGTGACTGTGACAATGCTTGTTGGCAGCATTAAGTGAGAAAGTCTACACAGACACTAGCATACATGAATACTTTCTAGGAAATGAAAAATGTGCCATTTTATTTTCAGGATACAGAACCTACTAGTCATGTTTAATGAGACTCATACATGTGGACTATAATATTCATCTAACATGACAATTTTCATTGTTTTTCTTTTTTTCTTGGGCTCCATGAGGCTCTTTGCATCTCAATCATTAACATAAGATTATGAGATTTTCAACATAAAAAAGGTATTTTGGATAGCTTATATTTATGGGGAGTAGATACTACTATGAATATTAAACACTCAGAGGGAGCTGCCGAAAATCAGTGAAGATGTGTTGCAGATAAACTATCAGGTTTAATACAGTACAAATAGGCACACCAATACTGATACTGCGTAGGAATTGACTGATGAATACTTTCAGTCTGTTATATTTCCTCATGTTTACAGTATCATTTTATCAAATTGGAGTCAGTCTTGGACGTCTCTCAGTGATTCACAACAACTGAGCAGAACTTGTTCTGTGACTTGACTCAGCAAATTGCCTTTTTCCAATCTGCAGAGTATATGGTGCACAATATATAATAACCAGGTCCTGGAGGAGATGCATTTATCTGATTCACAAGGAAAGGCTTCCAAACACAGTATGTTTATGATACAACACAAGTGAGTTGTGGGATCTAACAGAGAACATCCACTACTACATTCAGGTATCCCTGATGGCTGGAGCAGCTCTGTGAATGCACTCACGATGTTTAAAAGCTAGATACATTCCTGATACCACTAAGGGACAATTAAATGCTGTAATAAGTGAAAGTAGCAACAATTCTGTCAACTGACCTTGAAACTTCTCTGTATTCTCCTGTTTAGTTCCAAATAGAGAAAAAGTACTTTTTGACAGAAAGCCTAGGTTTGAAGCTCAAAGTTTCTGAAGTGAAGACACTGAAAATAACGATTCCTCCTTCTTCCTCTCCAGCAAAGGAAGCAAAGTTCTGTCTCTGAAGCCTTCACATCTCTATCTTGCACAGAAATCAGGCTCACCACACATGAACTGACTTCATGCTTCTGTCACAGCCAAAGCACAAGACCTCATTGCAGGCTGGTAAAGCATGAGAACATGATGCCAGCTCTGCCATCAGAAGCCTGTCCTTCACAAGAAGGGCATGCACCTTCCACAGATGCTCTCACCTCTGTCCTTGGCTGTACAACAGCAGCCCAGGCCAGGGGAAGGCCAATACAAAGCTGGTTCCTCCCCTCCCACTGGACTCACTACCCAGCCCTGCATCATCCTCCCCTCCCTCAGTCAACTGCCTCAAGCCTCAGTAACTGCCATTTCAGTGCCTAAGGATGGCAAGTATCAGAAGTGGAGCTGCCCAGAGGAGAGGACTGCCTCTGGGCAAAGTGAACCACTCTCAGACAAGCACTGCTGGAGTGCTTAAAAGCAAAGGCCAAGCTTACAAAGCCTAGAACAAGCATGACCTTACTGATTGCTCACAGATGAAAATACCCAACCAATGCACTGTTCTTAATACTGCAGTTCTTTTAGCGTTGCTTTGGTTTCTTCAAGGCACAGAGCAATAAGATCCGATATTTGCTTTCACCTGAGGTTGTCATCTTTCCCTGGGCATTTATTCAGCTCTTAAAACAGAATCTTAACATATGGCAGCACTGTATGGATATTTATGGTGTGAAGTGTAAAAACAAACAAACAAACAAAGCAGAAAACAAAACAAACTTTTCAGAGATCAAGCAAAGCCAATAAAAAGACAACTCTTGTGATTCACCAGTTTTAAACGTGCAATGCTTAATTTCCCAAATAATAATGGGGCAGTGTCCTCTAGTGGTTAAAGTACTGGACAGAGAGTTATGAGTCCAGCAATTAGTTCTTAGCTTCGCAAATTAACTTATCATATAACCTTTGGCAACTCACTTAGAGTGCGTTCCATAATGCTGATAAGGTACCTAACACCCATATGATTTAACAGGAATTGAAAACTAATTAAGCACGGGTTACCAAAAGAGTTTCAGAAACTTGGATCCTAGCCAGCACTTATTGGTGTCCTACCTGCAGTGTTTAGCAGAACACACATGTCCCAGTGCTAACCTAGCATTTCTAAAATGACAGAATGGGCAGGACACTGGAAAGGGTAAGGACTACCCATTGGGACTACAGGAAAAAACTGCTGGGCGCCCCACAATGCACCATGTAAGCTCTGCTTCTCAAAAAATGGACAAGTCACTCATTGTGAAGACTTGTGAAACTAGTAAGAAACATCCACATCCTAGAATAAGAGGTCTAGGAGATCCTGCACATCAGAGAGTCAAAAACATTTAGTACACAGACTCCATGGAACATTATTGTCCTATTTTACTTTAAACTTGCTATATTATCAAAATCTTTAGACTGGAGTGGTAAGAAAAGAAGGGTTTTGTGGTTCTATACACAAATCACTGCTCTTGCAGGGCTGAGCTGAAAATAGCAACTCACATAATAAGCTGTTAGAACACCTATTAACAAAATGCTCAAATACACTCTATTAAAACCAAGAAAGGTCTGTTGCTAAATTTCAGTCATACTGTCACTCAGTTTTAGATTAGAGAATAGGTGTGCTGCAAACATTTAGCTTGGTTAAATTAAGCTTTCTGTATTTTCACCTGGAAAAATAACATTCCACACAAAGACCAGCTAGAAGGACTTCTTGTAAAAATTTAAGAATTAGGTAGACTAATGTCTACCTAAAGTATTATAAGGAGTACCCAGCTCTTTTGGTTATAACAAGGTGACAAGCCCAGATTTTTGCATCTCCAAGTTTTGCTTTTAATCATGCCAAGTACACTTCTCAAAGTATAACTCATTTCTGCTTTAGCTCTGATTTAAATGAAGGATCTAGCCTGGTTAAGTTGATTACAGATATTGTAATTAATAGAACTAGATAAATACTTCTGTAGATAAATTAATCCAGTCAAAAACACACATCAGACAGCAAAACAATGCATATAACAAGTTCAGTCTGAAACCAGAAAGGACGGAAATAATTTTAATCAGATATTTCTACAAAGAGAACATCATCTAGCATATATAATAAATATTCTCAGTTCACTGTAAAATTGGTGGATTTCCAAATAATAATGATCATGATGCACTGAGACATGTTACTAGGGAACTTGATGAAATATTATAGTTGAGAGAAAAATTTTTGACCTACTGGGAGTCCTGGAATTTCTCAGAGCATAACATATTTCTCTCTATCTTTATTTCAGCCAAAACCAGCAGGCCAGTCTTCAACATTAAATATTTCTCCAGAGCACTTAGAGGTTCTACAATGGAGACAGAAAACCTAATCACATTTTAATTGAGCCAAATCAGACTTCCAGATTCAACGCACATTCAAGAGATTTCCTCCAGTTAAAATATAAAACCGCTAGGGCCTTTTCTAAGAAGCAAGTAATTCAGCAAAGACAGATTGGAGGGTTTAAAGATGATTCTGTGCCAAGCTGAAAACACATCTTCTGAAAGTGTTACCATAAAGAACAACATTGGTAAATGCTCTCTTCAAGGGACTGGATTTTCCTCCCCAAGATTATGCAACTCATCAGAACAGCCGGGTTCTCCATTAGCTTATTGTAAACACTGGTCATCTTTCCCATTACCCTGTTTTCTCAGACTTTTCATGTGGAGAGAGGTTGAATAAGAGATGATGGTAAGATTGCCACAGGGCCAGAGAGGCAATTTACTGGAAACATGCTGGGCCACACAATTACATTACATAATGAGACATAGACCAAGAAGCAGCTCATGAAAAGATTTACACACTGGCTCAAAGCTTGTTAAACTGAGTACTTTCATTTTTTAATAGAAGAGCACTTAATGTGTTATAAATGCAGTAAAAGTTTAACTAACTTATTTTTTAATAACTTAATTTTTAATAAGCCTCCTGATGTTACACTATCTAGCTGTTTAACCAGAGCTGTAAAGTATCTGTTCTGAAATGTCATCAGTCCAAGACCACAAGCCTCTGAAGGGCTCCATCTTATACAACTGATTGCTTCTGCCACGACATATATAAAGACCTCCTTGATTTTAAGTGTACAGATAATTCCACTGAATCATGGAACAAGAAACTCTTTTGGCAAAGCAGATTTTAATTATGTCACTGGAAAGAGTACACTGGCTTCAATACAGCATAGTTAAGTCTCTCAAACTCAAACATAACTGAACTGTCCTTTGTATAAAGCTATGAGGGAAACCTGCCTAAAGCCAATCAAATTAATTGCTAGGAGAATCACGGTAAGTATGAATCTTGTTTGTGTGTCAAAAGAACCAACCGTTTTCATCTTGGAGACATCATAGATGCATCATACTGCTCGAGCAATATTCTAAAACTCAGGAGTATCCAACACTGAGCAACTTAGTCTACAAATTTGTTCAGCCTCCTCTCGCCAAAAATTTTTACATCCCATGCAGCATCAAAAGACCCTTCTCAGGCATAAGTACTAAAAATGTACTAAAACAGTACTAAAAATACAGAAGTACTACAAATGACAGTAAAAGCAATACTGATCTTTATTGATGTTTAAATGTAGATATTCTAAAACCTTATCATACCTAATTATGATTCTGCCTTCTGCCTCATATCAGAAGTTCTTCCAAGTTATATTCAGTTTTAATTCTACCCAGAGGACTCAAAATGCGTTTTGATGACAGAAGTACTAAGATGCAGTGCAGTTTTCTCTACCCTCCCCCCCCCCCCAAACGTTTCTCTACAACATGCAGTTGGAAAGGTATATTCCATACTGAAGGATATACACTTCAAAAACCACACGCTGTCAAGAATGCAGAAACACTAATGACATAGCACTGTCCACCCCCAGCTATCTCTATTACTTCAAGGAACAAACATGCTTTTATCTAAGAATAAAGAATGTCTACATGAGTGCAATGATTATAAAAATTAAGTCTGATTTGAATAAACAGCTCTATTTTTCTAGGGCAGTTACAGAACTATTTTAAATAGGAAAAATAAATGTGGTCCTCTGCTTAATTCCTGGCATTCCTCTGTTAATACCTCATGGAATATTGCAGGTTACTTTAAGACACCTAACTTTTCCCTTAACTTCTTTGACAAAAGTTTAGAGGGAATTTATTTCTTTCATCATCATATGACTAAGTGTAAAGAAAATTTATCATTTGGTTCAAGCAAAGTATTGCTATTTCCTCTATGGAAATGGAAACACTAAATCATACATTTTTCTCACATACCATATTCTGAAAGGTCTGCATTCTTTCACATTCCAGGCTCAAATGTTCCCACAACTAAAACTTATTAGAAAAAAGTGTTCAATTCAAAGTACTCCCACCTCCAGTAACCAATCAACCCACAACACATCCCAGTTTTACATATAGCCTTGTTCATCCAGAATAAACAACTTAGTCTTTTAGATTTATTATCTTAACGTGCTCATTTCATTGTTGACCTTGGCAGAGATGTCCAGGTTTAGAATGAAAGACAGTAAAAATCAACAAACCTTAAATCCCAGTGTTAAAAGTCCTATTAGGTAACAGATGGAAGAGATAATTATCCTACAACTTTACCTTCTTATACTTAATTAAGATTCCTATGGGAGACACATATACTCTGAGATTTTATTTTCATGACAACAGTGGTTATTGTTTTTAACTGAAAGTCCTTGAATCAGAGAAAACAGAGCTCCTTAAATACAGGGAAGAAAAAAAGCTTATGTTCTTCTCCATATTTGGTACTTTGGTTAAACATCACAGCTATTTACAGTTGCAAGTTGGCCCTGAAACTGCTATGCAGGAGGTTATCTTGGTGATAAAAGGCCAGTTTAAGAGTCTCCAAGCCAACCTCTCTTTGCAAGAGAGAAGGAATTATATAATCCTTGGCTGCAGCTGGAGCTGGCTGAATAGTCATCATGCAGTATCAAACATGCATACATACACAGATAGCAATGGCACTTTTGTGTTTAACTTCCATGCAAGTAAAGTTAAACTGAAATTTTGCAACCTCTGTTAAAGTTTGTGAAGGAATTTTGCAAGAGACATGTGCACCTTGGAAATTTGCTACAGAGGTTTTGTGTCCTCATTCTGATTCTGCAACATTATTACTCACAGGACAAAAGTTGTCCATTGTAAAACTCTCAGACCCTGCATATGCATCTTTTTCATTGTTTTGCTGACACACTTGCCTACTAGTTGTGGTTTCACTCAATTTTTTTAAAGTTAATAACTAGATCTTTCTAAAAGAAATATGCACTGATTTCTTTGTATAATATAGATAGATGCAGCACAGGAATCCAGTTAAAGTAGAGCAGAATACCACAATGCTATCTAATAATGCATAGGAACTTTTAAAGAAAAATTTTCATACATAATGTTCTTCCATTTATGTATTGGCAGTTACCAAAATGACTAGATCCCTTGTTGATGATACATGGATAGAGTTCTCCCCTCTCACCAGAAAAAGAAAAAAAAAAGTTTGAAAAACTCCTGTATATAGTGCAAAAGAAAAGCAAAGCCTTTCATAGCAGCAATAGAAGTAGCATTATGAAAGCAACAAATTTTAATTCCGATGGAATTCTTCCAAATAGTCAAAGGAAGAGGAACTCAGCCAGCCCTTTGATTTGGAAAATCTTTTCCATCTCCCTTTCAGCAGCTGAACTGTGAAACTGCTACATCAGAAAAGGAAAGGAATGAGATACAATCAGAGTATTAAATATAATAGGAGTCCAGGTCGATAAACCTGTGCCACTGTCAATAAGGGAACAAAAAACAATTAGAACATTCATAAACATTAGAACAATTAAACTTCAAGCCTACACTATAACCTTCACTAGTTATTTTTCTCCTACAGTCTTTGGACCTTCCCTCTCCCTGTGCAGACTTAACTTTCCACCTTTAGACAGGACTGATTAACAGTCACTGTCTAGGGCAAGTATGTTATTGAGGTAAGCCGAAAGACTAATTCCTCCTGCCTGTAAAATTAAACGTCTTTCAGCACGCCTCAGAAAAAGAAACAAGTGCCTCTTTTGTGCAACCACTACTGATTTCATTATCTCCAGTCTTCGCTTTCCTTTTGAGGGTGGGGAAGGGGGACAGGGAGGAATTTCTAACAGTAACTTCATGGGGAAAATTAAATCTAATCCAACACTGCAAAAAAATGTCCAAACATTGCTCATGGAATCAGGGCCAACTCTGCTAGCACTGTCTTCGACAATACTTTATACTGCATACAGCTAAGCTTAACTATTGCTTGTGCTCAGCTGGAAAAAGACTTCCATGCAAGCTGAAATTCACTACCCCAGGCTCTTCAGAAGAATTCTAATCCTCCCCACCCACTTTTTCTTTCTTTTTTTTTTTAATAGAATTTACCTTAATCAGCATATTCAAATAAGAGCACATCACATGTAACTATGTTTTGGCTTATACTAGGTGAGGCCTAAGTAATGATTGCTCACCTCTAGAGAAAAGAAAGGTTTATCTTTGATTTTATCTATACCCTGAAAATGTTTTATTTCAGCATCTAATCTAAAGAAATTTAGCATCTGAAAGGGAGATAGCATGTATAATTCCCTAGTTGTGAACAACCTGAAAATGTCTATGCTGCCATCACAGGAATGACTGATTTTTGTTGCAGCATATGGCAAAAGTCAGCCTTCCACTTTTAATCAGGAAGAATAAACAGATGGTAATTGTTTTGGATTCAGTTTATTGCATTCTTCATTTAGTGATTCAGCTTTATTTCCTCAAGCTTTGCAGACACATTACATCAAAAATCTCAGGTGTTTAAGATAAAATTATTGTCACTACACTATGAAAAAGTTATGTACTATGGTTTCTTAATACTTTCAGACATGAGCATTTGTTTTCTGAGGTCAAAAATAAAGCTTACTGATTTCCTAATATTGTTCTCAAGCATATGCAGTCAGCTCTTAAAAAAAAAACACTAGTTCATCAGCACTGCTGCCTCCACACTTCATGAAACCTGTAATTCAGTGTGCTAGCCCAGAAGGCTACACATTTAACTAACTCTCACCTCTCCACATCATTTGTATATGTGGCCGGTCTGTGCAAATTACATTTTCACAAGTAGACAGAATGAACATCAATTTGTGTATATTAAGCAATTAAACCGAGAATTTCACCAAATGAGACCATCTAGCCTCTCTTTTTGAAAATCTAATGAAACACTTCAACTGCTAGTTTGGACAGTTCCCTATTTCTTCAAGTATTATTAAGACCTGAAAAGTTAAAGTTATTTTAATACTGCAGGGCATATTTACAACTTACAGTACAATGAGACCACAACCTTAAGGTATATTCACCACATTCAATGCTCAAACTGTAGCACTTGAAGTGATAGCTACAGTGCTTGCCATCCTGTAAGGAAACTTGTGTCTAGAAATACTGTACAAAATAGATTTTATTAGAATTTTTTGCAGTAATAAGGTGGTCTGATATGCCAATACAATAGGAGGTATCTTTAATGCAGATGTTCCACTGTGATAAATTAAGATATTACAGAATTTAAATTGAATAGGTGGTGTTACATATGCATAAAAGGTTACAGGAAACAATAATCGATATATTTATTACTAGTAATCTGCTTTTGTGACTAAGTTAAAGATACTTTGCATATTGAGCAGAGAACTCAGTCTCATACTTCCTGTCACGCAATATTTAGCAAAAGCCATATCCTGCTGTAACACTTTGGGAAACATACAGTAACTCCATTAAGGAACAAGTCCTTTTTGAGGAGCCATTCATGCACCCTCAACACCTGCATGGAGCATACTCTTCCAGTTGCCACTGACACACAACCTGAGACAGAATGAATTCTGGAAAGAGCTTTTCAACAGCATTAAAATTGAACTTTGCTTTTCATCCTTATCTTACAATTTAACAAACTATATTCATAAAACTGTTGCCTTTCCTAAGGCATAACTTTTTTTTAAAAAGTCAGTCTTTCCTTGAACTAAGTTTTTGTATTTAATCAGCATGGAAATGCAGTTTAACTTTTTATTAAACAAATGAAGCCAGACTACAGAGCCTGTACTTCCTTCCGTGGTTTTTATGACAATAACAAACACTGTCCACAGCAGCCACTATATCTGATAAAGAATTAATAGTTATATGGTTGTATCGTGGTCAGTTAGATACAGGACTTAGCAGTTTTCAGATTCATTTTTCAGCTTTTGATCTTTAATCATAACATATACAGTCCTATCACTCACTGATTTTTGTTTCAATATTCTGTTCCCTAAAGAGTAAATGAATACATGCTAGAGAAAATGCAAAGACTTCTCTTGCCTTTTAACATAGCCACTGTCATACCTGTTTTTTTACTGCAGCATTTGTAAAACCTGTACCTGCTTTTAATTAGGGTGCAAGTAAAACATGGATCTGTTTTACAGCTCAGTGAGACTTAAATCTGAAACCATATCAGATGTTTTTCAAATTGTTAACATTAAAATGTATTCCCTTACATGAGGAGCTCCTAAAGCTTTCTAATACTATCAACAGTAAATAGAAGTCATGAGAAAAGTTTGCTCAACACATGGGTTTATTTATCTTTATCATTTGAGCTACATGGAGAAGTTGCTTTACTATACGACGTTTTATAAGTCAGTAACTAAGGAGTAAAAAGGAGGTATCAAAGAAATTGCCAAGGAAGCAAGTTGATGGAACCTATATGTTACTCCTCCACAAATGAAAACAAGGCTGTGTTTTATATGGCTTCCACTTGAAAACTGCATCCTTATGACAATGTTTACATCTAGAAACAATAACAGAAAGAAAAGGGATGAATGATCAACATTATCTGCAGAGCTACAAAGACTGCAGATGCTACTGCATACTGCAAAGAGAATGGAAGACAGAAGTTAACTTTTCTCCCTCTCTTTGTAGTTTTCCCCTACAGTCTTACTTATTTCTAACATCTAAAATAATTCTTTGAATTTCAGTACTCTAAGTTGCCGATTTTGGTCAATAATAAGACAGCAAGCTCCACTCTGGCTTTGTATATTCATCACAGGATGTTCTTTGAGCAGTGGGTATATCTAATTCACTTTTGTAGAATTTATCTCAGATCCTAATATGCTAGCTATAGCTTTAAGTGCAGTATTTAGTTGCATCTTTAAGTTGCATCCTTAAAGAATTTCCTTATAGCTCCTTTACTATATTTTGCTCTGATAATCAAAAATTGGCCAGACATTTCTCAGGTTGTTTAACAAAAGCTGGAATTTGAGAAACAACATCCAAGGCAAAAAAAAAAAAAATAGCTTCAGGGTTGATTTCAGAGAGAGCATTCCATGAAGCTGAAAGTTAATCCAAAAAAGTTTAATTTCACCAATATTCCCTCTGGCAACTTTAAATAGTCTAAGGACTTCTCTAACAGTATTTTAGGAAATTGTTGCAAACTTGCATTGAATGACATGGATGACAAGTGTACTGTGTGATACTATAGGACTACTTGAAACCTCACATACAATGCTGGCAAGTTTAGAACTGATAGCTCTGATATTCAGAGGTGTTATCACCTTTAAGGATTGCAGCAGTCCATAGTGCCTTACAGTCAGGCAGTTAGAAATACTCCTTAGCATGCTTGTGACCACGCCTGTGCATAAGCTCCTTGCTGGACTACAGTTGAGCTGCAACCATTGCTTATGGCATCACTTTAAAGAACAGTATGACAGAATATCCAAGAATCAACACACTTGCAACAAATTATCACTCAAACCTCACAAGGTTACATTAAATATTGTATCTGTTCTGGGAAAAAATAAGTATGAATTAGGATTTTCAGAATCTCTTATCTGCTTCAGGACTTCATGCTCTTCTTCACATCTGCAAAGCAACAGGCAGGACTGAATCTTACTTTACTACTGCTTCCTCTGCTAAATGCAAACTGTGCTATCATGAAACCAAGAATGATTGTATTGGTTAATTATGTCACCTGCAGCAACACTTCCCCTCCCCCTGCTTTTCATTAATCTGTACTTCTGTAAGTATCACAAGATGTGATTCCTGGCAAAGAATAACATCCAATTTACAGTAATACTTCAAGACAAGCATAATATTTGGAAGTCAAGAACCATCAGATGCGGTTTTTACAGATCAGTTTCTGAAAGTCCCACAAAAAAAAAAAAAGCTGCATCTACTTCTGTTATTTGTTTTTATCTTTTTATGGAAACAAATTAAAAAAAGACTGTTCCATTCTTTGAACAGGTTATTATGAATTATTTCTATTCAGACAGCAAACATCTTTCTGAGCTGGGATCCTATTGAGCTGCTTTTTCAAAACCAGTCATCAATAGAATTTGCTGTGTATACATGCCACTGACTCGGGTGTGTATGCAGTATATGCTTTTACACATCAAATTGTGAGAGTCTCATGCACTAAACAAGTAATAGTTGTTGGAGCTTAGGACCAAAATGAGTAAGCCCAAACTTTGCTAAGCCCTTATGCACAGAATGTCTAATTATCTGGATGATTCTGAAAGTTAAAAAATTGGCTAAGCATTACCCACAGATATCTGGCAATTGGAGAACAGCCTCTAATTAGAAAAATTCCTAGTCACAAAAAAAGCAGAATGTTCTTGATGAGACTTTTGCTGAATGATAGTGACAGGAAAAATCAAAGATGAAAAAGATAGAGGCCAACAAAAAATATTGAAGATGCAAATGAATATCCTGGTACCTACATATACCAGGGAAGATTCTACTTGGTTCTTACAAAAAGCAAAGAGAAGCTCCTATTGTCTGCAGCTCTCAACGACACACAAAAGAAGAATAAAGAGAAGGGTACAACTTTTGACTTTTAACCAGTTTTTCCAGCATCATTGTCTCAACTTTACTATTATCTTAAGCTCATTTTGCCCTCCTCCATACCTGAAACAAAACTAAGGGCAAAGTCACAGAACAAATGACAAGCTCCTTTTGGCTAGCAGGATTAAGAGCTTTCTTAGAAATCAGAATCAAAAGAAATCAGACAGATCTTGCTTTCACAAAGTATTTCATCTGTTATAACTCTATTAAGAATTAACTGAAGGAACTATAAAGACAAAAGGCATTCTCTGAAAAAGCAGAAATTCATGTAAAAATGAAAAATCAATGTATTCAAGGCCAGCCTAAAACAGTCAGTTCTTGTCAAGCTCAAAGGATGTTATATCATGATTGGAAGGGGATGCAAAACTAAATTGAATTTAGATCTTATTAGTGGAAATACATAACTATATCTGACAACATATAATTTAACTAATTATCCATAATATTAATTTTGAAGGAAAATGATATATGAAAACATGCTATGGCTCCACAGACCATTGTACTGGCAAAACATAATATTGCAGAACTGGTAAATAGATGTGCCTAATGCTACTTGTCCTAATTTCTACAGTTAATTCAACTCCAGCCAAAAGTTTGATCTTTAAGTTTTTGGCAGCAGAAGTCAACTGCACTGTGCTACCACTTCAGAACCACAGCTATTTCCTATATCTATCCAATGTCTCCAATCAAAATAACATTTTATCTTAGTTTCAAAAAATCACTAATATACACAGCACATTCGCACATACAAAAAAAAATGCACCTTCTTGCCTTTTCAATGAACTGTTGCACTCAATCTTGGTCACCCAACATGTATAAAGTGAACAGAAAAATCAGTCAGTATCAAGCAACATCATTTTAATTTCCAATGAAGAATATAAACATGTTAACACAAAGTGTTTTGGAAAAGACCATATGGCACTACTACAGAGTTTTAGTTCATAGAAATATAATTTATAATTTTATAAAAATTATAGGAAAGAACAGCAACGTTTAATACAGTCTAGAAAATAAATCTCAACATTAGTACTTCGACCACCCATTCAGTGAGAAGTTTAAAAGTGCTTTTTAAAAACAGTGTTGCAACTCAAGATTAGTGCAATATGCCAAAACTATTTTAAAGCAAAATATAGCAATTGTGCAACTTCCTAACAAACAAAAACCCTAACAATTTCAAAATTAGCATTAACTGAGGTAAGTATCCTAATTAGATTTAAACATTCCTGAAATGGCTTATACACTGATTCTATTACCATGAAGAAAATACCGGTGTCCCTTCTAAGAGGGCTCAAACCTTATCGCATGAAACTTGTGCTACAAATAAGTGAATGCTTAGAAGTTTAAAAAAGCTCCTGACAAATACACAGTTTAGTAAATTTATGACTCAATGCTACAAACAGTATCTAATGCAAAGTACATTAACTTAAAAACAAACATTGCTGTTAATAAATGTACTCATATTTGCTCTTGAATATACTGTTTTGATCCCAAATCATAATAGCTCCTAAAAATTCATATAAATATACTAAATAAGCTTAATGGAGCAATTTCACAGTTTTTTACTCTAAATATGAACCACTTGATTACCAGCTATGACTACAACTGACTACCAATAGTCTGAGCACATGAAAAATGTAGCACTAATAGAAAAAAAAATTCGAAACTCTCCAGTGATGGTTTATACACAACACAGGCTGGTTAGTACCAGTTTACAACAACAGGTACTCAACTTCTGCTAATTTCATTTTCTACAAGATTTCTCAGAGCTCTCAAATTCTAATTTCTTCATTATGCATTTTTCAGTGCCTAACAACTATTGTCTTTTATATGCAGGCCTCATTTTTAGAGGTGCAGAAAACAGACTGTTAATGCTGAGCCCTTAGGGGTCATTTGCATATCAACAAATATTTCATATTCCTTTTCTGAAGTTGTTTGTAAAGTAGGATTTAAGTCACTGTCAACAGTAGGAATAACACGTAAATTAAACTTTCTAATAGGCTACAGCTTAAAAGCCAAACAACTGATCAGTTTTTCATAGTATTGCACATAAACTTCAGCACTGACAGCTGAAGACTGTACATAATCCTTACAATTTCAAAAAAAATAAATAAATAAAATATATTTAACAAAGAATGATCAAGTTAGGCTTAGTCCAGATTTCTCCTACCATATCATCTGAAATACATCTGGGACGGTCTTTGGATATCAACTGCATAGTTCTTTAAACAGACTATCCATAACAATAATAATTAAAGTTTTCTACAATAATAATAATAAATTAGACAGACATTTTCTATTAGAAAGACAGTGTCCTTCAGTTTAAGTCTAAATTAGCTCATAAGAATATGTTGCCTTTGTTCAAGATAAGTTCAGAATTTAAACAGTTATTCTGTGACCATATATTATTTGCATTTAGTCAATTTACAGGCAAGTTAAGTCTTTTTTGAATATGTTATATTAACTCTGGTAATGACATGCAGGTCTCCTATTCCTGAAACAGTAAGTTGTTTCCTAATATTCAGAATCTTGTCATTGCAGTGACAAGTTGGTTAAGTCTGCAATAGAGTTTCTAAGCATCTGTTCTACCTTAGGATTTTCAGCTCCACTGGTTGCTAGCTCCTTGTCAATAAGCCCCAGGTCGTGCAAATTAAGAATAGAATCAGCAATAATCCGCGCTGTCCTCTTCTGATAGCCTCCAGACGTCACCATCAAGATCGGAATTCTGCGGCTTCTGGCAGCTTTGAATACTACTTCATCTCGCTTCACAATTCCCTACATATTTAAAACAATTACAAAAAAAGTGATTTTTAAAAGACTTCTACCCTATGATTTGCACTATTGGATAAATGACCAAGCCCTATGTTTTATGGTATGAACAAAATACTTTAACAGCTTTAAAAGCACAATCTTTAAAAAAAAACTACCCCCAGAGCAAAACCAGAAATCTTTCACTTTAAAATGCACTTTTCTAAAATGCACTAAAACTAAAAATGCAAATCAAATACAATAAATAGGACAAAAAGCAGAAGTGCTACAAAATGAGGGCTTAAAGTAGAAGAACACTTTCTGTAAACACATTAGGAAATACCACCCTACCAAAAAACGAGACTGACCACAAATAAATGATAAAGGGAAAGAATAAAATTCAAATGTAGCTGAAAAAACTTGTAAAACCATGCAACAATAAGTTTCTTTATAGTTTAGGACAGCCCTGTAAGAGAGAAGGAATCAGGACTAATAAATAAAAAAGACAAAGGAAGTGGAAGTATTTTATTGAAAGTCCTTCCTTAAAGGAATTAACAGAATTATAGAATGAGCTGTGTCTCCCTTGAGAACCATCACTGCGTATAAGAAGCATTATACCACAAGAACTGTAAGAAGTCACAGTTCATATGAACTTAACTCCTGCACTCCTCGTCCACAGTCTCTAGTGGCTGATTCTGGAAGAATTGAGGGAAAGAGACTTGAATTTGTTTCCAGCATTTGCTTGTTACCAGAAAAGAAAATACTTAAGCTGAAAATAACAGCCCAATATAGTTGTCACTTACAAACAAAACTAAGAGGGACTTGCATGCTGCTACTCAAACATTGTAGCTATAACCTGAAGCATCAAGAGACTACCACTAGTAGCATGCATAATTTTGAGCACAGTTAACACTGTGGAAAGGCTTTAAAATACCAATGACAACTATATCACTGAAGACTGGAATAATGAGGCTTGAAGACATGAATTATCCAGGCTCAATGCCTTCACCTTTTGGTATTTCCAATAACTCGAGAGCTTACCAAGCTTGATCAAACATGTCATTCACATGTAAGCCAACAAGATCAGAGACAGAAAGCCTAGCCCTCAATACAAAAAACAGTCTGAGCTGCAGAAACGTGTTTTCTCTCTCAGGGACCTGAACCAGTGGCTGCATGGGGAGTAGATATACTCTGCCTTTTAACTCAGCTGCTATTCAAAATTATCTCTTCACATTTCTTTTCCCCTAGTTGCTTACATTCTGTCCCTCTTCCTCTACATAACACACAGGAAGATGCAGCAACTTATTTTCCTTGACAATTAGCACTATTCCTTCTCAAATAGCAGATAAAATTTTTTAAAAGCACATCTTAAAGTCCTTTACATATATCACCAGCCTCCATTTCTCTTGGTGGCCACTCCTTTCCAAGAAACTGTTCCATCAAACAAGATCCTGCAGCTCAAGCAGTATTGTCTCCCAGCTGACAACTAAACAATTCCAAGCCCCTCACAGCACTCCTTTCCAGTCTGAGACTTCTACAGTCACAAGAACAAAAATTTGGAGATCTGATGTAGTTCCTGAGTTGTTCTACCCCAGCCCAGCAAGGACTTCGTATCAGTCAGAGAGCACCAAAGGCTCATCAGTTACACAGATTAAGAATGAAGAATTACATAAGAGTCAAAAACAGCAGAAACCAGGGCTCTACGCAAGTAAAAGTATTTGAGAACTAAGGTACTGCAAAAGAGGAAGAAAACTGAATAGGCTAAGTGATTGCTCAGTTAGAAAGGATTCTGACAGCTCACGAATCAAGAATGCATTTTTTTTTTCTGTATTGAAATAGTGGAGAGCAAAAAAAACCCCAAATATAAAAGCAGTAAGAGACTGAGGATTTTTTTACAGAAGGAATCACAAACTGGAGAAAATAAGAGTTCTGTAAGTTTTTTTATTCTGAGAGGAACCTGTTAGATCAGGAACATCAGTTCCTCTATGAAGCTATACAGAATAAATCAAAGTTTAAACAGAATTAAGGGGAAAAAAACAGAACTGAAAAAGGCCAAAAAACTAAAACTGAACAAGGGAAGTGATATTTGAATAGGAAAGAATGTAGAAAGGAAAGACTTAAGAATATGCAGATAGAGGTGCACAAAAAAGCCAGAACTGGAGGATACCAAAAAAATAGTTTGAAATACATGGCTACAGGAAACTGGACTGCAAGGTACCTGCTATGGGCAGGTGACCTGGGAAACATCATAGAATGGGGTTGGGAGGGTAGGGGGAAGGACTTCCCAAACAACAAGAACAAAAAAAAAAAAAAAAAAAAAAAAAAAAGATACACCTCTGGGTGCTATTTGGATGTTCAAAAGCAGTATACTTTAGAGAAAAAACGAAGGATACTGAAACAGGCACACAAAGAACAAATATTTCACATCAGCACATGAAGAGAAGATAAAAACATAGGGAAAGGGCAGAGAAAGAAATTTATCTGTAACAGAAAAAGGTTCTGTTTTAGTCTGAAATATGCTTCTTACCTTCATCTAACAAACTTCCACAAGTAATACATTGAGGCCTACCTTCAGCAGTTGAGAAGAGAAAGTCTGTATACATTCCAGTATTATACAAACCTGAGGTGAAATAGCAAGTCCTCCCAATGGATCACCATCTAGAATATCAGTTCCAGCGTTATAAACAACGATGTCAGGTTTTAATTCATTTAATGCGCCTTCCACATGAGTTTGTACCTTCTGAAGATATTCTATGTCCTCTGTACCCCACTCTAATTCCACCTTGCGTTTTATGGCACCTAAAAAATGTTCCAGTGTTACTGAATAAACAATTCACTATGAAAGAAAAAGCAAGAGATAGGTAAGAGAAGATAATATTTCAAAATTTTGGAAGTACTTTGCATTTTCACAGAATCTTGAATTAAAAATCATTATTCAATTTGTTTTCTCAGCAAGCAGCAGCACATGTAAGCACAATGATCTGGAAAGAGTTCCTTCCAAGAAAATATTTGACATACAAGTTTTATAAAAGCAGTAAGTAGAAAAAGTTATTGGAAAACAGTGATTTACCAAAGAAAATTAAATTAAAAAGCAATTTAAAGGGCAATATAGACTATATAGGTTAATATAGACAATTAGTTGGAAAAAAAGCAATATGATGAATATCACTGAGACAAATAATTAAGATTGTTTGTTTTGATTCAAAACTTCACATAAATTCATGATCATTTGCTATTATACTATTTATGAATGCATCTGGCTTTGTCCCAAGCATTTGCAGCCTAATGTTCTTATCCTACAATCTGACCAGAAGCAGCAAACACCTATTCCTAATTTAAAGCAAATTATTGCTAATGCTTCTAATAAAGCATTAGAAGCAAAAGGAGAGTTGATGAGGTAGAAGAGGAAAGAATCTCAAGGTTATACATTTAGCTCTGGGGATTCATAGGCAGTTATAACTCATGGACTACTCAAATTATTTCAAAAGGTCCTTCAAGGTATGACTTTTGCCTCAGCATACAGTATGACCTCAATTAAATGACTGGGGCCCTGAATTAAGCATGGTTTCAGCATCCACTGAGTATGCGTGAATGAATGCAACAATGACACTTCTTCATGCTAATGATTGCTGGACAGTTCTTTTAGTGTTTTTCATCCTTGTCCAACATTAGAGAAGTGTCTTTTCCTTTCCATGTTTTTTTCATATCAAGAACATTAATGTTTTTCATTTCTTTACAATATTGTCTTCCCTGAATCCCCTTCTTATTGTTTAATAAAACATTTGTAAAAGTCTGCACAGCTGTACTCCCCTGAACAAAACTTGAGACTCTCTTCAGAGTAATGAATATGCTAGATAGAGCTTTAAAGAACGAGGTGAATAAATTAGCATGGAGAACAAGTGTATATTGTCCCCATTAAACCATTAACAAATTGTGACACTCATGAATAAGATTCCATGCTTCTGCATGGCACCCTGTCTTCATCTCCAACACAAATCTTGAATTACATTGATTAGTCATTACCCAACTCAAGAGTTACTACTGACAAATACAGTAAAGGATGTGTGACATTACAGTGAACAAGATTTTTGTATTTCACAGCCTCTCTTCTGTCATCTACTGCTAGTTAATGAAAATACTTCTAAAGCTTTGAAAACTAGTAAAAAGACACTCAGTCCAACACCAAAGCTTTTATAAGGCCTAAATTTTGAGCTGCAGCTGTCAACTTTGTTGCTCACCCTGCAATAACTAGGTCTTTTCCCAGTCTATCCTCTCCTTTTCTCTTCCTAAGCTGCTTTGTAATTCCAAATCACTTCTCAAGGACACAATATGCTGATAGTTAGGGCTGAGCATTATGTAATGCTAGCTAGTCATTTTTTTCTAATGAAGTGTGCAGAAAATACTTGTATAGAACAGACTCCTCTAATACAATAGGAAAAAAGTAACAAGAGTCCAGGGAGACAAAGACAAGTTAGGATTTACCCTAGAGATTCAAACTCCCAGGCTCAAACTTCTACTTCCTTTTAAAAGATTTGCCCTCTGATCTCATCTTAGGCTGGCCACTTAGCACAAAATTTTAAAGTATTAGACACTGAACTCTTAAACATCCTTATTCACCCTACAAGAAATTACATATTCATGTGCCTTTGGGCCATAGCCTTCGGTACCTCATGCTTCATATTTCCAGCTCTACAGGAGGGGAAAAACTCACCACCTAGGGTGCATTCCAACACTACTGTTGAAAGGCCATACATGTACCTAGAATAGCTAGGTGCTCAGGAATCCCAAGTAATCAAGAGGAAACAAAAAGCAACTCTCCTCAGCACAACAGCCATGACAATGAGACTCTCCAAGCAGCAATACTGTCACATACTCGTCTCAATACTTTCCTGCAGCAGAGGGAAGATCATTTGTAACATTTCAAGAGAATTTGTAGCAATTCTGTCATTGCAGCAGCTTTGGAAGCTGAATTCACATCAGTGATAAGGCCTGTGCCCTCAAAGTGATTTCCAGTATATATTAAAATCATTTAAGATAACTGAAGTGATACCATGTAAGATTTTACGTATATCTACTTAGAGTGAATTTAGTTTTCTACATATTAAGGAGTATAATGCTTAAAAGCAAAGTTTAAAAACACATTGAAGGATTAAAAAAAGTGAGAAATGTAGGGTATTAAACACCAGTTTATTTCTAAATTCAGTATTTCAAATTTGCTAACAAGGAATTTTTTGTGCTGGTCTTAAATCATGTTAAAAATGTTGTCATTTGATATATGAATAAAGGGAGGCATTTAAGCCTTCATTTGTTTGTGATTTTTCTACTTCCATACATGTGCTTTAAATGGTCATTTTTAAAGTTATTATGAAATAGGTATAACAATTTTCAGACTTCAGTAGTAAAAAAAAAAAAAAAAAATAGATGTACGTCTTTCTTGCCAAGAACCCAAATGAAGTAGGCTTTTCAGGTGAGATTTCTTCAGATTTCAACAGCAGGATAGACCTCCCCACACACACATAGAAGAACTAGAATTTAGATAACAAATCAAGCCTGTAATAAATGCCAGTGTTACTGAATCAAAGATCAAACTTTTGACCTTTGCTTTCTGGTTCAGTAATTATCAAAAGCCAACCAGCTGTCAGGTCACCAGATATAATAGGCACATCATTTGGGCAGAGTAGAAGAGGGAAGAGAAGAAATCAAGCACCAGCTCTTAATATTTGTATGATTTATTTTTTATTTTTTTGAAGTTGCTTCATATTCAGATGCATCTTGTTTTCTAAATGCTGATAAAGCAAGTTCTACAGATAGGACAATACCCAAATATGTTCAAACTAGGAATCTGAAAGAAACATGAACCTTAGTGTTAGCTATTCCTGAATGACTTCTTATAAGTTTAGTCTAGAGAAACATTCTGAATGAATTTTTGTAAATTTAATCTATGGAAACATCACATTCTAACACTTACCTTCAAATCAATAGCATTATTTAACTTATTGTTCTAAGCTTGGTATGATCTTTTAAATGGACTGCTACCAAATTTTCACTCAATGTGACCTCAAAATAGCAGCTTGCTTCATTCATTTGACCTCAAAATAGCAGTGACCCAATCTTCTATTCAGACTATTCCATGATTTTCCTTTTATAAACAGAAGTTCAGTGTCAGCAACGTCTATCCTTAAGATCTCATGACTTACAGAATTATCATGAAATAGGTTCTTCCTTGAACTCTCAAATTCAAATCTCTTGTGTTTATAGCATCTTACACACCTTCTCTCCAAGGTTGTTTCCCTTCTCTTTAGAGAGAACATTGGCTTCAGGCCAAAAGTTTCTAGGCAAGAGGAAGACAGGAAAGTAAACCTACAGCTTCAGGAACCAATTTCAAATGCTTTGAAAATCCAACTGAACACCATAGCATTATTAAAACTGAGACTTAAAATAACCCCTGAAAATGATGTTCTACATAAAATACAAAGCAAGTTAGCACCACTGCAAGTAAACTTAGTAAATTAAAAAATTTAACAATATAGTAGTTTTACATTTTAAAATTTCAAATGTACTTACGTTTAGCAAATCCATCCCCTGGATAAATGTATCTATTGTACACATCCATAATATATACTCTATTATCATCCATGAAGTCCCTCTCATGGCCATTTCCCTGAAGTAAATTCAGTTAGTTTTTTTTCTAGAACATCCATACAGAACTAAATCTTCAAGTTCTAAGGTAATTAAGACTACAAGATCTAATATTTAAAAATCCTGTGACATTCTCATGTTTACAGTCTTAAAGGTTGTTTTGAACTTTTGGGGGGTTTGATAGTGTCAGTATTTTTGTCTGAAGACTCTAAGTATTATCAATCAACATCATAACATCCCCAGGAAGGTAATAAAATACCACAGTTGTACTTATGTATGTAAGTAAGCAAAAATCACAATGATAACTGTGACCCAGACCAAAGAATGAATCTTTCATGTTCCAATTTCACAAAAGTAGTCAGTTTAACATTTAGAATAGCCTGCTACAAGGCTATTTTAAAAAAAAATGCAGACAGAAGTTGTTCTGATAATTCATGTCTTTGTGAGATAAGTAATCATTGGAAAAGTTATAAAAACTAAATGCCCATTTAAGTCAATAGTTTTAACATTTTATGGTTTAAAACCAGGAAATCCAATGGGAACACTGTATTGGCTGGGAAGATGGATGCTTAAGAGAAAATTCAGATTCTGAATATTTTTTCCCTTCCATCTGAATTTAAATAGTATTCTTTCGGCTCTCATTTAGACTCGTCACCTACCATAAAGCAATCTTCCACAGCAATCCCTATGTCACCTTTGCCAAAGATCAGTGTAACATGGGAGCTGAACCCCAAACACACAAAATAGTTATTAGAATTATTTCATTCTAACTACAGAAACAGAAGTCCACAAATAAATCTTTAGTACCTTTTTGTAAAAATCTTTGGACAGTTTAAACTATGCTTTCGCTATGACTTCTCCTCTTGAAACAAAAAATAAAATTAGAAACACAGGGGTAAAGCTATCCAATCAATATGAAAAGGGAAATTGGAAGCACTGGAATACCCCAGGAGTTTTTCACCTAAAAATTAGGCAGCTCCTACTCTTTCTTCATCACCTCTGGCCCACAGAGGAACAGTTAACGGATGTAAAACAAGAGCTTCTGGGTGAACTATTTTATTACAGCATGCAAAACTAGCACAGATACCAAGGATTAGAACACTTACAAGATGAAAAACTTAAAATGGACCTGCTGATCTACTACTTCATAAAGCTGTGATTCCCCAAAGAAAGGAAATAATTACAGAAAAGGGTGATTTAGTGTGCTGGCTGACGTTGCCAGCACAATACCCCCAAAAAATATATTCCAAGTCCTAAAAAAAAGCATCAATACAGCATGACAGTCACCCTTGAAAATAATCCTACAGACAAAACATTTTTATTGTATAATCTGTGCCTTTGTTTCACAGTAATTTTAGGATACCTTAACTTGCAGATAGGAGAAATAATGGAAGACTCTTGTAGCCATTAGGCTTCCTCACTGCAATCAAACTGCTTCAAATAAGGATCAATTTTCACTAATTAAAATATCTTTGATATTTCTGATCTTTTGCACTTTAGCTACTTTTCCAAAAATAATTCCTTCCTTTTTATTTAGGAGAGAAAAGTGTTATTTTTAAAGTGGACTGAGCAGTTTGCAAAACCAATTTAAGTCTCCTTTTAATCACTTTGGTAGAATTTCCAAAATAAATCCTAATGAGATTTATTTTCAGTGCCCATAATAAAGCACTTTTCCAGGGAAACAGATATATTCTATAGTTCTTCACCCTGAAGTCAGGCTTTCCACTATCAGTGAAGGTCAAATTTATTTCCTGCAAAAGTTGCTGCAGTTATCATGCATACTGAACCAACTGTAATTCTGTTCAAGGGATTCTTGTTTCTTCTGGGATACTGAAGACTAAGATTGCTATGCTGCAGAACAGCACGAAAGTCAATTTTTTTTTTAATTTTTATTTATTTATTTTACTTCTAGCCACATGATGGAGCTACAACTCAATTCAATTTTATTCCACTGGTTTAATACAGTTGAAACAAAACTGAACTGTTCAGTTTATTATGATTAACTTCATATTCTGTGATTTGAGTTTTATAAAGCTATTAGAAAAATGGTATTCATCCTTGTTTTTCTAGCAAAACATCTGTAGTACTGAATGTAGGTAAATTACTCACCTGATGGGCATCCAGATCAATAATTGTGGCTTTAGACACTCCTTGCACTCTTTCAAATAAGAACTGAATATTTAAGCAAAGAAAAAGAGAAAGAGATAGTTAAGTGACATTAAATCGAAAGTTTGAAGCTTGCACAGTTTTGATCTAAATGAAGTACACAGTGTATGCATTTCATTTTCCAAATAAAAGGCTGAACAATTTCAAAACACTTCATTATGAAGTTATTTGCTTCATATAAAAAACCTTTATGGTTATAGGATAAAAACCCCCATACATTTGCATCATATGAAATGAATGAAGCATTTCACGGACATTTCTGCAGGTGACTACCTACCTGAAGAGAAAGTTTGTAAGGAAAAGAGTAAGTTCTACTCATCTCCTTTCTCTCACAAAGCACTTGTGAAGTACTCACAAAGTACGACCTAGAATCAAGGAATAGTTTCTACAACATCACATTCTTTAACTTGTGGACTCCCTGTGTGAAGCATAAGTCCAACAACCACAGGTAACAGAATGGAGTCCATGGTAATACTCCCTATTAAGATTAGTATTGGTATATCCTCTGCATTCAACAGCAGTTGGACAGGTCCAGCTAGAGCTTATAAAGCCAATCTTAGCACTGCTGCCATCAGATGCAGGAGCAGAAGGATAAACATCAAGAGCACAAAGAAAGCAACAGCAACAACTGGGTCCCAACATAGAGAAGCTGCACAGGTGCTAACTTGATAAAACACAGATGATAGCACATTTCTCAAATGAGGCTCATCAGCAAGAGTGGAGAACTACACTGTGATGCATGATCATTAATGCAATGATCACTAATAGTTAGAAAAAAAAAACTATTGCTTTTGTACAAACTATAACCAACTATATTTTCCCAGTCTGTGCATAAGTGATAGGAATAATAGAACATTGTATATTGACTTCTGTACATGCTCTTTTACAGAAAGTAAGATATTGTCTTATAGTGTGTTACATCCTTAGGGCTTTATGCCTATTGGTATTTTATAGATATTCAAGCATACAAATATAACATAGCACATTTAATAAGCCCTAACTGTAAAAGACTCTTGCTTCAATCTTTTAACAGCTAGTACCAAAGGTATTTCTTTACATCCACTGGTTATTTTGGAGACATTCACAATTTTATTCACAAGTCCAAGTCTTTCCTGCAACTTGATTCTGAGAGAGGTTTTCTGTCTCTACATAGGCCTTGATTGTAACCACCAAAGCTCATGTGGACTTTTCAGGTTCTACTGTAAGACTGGGATAATTATCACTGAAGATACTAAATGATCTAGTTCAATTTTTAATATTTTTGCAAGAAAACATAACCACCACAATTTAACTGTTTCCATCCATAATTCTGATCCCTGTAATTCTTCCACTTCATAGCTACACATTATGTATTGCAACATGAAGTACAGCAATTCCATTCACCTACCTGTCTAGACAGTTTTATTTTCTGCTATTAAGATGTAAATTAGAAAGTGCTTTATTTATGACTTTTTCCATTTGCACAAATGGTAGAAAACACTATTTTAAGAATATTTCTTACCTTAATAGCCAGTGTGATATCAGCATATGCACAAAATCCTCCACCTTTGTCACTTGAACAGTGATGAAAGCCACCCCCTAAAATAAACATTTTAGGGATGTGAACAGCTGAATACTGAGGATACTATCTCTGTAAAGAGATCAAGTTCACTTGCATGCCAGGCTTTTTTCTTTAGCAAATATACCTAGAGCTGTCAATCCCCTACACAGCAGCACAAAACATCTGTATCTATCTCACTCTGTGGCCTGATAGGTCAAATATAAAAGATCAGCACATGCCCATTTTAAAGGGAACTGTCCCTTTAACCTAGCTTAATAAGAACTGTGTAATATACAAATGTAACACACAGCACCTACATGAGAAAGCATACTACTGTGAAAGTTTAACTACTCCCAGGCACATGATCAGAGTTATACTTGGTTCATGCCCTCAGGCAGCATATCCCAATAAGGCCAAATTAACATTGAGGTAATTTGAAAAGATTATTTTTGACCTAGGTGTTTGTCATGGAAAAAACTATATATATACTATGTTGTCACTATTTGCACATGCCATTACACTGTAAAAGTCTTTTGCAAACACTCCGATCAGAAGACTAAGAACACCTCTAAGACAAGCATGCATACACTTTACACCAGAGTACTAACCTCCTGCAAAACACTTGTGTGTGTGTGTGTGTGTGTGTGTGTGTATATATATATATATATATATACACACACACACACACACACACAAAGACAGAATACTTACTGAGAAACCTGCTACCAACATTTCAGTCAGAAATTTAATAAACTTGCTCACTTCATGCATCAGTAAATGACAGCATTTAGGTTTCATTTTAGTTTCTTTTTAAATGTCTGTTTTGTTTTCAAAATCTGGTATTTACTTTTTAAAAAACCCTATAGAGTATTACCTGATAATAATTGAAAAATAAAAGATATTTTTCTGTTATGCTATAGCAAATATTCCTTCTATTTAAAAGTAGAAATGTACTTATACTTCAAAAACAGGACAGTCGCACAGATGCCACTATACAGGATTTACTGCCTTTAGAAACATCAAGTGTAAGAAATAAATGAAATTCCAGCACTGATGAACCCTAGGAAGTCTACATGCAAGATCTCACACGACAAAATATTGCTTCAGTAGTTCATTGGTTTTGCACTATTTGATAAGAGCAATAGAGCAGATTTATATTGACTATATTCTTCATAATTTGTTCATTCATGTCTTTTTCAAGAAAAAGATAGAATTGTACAGCACTGCCAAAACCCAGAAACTAACTAGTACAACCCAACTCTCCAGCATATCAGCCAACCCCTTGATTTGGTGTCATATGTAAACTGGCTGATGGTAAGGTCTATGAAAAATAATATATAATTTAACGAAAGTAACTTCTGTTGAAGTATTTACTCCAAACATTTTCCCCTAATTTTATCTGACAAACTCAAGTCACTTTCCCTAAAGTCGTATATCTATCTTGTTACCTTTTTCCCTCCCTCCATTCAAAGAACATTTTAACTACAAAACTGCAATATGGGTGACAGTGGATAAGAAAACATATTCTGTACTTTTCTCTCCTCTGTTAGAGTTGATTTTAGGTTGGTACATGTGAGTCACTTATTAAAAGCAGAATTCACATCATGTTAAATGAGAACACTAGTTTTAAACATGATGCTTAAGTATCATTTAATTCACTACATTTGTACTTACCCACATTGATTGCCCAGCCTCTATCAACAGCAAGTTTTCCAGCCTTAAGAAAATTACAGTAAGAACTTCATGAATGAATAAGCCATTTAGCACTATAGGCTATCCTAAATACAACTCTTTGCATTTCTAATATGCCCACTGAAGTTTTGGAAGTTTCACCTCTGTCGGTCATTCTGAATCAGACCTCTCAACACAAAACATACAAAACTAGTCTCTGCATAATTAGTGAAAAAATACTTGATATTACATATATATTTCATGCTCTGGCAGTCATACAGCTCTAAAACTGTGCTTTGCAAAGATGAACATCAATCTGTAGTAGTAAAAAGTAGAAGTGCAGGATACTTATAAGGATCACTTAAATTGGCAAAATCTGAGGTAGTAGTGCTTCCAAAAGCAGAAATATTGGTAAGAGTAAAAAAAGTGAGCAAGAGTATCTCAATATTCTTCCTGTAAATGTTCTCTATGTAAGAATATGAGAAGAGTAAGCTCAAAATCCCCAAAACATAGATTAATATAGTTTCAGCAAGGGAAGAGGGCAAGAAAAAAAAATAAAGCATGAAGTGCGTGCTGTGATATCGTTTTTAAAATGATGTAATAAGCATCATACAGACTATTATCTATTTTCTTCCCCTCGACTCACAAACAGTGATAGTTGCTCTCCTAAGGACTCAAATTACATCCAAGAAAACATTGATAGAATTGATACATAATGCTTAAATGATTAATTTTAATTTAATTTATTTTTTTTTTTAAGGCCAGGTAGTTAGGCAAGTGTTTAAGCGTCATATTGAAAAAGGGGCATTACTACCAGTTATAATAAACAGATTATTTCCTCTTATAATAGAAAGAGCATAACACATTTCCACCCTATATACAATTCAGACAGTTGAGTGCTCCATTGATATTTGAACAGTTTTAGTTAAGGAAACTTCTGGGGTAGTAAACACTGCTCTATTAAATACACACTAACTCACACAAATTCTATCTTGAAGAGATTACAGTTTCCAAAACATAATACCCTTCAGTCATAGGGAAACAATGCTATCAGTCATTTAGCAATACTTCCTAGGAATTCCTCAAAACAAAAACCAACTATACTTCTATTTCACTAAAAGTCACTGAAGTGCAAAAATCTCAACAGGAATTTAATAATGAACAAACCATCAGCAATCACTGAAAGTAGTCTGTACTTTTGACTCTTACTGTATACAAACTTTGTCTGATGAATCAAAGCTGCTTCTAAACAGTACATAATTTCCCCACAATGAAAAATAAAAAAAGACCAAGATATGAGCATATGGCAGCCAAGATCAGTTAAAAAATGAGTATCATCCATATTTCAAGAGGCTTACTGTATTAGGCATGATACAAACAGATAACTAATAACCAAAGCACACAGTTAATATGCTCTTCTAGATAACATTTGACTACTGAGCACACATTTATGAAATTAAAAACAACAAGCATAATGCAAAAGCATTACAAACATTGCATAACAGTATTGACTAGTTAGAATCAATTTGAAATAATAGAATTCACATGTGTAACCATCAAGACCCTCAAAAAATGTTGGAATAGTAGAGTAGAATTTCCTAATACTTCTCTCCCCATCATTTTCTTCATTCCTTACAATTATTGTTCCTGTTTAGTAAGCCAGTTTGTTTATATAGGACTCTGCATGTTGCTGTCCAGATAAGCCTTTGCAGATTAAAAATTATCATCCCAGTAACAACTGACTCTAGTCAGAACTATCACACAGAAGGAGAGAACTGAGAGTCTCAAACAATGCTGATGGACTGAACAGACAGAAGCTAGCTACCTGTCACTCACAGAACACAAAAGCCTCAGTGACTACAGTTATACAAAATGCAGGAATTCAGAAAGCTATTTTCTTTTGTTCTACTCCTACCCAGTCTGGACATAAAAAATTAAATTTGTGGTTAACTTCTTAATATGCTTTAAAAAAATAGTTAAGAAGCACCCATCAAACTGCTTCAGACTTCATCATGCAAGATAAGTACACAGAGAGCAAAGACAGAATTTAGTGCTGTCTTGTTGATAAGTTTCCAGGAGACAACCTTCCAAATGGCTTGTCTAGGTTTGTTATGGGGAGATATACTATGTTCTGGCTTTGCCCTTTCCACTTTTGCCAGTTAACACCTACTAAAAAGGTAGTACTTTTTGCTATCTCTCCTACCACTATTATCCAATCAGCTCAAAAATTTATTTATAACCTTGCATATTCTTTCCAAATTCCTAATATACTTAAATTATCCTTAAAGCCTGGTTTTAACATTCAATATTTTATCTGGTTCTCATGACTGGAGATTTTTAGGTCTTTAACAAAAGCATCAGAAACTGTTACGGTGTACATACTTCTCCATTTATTTCCTACCTTACTGTTTTTTTGATCTTAACATGTACATCCAAGAAGATAGAGCAGAGGAAGAGTATTAAAGCAGAATCATGAAATCAAATTTCAGAGATGAGAACAGCAGCAGCTTGGAGGGTCAAAAAAGGGCAAAATAATTTATAACAAGAAAACTATTTTCTACCCACAAGCCTAAATACAACCAAAACCTAACAACCTGAGAATAGTGTCACAGGATTCGCTGTCAGCCCAGTGACTAGGGAAGTATCACTGGTCATTTCTATTAACTACTACTTACTGATCTGAACTGTTAACTCACTTCACAGCAGTGAGTTTCAGAGCCAGAGGTGACTTTCTAAACTTCTCATCTACTCTTCTGTGTTGGAAACATAGTGAAAAAAAATCTATTTGCTAGGTCTTTGCTATTGCACCAACTCTCACTTTATTTTCCAAGCATAAGCAAGACTTTTCTAAATGTATGTATATCTGCGTGGACAGATTTTTTTAAACTACTCTCAATAGTTCATGCTATCATGAAAATTTACATTATGTATTATAAACAATAAAATGTGTCAGGTGCAACACAGGTCAAACATGACAATATAATCAAACTTTAAGTAATGAGGATACTTCAATATCTATGACCAATAAGCAAGTCTTATGCTGGTAACAATCAAATTGCACTGTTAGAAGATATTTCTTAATCTTAACTGTAAATATTTAAGTCCAGGCACAAACTGCCTATTTCTTTTTCCACTATCTTGTGGTGACAAAACCAACAATTGGCAGAAAAAGAGTCGCAAGTAAATTAAAATTCTGTTATAGTTGGAGTTGGACTGAAAAATTTATTTAGCCTGCAGCAGTACGCAGAAATATTAGCAAGTCAAAGCAATTCATTTCATTAACATATTTTAAAAGCATGCCCATGTGCCAAATACTGCTACGCTAAGCAAAATTTCAAGTATCAGATTGGGAAAATATTAAAAATCAGGCTTATATCTATGAAAATCAACAATTTGTCTAATAGGGAAGCTGCACTACTAATTTTTCTTACTGTGATAAATTTTAATGAAAAGAATGTGGATAACTTCCACTAGAATTGAATAATAAACACTTTCCTTACAATAGTTGGTAAGTATAACAGATTCTCAGAATCCACAACCTACATTTAGGCAGTCTCTGCCCTGAAGAATTTACATGTTAATAACACAATTCTTCAATAACTCATGCATACATTTACATTTAACTACTTGGTGACCCATTAAAAAAAAATGGTCAAAAGGCATTAAAAACAAATGTAGAACTGGAGGTAAGTGAAAAGCTGATTAGATACAAGCAGAAAGACAAGTAGAAAGGGCCTTGTTCAAACATCAGGTAACTGACCAAGCAGAGTCCAAGTTTAAGCACAGACTACAATGGGTTAAAAAAAATGCAAGTTTCATCCTTTACACTTTCCTCCTACAGTTACAGTACCTACATAAAGGGCTGCTTTGACATTCAACAAACACAGAACCAAAACTTCCCACAGCTAAGAAACATGCAGACTCATTACAAATATGCTCTGCCAATACTAAGAACGGTTTCCGTTCTGATAATACTTCATTTTTGGAGAATCCCATATGTCCACCTAAGACTTCCGATAACATTAATTTCCGTTTACCTCACTGGAGGGGTTCCATCCTTTCATTTGTATCAATCACTAACTCAGTCTGTTCGGGAAGGTAGACATTCATGGCAGCATGAAAAATATGACAAACTTAACCAATAAAAATGTTTGTGAGAAATAAAAATTGTATTCTAATTAGGGACATTAAACAATAATCAATTTAGTATTTACAAGTAGAATTACTTCCAACCAAGTACCATATTAACTCTGAGTTTTAAGGGATTCTGAGACAATTTAAATTAAAAAAAAAAGAAAAAAGTCAAATGGTCTCTCCACTTGAGAACAAGAACTTTCACCCTTGAACCTCTTAACTACCAAGATGATGCCAGAGAGACCAAATGGAGATATTAGGACAAAAAACCCCTTATCTCCACCTCACTGCTTGGCTTCCATGTTGCATTTCACAAAAGGATGTCACAAGCCTCAGACAATTTAGAGAATTAATTTTTATTAAATTAGTTAGAAAATGTTCTTAGAACTATAAAAATGAAGTATACATTTTAAACACTATAAGTTCAAAATTATCACAATCAAGTGTTCTCTTGTAGCAAATGCTAGATTGAAGCATTTTTCAACAGTTAACACATACAATTAAGCACCAATGACTCTTCCGACATCCTCTCTCTTTTGGCATCCTAAGCAGTTTTATTAAAAGCAAAGGCTTTTACTTCTTCTAGGGGTAATTTCTGCTTTTCAAAAAATTATTATATATCCTCTTATTTCTTCAGAAGAGACCAAAGTTTTTCTAGGTTTTGTGCCTGCACCCCCAAAAAAAATAATAAAAATACACACTTCAAGAACTAACACAAACCTTTAGTTATGTACATTGTCATATTTCCAGAGGTCAGCTTGAAAAAAAGAATACTACAGAAAAAGAATTTGAGTCCTGGCATCAGAAAAATATCTTGCCTGAAAATATGTTCATAAACATACAAATACTCACTTGATATTACCTATAAGCACTGATTAATACAGCTACATAAAGCAAAGAGGACTGGACATTTTACTGTACACATTTCATATCACTGCTGATACAGCATTTCATTCACTTTTACAGCTCTACTGATTTCTCTTTTGGGAATAAAGAGCTTCTAAAGGTAGCAATAAGATACTGAAGAAATACAAATAGATGTTTAACATTCTTTAAGTTAGTGTTTTCAGAATAACATTAAGCAAAATAAAATGGAATTAATTTCATAACAGCATTCTTCATACAAATAACGTTCTCCTGCAGTGCTAGTCAACAAATACACATACTCACATATTTCTGGCAACTTGGATAAAAATTTTTTACTTGGTTAATTCACAATATGACCATTAAGCTTTGAAATCTGAAAAGGTATACAGTGTTAAAGCCTCCAGATACTTTTAGAATCACACCTCCAAATGTAGCAGTTAAATGGGATACAGATTTAACAAAGTATTAAAATACTGAAAGAGATTGTCAGTCTTTTCCTAATAATTAACTGTGATATATCAGATCATGCATCAAACAGGTCTACATTAAAAAGTAAATACAACAGAAAAAAGAGGTATTTCCTCTTGCCTTAAAAATCTGATAATATCTGGTTATCTACTTTCATTTCACATAGTAAAATTCATGAGGACTGAAAGTTAATAGCATTCAGATCCACCTATATACAGTAATGATAGTTATTCACAGTTAGCCTCAGGTCAACACAACCAAATACTTGTAGCGGTGCTTCAAATTCTTTTGGGCTCACTCACAATTCTCAGGCTTGACTTGCAAACAAACTCAATGTTTTCATTATTTCTGAATGCCAGGCTGCACTGCTTTTTATGTACTAGGCATAAGAGAGCTTTTTATATTATGTATATCTTTAATGAAACCTTGATCATTCATGAAAGTAGGCATTTAAAAATCAGAAATCTTGACTCTAGTGTTCCATCTGATTCCTAAGGACCTATATGCCAATGACAGAAATAGGAAGCAACCTAGTAACCTATTTCTGAAGATAACATCATTACTTTATCATTCATTCATGTCATCTTCACCTTTAATATCTACTGGTTGTAATAAATTGTATCCTTGTATCTGGCACACACACAAGCGTTCACCAACCCACATAAAAGTGTTCTTCAATAACTGGCTTCAAGCAGACACAGAAAAATCAGTTTAGGACTATTCTTTTTACATGCACCTACTCTAACAGCTACCTCCAGGAAGAGCAGTTGAAATGCAGCAAAGACCCATTTATTCTATAATATTAGTGACTTCAGGTAAGGTTGTTTTCCATTTATGTAACTGCCACAGCTCAGGCCCTGTGAAGAGAGACTGGGGCAGTCACCATCTTCTCCCTGCACTATGCTGCACCGTCTCTGAACTCAAGTTCTAATAGGTCAAGGAATGATAAATGAAGCAAAAAGTTCCATTCCATATTGACCTACTAGTTTTCCAGTTACAAAGGCATCTTCTGCTCAATAGATGGTTCAGTAACATTCCTAACTCCATATATTGTTTTCTTTCTTCCTCCTTCCTCAATATCTCTAACAGCAGTTTTTTGGCAAAATTAACTGGCCAGAGCACTCATTCAACAAATTAGCAAACAATTCTGTCAGAATGAAACAGGATACTTCTTACTCTGGTTCAGCTGAGCTGCCTGTATAGTAGTTACAATAGAAGCAGAGAAGTTAGCTTTCATTATCACAATTAGACACTGAATAAAATGAGGTCATCTGATTCTTAAACACTTATTTATTCACAAAAGCAACTAATCCATGCATCTTTCCTAGAATAGCAAAAATTCTTTAGCAAATGTTTTAAAAATATTTAAGAACGTGAGGCTTAAAAATTGATAACATAAAATCTGCCTCTATTTGAACATTGTCCTGAACTAATTCAGTTTGTATTTGTTGTAAACTCTGCCATATGTATCATTGCTTGCAAAGGTTACCCTTTACTCCTTCCTCTTCTGCGAGCTATAAACAGTAACATTAGATTCCTTCCCCTCACCTTGGTATTTGCTAACAAGTGCCAGACTTTGCTCCTGTTTAGAACTGACCACTAATCCATTTTCTTCTGTAAGACTAAGGCTCACTGCTCCAAATTATACAAACCATTATCACTCAGATTTTTAATATTTTGATCAACATATCTGAATATGACAAAAGTGAATCAAGAGCCCCTTACCATTATTGTTCCTCCTGTTTGGGTCCGTAGAGGTTTCAAAACCTTTCTCTGAACAAGAAAATTGGGAAGAAAGAGAACTGGTGGAATTTCTGTAATTGTAGCCACAACAAATGACCACTACAAAGGGGAAGAAAAAGGGTTCCAATTAATGATAACAGATTCAACACTCTATATATATATATATATATGTATATGTATATATATACATATATATATATATATATATATTTTTTTTTAACTGAAAAGGAGCTCAGAGGGCTTTTTATGCAGATCTCAGACTTACATTTTCAGATACAAGTGACCACAGATGTCTTTATTACTATTCTCCAAATAGGTGGTTCGTCAAGATGCAGTTATGAGAATCATCACTTCTAATCAAAACACCATCACTATGCTTTAGGAATTTGATATCAAATGCTGATAAACCAGTATTTTTTCAGTAAGCTCTCAAACAAAACTAACAGCCCTGCGGCAAGGAGAGAGAATTACAAAGTGTCTTTCAGTGGTACTAACAGCCCTCTGTACTGAATACATCACTCAAATCTAAAATATCCCTTCCAGTGCTGAATCAAAAGAATATACCAAGAAAAAAAAAATCTGAACTAAGAATTTCAAATACTAAAGTGAATGTACAGTGCAAGCTTTAGCATGGAGAACTGATTAGAATTTATTTAGCATACTACAGACTCCTAGAATGTTTCAAGAAAATCTTTTGTTAGTCATATCATCAAGAAAATGATTGAAAGGTTGGAACATAAAAATATTTGCAATATGTAAATGCTTTACTGAAAACACATGTAGATTACTTCAAAGAACTTATACTAACATTGCTACCAGTGATAAAACTTCTAAATATATTTCACAGCCTAAGTCACAAGCAAGACTATACCTCTTCTACATTTCAGACTATTACTAATACTAAAACATTCAGATATTAAGTGTTATGAATTGAAAACCCTGTACAAAGATTTTGAATAGATCCCACTTGTAGGAAGGAAATTTCAATAGATTCTGCATGTTTTGTAGCCTGATTGTTAGCTGTATGTTTACAAGATAGCAGTCATTTGAGTGGTCAATTTAAAATAATATGCTATTTCAAAGAATGATATGCCAATTTCAGCATTTTCTGATATTCAAAAAACTTAAGCTACTTCAATTCCAGTTATCAATTCCTCAGCTACTAGGTAGTATTCAAACTAATGAGGTGAGGGGAGAGGTGGCAAGATTCTTACGCTCTACATAATTTGTCAATAGTTTAGTTTAACCCTTAATACTTTTACACTGTAAAACATTGTTATACTATCACCTCTCCATCACTTATGAAGTACCTCAGTTATTTTGTAATATAGTCAAATATGAATCATTTTGCACAGTATTTTAGCTTTAAACAAGTGTACTGTAACAACCTAGATTCCATCCTATTGCTCTATATTGGAATTGCAAGAGATCATATTTGGTTCAAAATTAACTTATATCCAATATGAAAGATCAGGAAACTTCAGAAAGTTTAAACAGAGTTAAAATTTCTATTGATTAACCCCAGAAGGAAGAAATAGTAGCAAAAAAACTCAAGTCAGTAAGTACCCTGCTGCAAATTTTTAAAAATCAATGTAAGAACTTCATGCATGGTATGAGTACAGAACAAGCAAAGCTTTCTATTCACAGCTGAGGACATTTACAGTAGCGTTCCAAGTAAAATCACTGCTTTGGACATAAGTTATTTGCGTTCATGTAATTCCTAACATATGGGGAAAGTCATCCAACTAAGGAAAGCCTTACAACTCAGGAACACTACACTTCTCATGAAAATACTTTTTGAAAAGGGTTGAAAGGTTTAAAAACCCTTTACACTATTTTTTTAATCACTATTTTTTGCATTCAGATTGTATGTATCATAGTAGAATATCAGTTACTACCTTTAGAAATATTTGCTCACTCATCCGTCATCAATTTATTGATTCTCTAAAAAAGTAATTATATAAAAGTATCAGTCAATAGTGTGCCTTATTTATTCTTTCTGGCTATTAATTCTACTTAACCCATTTTCCTTATTACTATCAATCATTAGAATTTAATGCCTTTGTGTTTCAGATAAGTAAATATATGAATTTAAGTTAAATATTTTCAAAATTTCACTCCCTCTTTCCTTCAAGAGGAAAGCAGATAATTTTATTTTTTTAAATTATCCCCCCCACACATTAACCATTAGGCAACATCATTAACTAAGTAAAATACAATATCAAAATGTTACATCAAAAAAAAAAAAAAAAAAAACAGAAAACTTCAGAATCTTCAATTTTCCTAACTTAGGTCCAAATTCTATAAACATCCAAGTTTAGCTTCAATAATGAATAATTTCTTGAATCTTAATACAGCTACCTATATAAAGTCAAACTTATAAACGTAGAACTTCATTTAAAGTATATTACTATTAACTTCAGTTCCCTTAACAACAAAACTCCTTCTTAGTAAAGTTAAACCATTTTCCAAACTGTATATATGGCAGCAAGTACTCAAGGACTAAAAGTTACACTGAAAAATGAACTCTAGAAAGACAAAGTAATTGCGTTCACGATGATGCATCCTTGGCTAATACAAACAGCACATGAAGGATCAAAATCAAAGTTTGATGTATTGCCTTTCATATTACGCATTCACTGCATTCCAGAATTTTAAAATAGCCAAGTCAAAACTATGGAATTTTGTTCTTTATCATCTAAATTTAAATTGCGTTTTACACTGAACAATTTTACACTTTACAATTGCGTTTTACACTTTACAATTTTCTGTAGCAAGTTCCAGCCTCAAGGGAAAATTCACAGAATCAATACCAAGCAACTAATGTGATGTTATATTTAGAAGCTCTCTGGGACTGAGCTACTTAAGTCCATCTTCAGCAGATAAAGAAAGCAAGTTTAACTTGAAAAAATAAATACGAGAAATCTTAAGACTACATGGAAGTTTATCCTTCACAGAAGTCTCCAGATCAAGGTAAGAACATACTATTAATAATAGGGTACTGCACTGCTACAACCTAATGACAGCCAGGTGCCAATGTCAGGAAAACCAGCCAGCAAGAGGTTTAATAGATACTTCAAGCCGTAAGAAATACTCTGCAGCATTCCCTACAGAGGAATGCTGTTTAATGCACAGCAGTGCAAGTACTTAAATCTGCCAGATTTTGTTACTTATAATTGTGTATCCTTGTTCATTTTTTTCTACACATTCAAGAACCCTTACCATTAAAATATTTTTTTTTTACATTTCTACCATTCTTACCTTGATATATTTCCATGTGAACATTAATGTAAGTAGAAAAAAAACATTTTTGATCAAAAATGTTTATAGAAAGCCACTGAACTTAATTTTAATCAATGAAGTTTAAAAAAAAAGGCAAGGAAAAGCACAATGTAGGAAGCAAATAGAGACAGTGGATGACAGCATGAAACTCATGAACTGAGGAACTAGATAGGGGAATATCAAGGACTTCTGAAGGTGCTCATTTTATCCAGATCAAAACCACATTTTCAGTTGCCATGTCTAAGGCCAACTAAAACAACACGCACAGCTCAAAACTAATTCTATGCTCTTTGCTTGGATACCTCACACAGCCAGAAATATCACAGGCTGAAAGGATTACTTTTATCAGCCTGTTTCTGCTATGTTAATTCCCAACTGTCCAACAGCCCTTGTTAAATACACTACCTGTAGCAAGTTCACCATGTGACAAAGGCAAGCATCTCTTGTCACATGGCAGATGCACCTCCATAATAGGGCAAAAGGAGTCAGAACCTTTTTAAACTTTAACTAAAATCTGCATAATTGAGAAATACATAGAACAGTGATCAGGAGAGTTTAGAAGTTTTAATCATCTGTGTCACTTCAAGGGTATATCCTGCATACACCACTGACAAGCATGCTCCGTAATATTTGCATTTCAGTATTCACTCACATGTTATAAAACACCTGAGAGTCAGATAAAAATGATTTACATGTAACACTCATCATCAGAAACTCTGAAATTTCTAGGTTTAATTTCTTTGCCTATCTCCTTCCAAAATCTCAGAATGCAGAAAATTCATTATTTTACATAACACTAGAACAAGATATTGAGTGGAAAAGTGCTGTAGGCAAACTGTACAGAATTTATCATTACCATAGGGACCTATACTCTTCAGAGGTAATGGTGGGGAGGAGGGGAGGGGACATCATCTCTATTCAGAAGGTCAAATTTTGTTGCAAAGACTGCTCATGTTACCTTACACAGGGCAGAGGGACCCTTCCTAATGCAGGACTGAACTTACAGTATTGCTTGATCTACTTCCTGCATACAGTTTTATTTCTCTTCAGCCAGCCCTCAGCCTATCTTTAGGTCAGCTTAGACAGCTGCTTAGACACTAAACACCTCCTCCTCTTCTAAATGTGTATGAAGTTTCCTAGCAAATTCTTCTCTAAATTTTAAAAGAATACTCAAGTGATCCCTTATTTTAAGGGGCCTAATATTTCCAAAAGACAAACACCTTTGTAGTCCTTCAGAGATGTGGTAACACATAAAACCATGCAAATTATTTGTCTCAATTAAAAGAACTAGAATTAGTGCTTGGAGAAGGTACTATATAAAGGATACCCTAGATGTTTTCATGTCCATTTACAGTATTTTTCATTTGCTAAGCACTTATCTTTATTGCTTGGCAGGAATACCCTGACAAATATGACAAAAAGAATGAACCAGAAATATAGATTACCTGAAAGCACAAGACACTACTGTTTATGAACATCAAGACAGTTTATACAGACAATTCTCTGTAAAGATGCCCTATATATACTAGAAATGTTATAGTATGTCAAGCTTGAGTTATGCACATTACACCTTAATTCTTTGCTTCAAGAAGGGATTTAATAAAGAGAGGTAGGTGATTCTAAGGAATCGAAAGCTCAATAGCATGCACAGCTGTAATAAGATCAAATCTCATGATGCATAAAATTTCAAGCAAGTTCATAGCAAAGAATGAACAAGTGTAAGAGCATGAAAAAGGAAGTGAACAAAAAAAAATCAAAGAATAGACCTCTTATTCAGAAAAATTAAGCATTCCAGAAATAGCAATACAAGCATTCTTTCTACTGTTCAAGGGCAAAAATAATTCTCAAGAAAGCCTGATTTTGAGTTAGGACAAGCAAGATTTTTAATGCAAATTCCTTCTCTACTTTCCAAGCAGAGTTGTCAGATACAAATGATGTCATCTACACTCATCTACTATCCAATTCCACCTACAGGTGACTGAGTTACTTGCAGAGAGATCTCATATAAATGTAATTTAAAAATGCAAACATGCAAGTTTAACAGATGTTCCATTTAGAAATGCCCAGTGTGTTCTTTATTCATTGCCAGTATGTAAACCAATAGGAGCTGGTATTGGAGACCTTCACATATAGATAACTTGCAAGATTATAATTAAAGCTTGCCTCACTCTCAGGTCCCTATAATTCATCTTTCAACTTTTTGTATTCCAGTAACACAGGCAGGGTCTTTAAACATGAAGCCATTACTCCCCCCACACAAAGACTGACAATCACTACACAAATATTCTTATGAATTACATAAAGCTTGAACCTATAAAGCAATCTCTCCATTTAAAAGACCATCTCATTGTATAATCTATTTCAATGTTCTTCAATATATATTTTCAATTTGATATAGAGTACATCAAAATTTACCCTTTTAAAGGCTAAAACCCTATTGCTAAGGAGAATATTGTTTGCATTTCAAACAATTTTCCTCATGTTTAACATTGCTGAAACATCATTTTAGATATAAAATATACAATAAGCAAGATTTCTTCCACACATTAAGTGCTTTTGAAAAAGAATAAGATCAAACATATCAGTCATGTTAAGGTTAATTCAAACAAATTTTACTTATTACCTTGGAGTTCTCTCCCAGAGAACAGAAGAGTTTTCATTCATGAAGTTGCTTTGCCAGTTATTATGCAGTTTTTAATTTCTACTACCCTGTATCATAACACACATAAAAGACCCAGTTTTTACTCTGGTGACTGAACATTATAAAAATCAAAGGAAAAATTCATGGACTTGACTTGCTGAAAAAGTGAAAGAGTAACTTTATGTTGATTTTAGAATTACAGCATTGCAGCAGAACATTTTTCAAGTTACCTGTGTAACATAGCAGACCCTCTTTTGTTCTCTTCTATAATTTGAATTGTCTACTATTTTTATATTTTTCCTTCAGTATTCTCAAAAATTTTAGAATTCAAAATATGATGCCATTTTACAGTATGTAAAAGTTGATTTTACAGTGAACTTAGTAGAATATCTGCTGCCCTTGACACTAGACAGCTTGCTTGAAAAACACATCAGTAAGTACAGTACCTTTAATTTATTAAGGTAGCGCCTTGTGTGAACAACCAAGAGATCATCTTCAGTAGCTTCTCGTGCCTGTACAATCAAGTCATCCACAACTAGTTTTTCTTCTGAAACAAGAGAAATAACAACTGGCATCATATATCATGGCAGGGTGAAATATAGGAAGTTAAGCCAAAGATGCTACTTTGCAATTCCTTCATCCTAGATGTAAATCACTATAACACCATTTTTGTTTTACTCAGTTCTGACAAGTTCTCCAAAAACATAGTCTCTATACATTTAAGATATTAGTGTGAATATAACAAATATTGTTTATGGAAAAAGTTTTCAGAATGCTATCTTCTCAGTCAATCTGAAAGACAAGTAGGGCACAGATGCAATAAGAATCACAAGACAATTTAAAGCTCAGCGCACTTGGGAAATCTTAGTGTTCATACCAAGAAGTATTCACTTCCATCCTTTAGTACACTTTAAGAAATTCCACAGTTGACATTAGTATTTAATTCCCTAAATCAAAGCAGAGAGAAAAAAGATTCAAAACAAAATAATTACTAGGATGCTTATGGAATTGAGAACAGACTTAATTAAGATATTTAACTCTACACCCCTACCTACATTTAATTCAAGAAATATCTATGAGCAATACCTTTTCTCAGTGACCAAAAGATAGCTTATTTAAAGCCTAGTTTTACAAGAGCAAATTAGCAAACATCCCTCCAAGATTTCTGTATATGACAACATAGCAAAGATAATACATTAAGGCATACATCTAGCTGTACTTGCCAGAAAAAATCTTAACTTTAAGTGCAAGGAAAAAAAAAAGCATTGCAGAAATGTATGTTGCTATGCATATGATCATGACAAACAACAAATAAGGGTACAACACTGATCTTTCTAGACAAATCTTGATATTTAATTATTTCAGGGCTGCTAAGACTATCTTTCCTCCTGTCTTATATATATGAACTTGAAAAAAATACAACTTATGAATTATTTTTCCCCTGAAGTGCTATAGAAGAACACTTGTAACAATACTTGTTCTGGCATGCTTTATGGTCCCCCTGAACTGAGACCAGAAACATTTCACTCATTCTTGTTAGAGAGTAAGCCAAAGTGCCAACAATGTTATTCTTGGGGAAGGTAAATGACTTTCATCACTGATTTTCTAGAAAATGATCAGCAACAGTGTAGATCAACTGTTGCCATCAGTTGCTACAAAGTTAGAGGAGGTAAAGATCAGGAGCTCCCTGGAGTATTTTGTGGCTTCTTCCACCTTTACAAAGAAAGCGTGAAGTGGCTGGGGATGCAGACTTTCTGCGAAAGATGGAAAGTGAAAAGTGGACACTTCACAGACCAGAGCTAGAAGAAAAGCCTTTACACAGAAGGAAGGGAAAGGCAAAGACACATGGTATCAATCAGGGAAATGGTTGCGGAAATAAAGACTTAGTAATTTAAGGTTGTTAGAGGGAAGATCTAAAACCTCAGTAACTGAAAGGACTCTTAGAATTAATTTAACTGACATACAAATCAGCCTGAATTAGGAAGGGTAGCACTTAACTGCAAAAGACTATCAGTTGAAGAATTACACCTACAGAACAAGCCTGGCTCTGGGACCACCTTTGTCTTAGCAAGTATCAAAGAACAGTGGATTTTCTAGACTTTCTTTGTCCTCTAAACTTGATCAGCAAGCTTAAACTTCAGATGAAGCGATGACAAGATTTTATAGGCATCTTAACTAGTTGGTTCTTTCATTTATAGCTCCTTAAAGTGTTTCTGCATGTAAATTTCATTTTGGTTAAGCAACAATGACTCATTTCAACAATTTCTGCCTATCAGAGTCATCTTAAAGCTTTTCCCAAACATAACCACAATAACATCAAGGTCGATACAGAATGTGGCTATAGAAGCTGCATTGATCTTCCTGCTTGAAAAAGGCTATTTGCCAGACAGTCTGCCATCTCAGAACTAAGTTCTGCCCCATGTCCATTTTAATGCAGCAAACTAATCATTAACACTTCTAGTTTTTCAAGGTAAATGGAATGCTCCCTTCCTTATTACATCCAATACAAAAGCAATGAAAGCATGATGGCTTTATATGTTATACACAGTACTCCCTGCATTGCAATTCAGGTCTTGCAAGCCAAACATTTTGTAAGCTTGCAGTTAACACTGGAAGAATTTTTCCATTCACTTAAAACTGGAGTCTGTGTTCTGTTTCAGGTTCAGGTTTACTCTTCAAAAGACAGAAAAAAAAATGGAGCTGCAAACAGTAGAGATCTTCAAGAGCTAACTTAAAAAAATTTCAGTTTTACATTAGCATATGAGGACAATGTTTTTACTACTTACTTGTCATTAAAGAATTATTAAGTATTCAAACACGGAGCTCTGGGCTATGCACATCACATGCTAGCATTCCGCACCTACCAACTTTAAAGATAATTGTGGAAATGGTTGTCAGAAATTCCACATTGCTGTTTCTTGTAAAGTCCAAGCAATGAAATTCTACCCAGTTCATGCTTCTATTAAAATTGTAAAGACCAGAAATCTTTTAAAATAGCTTATTGCATTTCTGCATTCATGTTTCTTCACATTCCTTTTTTACTCACTTTTGTCAAGCTCTGGGCCAGAATGAAATTAACAAAAATTGGTTACTCTGACTAGTATTATTCATGCCTTTAGGAATAGCTAATTGTTTAAAAACCTTGCATTTTCAATCACATTTCAGGGGTTTCACTCTGCACAGACACCATGACTGGGACAAAACCAGAACTGTGGGCTTTATTTAGTACAGTAGGCTAAAACATGTGTTTTCAAAGGACTGAAACAAACCTATCTATTAAGTGTAGAACATCTGCTCTAACATCAGGTGTAATGTCTTCTTTTAAATATTGCATATGCAATTTCTTCAGCAGTGTACAATAGATGACATTGAATTCACCTCAGAAATCCTAACAACCAAGTTAACTTGCTAAGGTTTGAATCTGCAAATATATACATATATATATATATATATATATATATAAAAAAAAAAAAAAAAGAACTTCATATGTGATGAAAAGGGATAGCTTAAATCTACAAAAGGGGCAATTAAAGAGTACAGTCATTATTATGCTTGCAAATACTAAAAGGTCTGTTGTAATTACCTTTTTTATAAATCAGCTTTTGTGCAAATATTGGTCTAAGAGGTACTTGTTATTTTACCTTTTAAGAAATTGATTACTTTTCCCCATTTCCCTGCATCAAAAGGATGCAGTTTCTCAAGTCCCATAAATGTGATGTTGTAGTCTGGAGAATACACGATAGGCCAGCATGCTGATGGAACATCCTGATACAACTCAGTTCTGTGAGGCCTTTAAGAAACAAACAACCAAAAACTAGTCACTACTTCCAGCAGTCAATTACTTTTAACTTAATTACAAATTACAAATTGGAGTTCTTATTGGTATCAGCTTTATAGTAAGAATGGTTCCTGAAGCTGCTATGTCCCCTAGTTACCAAACAACAAGCAAGCGCTCCCTTAAATTGCTCTTCAGCAGTAGCATTGGGGAGATTATCATATCTCATTTCCAACTAGTACAGTTGAACTCATGAACAAACTAGTAGTGGGGGGGGGGGAAGGAGAGATAATAGAAGACTGAAAAACATGCACTAATTAATTACATAAACTTGACTGCAGAAAAGAATTAATGAAAATATTTGCTTCACTCTCCTGGCCTTTCCAAGCTCATTAAACAGTAACTCTTAGAACATACACCCAGTTTTTCAGTCAGCATAACCTTAAATAGACTCACAGACTAGACTCACATTTTAAAGTTTGTACCTAAACATAGTCCCCCCCCCCCCCAAAAAAAAAAATCACTCTTCCTACATATGATGCATCTAACAATATAAGATTGAAATGACTTCCAGATCCTTTCTGCGAAGCAATAGATTATTTTACAACTAGCCTGGTAGAAGTAATAGCTTTGTATCTATGTCTCGTTCTCCATCCTCTGCCCAAAACCCAGTGTTATCAAACTATGTCTGTGATATATCTTGCTCTGCAAAACAATGTTTGCAAAAGACTTCACAAGTTATTGAGCAAGACAGAAGGGTTCTTTGTCAGGTGAACAATACAAACAAAAGCCCCCTTATTTTCAGCCTAAATATGCTCAAAAAAGCCTTCTAAAAATCCATTAAGAAAAACCACACACACACCCCCAAAGACATAATTGAAGTTTTTTAACCTAAGTCTACAGTTTCTATTCCCACATAACTCCTACACACTGTTGAGTCAGGCCTGTTGTCTCACCGAACAATAAAAGGCAGTTTCCATAAAACATAAGGAGAAGCCCGAAACTGTTCTACTTGCCTCTATGAGAAAGGGGCTTCAAGAGCAGAGAACCTGAGAGAAGCGCATGTGCCAGCCTCCCCGCGCGGGGCTTCCCTCCCGGAGCTCACCCGCGGGCGGCCGTGCCCGCGCCGCCCCGCGGAGCCAGCGCACCGTGGCCGCCGGCACCCGCTTTTACCTGCCCCCGAGTCCTCCCGCAACCGCCTACCCTAACGCTGCCGCGGGGGGGGGGGGGGGGGGGGGGGGGCAGCCGAGCAGACCCGCGGCGGCCCCACCGGCGGGAGGCGCAGGCCGCCACCGCCGCGCCGCACGGCGGCACCTGGCCGCCCAGCGCCACCTGCTCCCGGGCGGGCCCAGGGCCGCGGCGGGCGCGACAACCGCCTTTCCCGAGAGCCGCCGCCCGCCCGGCGCGGTACTCACATCCCCCCGCCTTCCGCCGGCAGCGCTGGCAAGGCCGCGCGGGGCAAGGGGCGCCCCGGCTCCAACAGCCCCTGCGGCCCAGCCCCGCCTCGCCGCACCGCAAGGGCGGAGACACGAGGAGCCCGCGTGGGAGGGAGGGGTGGGCGGCCGGGCCGGGCCGGGCGCGGAGCCGGCGGCCCGAGGGCCGCGCCGCCTCACAGGGCACGGCCGGCGGCTCAGGGAGGGCAATCGTTAACGGCGTTTGGGGCCGTTCGCCATTTCCCGGCGTCCCTCGCGGCGGCCGTTAACGGCTCGGGGGGGGGCATTTCCCGCCATCCCTCGCGGTGCCCGTTAACGGTTGTGTGTGTGGAGGGGGGGGAGGGGGGTATTTCCCGACGTTCTCCGCGGCTGTTAACGGCTATGGGGGGGGGGGTCGTCGTCGTCGTCCCCCGCCCCCAAGGCCAGGCTCAGGTGTGGCACGTTAGAGGCGGCGGCTCGGAGAGGTGGAGGCTGAGGTTGCTGGATTAGGTCAGGAGTAGTGTTGGGGCCACGAGGAAATGTTGCTGATGAAGGTAAAGTCACCTGTTTTTAAAATCTGATTTCCTACAGAAACGGGGCTTGCACGGGTTGGCTCCCTCGTTAACATATGTTACAATGGTCCAGTGCAGTTGTACGTGACAGAGGTGCAGAGCTTTCAAAGCTGTCCCACTCCCACATGCCTGAGGAGAGCTTGTGGCACATGTGAAGTGCAGTATCAAACTGGGGCCAGGTTGAACCTGAGTCACTGCAGGAGCTTAGGGGTCTCTAGGCCTTCGTGCTGGACTGGCAGCATGCAGGGCTTGGGGCAACTGTAGCTTTCGCTGCTGCTGAGTGATGGGTGTAGTAAAGGAGCTGGTACGTTCAGGGAGAGCTTATGTCTTGTGAAGGCAAACTAGTGATTTTTGTAAGCAACATGTAAGAGCTGACACAAAGTGTGTAACTAGCAGAAAGTTGGTGGAGTGACAAAGAATTTTCATGTGTACTCATGTATTTTCACTACTCACAGAAACATGTTTTTAACATTTTCTTGCATATAGCAGTCTATGTGACATTAATGGCAGACAAAGACTGTAGATCAACTACCAAAATCAGCCAGATAAAGGAAACTAGAACACAAGAAAATTAGTTTTTTAATATCATGAAAGTTAGAAGACAATTTTATTCAAATCAGTAGCAGTATCTCCATTGATTTTGTTAGGCCAAAATTTACCAGGAATTTCTAACTTCACAGCTACCAGATGCACCAAAAAAAAACTTGTGTTCAGGTCAATAGCCGTTTCTAAGTGTACTTTACTTATCCTACTTGAGTATATATGAGAAGCATTTCTTGTATAATTATACAGCTAGTCAATAATACCATCATGAAAAATGGTTCAATAGCAGTAATATCCATCAAAGAACTGATAAATGTACAGAAGTATTATTTTCTCAAGAGAAATAATGTCTTTTTATGAGAGTTTCAGATAAACGGCTTCTCTCTTAAAATATGTTGCCTTTGGCTTGGCATTCAGTTTTGATGGATGCCTGGACTTCACCTTGGTATTTATTTAGCAGCAGGAGTCTGTTATCCCAAGAAAACATTCTGTCCCTTTGACATTATCTTTTAATTAGCATTTCTTTTTGTTCTGGCCCTTTGTGCATATGCTTCTGTATTAGTTCAGTATATCTACCTTTTATTGCTTGTTACTGACTGCTGAATGCTTGGTACTTAATTAGCATTTGAGTGTTGCTCGGTTAATTAGTTACAAATATAATGTGATGTTACTCCATTTTCATATAAATTAATTTTAAAAATTGGATTTAAAATAAATCTGCAGTTTCCTTATTTTTGGGATGTTGTAAGTAATTTTTTCTATGCCATCTGCCATTAATCATTCAGATCCAAACTATGACACTTACACCTCTCAAAATGGAAAGTTTGCTTGCTATTGGTTTTCCCCCCAAAAAAATCAAATGAAAATGTTCCCTCACTCATTCTGCTTAGCTGGAACATTCATTGCTTTCATTTTCCTCCTCTTGTGGAGTAAGCTGGGTTTTTCTAACTTGCAGACAGGGCTAAAGTAAAGCTGATTCCTAACAAGCTGCTCAACAGTACCTTTCTCTTTCTGCATCAGTTGTCAAGGTGTGCTCTCTTGGAGGCCCCCCAAGAAAGTGACAGCACTTCTATATATTCAGATTAATAACTGTTCACTTTTGCTGTGATCTGATTCTTTTTGGCTTCAGTATAAAGAGAAAAATCAAGACATGTACCTACTCCAGAGCTGGGCGCACTATTTAAAATATTATAAATTACAAAATATTTTCAGTAATTTCTCTGCATTCTACATATATTTCTCATTTGGGCATTTTGTGATTGTTATCCTTAATACTGCAGTAATTCCAAAGAGTTCCAGTTATGCACTTGGAATGCTGTATGAGCCAGCTATAAGTGGACAGTCTTCACCCCAGAGATTTTACCAATTGTGCAAAAAATTGCATTAGTTTCATGATGGCAGTGAGCCTTACTACTGTCAGTTATCCTACTAACAGGTTTTAAAGAAGCCATATGGGGCATAGTGTTGTTTAATCTGGTCTTTTTATGTAGGAAGGTAACAATTTCCTCATGAACTAGGCCGAAAATATGAAAATCACCCATACTGGACACCCTCTGTGCTCCACTATTTCTTTAGCAGAATTTTCAAGGCAAGTGAATTGGGAAAACTTACAGACTGCTAAAATTTAGCAGAAACAGAGCTGAGCTAATAATGAAAATTTTGGCTGACTAGTCATTCTGAAAAAGTTTTTAAAGAAAATTTGGGGCTCAACTGATTTTTTTATATCATTGCAATATTTAAAATAAATGACATTTTAAAATGAATCAGTTTATACTGAAATTATTTATTTAAAATATATATGTGAAATACTTTTAAAAATCTGACTCAAGAAACTTTAACATACATTCACAGAATGTATTGGAATAACTGAATCTATACTTTTTGATGAAAACTAGTTCTGCTGAGTTCTAATCTTCAGTTTACAAATTAGAAAAGCAAAGCAATAAAAATAAGTCAGCAACAAATACAGGAACATGACCTAAGTCTCCTAGAATAAAAACATGTGCTGATAGCATGCAGAAAATCATCACAGACCATGTAGAACACAGCTTTCTCTAAGTTTCTTGGTATCCTTTAAAAGTAGGCCCAAAATTCTCAGTAAAAATGAGGAAAGGAATTAATTACAACCTAGCTTGTACAGTATACCAACATTATTTTCAGACAGGTAACTCTATCTTCCCAAGACAAAGGAAATGTTTTCCCCTTAAACAGTTCTGCTTCTGTTGAGACAAAGTGTAACTTGAATGGTTTTGACAATATTATGGATAACACTAGTGTCCCATTGTAGGGAGTTTATTAATTGTCACATGCTTGAAAGCACAGGCATATCATTGTTATAATAAATAGCCAGCAACCTATTAACTCTCAAGGTTTGGCTAGTTTAATATGCCCTTAATCATCAAGATCATTTATTTCATGCTGAAAATCATAAAAAGCACCTTTGAGAAGAGAGGGTTCTTTCCAAAGAGAAATAAATTTTTATAATGTGGCTTCAGTTTGAAAATGATTCAAATAAAGTTCCGTGGAATTCTTTTCAAGCTGTTTGTTATTGCTCTTTTTTAAGTGCATGGATCCACCTGTGCAGATCCATTTGAAGATGGATCCTAGGGTCAGAATTGCTTCTAAAAAACAACTTTCAGACAAGCAGAAAAATCTGTCTGGTGTCCCCTATGAAAGAGATAGGCTGGTTCGGCCTGTCAGTAATTGCATCAGTTTAACAAGTCTATTTGTGATCTGTAGCACCTTCATTCTTTGGTAGAACAGAATCTATCAATACTGGTTTTATTTGATAGTGATGATGATGATAGAGGAATGAGGAATTTTTGTTGACAGTCTACCTGATCTGCAAGGATGTTAAAAAATCATCATCTTCTCGACCTGTAATAGAACAGATGATGACTTTTCAATTCTGATATTTCATGATGGTGAAATGACTAAAACATTATGATGAATGGTGAAACATGGTAAATGTCTTACTGTATCAAGAAACAATAGGGTTATTTTAGAGATAAAAGTCAGTGATTGCAAATTTCATGACACTAAATTCTCTCATAGGTGAAGCAGTCTGCCAAACTGAGAGTTATTGCACTTTACAATATTATTTTAGCCTGTTAGCAACTTTCCAGATGGATTTTACTTGTAACACTGGTAGATTGCTCTGGAAGAAGGAGTATAATTCTGGTAGGTTTGATCATGGTCTGGCACATGCCGCTACCGTCCTCCATTATACAGAGGCAACTTAGCTATGTCCAAAATTTCACCTCTGTTTTTTGTCACAGCAGAGAGTGCTCTGCAGAAAACTGTATGCAGATAACCTCATTTTCTTTCAGTTGTGAGATGCAAAATACTCTTACATTAAGATGTGTGATATGCCCTCGAGACTGAAAGAAGAGCTTATTCACAAATTCTTTGCTGTCAAATTATTATGATTTTAGGCTCTTGAAATAGACAGCATGAAGAAATGGACTCCAGGTAAGATCAGGGATGAAACACCTTTTAAAGGAATGTAAAACAAAAAGTGGGATTTTCCTTTACATTGGGCCTTACTTTTCCTGTAAGCATTTTTAATGGCAACACAGTACGTGAATTTCCACAGAAATTTGACTGTTTTCAGTGAGGGAAAAAAAATATGTAGTTTGAGAACATTGGTGCTTTAATCTCTGATCCTGAAGGCTTTTGTGTGTCATGTGGCATGACTGAGATCAGATATTTACTTCTGTGGTGTGTAGAGAATGTGAAATTATTGATTCCTGTAGTCCAGCAGAGCAGAAAAGGGTCTATGCTTTTTATAGCTCGGAAACTGTTACAGTTTTCTTCCCTTACAGCTGCTCAGAACAGCTGGAAATGCAGGGCCTGAGTACTCCTTAAAGATACCATTATTCTCCTCACAGTCTTATCTTTGTTGTTATTACCGTCTTATCTTTGTTGTTATTACCATAAGTCCTTCTCCCTTGCTGAATTGCATCTAGCTGAAATCTTCAGTTTTTAAAACAATAGAGCATGCTATCACTAACCACCACTTCATACCTTCTGTGTCATGCCATTTTTAAAAGGGAGATGTAGTCTATTGCAGCAGAATGCAGATGATACTAATCCCAGCAAGGGTTTATTTAAAATAGACTTAAAACAGCCTTTTCAGTTCACTAGTGTTATTCTACTTAAGGCATTGAGATGACCAGTGAACGAAGCTGTAAGACTGGCTTTAGTATCTTACAGTATAAATATCTGTAGGTCGATATTAAAAGGGAGAAAACTGTATTTAGGATTTAGCAATGAGGTGCTTTCCAAAGCAAGAAGAGTTTTCAAAACAGTAATTCATTTGCCACTTCCTTTAGAGGGACAACTAGATCTGTAACAGGGTGAACATGAGCATGAGAGAGAAACAAATTAAATTAATCTCTATTACCTCAAAACTGTTTCTGCCTTAATTTGTTTGCATTTCCCGAAAGCATATTTATAAGTATATATATATATATATATATATGTTATTTTTTCAGTACCAGGCTAATACTCTGATAGCTACCAAAACAAGAACTACTGTGCATAACGTATAAAGTTTTCATAGTAGTCAGCCATGAGAACAACCAGATACACTAAAATGTTCTCAGATAATAATTAATGTGTTCAGCTAAGCACATTTAGTTGCCATTGGTTCTGTTCTGATTTCTAAGTGCTTTGATAATGTGATATTTAGTTTGCTTATAATCAACAAGAAAGTTGAGAAGTAAAATGCAAATTTCTGTCCTACATTTTCCAATTGTATTTGCTATGAAGTCCATTCAGACAGTGCTGACTGAGCTGACGGTACTCAGCTGGTGGTAAAAGTATAATAAAGCATTGGTAAAATGTTAGAAAGTGTGCTATTTCTTATGCTACAAGGAAAAAGATTAAATTCCAGATTTCAGGACTTTTTTTTTGTTTCTGATGGCATTACGCTAGTTTCCTGTTTTATAGATAACAATGCATTCTGTAGTACTTAATGAAATATTTCTTAAAAAGAAAACAAAATGTGATTTTATGGAATATTTCTAAAAATATCAACAGATAAAATAGAAGAAATCCCAAAGTGTAGGAAAAAGATTCAAGTGTCTAGTCTAAAAGTGTCATGTGAAAAGATTAATTGGGGCGACTGGAAAGTGCCCTATGTACACATTACACATTTGTCGGCATTATAACACTCTTGAATATTTTCACAATTTTGTACTATTTTTGAATTCATAAATTGTAAAATAATGATGCTGCACGAGATACTATGAAGAAATTTCACTATCCATATTTATCTAAACACAGTCAAAAAAAAGCAGTGAAACCTCATTAATTATTAAAAAAGCATTAAAAAGCCTCTCTAAATATATCAGCTTTGTTCCAATCTTTAAAAGTTTGATTAGCTCAGAACGAGTCAGACACTCTAAAGTAGAGTCAAAAGTCTTCAGCTGAAATTCTCTACCAGTATCATGAGATGTTTACATTTAAGAATAACTAGGTTGGACTCATTTGATCTTAAATTATGGCACAGCTCAAAGGTGAGTTAAAAATTAAATGAAAAAAAGATACTTGCTTTTTGGAAAGCATGTATGCTAGCGACCCTTCATAACGTCCATACAGAGGAATGAAGTTTCAGAAAAACATAAAACTTTCATTTTCCTCATTATTTTCCATCTGACAATCAGGAAGAATTAGAGCAAAACAAAAACACATTTTCCAACTGTCTCAGCAAAACTTCTCTTTCTGTTTAAGGAGCAGCTCGTTTCTCATTTTAATTCCACAGGAAGTTGTTTTCACAAAAATATGTGCTGATCACAGAGTATGATAGCAATAAACATTCTTCATTTCTAAGGCTAATAGCCTGCTCCTCAGTTGAAGAATGTCAGTGACCAGCAATTAGCACCATTCTTACTTGTCTACTGTGATTACACCAATTCTCGTATTAGTACTGCTTTAATTGTAGCTTATATCATCTTAATTCATGGTGGGTGGTTTTTTAATGCAGCAGCCTTGTGCAGGGTTTTTTCAGAGAGGTCTTTGTCCATATATCAGCACTATCTGAATAGGTAATTGAAGACTACAAAATTGTACATGTGAAAAAGGAGGCAAGTTAAATTTGCACAGATAACCTTATTCTGGCATTTCCTAACTTTTCAGTGCTTATTCTTTTAATTTTCTTACATTTTTAGCTTATTTTTATTTGAACATATTTGTAGGTTTTGTAAGATCTTGTCTTCTGGCAAGCTATTACTGGTTTATTTGGATATTTGCATGACTTAAAGTGGTGGTTGGTGAAACACAAAGCAAAAGTAAACAGCAGTTTTCCCTGAGCAGATTAACCTCCTTACAAAACCCAACATTCCCATCTCCACAGTGCAGATGTTTCATTCATGTAAATTGAACAGTTGCAGTATGTTTCATTTGTGTAAATTGTCAAGATAGCTAAGTCTTTGGGGAGGTACCTTCTTCATACTTTCAAATATTTTTAAATAGACAGAACTTGAAGGCCACAGATATAACTATCACAGATGATTTTTATCTCATTGTAAATGCTCCATTGATACGGTATGATACCAGCACCCTCCTGAGAAGACCACAAAATGTCGTAGTGTACTGTGGACTTGAGGTTAGCTGATAGATAGGGAAAGACACAGGTAATTACAAACTCCCTAGTGAACGCTTAGCTCCAGAAATAGAAGACCATGAGTTATTTTATCAGGGTTTGAAATAGGCTGTATATAATAGTTACTCAGATGGATACACTCTCCTGGTAATGCAATATGCTTTGATAATGTGTTATGTTTCATTTTTCCCATTTACTGGAGTACTTGTATAGAATTGGCTGACTAGCAGTGATGTAGTCAAGGACAGGTACAGTTTATCCCTTTTTAATTCTGGCGTCATACACACTAATTTGACCTCTCTAGAGAATGTTCCCACTTCTTGGGGGTCTACTTTGGAACACTGAAGAGATCACTTACTTTCTTAATTCTTAGACAATCACACTTGGCTACTCTTTTATAAACCAGGACAGAAGAGATAGCTGAGAGAAAGGGGAGGAGGAAGGGGGTGAAGGACAGTTCCACGCAAATGTAAAACTTTGGTTACCTTCTGATTTTAGTATTCGATATCCAAGTTGTTGGTTCTTAATAGAAAAGCAAATCCTTACATGTTACAAACCTAAAATTCAGCAGTTTGCAAGGCCAATCTGTTTCATCTGCACTATTAACTCTAGTATGTAATACCCATTTGTAATATCATAAGTAAAATGTAATTAACATTATTCATTCATTATCAACATAGGCTAAAGCACTGGGGAGTCACTTTGGTATCAGGCAAAATGGCAACACTGACAGATGAAGAGTAACTGTTGAACTGCAACAAAATGTTAAATCATAACATGTAAATATACACGGATATAATCAATGGCCAGGTTAAAAAAAAATTAGATCACCAGATTGAGCTACAGGACCTGGCTTATGCTTGTGGGACAGGCAAGATCTATTTTTGAAGTAATGTGTTGTCTCCTATTGTCTCCAGTGTGTTAGAAGAGTTACCTTCATTCTTACTTTTTATTTAAGTAGGGGAAACATTAAAAATATGTCTTTTGGTTGTCAGCTCATTACAGACCCCTTTGAAACAAAAGTAGATTTATCTAGTTAAAAAGATATCTTGCTTAGTCTTACAGGGCACTAATGTTTTCCTTTAACGTTAGTCCAAACCTGCACCAATGCCAGTAGAACAGAATATAGTCTGTAGCAGGATTCAGGACAGTATTTGCAAAATGCTAACACATTGCAATCAAATTCTAGGCCATATATCCATTTGCTCATTTCACAGGTTTGGATCAATTTGTAGCAAAAGAAGCACTTTAAATATAACAATTTACAGGACATATAGTGCACAAAGATAAGCATATCCAAATCTACTGAGGAGCAGAGTGTCTGTAATCATAATGATGTAATTTTTTAAAGAATATTCAACGTCAGTAGTATATTTAGTTATTTTTACAGATGGGTACCACACTGAAGGAATATCTTGTGCATTATTGAGTTGTTTTTAGTTAAATTATACTTTTTACAAGAAATAGATCAAGGATTAAGAAAAGGGCATAGTTAAAACTGACATATGCATAATATTCAAATTACTAACCATATGTTAATATTTTGCAAATACAGAGCTTGCATGTGCATATAGTCCTGGAACATAACTAATCTTTTTGCTTCAGTGCAAGGTGAAAATCAGGTGTAAAATGAAAGGGAAAGAAATCTTCATGGAACTTTCAGTGTAATTTTTTAAATATAATTGAGTTACTCATAATCCATAAAGCTAAGCAGCTGCAGGATCCGATCTGAAAGAGAACTCTATGAATGTTTGTTCAGAAATCACTAAATCAAACTATATCATATTACAGAACTATGCTATGGATAGTGTACATTTTTTTTCTAAATTAACTTTAAAGTTAAAACTATGAGGGCTATTCATTATTTACAGAGAAAAATCTCATTTGGCTGCTATTTTTCACCAAGTACTTTTCCATTTGAAAGGGTCATTTGATTGTAATTAAGCCAAGTGTTAAGGAATAATTCACTAGCTTTTCCTTCATCCTATCCTATTAATTAGTTTGAGCCAAAAAGCTCAAACTTTCAAATAATAACAAATCTTTATTTAAGTAATTGGTAATACTCAAAGATTCAAAGCTATTACAGCAGTCAGTCAGGAACAAAGATTCTCTTTGTGAAAGAAAATTAATAAATAAAAATAATATTTTCATCAACTTAAAAAATTTCAAAAAATTAGGCCTTCATACAACATAATATTGGGCATCTATGTGTAATTTCATATGATAAACACAGAACTAAAATTGGCATCCTTGTAATTAATTTACAATGCTACTGCATAAAAATAGAGAGAAGAATTCACAAAAAGAAACTACATGCTGTGGAGTTACTTTAAATTTTCTTTCCTTTCTGTGAATTATGTCAGATACCTAGTTATATAAGACAGCAGAGCACTTTTCAAGCTCCTGTAATCTGAGGCGTTTAAGGAACCTTACAGATACTAAGTAGAACACCATGATTGTAAAATAATGTAATAATGAGCCAAATTCTGCTTATTTTATTCATATGTTTCACCCAAATTGTTGAAAACTAGTTGCATGAGAAAAGTAAGAACAAATATTGGAACACTGCTACTAAAAATGAACCAAAATTTAAAATTCGTAGGGAAACCTGTATGCAAACACCATACTTGTAGTTGTGATTCCAGGTTGCATTCCCAGCTATGAAGGGCTGTGTGTCGGTCCTGCTAGAGAAAAAGCCAAATGCTGCAATTTTGCCCTGAAGCACAGTTCATCTTACAAGAACATTTAGTCTTGTAAGGTTTCTGTTGCTTACACTGTAACTAACCTGGGCCCCACCCTCAGCATCTGCAAAGCTAATATACTCTTATATTGATTTCTCTTTCTTTTTATTCCCCTGATCAGTATACTTTCTGTGCAGATAACTGATGTGAGATAATGATAACCTCTAGCCATACTTAAAAGGAATGAAAAGCAGTAAGAGAAGTAAATGAGAAAAAAAGAATGCAAATGTCTCTCTAGAATCCTGAGAGGCAACATTTATAAAGAACATAAAAAATGGTGTCACTAAGATGTCACCTAGTTAGGAGAAATAAAATGGAAGATTAATGTTGATATGCTCAGGGTGATCATAATGGAATAAAAATAAACTGGTGACATCTGGTAGAGAGCAGATCTTTTCTTAGTAAATCTATAGAAATACATCCAAGAAAGTATCACCAAGTGGCACTGAGCTTCATAATGAAAAGTAGAGAGAGACAGAACTTTTTTTTTTCATTGAGCTACATGTAACCCAGCATCTGTTACAACAAGAGGTTTCCTGCTTCTTGCATCAGAAATGAAATGGGATTGAAGGTGGATTTCAGAATTATTAAGAGACTTAGCCGTGTCCTGTCATAGCTCATGTGAGATGAAATGACCATTAACTTATTGTGAAGTTTAAAATAAAGTTGGGACTAATATTTTTTTCCTGTATTGTGGGTCTTTTCTATGCTTTCTTTTATATTATAATGCCTTATTTAGATTTTGACTCCTGCTGATCATTGAACAGAGTTTTTAATTGTATTGGTTGCTCTTTTCCCTTAGCACTTGGGAATAAGTTAAGACAGGGTCATAGATACAGGCAGTTCAGATTTTTCATTCTAAAACCTGCACTAACTTGCATTTGTCAATGTCTGAATTTCATCAGTAATCATTCTGCCTATTTGTCTAGTTCTGTTTCTCTAAAGTTCATCACAGCCTCCTCTTAAAAAGACTTGCACTAAATAATTTTGTCATCTGCAAATGCTGCTGACCTCCATTTTTGTTCTACCCTCATCCCTGCCTTTCCAAATAATTAATGAATGTATTAAATACTAACTGCAGTACTGATCCTTGGGACATACTGATATTAACTTCCTGCTGAATTGAAAACTGACAACCTAATGAATTAAATTCTCTGTATTAGAAGAACAGTGTTGACAGTGAAAATCAGGATGACTTGGGCTTTAGCCTTAATCTTAAAAAATAAAATAAAACAAACCCTCTGAGTACAGACACCTGCAATTTCTGCTGATTTTTATGGGACTTGTGAAAAACAGGCCACTGAGCATATATAGTTATAGGCAACTCAGTCTGACAGCTATTGCCTCAGCATGAAGATGCTGCAAATATCTTAAGTAAAAGACAAAGGTAAAAAAAAAAAATCTCATTTCTGTATACCTGCTTCACTTTCTGTTTACAGAATCATTAAACTACCCAACAGTACTAGAAGCATTTTCCCCATGAAATTGTTAAATGCTCCTGGCCTAGAATATCCTTGGAACTTCAAAATGAAATTGGGCATTTGATCCTGACAGGACTGTCTATAGAATTTAGAGCTAATCAAGCCTAAAATAAAAGATGAAAAACATGAATTAAGCTTAGAAGTCCATTTCTTTCATAGTGATGACTATAGCTATAATTAGTATTGGCAAGTAATTTAGTTTTTTCAGGATATCAGAGAATTTCTGAAATTTCTCTGACAAATACACAGTATTTGTAGCAGACAGTTCTGTAAGCAAAAGGTATATTTGAAACAAGTATTACCTAGCCACACAGAAAGGAGAAGTTCCTTTGTGTTCTGTTAATGTTGTAAAAACTAATATATAGAACCTTAAATGTGTAATGTACATCAGCCAAACTTTGAGTTATTTCTGAAACTATTACGCTTCAAAATGTGAAAAATGCATGGGATTTGTATAGCAGCTTTCAAATATTCTTGTTAGTGTCCTCCAAGTACAATTCCTTTATTTGAACTTCATATCAAAGAAGAGCTAGAATAATAATGCAGAACTGTTAATGAATAATCACGTGCTCTTGAAATGCATCACTTTCATCCATGAACATTTTTTGAGGGATCCAATTTTATTATGACAAATGTTCACAAAAAGTTTACAGGTATGTGATTATATTATCAACATTTTAATAACTTGTATTTCTGAGTTAATAAGTCTTTTCATATTAAATTTTATAGTTATGAAGTTCTTTGAAAAATGTGCCTTTCTTCAATGAAGTTTTCTGCATGTATTTATTCAGAGCCTTCCTTTACTTAGGTTAGAGGAAGATAGAAAAAAAATGTCTTAAGGCCAGATTTAGTTTCATATCGTGTGATGCTAAGCAAATTCTGCTTAGGTTCTAAAAATGGAGTGTTTTGCATTTGAAGTCTAACTGGATACTATGTGCATCATTAGGCACACACTCACTTTTAATAATCTGGATTGCCAATGTTATAAATTAAAATCAAATTACAACAAATTAGGATCTTAAACCTAAGTGTAAATCCTGGTAACTAGGGTATGCTTTACTTTCAGTAGTCATGCCCGAGAGTAGGACAACACTGTGTCTCCTCAATCATCTCCATCTGTCCACCAGGGCAGGTTAAGTGTCTGTTGTTTAGTGGAGCACTGGACCAGTCAGATACACTGTACTTAATCTGTAGAGTAGATTTTAATATGCACAACAGGTATGTCCAAGATTTCCTCTTAGCAAAAGCTACTACTACTGTCCAGTCTGACAAAAATCTCAGATAGTGTTCAAATTTCACCTAAATCAAATTTCTACATATGATACAGGCCACTTGGGAAAAATGGCATATAGTAGACTGGGAGATTCTTGGTATATTACGGGGAGATGGGAAGTGAATTTCTAGATTAATCTCAGACTTTCTTTATGGATTTTGGGTTCACATCTCCAAGCGGAAATAATGGGCAACTGTAAAAACAGGTTAATTAAATGCCTGTGAAGCCAACTGTAGAAGAGGTAAAGTGAGAGATTAGGACTCAGGACAGAAAGGGCAAAAGTGAAAATGAGGCCTGTATATAAATAAGTCAGAGACAAGATAGAAATCAAAATTGGAAAAAGATGCATGTGTGTGGAGATGGCCACAAGCAGCAAAATCAGATTTCATTTTCAAAAGCCATGGGATTTAACTTACTGGGACTAAGAATTGCTCTTCTTGATTGCCCATTTAAAACTTCTGAGGTGTATATGCCCAAGTAACCTTGAGAAGATCATAATTCACTTTGCTTAGTAATATTAACAAAATCATTGCACTCACATTCCTATTCATATATTATTTTCAAGCTTTAAAAAACTTGTCTGCTTTCATAAATTTCTCAGATGTATTTAAAAGGAAAACAAAGGTTGGGATTTTTGTTTGTTTGTTAGAGCTTCTTGTGAATTCTAATCATTCGTGCATTCATTCAGTTATTCAGTGAATAGCTCATTAATGTGATTTCTATCTGTGTATAAAGGCACATGGCAAGAACTGTATTATGTAATAGTTTGAAAAGACAGCTATAAATAACCTATTCTAATAACCATAAATTTACATTAGAAAGGTAGATAAACTCTGAAGTGGAAAAACATTTATTTTTATCTGATGATACTGTTTCATAACTTCAGTGTGATCAGATTCAGCCTGATAATTTAGTAAAGTCTTGGGGTTTTATACCATTTGGGAAATTCTTGCATATCAAATGGATTTATGTGATAGAAATATACATTTAAAAAGAGCTACATTTCTCTTTTGAGATCCAATGATGGATCTGGTACACATTAAAAACCTCCCAATGACATCCATGGTAGATTAGATTATGCAAAGAATGGCATGTTGGGCCATTTTTTTACTGATTTGCTAAACATAAGTACTTCGTTCTGAATAATTTGAAACAAGTAAACTTTGATAGAGTTTTAAATTTTCCTTCTTTATTACCATTACTGAGTGTCTTAATTCTAGAAATTTACTGAATTTATGCCTTACTTTTGCTAAGCATCTAGTCATCTTTTAGTCATACAACTTGGAAGGAAAATGCTAGCAGGTATAACTGAAGTGTTCAGCTTTATAGTTGCTATCAATCCATCATTAGCTCTGTAGAGAACAGCTGTAAGGCTGACATGGTCAGGCAGGACATTATTTAAAGTGTTGTGCTTTAAGAATAGAGAAGAGTAAGACAGTTAAAATGGGGCTGCCTTTCTGGGCAGACATCTCCATGTGCACCCACTTTTCAGCAGCAGTCATTCAGATTGCTGACGCTGATTTTGAATCTCTAAAGCTGAAGTGCCACCTGCTTGCCTATCTGAAGGAAAACTGACCAACTTTCCCAGCTGCTTTGTAGCAAACAGCTTTATTCAATATCAAGTACAGCAGCAAATACAAAAAAGCTCTGTCACTGTTATTCTCACCTTACTGTTCCCCTACACTTCCTTTCTGAAGGTCTATGAATTTACCCTTTGTATCTCCTATGCAGCCCACTGTAGGCAACTCCTGATCTCTTCTCAGACAGGTCTCTTTGTCCTTAAAGGAACAAATTTCTTCATTAAATACATTACTATTATTTAATCAGTCTCTCTTTAGCCTTTGAATCAAATGTTAGTTTATTTGAGACGCTTATGAGGGGGACAGTGCAGAATATTTTTCATTGTTCTGCTGTATGAGCCCTGATTCTTCCAGTTTATACACATTTAATTGTTGACCCAGAGTCACCTCAAATTGTTTACACACGTTTACGCATATATATGTGAGGGCTGTGTTCCTGAACTGTTCTAAAAACTGTGTTAAGCTTGGCCCAGTATACTTTAATATATAATCTCCCACATCTCATTGCTCCTCATTTTGCTAGAATTTCACTCTCTGCGTTGCAATTTCCCAGAACTTTTTTTTTTTTTTTTTTTTTTTTTTTAATGGAGGAACATTTTGAGAAGATTTTAGATTTTTCAGACATTTTAAAATACCAAGTGTCTGAAATTCAAGGCAGTGTTCCTTGGCCAGCTTTTTTAATAACCTTTTTTTTCTGATTGAACACTAGAACCTTAGGTTTCGTGTAGTCAAAATTTGTCAGAGACTTAAGCCTTGATCCAGAAAAGCAAATACACACATACTTAATATTAGATACATGTTTAAGATCCCTTTCAAATCCATTCAACCTTCCTGAACACGATGAGCTCTTCAAATACGTCAAATTGCTGAGAGATGCAAGATATACACTGTATATTCTTGAGATCTGAGGCAGTTCAAAAGGAAGACAAGAAAGCAACCAAGCCAGTAGTGTCACTATTGTGCCATTGAAATACTTTTTTTAAACAAGAATTTCAAATTGTTTCACTCTGAACAGAAAATCACCTTGTGATATACTGATACAGTTTTCTCTATCTTTATTAAAAACCCTTTCCATCAGCAATTGATCAATTTAAAGTATTTAATCCAAATGTATGTCTCCTTTATTCCTTGATAGTGCTTTCAGATTTGCAAACCAACTGAGTGAGTTTGTAAAATCTTTCAGTAAGACTCCCCCTTTCATTTTAGTATTTCAGTGTAAACATTATCAGCACCTGGTGTTTTGTTATTTATTGGGTGTATTTTGATTGCCTCTTGAATCTCTTTAAAATGTAATTCTTCCCCAAATGGTTCAGCTGCTTGGAGAATAGCCATTTGTTGTTTGCCTTTAACCATCTCACAATTAAGTAGCTCATTAAAGTACTCCCTCTGTCATTTTATAATTGCGTTCTCTGTGACTAAGAGATTTCCATTTTTGTTCTTTTTCAGACTTATTCACCTGTAGGGTGATATGCATGTAAAATTACATTATTAATACTTCTCTCTTGTTCCCCATTTCCACCAGACCACCCCTCTGAATGAACATATTTTAATGAGTATTTTTGCATTGTCATTCTAGTCTCAGAAGGCCTTGCTGACTCCATACAGGTTCCATCACTGCTGTATGGAAAAAGAACAGCACTGCAGTGACTATACTAAATCAACCTATGATTTTAATAACTTCTCACAGAGCTTGGAGCTAAACAGTCTGCTCTCTTACCTGTTCTTCTCTAGCTGAAATAGCCTGTAATGCTAACGCAATGCATGACTTTAAGTTTAACTCAGCAGAAAATTCACTTGGTAATTTTATAATGCAGTGGAAACTACAAAGTTGCTCTTCACTGCTGAGAACATAAATGTCTCTTGCATTAATCTACTCTAACTCTCTTAAACTTAGCATGCTTTTGAGTATGCACTTAAAGATACATCAGACATTTAATTGATGTACTTAACTGTCACACTTCATCAGAAAGATTTAATGTCATAACTATACTTTGCTCTTTCTTTTGAAACATTCTAAGTCACCCAAGTCTAAGAAATATTTGAGAACAACAGTAATTTTCCAATAAAGCTTTGAATACTCATCATTATATACTGCAGATTAAAAAATATATATATATATATATATAAACTGAGATTGCAAATCGCGTTTTTAAAAGACTTTTTATCACCTTATTCAGAGCACAGGACACAAGGTGCTCACAATAGACTTCTTATCCTTCCTTATCCTTACTTTCGTAAAGATGAAAGTATTCATTTATTTTAGGGAGCAAACTAAGATGTAGTGGCTTTATTTGTTACAGCATTTAACATTTTAAATATTTCTAATCCCAGCTCCCAGTGATTTAAACTGCAGAATTTAGCTCTTCTATAAATCAGACAACACAATTTCAAGATGTACATTCAGAAAATAAGGAATATATAACTAGAAGCTACTACAAGAAGTGAACTATCCAGCAGCACACAGATCTTTAAGACAGAGAATGGAATAGCCATACTGATAAATAAAACAGTAGGTGAATAAATATTTAAAAAACCCTCGTAGGTAAATAAAAAACCCTAGATAAGTTTACTTGTTCAGAATAGATGAGAACTAGTTAATCTCTATAGTGCCCAAATTAGAACTGGGCAAACTCTCAACTATTTCTCTGGACAACATCCAGTCTTTCAGGGCAGAATTCAGCTAGTTTAATTGTGAGATGATACACATTTATATTATTTATCATACTACTTCAATGTACACATTGTGGTATTAATAGTGATGCTAACAGCTAAGCTAAACAATAATGCTTTTGTCATAAAAATATATTTTTATATCTTTAAATGTAGGAAGACTGCTTTTTTGTACTCTTCATGACCTTAGAAAAAATGGTAGACTGACTAAAAATCCTTCTTAAAATCCTTTTTGTCACTGAATATATACCGTCTCTCTTCCAAACCTAAAGACAAATAGGCCCTCCACACAATAGTTTCATTCACTACATAGCTTTGATTCATTCCAGGAGTGTGATGTTTCCCATGCTCTGAGTGGTGAAGAGATCTTACCATAAAACATAGTTGCTATAATTATGTAGATAAATGCATATAGACTTAAGGATAAATTAAGATTGCAATATCAACATGACTTTTGACTTTAAAAATACAATAATCTTTCAGAATACTTTCATGTAATATTCTGTGTTTCTAAAAAAAGCAAATCATTAACTACAAAGAAATTCTATCATATGCAATCATGTTCATCCCTGCTTGAAACATCAATTAATTTAAAGCTTCAGCAAAAACATCTGTAACAAAGTTACTGAGTAGTATACAGTGTTATCAACCACTATGAAGCCCAGTCACTAGCTGGAAATAAAATATATACATTGCAAGATATTTACAAGATACACTAAAAAAAGGGGGGGTAATTAAATTGAGATTTGTGATTCCTGGATTCCATTCCAGGCTCTGAACACTTAAATAATTACAAATGATATGGTTCTGATTAAATCTTTCCCTTTCTCTCCTTTTTCTTCTTTCACTGCCCTACTTCCTCTGCTGTTCCAACCATGCTTTTGAGTAATACAGAAAAGGTCAAACTAGGTTAGCTAAAGAAATCTAGCTATTTACTCTGCTCCTTGGAAGAGTTCCAAGTTTCTCACACAAAGATTGCTGCTGGTAATTATCTAGTTTGCAGAGTACACACACCCCCAAGTTCCTCTTCTCAAATTCCTCACCCCCTACATTTCAATCAGTGTACCATTTTTTCCAAAGCACAGGTAAAAGCAGTCTTCCTACATTTAAAGATATGAAAATATATTTTATGGCAATTCTATGACATTATTGTTTAGTATAGCTGTTAGCATCCTATTAATACAGCAATATGTACTTTGAAATAGTATGATAAATAATGTAAATGTAGATAGGTAATATCCATATCCTCTATGGATTCTTTAGCTTTTAGCTATTGGCCCTGTTTTAACAAATGATGCCCCAGTCCCCAGAGGAGCTGTGTGCGGCCCTGTGAGTTCACTAGGGCCCGTGTGATGGAAGGTGCCTGCCACAGCGAGCTCGCAGCGCCTGATCTCCATGCCACTGCCAAGGCCTCCTCCCGAATACCTAGTTAATGAAGGATGTGCTCCATTTCCAAGCAAACTGAGGTGAGCTAGTGCAATGATTTAGGCTTGCGAAAAGTACCTTGTTGATCCTAACCATTAGCTTATAATTTCCTAAACTGTGCAACGCAACCTGGGGAAACCTGTTTTCTTCCTCAGCAGCCCCAGTAAACTTCTCCATATCCATTCTACAAACCCCAAGCAGTCTTTCAGTTGTGCCAAAATCTTCAGCAGTTTTATTTGACAGATATTCCTCACTTTGACCACATTTATGTTGACATGTTTATAATGTTGACATTTATATCATTCAAACTTGTTTGCTCCATCCCAGAAAATACATTTCCCACCAATCACTAGATTTTTCCCAAATATTAGTATCACAATAAAAAGGCTTCAATGGTTCATAGCACTAGGGTTGTCCTTCATGTTAGACCCAAATTAACCTCCATTCTGTCCTTAACTTTTATTACTTTCCTTACTAGTATTCTAAAGCAATTATACAGCTACAGCTATTTCCTGGAACTGGAGTAATTCTAAATAAAATTACCTCTTTTATCGCACCACAGACTGTTAATGGTGCCGCACCATTCAACGGGGTGCGATAGCAACAGAGCGACCGGGCGGCTTCTCCACCGCCCCGGTTAGACAGCCAGCGGCGAAGGGGCAGAGGGAGCCCTGGGCCGGGCCGGGCCCGGCCCCTCGCCGCGCCTCTCCGCCCCCGGGGGCGGCCCGCCCCGCGCCGCTGCCGACGTCCCTCCCCCGCGGCGCTCGGGCGGCCTTTCCCGGGCGGGCGCCCCGCGCTGCTGCCAGCGCCGCGGCCGCAGCCAGCCCCGGCGGCCGCGGGACCTCGCCTGCCCCCACCGGCGGCGGCGGCGGCTCCCGGCACGGAGCATGGCCGCGGGCGCCGCCGCGCCGCGGGCGCCAGCGCTGCTCCTGCTGCTCTGCCTCGCCGCCGCCTCCAAGCTCAACATCCCCAAGGTGCTGCTGCCCTTCACCCGCAGCACCAGGATCAACTTCACGCTGGAGGCCAGCGAGGGCTGCTACCGCTGGTGAGTGCAGGTGCTACGGCCCGGCCCCGGCCCCGCCGCCGCCGCCGCCACGTGGGGCGCCAGCGCCGCCGCCCTTTGTCCGCCGCCGCTCCGCGCCCGGCCGCCCTCCGCGCCCGCCGGCCCGGCCCGGCCCGGCCCGCCGCGGCGCCGGCGCACCTGCAAAGCGCCGCCGGGCCCCGCAGCCGCGCCAGGGCCGGCCGCCGCCGAGCGGCCCGCCCGCCCCGGCAGGGCAGCGCCAGCCCCCTGCCCCCTGGGGGCGGCCGGCCAGCTCTCCCGGCAGGCCTGGGCGCGCTCCCACGGAGCTAGAGACCGACCGGAGGGAAAAGGTCGGCGAGGGCTCGGCTCGGGTCAGTTGCTTAGGCAGCATCGTGGTTTTCTGCGAGGTACTCCAAACCCGCTTAGCAGAGGCTGTGCTGGGAAAGCCGCTGCGGGCTGGAGGCACCCAGAGGAAGGCAGCATGCCATCCCCTGCTGTCCTGCACTGCCCTGCACTGTCCCGTGGCGCGTGCGGCCGGGGACAGCAGCACACGGCGCCACTGTGGAAATGCCCCCGTCGCTCGGCCAGTCCTGACAGGAAGGATGGGTGTTTGATCTTGGGAGATGCTGCTCTGGAAAACAAAGCACTCAGATGAAACAGCTGCAGTAAACTTGGGCAGTATGCTGAGCACGTTGTCTCGGAGGGCGAAGTCGCCAAGTCTTAAAAGACGAAAGTTCTGCTGGGGCCTGGTCTTCTGGAGGCCTCGTGAGCACGTGGGGCGTAGTCAAGCACTTCCTGCGCAGAGCCCCTTCTCTCAGCCTGCCCGTGGAGTAGCCTGCTGAAGGGGCACCAGTTTTGGCTGAGTCCAGCACAGGGGGTCTTCAGGCAACTACCGTGGTCTGTGCAGACTGAGCAATCGTGCTGTAGTCTTACTGTTAAGCAGGTGTTCTCTACTGCTCATCTGTCTTTCGATATACCAAAATTGCAGTCTGGATTGGTAATGAGCAGGTGGTATCCATTAAAAAAAAAAAGTTAGATATGTTTAGGGTGATACTTCCCTATGTGCCAGATCATATATTTAAACTGCTTGTAGCAGTTTTTTTGTTACTAAGTTTGTGGTTGAGAGTTACTGAAATACAACTCCTTGGGCGAGGGTTCTTACTGTGCGTCCGTTTGCCCCTCAGGCCTCCGTGTAAGACTGTACTTAACGGGTGGTCCTATGCGTCTCGCTTCTGGCTTCGTTACAAGTCTTTGATCTGTGACAGCCTAAAGTCTGCAGATGTTTCTTCATAAAAGCAGTAACAAAGAGTTGTGCTGAAGAACTGACCCAAAGCAAGTTGCTAGGTGCAGCTGCATGCACTTAGGTGATTTAATTGTTGTAAGGGTTATTTTAGTGAATATTTTGCAAGTATAATCTGTAAAGTCCTTAAAAGGACGTGGCACAATTAGTAAAATACATTCTAGTAAGGCAAAAAGTGGATTTATCAAAACGCTAGTAAAATTTGAGGGGTGTAGCTTCTCCTTCCTGTTTTGCCAGCAATCTGCTGGGTAATGTTGTGCCAGCTACAACGATTCCCACGTGTGCCACTGTAGTTGTCAGGAAAAGTATGTAGACCTTTGTAAATCTCTTTAGATCTTTTCATCTCTTGATCTCAAGATTATACTCTAGGAAATGCCAGATTTAGGGCCCAAATTTGATCTGTTCTGTCTGTATGTTTGTAATGAGGGTGATTTTGGAGGCACTTCAGAGCATGTTACGCTGGTATCAGGTGCCAGTGGCCAGCGGTCATATTTCTTGTATAAATATGCTTCAACTTGTTTTGGCATTTTCTCCTTATATTTACCATTTGGAGATTCCTTTTGTTGAGAGTTAAGGAAACCATGCTGACCTCGTTTAAGGTGTGCCATCATCTTCTGCTCTGAGGCTGTAAATGCGCACTCACTTCCCCTTTGCACGGACCGGATGTGGGTGGTAAAATTCTGCGCGTGCTTACAAAACTGTTAGAAGGAAGTAGTAGCTGGTGAAGGGGGCGCTGAGCAAAAGCAGTAAGGATTTTAGTGGTGCTCTGAGCAGGTCTGCTAAGGTGCATCTGCTGCTGTCTTCCCCTCTGCTCTACATCCTAGCCCCTGCAGGCCTCTGACTGTGAGAGATCAGGACGAGGTTTACTTCGGGGGGCAGATAGCTCCACACCTATTTACTGACAAGTTTCCTGTACTTTCCTGTGAAAGTTGTTGTAATTATTGGAAAGAACCAATTAAACTAATGAACTTAGCAAGTACCAAATGTAATGTTATTAAAAGTAATAAATATTCTTACTCTGTAAAATGATGGGTGGATTTCTATGCATGATAGCAGGAATTTAGAATGGAAATAAGATTCAGGCCCTTTGGAGCCTCTAAAGAGGGAGCTAATGTTGTGTATATGGATGATTTCTTAGATTAGAAATAGCGTATGAAAACTATTCTTATATTTCAACAGCAATTTTTTTGTTGTTGTTAAAAGTTTTATTCTCAAAGATTAATTTCCAAAGCATAAAAATATTCCTGTTTGTAAACATTACGCATGGTGCTATCTTCTGGGATAGAACAGTGTGCAGATATAGCCAGCATTTAAATTACTTCTGTATTTATCTTTTAATTACCTTAATCCAGCAATTACACCTGGAAGAATGAGAGCATTCAGTAGCAGAATTCTCTTCTTGAAGGTGATAATGGCCTAACGTTTGTTGCAAATGTAACAAAGGAGAGTTTATTGTCTTCCTAGATATATGTTTTCATCTGAGAGTGTCACTACAATACATAACCCTAATTCTCTTTATTAGAAGAACGGGTGGCTGAATATTGGAAGATATCGTTAGTTCAGTATTATTGAGTCATATAATTTGTGGAGGAATGAAAACCTAGATGCATTGCTTCTGTTTGAGTAGTTACACAGCAAAGTTCAATTCCCAGCTCCTTATCTTGTGATATTTCTGATAGTGTTTTCTGATAATGTTTTGTTAAGTTCATTTAGACAGATGTGATGGCTTATAGAATAAAAAATAGTGAATACAGAATTACCGATAAAGGTGATCAAATTGCTGATCAAATTTTGCTTTAAGGCTGACAATCCCATATGAAATTCTTTCTATGCATTATTATATATATATAAAATATTTTTTTCACATAGCTACCTGTGTTACCACAATCCATCCTCACTTCTCACTGAAGAATGTCTTGCATGAGATCCTGACTGCCATGATTTTCCATATTCTATTAAGAGACCCCTGTAATCCTTATACCTTTCTTTGGTTCTCACCTGCTCTGCGTTTCCCCCTTACAAGGGCTGTATAGCAGGCAACAGAACAGCCCCTTTCCCCTGGGAGGTGCCCGTGCCACAGACTGCTGCCCGCTGCGGGGACTTGGTGCACCGCAGCGTATGCTTCTGCAGCTGGGCTGTAAGCGGACTCTCCGGAGTCGCAGAAGCAGCCCGGCAAGGGGCTGAGCTGTGCGGCTGGGGAAGCAGGAAGGGCTGTGCTGCAGCAGCTGGGCTCTTCTGCAGGCCCCAGCACTCCAGCGCAGGTGGCCGAGCCTGTAGTGCAGGTGTTCTGCCAGTCGAAGAGGTGGAAGAAATCATCATGCCTTTTCTCTTGACAGATCCATTAAGCTGCCGTGCAGGTTTACCATTGAAGAAATTCTGAATCTGAGCGTTTCCTGCCAGGACAGTAGGTCAGAAAGAGTAGGGACCCTTGTCAACTGTGGCAACTTTCATCACTGAACACCGTAAAATGTTCCAAGATATTTACTTTCTCCATGCGGATCTTATCTTAGCTATCTAGCCTTTAAGTTTATGTACGTATGAGAAGGTTTAGCGGAATAGATATTTTTGTACTAATGCTGAATGTCACACTTGTATTTGGAATGCTACCATTTTGGGTTTTTTTTTTTTTTTCTTGTTGTTTGTTTTGGGTTTTTTTGCTGTTCGGAAATTAGGGTAAGCTAATTTCGGAACAACTTGTTTAGACCAACATTTCATTCTGTTAGTTGTATCTATCGGTTGTTATTTCAGAATGCTGAGGTGACTAGCAGACTGATTATGACCTTTTCCTTAACACAGCTAGAGAAGGTGCATAGCAAGCAGTTATGGTAAAAATACTTTTGGCCAACTGTTGATTTAACAAAATAAATTGATTTCAGTTGGGCATCTGGATAGTACTTTGAAAACAGTCATCACTGGCTTAAAACTGCTTCCTTTGAAGTTAATGGGCACATCAGCTGAGCACTGTTAGAAAAATCCCATGAGCAAAAGCTTCATCCTTTTTCATTCTGTAGTGTGTGATGTGTCCATTTGCCCTTAAAGCAGAACTGGGCTTTTTGCTTTTTATTTATTTATTTATTTCCAGTACAATAAGAGAGATCCTAGAAGAGGACTGAGTGAACAGTAGAGAGAATTATCCACTGCGTAATTAATTCTTAAGTTTTGAAGGAACTCAGCCAGGCTCCCTCTGTGTTTTCTTTGGAATAGATTTAGTTCCCATATTCTTGGTTCTCAGGGAATCCATTTTTTTAATCATACAGTTGCAATTGCCTGCATGCTGTTTTGTCTCTTGTGTGTTCATTTTGGTATGTAAACAATGAGTAAGGTGTGAATTAGGTACCTGATGTATTGGCCAACCCAGTCTTATCAAGCTCTCCACAACATTTATTTTCCAGTTTCCCTCTGGCTAAGTATCTGCCCACATATGTGATAAACTCTGAAATATTAGATCAACTGACAATTACAGCACATCTTCAGAAAGGCAGGTTTCTGCTAATATAGTTGATTGCATTTAGTCCAAAGAGTTGACAAAATAATGTAATATGCTGAAGCAATAAAAATCAACAGAATAATGCTAGACTTATAGAGAATCTATAAGACTTTGTCTGATCTTTAAACCAGCCGCTAAACAATTTAACTATAATCCTTGAACTATTCCAGTGTGACATGATAGAAAAGTCAGAAAGTGTGGGAATAGGACTGGGTAGATCTGTAGACATAATCTTGGCACATAGTTCTGTGTGTATGGCAAAAAAATCATGAATGAAATGGAATTTGGCAAGAGGGCTGACTGACTTCAGTGCAAGTTTTGTAAATGCATTGCAAGTAGAATTTCATTCTGAGAGAAATAAGTACCGGGACATATGTTAGTTTTCTTTTCCACTTCCTTGCTCTTCTCTCTAGTGCTTTCTCCTCTGCTTTTCTTCTGGACATTGGTGTGGGATTTGGAGTGAGTGCCAGAAATGCTTCCCACTGCTTGCTTCTCAGCATCTAATTCTGACCCCTGACAGGACTAGCTCTCAGTAGCACACCCCAGTGTGCTGCCCAAAACCTGCAGGAGGTGGAAGATGATACAAGATTTGGGGTCACTTTAAAGCAAAAGTTTCTTGTCCATCTAGGACACAGCAGTGACCCCAGTAGAGTAATACTACTGTAATATAAAGACCACTTTGATTAGTGCCTTGTCCTTTCCATACTTGACCCTGAATAGGATGCATCTGTAAGTGGAATGATTGTGCTTTTTTTGGTGTTGCTGAGTGATGTCCAGGGATTGTCTAATATTCCATTGGTCATGTATTTTTCATTTTGTTTTTTAAAAAAAGTTATATGTACTCTGTTATAATGTAAATTGCAATGCTAAACCAAATCCCCAAAGGGGCTTGCTTCACCTGCCCAGTTCAGGAAATTGCCTAAAAAAGCAAAATTTGTATTTGTTATATAATTAAAAGTGTATTTGTATGAGAGTCGTAATAAATTCATCTAATATTTTTCTTCTGATTTTTAACTACTGTTAGAGGACAAATCGTACCTAAACTCAAGTTCGCTATTCCAATAACAGCTAAGAACTCATCAACGTTCAGCTTCAAAAGCATAGAAACTCGTATATAATCTTAGAGTGCATACCAGTTTACAGCTGTAATTAAATGCAAACCTTTAGTTTATCTTTTTTCTGCCTGCCTTTTACAAAGTAAGACTTACTTTTACGGTGTGGTTGTTAGTGCAAACTATAGTATTTATGTGCTGCAATACATAACCATATAGTAGGAGAACAAATAAAATACACAGTGAAACTCCTTTTGTGTTTGGAAATGCGATGAATCTCAGGCTGTAAAAAGCAAAATCTTAATTAATCCAAAAAATCTTGCGGCAAAGAGTGTTAAGCAATGTAAAGAACTGTGTAATATGTATGTAACAAAACAAAGTAGATGTAAGTTCCTTAAATGTTTATTTAAATATATCTCCATGCATATTAAGTCAAGTCTGCACGCTCAGCTTAGAAAGAAACTGTTTGGTTGTGAATACTAACATTGTTTAGAGAAACTTGCTGAAAATTGGAGAACTATTTCATCGTTGCCTAAGAAGTTACAGAATGAAGGGTAAATAACTAATTGTTGTTGTTAGATTAAACACTGTATAGCAAAGTTGAAGCTACTCATTAAAATAGGTAATGAAACATTCTTATAAAAACGGTGCAAACCCTTACATAATAGTATGTTCACATACAAAGTGTACATTGCTAAAGTATAACAAACTTAATCTTCAGGTTTAAACTTTTAACTGGGGTTTAGATTGTCCATTGCCAACCACTTTTAGTGATCTGTTGAAATACTTCAAAATTTCTGTTTTAATAATAACTACAATTGCTCCCAAATCCTTTAAATCTGGTCTTTGTCTAAGGAAAATATTATTGGAAGCACATCAATATTAAGTATTTATATTTCATTAAATTAACGACTTTTGCCCACGACAGCAATATTATGCTGATAAGCAGTGTCTAATGAGTGTGTATATCTCCACAGATATGTCCAAATAAAAATGTTTTTGCTGGGTTCTTGTGCCCTGAGATGCAAGCTTTTGGGGACCCTATTGGTCGAACAGGGTGTTATGGTCAAGTGCAGACTTCTAGGTGGGGAACCAGAGTGCTGACACAACTGGATTTTTCTGTCATACAAAGTTTTTCTCTGTGAGAAGTGTAGTGCTCCCTGTTGTACTGCTCTGAACTGAATGCTCTCAGGCTCCTGTGACTGGATTTGTATTCGAAATTGTGCCTTTTATTGCTTAAGTTTGCAAAAGAGACTTGCAATTTTCTTCTAGTTACTGCAGCTAGATTGGTCCATGTCCAGCTTGATTGTAACTGTTAATGCTAAGAAAGTTGAATATATATATATATATATATATATATATATATATTTGAAATTAGTATGTTTTTGGTCAACAAAGGGCTGAGGGGTTTTGAGTTGTTTTTGTTTTCCACTGGTTTGGATTGGTTGGTTCTGCTGATAATAGAAGTAGGTGAACCCTAAATTTGGGGAGCAGGGCACGTATGGTATTGCTCTCGTTTGAAACTCTCCTCCTCCAGCCCCTTGCAGATAAGATTTTTCCCATCAGTCACGGATGTTCTTGAAAAGCCTCTGGAAGAAAGGTCTGAATCAATCTGGCTTCACCGTCTTTACCGGCAGGGTCTAGCACACAGGCTAATTGTATTTATTGGATTAGGCAATGGTTTATCAGAGCAGCTGTCATCATCTGGGAGGAGCGGTTCCTAACGGTCCGTCCCTGCCCTCGGCAGCTGCTTTCCGTGCTTTAATCCTGCCCGAGGGCCTCGCGCCAGGCCTGGCACAGGCAGGGCGCTCCGGGGAGCCGGAGCCGCGGCAGCTCCCCGCGCCGCGCCGGTCGGCAGCGCTCCCGCTCGCTCGGAGCTGGGCTGCCCCCGACGCGCCTGGCGGGGAGCGCGGCCTGCCCCGACGCTTTGAGCCCTCTGGGCGCCGCGCGCTCGGGCCTCGGCCGGATGCTGTCAGTATTTCAAGTTTAGTTTCGAGGCGTTTATTTACTAATAGCTTTTAAAGTTGATTTCCCTCACACATACATACCTTGAAATTTTGGGGGCACAAGAAGTGAGACTTTGGGCTCCGCATCCACAGTCAGCTTCCTGCAAAGCTCCTGCCTGTCTTGAGAGAAGCAGCAGAGGTCAGAGTGGGAAAGTGATAGATGCATCAATTTTGGGTCAAACTTCCACGTAGGCTTTAATTTCACCAAAGTTGACTATACGAGCTTGCGTATTTTAGTGTTACTTGCTTTAAGAGTACAGAATAAATCCATTTTACATAAAGCATGTTGGTGGCTTTTAAACCAGTCCTTTAGAGTTTCTCTCTAGTGCTAGCTTAAGTCCTGCTAACACAACCAAATCTTGCAGGTCCTCCACCAGGCCGGAGGTCGCCAGCATAGAACTGGCAGACCAGGGCGAGCGCCAGTGTTCGCAGAAAGCTCTTGTCCAGGCACGGTCCTCGCAGCCCACGCGTCAGACAAGCATCATCTTTGCTGAAGATATAAGTAAGTTCCAACTTTCCTGCCTTTTTTCTATAGGCAAAACGCACATCAGTGCTTGTTTGTGAACATCGTGACGTTGTCCAGAAATGAAATACAGATTTAGGAATGCACAAAACAAGAAATAACCATACATATGCATAACCATTTTAGACTTTCCATAGGCCTGTTCTTAAAGTTCAGTCTTTTAAAGCCCTCAAATCAATATTAATGAAACATCCAGGAAAGCAGGTAATTCTTAAATCTGAATTTCTTAAATTTGAGGATTGCTAAAAATCACTTTCAATATATATATATATTTTTTTATGTAGTGCAAATACAGATATTTGGCATTTAGGAAACTGAAGGCTGCATTTCTATGTCTGTCATATAATCTATGCTGCTATTTTGTCACGTTAGCGTGATTGTTTTCATGGTGAGCATGTTCAGTGTTACTGATTTCATATTGTCTTTTTGACTTGTCTTCAAGTGACTGGGCAAGTGCTTCGATGTGATGCTATAGTTGATATAATTCATGGCATCCAAATTGTGTCTACAACAAGAGAACTCTATCTTGAAGATTCACCACTGGAGCTAAAAATTCAGGCTTTGGATTCTGAAGGTAAGAGATCTCCTAGTAAGATATAAAATGTATTTTGAAGTTATTCATTGTCTAAGGTATGTAGTGTGTTTATGTGAGACAAAATTGAATGTTAAAGGTATAAAACCTAGATACCTAAGTATCTAAATAGGAAAATAAAAAACTACTTGATTTCTTTTTCTTTATTTTCCCAGTAAACTTAACTGTAATGTCAGGAGATTTTTTAAATATCAAAATTTAAAATAAAGATGTCAACTCTTACTCCTGTCTTGGAGGTAGAATTTCTAAGAATGTAATGGAAAAAGTCCTAATGTTTGTCCTATTGAAATAGCACATCAGGATTTAACTAGACTAAGCAAGGCTGCACAAAATATGAAGTAGTTTGTTTTCTATGAACTGAAATAGTCTAAAAAATTTTGCAAACAGACATTTTATTTGAGTCAAAGCAAGGATACAACAGGATGTTTGAAGAGATAGTGTTGAGGACCATCTACCAATTGCTTGGGTTCATATCCCTTAATCATTATGGGAAGCTTCACTATAGAAAGGTGTGATTAAGGTTAATGGGAATTAGTGCATTTGGATGTAATCCGTAGCTATTTAATAGGAGCAGAAAACTTCTGCTTAACATACTATCTGTAGCATCAGAAAAAAGAACCTTGGTGCTAGTAAGAATTTCATGCTTTGGTTTCAACAGCTGTTTTTATGCATGTGTGAACGCTCACACAAACCGAATGATTTTGAGGACAATTTATAAGCAAATGATATGCAAAAGCATGAATTGCTTGTATTTTGGATAGCTAATGAGACCCTGTCCACATTTGTTTATTTCTTAATCATGTATGTCAGCTTAAGTACAGCAAAATGTTGAGAAGTAATTCCATTTTCCTGTGCTGTGTGTAATACCAGATTCTTGGCTTGGTGCTTCTGCAAGCTCTCCAGCATGCTCAGTGGACAGATTTGCCTTGAAAGCCATCCAAGTCAAAGTTTGCACAGGAGTAGTGGTTTAAAACCCACAAAGAATGTTTAATCTGAATGACTGAAACAAGATGTTCATTAGAAGCCTTCAAACTAAACTTCTGAATCTCACTTAATGGGATCAGAATACACTCAAAAGCTTTGAAAATGAATTTCTTTTAACCTAAGTAACCTGGGGGGTGCTACTTTGGAGCACTTTGGACATACTGGAATCTCAATAATCCTTATCTGCACACTTTTTTTTTTATAAGCAAGCAGGAAGAGTGGGTAGTTTATTGGAGGAAATAAATGTTTAGATAAAATCAGAGAATTGGAGATATATATATATTTTTTTTTTTTGCTATGCAGGAAGTACAAAAATCAACATAAAATAAGGATAAGTTGTTAAATAAAAATTGGCAGAAATCTATTTAGGTTTGCTGAAAACACATATCACAGAAACATAGCAAGCTTTATGCTGAAGTCTGTGTGTATGTGCACACATACACAACTATATATTTTGTATCATCTGGTATGTGTACAATGTTGCAGTCATACAAATATTTTCCTAGTATGTAAAGGAGTTAGTTGTGTGGGTATAAGAGTATGATATGTTTTGGGTTGATGCAGCAGGTATGGATCAGTTCCTTCATTAGTACTGATGCTTCTACTCCTGTGTGTATTGCTGTATCTTCAGGAACAGTTTCTTGCCTTGCTCTTCTGTATGTGTTGTCAGATCTTTTTTCACAAGCTGTATATACTAATCATTTGCATTAATTCAGACTCCTTTTGCTAGTAATCCACTCCAAATACAAACTCAATTCTCAATTACAACTTTTCAGAGACTGCATTGGGGAGTGAAATCTGATCTGAATAATTTAAGAGGGGAAGATGATCTTGAGTATCTTTGGCAATTTAAGTATATTTTATCTCTGTTAGCACTCATCTCAAAATAGCTTCTGGTTATACAAATATTTTCTACTTGTAAAAAGAAATACAAGTAGTTACAAAGTGTAGAAAAAGTCATTTTGTAATTGTTTCCTTTAGAATGTTGACCTTTTTTCAATTCACTATGACTTACATAAGTTAAATAAGAGGAAAAGACTTGAGAATTTTTCTTTATTTGTGGATAATATTGAGAAATCGTCAGAATAAAGCTGACCTCATTTACTCAGTTTCATCAGGGTACTGTATCTACTCCACCTCTAGGAAAAAATTACAAAAAATAGAGTAGTTTAATTCATGTGATTAAATCATTTGAGTTATGGGAATCACAACAACCTTCCAGTCAACCTTTTAGGTGTTTTGAAAGGGTAAAAATCCCTTACTTTGAGAACAGTTTGCCATGCCAGAGGAACTCCTGTATGACAGAACTTCAGCTTCTTAAAATAGAGATCTAAGAAAATGGTGTGTGACCTGAGACTTACAGAAGGGCTAGAAGAGTTGCAGCTTTGTATGACCTGCTTATTTTTAGCAGCCTAATACTTCAGAAAGATTTTTTTTTGAATGTTTCTTACTTTGCTAACTTCCTGTGAACTATGTTTCAACTGCATGCCATAGTAAATTTTTTAAAATGTTTATGATCTATATGGTGAACTCGTCATAAGAATTCAGATCAAAAGTGTTTTGTAGAGTAGAAATGAAAAATATTTTTTGTTGCTTTTAGTTGATTTTTTGATACTACTATAATTTGAAAAATAATTTTCTACATCAGTTTGTCTTCAAGTACTTCAAGCCGTCTTTCCAACAGGTAGTGTGCTAAAATTACTGTATTTTTTTTTCTTTGTATGCTGGGAATAAAGGAATTTATCATAGTACACTGGGATACAGAGAACTGAAATGGAATTTAAAATGGAGAAGTAATGTCTACAAAACTAATGCTTTGCAAACACTCTTTGTAAAATAGCCCAAAGTAGTCTGGCACAATCTTTATGTAAGTATTAATGGGGGTTATTTTGGGGAGGATCTAAAGAGCATTCAGTCTTCAGCAGAGAGAGGATGAGATAATTACAGCTCTTTGCTCTTCAGCTTATTTGCAGAGCCAAATCCCACCACCAGTAGAAGTCAGTGGAGCTCTTGCTCCTGATGGAGCTAGGTAATGGGAAGCTGGGAGGCCCCATGTTTTGTCCCTGTTATTCCAACACAGGGTTTAGAGTCTTGGGAATACAACTTGAACCAAGTTGTATTATCCTTACATCACCTGAAACTCCTATCTGTCTTCCACATCCAATCCAAGTCTATTGAGACTTCTGGTAATTTAAAGGGCTGTGAAAGGGTTTGTCCCTTTTTTTATATCACCCCAACTGTTTCTTAACTGCGTCTAAGATGTTTCATCTAGCTGTTTGGGTTTTTTTAAGCAAACAAGCAAACAAACCCATATGGAGTCCCCAGTTACAGTGATCTGCCCAAATCTGAATAATTCTGGGAGAAAGTTCATCGATTACCCACCAAAACTCAAGAGTCTCCCCACTTCCAAAGTCTCAGTAATCATCTTTGACTTCAGCCTTGGGAGATATCTGCGAGGCAGGCCATTGCTACCAGTCTTGAATCTGAGTTCATTATCTCTGACCTGATGATACAGGAGCACTTTTGTCATCATTGGCTTTTCGAAGCCCACAAATCGTTTTTTTACCAGGCAGTACTGCATCAGGTGACTCTTCCTGGGCAGCCAAAGAGCATGAAAGAAGAGACAGGGAAGTGAGGGGGTGCCTGTTTGCGCAATGGGAGCTTGCATGTGTTTGGCTATGAGCGTGCCTGGTTTATTGGCCTCCTGCCTGGTAGATCCCAGCCGGGGAGTGGTGCCCCTTCTCCTCGTTTGCTGCGGAGCTGCTCTGGCCTGTCCAGCGCAAGCTGCTTGGCTGCTGAAGCCTGGCAAGGAGCTCCTGGGGGAGCAGCTCTGGGCCAGATTGTGGGCTGCATGGGGAGCCCCAGGGGCAGCGCGGTGGCCAGCCCTGTGGCCGCTGCGCAGCTCCCCTGACAGCGGGGTGATTCTGCAGGCAGGCAGGAGGGAAGAAGTTAGTTGATGAGAGGGGCCGTATCATCCCTCAGGCTCTCCAGTGCTGTCACGGGTAGGCTTAACCCCCAGGGCTCCTGTTGCTGTCCATGCCACAGAGATGGCCTAGCGGACAGCAGTGACAGCCCGTGGTCGCCTGGCTGCTCCCCTGTACCGAGGGGCCCTGCCAGGGTCCCGGGGCATCCAGGGCAGAAGGCAGTCCAGAGGCTGGAAGGATGGTTTTGCGCTTGCTGTAGCGCTGGCTGTGTCCAAGCATAGCTCCTCCCACGTGCCGCAGTGTGCTTTGGCCCTGTGATTTTCAATTTGAGCAAAAGAATATAATCTAGCTTTGCAAAAATAAACCATACACTATTAAATAAAGGTAAACCTGATTGCGTGTTAAATAACTCATTCTCAATCAATTTTAATTGTATTGCCTTGTGTGCTTAGTTTTGTTTTTAAAATCCTGTTCATTTGGGATTTAGAGGTACTTGCAATGACTTGTATAGAAATGGGAGAGAACACAGGCTCTGAGCTGTGACTTGTGGAGTTTTCTCTTCTGTCTTTTTGTATGCCCTATCTTTTTTACGTCTTATCCTATCCTGTATTTTTGTGGCTGAAAGATGTCAAACCTTTAAGCATAAGAATTTGAGAATGAATTTGCCTTGTTTCATGCTTATATTAATATAGAAATGAATGTCAAAGAGGAAGAACAATTGAAAATATATTTAAAAATATAGTAAATATTGAGATTTATCAATTTTGTATTTGTCTCAGTGGACACTAACTCAGAGCAAGATCCATTTTGAAGATTATAAGATCTTTCAGATTAGCAGCTCATTATGCTTTAGTATAATTATGACAAATCTTTACTCTCTGTCTGTTTATTCCTTTTGCTTCTTTTTAGTGTGTATTATATCACATGTTCAAAGGTTCAGAAGTTGAAAAAAGTATTGAATTTAAGTTCTTTGAGTGAAGACTGTTGTCTGTATTGTGGGTAGATCGATACTGTGTTCAAAGACACAGCAATATAGGTAGAAAGTGTGGTTCCTTAGTGCTCTGAACTCAAGTTTCCCAAGTAGCATCTCAGATCCCCGTGTTTCAAAACCGACCTGAAGGTTGTTCAGCGGATTTTTTGGTGTCCAGATTATTTTGGTATCCAAAAAATGCTTGGGTTTTTGTGGTCAAAAGGGAAGGGAGGTGACTGGTGCTAAGGAAATCCTGGAAGGATGAAGAGTGGAGGATGGATGGTGACACCTGCACTTATCTAGTGGGTTTTATGAAAAACATCAAGCAGCATATGGCATTCCAAGGTATGACTTTTCCCTAGGAAATTTCACTATCTTGCCCTTAAGGGAGCAGTGCTGTGTCAGTATGAAATCATAGTCTAACTTGCTACATGTTCCTATTAACTTACTTTTCTATTAATAGTTTGCATTTCAGGAGGACACTGTTGTTGCTTTTTGTTTTGGGTTCTTTGATCTAACTGTGTGTCTGTTTTGTAGGAAACACTTTCAGCACATTGGCAGGGTTAGTCTTTGACTGGACAATAGTAAAAGACACAGAGGCTGATGGCTTCTCGGATTCCCACAATGCGTTACGGTAGGTTCATTGCATTGACATTTTTTCTTTTTTTTTCTTTTTTTTTGAAAAACATATGTAAATATTTCTTGGCATCTGGGCCAGCTTGCTGAACTGATGTAAAATAGTGTTTATGGATCTATTGTTTCAGAAGTTGTTTGTGAGGAGGGGTTTCGTTGTTTTTTAACATTCAGCAACCTGGACACTCTCACCCCTAGTTAATTTATCAGTTGTTGTTAATGAGCGGCCCAGGTAGCTCTTATCCAGCGTCTATAAATACATAGATGCAGTTACTGATCTCTCTGAAACATCTTGGGCAGGGGAAAGATCGGTCAGTAAGACTGTTATCTAGGGATTCCAGGTGAGGGATTCTTTAGAGAAAAGAAGTTGTCTTCCACTGCAGAAAGCATCTTGCTGGGCTCAGACAGTACTTGGTTTCAGTGAACACAGTTCTAGCATTGAAATAGCCTTAAAACTAGCTAAGCTTTAAATCAGAATGAGTCGAATGACTGCTTACAAGCTAGATGCAGCTCATAAGACTGGATGAAATGCAAACTAGTAATTCAATGCAAGTTACTCAGTATACTGTCTTTCAGACAGAGCAATGAATGAAAAGCAATTGTGTTTGGTTTATCACCAATACTGACTCAAGAAATAAGATGACTGGAATTTAAAAGTACTGTATTTTGTGGAAACTTCTGTGTAAAGATCTTACAGTGCTTTACAATTCCTTGACCTTTTTACCACAAATTCCTTTCCTCTTAATTGTCATGTCTCATCAAATTTTCTAACAGTTGTTCAAAATATTCTGCATGTAGGTTTGTGGAGTTTTTTGTTCGTTTTCCCAAAGACATTTATTAAATGTATTCTAGATACTTCATCTAGGTCAAAGTTGTGTTCTGGTTTGTTAGGCTGCTGCTCTTGTAAAAATAAGTTGTGAGTCTTATGCATCTGTCATTGCTCAATAATTTAGAGAGCTTTTTCAGTCTACACCCAGTGTATGCTTAAAAAAAAAAAAAAAAAACAAAAAAAAACAGAAGAATCATTATAGACAAAATGTGCAGCCTTCTGATATTTCTTTAAGGCCAACAAACAGGCTTCAAACAAACTTTTATCAGTCACACAAATTAGCTGCAGATATTCAAGAATGAGCGAAATCCAGATATCTGGTCCCAGGCAGACATCTTGCATTTGCTTAAAACATCTGAGCTGGAAATAGATAGTGTTCTAGTTTCTACATGGTTTGACAAAGATTGTTTAAAATTTTTCTGTTCGCTTTTCAGTATACTCAAGTTCTTAGAATCTACATATATACCACCTTCCTATATATCAGAGATGGAAAAAGTTGCCAAGCAAGGAGATACCATTTTGGTGTCTGGAATGAAAACAGGGAGTTCTAAGTTAAAAGCAAGAATACAGGAAAGCGTCTATAAAGTAAGAATCTTGTTTTTTTTTTTTTTTCCCAGTCTCATGATCTAGGTTATGGGTTTTTTTTTTTTCTAGTCTCATGATCAAGTTTGCCCTGCTATGTTGTTCGCATGACATCTGTTCTTTGTGGCTGTTGTGGTGCTGGATCTCTGCCCTGTGGGTTCAAACTGGTAGCCAGCATCGCAGAAGGAAACAGTGCTGCTTTCTTGGTTGCCTGGAGAAGGGTTTGAGACTGGTGTGGTTACCCTGCTGTAGTTCTCTTACCCAGGGTGGTGGAGGTCCTAGGGAGAGTCTCTAAACCTGACAAAGGCACTGTAGCAGGGGAATACACTTCAAATACTTAAGTAAAATTCTATTTTTCCTGTAAATTAGTTATTCATATTGCTTACCAATATTGCTGTGCAGTGTAGGCCCCTTTAAAATAAATAAAATGATTGTTATTTCCTGTTGTGCTTAAAACAAGACAATCTCTAGCTTCATACGAATACTTGGTTAGTAACTGATTCTACCTCATTAGATCCTACCCTCTCTGGGCTTTGGGATCAGAATGTCAATATTCCAGGAGTGTTTAACTGCAGTATTGGCATTCTTCCCAGGTGTTATATAGATCCATGCTATTTCTTTCTTTGTTTCTAGAGTTAAATGAAAAACAGAGTTACCACAAATTACAAAGTTGTATTTTCATAATAGAATTTAGGAATACCTGAGTGTTTTTCTTCATGGATTATTGTTTTCAGGAGCACTTTGCATTGTGTTAATATCAACTTAGTACTATACCATGTTAAAAAAAAAAATCCATGAATACGATGTTGCGGGGGGGGGGTGAAATTAATCTCATACCTGAAATCTGTTGCTGCAGATACATACTATTACTTGGTGTACTTAATGCTTTTGCTCAAACCAGCACTGCCTTGCACTGTCTTAACTATACCTGGGAAAAAGTGTTCTATAAAGTGTTCTATAAAAATATTATCTAAATGTTTGTAATAATATATGTAATGTTTAAGAAATAGTAGCACATCTTAAAGATATTTTTGTTATATTTTACCTTTAAGTAATTCTGCTGATTACGTTTTCTTGTTTATGTTTGTTTATGTGATATCAGAGTCTGAGAACATTTTGTTCTTGTTTCATGAAAGTTGAGTTGATTCTGAGCTAATACTGAGTGTAATTGAAATAATATTTTCCTGTTTGCGATTTTTACATGGCCTTTCATTACTATTTCATTTAAAGCTTTCACTGCTGCCAGAATGATCATCTCCCACAAACTTCTCTCAAACAACTGTAGTAGAACTTATACAATTATATATTGTATTACTAATTTTGTAGACCAATGAGTTTGATACAGAAATTGTGTGGAGGTACCTTGTTTTACAGTGGGGAAAATACATTTCAATATGTCTGAATAGTCACTGTGCATTGTCTTAAGTATTTCTCCAGAAGATAACTAAAACTATGTTCAAGATGGACTTTTCTTCCCCTTTAACTTTGTATGGTATTACTGAACCACGTAGAGATTGGAATTTCTTACCCATTTTAGTTGTTGAGAAGACTGGCGATGAACAGAGAATAAAATCAGATCAGGTTGTTTCTGGAAGGTGCCACTGAACTTTCATTTTACTTTTCTTTTTGAACCATGGCCAGATTACTCCTACTCATCTCCATTTCTTCGTCTGAAAATGAGTGGAGATAGCAAGTATTTGAGGTACAAGATACGATTCGTTAATGCTTATAGGTACTTTTGAGATGCATAGCTGCTTAATGGTTTACTGCTCTAAGTCATCTGCCCACTCCTGTGGTAAATCAAGCGTTAGGAAAAAGAACAAGTACTCAAGAACTTTTTTCTGGATTTGGTGCATTGGAAACTCTGACAGTGGACCAACACGGTGCATTTGAAACTCTGACAGTGGACCAACACAAGTAAGCAGTTGCGACTAGAGCAACCACGTCCTGCCATACGGGGCTCCGTGATAGGTGGCCTGCTGCTGCTATTGTGGCTGGCCGCAGTGGATGGTGGTGTTCGGCAGCGTGTGCTGCCCTGCAAGGGCTGGAGGGATGTCCCCGGTGTGTCTGAGCCGTGGGAGAGCTCTGCCACCCTCCCAGCACGTGGGGCGGGAGCTGCGAGAAAGGCGCTGGAGGGTATCTAAGTCACGTTCCCTAGTCTTCGTCCTCACTGCCAGGAAGAATGGTTACTAGCTCGTGTGTGTTCAGCAAGTGTTTGTGTTAAAAGTGCTATTCAGACACTAAGGCTTGTCATGAATCCTCAAATTCTTATACAGTGAAGACATAACTTTATTAACTGAAATAATTCTGGAAATCATTTTTTTTTTAATAATATACAATCCAGACAGCTGCAACAGTCTGCAGTGACATACTTCTGTTGGAGTTTTGGGTTGGGTGGTGGATTCCAGCTGTGGTGTGCTGTGGAAGGCTTTCCACAGACTTTCCAGTTTGTAAGAGGGTCCTCCTTTTATTTAATGCTGACCTTCAGGTGGTTTTGTGCTGTACTCTACCCTCACATGTAGTGTTACAGAATATCAGCAGTAAGGTACTCTAACAGTCAATGCCAACATCCAAGTTCTTTGGCTGTGCATTCCTCCCTTTGAAAAGGGGTGGAAAAAAAATCCTTTAATCTTTTTGTTTTTCCCCAAGGTGTCTTTGTCTTGATACTTACTTGATAAAGTATTCCTTTAGATAACTCTTTAGGGGCTTGCACAGATTGAAGTAACTTTTCTTGTCTGTTTTTGCTTATTTTCTCTGGAGCGTTAACATGTCAGAGCAGATTTATTTATTGTATTGGGAATTTTCCCAATAGAGGAACAAAACTAGAGGTGGTAATAAAGAGCTTATTATAGAAAGTATAATATTTTTCATTTGTAGATTGTAAGTTATTGCTACATGATATGTGTTTCAAACAAATGAGTTGCTTATTCTTTTTCTCAATAGAATGTACATCCTGCAGAAGTCAGATTGCTTATTTTGGAAAATATCCTTTTAAATCCAGCATGTGACATTTACCTTCTGGTAGGAACATCAATCCAATACAGAGTTCAGAAAATAAGACAAGGGAAGATTACAGGTTTGTCTTTTTTTTTTTTTTTTTTTTTTTTTTTTTTTTTTTTTTTTTAACATTTGGTGTGAATTTATCCCTTCTGAGAAGTTTTAATTGTATCGGGACAATTTGGTTCATATTTAGTATTGTTTTCCTAAACTGTGATGATGCAGCCATTTAGTCTTTTCTCTCACAAAAATTGTGTCTGTAAAGGATGTAGGCTCAGATTTGTCAAGGACATGAAGACAAGGGTAACTTAGAATAGAAGCTAAAAGTATAATTTTAGATATGTTCATTTGTTTCACGCTGACCAAGAAATCTTATCTGATTTCTTAGCTAAACTAAATGCAGATTTAAATAGCTGTTTTGCTAATGGAAAGTATTTTCTGATGAATAGATTTGCTTCATTCTCACAGGAGTTGTCTGACTAGCTCTACCCCCTGTTTAGAAGTCTGTAATTGCATCTGGTGTTTACAAGGAACCTGAGCTGTTAATGATTTTTCTTTTCTTTTTTTAAAAACAGATATATTTTTATTAGGTCTGTCTTCAGCTAGAAATGTGGATGGAATAGAGCAGCAAAATTTTTTGATAACTCACAGAAAGCAACTTTGCCACTTCTGAAGTTGGGAATTAATCTGATGTTAGGTTTAAACAGGGGACAATTTTAGCTGGCAGCTGTAGCTTCAAAAAAATGAAAGTTAGGTGAGAAGCTTGTGTTTGCTGATATGATCAGAAATGCAATTTCTATGGAATAAAAAATTTGATTTAATTTGTACAGTAAACATCAATAAAAATTAATCAGCAATAATTAGCAGCATCCAAACACTGACACATTTGCTTTTATTGCTTCATATGTCGTCTTGTTTTATGTGCAGAATTAATGATGCCGTCTGATCAGTATGAACTGCAGCTACAGAACAACGTACTTGGCCCTGAGGGAGATCCATCTTGGCCAGTTGCCAAGCTGGATCAGGCAACGTCGACTGTAACTGCATTGCAGCAGGGACAGGCTAATCTCATTCTTGGGCACAAGAGTATCCTTTTTGTCATGCTTTTCCATCTAGGTCTTCATGGCAGGAGACAAACTTTCCACCCTTTGCAGCATGAAAAGATAAAATTATCCACATTTGTAACCAGTGATCTTGAAAATCAGGAGCACCTGCTGAAGTCTTAGAAAGCAGCACTGCTGTGCTTTCAGTCTCAGCAGGGCTGCCTGATGCTTCTTAGACATGTTCTTAGATGTTAGACTGGAAAAAGACCAAATCGATCATGTCAGTTCCCCTCAATCAATGTGGGAATGTGATGTGGGAATGTGATGGGGCTTCATTTGATTTTTATGTTTAGGGCAGCCTATTCTAAATTAGTGGGATCTCACCCCCAATATCTTTGAGTATTGCGGAACTAATTTGTTTTCTGTGTACAGTTAGCTTTAAATATCCAAAGAGGCTCAAGCAACGTCAAAAACAAACTGATTTTTAACCTCACTTTTGACACAACTTTTTTTGTTCCTTTACTGAGACTTCAGGTATTCGCATGCAAGGAGTTTCCAGACTACCGAACAGCACTATCTATGTTGTGAATCCAGGTTATTTAGGTTGGTATTTGCCATAACTTTCCCAACAGCTTAATATAATTTCTTGCCTTAGTTCTTGCGTGTGTGTGTGATTTCTCAGTCCCTTTCATTTCTCACATGACTTGTATTACTTTAGAAGAGTTACCATATTCACAAAATTAGCTGAATATGAAAAGAGTTTAGTGGTAAACTTTTTTCCCTTTTGCTTTCACCTCCGTAATCAGGAGCTTGCAGCAGTTAAAGTGCATCTTCAGAGTGTAGGCACCAGAAGTGAAATGTTTATATTCACAATGTAAAGAGCCTGTTGTTCCTGCTGTTCAACATTTCCTGTTTTGTAGGATTTACAGTTCACCCTGGTGAGAGATGGGTCCTAGAAACAGGCAGAACTTACGAAATTACAATTGAAGTGTATGATAAGTCAAGCAATAAGGTGTATTTATCTGACGTAAGTGAACATATACTTCTTTTCTTAGTGTCTGTTCCCTGAATCCTGGGTTTCTTTGCCATTAGTTGAGCAGTTTCTTGCTTACATTGAGTTAGGACATTTCAGGATTTGTTTTTTATTGTCTTTTTCTCTTTAATAAAGCTTTGTATGTAACTAAAGTTCATAAAGAGCCTAAGTACTACAGAAAAACTGGAGGAAGGTGGACAGTGTTCTTCAAACATGTATGCAGTGCACTGGAAGTTGCAGACCAGTGTAACTAGTGGAGAGCACTGTTCTTAGTCTCATCTATCTCCCCCAAACACAGTTTTGTCACATCTTCAGGCAATCTTTCCTGTTATCAAGGAATGAGATAAAGGAGGTTTACAACACACTGGAGTAACTGTTTCCTTTCAGTTGGTTGTGGGAAAAGCCCTTATGACTGGTTAGCATGTAAATACTTCACCTTTTATTAGGTGAATTCTAGCTAAGAGGTGCCAAATCTGTTACTGTTAAAATCTAAAGGAAAAAAGCTTCAAATAGCTAATTTGCAAACAGATTAATAATATTAAATTATTACTGTTCATAATATAGTGCATCTGTGAATGTTATTTTGATTGCCCTTGATTGCTTTCTGAAATACAGATCTGAGTTTCAGTCGGATCTCAGGAGAAGTGTGTTACTTGGGGCAGTAGTCACATGTTTTTCCCATATTGTGTTTAAAAATTACAACAATTTAATTGTTGTAAGGTTATTAAAAAAATAGAGGTATAAATATTGTTGCCTTTTTTTCGTGTTAAATTACATATTGCTGTTTAAAAATTAGGAATAAAATGTTTTCTGTGGAGCTAAGGTGGTGCTGTGTCTAAAATGTATGATCTTGGTGAAAGACTGACACTTTCATTGGTGAAAAGTTCTTACTCTGCAGCTTCAGATAAGCTTCTTTGAATTACTAAATTTTTGTTCCTTCATTGATTTTTTTTTTTTAAACTAACCTATTTTTAGCTGTCTAGTCAGTATTAATGTCAATTATTTGTGGCAATAAATATTTTATGTTTTAATTTTAGAATATCAGAATTAATACCAAGCTGCCCAAAGAATATTTTGAGGTTCTGAAATCGTCTCTGAATGGATCATATCATTACGTGAAAGCAATAAAGAAGGGTCAGACTGTTATTGATGCTGCACTGACATCTATAGTAGATCAGGTATGTCTTCATAACCGTAACTTTATTGTGGTAGGGTCATCAGTTTTGTAACATGGCCTTGCTCAGCATTCAGTTATATTTGGAAAGTTTTCTCTTGGTTGGTAAGTGATGTTAAATGCCAGAATGAAAATCTACCGAACATATCAGCCTACAGATCTCTTTAATATTCATTAACTTTCTGCTACGTGGGCAGGCTGCTGAGCATATGGCTACCTAGACAAAGTGGTGTGAAAGTAATTTGCTTTTGCTTGAAACTAGAGAGATTCAACACTTCGACCAATTTGCTGTGACATCTTTTCAGTGACTCCTTGAGTAGGATTTGATGGATCCTTGTATATGATGAGGGATGCTCATTCCCTGTGTCAGACAAGTACTCCTGAATGAAATGAGATCTACTGAGAGCTATTAATGCTTTCCTTTATAACCCCAGCAGGAAATAATGTATATTGTGTGAGAGTGTTACGACTGCTGCCACGTGTAAAGGCCAGTTTTTCAGGACGGGTTGAGGAATGGGTATGTTAGGCTGAGAGGCAATGTCTTCCCCTGCTATCCAGAAGGGAATGTGCAGGGGCTAAATGTAAGTGTGGAGTTACCAAATTAGTTCTCAAAAACTGGGAGTAGTGAAAGAGTGAGTTTCTTACTGCTGTTGCTTTTAAATGGGCCTGGGCACCTGGATAGTGATATTCCATAGTGATATTACTTAATGCAAGAGTATACCTTGCTGCAATAAACTCACGAGTAATACTGCTCATAACAAAGTGACCTTAAATTGTTGCTTTGCATTCTTTATCTCAGAGGTGTTTTCAACTACTTGCCTATAAATAAAGACTAGAAGTTATTCATAAAATGTAGTATGGTGCTATCTATAACACTGTACTGTTGCTTTTTTTAGGATGGAGGTGTTCATACATTGCCAGTTCCAGTGCGAAACCAGCAAGATGTTGAAATCTATGTTCCAATAGTTCTTTCACCCAGCATTTTGACATTTCCATGGCAGCCAAGAGCAGGAACCTACCAGTACACCATACAGGTATGCATCTAAATGCTGAGAGTATTGCTCAAGTGATGCAGTGAGGCCTGTGATTACTTGCATAGAATCGATTTTTGGATGGTTCAGACACAAACTTGCTTGGAGGAGTTCCACTGGATGTTAGCTGCATGAATTAAAAGTAGTTTAAAAAAGTCATCTCATTTTCTACACGTGTGTACACACACACTCTGGCTTAAGGATTCCAGAAAACATTCTAGTTATAAACCTTTATAACAAAAGAAAAAATAGAAGCTGCCATTTACTGTAAACTGGGAGTATGATTTGAAAGATGCAGTGACATGCAAAAAGGGCATGCAAGATGAACAACCAGCTCCCTAGATTCCCTCGGCATCAGTATCCCTTATTCCCCACATCTCCTGCTTTTAGTAAAAAGGCCACAGAGAGGGAGAGGTCACATCTTCATTTATAGTATGTCTTTCTAAAGAGACTTTTTCTTAAGTTTCTTACATCTTATCTTTGCTCCCACACTGCCAATCCTGTCATAAGCTTCATAAAGTTGATTGTCTGTCTTATCCAGTGTATACTCTAACTGGAGAACAGAACTTCATGCAAACCCTTTCTCAAGTCAAGATTCTCACCTCAGGGCCATCTCTTCCAAATCCTGTTCTCAGAGGTTTCATGCACAGTTCCTACCTTTCCCTTTTAGCATAAAGGAGTGCTGAGTTACTGGTTTATCATCAAGTAAATGTTGTATAAGAAAAGGCAACAGGACACAGTGTGTATTAAAAAAAAAAAAAAAAACACTAAATCACTGAATCATTACTTGTGCATTGAGTTTAATGTCATCTGTATTTTTACCTTCTATGGGATTAGAATTTACCTGAACTCATGCTATGCCCAACCATACCAGCAGTGTGTGGTAAAAATTCTTAGTGCCAATATGCATTTTCAGTACTTCACTATCTGTTCTGCTAGAGCCCAGTGAAGAAAAGTAAATGTGTCCTGTTTTCCACCTCTTTTACAGATCTATTCTTGTCTCTCTTTATCTTGTACGTATCATTAAATGTCTCACTACAGAATGTTCCTTCCTGTTAATCAAAAAAATCTGCATTATTTTTACTATGTTTCTTTCATTTAAAAAACTCAAGCTTTCTTCCCCCCCTCAATATTTGAATCAGATTGGGAAAATGTTCTCTGTTTCAGTAAGTACAATCTGTCTGTTCAACAATACTAGTGGTTGTTTACAATAGCACACAGCGTGATTGTTGTCTCTGCTTGCAGATTAGTTTTTGCCTCCTACTCAATAGCTTTTGAGTCAGGCTATTTTAAACCAGTAAATGGACTTTCTCTGAAAATAAGTTTAAAAGGATTTTGGATCTAGACATATTTTGTTTATAGCTGAAGAAGTAACTCATTCCAGATAGTATCAGAATGGTTTTTGGGTTTTACTTTGTCAGCTGTCTTGGTTGGTTGGTTTGTTCATACTTGCATTAATAAGATGGCTTCTGTTGCAAGTAAAAATGATAGCATGTGAATCTCCTTCCTTCCATGCATGTGAAAAGCCAAGTGCCATCCTTACGAAGCTTAATACATGGCAGTTTAGCTGAGGGATGTATGTTTCTGGCATGGGCATCGCCCTTACTGATAATACACTCTCTGGGGTAGAGTTTAGCAAACAGTCTGTGGATCACAGAGTAGGTGGGTTTGGAGGAACCCCTGGGGATTGTCTGGTCCAGCTCCCTGCTCAGGTGAGGTCACCTAGAGCCAGATGCCCAGCACTGTGTCCAGGAGAGTTTTGAATATCTGCAAGATAGATACTCCACAACCTCTCTGGGCAACCTGCTCCAGTGCTCTGTCATGCTTACAGTTGGAAGAGTTTTCTTGAGTTCAGGTAGAACTTCCAGTGTTTCAGGTTCTGCCTGTTGCTGCTTGTCTTGCTTCTGGGCACCACTGAGATGAGAACAATTAAGTTGAAATGGCAGCTGGCTGCTTCTCTCTCCTCAGTGCACATGGACTGCTAGAGAGTGTTCCTATTGCTCAGTCGGTATAAGCCTTTGTGTCTATTTATGTGGGCCATGATATCAAGTAACTTGTTCTTACCCTTAGGTGGAATAATTAAATTCACTTATGCTCTTCATATCTTAAAACAGCCCATTAGTAGCTGGGGTCTTTGTGGGAAAAGTCTTTTTTGGTTGGTTGATTTCTTTTTTTTTCTTTTTAATTTATTTTTGGAATCTCCATGATAAACCTGAGCTTATAAGTTTCACAGTCACTGAACCCTTGAGAAGCACTTCTGGGAGTGCAGCCTGCATAACCCTCAGACCTCTGTAGTGCTTGTGGCATTGCGTAGGCAGCTTGCATATCCTTCGTTCTGACTAATCAGGTGCTGGAGCGGCGTAGCTGTTGAACAGTCACAGGTAGACATGCTGATCTTCAGAATAACTACAAAGACAAAGATCTAATGCCAAAAAGAGTGATTTTTTTTTCCTTTCCTGTTTTTTTCCCTCTCTGCCTCCTTCTCCTTTTCTTTGCCTTTTAGATACCTTAACAATTCCCATTGGCAGCAACTAGTTGATACAGTGTGTCAGGCTAGGAGTTCTGAGACCCAGAATTGTTGAGTTTGCCTTGGTTATCAGCAACAGGGAAACAGTGGGAGTTTTCAAAAGTGCAATAATCCTATGTGCCAGGCCTCTGGTGTGCCAGCTTGTGAAACACTGTGCACTCTCCAATCACTGGGACCTGCAAGCATCAGACATCTGCAGATGGGAGAAAGATGTTTGGGTTGGCAGTGCTGGTGGGCATATGTGCATGAAGAAACCTGAAATTAAAATGAATGAAGTGCAGTAATCTTCTCATCTCTTATTTGAGCTTGCTTATTTCAAAGTGCTTAGGCATTAGTTTGGTTGTATTTCCTCAATAGTAGCATCCTCAGTGCTCAGTGCGTTCACAGCTTTCCATGCAAGGTATTCAGAAGCTTGACAGTTAAGAAACATGAAAACCATTCACTTTGTTTAAAATAAAATTAAAAAAAAATATATTAACATTCTCTCTGTTCTAGGCCTATGGTGGAAGTGGAAATTTCAGCTGGTCCTCTTCTAACCAGGCAGTTGCTACAGTGACAGTCAAAGGAGTAATGACAACTGGAAGTGACATTGGTGTCAGTGTCATTCAGGCAATTGATGTTCAGAATCCACTGCATTATGGAGAAATGAAGGTAAAACTTTGCATTCCTTGGTCACTCTTGAAGATAGCTTTTCAAAAACAGTGAAGAAGCTGAGCATCCCATAGGCCTTCCCCTTTGCAAAGTGTTGCCAAGCAATTTGCTTCTGCCCTGTGAGAGGGTAAGTGATCAGCTTCAGAGTTCATACTTACGGGGATTTGAGATCTCTACTGCATTGATTTTAGTCTCAGGTTTTCCCCCTCATTTTCTTGGCAACTCTTTTCCTGTGATGAAGATTTTGAGTGCAGGGAGGAAGCAGTCATTTGCTGTTGACTTAACCATCTAAGCAGACAAGCCAAACTAAAAAAAAAAAAAAAAAATATATATATATATATATATATATATATATAAGGAAGAGATGGGTGAAGGAACAGAAGCAGTTGACTTCCCCTTGATATAAAAATAGTGCAAGTTAACATGAAGGTGTAGTAAGGAAATTCCAGCCTAGAAAAGTAGTTAGAATCCTATACATACAACTTGATAAATCAAGGTCCCAAAGCTGACCAAGAAAAAGAGTCCTATAGGAATATTAGGAGAACACTAGGAATGAAAAAATCTATTTTGAGAAGAAGGATTTTGTCATCTCTATGCAAATCATATCCTATTCTTAGCATTTGGTCAAGGTGATCAGAGTGTAAGGTAAAATGAAGAAAATACAGGGGCAATGTATGTAATTACTCACAGAATGGTGTGTGCAAAAATATATGAAGAAGCTTCTCTGGTTAATACTTACTGTAAATCTACAATCCTAAATATTTTTCCCAAGAATGTTACTGATTTGGATTTTTTTTTCTAGGGACACAAATGATTTTCCTTAATGCAGTCATGCCAATGCTTATTCTCTCTGTCAAGCTTCTTAGAACTGCCAAACCAGTAACTTGGTAGAATGGAAACTAAAAGTATGTACTACTGTGTGCTGTATATTTACTACTGTGAAGTAGTGCTACTCTGCTACCTTCACAAAAAAGGTATTGGCACTAGTTGATCTGGCTAAATTCTAATTGTCTAGGTGCCCTTTGATCCAGAAATAATCTCTGCAAGTGTTGTGTTCAAGTAGTTATGCCTTGTTGCTTATGCTATTAGGATTGAAGGCCCAAATATAACCTGTCACTTACAAACTTGTTTAGTTTTAGATACGCTCACTGTGTTGAAGCAGTAGTGAGATACTTCTGTCTATCACATTTCTATGAAATGCAGCTTCTGCAGCAGTAGCACATCCTGAGTTCAGACATTTGAATCTATAATGCTGTGCCTTGCAAAGAACTAAGTACTGGAATGGAAATCTAACAGAGAAGAGAATTTTGCTCCTGACCTCAGTAAAAGTAAGCGAATGTACTAAGCCAATGTCATTAATCCAGAGTCCAGAGACAGTTTTTGTCTAAATGCATAGTCATAAATAAAACAGGCTTGATTATACCATGCAGATACTGCTGAGGCTGGCAAACAACCTCCATCTGGTTAAGGCTTTATAAAGATGGTGGTCTTGGTCTCTGAGGAAGCACAGCAGCTGATTTAAAAAGCAAGTCTTGCAAGCCTTGAGCAGCACACATTCCTTCCATGATGCATGCATGCATGCAGTTTAGTAGCTGGTGAGGAACAAACTGATACGTCAGCTGTACAAAACAAATCCTCGCTCTTAAGTTTTCGCCTGTGCAGCATAGCTGTAGTGGTTATATTGCACTTCTGTTGCACCAGAGTACCTTTTAGCAAAAGTTTTTTTAAGTTTGGTCAAGACTGCCAAGACTGTTAGTATGAGTGTTTTCGGAAAGATCTTTGTAACCAAGCTTTGCTTAGAACATCTATCAATGCTGTTTTCTAATAGGCAAATTAGCTTGTCCTTTTCTTCCCAGATTAATTATGTCAATTGCGTTTGAGACAGAAATCACACTTAAAATAAGTGTTCTGGTTGTTAAAACTTAAATGGAATCTAGTTTACAGACTTGATCTAAGATTGCTCCCTGAATAATCCAGGTTCTGGTGGTGCTGAGTTTTTTTTTTTTTTTTTTTTTTTTTTTTTTTTTACCAGTATGGCAGTTACACGTGTACTAGATTTAGGAGTGAAGATTTTTAATTAAAGCCTTTTATACTCAAGGTTAAAGATGGAAGAAAATATTTCTTTCCATGTGAGCTTTCAGAGCCATGTATTGCACAATCTGAATAGGTTATTTTTAAATGTCTTTATTCTTGTGTTAAGAATTGCATTCTTCTTGGCGTAACTCTGAAGACCAATTTATTGACTTCAGTAACCAGGTATTAGGAAAAGTTAACTGTGATTCACAAGGATTGCAATTTTAACACTGTACCATACAGTTCAACAATTTATCGTGAAGCTATTTGTACGTAGTTGAGAAGTTTTAGATACTGCACATGAAAAGCTTTGATCACAGCAATTATTATGCAGTGTGCAGTCCATTCTTTGATGTTATTGAAAAAGTAGCAAATCAGAATAACAAATAATATACTTAAGGCTTGTCCATTGATAGAATAGCTTCTAAGATCTATTTCTGGTGGTCTTATTTTTGTAAATAATCCTTTTGATTTCTAAAGTATTTCTGACATAAAGATTACTTGTGGAAGCAGAAGGCACTAAATGTGTTTACTTATTTTTGATCTCTGATACATTACTGGGCGGTAGGGGGGAGGATTTTGAATACCATTAAAAATGTCCTGCCAACAGAAATACAAGAAACAAGAGTTAAGCCTGTAAGAAAATCTTTGGGCTACACACCTGCTGCTATCAGCTGTGCAGACTGAAGGCTATGGGAGCCTTGCTGACTTTATCAAGTCTAGCTCAAACATTTACACTGTAGAACTCAAGTTCAGATACCAAGTCCAACCTAGCTGGTCATAGTGCCTCCTGGAGATACCATGCACTTTATTCCATGCTTTTAAAATCCTTGCAGCCAAAGTCAGATGGCAGAAAAGAGAATTAATACAACTAGTAGCAAAAGGATCACTAGGCTAATGTGAACTTGGACTGTTACAAGAGAAGAGGAGTAAAAAGATTGAGAAATCTTCCTGGCACCCTCTGATACCTTTGCATGTCAAGTGAATGCAGTAGCAATGTAGACAAGAACTGTTTTCAGCTGTCATAGGGAAGTTAGTTGTTGGGAGCTGTGTATACAAGGGTTAAGAGAAATGAGGAAACCATAATGAAGTCTTGTTTTCTGGCACCATTTTGTAGAGTGGTTTGTGCATCTCTGTCCTCTTGTTCCTTTGCTCCCTCAGGTGTATGTGACTGAACCTAGTGGGATGGAGTTCCTGCCGTGTCAGGTTGAAGCACGTGTTGGCCAAACACTGGACCTGCCCCTGCGTATTAACGGTCTAACGAATGTTGAAACGGGGGAGACGGTTCCACTGAGTGACTGCTCACACTTTGATTTAGTTGTGGAAGTAGAAAACCGTGGTGTATTTAGACCGCTTCAAGGTAATTTAACCCCTCCCAATTTTGAAAGTTAAATTAAAAAGTTAGTAAGTCACATATCCCCTTTCAATCACTGTCTTGACTGTTGTGCAGAGGTTTGCTAGAGAGACGTTTAACTTCTGCGGTGGGGGGTCAGAGTAGACAGGAAATGTTGTTTTGAGGATGTACTTACTTTTTATGCTTTGATATTTTTGATATTTTGAAGGACTCTGAAAGCCTTTTGACAATTAATAATTAGACCCTGAAGAATACATAGTCTCCCACATGCTTTTCTACTGCTGTAGTATTTTTAATGTGCTGCTATAACAAAGCTTATGGATTTCCTTCTCAGAGAGGTCCAGGTATATTGTATTTTGACGGTGAATTGGAGGATTTGCAAGCATACTAAAATTCATAACTGTTTAGCCCTACTTGCCCGACTGTACCTTTCAATTCCATAAAGACACTAGTCATTTGTCGCTTTCAAGGCGCTAAGAAGACCAGTTGCTTAAATTTTGGCAAAACTATGTCATTCTTAAGCTTACAGCTGTAAGAAGAGCATCTTGTCAGGTTTATTAAGAGTATGGAATATGCCTCCCCAGGCCTTGAGTTTGCCTTTAATGGCCAATGTACAGTTTGACATTAATGTCCAAGTGGACAATGACAATGAGCAATCTGCTTGTCCTCGTGTCTGCTGAATTAAGTATATTACTAAGATGTACCATTAGTTTTTCCAAGCGCCTCTTGTATGGAAACTCCTTCCTGTGCTGTTGAGGCAGTAAAACCAGTCTGCATTGTACCATCTGTGTGCCCGAGAGGCAAGAATTTTAAAATGTCACTACAGAACTAGCTGTTGTGGTGCTTTTTTAAAAAGGAAAGAAAAGTACATGAAGAAACAGAGAAATGATAGTACCTTTCCTTTGGCCAGTGAAAATTTGAGTTGAAGTCTATACTGTGCAGAAAAACTGGCTTAATTATAAGCCGTTTTCACTTTAAAACAGCAAGATAAAAGTACTCAATTAAGAAAATTAATGTAATTTGTACTTCAGAGATATGACTTATGTCCTGCTTAGGACATTGTGAAAATGAAGAAGTTTGTGAGACAGATACTTCAATAACTGATGGGTTTGATACAAAAGACAGCCAGCATTTTACCCATCTGGTTGGTGAGATATTCATACTTCTGGTAGAAATACTTCTGTGAAGAAAAGCCATCTAGAATTTTAATTAAAATAACTGGCCAGTTCACTCCAAAGGTGTGCTTTTTGGTTTTGTTTTTATTTTTTTTTCTTTTTTTCTTTTTTGACAGGGAGACTTAAGCCAACTGCTGATTTTTGTAGTGGAGTCAGAATGAAAGCTGAAACTCAAGGATACACAACACTTGTTGTTAGTTACACTCATGGTCATGTCCACCTCAGTGCTAGCATCACCATTGCTGCCTATCTACCGTTAAAAGTAAGTCTTTTTTGCTTTATGTAATTTCAAAAGAAGGCAGCTTTCTTAAAGTCTCTAAATGACAAATAGCAAGTTGATATTATGTAAATGAGGAACGGCTGCGAGAGCTGGGCCTCTTTAGCCTGGGGAAGAGCAGACTGAGGGGGGCTCTGATCAATGTGTACAAGTACCTGAAGGGAGGGTGTCAAGGGGACGGGGACAAACTCTTTTCAGTTATCCTGTGTGACAGGACAAGAGGCAATGGGCAGAAACTGAAGCACAGGAAGTTCCGCCTGACCGTGAGGGGGAATTTCTTCCCTGTGAGAGTGACAGAGCCCTGGCACAGGTTGCCCAGAGAGGTTGTGGAGTCTCCTTCTCTGGAGAGCATCTTTTCTGGATGGAGCACATATATTGGAGTTTTCCTGTGTAAATGTTGCAAGATATAACTATAGAGGAATATGTAAATTGGTAGTGAACTAACAGATTTTTTCGAGTTTTGAAAAAGAAAGAATTTCTTGGAGGTGGGGGTGATATGCTTTGCCATTTTTCAGATTATATGGCAAAGGAGTCACAATTGCTGTCATTGTAGGAACATGCAGGACGGGAATAGGAGTCAAACCTTTTCAGAGCGAACTGCAGAGGAGTGGGTATTTTGAGGGTGAAGGATAACAGCATTTGTCTGTAACACTGAGTTCTTTCTTGCTAATTTGCAGTAACCTGATTTCTGCAAGTTCTAATTCACTCATAGCCATCTTCCTTCTTTATAAAAAAACAAACAAACAAACAAAAAAACTGAAGTCTGGAGAAAGCTGGAAAATAACTTTGTATTACAAGAACACCTAGACAAACAGTTCGTGAAACTGAATTCTTCATGAATTGGGTATGCCCTGTTGTGCACAGCATAATTATTGAATTAGTAGGTTAGTCTTCATCAACTCTAAATGAGTTGAAAATGATGCGAGACTCAGTCTTTGCTTTTCAACTATTTTAAGTGATTCTGTGTAAATAGGAAAAATATATTTCACTGGTGGACAGTTTGAGTAAAAAAAAGTAGGAAAGAATGAATCTGAGTACAAGGTCAGTATGTGAAAATATAACAGTATGCTCATGTTACCCTCTATCTTTAGAGCTGAAGTACTGAATCAGTGAAGCCTATGTCAAATATGTTTGACCATAGGATTTCTCCTTCTCCCCTGTATGGAACAAAAGTTTATGTAAATCACACAAATGTGTGAGTGTAATGACTTGACTTTTTGAAAATGCTTTTCTGTCAAAGATCTTGAATCACAGAGAATGTCATATTTGGAAGATGCTGAGACATCCTGAGCAGTTTGTGTAATCTTTTCTACTATTGACAGCCAATGTGAAAAGGCTAAGTCCCTTTAATTAGGAATTATTCATGTATATGTTATCATTCACATTCCCTAACAAAGCCCCTTGAGACATTATAACGTTGCTTTTCATATATAAAATCAAATGCCTCTGGGGTACTTAACAGAGCCCATATGTATTAAGAAAGAGATTGGAACAGTGATTTCCAAATTTTCTTTTCCCTTCTATCAGTAGAATGAAGTGTTTGATCCTCAGAAATGGAGGACCTAGGCATTTTACAGTCAGACATCATCCAAACTGGAGTCAAAGAGCAGGAAAACACTCAAGACTAAATCTTGTAGTTTTCCAATGGGTTTTTACCCTTTACCTGAATTACTCCTTGGTAATACTTGTAACAAGGAGGAAAGAGGACCATTTATAGTCAGTTTTTCTCCTGCCAAGCACTTACAGAAAGAATTAACCATCCTTTATGCCAGTTACTACTACTTTCTTACCATATTCTGCAAAAATGGGGTGGTTGAACATTAGCAGCAAATGATTGTATATTAAAATGTCAAGTTAATATCTGTGGTGATTAACAGCACAGACAATCCTGGTGATGTATGTCAGAGTGGAATTTATGTAGAGGTCTGAAGTACAGCTTTAAGTCATATATAGAATATGTGCAGAACTGTTGGAGAGAGCACTGTCATGTGAAAGGATTTTAAGAAAAGAATAAAACTTGACTTCAGTCATTAGAGTACAGTCTATTTTAAAAATGTAGTAGAAAATTATCTCTGAGTATATTCAAAAGCATATATTCAATACCTTTTTCTTGCTGTAGTTTTTCATCGGAGATGGAATTAGAACGTACTAAATATTTTTCTTCAGATTCTTGCAGTCCATTGAATATAACTTGACAGATTGTTGCTTACAAAGTGCTATATGAAAAACAGTAAATAAATATAACTCTTAAACTAAGAAAGAGAAAGTTCTTTCATAAAGTTCAATCAAAATATGACATGTAAATACAATCATTAATTCATAATTTTTGTTCATTTCAGACTATTGATCCTCCATCTGTTGCTTTAGTGACTTTGGGTTCCTCTAAAGATATGTTATTTGAAGGTGGACCCAGACCATGGGTACAAGAGCCTTCAAAGTTCTTCAGGAACATCACTGCTGAGGACACACAAAGTGTTGGTCTCTCTTTATTTGGACTTCCTACATCTTGGAATACTATCCAGCATTGGGTTAGAGTATCTTGCAAAAACCTAGGAGAACAAGTAAGTGCCAGAAAATATTTACGTTGTCTTCCATCAAATACTGAGCTGAGGCAATTTGAGAACTTGCTTCAGACAGATTTATGATACCATATAGCTTTTAAATAATGAGTACTTTTTATAAAAAGCCAGTAAAGGACTTGGATAAGTATATTGTTTACACGTTTTATTCATTGTGATGCTTGTACAGGTTTTACGGGTAAGGATTTTATAAAATTATATTATGAAGTGGTTTATGATGGGCTTATTGCAGTACAAACCCACAGGAACCTTTGTGGAAGGTCATACAACAGAGACCTTAATAACTGCAGCTTACTTCAATTTGCATGAATAAGATCATTGCGGAAGGTTGCTGCAGAAGACTGACCCATCAGTCTGACCAGCTCCTCTGAACCAAGTTATGGCCCAATATAATTCTGTTGATTCAAATAAATGACAGCCATATGAGTATGCTAGCCTAATATCTAGGCGGCGTCTGAAAGTGGCTGCAGTCATATTTCACTTCATCTTGTTTCAGCCCCTTGCAGAAGTGATTTCTTCTGCTTACTGACCCTGGCCAGTTTATAAGCCGTTTAGTTTTGATTTTTAATGTTTTTCTCCCATAATTTTGGAAAGGCTGAGCATTTTCATGTGGCTGCCAAATTGACTCACGTCCTCAGTGGACGCTGCTATTTCTGTAAGTGCAAATCAGAAAGGAACAAGCATCTTGCTGTTGTCTCTGGCTCTGCATGCCTTGGCTGCTGTCCTCTGTACTGTACAGCACTGATCGTATCTGCATGGTTTTGGCTAGCGTTAGCACAACGATGGTTAAGACAAGTAACCAGAGCTACTAGAGCAGTAGTTTTTTGATAATGGTGTGGAACTATTCTTAAAATTTGTCTCCTTTCACAGCATCAATGAAGACGCACAAAGGTGTAAATCCACAAACAGCATATTTTTGCATGTTCATTCCAACACCAGAGTGTAACCGAGATGTGTGAAATGAATATGCTTGAACTCAGTCTTTTTCTCTTCTCACTTTCCTGTTTTCCTAATTGTACAGGTTATTGCCTTAACAGTTGGAAACAATCCCACAATTACCAATCCTTTCCCAGCAGTTGAGCCTGCTGTTGTGAAGTTTATTTGTGCTGTCCCTTCGCGACTCACTCTGACTCCTGTTTATGCAAGTCCTCAGATTGATCTCTCATGTCCTTTGCTGCAACAAAACAAACAAGTGGTAAGTCTGAGAAAACAGTGACAGGAGAACAATGTTCTTATAACTTGCCATCAGTGTTTGGACTGTTGCACAAAAATACCACTGAACAGCTGATTTGAAGGCTGCAAGAGTAGCAGTAGCTCCAGCATTGTGGATGGCACTAGTACCACACACTATCTATTGCTCTCTACTTCTGCAGAGAGCAGTCAGCATGAGATTCCTACAGTGATCATTCAAGAGCATGCTTATAAAAGGGGCCATATCAGAAAATAAGAGCGTATACAAAAGCGTAGGGGTTGTGGCTTTTGACAGAAAAGTCCTCCTGTGAGGAGACCTTTCTGTGTTTTCTGAAACAGCAGGAAAAGCAAAAAGGGGGAGAAGAAGGAAAATGGCACAAACTTTAGAAAAGCACACACGCAACTTTAAAGTGTTTCTGGCAACTGTTTCTAAGGAAGGTCCTTATACCCTTCTTATACTATTCCACTCTAACTATTCTACTGAGTATATAGATTTTACTATGCAGTTGCTATCACGAGTGTACATTTGTGTGTGTCTTGTTTGTACAGGAGCAAAGCAGATGTGAAGCAGTCTTATAGCTGGGGAGTTTTGTTTAGTGACACCGGGTGCATTCAGCTTTGCAAATCTAGGTCCCAATAGCTGGGTGATGCATGTGTGTAGGTTATCAAGCATAAAGAACATAACTGTCCTCTGCATCGAAATCACTGCATTTGTATCTTGTCTACTGAGTAAACACTGTATTTGTCATGTTAATATCACCAGTCGTATATACAAGAAGTTCTAGTTTCATAAAACTGCAGCTGAGATTGACTTCATGAATCTAACTATACATTTAATAAGGTGATGGGAAGGAGACTACTGTAAATTATAAGTCATTCTTGAGTTCGACTGTCTTTCTAGTTCTATATGCGTTAGACTTAATTTCACTACATCAGTAATGAAATATGCACTACTATCACTAATACTCATCACAGGATATGTGTTAGACTTCTGATATGTATCTTCTGGGTAACAGCAGTATTTTTTTTTTTAATTTGCTTGAACTCCAAAGGCTACTCAGGCTGTTTATGTATTTTATTTTTGTTTGTTTGGTAATGAGTTGCACTAAAACAAAAGATCCAATAAAAAACCCTCTGAGTTGAGGTATAACATAATGACTCCATTTATGACTCACTTTAATGGACATTTCTTGTATAATGGATCTTTTAACAGATCTCAAGGAACTCAGAATATACCTTTTTTACTTTAATGATTAAAAATACTCTTGCGTCTGTGCAGTTCAAAATATTTACTCCCTTTTCAGGTTCCTGTTTCAAATTATCGCAATCCAGTATTGGACTTGGCTGCGTATGACCAACAGGGCAGTAAATTTGATAATTTCAGTTCTCTTAATGTTATCTGGGAATCAACAAAAATGTCCTTAGCTAATATTGAGCCTGATATGCCAATGGAGCTGACCCTGAAGGAAGATGCAAGCGGTCAAAAGAAAATGCACGGTACGAATCAGTTTAAATGAGCATGTCATCCTTTGAAGAACGCATGAATTAATCTTGCTTAAAAAAAAATTTCTCAGCTTGTTTGAGAACAAAAATGACAATTACTGTGATCTGTGAAATAGTCATACTGCAGCTTATCCTCAGCACACATTTTAAGTGTGTTTTTTTTTTTTAAAAAAAAAAAAAGTCTAGAATGATAGTGAAAGATATTAACAGTGTATGTTTTATCTTTTTCTTCCCCACAATTAGATTCATTTGACTTTCTTTTGTTCCAGGCTTGCAAACTGTTTTAGTTCATCATGAATCTGGAACCACTGCAATCTCTGTAACTGCAACAGGATACCAACAATCTCATCTTAAGGCAGCTAAAGTGAAAATACCGGTACTCCAAACTTGGGATATTTTTTGTCTGTATTTCCCCACAATGCTTAGTGTTTAGTGTTCCTATATATGTGTTTGTATGTATATATTTCCTCAATGATGCATGCATGATACATAATAATCTAAAAATAAGGTGATTGATTAGATACTTCCGAAGACAGGTTCTTATCACTGCATTTTTATAACTTTTTTGGGGGAACCATCTGGGTAAAGAGATTATAAAGAATTGTTTTCCTTAATTCTGTTTTAAGGTTTTTTTTGTTTGTTTGTTTGTTTTTGTTTGTTTGTTTTTAATGATTTGGTGAAGCTCTATTGCTTGTTCTTCACTAAGGCATCCATGTGCTCATTGCAGCTGTCAGTGGGGAAAGCAAGTATATTTGTGATTTCTACTGCAAAACAGTAGTGGTTCTGCATAAGCAAAGCAAAAGCTGACTGATATCATCAGACCATATGGGAAACCTGGGTTCTGATTAATTCTCTTGTACTTTGGCTTTACTTCTGTCTTAAGAGCAAACCTTAGAGTTAGAGGTAAGAGTACTCTTAATTCAGAGTGGATAACAAATGGACACTAGCAATGTGAAATACCCTGTGACTCAGTGTTTTGTTGCTGTGGCCTGGGTTTGGCATCTGGATATGAAATTTCTATTGCTGTTTGGTTCTTGGCTTTTCAGTGAGGTTTCCCCATCTGCTTCTGTTGGCAAGCACAGTGCAGATGCATGGCTGCTGAAGACTTTGACTATATCTCAGTGACAATTACTACAGTAGAGATCCAGTCCTTTACACTCCAAACTATTAGGTGGTTCTTTTCTTTCTTTTTTTTTTTCCCCTCTTGAGTTGTAGTAAGAGCATTTGATGTCCTGCTGTGTTTTGTTGTTCACTGTGTTCTACCTTATTAAAACAATATTCAATATTCTCTCACGCATTTAGAAGTAGCTAGAATAGTGAATTCTCTAAACTTTGCCTCCTGAGTTCAGAGAAATATGTTGTATTTCACTGTGAGCATCACACATGCAATGTTGCCCTAGAGGTCTCTTAAGTCCTAGTCTTGGAAGGAATCTCTTAATTGAAGAAGAGTAGCTAGAGATGCTGCTTTTGCTACAAAGGCTTATGTAGTGTTTGTTTAAACTGGATAATTTGCCTGTTTTTACAAATACATTAGAAGCAGTCTGCTGTACTCAGCTTTCAAACTTGTCCATACTTCTCTTTTACAAACAAAAACTCAAAAATCCAATTGATGGTATATTAAGATGTCTTGATCACTGTTTCCTGTTTAAGTGGAGCATCCTATTATGTCATTAGAAAAGTTTACATCCTTTCTACATCACGGAAATTTTGCTAATTAAGTGAAATGGGTACATAATACAAACTTCCTCTAAAAAGCCCTATTTAAGGTAATGTTATTAGGAGTAAGGAATTAGGCTTACATCTGGTCTAGTGCTTGTGTACTTACGTGTAAGGAAGAACAACTTTTGATGGCCTTTTAGGAGGAATCCTAAAAAGATGATATTGAAGTGGGAGAAAATATTCTGTCTCCTCTGCCTTGTCATTCTGCAAGAACTTATAACATGTCATGAGTTAATGGACTACCCATGTATGTTAGACTTGGTTAATTAATACTGGCAAATCTTTAATGTGGAGGTCTGTGTTCTTTGGCTTAGACATTATGCAGAATATGGCAGCATGTCCTATATATAACCATGCATGCAGAAATGAGAGAGCAGCTAAGCCAATTACATGATTTTCGTGGATGTTTTATTAACTTAAACGTTTTCTCAGACAGTGGCTATTTGCTCATCTTCTTTACCTGTCTTTCCATATACAGAAGATTTGCACTGTTTTCTGACTTTGAATGCTTGGTGTTACAGATGGTCAATAGAACTGTTTCTTTCAGTATGAACCTCTGCTACCAGTGTCTGCCTCTATTGAACTAATACTAGTAGAAGATGTGAAAGTGAGCCCGACAGACGTCTCCATTTACAATCATCCTGAGATCCAGGTAATAAATTCTAGTGCTACTTATTTCACTGGGGGAGGATGATGTTATGAATTATAATATGGGTAAAGATACCAGTTTTATTAAAGTTCTAGAAAGATACAATCTTACTGTATGCTGTTCTGTTTTTCAGGCAGAATTGTTCATCAGAGAAGGTTCTGGATATTTTTTCATTAACACAAGTGTTGCAAATATTGTAAGAGTGGCTCATGAAGAAACTCAAGGTATTGCTCTGGTGAGTGAAGTAATTTTATTATTCTTAGTGATCTGAATATGTGATTACTTCTGTTGTGTGTCGCTTTTGGTACTGGAAGGAGTAACTTTTTCCTGAATTCAAGCTCATGCTTCCACAGTGTGCAGCCTCTAGCCTATAGTGAAGAGGTTTCAGTCATTCAACATAACTACAGCTCTCCTAGAAAACTCATAAAGCCTATTTGACACTTATATTAAGATATTGATTTTATTTTTTCATGTTTACCCCATTTAATTTCTTTATTGGCCTGTTAGTGGAGGTGTGAGAAAGTACATGCTTTATGTTTTGATTTTTAATGTCTCAGATTTTTATTTAATCTGAGAATAAAGAATAATTAACTATAGTGCTATATTACAATGGTCTAACTGTATGCTTTAGAGCGGGAGGAAGACTTGGGGAAGAAAAAACAACGATCACAGCAATAAAGTTAGCTGGATGAGAGACATGTGCTGTGTTTCAGTACACTGGCAATCTACATCGTTTAAAACTGTCGGTCTGTTTCAGCTATCTTTGCTGTTCTATACTGATATAAAAACTTCATTTTATATGCTTATTATTGCAGCTTAAAAAAACCGGTAAGTTCAGCCATAACGAGAAATGTATATTTGAGTCCCTTATCAGGAGTTCTTATTGACCTACATACTTGTATGAAGTACAGTATGTCTCTCGCTGCATCTGCTGCTCTGGTGAATTAAATTTGATTTACAAGGCAGATAGCATGTGTATTTGGCAGTTGTCAAGAAATAATTAACTGTATTTTCTATCTTAATGCCTTATATGAGGACAGGAGTCAGATTTCTGGGAGAATACAGACAGACTCGTAATCAAAAAAATATACCTTAATAAGAATTTGATCACAAATACTGCATAATGGTAATGAGAATTATAAAATTGAGATGTCTATCTGAAAGTGGGATTAGCATCTGTAAACCAAAGTTGTATACATTTTAACTGTGAACTTTGTTTTAAATAAGACCAAATCATTGTGTATTTTGTGAATTCAGAGATGCTGAGGGGATTTTTCTCTCAATAAAAAGATAAATTTGGATGGGATCTGTACATTTGGCAATTACCTGTCATTAACATTTGAGTTCTTTTTGTATCATATAGTTTTGCAAGCTCTACTCAAATAGAGATCTCACAAAAGTAAGGTCAATGAGCTAGTGTAACAGAGCAGGGACTTTGTGTTTGCAGCGTGCTACCCATTTGATTTATATAATTCTGTATCTTTCACAGAACGAAATGGTGTTTATGCACAAAAGTTTTAATGGAAGGTAGCTGTGCTGTGTTTTGAAGCAGTGTGTCTCATATTCTGTTACAAATGCTACTTTACCATTACCACACTGTATAGCTATCACTCTACAATATCATTGTTGGTGGTGGTTTTCCAATACATGTGGCTGGAGAGGCAATAACTGAACTTGAGCATGTTTGCCTGTCGCTTTAAAGCTTCATGCTTGTCTCTAGTATGACAGTTTCAAATATTGGAAACCATTTCACTACAGTCATGAAATGTTCATATACCCTATATTTAAAGGATAAAAGCTAGTAACAAATTGTTCTTTTTCCTATTATAATATTTTTAGTAAAATAATCCTGATGTCATAAACACAAAATGACTAAAGATGTGACAGAATTATTCAGGAGTTTTATGCAAAAGAGGAATTGATTTCCTCAGTGGTATTGGAATCTTTGTTGTGTGTCAGCACTGCTGAAATCTTAATTCTTCCGTTTTCCTGCTGAGTCAGGATATTTTGCCACCAGTATTTCATCCTAATATTGAAAATAAGTATCTGTTAAAGAGTTGGGTTCATCTTCCTGTAATGTTCCGCCTCCCCTCTCAATAGAAAAGACAATTAAACTCGAGCTATGCTTGACCTCATCTAGGCCCAGGGTATGAGATGTTCTATAACAAACAATGATACAAGTATATACTTGTATTGCTGGGATCGTTAAACACGGATTGGAAGTCACTTAAGCTATTTTGAAGGGTATTCTTTTACATGTACAGATGAACTTCACAAAATAAATTGGTTGTTAATTAATGATGATGAAGGTGGGGATGTTTTTTCATTTATTGAAGTATGGAAAGAAGTATTGGTGAAAACATTTTGACTCTAGCTGTAGGAAGTGAAGGATGGGAATATATTCAGAGACTGAGTCAGTTTAGAGAGATAAGGGGAAAATAGATGGGCTTATTTTTGAACATTGTACACTGTCTCAGTTCATAACAGTTCTTCAATCACATCTCCCTCATGGATGTAGCATTGCTTTAACTGATGTACACATGGTAATTCTGGAGCAGAACAGTGAACTGAAGCAGTGCAGCAGTGTAGGGAAGACTGGTTTTATGAAGTACCTGCCAGATTTAAGGGGGTGGGGGGAAAGGAAAGGAAAGAAAATGTACTTTTATATGTTGAAAAAGCATTTTCAAAAAACTATTTTAAAAGTATATCATCAGTCCTGTGTGCTGTGCTTGAGTTAAGTATCAATATCACTTACAGATATGGAGGAAAAGAAGGTGATCAGGAGTAGCCAGCATGGATTCACCAAGGTGAAATCCTGCTTAACCAATCTGGTAGCCTTCTCTGCTGGAATGACTGGCTGGGTAGATGAGGGGAGAGCAGTGGACGTTGTGTACCTTGACTTCAGCAAGGCTTTTGACACTGTCTCTGATAAAATCCTCCTAGATAAGCTCTGGAAGTGTGGGTTAGAAGAGTGGACAGTGAGGTGGATTGAGAACTGGCTGAAAGGCAGAGCTCAGAGGGTCGTCATCAGTGGCGTGGAGTCTAGTTGGAGGCCTGTGGCTAGTGGCGTCCCCCAGGGCTCAGTACTGGGTCCCATTCCTGTTCAGCTTCTATATCAATGACCTGGATGAGGGGACAGAGTGCCTCCTCAGCAAGTTTGCTGACACCAAGCTGGGAGGAGTGGCTGATACACCTGAGGGCCGTGCTGCCATTCAGAGAGACCTGGCCAGGCAGGAGAGCTGGGCAGAGAGGAACCTCCGGAGGTTCAGTGAGGGCAAGGGCAGAGTCCTGCACCTAGGGAGAAATAACCCTAGGTACCAGTACAAGCTGGGGGCTGACCTCCTGGAGAGCAGCTCTGCAGAGAAGGACCTGGGAGTGCTGGTGGCTGACAAGCTGACCATGAGCCAGCAAGGTGCCCTTGTGGCCAGGAAGGCCAAGGGTATCCTGGGGTGCATTAGGCAGAGTGTTGCCAGCAGGTCAAGGGAGGTGATCCTGCCCCTCTCCTCAGCCCTGGGGAGGCCTCATCTCGAGTCCTGTGTCCAGTTTTGGGCTCCCCAGTACAAGAGACACATGGAGCTACTGGAGGCTACTGGAGAGAGTCCAGCGTAGGGCTACGAGGATGATCGGAGGGCTGGAGCATCTGCCCTGTGAGGAACGGCAGCGAGAGCTGGGGAAGAGCAGATTGAGGGGGGCTCTGATCAATGTGTATAAGTACCTGAAGGGAGGGTGTCAAGGGGATGGGGACAAACTCTTTTCGGTTGTCTCGTGTGACAAGACAAGAGGCAATGGGCAGAAACTGAAGCACAGGAAGCTCTGCCTGACCGTGAGGGGGAATTTCTTCCCTGTGGGAGTGACGGAGCACTGGCACAGGCTGCCCAGAGAGGCTGTGGAGTCTCCTTCTCTGGAAATACTCAAGGCCTGCATGGATGCAACCCTGTCTACCATGCTCGAGGTGACCCTGCTGAGCAGGGGGTTTGGACTAGATGATCTCCAGAGGTCCCTGCCAGCCTTACTGATTCTATGATTCTATGACTCTGTGGAAGCCAGCAGAATGATCTTTGTAGAAAAATAGCAGACTCCAGTGTTAAGTACCAGAATGTCATGCCAGGTATCTGCGGATAGTTTAGGTGTGATAGTAAACTGTTCTGAGAAACCAAATCCAAGGTATTTCATGCAGTGATTCTCAGACTGTTTACTGGTATCCTTATGGATACCTCCTGTATCTTCTACTTGATTTTTGGCTTATCATTTTATCTACATATGGGTCATGGTATGGGAGAAGAAGAAATATTGGGAGTGAAGTGAAATGCAACCCAGACTGGGGAGCTGCTGGACACTTAACAGGAGACGGAAACAGAAGAAGTATCTGGGACAGTAACAGTTCTCGTTCTTGCTGTCAAGGCTGTGCTTGCTTTCCCATCTTGCCCCCCCCTGCTCTGTTAGCTTCTTTTTCCCTTCTGCCAGCCCAAACTGTGGCCCTCGTCACCATGGCCATGCTTTTCCTCCCGGCCACGTTCCTCCTTAGCTTCCTGTGGGCATATGTTAATTTATGGCCCCATTATACAGATTAGGCTCCCACTTTGGGCACCACCGCTCTTCTGAAAGCTGACTATTCATTCAGGTTAAAAGCACTGACTGTAAAACTACAGAACCTTCAGGAAGCAATACCAGTGCTTTAAAGGCCTAGTCTCTGTCCCTGATCTTTTTTATTATTGTTTTGTTTTTTGTTCTAACAAGAAAAGTTTCATTGCTCCAAATGATTTGATGTTTGTTTTTATCCTTCTGATGGCAGAAGAATAACAGGATGCCAGACTGCTTCCAGATTAAGATGTGTTAATTCAATTGCTGTCCAGAGGCCATTTACACTAAGTGAATGAAAGATTTTACACTAGCTCAATCATGTGATATTGTTTAAATATATTTTACATCTTTACTTTTGCTTTAGTGTAAGAATCATCTGTGTCTGAAGCTCAGAGACTCCTGAATTCAACTATTTCTGCCCTAAAAGGAAATAAGTTTTCTCCTGTGGATGATATGCAAATGAAAAATGATGTAACAATTTTCTTTTGGCAATTAGGTGCATCCTTTGCTTCCAGGATCAGTGACCATAATGATTCATGACCTGTGTTTGGCTTTCCCTGCACCAGCTAAAGCTGAAATTTATGTCTCTGATATACAGGAACTGTACATCCGAGTTGTTGACAAGGTTAGTGCCTTTTGAACCAGTGCTATTGGCTGACACAGACTGCCCTGATTTCCTGTGCTGATGATGAATATGAAGCTGAGACACACATGAGCAAACTCTGGGTAGTGCTCAGGGCCCTCCACTACTGCCGTGACCTTAGAGAAACAGTTGGTCTCCCTGTGCCGATGATGTTCTCCCAAACTTACCTGTTCAGGTTATAAGCAATTCAGAGTATAAGCTGTCTCTTACTTAGTGTTCAGCGTGGCAGTGATTTTAACTTTCGCCTTTATACCACAATGTAATGTAGCTAATGTGCAAACTAATTTGCATTTCCTGTTGTTTAAAGTACATAAAAATGATTCCTTTTAATTCCTTTTAGAGTAAGTTTCCCCCTTCTCCTCCCCCCCAGGGTCACTTTCCATGATTTAAAAACAAAAAAGAAATCCACCTCATTTTACTTGCAAACTTGAGTGCATCTTATACAAAGTAGATGTTGATGTTCTGGATGTTCTGCCACCTGAAACATCTGAATTCATTTATGTAATTTGACACTGGCTGTAGCTAGCTGGGATTATCCTTTAAAATCAGTGCTAATCTAACCTTAGGGCCTTATCTTTAATATGCTACTGAAACTGTAATACAAAATAAAAGTATTTATGCTAATAAATAAGAAAGAGGTTTTTTAATAGTTTAAATGAAAAATCGCTGTATGTGACTATTTCAGGTGGAGATCGGAAAAACTGTTAAAGCATATGTCAGAGTTGTGGATGACTCTAAGAAACCTTTTCTGGCAAAATACTTTGCTGTCATGGATCTAAAACTAAGGGCAGCATCTCAAATTGTTTCACTTGTGTAAGTTAATGGATTTTTTTTATTAATCTGTAAATGTGCTTATAGACAGAATAAGCAAAAATGTGAGTAAAGGTACTGGCTTGGAGAGATGGTAATATGTGAATGATTTTTTTTTTCTTTGATAATGCAGTTAATTTTAAGTTTGTTTTTTGTTTGTTTGTTTTCTATGGAGAGCTTCAGAGTTCTAATTACCAGTTAAATGACTTAATTATTTGTAGGGAAAACTACCTAGGCGAGGCCTTTAAGTCTTGTCGACTCTGACCGAGAGCGTACTAATACACCACAATATTTCACTGAGCCTTAAGCAGTAACTTTGCAAATGATGCCACATGAATAATCTGTTTGTGGAGACATGTCTGATGTTATCAAGCTTATTCTGTCTGTTACTTAACCTTTTAGAAACAGGTAGGCTAAATTACGCTGAAGCTTTTTATTTTCCAAGCTTTAAACATCATGATTAAAATCATAGAAACAGAGAGGATTTTCTTTGAACTGACAGTTTCCAGAGTGGAGATGCTAAGTAATATTTTACTTTGTATGAGGAAGGATGTGTTTGTTTTTGTGTATGTGTTATGCAGTACCACTTGACTATATTTACACCAGTCCATTAAATAGTGTCAGGATATGTGCTTGAGGTTTGTCCAACTGTCATCCATTCTGGATAAATTGTTTGTGGGCTCTCTGGGAGAGGTTTGGTCCATACTGGCCAGACTCTTCTTTAGTATTTCATTTCAAGATGAGATACAGGCTACAAAGAACCATTTCGTGATATTTAGTGTTGGACTGGGATAGCTACAATTATTTTAAGATTTATTCATTTAGCAGTTGTTATGATGAAACTGCTTTTTGTTAAGTTCTTCACATTCATTATTCACTTAATTTACTCAACTAACTTTCCTAATTCAATGCATTTCTTTGCTGCAGCCCACTCAGTGAAGCTCTCGATGACCACACTGCTGCTTTTCTGGTGCATGGAATGGCCATAGGTCAGACTAGTCTTATGGCAACTGTTGCTGACAAAAGAGGACAAAGAATCAACTCTGCTCCACAACAGATTGAAGTAAATAATTTCAGATAAAATACGCATATGAAGAAAATGTATGTTATGGTAGTATAGCAATAGTATGGAAGTGTAATTTGCTGTAATGATCCGTTTCCTGCTTCTGTCCAGAAGTTTACCCAAACGCTAATCCACTTCAGATTTCATGGTGCTCCGCAACTGCAGGTGGTGAGAATAGTTTCTGCAGGCTCAATTTACTGTAATTAAGCAAATGAAGACTTAATTTTATATTTGCATATACTGCTGTATGACATAACTGATCTAACTGAAGAAATAGCATGAACACAAGTATCCGTATTTCCATTTTTAGGTCTTTCCTCCATTTAGACTACTGCCAAGGAAAGTCACCCTAATTATAGGGGCAATGATTCAGGTAAAGTATCTTACTTCTCCCCTCCCCCCTTATAAGTCCTATTTTAAAATAAATGTATACGATTTTATTCTTCAGGAATATATATTCAACTTAACAACTTAGCTACATTTATATTGATTCATTCTTCCCAAGAACAGAACAGTTTCATACTTGAATTACCTTTCATTTTACTGTGTTGTGAGACCAAAGGTTCTGAATTTGTGTCCAGTGAGTGTCAGCTCTTCCATTGGAAATACTAGCATTCAATAGATCAGGTAAATAAAACTAGGCATAGTGGGCTAGTTATACAAACTAAAAATGGAACAGAGCTACACAACTTGTGGCAAAGAGAAAGCAAAGTAAATTTTTCTTAAACTCTCCGGGCTAGACATAACATCAACCTGTTACACTCCACAAAGCTTACACTCTGCTTTTGTAATTAACTTCACGTACTTCCCAGTCCCTTTTCATGGATGGACCAGTGTGCTGGGGAAGTAAGGTTTGAGATACTCTGGAATTTACAGACACCCCTTCCTTACTGAAGACATGGTAGTAATGCTGAGCAAAGAATGGTGCGCACTGTAACGGTGACCAGAACAAGTATCTGATCAGTAAATTTAATTGTTCTCTGTGCTATTAATTATAGATCACTTCAGAAGGAGGCCCTCAACCTCAGTCCAACATAATTTTCTCCATCAGTGATGAGAAGATTGCATCAGTGAACAGCACTGGACTCATCAGAGGAGTGGCAATTGGGAATGGGACAGTAACAGGACTGGTGCAGGCTGTTGATGCAGAGACAGGAAAGCTTGTTGTGGTGTCTCAGGTAATTTTTTATGATACTGTTTGGAGCTGTAAGAGTCTCCATTGAACTCATAGGCTTGGTTCAAAAAGGATGAATAATCTTTTCAAAAGAGCATTTCATCTTGTGCACTTTACTGGTTTCCCTAGTGTGATGGAAGACTATTGTTGCTTACTTCTGGGTCTGCATTTGCTGATAAAGCACTGTGTCTTGCTATACCTTAAGACTAAGCTCCACTGGTAACTGATAATTTTCTGAACAATTTGTTATCTTTAGACTTGATTAGTACATCTTCTAGAGAAGCCTTACTAAAGCAGCAGGGTGTTGTCTGTATCTGCACTGCCTTACACTTAGTAGCCTCAGTGGATGTTAGAAGCTGACCGTTTCCCAAGAAACGTATAGTCTCCTAAGTTACAGGCAAGCTCTGGAGAGTATTACTACTCTGTGTTGTTGTCTGCACCTATCTAAAAAGTTCAAGCAGAAAATCCCTGAAATCCACCTCAGTCTGTATCCATAGAATTTCCTACTAGTAGAGTGTTTGAGAGCTATGGAGCAGACCTGTAGGAAGTGCAAATTACTGGGACTTGCGTGAGACTCAGAACAACAGAATCTGGGCCAAAGCTCTTTGTTTAAAGTCAAGAAAAAGGACAGCTATTGCCCACCACAGAGCTCTGCTGCTTAAATGATGATGACAGAAGATAAATTGTATTTAAATTAAAAAAAAAAAAAAAAAAAAAAAAAAAAAGCTAAACCTACTGCACAATGAAGGCTAGGTCTGACTTCCCCTCAGCAATATATGTTGCCCCCTTTACCAATTACTGTTCTCATTTCCTTCTAATGCTCTTGATGTCTTCCTTTACACTCTGGAATTATTTATTCCTCTTTTCTTGGAGACCCTATGATCTTGTTCCCTGCTTTCACCCCTCAGCTCCATCATTCATCATGTCAGTAATTTTGAGCAGAGCTGTTGTGGCATTTTTAGGCATAGACATTGCCTGTGACTTTATGAAGAAGTTAATTATTTTATGGTTCAGTGTTTACAGTCCTACTGAATTACATCCATCTGTATTTTTCTGTGATAAGTCACATGCAAATCACATGACAAAGTAGTGATTAGTTAATGACAGAATAACAAATAGATTCTGAAAGCAATACCTGGTTCACATTTAACATATGCTTACAATGTCTTCCTTCCACCCTTTTTAGGACAAAGTGCAAGTTGAAGTAGTACAGCTGACAGCTGTTAGAATTCGTGCACCAATTACACGAATGAAAACCGGTACACAGGTTGGTTGATTTGTGACTACCTTTCATTGCCTTAAAATTCTGACCTGCAAGTTGTGACCATTCCTATTGCATCTTCTGATGATAATACCACCCCAGTTGGCAGATATCCCAGCCTGAGGGGCTGCAAGGATGAATGTGCTTTCAGTGGAGAAGCTCTCAGTTGGACATATTGAGGAAAACTGAAATCAGGACAAGTTTACGTTGTATATCAGACTGATTTTTCAGAAATTCAAGACCTGCTGAAGAAGCACGTTTGTATGACCAGCAAGGAATCTTTAAAAGTGAAAAAAGCTTCTCTCACCTTCATTCCATTTTCAGTGGATGCTTTCCTCCTTTGTGTGTTAAAAATCTACAAATTTTTGCTATATCCAGCATAGTTATTATTCAAATTATCTTTCACAAAGTTGTTTTCAGAGCCTATATTTCCCCTATGAGTTATTCCCTTTTTATCTGGAGGCTTCTTCAGATGGCTGGTGATTCTAGCTGTAATCTCAGGTGAATGAATTGCATCAGGGAGAGAAGAAAAACAAAACCCTGTTCTGCGCCCTTATATTACATTGTTTGAGGGATGGTGGGGAAATTGATGTCCAAGGAGTTAATGAGGGAGATCATCTAGGAAAAGACATAGAAAATATAAAAACATGTAACATAACTGAGGTGAGCTTGGTACTACTTGCCAAACATCATTTGGTACTACAAATGGATAAATGGATTATTGAACAAATAATTTTCTTGATGAAAATTGGCACTTGTTTTTTGAGCGTGTAGCAGCTGGGAATGAATCAAAATTTACTTTACATTAAATGATGCTTATTTGAGTCTTCTGTCTGGTATACCTCTGCAAAATATACAGTAGTCAAGCCATTTTCTTCATAAGAAGTACTTCTTATAAGAAGTACTGTCTCTTGATTAGTAATTTTTTCCAATTGTCTCGCTGAAATAAATGTAATTATATTTTCTCTGTGAGCATTTGACTAGTACATGTCCCAGAATTACCTAATAAAGTTGTATTCTCTTTTTCCAGATGCCAGTTTATGTGATGGGCATCACCAGTAGTCAGACTCCTTTTTCATTTGGCAATGCAGTACCAGGATTAACATTTCACTGGTCTGTCACAAAGAGAGATACTTTGGATATCAAGACAAGACACAATGAGGTAAATGCTTTGTTTGTATACCCCAGGAAAAGGAAGCTGCTGCATAATGGGAATTGAGAAAGCAGTGTTGCTTCCACTTACTCAAATTCCAAGAACTGCTGTTGATGTTGGGTGTGGCATTTCCTCCCTATCAATTCTAACTCTTTCTGTGAGCAAAATTTTGATTGTTTTCTCCTGTCCAAGGCTTCTTTTCAACTTCCGGCAAAATATAACTTTGCAATGGATGTTTATGGCAGAGTAAAGGGAAGAACAGGCTTGAAAGTTGTTGTGAAGGCCCTTGATCCTGCAGCTGACCAGTTTTACAACATGGCAAGAGAACTATCAGACGAAATCCAAATTCAGGTATAGTAGTGTTCTTCACATGTCATTTTAAGTATTGGTTTCAGAGCTGAATTAAAGTCTGTAGAGCAAGGATTTGAAATGGAAAGGTGGTGTCCTGGTTTTGATCCATATTGTTGCATTACTACTCTTGTTAGTATACTGTTTTTCCCACTATTTGGAGACCTTCAAGATCCCCAAGTGTTGGCAAGTTTTGCCACTGAACAGCCACACACTGATGTGGCATCTGAATGAACATTCAGCAGTTAGTTTTTGGTGTAGACCACGCCTTCTGAGATTGAAATGACTTGTGAGGTGCTGCAGGTGAGCACTTAAAGCTATTCAAGAACCTTGGTGCTGCAGTTCTCCCTGCATTTTTAATAGTACTTGTATCCAAGGCTCATTTTATGCATCTGTGTGTGTGTGTTAGTTTGGATCAGCGGTTAGCTACTGAAATGCATCTCTTGATTTACATTATGTTTGTTTATAGTTTTATTAGTTTTATTTGGACTAGAGTGGGTTTTTTTTTTTTTTTTTGAAAGTGAAATAAATGGAATATAAATCCTTGCTGCACACAGTAGTAAGCAAAAGTGGCTTTTATTTTCCAGGTATTTGAAAAACTTCACCTAGTCACTCCAGAAGTAGAAGCAGAGCAGATCTTAATGTCACCAAATTCCTTTATTAAAATTCAGACAAACAGGTGAGTGATAACTTTTCATACTGTGATTTGCTTCGGCTGTTTATTGAAACTGTAAAGCATAATTCTATGCTTAAAACAACTTATATTGTTTCAGTCTGTTTAAAAGACTATCGCAGAACAGTCAGTGCACAACTTATCATGTGATTAGCAGTATCTTATCCGTACGCGTAGTCTATGACAAATTTTGTGCTGGTTACAAGATGCAGTAATTGGAAGTTTTAGATTTTTATTTAAAAAGATACCATTTGCCAAAAACCAGCAGCACACTTCCACTGGATTTTTTTTTAGTGGGTAGTCAAAGCTTTATAGAAAATAGGTGTCTGTACTTTTTGCATAGAAGCTATGACAGAGGCTTTGGAGATGAGTGTCCTTTCCAAATGAGATGCTGTTTATATATAGTCTGTTTTCAAAGGTTAACATTTCAGATATGTTTTAGGCTTGATACTTGGTTTTCCTAGCATAAGAATGGGTAGATATAGTCAACAGGATATTCATTGCATAGAGAGGTTTGAGGCCTTTGCTTTTTAAAGGGAGGGAGAAATTAGTTTCACTGGAACTCAAGTGACCACATGACTCGATATCTGCTTTTTCAAAAGATACATGGGAGCCCTGTCGGTCATAGTCACTTGCTGATGTTTTTGCTTATTGCTGTCTCTTCTGAGGTGATGCCAGCAATTATTCTGATTAAACTCATGGGTAAGGTGCTAGAGATCAGTTTCTATATTTTTGTTTGGTATTTCTGCTTACCACCATTGCAGCCCCAGTATCTGAGTTATGATGCCAAATAACCTTGCATTATTGACTAGAAAAGGGGAACTAAATTAATTTTCATGCTATGTTTCCTAGGATGGAAATGGAGCATCTTCACCTGAATGGAGGGGGTGGGATGAGCAGGAAGGATTTAGAGATATTTTAGAACATGTATTAAATGATATATAAAAATAGCTAATGACTCAGTGCCCACTAATTACGGTTTGTGTATTTGCTCACTTTATTAACATGCACATACCACAGGGAGAGTTAGTGCAGAAATTAACCTTGTGTACAAAACCATCTCCAGGAAACTGATGAGATCTACTTAATCATGTCCCTGACTTTATCTCTAATACAAGCATTGACCCTGGCAGGCTAATATGCCTCTAAATGTTGTTTACAGAAAGTATTTGTGGAAACTGTATGCTGTAGCCTTATCCATTAGTATTAGAAGTCAAGTTCACCTCAGAGAATGATGACACTGCAGAGCTGTGGACAGCAAGTAGATCTGAATACATGGCTAATACATAAATTGAATAATATGAATACATGATTTGAATACATAGATTTGAATACTATATTGCTGTAAATAAGGATATACTTATTTAATGGAGTCTTCCATTCTTTTCCTTCTGAAGGGACAGAGTGGCTTCGCTGAGTTACCGTGTCCTGGATGGACCAGATAAAGTTCCTGTTGTGCAAATTGATGAGAGAGGTTTCCTTAGCTCTGGATCTTTGGTAGGATCATCAACAATTGAAGTAATTTCACAAGAATCATTTGGAATCAACCAGACCATTGTAGCTGCAGTTAAGGTAGTATTTTCTATTTGCTGAAGTCAAAACTGGTGTAGTTTTCTGTGTTAGAAGTATATCTGTATTACTGCATCAGTCAGATGTTAATTGTGCATTTTAGACTTCAGTACTGAAAAAAAGTGAAGTATAAGACTTGTATTCAAAGTCCAGATCTGATACTAAGTTTAGGACACAAGCTAGATGGAAATAAAGGTTAAATCCCAGCAGATTCTTAAATGTGGTACATCTTGCAAAAAGGCCTTTCAGTGCACGTGGCTTTAAAAGCTTAAAAAATTGTTCTAAAAATCTTAGAAGGTTGATAATGACAAATTCAAACAAAAAAGGTTTTACTATCATAGCCTCTGCATTTTGCAGTGAGTAAAAAAGGTAAGCATCTAAATTAGTGAGAATAAATGCAGCATCAGTTATGAGGCACATGATTAATACCTACATTTTCAAGATATCAGGGATGCAACTGTACAGCACGAAGTTCATTTTCTTGCTGCTGTTTTCTGGCAGTTCTGCTTTTATTTATAAAGTGAATCTCTGTATGAGAAGACCTAGCTTACCAGATGCAATAACTTAGCTGCTGTTCCCAGTATTTGGTAAGGTGGCAAGAAGAGTCTCCAAGACTGTGTGCCTAAGCTACTCTCTACTTCTTTGAAACAACCATGTTTCAAGGATGTAGCAAGAGTCAGCAATAGAAGCTTAGTTTCAGGCTAACAAAACATATTTCTTCCTAAAGCACTGGTATTAAACTGAATGCCCTCATGCCCAGTATAATGCATCTTACTAGTTGGGCGTTTAGGATGCTAAAGGGATGTATGTCCTTCTTATCTATTCTAAAGTCCTCTTCTCAAGTACTTTCTACATCCTGCAGTATGAGCTTTGACATACTGACCATTCTTCCTCCTCTTAACCCTTTTACTTTGTCAGCATCTTTTCAGGTGTGTCCCAGCTGGTGGAGAAACATTTAATTAAAACATAAGACTTTAAACTATTTGTAATTTTAATAATCATCACTGTGAAGTGGCTGCCCCCCACCCCAGCCTAAATGTTCAGCTCTAACTGTTGCAGATTCATCCTCCTGGGAGGAAAATGAGGGGTGGGGGTGGGGGAAATGGTTTAGTCTTTCTAGTACCTTTCCTGCTGGTAGGTGGGGGACAGTGAATTCCTACAGCTCTGTTAATAGTGACCTTGTTTCTTCCCTTCACTGATGGATCCAGCCAGTGAAAACCAACTAATGACTCTTGAGTTGGCTCAAGTGACAGTTAGCCAACATATAGTGGTACTGAAGCTAAACTACCCCTTCCTGCTTTCTCTCCATACAGTATTTGCATATCATAGAACTATGGAAGAATTATGGAGTTGGTAGACTATGATTTTAAACCTATGAGCTCTTTGCAGTAGTAAACATCTCTCTTGTTCAGCATCTTGTACAACCAATTTGTTTTCCTAGGTATATTAGGACTGCACTACTTGTATAGAAATACCACATTTAAATTCACAGTGTCCCTGCAAGGTAACAGAGTGCTGCTGCCTTTGTTTCATGAATGAAGAACTGAGGCATGGGGACTCAAAGTGGGTTTGTTTGGTTTGGGTGTTGGTTTTTTGTTGTTGTTGTGTTTGCTTTTTTTTTTTTTTTTTTTTTTTTTAAGTGAAGGTCACGGAGAAAAACTTGTGATACTAGAGGGCATCAGCTTGAGTTTGTTGTGCTATTCCAAGATAGGTTCTCTCCTTTGCACTGTCCTTTCTTTCCTAAGCTCTTGTTTCATCTCCTTACAACTGTATGCAATTAAGAACCAGACTGCTGCAGCAGCATCACTTAACACTTAGACCTTCAGCTTTGCTCAGAAAAAGACTATCTTGTATAAGCAAGGAGGACAGTGGTGGTGAGGAATGATAGTACGCCAAAGCTTAGCATGGAAGCAAGATAAGCATTTGTGCTTACTGGCTGTACTCGACCAAAATACACTTTTTAAATAATAAAAATGCTTTAAAAACTGAGATGTTTTAAGAATAAATAGCTGCTTTCATCAATATTAAATTTAGCAGTTGTCCCTTGTGGGCCAATTTCTGAGATTTAAAAGTAAAGCAAGCTTGAAAATCTGTCAGGGAAATGGCATTTTTGTTACCTCATTTGCTTGTTACCTCAGCTAGTTGGGCAGATGACTCTATGCACTGATATTTTCACTTATTACATCAGCCTGTGGAGTAGACAGCTGTATATACTGATATTTTAGTCACTTTTTTCCGGACTCACCAGAGATGCTATTTGCCTGAAGCCAAATTTGTCCTTTCCTTTTTAAGTTTTGACATGTACATTTTTAGATAGCAGAGTTTTACATTTTAGCTGAGCCTCTTAGGTCAGAAAAAGGGATTTTCCTACAAGATAAGCTTGAGGGCGTCTTTTAAAATATTTTTCTCTGTATAGTTAAGATTTTTGCTTTCCTTATCCCTTCATTATTTATATTCCAAAAGATGCAACTAGAAGAACAAATGTTTGTCTTTCATTTTTTTTTTTGCTGGGTAATTTTGCTAGCTAGCCTAGCTAAGTAATTTTAAAAATGTAAATACTGTTCTTATTTAAATATTACAAAGTTATTTTCTTCAGACAAACTTTTTGCAGTGCAACCTTCCTGCAAAATGTGGATGTGTGCATGTGTAAAAAATGTTGCAGATTTCTCTAAAGCATTTGAAAGAGAAATCCCTAACTTCTGCCTTGGCTAAGGAGAGGCCCTGAAGCAGCAGAACACAGGCTGTTGACCAATTAGGACTTGTCAGGTGCAAACCCAGACTGCCTATCTCATGCACTTACTTTCTGTGAGCCCATGCCTCAAGACAGCTGAGCTGCAGCACCGTACAGCCAGCAGCAGCAGGGGGATAGGCCTAGCTGTGGCTCAGAAAACCAGCCACAGCTCAGCACCCAGCTTAGGAGCATTTGTGGGTAGTGCTCCTCCCCAGCACCAGGAGCCCTTTTGTCACAGACCGTGGTCCTGTCAAAAAGGCAGCGGTCTGTATTCTTGGCAAGGCTCATTACAGCACAACTCTGTGGCTATTACTCATGTTTCCTCCACTAGTCGAATCTTCTCCCAGATAGATCTAAGGCTTTTCTAACCTGCCTGTATAATCACTGCTTCCTCAGCTGGTGCCTGGGAACTGGGGAAAAGGCAAAGACTTCATCCCCTTATTCTCACATACAGTGCGAGTTACTTGCTTCTGTTCTTGTAATTTGTGAATGAAGTAAACTCTTTATGTCAAGACTTACTAGGAGGCAAGTCTAGAGGCAATTTGTTCCCTTGCATATGCAGGGAGTCTTAACAGTTTTAATTTCAGAAATTGCATTATTATTCTGTAAATCTGTGATATGGGTTCTATATCATTATTGCTCACTTCAACTCTTAGTGCTATCAGAGAAAAAAATATAAAGAAATAAATGTACTAATATTAAAACTTCCATGTCTTGTGCCGTCTTGTCTTGACTTTGTATATTTGCGTCATAAGAGTCCTTTTAGATGTCTGTTCTATAGATGCACCAAAAAAAAGAAGCAATCTGATTTTGTTTTTCACTGCTGATGTTTTACAGGTCTACCCCATTTCCTACCTAAGAATCTCCATGAGTCCTATTCTGCACACACAAAACAAAGAGGCTTTACTGGCTCTCCCGCTGGGTGTGACACTGACCTTCACAGTCCATTTTCATGATAATTCTGGAGACACCTTTCACTCGCATAACTCTGTGCTCAACTTTGCAACGAACAGGTAGGTATTGTGTTCATTACAGAGAGAGCACGAAAAGCCAAATACACATACCTGAGTCACAGGAAGAACAGTGATATGTCGATGAAAGATGAGTCTGGACTGGGATTAATAAAGAGAGGATTTCACCTTTGAGGCCTTCAGAGGCACTCTGGCAGAAAGAGTTCCAGTTAGCAGCTGGTATGCTCCAGCAAAAGGAAAATAGGTCTAGATAAGCATGATCCTTAGTGGGGTCTGCTGGGGTACCTTTTACACTAAATGATTCTGAACTGTCAGCTTGCACATATCAGTGGCCTGTATAAACAATTGATCTTATTAGCATTTTTCCTCTTCATTTCTCCTAGTGCTTTGTTACACTGACCTACTTAATCAATCTTATATAAGACAATGAAACTTCTGAATCAGGGACTGTCGTTAGATATGCTCATACAACCTTTGCACGGAAGAGCCAGGCCTCACAAGGCCTTTTGGGCTTTACCTCAAGGAATAGTAATTATTATAAAACAATCCTCTATAGTCATGTGTAAACACTCATTAACTCCACTTATCAGCAGAGTTTGTTTTCTACAGAGCACCTAGTAATATTATATTGGTGATCATGATTAAAGGAAAGAAAAGGGATTGGATGCAATATTTTCTTTCTTCTGCCAAATGATCTACAGGCATTTCCATAGCACACAGAGATCTCTGAGGGAACACTGACCCGTCTTTACAGCCAGGCAAAACAGAGCTGCATCAGCATGTGCTGATTATTAGCCCCAGAGGGAGAAGCAATGCTCATTAACCTCATGTGCAGCGCTGTGGTGATCCAGCTCTACTGCTGCCAAGACCCTCACTAGTATCTTTGTGTGCTCCCACCCTGGATACCACCTTGGCAGTCCCTGTGCTAGGTGTACTTACATGCTCTGTGTGTTAGCGTGTCTGAGAACACTGAATTTGGGTAAATATCAGAACATGGAAATACAAATGATTTAGCATTGTGAAGTTATGGCTGAAAAACTACATATTAATGATGTGATTTCTTTGCTCCTTACTCCAGTGAGGAAAGGGGAAAGAAGAGACTTAGCCTCATTTTAAAGTTCTAGAATAATTAAAATTAGGAAATAGTCTAACGCACAATTTTGACCTCAGTATTTTCTCAGCATAACCTTGTGAGAAATTAACTTCAGTGACAGCTAAATAAGTTTTACATTTTCTTCATTTCTGTCAGTTGTCATTAGAAAATAACTATCACTAAAAATGAGGAATCAAACAGAGCTAAGAACAGAGTTTGTACCTACTAATATGGTAGAGATAAAGACATTAGAAACTTGGCTTAATATAAAAGCCTTTCTTTTTATCTCTAGAGATGACTTTGTACAGATTGGGAAAGGAGCCACAAACAACACATTTGTAATCCGAACTGTAAATGTGGGCTTGACCTTGCTTAAGGTTTGGGATGCGGAACACAGCGGCATTGCAGACTACATCCCACTCCCCGTGCAACATGCCATCTTTCCTGAACTCATAGATGTGGTGGTAGGCGACGTCCTGTGTTTGAGCACTTCGCTTATAAATCAAGAAGGTAAGAAGCGCTTCAGTCACTGTGTTTATGCAGCTATATAAATTCACTTCAGTGCTGACTCTTTTTCATTCTCAGGAAGACTAAATGCATAATTTATGATGTTTGTTCAGAATCAAATGTCACTGTTCTTGTTAATGATAAAAATAGGTTTGATCAACTCTTCTAATTTTAATTGTACCTGCAGTATGTTGCTTGTATTGAATTCATGAGTATCAGACTTCAAACATTCCCATTCTGTTAGTTTGAAAGGCTGCTTTTTATGGGAATAATGCAAAGAAACAATCAGGAAGGCCTAACTTTACTCCCTGCTTTTAATGCTTAGCATTAGTATTATTTATTTATTTATTAAGAGTAGACCTGCAGGTCAGTTTGGGTTGGGCTGCCAGCCTTCTGTCAAATGAGACCTGCAGATTTTGAAGTGTGTGTTAAACCTATGCTACCCACACAATGGGTACAAACATAGAGATACCAGTATGTGAATGAAGTGCCTCAGTTATTGCAACTGTATTCTGTGGTGTGCAAACAGTGTGTCTTCACAGGCTTACCAGGAGTGTGGAGCTCCTCGCTAAATAGCGTTCTCCAAGTTGACTCCAAGACAGGTGCAGCTGTGGCGAGGGATTCTGGTGTTGTCACTGTTTACTATGAGATTCCTGGAGTGCTTAAGACATACAGAGAGGTAAGGCACTGTTAAGGCCGACTAGAACAGTTAAAGCCTGTTTGTCTCAGATGGACCCTCAGCAAAAATAGAATGTATGTTTTTTAGTTCTAAATATTTAGAAACAGAGCTTTATAAAGGAGAAAGAAATGCATAAATGTGTTCCTGTTTAATCAATGGAAAGTGTTTGACATGCATCCAAATGCATCGTGTTTATAGTTTGTATGATCTGTGTTAGGGAGGATAATTTAGCTTAATAGTTTGTATTTTTAGTGTGTACTGTGCTTATATCAGACACTTGATTCCTTTGCTTGGCTGGGTTGTTTCCAGATGCTAAACAATTTTAGTAAAGATACTTTTGTCAATGAAGTTCAGCAAGATACACCAACAGGAACATTCTGAAGTGCTGCACTGTATGTACTGTGCATCATTAGTCAGAACTCCTTGAGTTGTTTTATCTACAGTGCTGTAATGCTGTTGACACAGAAATTCATTTTATCAGTAAACATAAGCACTAGACCTCTTTAAAAATTAAACTTAGATGTACAGGTTTTTGTCTTTTAAACAGACTTATTTTTGTGTATTGAATAGAAATAGAAAAATGTCTTATTAGCTTAAATTGCTTTGAAAGGCAACTGGTAAAAGCAGAGAAATGTAGGATTTCTCATAAAGAACAATACAAAAGCTTGGGGGCTTCTGATCTATTATGCATAAAAGTGAACATCTGAATCAATACAATCTGTTTTTGCCTGAATTTGTGTTTGTTTTAATAGTTATTGGTGACTATGTACTTCATCCTTTTTCTCCCCTCCCCAAGATATTGATCAACATACCTCAGAGGACTACAGCAATGCATGTAAGTGGAGTGAAAACAAGCTTACAAGGAGTTGCAGCCTCCAAAGTAATAGTTTCAATTGGGGAAAGAAGTAAAAATTTGAAAGGTACGATGAAGAAATTTTTATGCCAATTGTTTGTTGCATGTTTGTATATTCACGGTGGGTTTTTTGATGGGTATGTGGGGTTGTGGGTGTGGTGTTTGTAAGGACCTGTGAACCTGGTGTAGCAAGATCTCCATTCATCTCTAGTGCCTATCCAGAGTCCTTGGAATTCTAGGAAGAATCTCAGGGCCATACTATGAAATTTGGGGAAGATGCTGGGATACTGTTATAATTTTTCAACTAATAAAATCAAAAGATAATGGAAGTGTTGTTTTTGGATAACATCAGAAAACAGCTAACAGGCAATCAACTGATTGCTTGATTCTGTTTACTTGTAATTGCCTCCTTGAAGTTGATGCATTTTTCACTCAACATGTTTAAACTAGTTATCATCCTTAAATCTTTTACAAAAACTGTTATCAATTAGGATCACTTAATATAAAGATAAAACAGCATATTCTGTCCTCTAATCAATAAACTGCATTTTGTTTGATCACAGCACCTTTTAGTTATCATTTTTATGCTTAGCATTTGTTGAAATGCTATTTTATTATATCTTATGTAAAATACTATCCTACTGAAAAACTTCTTGCCAGATACTAAAATATAAAATGAGACTCCTAGAATCATATAAGTTATTCAACAGACATATCTGAGCAGAAAATCCTCTCTGGTTCATTATTACCTAGAAATAAATTATTCCTGTGGGGAAAAAAAAAAAAAAAAAAAAACAAACTTTTTATTTACTGCCTCTTTGGGATTAGATTAGACGGGACAGCTGTCTGTTCTTCACAGCTATTTTAAGATTATCTTAACCTTGTGGAGCCATTTTAGAAGGTGGCAGAAAAACTTGGTATTTCAAGCCATGGTTTTCTTTTTAGAGGGGAGCCTCATAATTAATTTCTGTTTTTTCTTCTCCTTAGGGGAGTGCTTGCCTGCTCAAATTGAAGCCATTGCTGAATTACAACCAGAGTCTGTTATCAGTTGCCATCTAAATTTTAACAGTGATGCATTTGATTTCCCAGCACGTGATATTTTCATAGCAGAACCTGGATTTGATGCAATTTCAGGTAAGGTGAGAGAAGATGCAGCACTAGAAGCGGACACTTTGAATTCTGTTTTGAATTAGTTCAAATGTCCTTTGACTACTCAGAGGCTTCAGCAGAAAATCTGATAATGTTGCCTGTGTAAGTCCTTCAGCTTAGTGAGTTACTAATGTGAATTCTTCTTGTTTAACTTAATTTTTCTGCATATGGCAAACAGACATTTATTTATTTTTAATGAAATCTGGAAGTTGGTGTCAGCCCCTTCCACATCTTTCTTCCTAACTCTCAACTGTGATTTTGAAAAAATTTGTCTTATACAGGGCTGTGGAAGCAGTACTTTAGTGGGGGGAAAACCCCAAACCTAAATAAATTTTCCAGTTACAGTGAGCTCAAATTTAGGTCCTAATTTAGCAAATTGCTACTTACATATTTGTAGGTAGGCTACCTTGAGACAGAAGTGGTGGTAGTGTAGAACACCGGCATATTATACTAGGTTGACTCACTTTACAGAGCTAGCAACTACCATGTTTTACTCCAGCTAAATTGTGCAGAAATAGGTTGCCATGTAATGGGTTAATTTAGGAAAGAATGTCAGGCTCCGTATCTGTTAAACTATAGAACCAAAATCCATTCTACTTCAACTGCTACGCATGAGCACTCAGGTGACAAATATTCCAAAACTGGGAACCTTTGCAGCAGTAGATGGCCATTAGCTCTTTTAGGTGTTTTGGGGGGAGACATTAATGTCTTCCCAATATACCTAAATGCAGTAGAGGTTAAGACCAGGGATAAGAGAGGCAATGTGTACCAAAGACCATTAAATTTCACTGGATTATCCTCTTGAGTTAAATACCCTTTGTGTTTAATGTTGGCTTTTTGATGGCCCTGCTACATGTTCTTACTGCAGTTTAACTAACCTCAATGATTAAAATGAGGTAGGTGGTTTAAATGTGAAAATCTTGTGAAAGTAATACATTTCAATTTCTTTGCATTTGTATTCTGGGACTTAAGCACTTCTGGAATTTATCAAAGGTTGATAAATTTGTCATTTGTCAAACTCTGTCCTGCAACCTGAGTGCTTTTATTTCAAAAAAAAAAAAAAAAAAAAAAAAAAAAAAAAAAAAAAGCTAGAATTCTTATGTACTCTCTAAACATCAGGAACCAGGATTTAAAAGGAGGGACAAATACTATGGAAATTGAAATAAAATTGTGACAGTTGCTTACAACATACTAGTGTTTCATAACCATAACATTATTTTTAAAAAAACAAAAACACCACAGTTGGTATAGAAACAGAAGCTTTTAATTATTCTTTAGGTTAGTCCCTGTATCCTTTTGTGTAATATACTATTATACTTTACATAATAGTGGCTGCCTGTATTACTCAGCAAGGGAAAGAAAATAAGGGGAAACATGTATCTGGAAAACTGTTGTTTTGTATCTGCCATACTGTGGGATTTTTATTATATTTATCACTAATAATAGACAAATAATGTCTCATAAGTTAGATACATGCTGAATATCTAACCTTGAATGAGATTATTGTAAATAACAAACCATATCTCCACAGAATTGACTGTGCTCACTGAACACTAGAATTCTAACATTAGATGAAGAGAATGGGATATATGATGTTAGATTTCTCTTTCAGCAAAGACTTAATATATTGTATATGCAAATATTTATATACAAAATGAAATCGAGTCTCACTGGCATATTAAAATGAAATCTCACACGGGCTGAAGACTGACTTTTTCATTTTTTTATTATGAGGTTTAGTCTGGAGCAAAATATCTTCTGTCTTTCTTTACTACTGAGATTGCGATGCTTGGATAAGCGGGCTTTCCCATTCAGTCACCCACTCATGGTTTTGCCGTTTGTTAAATTCAGCTTTCTTCTTTAGCTAGTCTCTAAAGGTCTCGCGTAGATCTCTTGCCACATGGAGAGAAAAACATAAAGATAAGCAATTAACAGTCAAACTTCTTTTGTTTTTCTAGGACATTACACCTGTTCCATCACAATGCACAGGCTTACAGACAAACAGCTGCAGCATCTCAGCATGAGTAAAACTGCGCTCAGAGTTACAGCTTCAATCCAAGGCAGCCATTTTTCTGGAGAGCAGATCAGCGCTGAGGTGCCATTCAATCCCGGGTTTTATGCTGACCAAACAGAGATGCTTTTAAGTAACCATTACACAAGCTCTGATGTGAAAATATTTGGTGCCACTGAAATTCTTGATACCCTAGAGGTGAGTGTGCTTCCGAAATGTGTCAAAACACAGCTGAAAGCATTCTGAACCCTTGCATGCCATTTTCTAACTGGAGGAACTTTTTGCTGCCATTACCAGCTCAGGATTGTTCCCAGGATGAGTTTGAGATACTCATCGCAGGTGTATTACTACTCAGTGTTCACTCTTGCTTCAGGGTAGAAGAAATGTGTCAGGTTTGGCTTGCAGCAGAGTGATCCCACTGTGCTAGTGGGACATATGGGTGGGGGGAGCCAGAACTCTGCCGGATCTTTACCGCCAGGGGCACTTGCCCACTCACTTGTTTGACTTTGCCCCATGTTCACAAAGCCCTGCAAGGGGTACTTTGATTCTGCCTGCATAGGGTTATCCCAGATCCATGGAAATAAGTTATTAGGGCAATCTTAACAGTAAACAGAGGTGAAGGATTGCTGGTATCAGTGTGAAGTTACAATCCAGGCCAGCTCCTGCAGAGGGGTGAGTTGCTCTACATTTCTATGGAATAATGTATTTCTGAAGCATGGCCTGGGAGATGGACATGCGCTGTGCTTTATTTATTCACTCATCCATTTTTTTAATTTCAAACAGTTTGTTGTGGCTTGTTCTTTCCTTGGCAGGTGAAATGTGGGTCACCAATGGTGAAGGCATTTAAGAAGGAGAAATCCTATGGACTACCTAGTTACGTAGTCTACACTGTTAGTCTGTCTGATCCAAGAGTTTCCAGCCAGGGATCCTTAACAACCACTGTAACTGTTTCCAGTCCTATGACTGACCAGTCTATCAGTATCCCAGTGACGGTGATTTACTTGACTGACAGAACCAGTGCACAAGTGAGACGTAAGTTTATCTCTAGACTTCATATGCCAGAGTAAAACTCTAACTTCCATTGCTGTTCATGCGGTCATTAAAAATCGGTATGTTTAAATCTGAGCTGGCAGCTAAGGTTGTCATTGACATTTAAGCTGCTCACTGTGACTGGGAGACCTGAATGCAGTTGTTCATTAAGACTGAAGCTGAACATATCTCCCTTTTGGATCAGTCCAAAATGCGCTCTCAAAATTAGCATGAATATCCCACTACTAAAGAATCTTTTATATTGTTTTCATGTATTCTCAAACATACCCTGTTATTTTGAAAACCAATTAGCAGATCGGGGCTGAGAAAATAAAAATCAGTATCTTGAGCTGTTGTAGGCAAATTTTGAAAACTGCACTGGAAATAGTCATTAGAATCTAAGTCATTATTGAAGTTGATTAAATGTATATAGCATAAACAAAAACTCAAAGTGGAATAGCCAAAAGTAGGTAAAGAACTAGTAACTCCTAAAGCAGACTGGAGAGAGAAGATGCTCTTAACACTGTTGTCTCTTCTTAATTGGTTCTACAGATGGAGCAAGTTTATTTCAGCACTTTCCTGATTCCTATCAAGTAATGTTCTTCACGCTTTTTGCAGTATTAGCAGGGACAGCTATTACGATCATAGGTAAGAGAAAGAAAGATTGCAGTAATGTATTTTTTTCTGTAAATTCTACCATGTTAGCTGTGAGATACAAAGGAATAGTTCCATGCTGAATGGCCAGTGTTATTGTTTGGGTTTTTTGCTTGTCTTGCAGGCTATCATGCAGTTTTCTCACCAAAAGAAGAGCAAACTCATCCAGCCTTTACCCCAAGGACTACTCCTCAACACAGCCATAACAGTAAGCAGCTGTTACACAGTTATAAATGAAATTAGTTGGTTAGTCCAGATACTGCATTTGAATTAAAAGTGGGGAGGTATCACAAGGAGAAAGCCTATATACTGAATTAAATTACAACAAGCACTGCATCAGTTTCTAGAAAATGTTAGCCTCGGTTCCTATGGTGATAAGGCGATGATTCACTTGTTTTCCTGTCTATCTTCCACCCACCCCTCATTCATTAATACTTTTGACACTATTGGCCAGTTTCTTCTACACTGAAAATGGCTACTGTGTTAGAAGTATGAGAATTCATGAAATCAGCAGATGGAGAGAGGATAGCAATCCACAATTGTCCTCCTTCTGAGGGAAAGCAAAGCAGTGCTTAGTTGCTAATACAATGTACTTGGCAGCAGCTGGCAGGCTATTCTGTTCATTGACATCAGATTAACGGCAGCATGTGCAGCTCTCTTGGGCTGTTGGCATGCCATGAGGTACTGGGAACAGGGGCTACTGCAAGAGGTATGGAAATAGAAGTGTTTGGAGGCAAAGGACACAAGTCTACAGAAGACTTGATTGTGTTGCTCAGGGAACAGTTTGTTCCTTGACTGGTTTTGATCTCGCAGCCATGTTTTATCTGTATCATTTGACAGCATGATTACTTCCAGTTTTACCTGTTTGCAATGGAGCAGCACAATCAAGCTCTCCTGAAAGGAGTTTGCAAAAAATACCCATTCACTACAAGATTCTGTAATCACATAGCAGTCATTATTAAAATAGTATTCCTACATTATTACAGATATGTTTAAGATATTGGTGAGCTGAAGTCTTGTTCATAGAAATTCATGCCTGACGTTTCAGGTGAACATAAAAAATCTGAACTGGAAGTTATCTGCTGAAATGCAATGTGTTTTTGCCTTCCCCCCACCCCTGAAGATTTAATCAATTCTTTAATAGGAAGACTTGCAAAACACTGATAGTTATCACCTGTTGAAAAAACATACTATAAGCTACAGGGGTTATTTCAGTTTGAATGGATCATTAGACTCACTTGCCTGGTACTCCAACAGATGATTAACAGCAGTTATTTGTTTCTTACTTCCTCCACCATTTTTGAGTATGATTGTTTTTTTCCTTTTTCCTTTTCTGCTGTGTTTTAGGTTTCTCTGTATCACCCACACCTTCCCTCAGTCCCCTGTCCTCAAGCAGGAGGACAAGCCCATCATCCATGCTCTGGAGCACTGATTATGGCTCACGTTAGAGGCAGCAGGACTCATCAGTATGCACTAGGGCTTGAGAACTAAATTGGTGCCTTTTGCAAAAGCAAGTTTAAGAATTTTCAGTTTTGATATAATTCAGGTCATTTGATAAATGTTATGAACTGCATAGCTCTTTTTTAATACCTAAAGCTCTTTGAATCTTTTTATGCCAACGCTTCAGTTCTTTAAAATTTATCTGCTGTTTTACACTCAGTTGACAAGGATGACTGGACAAAAAGCAATGTTTGCGCTAAGCTAGCTTTCTTGCACTCTTCAAGCAATTAGTTATGTCTATAGGAAAGTGATACAAATTTTTTATTTACTTTCTGTGAAAATTAACTTTTTTTTTTAATGTACTTTTTAAAAAGGGAAATAGAAAAGAAGGTCAAATATGAGCCAAAAATACGAAGGATTGTATATTTCAAAGGATTATAGTTCTTTATTTTGAGTTCCAAAGACTCAGGAATGTACTGCACTGATAAGTGTTCTTGTGTTTAGCCTTACAATGTGATATATCATTATAATTTGGGCTTTTTAACATTAGGAATGCTGGAACAACTGTGAATAGATTTTGAGTTTGTTACAAAAACAAAACAATCCAAAAAGTGTTGCTTTCCTTGGGTACAACTGCAGTATTCCTTTCTTGTTACTGTAAGCACTTTTTGGGAAACTGAAAATGTGAAAGCATGTGCCTTCTAAGAGGACCTTTCATTTGATAGTATGTATTTTTAATTGAAGGCAGTTTTATCTGTGTTCTCATATAATACATTTTTATAAGTCATTTTACGTATGGAAGTACCTCAATAGAAACTGAGCCTCCTGTTATTACCACTAGCTACCTGGTGCACTGGAAAATAAGTAGCTTATTTCACAATTACCATTAGCGATCTTTTCAGATGGTTCAATCTGTTTGTCTAGTATATTCACATACACGCTGATCCAGCCACATCCACAGTCTTGACTTCAACTATATATTACTGGTAGGACCAGATGAGGCATATTTGTAGTATAATGTTCTACTAACAACTACTCGCTTGTACGTCTGTAAAATACAACATAGCTTATCATTACATAAGTATTATTGATTACAGGATTTTTGTTTTGTTTGTATTTTTCGTTACTGACTAGGACACACAGATAGAAAACGTACAATGCAGGGTGCACTAGAATGTACTCTAAGTCAGGAAATTGATCACTGCATATGCTCAGATGTGTTTTGCTTTCTAAACAAGAAGATGGCAGTGAGGTATGCTGACCAGAATTGTTTTTCTGTATTAATTTTTAACACCCAAGAAAGACTAACTGGCTCCAATCCTTAGCCCTAAAATATTTTCCTGAGGATAGGAAAACACCTCAGTTGGGATGCCTGAAGGACAGAATCTTTCATTTTAGGAATTATAATCACAGTCATTTTTAATCTATAAGCAGTATTTTTCAGCTATCCGGTAGGGGCTTTGTTTATATATGAACAGTGTCACAGTTGCAATTCTGAATAATATTCAGGAGGTCTTAATTCCCATTCTCAGTCTTATATGGTCTAATGACCATAATGAAAGTAATTGCAATTGTTCTGTTTCAAAGAACAAAACACTTCATGCAAAATATATTAAATATGCAGAATTATGCAGGCAAATAGTCAAAGGAATGGAATGCACACAGTATATAGCTTATAGTTTTGGTTTCGTACAGTATTACAGAAAAGCAACATCACATATTATTACCAAGTCCCGTATAACTTATTTGCTAGTTTTTTGAGAAATTGTGCCTTACATGCTAGTACTGCTTAAAATTGACAATTTGGATGTAAATAATAAGCATTTGTATCTGTATTATTTAATAAAGCTTTCTAAGACTCCTTAATATTGTCTCTGAATATTCTTGTCTTGACTGTTTATCATTAGCTGTGTTGTGTGTACTTCACCTCCTACAATTCATGCTCACCCCACTCTTGCCCCCCGTGCCACAGTGTGCCATTTTGTGTGACAATCTGTATTTTTTCGTCTGGTTCCTGTTGGCTGAGTTCTAAAATACATTTCCCTATCATCATCACCCCCAGTCCTGCAGCGAGCAAAACTTAGCTGGGAAATCCAGGTGTTATGTTCAACAGTTAAAAGGAAGTTGATTGCAAAAATCAGGTGAGATGGGATCAGGACTGACTTATTTTTTTCAGTTAGCTTGGAATCATTAACAGAAGTGTTGCAAGAACATTGTTAGTGTTGTGTTAACATGTTAATTGGGCTAATTAACAAAATTGTGTTGTTCATGTACTCTATTTTGCCTGTTACAAAGACTTTGCAAAGTTAAAATGCTTTCTACAGCACATAGCTAGAAAATGGATGCAGTGAAGGATTTGAACAAGTAATGTGTGCATTCAGCTTTTTTATACATTATCTCTCAATCTTCTTTCTGAGTAAACACACTCTGTTAGACTTACAGCTTGTTCATTTTATGTATATATGTATTTATACATGCATTCCTCTCTCCATCCTAGGAAGCAGTTGAGAACGCTATCTGAAAATAGCGGGCTTCCAGTGCACTGCCACAGGGCCCTGTCCTTACAACTGCCCAGTATTTATTAGCGATCATGATTTTACATTCCTAATTTTTCATTTTTGTTGGCAATATAATTTCAAATGCTTTGTCAACTTCTCATCTGTGCCTGTCTAGCCTGGAGAAGAGCAGACTGAGGGGGGATCTTACCAATGTCTACAAGCACCTGAAGGGAGGGTGTCAAGGGGACGGGGACAAACTCTTTTCAGTTGTCCCGTGTGCCAGGACGAGAGGCAATGGGCAGAAACTGAACCACAGGAAGTTCCGCCTGAACGTGAGGGGGAATTTCTTCCCTGTGAGAGTGACGGAGCACTGGCACAGGTTGCCCAGAGAGGTTGTGGAGTCTCCTTCTCTGGAGATCTTCAAGGCCTGCGCAGATGCAACCGTAACGTGCTCTAGGTGACTCTGCTTGGGCAGGGAGGTTGGACTAGATGGTCTCCAGAGGTCCCTGCCAACCTTACTGATTCTGTGACCTAGGATTTGTTAAATTTTCCCAATTTCCTCTGAGCATCTTCAAGGTCTACTAAAACTGGCGTGGATGAAGAGATACCTTTTTCTCAGGTTTGTCCAAACTTGCCACTTTGTTCATTTGGAGATTTAAGGGGAAAATGTCATCTGCCTCTCCCTCTCTCCTTTCCCACTTCCTTTTACACAGAAATGAAAGAGCTGTGAATATCTCGGCGCTACTGTACTAAGTGTTTCAGCAATGCTTACAGGAGAGGTTTTACTCTCCTTCTCTTCCTCCTCCTCCTCTTCTGCTCAGCCCACCAGTCTGGCAGCGAATGTCCTGAAAAATTAACTGCTTTCGGTGGGAGTACCTTGGCAAATGCCCACGGTCTGTTTTGCCTCTGGAAGAGAGTGCTTACAGCCTCCTGGCCTGCTGCATCTTTAGGAACTGTGATTTGCCACAGATTGCTGGAGGGGAGCTAGAAATACGTATAGCGGGGTAGGGGTGGTTCCTGCTGCTAACTTGCTGCAGTAAGAAACAAGGGTTTTGAGCTGAGAAACTCCAGGAGCTGTCAGACAGCCGCTATTCTCAAGGTTATTTTCAGATATAAGTGTTTCTGAGGGTATTGCAGTGTAAAGCTCAACTGTTGGGGGAAAAAAAATCTTAGGAATTTGACTAGGAGGAGGTTTGGAGTTGGGATCTAATGCTGGGTCTTCCTCCATGCACTCTCTGCTGGACTCTCTGCTGCTGCTGTGCATTGCTGCGGGAGCAGGGGTGTGGGGTCCTGTGTACTCTAAGTCGCATGTCTTGTTTGAGTTCATTTATCTTTTTATCAGTTAATAAAGTACCAGGGCTGCACTCAAACCCAAGTCTCAGCCTCTTCCCATTTAAGAGCTGGGTACACTCCGGGGAAAAGCACGGCAACCTCGGGGTACTTGGCTCTGCCTCCTCGCAGCCGCCTTCCCGCCTCGCCGCCCGCCCCTCCCTCCCCCTCAGCAGCGCCAACGGACGCAACGGGCGCGCGCGGGCGGCGGCGGCGCCTGAGGCGGCTCGGCGCGTGCCCGGCCGCCGCCCGCCCCCGTAACGGTTTTTCAGCGGGACGGGACGGGACGGGGGGGGGGGGGGGAATCCTCTCAGAGGTTCAGCTGCGTTCAGGGCTGGGAAAGGGGGAGCAAAATCTGCCTTTGAAAAGGAACTGTCGCCAAGTCCCAATCTAGTTGCGGCATCTGCATCGAGGGGATTTGCTCCCGAAGGGGAAGGAAAATACCGTGCTAACAAAGCAGACGACGTTTACTGAGTATGTTTGGCAGGTTTTCAAGTACTTGTGAGGAGGAAAGTGTTAGTAAAAACTTTGTTTTTTTTTTTAATATAAATATACTGAAATATATCAGAAAAATAAGAGTACTCACTAGAATTAACATAGTACTATTACAGTTTCTGAAATGTCTTTCTCTACTAATTAAAGTTCGCCTCAGGTCTCCTGTGCTTCTCTGAGGCAGAAATGTTGAATGAAAATCTATTTCAATCTCCTACTCTTCGGTAAAGTGCCTTAGATTGCTCTTCTAGATACTGTCACCAGAACATAATTAAATGGAGGATATTTTCTTGTGGCAGCAGGTGTAAAGATGAATACAGTCATGAAAATGTGATGGGTTTTAATCTATGCAATGTAGGGTTTTTTTTTTTACAGTTCTTGTGAACTGGAGAAAAAAAATCTCGTTTGTGGTATTTCCTATGCATGAGCATAGATGAGCACGATGCATATGTGTATGTACACATACACACACACACACACACACACACACACACAGAGCGCGTGGCAACACAACGAGGCACAGATGGTACCTCGAATGGGTAGGGGGTGGAGAGCTGGCTTTCTGCTCAAGGTTGTCTCATTGCACACAGAAAGCTGCTGCCTATCAACAGGAGTTGAATAGCCAGGCTGCAAAGAATCATTTAATTGGATTAGCCTGACTTATACTTCAAGTCAATCTACTCACTGATATAACATGCTCAACATAGAATAATCATTATTTCCCTCTTTCTACCCTTAAAAAGCATGGCCAGATAGTGGGTAAAATGGTGCACTAACTTTTTCAGTTAAGAGTCCTTCCTGATTGGGAGTGAGGATTACTACATAGCACTTCAGGAGAAGGTTGTCCCAGCAGCATGTCTGCTGTAAGGTTTGGGGTTTTTTTTTTGTTCTTTATATAGAATCTCAGTTTTACAGATGTTGATCTAGCTTTTTTTTCCAAATCACTGCATGTATTTTAAGATAATATCCAGATTCCTGTCCCTATTTTGTTGTTACGTGCATTCATGAGGTACCTTGTTTTATTTTTATTTTTTTACTGTGAGGGTGACTGAGCACCAGAGCAGGCTGTCCAGAGCAGTTGTGGTGTCTCCATCCTTAGATATACTCAAACACTGCCTGGATGTGGTCCTGGGCCACCTGCTCAGGGTGACTCTGCTTGAGCAGGGAGGTTGGACTAGGCAACCTCCAGAGGTCCTTGCCAACTCCAACCATTATGTGATTGGGACCTACCCAAAAGTGTCTGCTGAGGATTTTTCAGTACAGGTCTCCCTAAAAAAAAAAAAAAAAAAAAAAAACATGGTTATGTGCAGCTGGAGGAGACTAGGGTCTAGTCGGGACATGTTGTTCTACCCACCTCACTAGCAGAGAGGGTCTCCAATGGAGATAACTTGGTTGCTTTATCTTAGAAGTTGCCTTTAGGCCTGTAGGCAAAATCAGCATATAGTGATCAGCTTTGTTAGTATGTATGCATGTATGTCAGAAACTACTGAGCTACTATTTGTTCTTTAACAAGCTGGATACAGGTGAGGTTCTTAAATGAATGCTGGGGGAATAATATTTAAAAAAAAAAAAAAATGTTAGATCTTGAAGACCAGGTCTTGCCTTGCAGCCTTTTCAAGAGGCAGTAATAGCCCATGAGCAAAGGGTCCCTTCTGCTCCGCAAATGCAACAGCCAGCTGCTTGTAGCAACTTACAGCCTTGGAAGTTTGATCCTTGCCTGTAAAATTAACTCCACAGGTTGCACAAGTGTACAATGATGCAGTGTCTTAGTGAGTTACATCTGAATAAATAAGTTACTATTCAGGTATAATGTAACTGTTAGTAAACTGCTGCCCCCTGCATAGAAACTGCTGGCTTAGATCGGCATGATTCTAGTATATAAATATAGTCTGTGGCTTGTACTACCAGAATCATCAGCCAGCCACTTTTAGAGAAGTAGCAATGGGTAAATAGCAGAGCATCTTTCCCTGTTTTTTGTAAATGCCTGTATTTTCCTTGCAGGGTGGCTCCAGAGATCCTTTGCCAGCAGTGCTCCTCTCTACAGCTACCTATGCAAGATAGACTTTGAAACTTTGATGTTCAGCATCTTTCTTGGCCTTTTTTGTGACATGCTGCTTGCACCTACATTATTCTGTTTCTCATCATTTCACTATAACTGTGGTGCGACATCGTGATAGAAGAATTGTAGGTAGAGGAACCTGGATATAACATTTGATCATCAGGCAAGGTATCTGCTTTCGAATTAGTTCTTCCTTTTTAAGTATTTTTCTTGTTAATGTAACTAGATATTTTATTCATATATTTATTTTTGTGTAGCTTTATTTTCAGTTGGAATGAGTTTTGCTTTATTTTTCAACTATTAACTTCAATAGGACTACTTTTATGTGTAAATTAGGCATTGGATTTGGAGATAGTTTCTCAGGTTCTTCTCTGAAAGCTTGCAAAATTAATATAAGAGCGGGATAGTAACTTTTCTCTTTTTTCACATTTGTCATCATTTTATTTGAGCTATGAATTCTGAATTTCCACCAACAGTAAGCAGACAGCCATTTTCCATATTTTCCCTCATACCGCTTGTCCTTTCTATATTCAAAGCTATTTTTATCACAGGCACTGTGTTTACCACTGCAGGTGGCCTGCTCCAGAGCTTTTTGTATTAATAAAGCATTTCCTGCAGTTTATAAGGTCTTCACAATTCAGCACAGTATCTTGTTTCTCTGTTTAGTATGCTGCCTCTATTTCAATGCTTTTTTGCCTGTTTTGCTGTAATTGCTAAATGGCTTACAAAATGCAGTTTTCCATTTAGCAGACATTGTGTATGTATTTATAATTCATCCAATCATCCATTTTTCTGAATTCTCTCTTCTTAGTTGCCATGTCATCTTGAAAGTACTGTTTCCTTTCTGCTTAGTCCTAAGATCTGTGTTGTCTCTGGGTTTGTATATAGCATAAATAAGTATATTTTCAAGCTATTGTGGTTATATACGTCACAGTGTCACTGTTGTGACATTTTATTTTATTTATTTTTATTTTTTTGCTTTTCATAAGGGAGTGGTTTCTTGCTGATGAAATGTGAAGTAATGTGAATAATAATTTAGATGTGAAGTTGTACCCCAAACAGGAGTATTTTGTGTTAGAACTCTGCAGCTTTAGAAATTATTCTTGTTGATGTTCGGGAAAGATAACTGTCTTCTAGTGCAGACAATGGAAAAAATATTAAGCCTTGTAACATTACATAGTTTTTTTTCTACATATAAACTGCACCAACCTAGATGTTCTGGTGGGTAAGGTAGTTACTTGGCACCTGTACGTATTTCTGCATGAGAAGACTTTAATGACAAGCTTCTGTGCTGAATTAGAGAAATACTGAGTTGCTCTTATGTTGTCTCTTCCTGGCAAGGCTCCTGGTAAGTGTCACATCCCATGCACCAGATATATAGATATTATCCTAAACAGAGGCCTGGGATGTTTCAAGAGATGTTTCTCCTGCAGTATCCTTCACAAAAGAAAAGAAGCAGACTTCAGCAGAGTCAAAGTACTGAGCTCACAGGACCTTTGAAGTTTGCAGGTGTTTAGTTCTTGCTACAGTGTCATCAGACAGAGTCTATTTTGAAACCTGACCTGGAATTCCCAAATATGGAATGGGATTGCATACAAAACTGTGACTTTTAACATTACTGATGTTGTACTGTGCTTCGGATTTCCTAAAGAAAGCAGTAGAAGGAATAAAGGAATAGCAAACTGGTTGAAAGTAGCAGAAATAGAATATAGAAGATGAATTAATATTTAGAGAAAAAAATAGCATAGCTGCTTGAATTATAAGACAGTAATTTATATTTCCTTCAAGGCTGAATTGACCTAAGAAGGAGGGGAGGGAAAAAAAAAAAAAAAAAAAAAAAGAGGAACTATTAGAGCATTAAGAGGAAATGCTATGAACAACCAACCAGAGGAATTGCCTCTGTTCTCTGTGAACACAAGAACAGATCAGAGGCAATAGGTCTGATGGATTTAAAGGAGAAAAAGCTTTAAAAGCAAGGATTATGATGGGTACAGCAGGAAGTACATTTCTCTGTATGTTGCTTTTGGCAGAGAAACCATGTGAGAAAAGACAGTATGTTGCCTAAACTCAGAGTTCAGTGGTGAAGTCTGAACTGCAGTAATTACAGAAGAAGCATCATACTATGGGAGATGTCTGAGCCAAGGAATTGTTTATTTGCTTTCTAAAGCCCCTGATCAATGTCCAGATGGCAGCTTAGGATCAACTGACCTGAAACACATGGCCTAGGAAGTATGTGGCAGGGAGCTCTGCTGCAGTTCTGTCTCTTTCCCCCTTACGCAGGGAAGATAAGGGTTACTGCATTTGAATTTCTGAAGATCAGAGAAGGAAGATGATGCTGACTTGAATCTTTCCCTGCATCAGGAGAGATGTACTCCCATAGGGAATGATGATTGTTCATTTGTGAAGACATGTACAGAGTCAGAATCTTCTAGGAACAGGAAACATAAATCTGAGTCCCTAAGTTTTTTTTTTCTCTCCTCACACAAAAGCAAGTTGGCTGAACTTGTAGGACTTAGAGTATCATTAAGCAGATTCACAATAAGGTGATACTATGATATGTAAGGTAGCACAGAAATTATTTATATCATTTTCTGGGGAGAGTCTTGTCTTCAGCTCTCATAATGAGTTAAAAATGAAGGCCAGAAGAACCAACTAAACTATCAGGAAATAAGAAACTTTATAGTGTTCTCTAACCCAAGAAATATTCCCTTCTCAATTTTGGGAACTAATTCCCACCTGGGAATGTCCTTTGACATTTCGTATGCAAAAGTGAGGCATAACTTTACTGGAAAGGCAAACCAGATATTCCTGCAAACAGAGAACTTGATTCTTTGGTTGCAACAAGAGTATTCCTAGTAATTAATTTTAGACTGATATGTGTTAATGGCTTACAGTGAACACTTTTTTAAAAAAATAGAATTGTCTAAGTAAAATCCAATGGCTGAAAAACAGTTTACTGATAAGCAACCTCTGATATTCTGGAACTAGTTTTAAATAATTCTTCTGTATCAAATGCTTTCATCTTTGATAGAAACAAGAGGTAGGAGATGCTTTTGTCTTTTATGTCAAATAATTTACTTAGAAAATAGAATTCTGAGAATCTGTTAAGTAATAAGAAAGTGCCCTTAGTAATAAAACAGTGAAAATTGCCATATTTTACCTGCGAGGAAGGGAAAAAACTCACTTTCTAAAGTAATAACTTGTAATTTGACAGTATGAGTCACTTATGTTATTAGGAGTGAGTCATAACTAGAAGAGGCACTAAAAGAGTTATTTTTTCAAAATATATCAAGCTAACAAAGGAGCTCTACCTCTTACGAAATGTTGCTAATAGGATAGTAATCCATGGACAGTCTGAGGCAAGCTTATTTGCAATGTTTAACAAAATCTTCTCATTAAAAAGGCTATTTTTATAAATGTCTATTTTACAAGTTAAAAATGAGGGGCAAAAGCTGTTTTCAATAATTTTTTTCTACAAAAGCTAATTAGCCTGCCTTTAATGGAAAGATGGATCAAATTTATAATTAGAAAAATGAGAAAAAGCATTTAGTTTCAATATTACGATGCAATTTCAACCAACAGAGATCTGCACTTGAACTCTTCTGCCACACAGAGCTTGATTCAAGTCACCATGAGCACAAGCAGAGTTATTAATAATTGGGCCTCATTACATCATGCTTGCCCCTATGCATATTTGATCTTTACCTAGATGTGGGGATAAATTGAATCTAAGGGGGGGGGGGAATGGAACTTCAGAAGAATGGTAGTGATATTTTTAGCCTGGTTCTCCAAAGAAAGAGGCATGCTCCACCACATTATGCATATGTCTGCTTCCACTTACTGTTTTAATTTTGAACTTGCTCACTGATCCCAACCAAATTAGGTAATAGAATGATAACTAAGTTTCCCATGAATTTTGTAAAACTTAATTGTTATGTAAAGGATGCACTATAACTTGCTTCTTAGTGCAGTGTAAGCTCACCTCTTAGTAGCCTCTACAGACCCCACAAAGACATAGGCCTTTACAAATGCTCAATTTAATGAAACTCTTTGAGTTTGCAGTCCGTCATGAGGATCAAATCTGCAGGTGACCAAGCATCAGTAGACTTGCTTTTCATCCAAAATAGAGAAGGATCTGATTATATGATGGAAGTACTTCAAGACAGAATTTTCTTTTTTAAAAAATTTAAAAAAAATCAAAAATGAAATAAAGCAGAAATGTTCAGTGGAGTATAAATACAATCAGTTGTGGAAAACTGAAGATTTAATGAGACAAAGCCTCGTGAATGGTACAGGCTAAAACAGTGAAGAATAAAGTCAGTATTTGCATCTTAAAATTTTTTCTGCATCGTTGAATAGATCTCACTATTGCTTGGAGTGTTTACTCATTAACAATAAAATCTACAACAATGGCAGGAACAAAAACAATATTAAATAGAAAAGAATGAACTTAAAAAAAAAGGAGAAGCTAAGAAAGAGGAAACATTAACTTGTAAGCAAGTTGAAAGCAGGAGAAAAGAGCAATTCAATGCAGTAACAAACATGATCTTAAACAGAAATAATCACTCAAATTGTTCTTGCTGCTTAGTAATGGATAATGCAAGATAGCATCTGTCTTGCATTTCTAAACTTGAGAGCTCTTAGCTCTGTAAATTTTTGTATATTCTTCCCCACAAATACACATTTATTAAATGAAATTTCCTTGGATTTCTGGTGACTAAATGGGTAAACCTGTACGGACAACTCCCTTTGATTCAGTGATTGAAGAACAGTCATTTGCAAAATTCTCTTTCTTAAAGTAGCTGAGACAGTGGAAGCAGTATACTGTAATCAGCATACTTGTTAGGGAACTGAGAGACTGAAGTACTATATCCACCTTTACTGCAGATTTACAGACTGAAAGCATGTGTCACCAGTCACACACAATTTCCTGCTATTCTTTTAGTCTACCACTTGTCTGATGTAATTCCAGTCTCTATGGTTGTATACTATGTGGCAACATGGTGGGCTGAAGGAGGAATGGCTGGTGTCTGGCGAAGTCTGTGTTTTGTCCCACAATCTCGGTAGCCGTAGAATTTCACTGACTGCTCCTGATACTCTTAGTGCCCTTCAAAATTCACACGTGCTCATGTCAGATGACTTCAATGCTATCATAGACTTTGTTTTTATTTTCTCATCTGGAGAGTGTTTTGAAATAATTAAGTTGGATTATACTTTGATTCTTTATTCAGTGGCTCTTTATATCATATATGGGTAGAAAACTTATTTATCAAAGACATCAGGGAAATGATTCCATTCCATGAGTTTTCTTTTGTTGTTATATTCTGTGCAAGGACACCAGATTGGTGTTAAGAATGTGTAAGTAGTTATCTAATAGCTACATGACTCAGAAGAGATACTCTGAAGAGATTCCAATTTTAGTTACTGGCCAAATCATGGGAATCTATCACAAGTTGGCAAGATTTTTCTATTCTTTGTAATTTGGAGGACAACAAAAAAAACTTTGAAATTGCTCTCAGCACCCACAGACAAGGGAGTTAGTGTGAATCTGACCACAGTGAGGTAAAACTCAACAGCTCAAGCTATGGCTGACGGGGTAAACTCCACACCACCACTCCACACCAAATATTTGTATATACAATATTGTAACTATTGATGGGTATGTACGCAGCTGTCTTTATCTTTCAGCCTGCAAAAAAGACTACACTCTGTACAGTCATGTGAGTGACTGGATGTGGTTTGTTTTCTCCCCATAACTTTCTCTTTACACCAATTTGTCTTTCAGCATCACTCTCTAGTGTCATCTCTGCATTGGAAGCTCATGGTCAGGTTCTGCTACAATTTGGGTTTTCGTTCATTTGCTAGATTAATATTTCATTTTAAGTTGATTTAAGAATTGCCAATAGAAGTAAATGGCTTTGAATTCTAGCATAATAAATATCTCCTGTGTGTTATCTTGAGCATCTGACCTCAACTGGTTCATTCTCACTGCCAGTTGTTTCTTGCAAGGAAGGAAAATGGATGAAGTTAGCAAACAAAACATTATATTCAGCAAGAACCCAAACATCTATGATTCTGTAATTTAAAGCTAAACATTCTACTTGGTACTCCAGGATCTAATTTCAAATAAGATGCTGAATTGATTTTTTTTTTTTTTAAGCTTTATAGAAGTATTGATCTACTGGAGGTATTTAAAGGTCAATTATGGTTTTGTTGTTTTGGTTTTTTACCTTTTTGAGTCTGACATTCCTTAGTTTGGGGATCTAGATTCTGCCTTCATACAGGTTGTGACCCAAGATGCTGGGACTCTCATAATCTCTATATTAAACAGATTATTACCATTTCTGAAGTTTCCATATTCCACTCTTCCTTTACTGGAGAAATGTGGAAATGGGTCATTTTCCTAGATTCACTGATAGGAGGGAGATTGCATCTCATTCTTGAGCCAGATTAGATGGATGAAAATTGTTGAAAAAGTGGGTAGTAGTCTCTACCATTCCAGTAATAATTGGATTACATGATTTTAATTAATACAGATGTATCTTGAAGGGGAAAAGAGGAGTTTAGGAGTAAAACATGACACAGCAACTTTGTTTTTCTTCCAGTTACAGTGAATATCCTATTATAGGGAGCCTGGTATAGATAGGGGGATTGTTTGTTTTATATTTATGTTGTGCAGTGACATAGTACAAAATACCAATGTTAAGAGTGAGGTAGCATCATCCAAAACGCTGTGTTTTGAGGCCCCAAGACTGTAAGTCACACTCCAGAATAAACTCTGTAGTCTTTTTGACTTCCATTGTGTAAACAAATGCCTTGGATATCAAAACTTTTGCATTCTTCAGCTGAAAATGCAGCAGTTACAGATATTATTCGGAGGAAGATAATCATACAGAGTCTAAGTCTTTTCTGCTAGGCTCCTCTATTCCCTCTGCATCACAAACCACAAAAATTTCTGTGACTTCAGACTTTTTTGGCCAGAAAGTCCTGTAGTGGCATGGACAGAAAGTTCATATTTCTTAGTCTTAAGACTAAGATATTCCTGCTATTGAGTGTAGGAATCCCATCACCTAAGCATAGTCCCTGAACTGCTGATGTTGATGATGTTGAGATGAAACACTCTTTAAGTGTTTCCACATTCCACTGGTGTGTAGTTTGCACAAGAAGATAGTTTTGTGACTTGTACAAATCTACTTAAACTTGATGAAATGCATATCTAGCTTATCACTAAATGTGTAGATGTCTGCTTTCTTCTTAACAAAATCAATCATTATTGAATATTAAACCAGCTTTTCTCTCAGAAACATTATTATTCATAGCCACAGGTACTTTTAATAGCATTTCCTACATATAAGTATCAACGTTCCTTGTATACATCACTGAAATTGGAATTCTGCTGCCAGCTGCCATAGCATTTGAATTAAAGAAATTAAACATTAGTGACCTAATTTAAAGAAGTTAGATACAGGTTTTCTTTCTTTCTTTTTTTTCTTTTTCTTTTTTTTTTTTTTTTTTTTTTTTTTTTTTTGAGAGACACTTAAACCTTGGTCATACACTGTCACTTAGCTACTTAGCTGTCAAAGTATGCATCATCTCTTATTTTTTGAAGAGAAGTAATGGTTTGTAACAAGATTAATGCATGCCCTTAGCCTATTTTGAAGATTCCCCTTTTTTCCTTAATTTATTCCTGTGAGTAACATTTTACTTAAAAATAATTATTGACATTTTCAGTGACATTTTTATCAGATATTTGAGTTTTGATTACTGTGTTATTTTAAGATTTTATTTGTGAGCATTACTTTAATGTGATTTGGCTTTACCAACCACCTGTAGAGTTTTTTTTTTTCTTAAAGTTGACACAGTGTTAAGATTTATTTGCATTTTCAAAAATAAGTCCTGCAAAATTGGAATTTGCATTTATTTATGTGTTTATTTGTTTATTAGCTAGTCTATTTCTGGACAAGTTAATGTGGAGAGAGTTATCTCAGTACCAAATTGGGAATATATGTAGAGGGGTTAATATAGTACTCACTTGTGGGAGTGCTGACAAAGGCGCTACTAACCTGCGGGATAATGCTGCTCCCATTTGCACCTGCAAATCACAGTAAGTTCAGAACTATGTAAGAATCAAGTTCTCCCCTCGCCCTTCATTCAGGGAATGGTGATAAATACATGCAGTGCCTAAATCTAAAACTTCAGAGTCCATAAAAGATCCCATGGTCTTGAGGTGCTGATTGTGTTAAGAGAACTATATTGCCTTTTGGGCAGAGAAACTACAGTCTTGATATTTTTTCCTCAAGTTTATGCTCTTCTAATATGAGGCAAGTGTCCTTAAGAGCCTTTGGTGTAGCATCAGCCCTTCCCTGTTACCAATACACCTCATTCAACCTAAGCAATTTTTAAATAATAGTTTGAAACAACTTACTGACAGTGAGGAACTTTTGATTGCTTGCTACTTGGAAGTGCAGTTCATAAAGCATATGAAGAACATATTCTGCAAAAAAGATTATTTCTTTGCATTCTGTTGCATCCAGATTAATGCGTAGCAGTGTGTTAGTGTTGTCCTGAACAAAATGCATCATTTATCACCAAAAGAAGTTGTTCTTCTGTTTAGCAAATTCTGAATACTTCCCAGAGGAGTAACACTTAATAATTGTCACAGCTTAGATCACGAAGACAGGGAAATTGTCCTGTAGAACAGGATCTAAATTCTATATCCAGATCTATAGCTATATCTGCATTAAATCTGGATATAGATTATAGATTTAGATTTTATCTAAATTCCATATCCATATGTTATCAAATAACATATTAGAAGTAAAGCTGAAAGACTGAAGATATTTTCCACTCCAAAGATTTGAATTTGAAGATTTTGACTTTTTAGCAAGCAGCACTACTAAATAACCTTAAATCCTCATGTGCCATGAACACTGTATCAGATGTGTTCAGTTTATGTAAGAAAATAGTTACCATAATTTTACCTGGAACCTGAAAGTCGAGCCGTACTCTTTCTAACTGGTGGGTTGCCACCAACTTGAATGAGTAACACAATTTTTAATGTACTGAGCTTATTTCATTCCTCGTTTATTTTTGAAAGAGCTATGATTGCTTGATCTTTGAAAATCATGGCAGAGTATTGTGTAATTCAAATGTATTTAATGATTCTGTTGATGCTACAGGAAGTAGAATGTGATACTATTCACTATACTACATCCATTTGTGCTCCAGAAGATGATGATGATTGAAAAAAAAAGTCTTTAATTTACAATATCCTTTATATTAAAGTGAGCAGAAATGCTTGTTCAGTGTGAAAATGATTTACTTTTTTTTTTCTTTTTAACAGCCATTTGTTTGAATACATGTTATTTGCTTAGAGTTCTATGGTTTCAGTTTTTAATTCATAGTTTTTTTTATAGTTTTAGAGAAATTGACTGCATCTTAAGGCTTGTGCTTCCAATACTGAATGCCTGGAATTTTTCAAGCGCACATTGTTTTTTAATTTGTTTTTAACAATCTAACACATACTTGCAGATAATCTTCCTGTGAAAAGTACACTCAGCTTTCACTGCTCCTGAACGCAGAGTTTTGCATCTATTAAGAAGCTCCAATAAATACACAAACATTTCATTTCTTATGCTAGCTTGAGGTAGTTAAGCACAACTGAATCTTCTAAAGTTTAGAGGCCATTTTGAGGTGAGGAGTCAGGAGGGAATTGAAGGTTTAGAAGTTTGCCGCCCAAAGCTGATGTATTGCATAATGTTTGTCTGAATGGAGGTGTACAATGAAAATGTAGGAAGGTACTTTGACTTTGGATTAAAAAAAAAAAAAAAAAAAAAAGGAAGGAAACAACAGTGGAAAGTGTATGTGAAACATGGAGAACTCCTGCCAAGCAGCAGTCTTGCCTCTCAGTAACTTAGTATATTTTGCCTGTTTTTTTTGAAGGTCCCCATGTTGTTCTGTGTGTCAGGCAACCCATTCAGAAACAACGTTAGCCAAGGAAGACTTTTCTCTGGCCCTTGGAATTGTAAGTTTGCCTTTGCTGCTGCCACTACACAGTTTGCCTCTCTGAAAAGACTGCTCCTGTCTTAGACTAACGGTAATGATCAGTAAGGTTTGCTGCTGTTTGCTTTTAGTATCAAATCATTTCTATTATATATCATTAATAGGGATTTGATCCTTTCCTGGAGATCAGCCTTCAGTTTAAAGGTGAAAAGTTGTGTATAATGAAGCAGAAAGCTCAAGCTCTTCAAGGATGGAAAGCTTTGGTTTTGTTTTTTGTTTTGTTTTGTTTGTTTGTTTTTTGGGGGGGGTAGCATAAAGCTGGATGTTTCTTTGTGACAAAACACCAGAACTAAGATTTGCTATCATTCATAGCTGATTAATTTGCCTTCAATTTGCATACCCTTAGCAGTTTAATATTCAAAACTGTATTAAAAATGAGGAGAGAAATAAATTAAAATACAATATTGCTATATATGAGGCAATAAAATTTCCTCTGCTAAAAGAAGTAGCAGAAATTACAGGATTAAGGATAAAACTTGGCTATAGATATTTAAGAAAAGGAAGCCTTCTATTCATGTTGTCATTTTGGGAAACGTGCATGTTCTGTGATTTGAGGTTTTTTTTCCCCCCTTTAATGTCACAGAGAAATAGGAAAATCTCAGAAAATCTTAAAGCTCGTACTGCAGTCTCCTGACTCTGTAAAATATTTGAGTGCATCTATAGCCTTTGCTTATTTACTGTTATCCCTGTGGGATAACAGATCAGCTTTGTGCAAATACTCTGTCCGATGTCCTTTTACAAGTGGTTTTATTGCACCAAAAGTGGTAACTCCAATGTACAGTCAAGTTTGAAGAGGTTTCACAGATACTGTTTTGTCTTAGGAGCAAATTGCCACAGGATAGCCAAATCTCAAAATCTTTCCTGATAGGACCATATGCTTACAATGTTTTAGGGGAAAATGATCTGATGAGAATGATTTGAGTAGCTTGTGTCAGCTCCTTCCTGTGGGAGGATAAAATAGGGTGATTGTGTATGACATGACTCTAGTACTGTCTAAATTACTTGCATCCATAGAGCTCTCTGGCAAGGAATTTCACACTTCTACCATCTGATGGATGAAAAACTTGCCTTTGTGTTGAACATGGATCCCACTAACTTCATTTGATGGTGCCTAGCTGCACTAGATAAGCAAGTGACCATTTGATCCATATAGATACTTTGCATGCCTTGGGATTCTCTAGACCTCAGTTATGTTCCCACTTTTGTCTCATTTAGAAACTAGGGAGCCTCAGCATACTCAATCATTCCTTGTATAAAAGCCATTCTGTATCTTTACTCATCCTTATTGCTTCTCTGAAACTTCTGACTTTAACATGTATTTTCTGAGATGGGGGGGATCAGAACGGCATAGTGTATTCCAACGTATGTGTGAGCCACGAATTTATACAACAGCATAAATATGTTTTCTGTTTTAACTCATTAAGAAATAGAGACTTTCACAGAACAATCTATTGTAACTCTTAATTTTCATAAAACACTCCTTTATGAACAAACTTACCCTTTGAGTAAGTAGAGGAGAAAAAGTCTGTTTTTCCTTGTCATCCTTTGCTAGTGTATAATGATTCCAGCAGTTTATTGCATGATGGTCCTTTGGTGAAGATCCCCCATTGATTTAATCAGGGAATGATTAAAGAATAGATTTTTTTGGCACAGTCTTTTTCCACGTGGGGCCTGTTTTTAATAGCCATACACATACTTAAGATCTGCACCGAGTCTTGTGGCTCATATATGTGGTATAGATACATAATACATAAAATAAGGATACAAACTATAATCTGAGGTACAACACATTCTTCATAATTTAAATTTTGGTTACAAAATCCAAATCTGTTAAAATAATGATCCTCAAGAATAAGATGGATTTGAGGTTCTGTGTCATCTTATCTAATTTCGTGCATCAGGCACGATAAGACCCATAACATTGCGAGAAACTTATTTGGCTTTGTCATAAAGTTATCCAAGTCTATTGTAATTTTGTGGGTGATTATTAATGCAGTGAAGATTGTGGTCGTTTTCTATACTGCATTCAAGGGAAAGGACCATGTGGCACGAAAAAAATTATTCTCCCCTAGTAAGATCAGATGAGGCTAAACAAGCGACTTCATGCTATTAAAATGTTACATTTCAATTTTGAAATAAGTTAAAATGTTTGTATTCTCACTGTTAACTACATTGTCCATTACATTGCATTTTCTAGATAAATATCTTCTCTAACTGCTTCTTATACCTGTCAGCAATTTAAAATAAGATATTGTACATTGCCTTCAGTTCCTATTCAAGTATTGTTAATAGTGTGATGTCTGTGCAAATCAATCTCTGTTTCCCTGGTGTCAAACTACTTTGTCCTCCGTCTGTCTCAACTCTATACTCTCAATCAGCTGCAACTCCTGTCATCACTGTTCCAGACCGTATCCACTGTGTGTGATGGTCACCACGAATCATTGTGCAAATATTGTTTTGTCTTTCCTTATTTCTTAATACAAGGTCCAGCAGTGAGTCACAGAAATATGTGTGGTACGCACTGGATAGAGAAGTTTTTCTTCCAGAAGATGAGGGGAGGTAGGAAGGGGGCAGTGTATTATCATACTTGAAAACTATGTTAAACCATGGTTTCAAATGCAACTTTAGGACATCAGATATATGGGTTTTGGGATCTTTGGATACTTTAGATACATAATTTGGATGCATACTGTGATATTTTGGGAAGCCTTTAAAGTGAACTATTTTTCTTCCAAAGCTAAACTGTTCAACTTCTCTGTATGCATGACATCCACATCTGGCTTCTTAGCTGAAGTCAATGTCTTTGTAAATGTAAATGGCCATCCTTTTGTTTGCTGCTCTTAAATCCATCAGCAGCACTTCTCCTTCTGACTTTACCTGTGAGCTGATTTGATGATTACAAGTGCCTGACTCCCAGCCCTGTAAGTAAAGGTCTTTTTGGCAAAAAGCATTTAATTTGGATAATGAAACTCTTAGACCAATGCAATGGATTCACATTTTTCAGAATTATCCAAATATCTCTGCAGTCTTGTTCAACAATTCCATCTTGTCATTTAGACACAAATAAATTAACCTAGCACTTACCAAAGGAAACCTGTTTGAGTCAACTGCCGATTCTCTCAGTATATGTAAGAGGAGTTATTCTGATATGGTTGGACTATGTAATGTGATGTACATATATTTTTGATAAAATCTGTCAAATGTCATTTTAAAGCTATTAAGTGTGCTCTGTAACGAAGCAGCCAGAATTATAGAGCAATATGACTTTTAAGAACACTATTGTAAATGTGTCAGAATTCATTCTGGCTTTTACATGTAGGCTTATCTTCACGTAGTGTCCTGCTGTTACAATTGGTAGTTACTGTCATCAATAAAATCTCTCTGGTTTCAAAAATGAAATAAGCCAGTTTATATATAGAACCCACTATTGACTAGGACCTTAAATATTTATTTACTGCTCTTCTTGCCAAATGATCTTCAAGGTAAATCCATTAATCCAGCAAAACCATTCAAACAGTAAAATTCAAGACTTCAGGCAAATACGGTTTTGCAAGTAACGGCAGCAGGAAGCAAATTATGAATGTTGTTTGTCTAAACAAAAAGTCACTGATTCTGTGAGCTTGAAATTATAAAATTATTTCCTTCTATAATAAGCTTTTGTAGTGATCCCAATAGTAATCAGCATAATCTAGTGTTTCAGGCTACTTAGGAACTGCACTGTAAGTAGTTAGACTTCATTTGTTACAAAAGTACCACTTACTGTGTTTTTGCATAAATTTCAGTCTTGATGTTTTGCAAAACAATGCTCTTGACTTTAAAATTTCAGAATCAGAGAATTAGTGGACCACTTGGAGGAAAAAAAAAAGAAAAAAATAATGGTTAACTGTATCCTATGATTTACATAAAATATGAGTGTCTAATACTGCGGTTCAGTTTTACAAATGAAAGTCAGCAACAGAAAGCAAAGTGGTTTGCCTTTTTGGCATAGTATTTGAAGACTTTTAGGCCTCTGGAGAATTGAAGTAGTTCTAGTTGAAGACCAACTAGCAAAAATTTAGAAATAATTGGAATTAATCTTTGATGGAAAAGGGGCAGACACAGTCTCTTAAAGATTGTTCTTAAAGAATTATGGTTTAGGTAGAGGGTAGTATATGAGAAAGCAAAGACCTTCGGAAGAAAAAAATCTGGAGTGAAATAGTCTCATAAGTACAGAGAATGCTTTATGCAATTCTAGGAAAAAGAAATACAGAGAAGTAGGAGATAGTTTTATTCCACATATCCAGGCTCTCATAAACATGGGAGATGAAGACAGTTAACATTATTTCCTTTGCTAGTCTCACTATGTTATACAAACCTATTTATGAAGTAAAAGCTATGTGAGGAGACAGCAAGTGGGGAGTGGAAGGTTTTCTCCAGGTAGTTCAGCTTAATTGTGAGTTGTCCTAAATTCAGTGTTGTCTTTTTTGTTTTGTTTTGTTAATATGGTATACCTTCATGTGAGCTAATAATGGTTGTTTTGCTGGTACAATTTGCCATAAGATTTTTCTGACAGGTATTACACTATTCAATTGTTCTTCAGGTGTTCTACTAAGTAATTGTAGTAATAATAATTTATCTCAGTGTAACTGATGATGTCTACATGAATGGATGAGATTATGCTAAGTCTGCTATTAATTTTTTAGGTTGCTTTATTTCCAGGTAAATATATAAAGTGAATATTTTTCTAGTACATGCAGCTATTCAGAAACAAAACACAGTATATGCAAGTGAATTCAAGCAATAAGAAGAACTGGTAACATAAAATCTTTCACGGTGCCAAAGAACTTTAGTAGTTTTGTTGTTCTCTGAAATCAAGTAATTTCTAAATCACTATTCTTTGAATACTACACCTTCTGTAGTTTTCTGCCCAAAGGTTCAGGCAGTATTTTTAATGATCCATTATTTAAAGGAATAGTTCTATTTTTAGATAATTTTAGAATTTTTTAACTCTGACTCCTTGTCTGGTCTTATAGTGAAACTGGAAGATCCCATAAATCCCTGTGTAGCATTCAGGACATATAATTTATTCTGTGGTTATGTTCAATCATATAAGAAGTCAGATGTTCTGTCTACTGTGATATTTGATTACATTACCTAAAACTCTGATGTTTTAATTTCACTGATACATTCATTTGTAATGAATGAAGTAATAATTAAACTTGTATCTTCTCTTAAATTTGATTGTTTAACTAAAGCATGTCAACATTTATTTAATAAATGTGACTTTACAAATACATTGTTATCTAGGGACTAAACACAATGCATTTTTGTATGCTGGTGAGTGTTTGCTGTTTTAAGTAGTCATCATTTCAACATAGACATACATGTGAATTACATCAAATTCTGAGTTATGAACTCTTGAAACCAGGTGTTAACTCTAGACACATTTGTAGCTAGGCAAGCTCAGATTCCCTAGAAACTGACATTGGTGAAGCAGTAAGCAATGCACTTTTCTCTAATGGCGTATTTAAATAGTGAGTCATGTTAATATGTTTATTACCTAATGGTGTTGTAAAGCATATAAGCATTCCTTGCAGTAATGTTTATTTCTGCAAACAAAAAAAATCAGCATTATCTTAGCAGTTAGATTTATATACTTGTCTCTTTATGACTTAATGAATAGTCACCAATTCCTATAAATTCAGTTGTCTATTCTCTTGGTTCAACTGTTCCTCAAGCTTCTAATTCAATGAATTTCAGTTGCCTTAATGTTTGTAGTTTCAGAAAAGCTCTTAGCATGTTAATGTTGCACCTATATTGCTCAGTTGTTACTTGTGATTCAAAATTTTTAGCTGTACATCACTGTGTTTTGAGGGGATTAGAGCTCAAATGTTTGCCTAGAATTATAACCAAAAACACGTTTAGAAATCTGTCCTTTTTGTGTGTGAGAAATGTGGTGAAATTGTGGGAAGTGCCAGTCTAAAGTATCTGGTAAACCTGTAGCTGCTGCAGGGCTGTGCCTGCCAGAAGGGGTATACCCTTTTTACAAACATTGGATCCTGCAGTTTTGATTCTACAACTACTGATGTACAAATGCTTGTGAATAACAGTTTCAGTCATTCTTAGACGTGTATGTTTTAGTTAGTATGACTATGCAAATCTGTGGATACCCATTTGGGTGACTGAGTTTCGTTATATGGATTTGCACACGCAAAAAAGACAAGTTTGTTCCTGGCATAGTGGTGCCTTCATTGCCTGCAGCTGCTGAATTTGCATGTGCCTTGGATATTGGTAATGCTTATTTGTAAAAATGCAAAGACTTTTATTTGAAGTTCATAAATAGCTTGTAATTTTCCATTTAATGATTAGAACATGAAACCATGAAACTTCATTTAACAAGCATGTCCAAAGCAAGTGAAGATGTGGATCTAGTTTAATTCCTAACCTTGGAAATTAGATCATGTTGTATTTGCGTCCTTCACAACATTGTTCTCAGCATCTCTTTCCTTGGTTTACAAAAGTTATAAGACAGTGTACAGTGCAGTGTTCCCTTTGGTTAAGTTAGTAGAAAGATGTCCCCAAGAAGGAGAGGAACTAGATTAACTCATGATACATCGGGGTGCTTGTTCTTTTTCCCTCCTTCATCACTCTATTGCATGTTTTCCTTTATGGGCATTCATTTTATTACTGTTTCATAATGTTATTAGCCATAGTGCAATTTTTTAACATATTTTTATGTCCTGTATACTGATTGTATGAAACATTTAAACCTGTAAGACTCAACTGAACACTGTTTGAATTTTTCTGTGGAGAATGAAGGAGAAGAGAAAGAAGGGGAAGAGTGATTATTTTTGGAACATGCAGCATTATTTTAGTGCTTGATATATAACTGTAAAGTATTTTGAACTCTGCTGTTGAGAATCCGTCTATGAAGTAAGTTAGAATTGTTAACCTCATTTCATCACTGCAGAGGCTGAAGTACACAGAGAAATGATTTGCCCAAGGTCCCTCTCAAGCCAGTAGCAGAACTGAAAATAAAACCTGTGTTTTATGAGTTGAGTTCATTGCTCAGTCTATGACACTATCACTCTGAAGAGAAACCTGGGTAGAAATGGAAAGTACTACATAGTGATGTAGTCAAAATGACATAAATCTTTTTCCAATTCCTAGAGATACATTTCTGGAGATAAAGTTTGTTAACTTTATGTAAAATAATTTTCTTACAGTGTTAAAAGGCTAAAGCTCTTAAATGAAGAAACTTGCTGCAAATCACTGGTTAATAAACTAATACTTGTTTTAAATGTTAAAATAATAAAACTACCTCTACTTTTTATTAGGTCACATTTGAGTACATATCCAAGAATCAATCAAACGTCCCCTTTACTGGTGATTAGTTGTGCATAAGAAGGGCAGCCTAGGGCTCAGAAAGAAGCAGCATGCTGGTTTTTGACAATCTGTGTTGTCAGGCAGCTGAGCAGATTGCATCTTCGATGATCCTGATCTTGCAGATCAAGATTTGTTTATTGCAGCTCAGCCAGGCACGCCTAATAGGGTAATGCCACAAGTTCAGTGCCTGATGTTACTGAAGCTGACTTTTTGGAATTGAAAGAGGAAGGTGATGTTTTATATAAAAGATATGTGAGGTTTTCTGCATCTCATTTGAAAATATTTTATTAAAATTCAGCTAATTATCCATGTAGGTGGAAATCTGATTGCACTATGCACATCACATAAGCGGAATTATATATTTCAAATGAAAAGATGTTTCTGTATCAATCAGATGTATGACAATCTTGCCCAGTTGTATTGCATATCTTTTGGGGTCATCAATCCACGGACAGGAGAAGCTGAGACTACTGAGCTATTTAAGTATCAAAATATGTTGTCTGGGATGATTCTGGGATAAACTGCTGGTGTGTAGCTTCTGCTTTCTTCTTACATGTTCCTTTAGATTTTCCAGTTAAAAAAAAAAAAAAAAGAAAGAAAGAAAGAAAGTTGTGCCTGCCTGATTCATCAAAGTACTTAAATATGTACCTAAAATTATGCCTAGTTTAATTGGTTCCATTTATAGTTGTTCTAATCAAATGCATAAACTTTGTAACATGCTGCTGTTATATACTAGATCAGGGCTATGAGAAGAGAAACAGATCCATATGGAAATTATTTAACTGCATAGAATTTCAGTTTAATTCAAAAGCTTCTTGCTATGTTCAAAGCCCAAACAGCCAAGTACTTTTCAAATAATTAGTTGATATGCACATATTCCTAAAGCATTTTAAGATTTTTAATCTAGCAGAAAGTTACTATCTAATGGACAACATGGAAAAAACGTAACAAATTTTTACTTTTTTTAAAGTAGACAATTCTAGTTAGATAAGAATAAATCAATATAGTGAGGTAATGAAAGGAGGGGAGGTACTTCCTGACTTCCACTAAAATTAGCTTGATGTGCAGCTAGTACAGGTGTTATTACCTATCCATAGTATTTTACATGTTAGATTTAGGCAGTAAATTCATTCCTTAAAATAATAATACTCCTACTTCTCATTCTTACTGTAAAGTTGTTAATAGTTAATGAAGTAACATTGGTTATAAGGCAGTAGGCAAGTTGCTAAAGTTGATAGTGATCTGCAAAGTGGATCTTTACCAATTTCCTGAATTTGAACAGTATGTGCAAGAGTTAGCTATTAGTGCTGTTTTTTTCTGATGTTACTGGCAGGGCACTCATCTACAAGCTACAGATTGTAGTTCAGACTCTCTGCAAGAGTATTCCTTCTCATTAAATATTTTTGTTTGTATTATAATACATTCAGAGAGAAGGAGGGGCGTGTGTGTGTATACGTATGCATCAGGAGAGTGAGGAATCCTTCCAAATAGAGATTACTTCAGGCCACTATATGGCCCAGAAAATCAAAATAAGTACTAGAGTTACATAATAGTTTTTTTTGACCTGACATTATTTTATTGTTGCAGTGATCTAGAAAGGGTGAGGCATGCGGATTTTTTGTTTTGTCTATGCGGCTTTTTTTTCGTATTTGGATGAAAGGATAACATTAGAGCAGTAAAATAATTTATAGCAACAACAAAAAAAAATCAGTAGCATTATGTCTATGGAATAAAGTGGCTGCCTAGAGGGGAGATGAAGAGTTAAACTCATCCAAAGTGTGATGGTGGACCAGGTGTAATTCTATCAATAAATGTAATAAGAATGTAATTAGAGTTTTTACCCTCTCTTTTGGTTTATTAAAAAAAGTGTTATAGGTAACAATTTGTTATAGTCTGGATGACTAAGTTGCTGTAAATAGTTCATGTACAGCATGTTTCATGTGTTAAGTGAAGGAAGTGCAGGGTTTTCTTGTTAGAATGGAGATGTCAGTGGAAGGGAAAGGAGGAAGGATTACGGAAATTTGGCTCTGTATTTACTACTGAGAATAGTAGGGTTTACTGTGGGACACTTAACCCATTAGCTATCCTTCAGCAAAAATCCTGTGGAGGCTGATCTGAATGGAGGGGCAGTGTTCTTCCCAGAAAAAAGCAAACACACATAGGGGTTTGTTCATTCACGTTGATTGTTCACGTTCTACTTGTTATTCACATTCTTCTTGAATTATCTGCCAAATCCGCCACAAGACAAGTTCTTACAGCGAAGAGCTGCTTGATTAGCTGTCCCTCTCAGAGGGACAGCAGTCTTCTCTCCAGATTCATGGCTATGATGCTATGGAAAGATGCATCTGTATTGTGCTACCCTGGCCCATGTGAATTTATCAGCTTGCATGTCAACATTATGCTCCAGTGACTAGTATGTATGTATGTGTGGCATACATTTACCCAGTGTGATTATAAAATTACATCACTGGAGCTCTTGAAATTTTCACTGACACATCCTGAAGAGAAATCTGTGTGTCTGATTGTGCAGCACACATGCATCAAGTGTGACATATTGTGGCATATTAGCTTTCTCATTCTCCTCCTTATGTATATAAAACCATATCATATAGCAGAACCTGCAGGCAGCACAGGATATTGTGGAAACATATGAGCAAAACCATGAGCTCCAAAGTAGGAGTTTCTCCTGCAAGTACTGTAAACAGTTCTTACCTAGAATCATCATCTCTTCTAACATTGAAAATAATTCCCACAGCATGGAGAGAATTGAAAAAGACCCTGACAGAAATTATTTGCTTTCAGCATAGAAGTGGCAAATACACAGGCACAAAAAAGTAACCTTATATGAAGGGTAAAATTCTGGCTCATTGCAAATGACTGATAAAGCTTTCAGGTTGAATTCCCATAAAATAAGCCTTAAAGCATTGTGCAGAAATGAATGTTTTAAGAAAGAAAACCAACCAAGAAAAGCCTTTTTGGAGCAGTTAATGGAAAGTGTTGCAAAAGGAACGCTGTGACCTTGAGATACGACATAGTTAAATATCCCATTTTCAGAAGTGTTTCTAGAAGCAAATCTGACACTGTAGAACACAGAACATGCCCTGTGTTCTAGAAAGAGTTGTCATCTTCTCCTTTGGATTTGCAGACTGGGATGTGTAAGACAGAATCATAGTAAGGAAAGGATGAACCCATGCAGATACCATGTATATGTTGCAGTACTGTCTTAAGCCATAATGCAAAGATGCATGACTATCCTGTAACCCCATATGACGATACAGTAACTAGGGTCCTCGTTAGAAAGAGAAATGAACTGGTGTTCACTAGCTGCATTTGCAGCTATCCTTTGAATAATGGCTAGAGATATATTTTCTTTGGAAGGTATAGCCTTTTGGCAACCTACACAAAGATTTTTTCCCCTACTCATTTAGGTTGGCAAGATAGCAAAGAAATTCATAGTTTGTAAATAATGTTACCTGCAGAGCTGTTGAACTGCGATTTAACTCTGTGCTATTTTGCTCTGCTGGCAAATTTACAGGCCCTCTGGGAATAACTTGTCTTAGCTTTTTGGTAGGTCATTTATAATGAGGACGATTCCCTGCATGCCATTCAAATGCATAACAACAATCACCGGTAGAGCGAAGCGTTCATTATTGCTATGGTATGGCCCATGCCGATAAATTCTGGTGCTACTCTTAATCAGCCTTGTATATTGCACGGAAAGTATCCCCTGCCTCGTCCTGATTAGAGTTCAGATCAGCCATATAAACATTCAAGGAACAAATCATCCTAATTACGAGGTATTTAGAAAGCTAGGAAGATGAAATGATATTTGTTGTTTTTTGAACTTTACAATTACTCTGATAATCAGTATATTGTGTCTTTTTTTTAAGGTTAGAGAAAGTTTAGACTCTGCAGATGCATCTGGAGTGCAAATATCCAGCCCACAGAGTGCTGGCAACCTTCATGGGACTTGATATGACTACTGAGTGCTCTGAAACCTGGTAAAGAGTACTGTAAATGAACCAGGTGGGGTTTATTGCATGAGGACTATGCTTATATCTTTTGATTACATTTAACGAAGGATTTGTATCCTTTTCAAAACATTAAAGCCAAGGCTTGTGTCAGCAGCCCTGATCTCCGCAGTTCAATATCAAGTTCTGATTTTGAATGGCCTTTCCTCCACTTTCCTAGGATTAGTATCGTATAATCTTCATTATTTTTTCTTGTTGATTTGCACTTATTTTCATTTTTGTGAGCTATACATTTCTGGAAGGGGTTTTGAATCATAATTATAGATCAGCTAGGTTAGAAAATGCATAACTAGGATTAGTAGGGACCGTGAGTGATCATGTAGTCCATCTTGTCACACAAAGGAAGATTGATTATACCTAGACTATTCTTGATGGATGTTTTGTTAAAACACATTCTTAAAAACCACCAGTGAAGATGTGTCTGCAACCTCCCGTGGTTACCTGGCTGCTGAACAACTCCCAAGGCAAACTATTTGAATATTCAGTTACTGACCTCTTAAGTGTTAGCCCTTAGTTTGAAGGGCAGCTCCCAGATGTAGCTCCTTGAGCAGTGCTCTTGCTTGATGCATGTAGGACATTGTGTGCAGTGATTCTGAATTCACTGGGCACACTAGTGTGCATATCTGCAGCTGTGCATAAGATATCTCAGGTTTTCTTGAATCTTAAAGTGACCTAGCTCACTTTAAGATTCATTCATGCTTGAGTCATATTTATACAGGTGTGGAAGACTAGAGTGTTTTTTGTTTTGTTTTGTTTTGTTTTTCTCCTTTGGAGCATTTTGCCTAGTATCCAGCTAAGATTTTTTGTCTTGCAATATAAAGTTTAAATTTCTTCTTGTATTCTTGTATGGAAAATAGCCTTTATTAGTGTTGTTGTACTAGAAAGTAGTACTTTACTACAAAGTTTTCTTTGCTTTAGTGCTTAGAAGACTGTTGTCATGCATGTTTTTCTCATCCTCTTTTTCTTCTTCTCTTTTCTCACAGAAATAAACCTACTTCCTTTGGTTAAGATTCTAAACAGAGTGTATTTTTCACCACATTTATCATACCCTGTCTAATGACTTTCAAAGCATGCAGCCCAAAATTAGATGCCAAATGACATCTTACCTGCACAAAGTAAACATGGAATAAATGCCTTCTATTTCTAGTGTATGGTTCTTCTCTTAAAATAGTCTGCAGTCCGATACTTCGCTCTGACTGTGAGAATATTTTCTTCCACAGTATTCTGTGAATATTTCCATGCAATGGTGCTTTTAACCAGTTATGCATTCTTTTTTATGTAATGTTTCAGCCAGAATATATTTTTTAATTTGTTTTGAAGAATGTTTTGCCAGACCATGACAAAACATCACTAAATTCTATTGTACGTATGTTCTGTTAATCTGTCCAAGAACAACATTAGGCTTGGCTTAAGGTGAATTGGTTTTGAGTAACTGTACACCACAATATGACTTAATTAGATAAAAATTGATTATTTGATAAATGCTTAGTGTCTTTCTGGGAATCAGATTATTCAGATTGGCATTCAGCTCCAGTCAGTTTTATTCCTCTTTTTAAAGAGGTTTGGCCTTCTTTAGTTCTCTTGGATTCTAAATCTTCCTAAGGAATTCCTGAAGACTGCTAATGCTGAGAGATTGCTTTGTCTGATTCCTTAAGTATTCTAGGGAAAACTTGTCTTTTCTAGCTTTTTATATATCCTAGTATGAAAATAAATTGCATTGAGCATTTGGTCACAATTGAGTCTTTCTGTGAAGACTGGAAGCATTGAATATTGCTACATGGAATTCAGTTTTCTGTGCTATTTCTCTTCCAGTATCAAAGTCTCCCTGTTATTTCTGATCTATAACTTTGGTACACAGAAATTTTTCTGTACATTTTTGTGTAACATGGTATTGATGACTGCGACTGCTTCTAACTGCTCTGTCATAAGCAAAAAGATATTCCCACAGCTCTCTCCCTTCTGTTTTGCAGAGATGGCAGCAGTGTCTTCTAGAGCTAGAGTCTTCTAGCTCTGTGTTGGACTGCACAGGCATGAAGGAATTTGGCCTTTGGGCACCAAATGCTCCTACTGCAGGATTCTCCATCTCATGCAGGGAGAGGAAAAGCTGGTGGACTAATTTTTTGTTTGTTTGTTTTAACTCTGAAGTAGATTGTATATCCTCAGTGTCACCTTATTAGCTGGTCTTCTGGCTGACCAGCCTGCTGTTTCTTGGAAGTCTGCTTATTCTTGGAATTCTGTCTTCATTCTACCATTTTCATGTTAACCATCTCTCCTGTGACTTAAATGTTTGGAGGTTTTTTTCACTTGCTTTAAATTACCTTACATCTTTTGACTTTTTCAAAAGTTTTCTGTTTGCTGAGTGAGGAGGGTCCATGATACTACCTTATCCTGCTTAAGTGAAGTCAGTGTTTTAGGAGCTGCTGAGTAATAATTTGGGCTTTAGACCCAAACGGCAGAGGAATACCTTTTGTTTATCTTCCTTGCCTTGGTCTCTGTCAGGCTGCACATGCAGATATGCTTTGTTGAATCTTTATTTATTTACTGAAGCAGGCAGCAGTGAAAAAGTAAATGTGATGATTTTATGCCTTTAGTTATGGTTCTGAGCCAGCCCATCATGTGCATTAATGCACAGTACCTTCAAAACTATTGTTTCTGACTATCTGTAAGCTAGAGTAGAAAATGTGGTATTCATTTATGTTCTTTTAGCAGGTTCACTTTGCAGCCATAGGGCTGGAGGGTTGTTTTCTGCTTTTAAATAGTATTATTCGGAATACTATTAATCAGCAGCTTTAAAGGGAAGAGTAGTTATGCAGCCGTACAATTGCATTATATACAAGACACTGATCTTGAGACATGGTATATTTAAAGTGGACGGAGTTGGCAATTATTATTGCTTCCAACCTGTGGTTCATTTTAAAGTCCAGCATTTAATACTGCTATTACAGGAAGCGGACTTTCACATTCCAAAAGCTTACACTTGCAAAATTGTTCTAAATTATAGCTCTACCCCCAGCACCAATCTCTTGGCTACCATTCTGAACTTGCTTTTTATACCATTACATTGGTAAGAGCCTTGTTACCACTTGGAAAGTCTGCTTAGCCTTCTGGCCACTCATAGGAGGTTCAGATCCTTGGAGAATGATTGTTAACCGTTTGGCTAATATATGTGAGGCTTTTGGCTCCTGAGATTCGCAGTTGTGTCCTGAGGAATTGATAGTGTGAGGTTCCCATTTCACACACAGTTTCAGCAAACAGAAGTTGGCCAGTTTAGAACTGTGCTTTGTCTTTCCAGTATTATAATGTACTAAACTATTTACAAGCCAACATGGTGTTATTTCATGCAGCTTCTGAATTTGATGTTACTCTAATTTTAGCTTATAGTATAATTCATATTATTTTATCTATCTACCTGTAAATTTCACTACACTCAGTTCAGGCTTATACTATTGATGTTTACCTAAATCATAGGTCATAGCTTGTGCCTGAATGTATATGTGTCATTATTATTATTATTATTTTAAAACCCCTCAATCTGTCACTCTAGGATAAAAATACTCTGGAAAATTGAGAAAGATAAGAAATCAAGGATCAAAGCATGTAAGATAAAAGCAAATTCAGAAGAACACGTGTAAGAATTGTAAGACTAAGAGGCTATTTGGATTTGCTCTGCAGTGTTTTATAATATTGTTTTAACCCTCTTTTGCACACTTTGTTCATTTCCTTTTGAATGCTTATAATGACCAAACTATACAGATAAATTATTTTTTACTGGATCATATTTTACTTTGTCTTTGCACTTAGCTGAACCATTGAATGACAAGTACATTTGTGACTGTAGGCTGTGCTTACATCCCATTGATAAATAGCCTAATAGAATTATTTAGGTTGAGAAGTGACATCTGGAGATCTTGGCTAAAATTCCCATTCAAAGCAAGACCAACTTCAAAATTAGATTCAAGTTATTGTAAGGAGGTAACAGTGTCATAAAACATACTTAGTTTTGATATTATTATACATGCTAAGCATTTATGGAACACATCCATAGAGGGTGTTATAACATGCAAGTATGTACAATTTTCACTTGTTTATAGAGGATGTCTTGAAATGTTCTCAGATGATTTCTGGAGTTCACTGTGCTTGAGTATAGGTGATGGGATCCCTGGAGAGTTTATTGTAATAGAGGTATGAGAGATGCTAATACATATATTGTTATCATAGGCAAGATGAAGAGATCTTAGGTCCTCTGTAATGGTTCTTTATTTTCTTAATATATATTTTTTAGATTATCCTGTTCTGGATGAGTTTGTGTCAGATGTAATCTGCTGTCCCTATTTGTATTCTTCTACTGTCTAGGGACTTGTCTGTTTGGAAGATACTGTTGTCAAAATCATTCTTCTAAAATGAGTAATGGTGCGTATCTCCAAAGAGTCCTTTCACATATATTGTTTACATCACCATATCACAGCAATATTCCTGTTTCTGTGCTGTGTTTCAGGTGGTGTCCCCTTTAGACACACACAACCCTTTGTTTGCCACCGTATTAATCTTTCTTTTTCTGAATGGGAATTGCTCAAGGAAAGTGCTACGTAGCAGGCAGCAGTTTTGACTTGTAACTATTTTTTTTTTCTTTGTAATCTCATTAGGTATTTCCATTTAGCAAAAGAGAATGTAGCTTTTAGCCTATTTAGGTGGCCTGCTTTCATGTTGTTAAGATGACACGATCCATACTTTACAGTATGCCTGGTTCAGATACAGAAGTTGCAGCATGAAATGGCAACAACAGTCTGCCTCTTCTGAGGAATCTTTCATGTGCATTCCCCCCTTTATTTAGCTGCAGTTTGGATGCACTCCTGTAGTTCCTGCTAGGAGGCTGAGGTTGCCAGCACAAGCCATCCATTACTGTACTTAAAATAATTTATTTTCATTCCCTGTGGTCACTTGCAGGCATTATAGTTCCTTCTTATCAACATTTCTGACTAAAAACACCAAGGTTGATTCACATCTCAGAGTGATAGCCTGAGTAACTGAATCACCAGGGCCACCAGATGCTGGCCCCCTGATTTCTAATTTTCATACATTACAGTTTGAGTTTGGATTTGTTTTTACCTTGTTATAATACTAAGTAGTTCAAATACGAATAGTCATCTCACAAGAAAGTCTCAAACCTATCTTGAATGGTTATTATGTTACTTACAAGAACATTAATTGTTAAAAGAATGTACTCTCTGAGGCCTAATTTCAGACAATAACTTTTATTTAGTTTTTTTGCTCTCTTCATTGAAGGTTCACTAACTACAGTCATCTGTGATTTAAAGCTGCTGATCAGAACCTACCTCAGCCTAAATATTTCTGTTGTGAAAATCTGTCCATAGAATGAAAACAAATATTGCTCTCTACCTTGTGTATGGAGAATTGCAATGATTGAGAATTCCAAAAGCATCTTTAATGGCCAAGGAGGATGTTGGGATAATCCATAAATACACTTCTCTAAGGAGCTCACTTTCTCAGAACACACCTGCTCAGTGATCAAATTTTGCAATCACACATCTGGTACAGAAGAATTTTTAAAAAAAAGGTTTTAGAGTAAATAGCTGTAAAAAAATTGCACTAAATCATCAAATTATTCTGAGCTCACAAAAATTAAGGTGCTGAAAACTTTAAATAGTAAATTCAGCCTAGGCTCTTGGGATTTTTTTTTTTTTTTTTTAATGTGCTTGCTTACTCAAAGTGAGTATGGGCAGTTATAAACATGAGGGAACACATATGAAATGTTTTATTACAATCAGGCTAATCTGAATTTTGCTACCTTGAAGATGCTAGGAGAAGTTAAACTTCTTATGCTGCCACAAATTGGCCTCAAAAGATTCTCTGAATGGGAACTTGTGGATCTGTTTTACCTCAGTCCGTATTTCGTGAGCATTTGGAGGCCTCTTGACATTTTCTGATGTAACTGGCAGACCACTTCAGTCCTGCACCATTCATTCTAAGGAAATAGCCATCACACCTCTATGAGCCAAGAGGTGCCTCTTCTGCTTCCTCACGTACTTTTTAAAAACATCAAGAATCCCAAACTCAGACCCTTTATTCCACCATATGATGACGAAGATCCCAGAACACAAGGCCTTTCCTGGAGCTTTGCTTAATTTATCAGAATAGGTTTAGAAAGTCTGGGAGTAAGGAAAATAGTTCCTTCTAATAAGACGCTGCTTCAACTTGCCATAAAATAAATAAACCACTTGTCTAAATCTATAATTTATTGATGAAGTAAGATGTAGTTACCTCAGTAATGTCTCAGTAAAGGGCAAGAAAAGAAAGTGCTGAGACTAGTTAACTAGAAATCAAGAGGGCTATCAGGAAGAGCAGGTGTATGTAAGGTGTCAGAGAGAATTCCTTTGAGATGTGGAACTGCTGTCCATGAGCTTTGTTCTTGGGCTTCTCTACTACCAGTGTGCCCCACAGCTCAGACAGAGACTTCAAAGTTCTGTTTGCTGTTTTGTGTAGCACCCTCATGCTTTGCACTTCATTTGTTACTTACATGGCAGTACATTTTTAACCCAGAACTAGTACCTGCTTTGAATAGAAAACAAAGGGATTCGTTTCAGTGAATCTCTCTTGTCCCTGCAGACTGCAGTTCTAACTGCTGCAATGATGATACCCCTTCCACATGGTCTAGCTATTGCAGAATGTCCCTTGCCACCTTAGTGAAAAGAAAAAAGAAAATACATAAATGAGAGCCAGTCTTACTGACAATTTATTCTTCTCTGTCCCTGAAGTTTCCTTTTCATTCTAAAAAAACAGCCACAGGTTGGAAACAAAGCTGATGAGTAGAACTGGAGAGACTTCTGTAATATTAGGCTGTTCTTTCAGCAGCCTATTTCCCCTATGTGACCTGAAAACACAGGATGATTTGCTTTCTTTATGGCAGTGTAACTGTGAAATTACAGCTTTGAGAGACAAGATCTGAATTCAGGAACTCTTTTGTACTTTGTATTTTGGAATGTAGTTAAATATGAAATTAAGGAAGAAAAATAATGACACAGAGAAAGAGCTAGTAAGACAGTTTAGAAAAGCTGTAGCTCTATCCCACAAATGTGACACACCAATTTTCAATATCTGTTTTGTAGTACTAATGAACAATATATTTGTAGGATGTAAGCAGATATGAAAGTATATATTTATTCATTTATTTATTCCTAAATTTGTCACCTCTTTTGTGGTTAGGACTGCACTTGGGTCACTGCACCACCAATACAACAATATTTTACATAAAACCCTTTCAGAAGAGAACAAAAAGCAAATGTTTTTAAGGACTGTAAGAAATAGGTTGTCAGTTGTTCTAGCAAACAGATATTACTCCAGTAACTCAATTAATGAAAAAGTACCTCTTCAGATTTGAGAATTTCTTTATACCAAGGGCATCATTTTGATTGCTATATACCAAGGCAATCAGAAGCATTCAGTAATATGTTAGTATACAAATAAGTTTCTTCCTTTATTAAAGGCAGTTTCTCTAATGATGTAAACCATCAAATTAGAGCAAGTCTACAAACAGCAGTGTTACTGGTAGGGAAACCATCTGAAGTAGAATGAACTCTAGGAGTTAATACAGGGTTACAGATTTTGTCTAATTTTTAATTTCAAAAATAAAAAACAACTGAGTGACATTGAGTGCTTACAGTTATCAACAGTCTATTGGATGCCCATTGGTTTTAAAGACCAACCTGTTTTATAGTAAGTTAGCATTAGGAAGTAGATATTTATACTCTCTAAGGCACCTGTGCCATCTGATATGTCTTCTCATATTTGAAGGAAGAAAGTGAAATTTATGGAGGACATAGAAAAATATGTATTTATATATCAGATATGGAGCTGAGAATCAAATCCATGTTGTTCTGCTCCTCCTTCCCCTCCCCACCCCTCAAGGGCTTCCAGATTAATATGAGAAAAGCTACAATGTGGTTAAGACTTTTGCCAATATTTAGAATAAGAGTTAAACAGTCGCACAGTTTTCTTTCTCTTCTCAAAAATATTGTTTCCTTAGCATAGTAAGAGAATACACTGTAATGCTGTCTTATTGACAGTAAGCAGACCAAAAATTCTGACTCCTGAAGTGCTTTTCTTAGACTCCGCTTGCTAACGTTATTGCCTTCTCAGAATTTCCTTTGTGCTGGATTTCTGTAATTTTTCATGTTAAATGTCTTTGACTCAGTTGCTGTTAAAGTGTTTTGTTTGTTGTTCTGACTTTGACCTCTTCATGTTACAATTTTATTGTACTTAATAACGAAACATCACTAATATTTCCTCAACAGAAATGTTTTACCTTTTCTTTTTTTTTCTTAAAAAAAAAAAAAAATGTGTGAAAATCCTGGATGCAGTGTTCTTTCAGGTACAGTAAGCATAGACACTGATCATGTACTGAGACATTGCATATAAATTATTGAAATGTCATGGCTCTTATCTTTCTGTTTTTAGAATATAGTGTTTGTGAACTTTAGAACGAAAGGCCTGGATTTTTTACAGCTGAAACTTGGAAAGTGAAAAAGCCCCATTTGCTTAGTAATTATGTCCCCAAAGAGTGTGCTGCTGCCTGCAGACTGAATTCAGCTATAGCTTTTCAGAAGTGGAGCAGGAGACCATCACAGCCAGGAGTACTGAGAAATGGTGACTTGGTTCATAAATAATAAACTTAAAATTATGCTCCCTGAGCTGTTCTCAGCATTGTTTATATCCCTGCTCTGCCCACATGCCCAGTCCTGTTCACTGGCTCACTAGAATTACAGTTACATGCAGTTCATTGAATTTTTTGCTCCCACAAGTTTGATCAATGCTGATCTAGATTAGTAGGCCAGCACTGAAAAATCTATTGTCAAGGTCCTCACTGAGCCTTCACTTGGAGACTTGGAATACCCAACATTTACAAAGCTGTATCCTTGTAATAAAATCAGTCCCATTAACCAGATAATTAAGCTCATGTTTAATTTAAAACCTATGAAGTAGTTCCAGTGAAATAAGACTAGTACCCCAGAAAACAGTCATCCAGTTCTAGCAAGTCTTTTTTAGTTAGTCTGACCACAGCAGAATAAAGTAGCTTTTTTGAGCTTGGAAGCCAGTTTCATGTTCTGATATGCATGGTCTTTGATATTGAATATGTAATTATGTATAATAATAATAATAAATAATGTATGTAATACATAGTCCTATATGCTTCAGCATAGGGCATTAACCAATTGACCTCCCTTGGCTGTACTTCTGTTCAAAGCTGCTGGTATTCTAATCCATTTCTCACTGAAATCAATGCAAATGCTTTCATTGATTCAGATGTAGTTCTTTTGTTTAAAAGTATAATCCTTTCCATGATAATTTGCAGATGTTTACCCAGGCATTTCTTTAACATATTTTTTGGAGGTATTAAACTTCCTATGTTTTGATTTTAGGTGTCAATGCTTTGTTCTTTGGTTTTGATTGTGGGTCAGAATTGTGTAAGTTTCTTACTAATCTCACCAGTGATAAATATTGGAAGGAGATCAAAACGGCAATGTATCTTTTTGAAATGTATGACTTGTCTTGATAACGGGATAGCAGAGAATGTCAAGAATATAAAAAAAAAAAAAAAGACACTTTGCAAGTCAAACAGCTTATTGTGAAATAAATAGCCAAAAGGAATGTAAATAGAATCCTTCAATGCAGTAGTTCTGTCAAAATATTTAGAGGGAGGGAAATCCATTCCAAATGATAGAATCTTCCTTAATGAAAGTTGCTGATTCACGTTTAGTGAGCGGACAGCTGTGAAGATTTAAGACATTACTCTCACCAGATGTTTTCTGCTGGTGCTTATTGTCTGTGGAGTGGAGTTGGCAAAATGTAATATATGCCTAGGTGTTGGAGACTCACAGGCCAACCTTTTAATGCAAATCCACCATCATCAGTGGTTTGAATGAATATTCAGTAGAAAAATGGGTATACTTTCTAATCTTTTGGGGAAAATCACCACTACCAAAAGAGCAGGGCAGATAAATAGGGCTTAAAGTGCTACAGCAAGATTAATTAAAGCTCTTCCCAGGAGTGGCATGTTTTGAGAGTGACTACACTGAAACTGGGGAATCTGGGACTGCATCCTGAGATTGGCCATTTCCCCCTGCCGCATTCTCTCTCCAGTTTGGGGGATGAGACACAAGTACATGTTATTTTTCACCTCCAGTCCTATATTCTTGGTATCAATAGGAAGAAAACTAATGCTCAGTGTTAAAAGGGAACTTCAGTATTCTCTGGCTCTTTAATTTATTTGAGGCCTAAAATTAAACACAATGATCTAATCAAGACTTTTATTTACTACTACTTATCCCCAGTTTCTTTTAGAAGCAGAAGTAAAAGAAATTGGGCAAAAGAGTCATTTGGGGTATTCGAGCTAAAGTGAGAGTTAATCATCTGTTGAGGAAAAGACGAGAAGCTTGTCAAGTAGTATTTCAAATGCAAGGGCCAAAATCCCCAACCTGCTGCAAACTGCAGTAATTCAACCTTTTTGCAATGAGGCTGTGCTAATTCTTGCTAACTGATAATCTGTTTCCTCAGCAGACTGACTTCAGTTGTGGAGTGGGCTTAATGTTCATGCTACTTAACAAGCTGTAATAGGGAATGTCCATGATATATGGTGTGACGTGATACTCGTTTTGGATCCTTCCTGAATTCAGTAATAGTTTTAGTATAGCCCTGTAGTGCAGAAGAATAGAATTTTTAAAAAGCATCAAGCATGAGCCAAAGGTCTGTTTCTCAAATATAACTTATTTGCATAAGAAACTCTGGTTCATCAGTTTCTCAGGAATATCCAAATCAAAAGAAGAGCAAACATTAGTGAGTGCAGAGTCATGATAATGAAATCAAGGTGGCAAGCAGGATTTTTTCAAACTGGCATGAGCAGAAATAGAATAACTAGGAAAGGTGTTAGACTGTTCTGCCTTTGAATGGGATTTTTGTTAGAAGTTTTAATAAAACAAGTTTACAATGAGACATTCAACTTCTTCAGGCACGGAGTCTTCAGGAGCAAATAGGAGAAAAGATTTCTAATACAGAGGAGAATATACAGAGAAGGTTATACTAGAGGTGAATAGAGGATATGGCCTTTTTGACCTGCTTTACTGTCCTGCTAACATCAGAAGTTTCAAGGATACTTGAAAACGATGGTATTAGCTATAAATACACTATCTGATTCATGGAATGTTCTAAAACTATAGTTCCTGTCCTCAGCTGCTCATCTGTTAGTTGCTTCTGAAAGTAGGAGGCAATAGCAACCACCAGTCATTTGCCAAAAAGTGGCTTGAATGTGGCGGAAACAAACTGTAAAAATGAGGACAGAATATGGACCTGAATTTTAATAACCAATGTCTCTGGGTGGGTTTTTTTTGTTTTGTTTTGTTTTGTTTTTTTTTTAATCTATCGCTCTGACATCTGATTTGCAATTTGGAACTTTGCTGTGATGGCATAAGAAAGTCTGAGTGTAATGAGGAAGAGTTCAAAGTATCTCATATGTTGTTCTGTGCTGAGAGAACTGGCAGCTGGCCACACTACTTTCCTAGTGTAAAGAGCCAAAACAGAAAGCTGATATTATGCCAGTTCCAGTTTTTCTGTGTTGTATTTTTTCTCCACAAGCATAGTGCTGAACTCATTTTAAGTTATCTTTTGTATTGTATTAAAAATATGCTGGAGTTACGGAGATTATTCTGAACACCTGCTCCTGAGCACAATCATACCATGTTTTATGCTTATTACAAGCTGGGAATCTTGCCCTAAATCTTTAATCACAAGAGAATTCAGTGTGGAGCTGGATTCTCTCAGTTCCATGATCCTTGCTGTGCACTAAAGGCCTGCTAGAGCCTTTCCTCCAAAGGGCGCTCTTCCCTGGGGCCTCAGCCACAGTCCCCTGCAGTGCAGAGCAAAGCCATGCCCTGCTGCAGGCCAGCTCCTGGGATGGAAGATGTGACAAAAAAGATTAAGGTGGGCTGCAGTTTGTTTGTACTCCGTGAAAACAAGCAAGTTTTCTTGTAGCACATGCTTGCACTTCATGAGAGGAAGACATACTTTCTTTGAAGTTTACCACCTTTATGCTCACTGTCTTGCTTCAGAGTGAGATTTTCAACTGTATAATGATTCAGTACATTCCTATTATTGTGAGCCAAGTAGAGAACTCTGTTTCAGAGGGTTTCTCCCACCTTGTCTGGCACCTCTTCTGAAGTTAACCTTGTCTGCTTTCAAAGAACTGCGTGTGCTGATTCAGATTTGAGGGAGATATTGAAGTACTGCAGTTGTAAATATATACTGTATATATATGCTACATATTGGCCCTTTGTAACAAGGTAGATGGAAACTTAGCATTTTGGGGGTTTAATTATAGGAATAGTTTTCCAGAGTTACTGAGAATTGCTTCTCCAATTATTCATGCCTTAAGAATTTTTTAGATATGATACTACTTTTGATATAGTAGTGTATCAGGGACTTGTAGAAATAGAAGGAATGAAATAAGTATTTCAGCCAATGTAATTTCATCTTTCAAATCTAATTTTTGCAGAGGTTACAGTGCCTATGACCAGTCTGCACTGTACTGACATGATTACTTAAAAAAAAAATCACTGTAAATAAGAGCTGGAGCTACAAAGGGATCCATGTTCCACATTGCAATTCAAATTGCTATTTATTTGGCTCCACAGACTAAGATATTAGCTGTTCTGTTTCACTGTGGAGAGAACTGTGCCTCACAGTGGACAGTATGCTGACTGGGTACATACCTCAGCTAAACAAGAGGACATAGCAGTGATTTTAAATCCTGCCTGTCACTGGAATTTAGTGTCAAAACTTTGTGACTGTCGAAGTTCCAGGCCTTTCCCTCTCAAAAAGGAGGAGGCCTGTTCGTGTACAGTAGATTACTGATTCGAATGTAGCCCTTGGAAGAAAACATAAATCCAGGCCAACATCTGGTAGTACTGGACTAAGGAGTGGGGAAGTAGTAGGATCATAGGAGAAATCATACTGAAAGGGGCCTCAGCAGGTCATCTAGTCCAACCTCCTGCTCAAAGCAAGGTCAGCTACTGAGTCAGACCATGGATTTATCCAGCCTGTTTTGAAAACCTCCCACGATGGAGGCTACATTACCTCTGCGCAGCAGCATCCCTCATGGCAAAAAAGCTTTCCTTATATCCTCTCAGAACCTTTCTTATTTCAGCTTATGTCCATTGCCTCTAGTCTTTCCACCATGCACTGCTATGAAGAGCCTGGCTCCCTCTTGATAACCTCCTCATAGGTGTTGGAAAGCTGTATTTGAGTCCCCCAAAGACTCCTTTTCTGCAGGCTGACTGAACCCAGTTTCCTCAGCCTCTCCTCGCAGGGCGTGTGTGTCAGCTACCGACCAGTTTGATTGGCCCTCTGCTTAACTCGTTTTGCTTTGCTGATGTCTTTCCTGTGTTGTGGAGCAGAAAACTGGATGTGTTATTATAAGTGTGGTTTTAGTGAGTGCTGAGTACAGGGGGATAAACACTTCCCTCGATCTACAGGCTCTGCTCAAATCAGTGCAGCTCGGGATGCTATTAGGCTCCTTTGCTGCCAGGGCCGCTGCAGGCTCCTGTTCAGCTTGCTGTTCACCAGGACCTGGAGGGCCTTTTCTGTAGGGCTGCTCACCAGCCAGTCAGCCCTCAGCCTGTATGTTGCAAGGAGTTCTTTATTCCCACATGCGGGACTTTGCACTTTTCTTCTTGAATTTCATAAGATTCTTGTCAGCCTGTTCCTTCACCTGTCTGGGTCCTGTGAATGGTATTCCTGCCCTCGAACATACTGACAGGCGGTCCCTGCAAACTTGAGAGTGCACACCACTGCCTCTGCCTAGTCATTGATAAAGATGCTAAGTAGGATGGATCTTAACACAAGTCCTTGAGGAGCTCTGTTTGTAATAGCCCTCCATGTCAGAAGACCTATTAACCACTATCTGCTGACCTGTTAATCACTACCTATTAATCATCCATCCAGTCCAGAATATCTCTAAAAGAATATTGTAGGCAAAAGAGTTGAAAACCTTGCTAAAGTCGAGATAAATTACCTCCACTTCTCTTCTCTTGTCCATTAAATACTTGGTATTTAAATAAAGAAAATTGTAATGATTTTACAGAATTGTAATTTTATTGTTTGTAGTTACAAGTATTCTAATGAAGTACAGACACCTCCTGATAGGCTGTTGTTGGCTATGCTTGTCAGTGGGCACTGATACTTATTTACACTTGTATGAAAACACACTTGTGTTGTAGGGAGGAATGGGAGAGGATAACAAAAAAAAGGGAGGTGGGGCAGTCATTTCATAGATAATGCTGTAGTATACTGCGAACCACAGCATGAGTAATACATGCGCAAAGCACACACCTAGGACTTCAGTGCAGTCTAAGAAGCGGGAGGAAATAAACTTGTACATGCCGCCTACATTACAGGCTATTTTGAGACAAACTTAGTTTTTTGTTCCATCATCTGTTTGTAGAAACGCCACTCTTCCATAAAGGAATTCAAGTTCAATGAGATAGAGAAAAGAAGGGAATTGAGTCATTGGTGTAGGGGTCAGGCTAGTCAGTTAGGCTCTACTTCCTACTTAAAGGACTGAGTAAATAGCCCCTGAATATGATGTGGTGTGGTGCCCAGGTTTTTGTGTGAGTTATGCAGTAGATACTTGTGTTGCTCACTGTTGTTAAATGAGATATTTCTGGGTCTACAGTGGGGGCAGAATTTTAGATGATGAAGGAATGTTACTGTCAAAGAAAAAGAATAGATGCCTGTGTTAGATGAAGTATGAGGATCATATTTTTGAAATTAAGCATTTAAATTGTGCCTAAATTCCCTTTTTTGGTCTAGACTAAGGGCTTTGAGCCAAAGGTAATTGCTCGAACTGTTGTCCCCTTGGACTTCACCCAAGACCGGGAAGAAGCAGAACACTGACAAGAAACTATGATGAGGAACTTGGAACTATAGGCGCTATGTATTTGCATATTGCTTTATGGAACCTATGGGCTGTTACACTATATGAAAAGGAGAGAGGCAGAAACATTGCTGTCGTGTATTTTGACATTCAGTATGGAGAAGAGACAAAGGCAGGATAAAAATGAGAGACCAGAAAACCTTGCATCACATTTGTGTTGAATTTCCATACAGCTGTCAGAACTTTGACCTTCAGTACACCTTTGAGCACTAATATCTGTTCTTTATTCCATACTGATTTTTTATGGGATAGCAGCTCTTGCATTTTCTACCAAAATATATTACAAAGGAAAAGCAAGTTACCTTGTCATGTGGCTGTATGGTTATTCATTTAGATTTAATTCTAATTTGTGAATTTCCATTCCTTCCTAGCTTTAATACAATCTTCATACTAATGTATAAAGCCCTCTGCTTTATATGATAGGCTTGCCTATTGTTTTCTCTGGCAATTACTTCAGAGTTCTTAGATATGTAGATATGAAGTAGAAGACACCTGTAAACTTTTGTCAGCAATTAACTAACATATGCAGAACAGCAAACCGTAGTAATTCCTTAGCAAAATATTTTCAAAATCTTTAAGAGTTATAGGAATCAATTGTGTTCAGGATGTGTAAGTATAACTCCATTTAGTATCAAAGATTATATAGGAAATGGTAGATAGTTTAACTGATAATGTTAAATGTAGGAAATAGGAAGTTGTCTCGTCTCTTTAGAATCTTTATTTTCTAAAATGGGAGGACAAAGGTGCAAACACAGATTTGATATTACACAAACTTTCTAGTCAAATGCTTTATGTTGAATTGAATTGCATTTAGTAACTGCAGATACTGGAGGGATTTAAAATTTTAATGAGGAATAGTTTAACAGGCTGTTGCTGCCTGAGGCCATAAAAAGTACAGAGGTTAGTGGTATGAGGAACAAAGGTCTCCACTTCCTGATTAAACCTAATCCTCTCCCAGTCTGTTTCCTGTTCTCCGTGGGGCATCATCATTTTTGTTGTGATCTGCCAAGGTTACTTTTTGTTCCTTACTGCCTCTGTGATAAAACTAATAATCTATTATTGTATATATGCAAAACTTATGATAAATGCACTCTGATTGTTTGATTCATAAGGAATGAAGAATTAAGACCTAAAAATTGAAGATAGTGGTATCATGCTAGCATTTTTATCAAGGGAAATTAGTTGATGAACTACTAGTTTTTAGTGTGGCTCATGAGTGCTAATATCATAATCCACTATCAAAATCATTAGAAAGAGAGGTGTGTTGAATTGTTTTACCGATATAAGTATCAAAATACAAAGACTTGCCAGGCCCTGCCTAATCCCAGTTTGATTGAGGGGATTTTTTTGGTGTGTCCAGCTTGATGACAAAACTGTAATCAGTGTGCAATGATGGCAGTTTTTAGACTGCCAGCTTCTCATCCCATTATAATCTGAACACAATGATAATATGAACTATTTGTACTTCTTCCACTACTACTTATTTTTAAATCCTATTTCAGTTGTTCATTGCATCCTTTTAGGGAGGAGTTGACAAAAAAAAATCCAAAATATCTAAGGCAGAGCATAATGGACTAATACTATGAGCAGTCAGGAATGATGAATAAAATAACATTACAACTGCTAATAGCAGATTATGCGCATAGGATAATTCAAAGTTTTTATCAATGTGATAAACTGATTTTGGCCAGTCTCTAAAGAGGTCCTACTTGACTCGGAAAGCAGGAAGATTAACCTAAGTGAAGAGAGGAGGACTTACTTGACTACACACATGAATTTTCGTATTGTCATTCTTACGTCATTGATGAGTACATAACATAAGTAGCCAGCTTCTTCTTCTTGCTTTTCTACTTTAATTCATGCCATAAATGTAAAAATATGAAGATACCTGCTTTATGCTATAAGAATGGGCATTTTCCAGATTTAATTTAGAAGGTGGTAGAAACTCAGGGATGCTTTTACAAAATAAATATTTAGCTTTTGTAGAACACTTTCCATCCAAGCTTTTACAAAGTCACAAGAGAACTTGAGGCAGGGAGATGAAGCATCTCAGAATTCTCACTCGCTGAGTAACAAATTCAAAACATTTATTAGCATGTGATAGATGAGAGGACTACAGATGATTATAAATACATTGATAAGCAGTTATAAGTTATCTTTTAATGATTACTCTTGACTATACTGTGTATTTTGATTAATCCTTTATAAACCATGTATGAAATGGACTATTCTTTACTACTTCTTCAAGGTATCCTATTTCTTTAAAATATCCCTGGATTTCTGAAGACCTGTCACTGTTGTTATTAATCCTTTCATCTGTCTGAAAGAAGATCTGAATGCTGATAAGTGTTCCTGTGCTGGGAAGTCACTTGTATTGGGAAGTAACTCAGAATAAAAGGTATATATTTGTCCTGTGAAAGCTTTTCCAAATTAATTTCTGAAGCAATGATGAATGAATTGAGGGAAGAATATGCTCTCAGTGCTTTTCTGCATAGGAAATTAGTAGTCATTTTTCATGACCTTATGTATAAAGCATATAAAAACAGGTACAAAATACAAGGTATTAAGTATTTCAGCAAGATGACATTGAGAGAAATAAAGAGGATTTCTTTTCTTAATAGATCAAAGCAACCTAAGTGTCTACAGCTATTTGAATTGAAAGAAAAGATTTGAGAATACTTTTCTACTCACCCTCCCCTACGAGACTGGCATACTCTTTAACCAAGTATTTTTGATGTTGCAATAATGATCTTCACAAGATTTCTTTCTAGAAGTCATCACCTTGTCTCTTTAGTTTTGCTTGAGCTTACTGCAGTTCTCCATGACAGAAACTCTTCATTTTGCACTGTTTGTACAGCACTTTACACAATGACTCTGGTCTCTGAGGCACATGGTAATACAAATAAGGAAAAACAACTGGAGAAAATGGCTATCCGCACTGAATAAACAGCTGACACTGACCAGTTCCTGGTGTCTTTGCCAGTATTCTCAGCTAAGACCTGTGCAGCGATGAGTGGTGGTCCCTGTCATGCTCAGCGGACGGGCAGTACAGGGCTGGAAGCTTTAGTTCACAATGGCGTGAAGTCAGTAGCACATGCGACTAGGCAGATGTCTATGAAACACTGCCTGTAACTTCAAAGGGACCTTTGAAAGGTTATTGTGAAGCTTTCTAGAATGGAAATAAGATAGATGGGGTGACAGATGTCATGGATACTTGTCGCAAGTTCAAACTGCACTGAACATGTGTATGATTGTGTTCTTTCATGAATATGAACGTACTGCTGTGTCTAAGTCAGAACAAGTCAGGAGAGAGCAGTACCTTTGCTCTAGAATGGAAAAGATAGATTTGTTATACCAGCTTCAACATCTGGAAAAAAATGCAGTTTTCTTTGATAGCAAACTCTACACAGTATATGCAACAGAAAATCCACCTACTGTGATAGAGACTGTAAGTTATTGCTAACCCAGACAGTTTATCAGTGACAACTTATAAACAGAATTAAACAGAATTACTGTTGTCCACTGCATATGAACTCAACACTTAATAGATATCTAAAAGCTACTTAGTTCATACAGATTGAAAACAATGTATTAAAAATGACAGCAACTAAAAGGGATTCATTTGGAGCCTTCTGATGTAGGGCAAAAGAGGGAATAAACCAGAATGGAGCAGGCACAAGGAGCCTGGGGGTATCATTTTTGTGCTTCATATATCTCATGCCAATACATCATTTTCTGTCACTAGAGCTATGCCTTCATTGCACATAATAGAGGATATCAGATATAGTGTTTGTGGTGAGGAAGCTTATGAAATGAGAGGAGCCAAAGCTATTTTTCCAGAAGGATTCAACTCTCAAAGAGCGTACTTAAGTCAAGTGAGGGGAATGGATAAATGCAGTGAACCAGATCAGTTGATAGCATGCTGACTGGGGAAAAACCTTTATTTCAAAAAGCACCTGCTTAAGAAAGTGAAACCCACATCTTCTGCTGTCTGTGAGAATGCTGGGAAAGCAGAGGGAATTTTGAAGGAACCTGTTGCAAACACTGATCCTTACTTCCAATTGTCCTTGATGGTGCTCCTTAGAGGAGGCAGGAGCCTAATTTATGTTTACCTATTGCCACTTATCTAATCACCTTGAAGCCTGTATCACTGCTTCATTGTACATGATTTCACATGTCATTCTATTTAATTATATTTTTACTGGCTATGATGCATTTTGATAAAATTTCAGTAAGGTGTTCCCTGGAATTACTGACTGTAGGAGAAGGAACCTCTGTAATGGAGGAAGGGAGATAATGTGTATACTAGGACAAAAAACTGCAATAGCTTTTGCACCATGGCTTTAAGGTGCTTTGGCCAGAAAGATATATTATAGCCCTAGAAAGAGACTTCTTAAAGTCTATCATTGGCAGGGGTGCCAGTATGAGTTTCTTGACCATACCTTGTGGTCAGGAGAAGAGGAGTTTAATTATTATCATTTAAAACATAGCAATGATATAAAAATGTGGATGCTTCATCAGACTCATTTATAGTGAGTCACTAGACAGTTCTGTATGCTGAAGACATCTTAAAATTAATACTTAACCTTGGATTTATCTAGAAGTGTAATGTAGTCTGGTTTTTCTCATTACCTCACCAGGTGGTCAGTAAGTACACTGTTAATGTTATCTCAGTTATTAAAGAAAATCTCATTATGAATTCAGACACATCAGTATAATTTGTACTTTCAGGATTTGTTCATGATCACATGTATGGTTTTGTGCTCCTTTTGATTTCTTTCTTAACTCGTTAGACACAAAGCCTCCCTTGGAAGGCAAAATGTCGTTTTTATCTGTAGGCTTACGTTTTTTCACAGTTTTAGTAACAATGGAAAGTTATAATTCAGAGTAACAATGCAAATCTGCCCAGTCCTGAACCTCCCACTGTTCTCTGTTATTATGAGTGAGGCTCCTGTAGTTAATAATAATAATAATAATAATAATAATAATAATAATAATAATAAAATCATTACATAGTGCTCCCAATACAGTTGTCCCATGTGACAGGACAAGAGGCAACGGGCAGGAATTGAACCACAGGAAGTTCCGCCTGACTGTGAGGGAGGATTTCTTCCCTGTGAGAGTGACGGAGCACTGGCACAGGTTGCCCAGAGAGGTTGTGGAGTCTCCTTTTCTGGAGATCTTCAAGGCCCACCTGGATGCAACCCTGTCTACCATGCTCTAGGTGACCCTGCTGAGCAGGGAGATTGGACTAGATGGTCTCCAGAGGTCCCTGCCAACCTTACTGATTCTATGATTCTATGCTTGGGTTTAATAATGACGCTTACCATGAACTTGGACCTTCTGTAGAAGAGGTTTTCCTTTGTAGCTATCCAAACTTTTTGAGAGCATTAGCTGAAGTGTAAGACTGAAATACAGATTACTTCAATGCACTTTATAACACCTATAAGTATTAATTAGATTTCTTTTAATTAATTAGTTTCTCTTTTTCAGTATTAGTATTTAGTATTAGGCATTCCATAGCTTGGGAAACAGATATTTCAAAAATTTTGAATGTCTCATATTATACAGTATGTTGAGAGATGGAAAAAGTTTTTACATTCACAGAAAAATATTTTTTACTGAAGTTATTAAAAATACTGATTTTTCATTGAAAAAGCTACCTCTAGAAATTTCTGAAATACTATCACAGTGTATCATAGGAAATAGGGCACATAAGACACAGTTCATATGTGTATCATTTGCCTATTCTCTTGTAGGGGGCTGGCCGCCCTTCGTGTACCAGGAAACACTGTCACACTGTAATCCCAAGACTCTTTCTTATAAGCGGATTACTATAAACAATGCCTGTATCCATTTAAATTCCCCCTTATTCCAGCCTTTCTCCCTATATGGGTAAAGTTATGAAGTCAAAATTCTATGGCATGTCTCCATTTCCGTAGCAGACAGTTCTGACTTTATTATTTACAAGTTACTTTTAGAAAAGTGTAAGTTATAGCTGAGTAAATACATCACAGGTTCAACTTCTGTAATTGATCTAGTAACATTTTCTCCTTGCAGACTGTGGTTTGAGGGTATTCAACACTGTTCTACAAATTAACTATTTATTCTAAATCAAAACTGTTTCTTTGATTAAGTCTCATGTGTGCAACTGAAGGAATGCACAAACATATGGGGTCTCAGCAATGAAATTCTCTTGCTTTCTGGGTTTTTGTTTGTGTGAACAGTTGTGCTAGTAAATAAGATTCTTCATTTAGATTGAATTAGTCCTTTTCAGAGGTCTTAGAGGGACCAGGTCCAACTACCTCAAGGGCAATCAGTTACTCCTTCAAGGCTACTACGTTTAGAAGAAGCTGTAGCAACAAAGATTAAGGAATCAGGATTAATTTAGCCAGGTATCCAAAGAGCTATAACATGATTTTACTGAATTCAGTGGTTAAGCTTGATCTTCAACACAGCAGACATCTTCCCAAATATCAAGTGTATTGAAATGAACAAAAGAACTTCTAATAAAGTTCTTACAGATGAATGCAACTTTTTATACTGCTAGATGAAAGAAAAATATTTTTCAAGGCAGTATGCCTGCTTCTCATCTTTTTGGAGGTTAAGGAATAGACCTAAAGAACCAAATAATAAACCTTGTGGCATGCCCTGATGTTGTTCTGAGAATATTGTGTTATACTTCAGTTATGATGATATGTTCTCATTATTTTTTCACACTAGGAGCATGCTTTTGAAGATCCTGCTGTTATTTGTGTGTCCTACGTGATAAAGGAGCAAATTAATTTTTATTGAAAATAAATGATAGCAAGGGAGTGAAAATATTACTGGTAGGAAGTTTGGGATTTGTTTTTTCCAAAACTGAATATGTCAAATGAAATCTGCTGGATTGTGAAGAACCAGTTAGAGCTTTGAGTTCAATATCTCACAGACTGCTGGTAGTAGGAAGGAATGCCACCTGCAGCACTAATATTAAACTGACAAGAGCAATGCTAGACAACATGTGTTTATATTCAGTGCTAAGGGGAAATCAGACTTTAAAATAGTGTTACTGTGATTATTTCTTTTTCCACCCTTCACGTTCCCTACCCTTCTTCAACTCTGATACCTCTCACTTCCTACTTTCTCTTGGAGTTATAGCTGGAAACCAGGAGTGGCTACTTCGTATGCATTTCAGAATATTAGATCTCGTATGCTTTGAAAACATCCTGTCCTGAGTTCAGAAGGGCTGAGTACTAGTAGCTTCATTTGTACTTCATGGGAGAAAGACATGTTTAGCAAAACTGGTATTTTATGAGTGCTTACCAGCTAAAATTCTGTCAAGATGGAGAGAAAAGTGAGATATCAGTGAGAATCAGAATACATTGTGGAAAATCAGCATATTCTGACAAAGTGGGTCAAGAAATTCAGCATAGGGTATCTTTTAGGAACATCAGAGTTTCAGTCTCTGAGTGATTAGTTAGAAAGGAAATTTTTGGTAACGGCATGCAATCACTCTGTACATAGTGGTAAGACTGTCATTTCAAATTATTGGAAATTTTATACAGAAAGTAGTCATTTTATAACACTAAAACTTTTTGCAGTTTTGCAAAACTAGATTGTACTAGATTCTAGTACAAGGAGACTTTTCTGCCTGCAATGGCGGTGATAGAAAAGAGCTGTATCTTTGGATTCAGACCAGGAACTTCTATGCAATGTGCTCATATCACATATAAGCACTCTAATAATTTATATGCAGTTTTCAAGTGAATGTCTATCTCTTGTGATGAGAATTTTGATAAACATTCATTTTGTAATGAAATATCCACTTTATGCAAATCTTAACTGGAGGAGAGGGACTACATATATACATAGCTGTATAATATTTATGGCCATGTGCAAGATCCTGCTTCACCTCTGACTGTAAATTAAAGTTGAATCTTCTTCCTTCAAAAGGAATGACCCAAATTCTATGACATTCTTTGGGAATGCCATCACTGCTCCCCACTCCACTCACCCAAAAAAAACTTAAAGCCTCAGTTTTGTCCTGCTTTGAAAAAGGAAGGTGTTTAGTAACATGAGAAAAGTAATGAATTTGGGGAAGGGGCATGAAAGGGGGAAAGCATCAGGCATCAACTCTGTGTGAAATTCGGATAGCAGTCACCTATGCAAAAAGCTTAAGTTACCTTTGGGGAAAGCCAAGCCCAGCAGTCAGTGAACAGGGCAGCAATATTACCGTAAAGCTGCTTTCTATAGCTTGCCCAACACTGTATAGGGGTTTTTGACCATAGATCTAGTGTATTCTCAAAATTTCTAGTTATTTCTTTGTCCTAACACTTTTAGAAAAAACTCCTCTTATGTGAAGCCCAGCAGAGACAACTGCCCAGGAACTTCATTGTAGTGTATCAGGGAGCATGAGTAAGTTTGACATTCTTGCAGCCACAGAGGCATCATGAAGACTTGACCCAACCAGATGATCTCACTATAGCTATAACTTAAATGTCTCCAAATGCATCACTCTAGAAAGGAAATAACAATTTTATTGATTTACTCATCACTTAGGAAGTTGCGGGGACTTGAAGCCAGGTCTCCTGAGTCTCAGAACATCCTTCCTCACCAGATACTGTGGTTCAGATATAGTGCTGAAGATAGAGGGAAGAAAGCAGAATTCCATGGGCTGCTTTAAAAAACAGGAACAGTGGGCTTCCTTGTACAATACTTTATAGTGTGTGTGTGTCTTGTTTTGCTGGAAGAATGAATTAGCTTTTTTGTGTTGATTTTACTTTGGCTCCTTGTTTTACAACTGGAAATTGTGGAAAGGCTGACCTAAATCTATAGAGAAATAACATAAACAGTTGGCTTTGATTTTAACAGATTTGAATACTTTCGGTATTTCATGGGATGACAATAGCCTGTCAGTGGAAAATGTACACTTTGACACCCTGCCTGCAATTTATCTTCATGTAGAGTCTGACATGAATTTCCAAAACACTTCTAGTCTATGATAACATTTTTTTTTTATTTATTTTTTACTTCCTCTTGTTATACAGGAAAGGTCACCTGATGAATGACTACAGAACATGGCATCAGAAGTTCTAAAAAGTAACTTTTAGTTATGCATAGGTGAAAAGAAAGTTAACTGAGCTGCCAAATGTTTGAAGTACTCATTTTTCATATGTTGGTGTTCATCAAATAAATTGCAGTACATAAATTATACTTTGTTTACTTCAGCCATGGATTGTAAATTTATTAATGGTTCTTAGAAACTAAAATCACCAAGTGTTGTTTCAGTTCCTTGATTTGATAGCTGAACAGTTTTAAATCCAAATGGAGAAGAATTAATTAATTCAGTTTGAATTAATTCAGACAAAAATACTATGTTAAAAAATCCGAACACAAATATTTGAATTCTAATCATTTTAGTTGCCACTGGGATGATGATGATGTGAAACAGCAGCTTTAAACTTGTGAGGACAGAAAAGTAGGTCATTCTTAAAAAATACTTCCCATTTGCTTCAGAAGTATAGAAAAGATCCCTAGAACCTGTGGTGGGGGAGTATAAAGGATATGTATTAATGCATTTCTAGTTTTCTGTTGTGAAAAGAGCCTATGTAATGCCTCAGACTGAGTTTTTGGGTGTAATGAGTGTAACTTCATGTTTGCAGCACGCAAAACTTTTCTATTTTATTTATATTACATTTTTTCAGTCAGGCTTAAAGGTTGGGATGACACAAGAAAATAAAGTGTGTGAGCAATCTGGAAACCAGGCATTCTCTAAACTAACAAATTTGACATTTCAACTGAAATGGATTGCGGATATCAGTGTATATCACTATCTAAGCAAAGGAAGTTGGTTTTGGCAGCAGCACTTTAACTATGTGGAAGCTGATGGTGATATTCTGCTCCTGAATAGGAAAAAAAAACATAGAGAATCAGTAGGTCAAATTGCCAGGTTTCTGTTAAAAGGAAGGTTATAGAAATATGCCTGTTACAGCATTTCCACTGAAAACCTCTGTAATAAGGAAACAAAGCCAGCTTTACAGTCAGGAGATAAAAAGAGCTGAGAAAACAGTAACAGTTATAACATGTGACTGTGATAAATTAATAAGAAATGTGAAGTCCAATCATTTTAGTGCTTTCTCAGGCAAAATTCTTTTTCAAGCCATGGGCATTGGTGTTTTGGTAATAATGGATAATTGTAATGCTAGGGCCAATAGTGCTTATAGTATTAGCTACTTTATTAATACCTGACAAATTTTTAATGGGATTAAATCTGTCTTCTGCTTTAGATTTATATAGCACTTTGAGAGCATAAACTTTATTAAGGCTTCATGTAATAGATATTTGAATTCTGATTAGAATATTTCATTTTAAAACATCACATCAGCTTTACATTTTTCATTTTCTTCCTATTTGATCATCGCTTTCCAAAATATGCTCCCATTGCTTTAATATTTTTTCCTATTCCATTAGGTTCAGCAGCTTCTAAGATAGTCCTTTCAGCAATTTACCACTCACAGTAAAACCGCATGCTTTCTACAGAATTTTATAGAAATTGTTTCCTATCTAGCAAAGAGCTGTGCATCCTCAATAATCATTAAAATCAGTTAGAGTTGACACATTCAGTACTCTGTTTCTTGCAGGCTTATATTCACAGTACTCCTCTGTCTGTCTGTGGGTTTATGTACGGGCAAGTAGGCACAGAAATTTTCCTGTAGAAATCAAAAACAGGAAGGAAAACTCGTCTCCACCTATTTCTGAGTTTTAGTCAGGAAAACACAGTATTCATTTATAAAGAGACACAGATTTCCCTTCTCTTTATTTAGTTCTACAAAATTAATGTACAGGCATTACATGAGTATTATGATTCCTGTCTAATTGGAACCAGGAAAGGAATCTGCCTCTCTCCCTTAGGCCACTTTGTAACTGAATGTGCTTTGCAGGATACAATATGATTGCACGGCCTTTTGCAAACAGCTGTTAACTCCTCTGCCCATGCTTCAAGTAAAAAAGAAAGAAATCAGCTCAGCTTCAGAAGCTCAGTGTATACAATCAACAGATTCTTTAAAATTAGGGGCCCAAATTCACAGCTGTGCAACTATTATTTGACCAAACATGCGTGGTAAAATCAATGTAAATTAATTGATTTGCTGAGCTAAGTGTTGATCTGAATAGTCTACAGTCATCATGCAAATTTTTCACTACCAGCTATGGCAGTAAATTAAATGAGTTTGCTAAATACTAATATGTATTATTTAGAATCAGGTCAGATGCTGCATTGTGCAGCCATCTTCTGTAAACATTAATAAACTTTCCCTGTTTTCACTTAGTGGATTAAATATGCACTATCCCCAATGGTTAGTATAAGCAGAGTAGATACATCAGTGATTATGTTGAAATACTGATCACATAGGAAAGTAACAGTAGGTATATCAAAAAAGGAAAAGAATATGTTATTGTCTTCTCACTGTTTCACAACACAATTATTTTAAATACAGAGCATAAGTTTCAAATACGTTGTGCTTCACAATTATGCTATCAAACAACCCTGTAACATCTTACGTGAACCATCAGATCAGTTTATTTTCTTGACATTTCCTTAACTAAAATGGTACTGCTTTTACCTGAAACAGAGGTGTTAAATTAGCTGAGTAGCTTTGGGATGTATAAACATTTGGAATGTATGGCATCCGTCTTCTAAATAGAAGTTTGTATTGTGCATTAATGAATGAACTCATGTGCATTTAGTTTAAATGCATACTCAGAATGCTTTTTTGAAAATAAATATCTACCTATGTTAAAAAACATTTTAAAAAAATTACATGACTATTAGTACATAGCTGCTTGTAAAATTAGCTTTTCCTGTCATGATGGAGCCTTGAGAAATTAAATTGAAAGAATTTACGTTGTTTAAGATTTGCTACTTCATGTTGAAATTCTAAGAAAGCTGTTTAGGTTCAAGTATTTTTTACCTTACTGTATGAAACTGCACAATGCAACCTATTCTTTTGCTGTCATTCCATTGTTGAGGTTTTCCTCAACATTGCATTTTTCCTTACTAACACATTTAAATGCATCATTAAATGCATTATTCCCCCCACCCTAAGATATTTACTGCTTACAGGAGGGAGAAGAATTGTTCTGCAGCAAGCCAAAGTTTTGCATCTTTAAGAGTGTAAGAACTCCTGTATAAATGATTTAAAAATAAGATTTAAGGGCTAATTTTAAATACAATTGTTGTGAATATATCAGTTCATCCATACAGAACATAATGAGGGTAGAGAGTAAGGTCAGCTTTTGAAATATTTATAGCTGGACTGGGAAGTTATACTTTCAACTATTAGTTGAAAATATAAACACAATTCCTGCTTACAGAGCAACAGCTGCAGTCAAGTGAAAAGACTGATGATTAATTATTTTATATAATTATGACTGATAGAATTATTTGTATTATTTTCCATATATATATATACACACATATATATATATATACACACACACAGCTTGAAGCAACTACTGCATGACAGGATTGCTGATGCTTTTGGCCTCAACAACTTCAGGATCTGGAGTTACGAGACCACAAAGTCACTAAAAGGAAGCTTCTTTTCAGTACAGTTAACATCAGTGTTGTTTTGTGAGGATTTGAATATTTCAAGAGACTAAGGATAAGCAGAGGCTGCAGAAGGGAATGTAACTTGGATCCTTAGACTCTAATCAGTCCTGAATGTGCTCAGGAGATATCTAAACAGATGTGGTTGTTAAGCTCTCTGTATCAACAGTTCCACTCAGTCATTAAAATACTCCCAAGGAACTACTTGAAAGTTAATTGATACAGTGTCCCTACCAATATTAGACATAAGCTGGAAAACAATAGTAAATGTGAATCTCTATTGAGGTGCTGGAAGAAGAGAGGTCCCTAGTTCCCTGCTGTTGAGCTTTCAGGTATCAGAATGGGGTTTCAGCTGCCTGTATCTTCATGCAGTGATAGCCTGAGTTCGAACCCAAACTCAGCAGTACAGGTAACCCTGGGTTCTCAGCATGCTCAGCAAAGACCTTTCCTAGGATCTTTCCTAGTGTTTCTTTGATTATTGCTAGGAAAAAAAAAAAAAAAAAAAAAAACAGATGCAATGATTCATCTATAACAAGTTTAGGTGCAGTATATAAAAGCAAGAATCGTGCTTGTTTACTTGTGTCTGTGTGAGAAATGGACAAGGATGGAGAGGCCACAGAACTCGCCTTCCAGACAGCTGGGATATTGTCTCAGTGATCTGCAACACTGAGTCGCAGATCTGGTTGGGATCTGCTGCTTCTAACCCTTCCCTATGGAAAACCTTCAAGGTTTTGGAGGGGCTGTGCAGAAATGTCCTTGTCTTGTCCTAGAACTTGTATTTTTTCTTTCCATGGCGTGGAGATTTCATCTCCTTCTGTTCCCTATCCCTCAATATTATTACCATTGTTCACTGTAGGCATTCTCATTGCCACAGGGCAAATACTGTATTTCCTATTTGCACTGCAGTTCTTTGTCTTTCTTTGCTGAAATGCTAAGAAAATCAGTAAAACATTGCAAATAAACTATTTCCTTATCTCCTTACTGCTGAACTGGAATGCCAAAATGTAGATGTGTCTCCTATCTTCTCCTCTTCTCTGCTCTCCTTTCCTCTCTTCATTTGTGAAAGTATGTTCGAGTCCATTCAGTAAAGTATTTTGCGAAATGATGCTTACTATAATTTTATTTCATTGGTATTCTGTTTGGAAAATAAACTTATTACTTTGACTGCTAGGGAGACATTTTGTAACTATGCCATTATCTCTCTCAGCTTCCTGTTTCATGACATTGTTTTCTTCTCACAGCACAACAGACTATTCTGGTCAGACCCATATTATGGAAACACAGACTGTGATGGCAATCCCTGTGGCTGTTTCCTCATCCTACCGGAGTAATTCATGCAGCAGTGCTTCTCTACCTTTTTTTATGCCTCCCTTTCAAATCCTTGCCACTAAATTCTTGAATCATTTAATTTGATGGCTGGGCAGAAAAGGCTCCATGTACTAATGATGGCTTCCAGATCACAGTTTCAGAACCATGGCAGTATGCAGCCAGTTTTGATACTGTGCCTAAACCTGTTTCTATGACATATTTTCCTCAGCCTTAGCTCCATGAGTGATTGATTATACATGGTCAAGTTACATGGCTATAGAAATTATGGCATTAGGATCTGAGTCATTAAAGCTGTAGCCAGGCACCAGGACTGTTAAAGCTCGGTAAGTGCAGCAGTTAGTGTGATGGATTACAACTCAAATTATCTCTCTCTTTCCCGACCCAAGTCGGACTGCTTTTTCAGTAATTGCGTAGTGCCTCTGAGCAGGTTATTTGCCACCCTGATTGCCCTCTAACGCTGTTTGCCCCATTTGACTAAGTTGGTGGTGCCAAGAGGTAGTGACTTGAGCTGGGCAGGCTGCTGGATACTTTCTGTATCAGGTATTCCACAAGAAGACCCGCCTGAAAAACAGCACTGCTATATGGTTGACTCATGTCCTTTTTGCTTGACAGAACCTGTTGACGCTTACGTGTATGAATGATTCAACTTAATATGTTCTCCTCCCTCTCACTTATCATTACATTGCAATTGGGCATTCTGTATATGAAAATTACAGGTTACTGTGAGCTGTGTCAAAAGGGTGATTCACAGAAGAGCGTAACAGGCAATTGTTGTTGGCATCTAGTGATGACTTCATCCCTTGCTATTCTTTCAGCAACAGAAAAAAGCTTTATCTAGGATGGGTTTCTGACCCTTTGCATAGTTTTTTCTATCCTTTACTTTATTCATGATCAACTCTTCTCTGGTTGCTTTGCACCCTTAAAAGCATGAAGGTGAGAAACAGCTTTGTACCCTCAGTTTTGCCACAAATGGTGAAGATCACTTTGTTTTTATTCCCTTGGATGTCCTTGGGCCAGAGATCAGTGTACTGAGCCACTTTTGCAGACAGGCTTGTATCATTCGGTATAAAGTCAGGAAGTAATATCACCTAGAAATGAGGACAGCCACACAGCTGAGAGAAAATATATCCAAGTTGTACCTTGCCTTAAGTAGTCAGCAACCAGAGAGAGGCAAATGACACTGACAAATCAATGGGGCAGGATGATTCTCTGTGCTGGGGCACAATAGCCCCCAAAAGTTGCAAGTGTTTGCTCAGCATTAAATACAGGTGGTTGAAGAGGACCAGCCAATTGGCTTTCACCGTGTTCAACACAAGGATACAAGCAGGGTAGATATACACACAGTTACGTGTGACCAGCAACCAGTTTTCGTACAGAGGAAATCTGTTTAATGAAATATGCTTAATGGTGAGTCTTAAGACTGAAATGTTTCCAGCTGGAATGGCACTTTTTGAATTTAAAGTCAGGCTCCTTTCCTAGCGGAGGATAAATTAGTCACATGAAGTTACACCCTGCAGGATTTATGACTCTTCGTCAGCAATTCTGCTTCAAGAACTGACATCTACAGACAAAGACAGAAGGCAAATCAGCTTTCTTATTCAGTTCTCCCTTCTCAGAAGGTTTTCCTAACAGATGTAACACTGCCACATAACATACGTCTTCTCAAGATTGAACATTTCTTGTATACTAGGAAAAAGAACATGGAGACTGTGTTTAACATCTATACTGGCCAAAATATATATCACTGTACAGAACTGTATTTCAAGGTATGCATATATTTATGAGAGAGGCCAAAATACTGAAGAAAACCTTCCCATAGAAAGGAGTCCCTAAATGTAACTCACAAAGATGAATTTCAAATAGTTCCTCCAAAGGATTTTCACCTTTTCATAAATGTGAGTAATAATAGCTCAAGCATGAAATCTGTGAATCTGATTTGGCTAAAAAAGCTAAAGGTTTGGGGTATTTGTAATAATTCATGTATCCCAAAATAGATCATATATAGAAGTAAAGAGAGTTTTTGCAATGCAGAACTATTTATTTTCCCTTTAGTCAGGAAAAGGTGTTTTTCCTTAAAAGAAGGCATTCTTGAGTAGTCTAATCATGAAAGTCCATAAATGGGGGTAGTTAATAGGTCAGATACATAGACAGTGAATGGAATAAGTTTCATCTTTTTTTCTCTTGAGATGAAATTGGGTGTTATTACACTGTAGTATCTGTACTAATATGTCATTTACCTGGGCATGATAACGAGTCATGGACCAAGTTATATTTAAATCTATATTGTACTGTCTTTGTGGGAATCTTTCAAAACTAGAGTAAAACATATTTATGTGTTATAACATAGACTCAGTTTCATGTATCTCCTAATGGGAATTGCCTGGTTAAATACCTTTACATTCTGCTGGAAATTCACCCCCTAAAAATCGTGTAAAACATTTTTTGCAGATCTGATTTATTTCTACCACCAGATGGCACTTGTAGTGGGCTTATTTTGGGAAAAAAAGTGTATTATCTATAGTACACTGAAGCAAAGCATTAAATTCAATTTAAAGGTGGAACACTGTTTATAAGCATGGACTTTGCATAACAAGGGACTGCTTTCTTTGCCAGTTGGATTTGGTAAGAACTGATATGCAGTGTTTTGCTGAGCAGCATATTTACTTCCTTCTTTTTAAAAAGAATGTTTGTGTAGACCTTGTCAAGAATTCTTCGTAATTTTGTACTTAAACAGTGTAAGAGGAATGGTAGGGTGTCTCAATTATAGTTCTGCTGACCTTGTGTTCACAATGTGATGCTGTAAGTGCTCCTAAGTGGAATCTGGTTGATAAAAAATGTCATCAAGCATCTTTCCTGTGGGGGGGGAGAAGGAACAGGAAAGGGAATGGGAGAGGGAGAGAAAAAGGAAAAAGAAAAGGAAAGGAAAAAAAAATCCCTTATCAGATTACTGTTGCAGTTACAGCAAGGGTTTTGTCTGCCTACTGCAGGTTGAATATGATGGAGATAAATCCCTTTTGTGTCAGATATTCTCTGAAATGGTGATGAATAAAAAAGCAAAGGTCAGCATGATTTCATAAGCTCTGTTTTTGCTTTGGGTGGGACCTAGCTTCAAGGAGAATCTTTACATTAGGTAAATGCTTCATGCATGCCTTTCGTCATGTATGGCAGATGTAGTGGCAGAATTTCTGTGAATTTTAAAGGAAAAAAAGCTAACAGACAATAACAGAATGATAAAGTAGTAACAAAACACCTGATATGGCATTCATTTCTAAAGAGATACCATACGCATACCTTGTTGTTACTGAAGAACGAAGACCATATTTGTTTTTATTGATAACAATTTCATTGTTCTCTGTGAAATGGAGTATTAGGAAGAAAGCATTACAAGAGAAAAGATATAAAAGACATGATAAAAATAACAAATATAAAACTACAGCGTCAAAGGGCTGACAGATCCTTACTGGATTTTTATTTTGAAAGTGGGGTAAAGTTTGCAACACTTGGTTGTTGTGCCTTAAAGTATGAAGACACACAGAAGGAAAATATATTTTAGTGTATATATAAACTACAGTCAAATTATAAAACAAAAGAAATGTTGGCAAGGTAGAATACTTTAAGAAGCTGAAAAGGAATACGTTGAATCCTGCTCGCAGTTGCAGTCATACCGTTTTTACAGAATTAGATAGGTGCTCCCAGGGCAGAATTTATTCCATTCTACAGCAGAAATTCCTGGGAATGTATTTTAAATGTCAATTTCTAGCTAGCATCTAGCAGAGAAATGATACAATGACGACTATCACTTTTTGAAGAGCTATAGCTGGAAAGCAAATTGTTTGCAATGCAAAGAGAAAAGCAGAGTCTTCCCAGGCCATATGTTATATGAAGGAACTATGTTCCTCAACACAACTGAGTAATAACAACTAGGAGACTATTTTCTTTGTATTCCTTTAAGCACCAGGAAATATCTTTTCAGAGTAAAAGGCAGACCCCAACATTAATAATATGTCTTTTTTTCTGTAGTATTTGAACAACTAGATGTAGTAAGAAAGAGGTATACAAATATTAGGATTACCTGTAGGCAAAACGAAAGCTCACAGATACCAGTGCTATCATAGTATTTTTCAAAAACAGGGTTCAGGATCAGTTACCACAAACCAAAGTAGTTGATTAGTGCCACTTTTGTATCTCAGTCAAAAGCTATTCACATGAGTTACTTCAAGATACAAATGATTGTTGTTGATTTCACGGGGTTATGAAATATAAAGCTCAGTACATTTGAAAGCTTTATACTGAGGTCTGCATTTGGTTTTCCATGTGGGAAAAGGACCAGATTTATCACATAATTCAGACTGCACCTTCTCTACTAAAAAGGTAGCAGCATTTCTAAAGGTAGAAGTTCACTTAAAATAAAGCCTCCTGAACAGGTTGAAGATCAAAATCCTTCAAATAAAACTGAATTAATTCCAATGCAAATTTCAGAAGAGAGTAGGAGAGGTTTAAAAGACAGCAAATTTCAGTCCAAGATCCTCCTCTGTGATACCATCCTAAAGTGTACATAAAGACTGAGGCCTCCCAATGATGAAAGTAAGAATCTACCACTTGTCAGATCCTGCTGACTTTTTTTTTTTTTGATTACATACATATATTAGACACAATTTTCTTTCTTTTCTGTTATTTGGGTCTTTATAAATCTTTGAAACTATGTTACCCGTTTCAAATTTTTTAAATAAATATTTTCATTTGTTCATAGCTCTTTTCTTGGCTTGAGCGAAGGATGACTTACCAACATCAAATCATTATATTACTATGTATTCTTCTTGCAGTGTGTAGCATACCATTAAATCTCTGCAAGGCTGCCAAAGAGTAAAAAGAGCACGCCTGCACTGCTCTGCACTGGTCTCACATAGCCTGGAAGCTGAGGAGCCTCAGCACAGGAATTATCTTTGCGTGATTGCTATTCACTGGGAAATCTTATGAAGCAAGTTATTTCGGAGTGTTCCTTAGTCTAGAAAAACCAAAAGAGTTTGTTACAAACTCCCAATTAGTCTGTAAGGCATTCTTAAAAGTCTAAGATCTCGATGCCTGCTGAGGGCCTGGGAATAAACTAGATGTGTCATTTATACTGAAAAATACTTTTGAAGTGGTATTTCTCCTCCTGTTTGGTATAACTGATTAACACTTTGCTGGAGATCTCAGAGATGATTTAGAACATTCTTCTCTTCTTGATAAGTGACCTTGTTTCATTTTGACAAACTAATAGGCTAAAATCAGAATTATGAAGGAAACTCGGTTATTTCTTGATATATTGCATTTCCAGAATTGATATCTCCATAACAAATTCTTGGTAGAAGCAGCATATTTTCCTTTGACTTGAATTTCAGTTCATCTTTAGAGTGAATCAAGTTACTTTTGCCTTGAGATAGTCATTGACAAGGCTAGTTCTGGAAGCTCCTTGTCCTAGAAAAACTGTTCTCTCTGCCAATCTGTAATCCACCATGCAAATGCTCATTGAACATTTTGCTGCCACAATATTTTGTCATCCCAAATGACAGATTTTCAGTCTCTATGCTAGTCTCCCTTTGAGAGAAGGCTCAGATATGAAAAAAAACCTTCCAAAAGCAAGTACATTGCTTTTTTTTTTTTTTTTTTTCTGGGAAGAACCTTAGCTTCCAGAAATTGCTTCATTTTTCTCCGACTCTAAAAAGAGAGCACTATCAGTGCTTTTCAGGAGTACTAACCCTAGTGAAGCCAACTACCCTGGTAGCACATTAAGCACATGCCCACCAGCACATAAAGATCCCTGTCTGTATGACCACATATTAAGAGTCTGGGGAGGCACTATGTTCATGTGAGGCTTTTTAATTGTGAGTTGTTAACAGTATCAGGAAACGCGATGCTAAAGCCACATACTCTGTGAGGACAGCATACCCTTGAGACTAAAGTGCTCCAAGTATTCACAATGTTTTGGGGCCCTTGCTTATGCAAGACTAGATTCCTATTCCAAGAGTAGAAAGAAGGAAATAACAAAAAAAACAAAACAAACAAACAAAAAAAAAGCTTCTTTACCACTATTTGGCAATTATAAAGCAGCAGATATATTTTTTTCATGTTAGCTTTGACAGAAATAACTCCCTTATCTTTAAACCACCAAAGAGTTCAATAGAGCTTAACTACATTGCTCTAGGGCTTCTCAATGCAGTTGCAGTGCAAGCGTTCATAAAACGGAGACAAGCTGACAAGTTACAAATAGTAGTTTGAAGATCAAGTGATAAAATACTTTCCAAGGCTTCTAGGCTGAAATTGTAAATAGCAGACCATTACTAATGATACACTCTAGCATCAACACACTTCACCCCCCCTTTATCTTCCTCAGCAACAAAAAGGAGAAAAGACTGATCTTGTTTGACTTTAGCATGTTATTGTTCAGTTTTCCATTTCCTCATTTTGAATTTTCACCTAAGACATCTTCTTCTCTTAAGGTTTAGCACTGTTTGCTTGGGTAAGAAGCAATCGAAATTGATTTGTCCATGTTGTGATGCATTTTCTTTTTTGGAAAAGGATGGAAGAGTTTCCAGTCTGAATTTGCAAGTCTATTTCTAAGTATTATTTGCTGCAAATAATGTAAGAGAACTTAAATTTTCCTCAAGTACTGCTAGTGATTTGGCTGGGGTATGCTTTTTACTCCTCACTTACAAATGAATAGCTATTTCTCTTGATATATACATATGTATATATATATTGGCTCAGACAGAGATACATTACTACTTTCTCCCTGAAAAACACTATATGGTACAAAAATATCCACAACTACAGGTAGATAAGAATAAAAATATGATTAGTCAGAACAAAAATAGACTCTTCTAATTAAGTTAATTGAAATACACCTTAATGACCACGGTATCAAAAATTTACTAATTTTCTCATAGCATAAAATGATCAATTGGCAGATACAGAGTTTCTCACTTTCTTCTTTCTATGTCTTGCTTCACCAATCTCTAGGTCACATTTTTATGGGGAGAGGAGGATAAAAAGTAGTTTAAACTATGGGTAAATGTACCATAGTCAAAGCAAGTAATATACCTCAACCATTCAGGTAGGAGCGCCACTTCTGTTGCCTACATTTATTGATGAAATGGCTACTTTGTTTACTATAATTTAGGTCTATATTTTAAATAGATGCTTTTTCCCTAGCACATACACAGCTATTTTATGTCACTGAAAATGATGTTAAATATCACTATATAAGACAACGTAGAGATCTGTGAGCTAGCTGCGCATCAGGGTGCTCCAGAGTTGGAAGTATGGTGGTTGTCAGCACAGTGTTGTGATGGAGCTAGCGGGCTGATCGCCTGCTCCTGCTCTGGGAGAGGACTTGCTGCTGCCAGTCCTCACTCCTGGGACCTGAACTAGCTCTCATGGCACTGCACTGTGTAAAGAAAAAAAGAAAAACCTCTTGTGGGAATGGAAAAGTTTCTGGGCCTTTGCCTTGTGCCATTTTGTTGGTGTATAAGTACCCATTGCCTCAACATACTGTTCAGAAACAGATGTGCATTACAGCATCCATTTTGCAGATGGGGAGATGGAAAGTTTAGTGCCTGTTATCACAGAATTACAGAATTAGGAATTGAGCTTGAAATTAGTGGTTCTCAGTAGGAATCTGTAGTTACTTGCAAATGGCCTTAGTCAATGACCGCCTATATTAACATTGCCATTTTCAGCTGCTAACATACACTAAGGAATAAAATGTTCCACTTTGTTACATAGGTTACTTGGACAGCCAATAGCGTAGCTGTCCTAGGGATGCTGTAAAATTAGGTAGAGCAGGTAAAGTGGTCCACAGCAGTATTAAGACTGGCCAAATGTACATAATACTGCAATTAAAAGGTGGCCTACACTATATAAAAAGTTGGGAACCTAAGCGTTAGGAGCTATGTTTCATGATTTATGTTATTGTGATACATATAAAATGAGTAAATAGTTCTTTTCCTCCAAGTTCTGTTGATGACAAGGATTCACTAAACCAAACAAAAAATTGTTATAGGTGGCAGTAACAGATTAAGCCTCTGTCACGAGCTTTCTTTTCAGACGTACAAGTGTTTCTCAGCTGATCTGTAGCTCTTAATACTGTTATTTTAAGCATTTATAAATATACAAGATTTCAAATGAGTTTGAATATATAATGTAAATGCTAGAAGGTATAGAATGCATATTACATGGAAGGATCACCAGAGTTGGATTTTCTAGCATTCAGAAGTCATTAAATACCAAAATTATTATTGTCCATAATTGTTCTTTTTGATCCTATATATTTGTTATTGTATAATCTACATTCAGATTATTTACCATTTTATTTAATTTGAACAGAATTAATATGTATTCAGAATACCATTTTATACTTATTTTTCAGTGTGTTGTCCGATATTTTATTTATTTTTTACTATTTTAACTTGCCTTTGAAGGTAGAATTATTTTTCCTACTGTAAAATATAGCACTATGTCACTTGAGTGAGTTTTTGTTCATAGCATCCTAGTGAGCAAGGTAGTATTATGCCAGCTATAGATGGAAATTGAGAGCAAAAAAATTAATGACAAAATTCATTAGAATTTTTGTTAATTTTAAATGTCCAATTTGAATTTGATAGCAGTATGGCAATGGAAATGTCTGGAAGCAAAATGGAATATAACATCTTAAAACAAAAAGTAGTAGACTAATTTAACTAAGGCAGCATAGATAATCATTCCTTTAAATACCATATGGGAAAAAATCATATGTTCATATAAGAAAGTGTTTCTTAGTGTTTCCAAGTTTTTCTCCAGAACAGGCCTCTTCAAGAAAAATGTCTGTTTAGGGCTTCTTTTTGCATTTAACTAATCTTTATATTCTTTATTCTGTATTGGATGTTAATGCTTTTTAAGCTTGAAAAAGAAGCGCGATAGAAGGAAGTTACTTGTAATCACAAGCAATAGTAATGAAAAATTAAAATGAACCATTTAGCAGTCTGATATTTATCCTTTTTACTTTCAGTGAATTCAAAGTTGTAATTTTCTTTATCTCCTTTCATTTTTTAATATTCAACTTTCTGATCTTATACCTAAGGATTTTTTTCCCCATTCACCCCATAAACCTGTACTGTTCACCGTTAATGTAAACTATTATTTTCTGGCACTTAAACTGCTCTTGAAATTAAATATTTGATGTTCTAGTATAGATTTTTCTTCTTCATCCAGTTTCTCCCACAACTTAAAATATTATGTTTTAACAAAGTGTGTCCTTCAGTCGAGCTCTGATTTGGCTTGAATTTCCATTTAGGAACCAAGAAACTGATTTTCTGCACCATTTATAAGATAGTTTGTTCAATTATCAGAGAAACAATTACAATTGTACTCAGAATTTCGTAATATTTATTACTAAATTTGAGTTACAATTCCATTTAATCTCCTTTTTTAAATTATTTCCTCCTTCACAGCAAAATTCTTTTTGGATTGAAATGGACGTGTATGTTTTCACTCTGAAAGACTAATCTGAGTAGAAAGAGTCACAAAACTATCCCAAAGCTGCTCTTAAACCACACTCCCAATCTGAAGTATCATAAATTCAGTTTTAAGCAATCTTATTTTAATCTTTTTGTTCATATAAGAGGCCATGAAAATCCCTTTGATCACCAAAACCAGCAAGTTTAAACAGCTCCAGGTAAATTTATAGCCCATATACCCATATGAAATTTAACACAATTAAAAAAATCATGTTTGTCTGACCATATATCAGAAGTAAATCTATATGTGTATGTTCCTATCTCTCCCTGCTTTTACAGATAAGCACTCATCTGTTGCCACAGTGCACGCTGCAATAGCAGATAACAACATCTATTTTCATAGACATTTGGCACGAGCGTGCACACTCTTTCTTGGGGTGGTCCTCTGCTACAGTATTTCCCAAGGCCCTAGCACTGCTGATAAACAAGGCCTTATGTGTTGTTTGCAGATCCTCCACAGATCACGCTAGCTGCTGCTTTTGCAAGTGCCCCACAGGACTGTATTCACCTTTCCCTTGACTCTACTAGAACACAGCATCTATCCCACAACTCAGAGTAGCAGCACGTGTCCCAGGGCACACACACTAGCCATGCGTTCGGTGTCACCGCCACACCATTTCTTTAAACAGCATACTCTTCTTTACAAGTACATCACATATTTCCTCCTTCCCAAGGAGCAAAATATTTCTTGCTAATTTCTCCCACATTTTAATGTTAGAGTTGTTTAATAGCTTAAATTAACAGTGCTTTTCATTTTAGAGGACAAAACAAAGATGTAGTCCTTTCCCAGGGAGTTTGCACATTAGGATCCAAAATTTTGCCCACTAACATTACCTACATGATATTTCTTACCAAGAACAAGATATATGGAGAGAATTGACAGAAACTAACAAAAATACTAAGGAAGTACCTTTATGAAAGGCTCATTAGAGTTAAAGACTTGGTTAAGGATAGCTGCCCTCAAACAGAAAGAGCCCTGGGCCAAATTGCATAGGTTCTGAAGTGAAGTTCTGTGAACTGCGAAGTTAGTCGAGAGAGGTGGTCCTGCCCCTCTCCTCAGCCCTGGGGAGGCCTCATCTCGAGTCCTGTGTCCAGTTCTGGGCTCCCCAGTACAAGAGAGACATGGAGCTACTGGAGAGAGTCCAGCGTAGGGCTACGAGGATGATCAGAGGGCTGGAGCAGCTGCCCTATAAGGAACGGCTGCAAGAGCTGGGCCTGTCTAGCCTGGAGAAGAGCAGACTGAGGGGGGATCTGATCAATGTGTATAAGTACCTGAAGGGAGGGTGTCAAGGGGATGGGGACAAACTCTTTTCAGTTGTCCCATGTGCCAGGACAAGAGGCAATGGGCAGAAATTGAACCACAGGAAGTTCCGCCTGACCGTGAGGGAGGATTTCTTCCCTGTGGGAGTGACGGAGCACTGGCACAGGTTGCCCAGAGAGGTTGTGGAGTCTCCTTCTCTGGAGATCTTCAAGGCCCACCTGGATGCAACCCTATCTACCATGCTCTAGGTGACCCTGCTGAGCAGGGGGTTTGGACTAGATGATCTCCAGAGGTCCCTGCCAGCCTTACTGATTCTATGATTCTAAGTTCTTCAAGGTTAAGCTACATAATCTGGAAGAGCCAATTTTTTATTATTTCTTTTATAAATAAAGTAAAAGGCAATTAATGCAAGAAGTAGTGATTGATACACTTAAAATCAGAATTCATAAAGTTTGAACTTTCTACTGTCTTGCATGTATGCCTTAAAATACGGTCTGTAGTTCTCTCATGCATAGCTTGCTACGTCTCATGTAGCTCATAACCTTGTCAGGGCCAAAAGGCAGCCTAATTGTTCAAGTGCCATGAAAGCTATACAAATACAATATTGTGATGCACGCAGTATGCTAGAATACAAGTGCAGAAAACCACCAGGTTTGAGTTTATAGCTATTTACCATTCTTCCATTTTAGAAGGATTGAGGTACAAAATCCAGGAAAAGGACTCCATGGAGTGAGTCTCAATATGTTCCATTTATCCAAAAAAATGTTAAAAGGTAATATGATCATGCTAACAAAATCAAGAGATTATCATGAAAAAATACTTCTGATGGGAAAAGGCACAAGGAAATTCAACACTCGGAAGCAAAATCAGATATGCTGATAAAGAAAATAACGTCATTTTTCAGAAGTGGGTTATACATAACCACTAAAGGGGATAAAATGAGCCAGAAACACTGTGGATTCTTAAGAGTTCAGATCGTTAAAGCCTAAAGATCTTAAAAGCTCTTAAAAACTACAGGTCTAAAACTTCTTTTTTTTTTTTTTTTTTTTTTTTTTTAAGGATATGCAATTCCTTAGAGTAAAATATGAGTCTCATGGGAAATATATAGCCTACTGGGACAATATTCCATGGCAGCAATGTAATTTCTGTTGCCTTCTTTCTTAAGGGACTCCCAAATGTGTGCAGCAAACAGGCTACAAGCAATGTTGATTCTTCTGGTATTACTCAGCTGATTCCCCATCATCAGCCCACTGGATATGAACAAGCACCTCAGGGCGTATGGTGAGTACACAGTTAAGTGATAAGTAGCATGTATATTATATGTCATTAGAACACATGAAGGAGGGAACATGTGTATAAGGAACATGGGAGGAAAGAGGTCAGTACCTACACATTGGATCCCATGATTGAAGATTCATTTAAGCTCAAACCTGTAACTGCTGCCACCCAGGCACATGACAGGGCAAATGCACGCATGTGATAGCATATGGCAGGACTGCCTTATCACAGCTGTGTGACAAGGAGAGTATTAGCTATGTGGTCCACCCTTGCCTAACAGCTAGTGCTACCTATTGAGAAGTTTCATGCCCAATACAGATTTTTTTTTTTTTTAACATCAGAAGTTATTTTGACTGTTACATTAACTGAGTTACATATCTGAGGCTTTTTCCTGGAATTATCTTGCTTTGAATAAATTACTTCAGGTGTAAGCCCAGATTGATTCAGTCAGAATTTGGATAGCACATTGGAACTACCACTACACTCACAAATGGCACTCCATAGAGTATCAATTGACCAGAAGATACCAAGATTCTGAGACAGTCTAAAATTGAGGCCATCTTCAGGATTCTCCAAAGTGTGATGAGATATTTATTGCTAACAATAAATTAGAGAAGCCTACATACTAAATGAACATTTCCTTTCATATTTAAGCCTTCTCTGGCACATTCCCAGGCAAGAATTAACCACATACTGCTTAGCTTATAAAAACAGACAATCTGATGTAAGGTATCAGCAAGTAAAAAGAATGCTATTTTGGTAATTTTCATATTTAAAAAGGTTAGGCTTGATGTCACTTAATTTTCTAACTGAGCAAATCTGAACAATCTGGATCTGCTTTTACAATCTGTGTCTGACACAGAGATAGAGACTGAATATATTACTGATTTCATGAATATGCTTATTCTCTAAGTTTATCTCTTCTTGCTGGTTTACAGAATGTGATGAACCATACAGGTCTTTTGTGATTCACAGAAACAATCCTCTCACACACACAGCACTCCTCCCCATTTCTAAATGCTCAGTGCTAGCAAATAACACACAAAGTACACCAGAAAGATGGCCTATGAAGCCAGATGCTAACCCAAGGGGATCCTGAGGATTTACTGTATTTTCCAGTCTAACTTATGGATTCCTGGGAATAGTTTCTAGCAGGTTTGATTTTATCCATATTATCTATGTGTAATCATAGGCAACTGGACTTCTAACTGGCAGGGGATGTCAGTATCTTGTTAATGAACTCCTGAGAAGTTATAAACTTACTGGTATCCTATCAGAAAAAACTTCCAAACTCAAGCAAACAAGAACAACCCCAAAGCCAGGGCTTCGACCCTTCACAAACTATTATTCCTCAGTTAGCTTGGCTTCGACCCTTCACAAACTATTATTCCTCAGTTAGCTTATCTCACAAGACTGTAAGCCCTTAGACAGGACAGTTTTGCCATTTGGGAACAGAGACTTTGGGGTTTGATCTGTAAAAGAAAGGAAGTTAATCACAGTTAAAATAGCTTATGCCTCTTCAGCAGTGTTGCTTGGGTCCCACAAACTCAGTAATTTCTACCTAGCAAAGATGTCTTTTGAACAGACAATAGCTGTACTAACTGCTGCTGCTCTTCCACTTGAGTTCCTTTTTGTGAAACGCTTATTAAGCTTTTAGTATCTACAGATACATTAACGAATTTTGGGTGTTTTATTCTGCATTTTGTTTTGCATATATGAAGCAAGTTCACTTGCTCCATTTATTGATTTAACTCTCTGGTAAATACCCTTGCTACATCAATTAACACTATGCAGGTTAGCCCAATGAGAAAGCATAATAAGCACTTCCTACTACAAAAAGCACAGTAAAATTCTCTGCAGCAATTTATTTTGAATAACTAGTATTTTGGGAAAAATGATTTTCAGTGATTCTAATGAAAAATTTTGATCGAGTTGGCAAAGAAGCTTTGGCTTTTGTATGAATTCAATACACAACTCTTGAAAGATCAGTCAAACATTTTTCTTTGAATTCATGATCACCACTAGGACTGTAAATTATTCTTTCATGCTTCAGTCATTTCAGTAGGGACAACAGCCCTCTGTGGCATATGTGCCCAGAGCAAAAATAAGTTTTGCTGATACCTAGTTTCTGGGGGAAAAAAACAAAAAAAAAACCAAACAAACAAACAACAAAAAAAAAAACTATTGCATATGAAAATTGCCAGATAAATCTCTTTTCTCTTAGATTTATCCTCAGTTCATGCTCCCCTTTACCCCCATATCATTAAGGAAACTGAGGATGGGGGAAAGTTGAAATACGTTGTCAGTTTTGGAACTCCATACCAAAAGTTTCAGCCCTTCTCTCCAAGGACAGAGCGGGAGAGCCTAGAGTCTCTGACTTCCATAGTAGCCGTGGCTGCTGTTAGTCCACCACTTCCGCGCTGTGCTGAATCAGCCCTACCCCACGAGCAACGTGTCCTGGCAAAGGCAGGTAGCAGCTGACCACACAAGAACAGCCTAGTGCATTAGTGACAGCAACAACTGCTGTAAGAACAATGTCACTGAAAACTTGCTGAGTTTAAAGGCAGAAGAGGTAAAGAGGGAAGGAAAAAAATCAAGGAGACAAAAAGAGAATAGCATTTCTTCACCTTCCTATCTTCTTCCTGCAGATCTCTGTTTCCTTTCCCCCACCTGCTTCCGCGAGCGTTCCCACATGCATCACTTGGGATGCCACAGGACCCAAATCTCAGCAACTTTTTTTGGCCTGATGCAGCCTTGACAGGAAGCAGTGTTTCAGCAACAGCGATTCCAAACGTCAAGGCTGCCGGTGGGAGAGGCAGAGGCTTCTTCGGCACACAGCGGTTAGCACGAGGCTGACTTCGAGCGCAGTGCCGGCGAGCTCCCCCTCCCGCAGCCAGCGCCCTGGTGCTCCGCCAGGGCGCCCCCGCCCCCCGCGCAACGCCGCCGCCCCCGCTCGGCTCCCGCGGCCCGGCGCGCCTCTCCCCGGGGCCGCGGCCCCGCCGCCGCGGCGGGCAGGGGGCCCCGCGGCCGCTCCCGCCGCCCGGGGCGGCGCCCCGCGCCGCCTGCAGCGCGCGCCGCCGCGCGGGGAAGGGCCGGCGGCGCCCCCCACGCCCGCGGAGAGGCCCGCGCCGCGCCGCCAGCCCCGGTGGAGGCAGCGGCCGCTACTTAAAGCGCACCCGCGGCGGCGGCCGAAGCGGGCAGCGGGCCCCCATGCCGGCTGCGAGCTCCGCGGGGGCGCGGGCGCTGCCAGGCGACGGGCGCAGCCGGCTGCGGCTCCGGCAGGGCGGGACAGCGCCCGTGCGCCAGCGGCGGCCGGGCTCCGAGCAGCAGCAGCAGCGACAGCAGCAGCAGCAGCAACCCCGGCCGCCGGCTCCGCGCCCGCGGCCCACGCCGGCGCTGCCCTCGCTCGGCAGCGGGGAGCTGAGTGCCTGCAATGGCGGCGCCGGCAAGGAGCCGCTGCGCGCCGCTCCTGCGCTCGCCTAGGCAGCCGCGGCTCTAGAAGGGGAAGAGCAGACCTCGCAGGGGGGCCGGTTTCCGGCGGGTTATTTATTTCTTCCCTCTCGCTTAAGTTCCCAGCGGAGCGGGCTGGCCGGCACCTGCGTTCCCCACCTGCTTCTCGGAGGGTGGAAGGTGTCGGGAGGCCATGGAGAGCCCGGCGGAGAACCCCAGCAAGGCAGCCGAGTACCTGAAGGAGCTGAACAAGATTATTGAGACGCAGCAGGAGCTGCTGGAGAAGCAGAAGCGGAGGATAGACGAGCTGGAGCAGCAAGTGGCCAAGTTGTACCACGAAAACGCCTGTCTCCAGGACGAGCATCACCGGCACCTGGCCACATGCAGGCTCCAGCAGGGCGTCCCCCCCGCGTACCCGGTGGGCACAGCGGTGCTGAGCGCCATCCAGGAAAACGCAAAGCACGAAAAGTAAGCGCTGCTCGGCTTCATTTGCTCCTTTTTGAGGCGGGTGTCTCTGTAGTGGGGCTTTCCTTCCCTTTCGTCTCCTGTCTCACGTCTCCTAAAGCCACCTCGCCTACAAGCCTTAAGAAGCAGCGCAACTCTGCCGCGGGCGCCCCGGAGCGAGCTCCGGGCTGCTCGCCGCGGAGCAGCGGGTCCGCGCCCCGCGGCGGTGGTGTGCAGAGGGCTCGCCTGTATCCTACAGCGCCAGCCCGTTGGAGTGCCGGTGCCCCGCCGGGCTCGCCAGCCGGGAAGCGGTCCGGGGGGCTCTGGGCCGCGGCCCCGCTGCTGGGGCTACCCTGGGCGGGAGCCTCCGCCCGCGGCGCGCACGGCTCGGCGCGGCTCCAGCGCGCAGCCCTCCCCCGGAGCGGGAACAGTGGGGCCGGCGCTGCCCCGCTCCACCGGGCCTGCTCCGCGCTAGCCCGGGCGCTGAGGCGGCCGCGGGCCGGGGACGCTTTTGAGGAGCTGTGGCCGCGCCGCTGCGGAGGGGGTCAGCAGGCGCTGGCGGCTCGCCGCCGCGCAGCCTGCCTCGGCAGTCCGGGAGCTCCGGACTTACTTCGGAGACGCGCTTGGTCCCAACCTTTGCATCTATTTCAAGAGTGCATAATCTGTAATTAATCATGTGCTTCTTCACAGCGTACGGAAAGCTGCCTAATTACACGCGATTCTTAAGTAACAAGAATAGCAATAACTGAAGTCGTAGTGCTTACCCGACTTGTTTCTACTTATGGAAAAGTATTTAAGACTGAGTTTTATTCGACTGGAGTGGGAAAAGCATGCATCATATTAAGAGCTTACTTTGCTGTTCTGATAAAGCACAATGGGTTATTTGTAACCCGGTGTGCTCGAATTCCCTCCGTTTGTGAATAAGCACTCTGGTGTAGCCTGGGCTTTTCTTTTCCCACCGAGTGTAAGCCGTCCTCGCTGAGCCGCGCTCCAGTGAACTTCCCCGCGGCGGAGCGCGCCTCGGGGGACGTGCGGTGACAGCCCCGCGGCGGCGCCGGGAGCGGCGCGGGCAGCGCCCGCGGCTCGGGGAGGCGCCGCCGCCCTGGCGTCCCGCGCGCGCGGGCTCTTAGCGGGCTCGTGCGGAGGCCGCAGGCGACGCGGGAAGTGTCGCTGGTCACTCGCTGGCGCCTTTGGCAGCGCCCCTTCCCGAGTGCTTTCCACCCGTCTGAAGTAGCGGAGTGGAAACGGAGGCAACTCTGCCTCCCCTGCCTTCTTTCCTGCCGTGGGAGTGTTAACCCTTAGGGGTTTTTCTGATGATACTGGCGTCCCTTCTTAGGCTTCTGCTTATTTAAACAGAGGCTGGGTTTGGAAAACTAAGAAAATAGTTCCATAACTATCCAGGAGAGCATATGCTATTGTTTAACAAGCAATCCTCTTATAAGGAGAAAGCCATTTCCAGAAAGTCTGAAATATCTACACGAATCCTGCCCCATGCACTCGTATCTAGCACTCAAAGCTCTTGTGGCTATACTCTTAGTTTGATATATTGACTCAGCTATCTTGTCACCTTACCTCTTGCAAATGATGTTACTAGAAATTGTACAAATGGCTTGCCTTGTTTAATAATATTTCTCTTCAACCACACCAAGACTTATTTGCAGAGCCCTTTCTAGGCAAGCAGCTCTGAGGACTTGGAGGCTTTTAAGTCTCTTAAGTGGATTTGATGCTGGGATCAAAATTAATCTGGGATATTTATGGCAGAGTTGTATTGCTTTGAGGCACAGCCTGTGGGGCTTAGCAGGGAAAGTGGGAGACAGCCATCTCGGGGAGTCTGGTCTCAGGCTGGGCTCTTCGGCCCGAGTGCAGGCTGCTTGTCCCTGGGCAGATGGCTGCTGCTTTCTTCGGGTGTTTGCAGGGCCCTTTTCCTCTGAGGAACTCTACTCCTCTGTCCCCCAGGGAGTTGTCCTTTTCCCTTTCTCTTTTCCTTTTTCCTCTTCCCCAGGAGACTGGGTATCACTGGGTGGCTGGACCTTACTTTTTCCCCAGTTGCACAGGGTGGCAGGGGCAGTGGCCCCTGTGGTTCTAGTTGCGCTGCAGGTGGAACAAGCCAGCCACCAAAAAAGTTTACTCTGGCTAACTGCAAAAGGTGGAAGAGATCTACCTTGGAGAATAGGAAATACTTATGTTCAGGGACTTTTTCCCAGTCCTGCAGTTATCCGGGTTTTCTGAAAGACTTCACATTCACAGAGGAGTAGCCTCGGTATTCCCAGAATTAAATGCTGTGTGCACCTTGTATGTGTTTGGGTGGGGGATAAGGGTCCCTTGTTTGCTGACATTCTGAAACAATTTAGTATCTAGTATAAATAGTGCTTGCTCTGGGTACTTGCTGGCAGGAGGAAGTGTGTGGGGTGGCATGTACTTTTTGTTCCCTCTAACCCTCGGTGTGCAGCTCTCTTGCCTCTGTCCCATTCCAGAGGCAGCACAACTGCTTCATGCCAAGCATCAGCAGCGATCACTGTTCTTTCTTACCCCTCAATACTTCAAAGCTAAGATGATTAGAACCTTTTCTAAAAGGAAACTGGGATTCTCTTTGTTAAATGCTTACAGAAATCAGAAGTCATCTGAGGTGATTGCACCTTGAGACTTCAGTAGCTTTTTCTAGATGACGTAGGCTTCTCTCTCCATAGCAGTTTGACCTGTTTAAAGTGGTGTGGATCACTGAGGCTGTAGTATTAAGACAGCTGTTCTATACTAGCAGGTGGTAGTTGAGTTAATTTAGGTAACTTGTGTGATACTAAAGAAAGCATGGAAATGTGTGAGAGAAATGCTTGTATTTGGTTCTTATCCTTCATAAAGGAAAAAACACCCTCCATAAATCCTGAAACTTCTCAGTTCCCACAATGAAGAGGAAAACTACAGCTGAGACTTGTTTAAACAGCTTGGAAAAGTTGGCCTATCTGTAGATGATCTTTAGCTTGAGCTGTCTTGCAAGAACTGTTAATTAGCCCAGATTTCTGGAAGAAAAAAAAAATCCTTAGAAGTATAAATATTGTCTGTGTCCTTGCTTTAAAAAAAGATTGAAGTAGAAGTAATGTTTGTCTCTTGTGCGGGTTGCAGCTTTGGGGGGAGAAGAGCGGAGGCAAGGATTAGTAGATGCAGAAGTTCTTACTGCCTTGCAGGCAAGGCAGTTACCAAAGTAATGTTTGGGTGCTGTTTCATTTAATTTTGTAGTAATTTGCTGACTGCAAATCAGCCTTAAAATTCATAAGTGGGGTTGTTGATAGTTGATTGCAAGGATTTCTGTTAGAAGTAATGAATTGGCATGTTAACGATAACAATAGGTATTTAACTAGCTGCAAAAACCTAATTTCCAGTTGATACATCACATTTAACACTTGAGAAAACAAATTTGTTTTTTTGAGTTAGCTCAAATTCAGATCATCAGTGTGAGGAAGGCATGTTTAACAACTTCATGTTCAACATCCATCCTCAGTGTGATGAAGGCATCTTCAGCATCCTTTTTGGCTATGCATCTTAGTGTAAATATGTAGAAACAAACTTGCTGGATTTTCTTAAATATATAGGTACAGGAGTTATTCCAGCCCTGAAATTCAACAGTGGCATGTTACTAGATCAGGTTTGTACTTAACCTAATTAAGTGAAAACTTCACTGCCTTTTCCAATGAAAAGGCTCCCAGTGAGTGTTTGGGGAGGAGGTAGGTACAGAAGGAGCTGTCTACTAAAAAAGAAACAATCTTAGAAGGCTGTTACTTATAATTTTGGGTAAACTCTGCACCTGGGTTGATGGTCTGGGCTTTATTTTTAAGTGAATCTTGGACTGCCTTTGATATATTGGGGGGGAGGGGGAGGGATAGTCACAATTTAGAATTTTAAGAAACTCTGACCATATTTAGAAGATAGCTTCAGTCTCAGCTGAGATGTGTAGTGCAATCCAGTGAATGGAAATTGTCACTAAGGTGCTAGTCACATCTGAAAGCTGCTTCATGGCCTCTGTAAAATGAGTTTGTGGCTATTGCCACTGAGAGCTATCCTTGCTCACTATCTCAGCAGGAAGCCAAAGATTGCAGTAGTGTAGAGAGTAGCTTGACCTTTTTTTGCCTCCAGGGGTGTTCTTTACTGAGACAGACTGTTAGTGTGATGTAAACCTTGTTTCATTACCTGTGCTGCACTACAACAGAAGCTCATTTTTGTTTGCTTTGGTGGAAGTAGGGGTATCCAACTTCTATAGAAGTATATACATGCTTGGATTTGGCTTTGCTTTCTCTGTCATCTTGACAGTAAGAGTGTTGAAGTGCTTCTACTAGGCCCTCTATCTCAATCAGCTGAGTAGGAAAGTGGGGTTTTTTTGTTTTTTTTTTGTTTTTTTTTTTTGACTGACTGTCTTGCTGGGAGAAGCCTTTAATAGAAGTGCAGCTATAACTAAAATTTGCTGTTCTATCTATTTAGTTATTTTACTTGGGAAGAATATCTTGCTTTACCAGTGGTGCAGGGCATAGTTTTTATCCAAAACTAGTACTTTACTATCATGGTATGCTAGTTATTCTGTAAGCTCTACGGTAGTTAGGAATGACATGATTTTGAATTTGGACAGAATTTAAACTTCTGTCTTCAAGTAACTTAAAACATTCTGTTCATTTTGTTTTTAACACTTAGCTTAGTAGTCATCCCTTACCAGTTGTGTGAATAAGAAGGGAGTACTTTTGCTTTTGAAGCATGTGTTTCAACATAATTAGTATGATTTGTGCATCAGCGGATGAGTGAGCATCACTTAAAGGCATTTGTTCTGAAATCCTGGCAGACTGTAGGAAATCAATAGTGTGAAGACGTATAATAAGACTTGAGCTTGCTAACTAAACTATTTTTGTTCTCTGAAATATTGGCAAATTCTTGTACTTAACATCTGCTCAAGTAAAATGAGAACACATGAAGACATTTGACAACTGGTGGAGAGCGTATAACTAATAAAACAAACAAGCAGAAAAACATGGTGATGACAAAACGGTATGCTGGTATGAACTTTCTTGGAAATGAAAGGAGGGAGAGAGAATATGGGCCATGAAGAAAACAGCAAAAATAAATGCTGTTTTGTCAGAGAAAAATAAATGTAGCACAAAGTAACTTTTCATATAGCTTAATGAGATTTAAAGATGGTTTCAAAACTTGAAATGAACTAAACCCGTGCCATTTAAAGCATACCAGACCTAAAGAATTAGTGCTCAGTGGTCAGGGAATTTTCTGTAACAAAGCCTCTTATTTTGCTGACACAGACTGTAATGTTGAGCTTCCTAACTTGGGGTTTCCGGTGTTGGGAGTTCTGAGAACAAAGTAGGTTTTCCTTCTAGTTAGTGCTTTGATGTTCTGCCATTGAATTCACTACTGACACAATTAAAAATGCATTTCCACAGATCTGCTTGTGGAAAATGTTTGCTGAAGTTCATGGATGGTATGTCCCTAGTGAGTGGTTGAGAGCTATTATAATTACTGTGAGTAAGAATGCATGTATGAAGATTCCCTTCCCACTCCTCTAAAACAACCTCCCTCCAAAGCAAGCCTGTGTATGATGCCTGCAGTTCACTGGCAGTGTGTTGATCTGTTATTCTCAGTTTTGGCATGAAGTGGAGAACATGAGTCTTGGTCTTCTGGTTATTATCAGAAAATGTGGCTGCAAGTGCTGTAAGTTGGCCTTGCCTGAGTGCAACGGGAGACTTGGACTTAAACTTGAGCAACTGTACTCTTAACTTCTCCTGAAAAGTCAGTAAGTTAGGAAGAGTGTGTTATTGTCATAATAAGCTAGTGGCTATGGAGTCAATCTTAAAAATTAATGTAATCTTTAATGTAGTAATCCCTATTTGTCAACACAGTATACTTCTACATCATTAAATTTAATGGTAGAGGGATAGAACTGAATAAGTGCATAGAAACATGCTGTATGAGTGGTGGTGGTGGGGGGAAAGCAAAAACACTTTTCACAAACGTACTGAGCACAGTGCTTTTGAAGAACTTTTGAACTTTTTTTGAAGAAGTTTGTCCTTTTCCACTTAAAGTAGTACACTTTGAAGGGAAAATTAACCATAGACATACAGGTTTCTGCATCTTATTTGTAGTCTTGTTGGCTTGGTTATTTGTGTTGGAAGACAAAATTTCTGTAGTCCTTAGGGAAGGTTTTTCTCAGCAAAAAACAAGCTTCATTTTTTTTGAAAACCTGAAGCAAAATACATCATGCTCAACGGAATGTATCTGCAGGGAGAGCTTTTTAATAGCAGATGGTAGAAGCTGTGAGGAAAAAAGTATTTCAAGGTATTTTCTCATAGCATACTGTTAGAAATGCATTTAATCTTTTACCAATTTTATTAGTTTTTCTTGGAAGTAGCATCTCAAAAAAATAGTTTTACTGAGTATAAAAATGAAATTAGGTGGCTGTACTGAAACTACTATACTGAAACTGCTGTACCAGATCTAGTCTTGTATGTCAGATCATAGTCTTAGATGCTGAGTAGTTGCAGAAGTATGTGTATGCTTCCAGGCCTTTTTCTAAATGGAATGAGGCTTGTTAGGAAAGCCCACAGTATTCACTTCCTCTGCTCTTCCAGTTTTGACGTTGTTCTAACTTTGTGGGCCCTTGAAGTACAGCTGTGCAGGCCTGCAAAACATCAATATGACAAATTTCTCCTGAGTTCTAGAGATTATGACCCTAATAAGTAGAGTTGTCTGTGAAGTAGACAGCTGATATTTTAGATGAGTTAAAGACCTGCTTTCAGAGCCTGTTTCTGTATGAGGGCTCCTGCCTTCCACTTGCAGGTGGCAAGAAGGTCATCTCATGCTATTCACCCCACACAGGGGTGTGTGGGAAGCTTCTTAGATAAGTGGATTTTGCAGGCGAAAAGTACTTCCTGATATGCAGCCCACACTTGTGTTATTCTAATTTGATCCTATTATTCCTACTCATGCCTCCTTTATTATGTTAATTCCATCTTTTTTGATGATTTATGGTCTGTAGATACTTTTGGGCTATTCTTGCCAGTGTTCCTGGTTTTCATCTTAGCTCTGTGAGTCTAAGAATGAAGTTTACATAACTTCATTTTACTTATATCCTTGCCTAATTGTCCCATTTTTCTCTGCAAAACTGTTGTTAGAAGTTTGGACAACTTCAGCAGGCTTTGTTGCAATAGAGCAACATGATTGGAGGAGCAGGTGTATGATGTGTGTTCTGGCTGGATCTTAGGTCTTTAGTAGCTATCCTTGATGTGGGCTGCTTCTCTTCCGCCTCTCTTGCTGGGGATTCTCTGCAGTATTTCTCTGGAATTCTGAATCTCAGCTGTTGTAAATCACTGTATTGAAGACAGTAGAAGCAATGTGGATTTACACTAGCTAGAAAGTGGTCGAGAGTTGTTTTTGTGATCACTTCCATGGTATTGTGATTAAGGACAGGAGTAGGAGTAAGAAATGTTCTTGTTCCCAGCTGGTGACCTGCTGTTTGCCCTTGACAAAACTAAGCATGGAGATAATGATTTTTATTTTATAGGTGGACAAGTCAATGTTAAGGTTTACAATCATCTCTTAATTGACTGCCCAGAGTTTTAAACAGAAAATTATTGCATTTTGTGTTGCAGTTGAGACACTTCAAGCATTTTCTTTTCAGTCTTGAGTTCCTTCATGGCTATATATCAAGTTGCTGCTTCTTACCAATTTTATTTGTATAGTTAGTGTAAAAAAAAAAAAATCTGATGTTGCTGAAGAGTGGGCAAAGTACTTCAACAGGGTTAATGCTGTAAAGCAGAACAGCTTTCACAATAGAATCTGAAAACGTGAGTCTTATGGTCTTATCACTGCTAGATGTGCACACGTATTGTTGCATTTAGAAAACGATATAATTCTAGTTGGAAGCTCACCCTCCACATTCCCTTTACAACATCTTCTGTTTCAGAGTTTCAGTGATTTGTACTCCCTCTGCTGGCTTGTTGATAATAGTTCACTCCTCCCTCCCCCATATATTTTTCATGTGCGAAAACAGTGTAGAATCTACTTTTGAACAACAAGATCTATAGTTTTTGTGCAGAGGTAAACTTTCCTTTCAAATAATACTTTTCTAAAATATACACAGAAAAGGAGTTAATCTGCTGTCTGGCATATGTGTAGACTGAATGAGTCTCACTGCTGTGATAGGTAAGAGATACTGCTACTCAATAGCTCTCTGTAGAAGTTGATTGAAACATATGTGTTATTTGCATGTCAGTAAGATTTGCAACCAGATTTTCCACATGAACATGAGTAAGACAGATACATGTAGCACATCACTTAACTGAACCAAAGTAACTCACGTTTTGTAAGTATAAAGAGCTTTGTTCTGAATAAATGGACAAACACAGCAGAGGAAGGAAGGTGGAGAAACAGTCCTTCTGTCTGTCTCTTAAAATCTAAGATAAGGTAAGGAGTTGATATTTGTCTGGGTTCCTCTATCTTTGTTGAATTTCTAGTAACTGAAAACATCTGCAGGTTGTTTTGACCACTCACAGATGGGAATTTTTAATGATGCTCTTTGGGCAGTGGAACATGCAGCTATAAAATGAACAGACTAGAAGTTTTATTAACAAGCCAAGCTTGCCAAACAGTAAGCAGGTTTTCCCGGGCTGTGGGAAAAGGCAGTGCCCATCTCTACAAACTAATTTCTGCTTTAAGAGGGTTTTAACGGACAAGTAAATTGGACTGCCAAATGGTGCTTGATAATCATGCAGGAACAGACCAGCTGTGAGTTGTGGAGGGTGAGTTCCCCAAAGATCTATAAAAACTTCAGGCTAATGAATTCTTGAACCTCCCTTCCCCTGCGGAATGTGAACCAGCCTTCTCCTAGATTTAGTTGCATTAATATTTTTAAGAAAAGAACTTGACCATGTTAGTACCTGTAGCTTTAAAATGTTTTTTCTTCCTACCCATCTGTGTGGGAGCTGTGTGCTCTCTGAAAGCTGGAAAAGCAGGAGCAGGAATCCAGCTTGGGTCTTCTGCATAATACAGAAGATCTGCTGGTTGTTAAGATTATTGCCTTGCTCAGCTTACTGTTGGAGAATCCCTGCCCCCTGCCTGATGTGACCTTCTGCTTAGGAGAGGTACTGGAATGGGACAAGAGTGGATTGCACTCTTGAATCAGTAGACCTTAATATATCATAGGGGATAGGCAGGGAGAGAACAGGGATATGGTAGTAAAATGAGGAGCACTCTACCTTTGTCTACCTAACTGGTCTAAATTGCCTGTATTTCAAAAGTTCCCTACAGCAAAAAAAATTTTTTTTTTTTTTAATTGGTTTTCTAGAGATGTTATTCTCCTCTGCTCTTGCTTGGGGAAATAAAAGCTTCTATCTGAGTGTTCTCTGTGCGCTCTTAATGATACTGGATGTACAGCAAAATGTCAAGATGTGTGTGTGAGATTCTAGACAAATGATCATCTTCTGTTTTAAGTTCAGGCATGTCATTTCAATCTGCAGTTTTGATTTTAGTCTGACTGTCGAACATAAGCACTGTTACTCAAATCCAAAATAGCATGATGCATCAGCATTTTAAGTTTTAAGCCCAAGTAGCTGGATCCTCTGACACAGTGGACCCTGAGGTATATGTATGTGAGGTGTTGTGTGCATGCACTGTATTTTTGACTAGCTTTCTTTAGATTATGCAGTGGTGTCCTCTGTCCATGAGTAGAGAGGGCTTTTATGTGAAAGGTCCTTATGGTGACAGTTGAGCAAAAATTCATAGTAGTAGGAATATTACTACTGTTTTTTGCTCCCTGCTAGGATTTATGATTGGTTTATGGTCTCGTCTTGGAGAATAGGTATATTTGGCCTCTCTTGTTGTATCTTGTCTCTTATGTCTAGACCTGTAGCAGAAAGATTTGAGTAATCTTGTTTTCAGGTTGGGGAAAGTATATTTTTCCAAGCTCATCTGCTTCAGTATTTGTTCTTTTTCTTATAACTTGTTAGTGTACTTTCCTGTAGAATTAGGAAAACTGTATTAAGTTAGGCACCAATCCCCTTTTATCTACGGGCCAAGTGTGTAGTTGGAGATTAATGTATTTATTTCTGAGATGCTATCTTTGTTTTATGCAACTTTTTGCTATGTGAATGTCTCTAAAAAGCAGGATCTTTTGAGATTCTTAAGAACGTGTGTGTGTTGTAGGTTTTTTGCTTGTTTTGTTTGTTTTTAGTTTTTGTAGAAGTAGCATGGCATAACTGTTCCATGAGTCATGCTTGGTAATGAAGGAGATTAAACCTCTTAGGCTAGATGGAGAATCTCTATTAGACAAACTTAGTTACCTGAAATCATACTTTGCTTGCGATAATCAATGTGGTGACTACCGTGGAGCTACTGGAGAGAGTCCAGCATAGGGTTACAAGGATGATCAGAGGGCTGGAGCATCTGCCCGACGAGAAACAGCTGCAAGAGCTGGGCCTGTCTAGCCTGGAGAAGAGCAGACTGAGGGGGGATCTGATCAATGTGTACAAGTACCTGAAGGGAGGGTGTCAAGGGGACGGGGACAAACTCTTTTCGGTTGTCCCGTGTGCCAGGACAAGAGGCAATGGGCAGAAACTGAACCACAGGAAGTTCCGCCTGACCGTGAGGGAGGATTTCTTCCCTGTGAGAGTGACAGAGCACTGGCACAGGTTGCCCAGAGAGGTTGTGGAGTCTCCTTCTCTGGAGATCTTCAAGGCCCACCTGGATGCAACCCTGTCTACCATGCTCTAGGTGACCCTGCTGAGCAGGGGGTTTGGACTAGATGATCTCCAGAGGTCCCTGCCAGCCTTGCTGATTCTATGATTCTGTGACCCTTGATCTTTAAGTGTCTTTAGCATGTTTAGTCTATGTTATGAAGGTAACTTGCACAAAGGTCACTAGAGCTTTGTGTAATTTTATAGCTTGTTTAGATCTTTAATTTTGTCCATCTGTGTGCATTATGTATGTGTATACTTCTGTGTTGTGGCTAAATGAATGGCAGTGACTGTTTAATAACTTGCTGTTGTAATAATAAATATTAAGTAAAATTGGTTTGCTGTACTTAGTAGTGTTTTTGGGTGAAACCAACGGATTCTGAACAATACAACTAATTGGGAAGCTCTTATCTGTTTCCTCTGAGGAAGAGTTATAAACTTTAACTATTTTAATTTTAAATACTTTCTGAATCAAGCACCAGAAGTTCATTTCTAGACTGATGGGTTTTTCATTTAATTTAAAATAAACTTTAGGAAATAATTTACTGCTGTTTTGGTAGCTTTGGTTGCTGTGTTGAGTGCAAAATGTGACTTAGTGGCTTTCATTTGAAAACTGCTTTAGAAAAGGAACTAAAGCCCTTTGGGGACAAATAGCCAATTTGTAAGTTGTCATACATCTTAGTAAATGAAATGCTAACAAAAGTATCACAAATTTATGTCCGCTGCCCAAGTTTTCCCCTTACTCCTCTTGTTCAATTGAATAATGTTTCTATTGGCAGAGAGTTAACCTGGCAAAAAGTCTCATTCAGATGGAAGTAGTTGCTGGTAGTAACCTCTTAGAGACCTGTTGCTTTTCCTGATAATGGAATTCTTTCAAGAAGTCTGTCTTAATTGATGTGCATCATATTCCATTATTGTTGCTAATTAAAATTAATTTCTCCTTTATTTTAGGAAGTGAGAGTAATAGAAAACATTAAAATCTGCTGCTTGTAACTTTCTGCCAACTTAATTAGGTACTGATTTTAGTTGAATTTGATTTCTTTGTCAGCAACAGATGGAAGAGGAAAGCAGCCTGCTCAAGTCAGTCAAAGAGTAATCATAAGGTAAGGTAGCTTGATCTCCCCAGCCCAGATAGCTCAGATTGGTAGATTTGTGGGAGATGGGAAAAAAAATGGTTTCTAATTAGCAGAAGTTTGAATTAGTTGAAATAGGAAGCTATGTTGCAATAAGTAGTAATGCTTGGGATGTGCTGAAATTATCCAGAATAAATTGTAATGCCTTGAGAATTTTGAAGCCTGTGATGTCAAAGGAGAACTTGCTCAGTTTTCTGTTGGCTAGTTTCATATTGGCCCGTTTTAATCTAATACGCGGAAGATCTACTGTTCTGCCCCTTACATTGGTGAAAATGTAGTACACAGAATCATAGAATGGTTGAGATTGGAAGGGACCTCTGGAGATCTAGTCCAAACCCCCTGCTCAAGCAGGGTCACCTCGAGCATGTTAGACAGCGTTGCATCCAGGCGGGCCTTGAATATCTCCAGAGAAGGAGACTCCACAACCTCTCTGGGCAACCTGTGCCAGTGCTCTGTCACCCTCACAGTGAAAAGTTTTAATTTTTTTTTTTTCCTCACATTCAGGTGGAGCTTCCCAAGTTTCAGTTTCTGCCCATTGCCTCTTGTCCTATTACTTGGTGCCACTGAAAGGAGTCTGGCTCCGTGTGCACTTGACACCCTCCCTTCAGATATTTGTATACATTAGTAAGATCCTGTTACAGACCTAGTGGCGAGTACCACCCCGAGAGGAGGGGATGGGGGAAAGAAGTAAAAAGAATTCCACAGGAGGGTGGGGAGGGTGCACACCATCACGTATGCCCCCTCAGTCTTCTCTCCAGGCTAAATAGGAGGCCCAGCTCTTGCCCCCTCTAAGAGAAATGCTCCAGTTCCATAATCATCTTTGTAGCCCTCTGCTGGGCTCTCTCCAGTCTCCCCATGTCTCTCTTGTACTGGGGAGCCTAGAATTGGACACGGCACTCCAGATGAAAGATGGTTGAACACATCAGCTGGAACTTGACAGTTTGAGGCATCCTGTATGGCAGTTCTTCTTGGAATTGAAAATATTATTTCAAAGTTGATAAATTTAATCCTTATTTGCAGACATAGATGAGTAATTTGAGTCTAACTACCTCAGCAAGGACATGTTATGTGTCAGATGCTGGAACCTAATCCTGACTAGGTGTATCTGAAAAATAGTGTACTTTCACTGAAGAAACATGGCAGCAGGATAACTTCTTGCTAGTGTGGGCTAACAGATCCTGGTGAGCTGATCTCCCGTATCAGGCGAGTAGGGAGACTTCATGAAGTAGGCTTGAAACTGTCCAAGAGCAAGGAGGTAAAATACAAGAGAATTATTTATATGCTAGCAAAGGGGAGCTAGAAAGAGACTGGGGCTTCTACTGGAGAGCTGTGTGTCTTGTCCTGTCTAGCACTGTCTGTGCTAGTGCATCCCAGGTGTAGAGCCAATCCATACTAAGTGAATACCCTTGTGCAGCTGGGAAGATGTCTCACACCTGAGGACTTAGTGGATACTAGCTTGTTGTCTTGGTGACTGTAAGAAAGCAAAACAAACAAACGAACAAACAAAAAAACTCTACCCTTCCCTAGTTCAGGATGTGCCAAGTTCTGGTGTTTGCTGGCTTGATATTTCCCAGGCCGCCTGCTGAGGGTGTTAGCAAGGAGAGTATTCAATACGCTTGATGCAGTTCTAGTAAACATTTGTTTTGCTAATCAAGAGCTCATGTTTTTATGTTCTGCTGTGTCTGGAAAAGGGTGCTTCTAGAAAGCCTGCTACTGTGCTTGCTGTTTAGTTGTTCTAAAGGCACTATGGCTGTCCCCTCTCACATTTAACTTTCTACATTTGCTTAGCTTTCCTAAACTCAGAAGTTAAATTCAGGGTCAATCTGTTATCTTGGTCTCAAAAGACAATTTTTCCTGGGCTTGTTTTTCCTTGTTTCTTTCATGTAGACCTAAGTTGGGTTTATTTTTAAACTTACCACCAGTATCTCTGTTGTACTGCCCAGAGAGCTGTGGATACTCTAATTTGGATGTGACCAATAACCCAATGTTAAACATCAAAGTCAGTGTTGGAGACTTCCTGATGATGAAACAGGATTATAAACATCAAAAGGTAGCTACATAGCACAAACCTATTAATTACGTTATTTCTGTGCACAGTAGTTGCCTTTCAGTTTGCTGCTTTAGTAGCTCTGGGGAAAGGTTCCTCGCTGAAGCTGCTGAGTGATAGTCTTATGCTCTTTTCACAGAATGTGATTCTCTGTAATGGAGACTTTGCAATGAATTAATACATCATTGCAGTAAGAAGGCAGACTGAAGAATATAGCACTGTTCGCTGATTTGCTTTGATATTGAGGAAAAATTCCACACTTACCACGATAAAAAAAAAAAAAAAAAACATAGACAGTAAATTATAAATTATACTTTAGAAAACTTCTGTTTCTGTTCATGTTTCTAGTGCTTCTTTAAAAAGAAGTGTGGGGGGACAAACACTTCTGTGGTCCTAGTAGATTTGTATAATACTATATACAGGAGAATACTATATTTTACCTTACTCAAGCAAACATGGCAGAACAGACTTTTTTTTTTTTTCCCTTTTACTATTCCCCACCCAACAATTTTCTGTGGTAAACATGTACTAAACATAGCACAAATAGTATTGAAGAGAAACAGAATACATTTTCCCTCTTTGCTCCCCCACCCATTTTCAGATAGCATTACTTTTTTCTGTTGTTAATCTGTGAATTTAGTCTTAATATAGTCTGTCTGCTTGCTCAGGAAGAACTTCATTCAATGAAATTTGTGAGTAGCTAACTTGGTAAGAAGCAAGTCTTAGTCTTTCTACTGCATCTTAGAATGAACCTAAAATGGATCATTATTCTAATTCATGATGTTTCTCATGATGTTTCTCACTACAGAAGAAAAGTGTCATTTCTATCTTGTCTTCACATACTATGAAATGCAGCTTTACTTGATCATCAATGATCATATAGCTGTTGCTAAATATAGCAACTATAGAGGGTGGTAAGAGACTGTCACGTTTGGTTTTTAACATAGTAAGAATTTTGCCCTCTGGAAAATACATTATTTTTAGAGCTTTACAAGTAGGAGTGATGCAGCACAGTTTATAACTAGGCACAGTGAGTTCCTATGCTGAGTTTTTAATCTATATAAATTTTCTTTTAATGTAATACTTACAGTGCATTTGAGTAAGCAATCTCTTACCCTGTTTCTGCAGTGGTTATTTTACCTTTCAGTGTGTTTTTTTTTTTTTTTTTTAAAAAAAAAAACAGCATTATGGAATTGGTTTTCTTCTTTTTTATCAGAAAGGTAAGAATGTTAAGAGTGTTTTGACTTGTCTGAGTTTAATTAAAATTCACAACTATCATGCTGAAAAAGAAATCACAGCATTGCAGTAGAAATGGGCATGGCAAGAAGTTTCATTTAAAGTTCACTTAAAAAAAAGAACAAAAAAAACCTACTTTCAAAGCAAAATGAATTACTGTCTGAACAACTCTTTATAATTAACTCAAGTTGTCAATTGGAAGAAAAGACCAGAAATTCTGTGACAGTTTTATTCTTGGGGGGTGGGAACTCAGTAGCTTGTATTGCTGATGAACAAGTCTATTTGTTTAAATTTTTAAGACTAGATTTTATTTGCTAGTGGAATACTCAATAGAAGTGGGTTATTGAGAATCCTAAAGTGGCATCCAACAGACTTATTTGATTTACTGCTTTCAATATTGTAGATTTCTTGCTAGCATTTTGCATTTTGAGGATTGAAGCATGGAGTGATAGATTGTCATGAATGTAGATAAATACAGCTGGGAGGCTCTTGACACTGCTTCAGATGGGAGTTTGACCATTCACAGATCAAGATTGCTGGCAAAATCCAAGTTGCATAAAAGTAGGTGCAGAAAGCCTAGGTACAATGCTAATGCTTTTCCTGAAACCATCTGGTCTTGGATCTTTGGTCCTAATGAAAATCTGGCTCCTTATTTAAGGAAGGAAAAAAACTTTTCAAAACAGTCAGCCTAGAAAACTAAGACCCCCTTCTCCTAAAAGGAAAGAACTTAACAACAAACATGGGGAATGCCCATAAAAAGTATCTAACTAAATATCTTGCTTAAAAAACAGCCACTGCTATGTTTAACCCAAAGATAGGAACTTCTATGTTACTGTCAATGCTGAAAAGTAGGTTTCAAAGTAAGGATGTGAAGATCAGATGGTTTGTCTACAGTTATTTAAGGAGCAGGCTGCTGACCTATATGGGTTTGGAAAGTTGCTTCTCTTTCTGTATCCTCCTCAGTAAACTGACTGTTGAAAACCCTGCTGAATTACAAGATGGATGGAGCAGCTTGTCTAAAAATTACTGTTCTTTCCTGGTCAGGTGCAATAGCAAGCACTCCAGTGAGTATTCTTCTGCCTTTAGTGGGAATCTTATCCTGGTATAATGTGTAAATGAAGAGTCTAGAGTTAAATACTTGCAATTAAAAAGCATTTTAGTAGTAGCTATGGATTGAAAGGGAGGTGTGGTAAGAGTGAAGACAACTTTCCCAAATGAATTGAAGATTGCATGCTTAAAATATTGGCGGAAAAACTTCAGGCCAGAAGATATGATGCTAAAATAACAGAAGAAGACAGTAAGTCTTAAAGTAAGGAGCAGCCTGTGTAAGAACAGATTTGTGTTTCTGTTATCCTTCTGTGATGGGAGAATAGGCAGAACAAAAGTGAGGAGTAAGCATAAGCACCATGATGCAAAATGTTTTAGCATGCATGGTTCATAACACTTAGCAAGGTTCTCTTGCCAGTGTTATTGTGGAGGTGGTATTGGGTTCTCTGTTCTGTATGATGTCTGGAGTTTCAGTCTCCCAAACAACTGAGTGTGCCAGCTTAAAGCTGCCCCAAATAAGGTCACCAGTATCGTACTCTGACAGCTAAAAGATTCTTGAACAGTTGCTGAGTTCACCTGTTTATGTAACATGAACTTTTCTTGGAAGTGTACAAGGTGAATATTTCCTTTGAAATACAAAATAAAGGAATATTTTGTAACTTAGTCAACTTGAATGGCTTTCCAAATGTGTTCAAATATTTACATTTGGCTTCTATTTATATTATTCTGATAATTTCATGATGAGCTCAGAGCCAGGCAATGATCTTATATTTAAGAATCCTGAGAACTGCTAATCTGTTTTAATTGGATTTTTCTTCCTGTTCGTTTTGCCGAGCATCATACATGAACATGTTTTAAAACAAGCAGTATGAATATTAGAGCTGGTCTCTGGTATATTAATCTCTGCATCACCACTTCCAGAGCTCTATTTTCTATGGATAGGGTATGTATCAATACCTGCTTCCCAAGCAGGATGCCTGATGTTTTTTACCGTGTTTATCCTGATGCAAGTGGGGCATTGCTAGGACTCTCCCCTCCCCCCCCCCCAAAGGTAGTCCTCCTCCCAGCATTTTCACAAGGCTTGCCTGTCTCTCTCTGCTAATTTGTTACTTCCAGTCATTGCAATCAAATTTGCAGAACTCCTTTCAGAAGGATTTGGTGCAAAAAGGAGAATAGGCATGTACATGTGTACAAAAGAAGAATTAAATGGTTAAATAATAGCAAGCTGGCAAGTGAATTTTAAACTTTCTCTAAAACGTGGAGGGAGGGAGTGCTAGTTCCACCTTCCTGCCCTTTGCCACTTCTAGTGTAGTAATCCTATTTAGTTACAGTTTACATTAACAGCAAATAAGCTATCTGTCTAAATGCTCTTGACACTATAACATTGGATGAGGATGTAAAGATATCAAGCAACTTTGACATCATCTAACTGATGAACTGATATTTTTCTGCTCTTATTTTTCCTCTTATATGTCATAACTCAAATGCTGAGGGCAAGCAAGCAGATGTTGTTATTTCTAGCTATTACAAAGTGATCATCTTTCTGTTGAAATTTGGGCTCTTTTTAGTCTGTGTTACCATCCAATAAAAGTGCTGGATTGAATCACACCTGTTGTCAAACCAAATAAAGTGAAAACTTTCTGGTCCAATTCCTAATCTCTCCTGACAGTGTTGTATGTGATGATTTAACTGTAAAATATTACTGTGATTCTTCATATAATCTTTCCTTTAAGATTGTTGTACGTTGATATGTTTTCAGGTTATGCTATTAAAGGTGTACCATATTATAAAACCTAGTAGGTTATCACCATGCAGAAATGAAATATAGTAGAATAGTTGTAGTGTCATTGTTAGCCCCTTTTAATAACCCTTTTAATTATTCATTGTATTTGTGAATTAGTCTGATATGTTGCTGTTGTTTTGAGGCATATACTAGTATAGCTTTACTGGAATTAGACAATTACTAATGAAAATAAAATACCTGAAATTCCTCTGCTGAGTACTTGTAGAATAAATACATACAGCAGCTTCGGTTTATTTGGATGTTGACTTAGGGTTTATTATTATTATTATTATTTTGAAATGGATCTCAATTAAATTACCTTCTTGGTAGGCTTGGTAGTTTTGCTGTTGTAGTGATGAAGATTGTTGTCATCTCCTGTCTTGTTCCAGTAGATTATGAACTCATGCTTTTCTGCGCCTTTTTATAGATAAGCTTCCTATTTCCAGATCATGTGTTCCAGGGCCATGCAGTGTAACTTGTCTTGATAAATCAGCTTAACTGTAGGCTAGCTTGCAGAACATAGAATGATGATAGATTTCAAATCTAATAATACTGAGTGACATAAAATGCTGGCAAGCTTCTAACCATCACCCCTTGCAAATGGTTTTAGTAGACTTGTAATTGATGTTTGAGGTAATTATTGCATGCTATGGGATGTGCATTATTTGAATTTTCTGCTCGCAGCATAAAAATTGCTACTTAGAAGTTCACAAGCACATTAAGGACATCTTAGAGCTCTGCAGTGATGTGTTCTTAGTACAAACCAGAACTGTGTACTTTTGCTTGAAGGGAAACTTTAGGAGTAGTAGCTTGATTTATTTAGAACAAGGAAACGTTCCTATCGCTTCTAGGAGGAACTGTGGATGGGGAACGGATGAGAACTGTAAATAATGCAGCAGGCACTTATCTTTGATGTAGCAGTATATGCAGTTGTACTAGAATATCACAATAGATGTTTAAGAATAATCCAGTGTTAATACTTACGCGTGAAATGTATTTAGGAACCCACTTTGTCTTTGGAATTGGAATGATGTTGTTTGAATAATTAAATATAGAGTAAAATTCATGGCTGGCTGAGGGTTGTTCTACTGTACTTTAGAGGGCTTCAAAGTAAAAGGCTCAAAAAGTAGATATGACCTGACAGCTTCTCTGCTTTTTTGTTTGTTTGTTTTGTTTTGTTTACTGGGTGGTAAAGCTCTTTGAAGAGGAACTGAGAGACTTACCAATAAGGGTTGCAAGTTCAAGATTAGCTGCCTGTGAAGAAATGTTTTTGTGCAGTGACTCTTAACGGTTTGATTCTTAATAGTATTTTGTTTCTTCCTTATCAAATTCAGTTGAAGCTTAGTGTTAGGAAGAACTAAGTCTTGCAAATCCTTCAAAATGCGTTAACTTCAATCACACATACAGTTAAAGTCAATGAGACTACTGATAGGAGTGGACTGAAGGGCTCTCTTGAATGAGGATGTGTATTTTCTGAGGATAACCAAGAAAAGCTTGTATTGTCACTGTTGGTCTGTGTGCCGGGAGGCCTATATGAAGACTCCTCTGCAGCATTATTTTCTTTCCTGTGCAGTGTTCAGCATAAACAAAGCATGCTGGTACCATGGGAAGCTGGCATTCAAAAGGGTGGGGTTTTTTTGTTTTTGTTTTTTTTTGGTTTTTTTGTTTTTTTGTTTTTTTCCTAAAGAGCTTAAAATATTTCCATTCTGTTCCAAACAAATGTCTGTCTGAAATCTGTCTCTGGCTGAAACTTTGTAGCTGTGGAAAGGAGCCAGTCTGTGGCCAGGAGGAAAGCCAAAGCCAGCTGTCAAGAGAAGAAGCTGGCAGCTGGGTGAAGCATTTTAAAATAATTGTGTAGGGAGCAATCAGTAAAAGCTCTCACTGATTTTCTTGCTAGCCGTGCTTGTCATTTTAGTACACTGTTCATTCATTTAAAGAAAACCCAAAGAAAAATGGATTATAGTCATATAGGAAGCCAGAGAATTCTGTTGTCAACTTCCAAAGTACAGGGACTTTGGAAGCACTGCTGAGGCTGAGTATGATGTAAGAGGAGGGCACAGAAGTACTGCTAGCTGGAGGCTACAACCTTGGCAAATCTCATGGTGCTTAGCATTGGAACTCCTACCTCCTACAGTCATGTTCTAGAATTCTAGTTTTTGGTTTTGAGATGGTGACATTTTTGAGCTGTGGCATCTCAACTTTCCTTGCTTTGGGGAAAAATTTGACTCCCAGTGAAGTGCTGGAAATCACGGACTGGCCGATATTTTCTGCTTGCAAAGCAAAGTATTTTGTTTGAAGTCTTTGCAAAAAATCTGACATTTTGAAAGCAGGGATGTAAGAAAGATGTGAGAAAGGGGCTCAGTGTAATCAGTTTGTGAGAAGGGTATTGTATTCCTCACTGCATACTTCAAGTTTAAATGTATAATGCTATTTCAATCCAGGCACAATAAATATGTGCTGCAGAAGCTCTGTGGCCAGTGCACTTTTTATCTGTAAATGCTTAAGAGTATTACAAGCAACAGTGGTATTGACAACAGAAAGATAAATAAGTTCTTAAAATGACAGCATGGAATTTTTATTTGCTGTGATGGAACTTTATTTAATAATCTGCTACTGTTTCTTACTAGATGCAAAAGCTTAATTTACACCCCTTCTCCCTATCTCTTCCTCAACTCCCTTCCGTTCTCCACTCTCATCCTTGTGATTAAGCACTCCCTAAAATTTAACAGACTTGGAGCAAATCTGGATTTTATGAACTCGCCTTACCCAGGTTTTATCAAGCAATGATTCTCACAGTACTCCATGGATGCAGTGTAGTGAGCTTCTTTGGTTATGTCATCAAGCAGCATGACCCATTTCTAGTGTCCTTTATTTATATTACCAGCAAGACTCAGATCATCAGTGTAAAGTTATTTAAAATCAATTTACTTAAACTTGAGTAAATGAATCTCTTCAGGTGAGAATAATTAAATTGATATAGTTGAGATCTGAGTAAAACTAGGGAAATCTAAACTGATAGTGGTGTGGTTAATAGCAAATTTTATGTGAAGCTTCGGGCATTAATATTCTAATTACACTTTGTATATATGTATGTGAATACACATATATACATATAATACGTATCCATATATGCTTGTATATATATCCATATATACACATGTATATCAGTGGTAATCTGAGGAGAACTAAAAGAACAAAATTGTCTTTGTTCAGAGAACTTCATTTCTTTTTTTGCGGGGGTAAGGAGCTGAGAAGAAGAAAAATTAAAAGCAGTGTATTAAATTTTGAGAAGCAATTGTTTTCTTGCTTTAAATTTAATTTTCACTTCTAAGCTTGCAGATGAGCTATGTGTTACCTTTTAAATTGTCCTCATGAGAACTGGCTTTGGGTATGTCTGATCTTAACCTATCTGAAGTCTAGTAAATAGTGGGGGTGAATCTTCTAAGGTAAAAATAAAATATGCTGATATCAACATGAACTGCAGTCCTGGGACTCTTTTGCTATTGTGGGATATGTGAGCCTGTGGAGCAGCACTACCCTTTTCAAGTTGTGTGCTACATTCTACATTCCCCCCCCTCCTTTGTTTCAGTTTTGGCTTGTTTTATTAAGATAAATTCTGCTTAAAATATTCAAAATCAGGTATAGAACTTTATTTGTAAGTGATCCTTGCTAATACCAAATGAGCAGTGGTATGCAAATGCATCACGCAAATGATGCAGAACATGCATTTGTTCAATACTAGTATTTAGTACGAAACAGTTGAATAAATCAAGTTCCTTGTTTAAACCAAACAAAATTAATTTAACAATATGGATTGTTAAGCTCAAGTGGGATAGAGGAAGATACAATTTTTCTTTACTCAAAACTACTACTTTTTCTATATTCCTCCTATAATTTTAGTGTAACTTATTCTATAAACTAGCACTTAATTTTAAACAGAGGAAAAAGTGGGCAGCATTGCTACTTCCTTGGGTGTACAAGTGCAAAACAGCAGCTTCACATCAATTTCTGACTGATTTGTTGGATCTGTAAGGAGGCTTTGGTTGTGGGTAAGTTGTACACCTGAGAAGATTTTCAGTTTCGATGTCCTTGGTGGGTAAGGACAACTGACTAGTCTAGCTGACTGCTATTCTGGATCATTTTGCAATTTCTCTAGATAAAGCACGAAAGAGCCCATTACCTTTATTGTATTCCTTTTAAAAGACTTACCTGCATCTTGAGCACCATATTCTATCTTTGGGCCATTCCTGAAATTGGCCTTTAGAATCATCATAGAGCTATCTCCTTATACTACTTGTCCAGATAGTTTTGTTTGGTACATAAATATCACTATCAAGCTAAAGAATATGTGACTGTAATGCAGCGTTCTTCATTGAAAGTGAAATTTCTGCAAGAAAAATGGCAGGAGTTGAATTATGTAAGCTGACCACCTTGAACAGACATCTCTTCCCTGGGGGAAGTAGTAGTCCACATTCCTGCCTGGGCAGGAACACAAGCAGTTAAGCAGTCCCATTTGTTAAAAAACATTTGCTTGTTTGTTTTGGGGGGTTTGTTTGTTTTTCTTAATGTTTAGATAGAATTTTTGTTACAGCACACTGTCTGGGATGCCTGTGCTGAGGTTGAGAGGATATATCACTGTAACAGCAGCTCAGAGTTGGATTAACTTCAAACCTCTAAAAATAGCTTGCACTGCCATCAAAAGCAAAAATGCTTTTTTCTCTAGTGAATCATGTATTCTGAGGGGAGGGCACATGAAAATTAATCTCTACTGTCTTCTCTTTGGAATCTGGCAGAGAACAAGCTAAACAGGAACACACAATGCTGCTGTACAGCTTGAAATGGTAAAAATTCTGCAGCAGTATTACAGAATAATAGATGAAAAACAAGGTTTTAAATTTTATTTTATTAAAATGAAATTCTACAAGAATTTCTTTTGCCTCTAAATACTTTTATTCTTGCTTCTAAGGTTGCAGTTAGGAGACAGTTATGTCCCAGTGTATGTATCATAATTTAAATGACTTAGAATAGCTTTAATTCATCCTTTTTTCTCCAGTCCTTCTGTTCTATTTCAGCATTTTTTAATAGCACCTTCTCTATAGCTGATTATTAGAGTGATCACTGGTGTTGATTAGGTGAAGTTCAGTAGCTTTGGAGTTAAGCAGGCTGTTCCAGGTCTGATTTCACTGAGATACAGTAGGAAGGGCTAACTTACTGAAAATGCAGCTTGTTGTCTCTTACTCCTTTTTATGTTTCCAGAAAGATAGAGCAAGTCTGACTTGGCTTTTTCAGCATTATCCCAGCTTCTCAGTAATAATCCTGCTGATGATTATCTATGGAAACACAAACAGATTTTTTTCTAGGCAATGTCACACTTTGCTTTTGCCAGAAGGCTATGATATAGTCTGCAATGGGATTAACTAGTAAGTAATTCTTTAGTTTTGACTGTCTTTCTTATAAAAGCTGTAGAGAAATAAACTAAGGTAGCAAATTGGATTTACTGCTCCATCAAAATACAAATGTGCAGCTGTAGTCTAGATGCTATTACTTCTAGACTTTTTTGAAACAGGAGAGGTGAGGTGCTTTACTGGAGCCATTCTGGTCTCCAGAGGGATTGGTTCCATCATAATGCTCTGGTGGCTTGAAGGAGCAATTAGTTGTGAGACCAAAAGCTGTGAAATAGAAATCTAAGGTTGTTCTTAGTGACATGATGAGCAGCAGAAGTGTTTAAGGCATGTAAAGCACGCTGTTTACAGAAAGTGTAGCTGATCTTACAAGCAGAATTAAATTGCCTATTCCCATCTATATGTAACTTACATTGTCCTGATATGTAGAAATAAAATTTAAAACAGTTCAGCTGCTGTCTTTCCCAGCAATAGTATGAAGACATGTTGGATCCACGTTTAAAAATAAAAACAAATGTCACTGTATAGCAAACTGGGAAATCCTTGTTCTTTCTTTGCTGGTTAAGAACCTGATTACTCTAGAGCAATTCCAGTTTCTAGTGTTAGGAGTAAGTGAACAGGAATGCCATAATAAAGAAGGAAATGCTCCTCCTAAATATATATTTCTAGTTAATGAGGCTTGGCATAGCTACTGGCCAGTTGGGACAAGCGCTCTTAAAACCCCCTGCTGTCTGATAGATGAAATAGTTGCCATAAGTCACTGCATAATTTAGCTTTTTCTTCAACTATGTTTTTACAAGATGGAATGACTCTGAAAGGAAGGCTTCTATTTTAGAAAGTTTCTGTACTGAAAAATCTCTTTAATAAAGATATTTTAGACATGGAAGAACTGTATTTTAGATGTAGAAGAACTGTTTTGCCGTGCTACTTGTTGACTCTTAATTAGGAAGAGAGCAAAAAGTCTAGCAATAAAAATGCTTTTCAAGGATTGTTACTGCAAAACTTTTGCAGAGATGAGGACCACCATGTGCTGTACATGGACTGTACAAACTCTAAGCTTGAAACTTGTGTGTGTGTTTGCATGTCTGATGTTAAGCACCAAGTTTGAGTGTAAGCACAAAATGAACTATATTAAAAGAATGTCTTCTGTGCTGTTAAGGGTGATGAGAATAGAAGGTGAACTCTTCTATCCTTTGAATAAATGGATGTTAAGCCAGAAAACTAAATTGCATGTTGAATTTTAATCCATCAAAAATTTCTATTACAGTCATGCAGTTTTTCTTCTTTCTTTTCTAAGAGTTTGTATTCTTGTTTCTTTATTCATTGTTCTCCTGTTTCTTTGAAATTTTCGTTCTCTTGCTTGAGATGCATTGCATACTAAAGTGATTGTTGCTGCATTTCCTATCTGTCTGAAGGTGGAAAGCTTGATGACTTGGACAGGGTTAAAAACACTTATTTTAATTTTTCAGCCCTGCTGTAAAGGATGAGATTCACTATGTGTGTTTTTAAAAAGGAAAAACACATTGCTTCATGCACTGAAGTTGCTATGAAAAGATTTATGTGGTTCTTGCGAGTTCTGCAACTTGCAACAGGTAATTAGATGCCATAGGTGGCTGAATGAATAGTGGCATACAGGGGAATACATCTGCATAGCTGTGTGGAGAGATGGATTGTAGATCTTAAGCTTAAAAAAGACTCACTGAAACTATTGGAAAACTAAATATACAACCCTTCTGCATGCACAGCTTTTAAACTTCCCATTGTAAAGCTGTGTAAGGACCACTCAATGCCATGTCTACTTTCTGAGGATACTGATGAATGTCTGCTGTGTTTTGTACTACTTCTCCTGTATGCTTTCAAAATCTGTCTTGGCTAAACAAATAGGTAGACACTGCTCTCTCTCCCTTGCTCTTTGCTGTGGAATTTCAAGCACTTCATATTAGAATGTAAGAAAAGAAAGCCCAATTTTCTTGAAAGCCATGAAGAAACTGGTTCTCAGATGAATTGTTTTAGGACTAACTGTTTAGTCAAGTAGCAGTGAGACATTGCTTCAATTCCAAGCTTTATTTTCTAAGTAGTTGTTATTTTTATCAAATACTGCTTCTTGTCAGGATAAGAGCAGTTGTTCTCGGTACTGGAAACTTAACTGCTCTCACTTAAGTGTTCTCACCCCAGGTATTCACTGACTCTATGTTCATAACCCTTTTACTGACCTAGTCTATCTTTAAGAAGTGATATGATGTGTCAACAGAAGTGACACTGGTCCCTGAAACTTTTGAGATACTGGCATGTGAGCAGCTGTGTAACTTCAGCTCGGCTGCTGGCTCTCGGGCGGTGTTTTTAACTCATCAGGCCTCTTTATCTGTGTGAAATAAGAAAATCTTACAGTTTTTGAAGTGATTTATTCAGTTAGACCTTTTTGGTCCAGCTTTCTTCTGTTTCAAAAAGTGTTTGCTGAGCTGACAAATGGTCTCAGAGTATCCCTCTGGGGACTCTTCATTTCTGATAGTGTGTGTTATTAATATATACATGTGTAGAATTAATAAGAGTATCTTCTGTTCAGAGATTTTTATTAAAAGAGCAAGAGTAACTTTGCAGGGAAAGGAATAGGAAGAGACTGAAGAGCCAAGGTATTAACAAAAATGTTAAACATGTAAAAACTGACAGAGTTGGGAGAAAAGTAGACCTGTGTTTTAACTGTAACCACTAACTTGGGATACTCTAATCATAGATAACACAGAAATAGCAAGTCTTAAACAGTTACTTTCTGAATCTTCATTCTTGAGGCAGCAACCTGATGTCATAAATGCTTCTTTATATAATTAGTACTAATTTATACTGTAGTGGGAAATGATCATTATGTAATAATTTATATAATTTGTATAATTAGTGCTAATCTGTGTAATTACTGTAAATGTTGAAGTCGAATTCAGAGGGTCAAAATTGTGTGCTTAACAGACTTTCAGATGATAACACTAAACAGTAAACACACAGTAAACACTAGATATCATTCTGCAGAATTATCCTTTGGAATTTTAGATGTTTGAAGTTTGCTGACTATGCAAACATGCTGCAGATGTATAAGAGTTTGGGTTTGGCTCTTTTAGTGAACTGGCATTCCTTTAGCCACCTCTCTTTTATCAACTCAAACTTCAAAAGTTTGGGATGGTTTTTGTCTGTGAACTGTATTGAAAGGATCTCTTGTTATGCTTTAACCATAAAAAGTAAAGATGTGTCAATTTTTTTGGCTTTTGGAAGGCTATTAATTTAATTCATGCAAGTTCAATATTTTTTTTGTTCTATTACTAAGAAATAAGAGGATTTTCTTAATTTAATAAGCATTTATAAAATGTCTCAAACCCAGCAGAGATTTAAAGCATTTGTTTTCAGTATCGAACTGTTAATACTGTATGACCATTTAGGTAGGTGTGTAAATTTGACCCTGAAGTAATAGTCTGATTGAAGAATTTTTAAAAGTGAGCTTAAAAAAAAACTTCACCAAGATTCACTGTTGAAAAACTGTTTTTTAAAGTTGGGAGAACTTAATGAAATAGTTTTTGCACCGTAAACACAATTCAGAATTAGGGATAAGCAGAGAGTCAAATATAAAAAACATAGTGACAATTCAAGTTAGTGAAACAAACACAACAGTATTCCCAGGTTATTCCAAGAAGGTATTTAAAGTAGTCACTTAGTTGGAGGCTATATGTAGCACTTTAGCGCATGGTAGTGATTAGATTAATAAATAAATCCAAAATTTCTTATCTGTTTGCACATTTTTGAGATTCTCCCCAAAACCAGGCTGAAGTAAGGGTTCTTTCCAATAAAAAAGGCCATGATATTTCATGAACTGAATTGAGAGTGGAAGGGAGAAGCAAAGGGATTTGGGGAAATCAAGTCTCTAAAATATTATGCATTATAATATTCATTAGCAGAAGTAGACTTTAGAGTCTCAGAAATACCAGATAAAGTCCAATTCTCATACGTAAACATAAATAACAATTCCTTCTCAATGTGAGATTGTTCCTGCAGGAGCCCTAAGATCTCTGCTCTTCCCAAGTCATCTAAAGAGGAGAGTTTCCGCAAGAGAAACAGCGGTCTGGATTGCCGGCAAGTGGAAATATTTCATATGCAGATTATTCCTTCAGAGAATCTCCAGGAATGGTTGTAATTATCATGTTGAGCCTCAGCTCAGCTGCTGTAAACCTAGGTTATCCTGATAAAATGGGACATAGGAAACTGCAGCAGCTTGTCCCTGAGAGCAGCAAGCCAGTGGCAGGTCAGAGTACCTTTTGGTCTGTCCTGTGCCCCTCTCTGGTTTGTACTTGATTTTTCTATCTGATGCTCTTAAAGATCTATGGCCTTTAATGGGACCATGCGCTGCTTGTAGGGAGACTAGTTCCCTTGACAAGTTAGCGTTCTCAAATGAACTTTCAAGGTTTTTCTTTCAGTTGATGTTAAGTTGACTGATGTCAGATATAATGGCAGTTCTGTTGTAACTACTTTTGCTCTGTTAAGTAGAGTAGACATCAAGAGCCCTGATGGCTTTAGAATTTGATTACTCCTAGGCTTTTGGGGAACATAAATGCTAACAGGTAACTACAAAATTCCTCTCCTAGTAGATTACAATCTAAACATGTCCTAAGCTTTGAAATCTGGCAGTTGGACATTTTTTGTGATGTATGTCACTCTTAAATTCAGCCAAACCAACACGTGTGGAGTATACTTTAGAGAGTAAGCTAGGTTGTCATAACACGAAAAGATGGATTGTTAATGTCTTTAACTAGCTTGTGTTCTTTGAAGCAACTTATATAAAGCTATTTGTTACTAGGAGTAAAGCATGTAATTTTATAGGGCATCTTAGTAGTTAATAAAGCAGACAGTATGGTAAGGAAAGAACTACTTGTGAAGAAAATGTGTAGCTGTTAGTGCACATAAGTACTTGTGTAGCCTAACAAATAATTGACACCATAAAATATACTTAAACTCTAACTTACATGATGATCTGGCTTAATATGACATTGACTTTTCCCTAATTCTCTTTTTAGTTTGTGCCGAATGCAAAATATATAGTTTTTTTCCTTTTCTTGGAGAGATTTTAATGTGTGCTAATCTTCAGTCATGTAAAAGCCCTGGTTACTGGCTGCCTTTTTTTATCTGTTGAGATGCTGAGATGACTTGTAGCACTAGTGGATTCTGGAAGAGAAGCTTTGTTTTTTCTGTGCAAACAGGTTTTTCTGTTCTTATTCAAACCGTGGAGCAAACAAAACAGAAGAGATCATAACAAATTTATTTGTTCCCTACTACAGGCTGTTATAAGCTCTCATATGTGCCATGAGGTGGGATGTGCTGGTGTAGATACTGTAGATAGTCTCCACTTTGCTATGGCCTGCTAGGTGATCTACTGCAGGAGATGCACTTAAGTGCCAGTGACTGTGCTGGTGATGGTTAGGAATTTTTGTTGAAAATTCTAGCTAAAAATTGACACTGGATGTTACAGAGCTTAAGGCTTTCATATACAGGTTTCCTGTCATCTTTATTGCAACAGTTAGAAGAAGGGCAGAGGAAATGGCTTTAGTTCTGGGGAAGAACAGCAGAACATGTCAGATAAAAGCTTTTCTAAGAAACTTTAAGCTGCTTGATAGCTGTGGTGTTCTTCAGTCTATTTCTGCTGGGTAAATATTAATGTGCTTGTGCTCTGTTTAAGCATCTTCTATGCTGCATATATAGTCTAAGGAATCTTTGTGCTGATAGTCTTCTATAGCTTGAATTCAGCTCAGTCAGCCTGTTAGTGTCACTGTGAAACATGAAGGTATTTGAAGTGTGTGTGTGTGTGGGGGGGGGGGTATAGGGGTGTTGGCACCATGGCTGAAATTTGTCATGTTCAATAGTATGTGGAGAACTTTTCGTAATCTCTTCTATACCTTTTTAGGAATAGCTGCTTCTGATCCATGTGCCATGTTCTCCAAAAATCATAACTGAAACAGGCTTTAATAAATCACTCCTGAAAAGCATTTTTCATTGCTAGGAAATGGCACATTTGGAATAGACAGACGTTAATTCAGTATTCTTATTTCTGAATCCTGTACATGACTGTCACATGTCCATCTTAGGTGGAACAACTTGATTCATGCTCCTGGGTGGCAAATAAAATTATGAAAAATTCTTTCAACAGCACTTCTGATGATACAGGGGAACTTTGAGTTCCTGTTCTTCATGCTAAATCACTTGAGTCCTTCTACAGATAACTGTCCTTCATTGGCTGTGTCCTTGGCAAAGAACTAGGGCATAAATGACTGCTCTTCTGCACAAGATCAGAGACCAGATTAACTCTCCAGAAATAATGGCATAGTTCTGGTGGGCTGATCCCTTTCCTCACAGGGATCCAGCCTGCCTTGACTGGGCGGGGGGGGGAGGAAGGAAATGGAAGCATGAAATGTAGATGTAAAAATACAAAATTGTAGTATTTGTAACCTATTTAAAAATTAATTTGCTAATCATTTGAAGTAATCTTAAGATTACTCAGTTAAGAAGATCTTAACTAAGTTAGTTGATTTTTCTGTTGATGAGAGAATTAAGGAATTTAGTTTTGTTTCTTGAACAGACAAATCCAATTTTGTACAATTTTTCCAAGCAAAACACACTGCAGATGAAATAACGGAACTCCTTGAAACCTTTGCTTTGGATACTAGGAGAACATCTGGCTTTCTTAACTCTATCTAAAATTTACTTTTTTTCATGAACTACAGCTCTGCCCATGTTTGAAGAAACAGAAAAACTTACATGGAAGTCATGAAAATTAAACTAAGAATTAGTGATGAAATGTGACAGAGAGCATAAAGATAAAACTGAGGTGATGTGTATCTGAAATTCTCCTAAGAGTTGGACTCTTCAGCTCAGTCTGAAAATTCTACCTAAAAATTAGCTGAGAACAAAATCGTAAAATGCCACAATACTATACCAGTTGGCTTGTAGGAGAACTACTGCAAGTAGAATTAATTCTGAAAAATGAGTGTTTTGAGCACAATTAACAACTGCAATAGAAAAGTAACCTGAGTCTTCTGCTGCAGGAATAGACAAATTTGATTTAGGCTACTTGTTTTAAAATATGACCACTAGTAACAATGATGGCTAATAAGCTGTATAATTGACTTACCTGTTCTTTTAGCCACTGTTTTTTATACTCATCTGTTCTTTGTTACTGCTGTTTCTAAATCTTATTGAGAGAAATGTCTGGAGTGAAAAGCCAAGATCTTGGTTGGTGCTTGATGTAATGTAATCTTCACCATAACCTCAGTTAAGACAGTATAGAGAGCTTATTAGAAAATACATGCGTAATTATTAGGTACAGTCAAATTCAGCAGCTGAAAGAGTTTTGAATCTTTTTCACCTCTGAAATATACAATTTGTCCCTGTGATGCTGCACTAATCTTAATCAGGATCCAACAGCTTTTGAGTACAATGAGCTACAGAGTGTTCCTTACTTTCAGGGCTTTCTGGAGCATCAAAGTAGCTTTTTCTGATTTTTTTTTTTTTTTTTTTTTTTTTCCTGAAATGGACTTGTACTTGCTGGTTTTAGGCAGAGTGGTGTTAATCTTGCTCAAATTTAGGACTGTTGATCCAAAAGACTGGGGCCTGTTCTGTCCATTTCTAAGAGCCTCGTTTCAGCCTCTTTCTGTGCTCTCAGCTGATGTTGCAGCAATGATTTATCAGGAGGAAGGCAGTGACTAAGGTGTGGGAAGTTGCTTGCTATTTTTAGCTGTTTTTGTTTAATTGAGTATATTCACAGCACATAGAGTAGTGACTCCAGGTTTTCTGCTTGCGGGTTGTGATCGATACTCTTCCTCATTAACTTTGCCATCTCATTTTCTGCTTCTTGAGAGTGCCAGCTGTGACTATCCATCTGGGTTGGGCAACTGTTTGTATTTTTCCTTCTAGTGCTACTTTGTAAAGGCTTAGCAACTCAGTGACTCCTTTACTTAACCAGAAATATTTATCTTCAAATATTGAAAAACTGTTAAGGAAAAAACAATAACAATCCCGAAAAAAAAAGAGGAAAAAAAAGCGAGCTGGTTCAATTTGACAGTCTTCAGAAGAAAATTGGCACCTTTTTGCTTCTGCTTTTTGTTTATTCTGTTTGAGGGATACTGCATCAAAGCTAATGGAGTAGTTGTGGTTTATTAAATTTGTATTGGGTTACATGGAGACTGGTGAGGCTGATGGACAGAATCCCTTTAACAAATGACTGAAGCAAGCTTTAGAGGGATGCCTTTTTTGCATGTTATTGACTGCATACTGGTGGCCTGGATGAGGAGGAGAAAATCCAGATCCCAGTTGCTTCCCTGCATGAAACAACTTCCTAACGCTGGTAGGCAGGGAGCTGCCACAGGAGCCAGGTGAAGCAAAGTGGCCCCTGTGGATAGCTAGTGCTCCCCGAGAGCCAGGCTGCTTAGGCCTTGCCCTGGTGTATTCCCAGCCCACCTGGGCCTTCTGTGTTTAGCTGCCAAGTAGTTTGAGTGCTGGATGGAGTTATGCATGTGTGTGTAATTTATTTTTCTGAAGGCTTATGTAGTCAGCATGTTATTCTAAGTGCTCTGCGGTTTACTGTTTGCTACCTGTGTAAGGTATTGTTAATTTGAAAGCATACTACAGATAATAGATTTTTCTGAAGGCTATCTTTCCTTTTCACCCTGGTATTGTATTTTAAAAAATGGGTAACAAGAGAGATATGGGACTTAGGGGCTTTTTTGCTGCTGCTGTACAAAGGTATTTGGTGTAATCTTTAGTGTTGGATAAGAAGCATCCTGTGGAAGCAAAGTTTAATAATAATCCAATCACACTGCAAAACTGGGTTGCAAGTCAGTATACTTTTATAAGAATAAGTATTAATCGTGTAGATAAATAATACAAGGTCTGTCTACTGGCCATGTTGTGTTAAACCTTTGTGATAGAAAATTAATCTTTTTAATGCATGTGAATGTTAATACTTAACCACTGGGCAACTGCTGCTTTGTAATCAATCTGAAACATTTAAAAATCCAAATGAGAAGTCTTGATAGGGTCCATAGTTCCTGCAAGATCCAAGTGATGGGGAACATTTAGATTGACACTGAGATTATATAGATAGATATATCTATATGTATGTATGGGCTGAATTTTGAATTGAGTGGATGTATTGATTCCATTAATATTGTTGGGTAAATTGAACTTTAGTTTTCTGCATTCAAATTGGACTTTGAACTATATAAGCATGTTTGAAACAATCTTTAATTTAGCTATTGATTTGAAAATGACCATCTCAGTAGTAACAAGGAGCATCTCTGTGTGCACACTTTGTGCCTACCAGCCACACACATACTGTCTTCATCTGTTTGCGAGAATGTGAGCAGGGGAAAAAACAAAAAGGCAGTCAGAGGCTGGGAATGTTATGAAGAGAAATACCTTGGCAAAAGATAACAAAATGCCTTTGATATCCTGGTCCTATACAGATCCTCTAGTAGGAGAGCACAGTGTGCTACATGTTTTCACTGAAAGCTGTCTCCTCTGTTCTTAATGATTTCTCATTCTCTGGTATCCTCTAGTGAGAAACTTAATTTACAATTTTGCTTCTGGAGCAACATGAAGGAATAATAATACTGAACTCAAAATTTTCCCTCTTGACACTTCAAATAAGGTATTTTAAACTTTGGATGTAAATTAAAGAAATATAAGTTGATATTTTGTTTGAAGTGTTTGAGACTATGGTAAGTAATATTTCTGAACTGTTTTTTATTAGTGGGCTTAGTTATGGTATTAAAATAGAACAAAACAGAAAATTGTTGTGCTGTAGAAGCTGAGAGCATTGCTCATAGTTGTAACAACTCTACTAAGCACTTACCTGAAATAGCCCCCAGCATTTGAATTGTTCTAAATTTAGACTATTAGAAATGTTGGGTGAACTGTGCATGTGAGTTTTCACCTGTGTCCTGTTTACAAAGATGCTAATGCCTTGGAAATAGCTGGTTCTGTGCACAATGTATTTTAGTAAGAAAGGAAGTAACTTGCGGGTGCTGCGTTTTTTTTCTTGCTGTGCAACAAATGAAAGAATTAAAAAAAACAAACAAACAAAAAAAAAAAAACAGCCAGTGAAAGATCACTTCTTTCTACTCAGTAACCCAACTTTCTACTGCATAACTCTAAAGTACCTGCTATATAATAGATCATCTTGATATGTGGAATAATAGCAGATGTGCATTGTTACCTTGTGTGGGTTAATGTACAGCCTTCTTTCTAAAAGCTTTGTGTGTATGTGATCAAATCTGATTAAATTCATCTAGATCTCTTAATACAGAAACAAAGGTAGCATTCAGTTCTTAAAGCAGGAACAAAAGCTGTTGCAGATAATGGGAAACTGGGAGCTGGTAAGGTACTGCTATGAATAGAACAATTTCCCTAAAGCTGTGGTAACTGACCTGCTTCCTGAAATGCCCTAATGAAATGTAGCAAGAGTAAATAGAAGGTAGTTAGAAGGCTCACCTCATCAGCGTAAGTTTGTAACCTATAGTAGTCTGGAGCTTCAATGAACACTCAACAACATAATGAAAAGCTGTCTGGTTAATCTGATTTAGTTTTTCTGAATCAAATGGGATTGGCTGTATCAGCTGACTCCAGGAAGTGAGTCTAGGAGCTTCACTCTGAGAAATTTCTGTAGCTTGAACTAAATTTCTCAAGTGTTTTAACAAATCCTTGTTTTCTGATGGTTGAATGAGATGTTGCCTGTTCTTATCAACAGAACTTTGTTTGAAAAGGACAACTTAGCATTGGTATTGATTGGTCAACTTTCAGTTGACAGACACCTAGTTGATGGCCCACACTTGAAAAACCTGAAAATTTTCTTTTTGCTTGCTGCATCTATCGAAGGTGGTATGTGCATTCCCTCTCCTTCCTTTCTGGAACTGCCTTGGATCTGTCGTCAATTACATGATGAAAACTGGGGAAGAAAAATAATTTCAACAGTTTTTGTCTTACGTTGACTCCACTGACCTGAGACTAAAACCAGAATTGCCTGATGCCCTTGAATTGGCACAACTGAATCTTGAAATTTTCTTGATTTGAGACTTGGATCTTTTAACAAGTATACAGAACACTTAATTTCTGTTGCTAATAATAGCTGCCTCACTTAGCTCCTGTTCATCTTTCTTTGTTCTCTCTATTTGCTCAGAGCATTATATTTAACTGCATTATTTTTGTCATGTAAAGAAAACCACACTAAGCGTAAACTGTTGTGGAAGTGGATGTAATTTGAATATCAGATAATTTATAACGTATTGGTAGTGTCTTAGAATTAATGCTTTAGACCACTCCCACCAACTTAGCCAAGTGATAACCATGCTTTAGAAACTAAAACCTACAAAAATGCATTTCTTATACAGGGTCCTTGTTTTGACTTTCTGCTAGGTTCACTCATCCCTGACAGAGCTCCTTATTGGTCTTATTTGAGTAAGGAATTTAGCAGTTTGTGGATTGCTATTAATGGAGCAAGTAATGAGGTGGCAGTGGGGGCCGTAGAGCTGTAAGGTAGTACCTCACCCATGCTGTGATGTAGAGCGAGCTGTGTTGTAACTAGTTGTCCTTCTAGGAAGGAGCATGTATCCTGACAGGCAGAAATTTGGTTTCTCTACCCTTCTGCAGGGAGCTACATAGAGTGCAAGCTGTAGCCCTCACCCTTGCCATAACTGTCACTGAGGTTGGAAGTCTCCTCTGCTTTCAGTTAATCTGTTCTTCTAGTCAGGTACTCCAAGGGTACACCATCCTGCTGCTGAGGAGCTGCAGAGGAGGCAGTTGTGTGCACAGTGCTGCTGAAGCAGGTGCTCTACCTGCCGAGTAGCTACTTTAAAACACAAATATATACACCTTGTTTTCAATTATCACAAAGTTTTTGATGATTGTGAAGACTAGTTCTGGGAGCAGCAGTGCAATGGTATTTTGTGTGAAACTTGTCATAAATGCTCTAAAAAAAATTTCCTGAAGTATAAAACTTGCACTATTAAGTAGAAAATTTGGCTATTGTGTTTCAGTTCTGTGACTCGTCTCAGGAAATGTTAAGGCCCATAATAAATCCTACTGCAATAAATTGTTCTCAGTACACTTATTCTATGTGTAGGAATTTCCCTAGTCTTTGCTTGTAGGTAATCTTCTCTTGCTGATGGGGAGAAAAATGTATATGATCTGATTCAGTGAGGTACTTAAGCATCTGCTTTATACTTAAATCATGTAAGGCATTCAGCTGAAAGGAATGCAGCTTTGGTTAGATCTGCAAGCTGCTCAGTCACAGCTTCATACAGTGGCCCAGAGAGTATTTGTGCTTAAACAAGAGAAACTGCAAAGAGGAGAATAATGTGGTTCTTTGCTGCACGTGAATATCAAATGAGTGACAGAAGATATGACTACTGTGGGCAGCAGATATGTGGCAGGTTTAATATTATTGCTTTTTTAACTGTAAACTGCATTCCTGCTAATTAGACACTAGTCTGGATTCTCTGCATATGTTGTTTGTCTCGATTAGCTGTAGTTGTGTGTTCTATGGGTAATGTGTTATTGTTTAAAATCAACAGCTCTAATATTTTAAGTAGTAACAGCTGCAAAGGAGGCCAGTTAACAGCAAAATGTAATGCCAAGCCTAGGCCCAACAGCTGGTTTGTCTGCCTTGAAGTGAGCTGCATAGGAGCCATGGCTTTCTCTGGCTGAGTACCCCCCAAAATGCAAAAGCCAGTTTGCGTATAAAGATTAAACGTGTTTATTTGATTTCTCTAATGTTCTGAAAGCAGTGTTTGTTTAAATGCTAGTTCACTTTTCCTGATGCTCAGATTAATTAGGAAACGAAAATATTTTTGAATAGCTCTCGTGAAGACTGTTGTTCTAAGCAAACTTTAGGGTGTTGCTTTCTAGGAATCTAAAAATGCCCTCCACAGCTTAAGCCATTTTGCAGTTAGTCCTAGTTTGAGTTGCTTTAAAGATGGATTGATAATACTTGTTAGTGCTACAAATATAAACAAACCAGTAAGTTAAACTTCAGGTGCTCTCTGCTCCTAATTCTGTAATGTTTTTGGCATTGACAGCTTTACTAGCAGCTTCCCTATTGGCTGTCCCTAATATGTATGTTGCTTGCAGTTAACAAACACGACCTTTAACTGTGTGTGTGTTTAGGCAAATGAATGTTTTGGATTTGCCTGACATTATGACTACTCTGTAGGTATTCATCTTTACTAAATCGTCTTAAATTAATTTCACTTGCGTATGACAGTCTTTGCCTAGGTAGCCTGTGGATTCTGAAGGCTAGGTGTTAAGTAAAATATTGTCTGAGATGCTGAGAAATGAGATGAATATCATAACTTGGCATCAGTGTAGTGCAGTGGGCATTTAATGCTCTTTCTGGATATTCACTTCAGTTATCAAGATCACTTTCTTACTTTTTAGTTCATACTCCCACTCTCTTCAGTTTGGAATTAAACATTTAAAAATAGTTATCGGTAAATATTAACTACTGGTAAAAACAGAAGAGTTTAGATCATCATCTCGTATGACTGCTGCCTACTAGACTTGCCTACTTCATTCTGCTGCTGTGGGCATTCAATTAGGAAATGAGCTCCAGAGTACTACTTGACCCAGCTGCAAGCGAAACAGGGAATCTGTACGCAAACTCTGTGTACATCAGTAAATTGAAACGAAGAAGCTAATGGATGTACCCAAGGTAAGACGCCAGTGTGACTTAGGTGCTGGGTAATTCCTAGCTCCTAGATCTGAAGTTAAATCAACTATGAAGTCGATGGGGTGGAAGTGGTTGTCTGATACCCAGTGTTGTCCCCCAGAGGTGGGTGGTTGTAGCAGGCCACTTGCCTTGCTGGGAGCACGGCAACATGTAGCTGTGCTGCCGGGGATGCAGAAACAAGCCGGGGGGCACGCCACAGGCCACAGCAGGAGAGCATGCCTAGGGTCAGCAGTGCTGGAGAAACACGGGAGGAAGCAAAGACCCTTGGATTCCTAGTATCTCTTTAACACGGTAGCGATTGCTAATGGTACTAAATTAATTGTCAGTTGTTAGTTGCACTGAGTCTGCCTATGCTTCTGTAGTGAGACTGTCAGCATAATGAAGGGCCTGTGTTATTTCATACCCAGTGTTAATTATAGCAACATAATTGGTCAGTACAAAAAACAAACTGAGAAGCATTTCATATGCTTGGCCGTCTTGAGTCAATGTTGTCGGAGGTACAGAGCCCCCAGCAGCTGCTCACCCCTTGGTTACTTGGGCTGTTTGGCATGCGTGAAATCAGGCTTCCTGTTACACCTCTGAAAATGTGGGTGTTCAACAGTGTCTCTGAAAATGTTACCATGAGACTTCCTCTGGAAATCCTGCAGAAGAGCAGAGTGTGGTATTTCAGTGGAACTGACTCTAGAATTTCTTGAGTACTTTTACAAAATTTCCTTTAAATCCTTTTAACTGTGATTCCAGTTAGTGGCCTTGGAACAAACTCAGACTCTGACTTTCAACTTTGAAATTGGAGATCAAATGCTTGTTTTCCAGGTGTGTTCAAAGAATGCAAGAATGATGATCAAGTGCAAAAATTGAATTCTTTCAATGCAGTTGTAATAGAGTATTGGAATACTGTGCAACTTTTCTAAAGGTATCAGAAATAATGTTATGATCTGAGACTACCTTTGTCAAGTAAATTAATCTGAGAAAATCAGGGGAAATATGTTTGAATATGCTAAGCTCCTTCTCCAGTGGTGTGTTTAGCCATAGATATACCTAGTAGAGTAGGTTTACTTTCCTCAGGAGCTAAAGGAGCTTCATTAAGGAGAAGTGATATTGTTATGCAGAAATGCCTGAATTCTTGTTTTACTTAAGCTCGGTGTGTTTTGCTCTGTAGAATAATACTTGATTAAAATTTAAAATTAATTTCCTGCCCCTTGTGGCTAGATCACTTGAATAAGAAAAACCCACTCTTCCCCATTTAAAAAAAAGTTGATCCAAACTACACCTGCATTCTTGGTATAGATGAACAGTATGCCATTTCTCTCCCAGAATGCATATCTGAAGCATAAATATAACATGATAATGTGCAGTTTTCCTGGGTGGCATAAGAGTTTGTCATTCTTTTACTATGAAGTGTTTTTAGAACAGTTACACATGGAATATGGAGAACTTGCAGAAAATGGGATGTTTCTCATTGTTATGCTTTAGACAACTGATTTAGAGCATGGTTGTGCTAGAAATCTTTTGCAATATTTCTTAAGCTTGTGTGTCAGACTTCTAGCAAATAAAGAAATGAGCAACTTGCCTGTAAAATTTTTCTTTTGGAGTAGTATGCTGCCATTCTAACAGGTGCAGAAGCAAAGACGTGTATGATGAAATTCTGCTGTAATTATTTAACAGTGCAAAGATTCATTTCAAATTAGCATTTATAGAATTTGAGATTTAACTTGCTAGCTTCCAAAATAATGTTTAAAATTATGCAGTAGGTCACTTATCAGAGATGCCCCTTAATGGAAGAAGCAGCCTCGATACGGAGATGTCATTTCCGTAACATACAGGATAATGAGAAGGGACATGCTTTTCCTGTTCTCGATCAATATTGCTCTTATACATAGAATAAATGAAACCTTCCAAAAATGAAACACCACAATTACATGAGGGATTTTTTTTCCCATTTGGTGAATGAAGAATTGAGAAAAGGCACTTTAGTGTAGCTTGCATAGTTTGCTTATGGTCACTGCTATAGCAAGAAAAGCTCTAAAGCAGAGTTATGTCTGCAAGTAAATAGCCTATATACAAAACAGTAAAAACTGTGGAGCCAAAAACCAGGAAACTGACTGGGTACTTCATGGGGTATATAAATAGTTCATGTGATTGAAGTAGTTTATGTAAGGAAAAATAATTATAATAAGGGTTCTACTTATTTTTACAACTTGAATGTCTGCCATACAGCAGTTTCTAAATAAACTGTAATGGTTTTACTGTAGGTTAAAAATGCTTTTGTTTCACATACTTTCTGGTCATCAGTAATAACAATTTACAGTTGAAAAGGCTAGTACTTGTGTTTTCTACAGTCTATATATTTCTTCTAGACTAGCAACTTATTTTGTTGTCACAGCATTTCTGCCAATACGGAAGTCACAGCAGTGCTGTGAAATAGAAATAAGTAACAGAACACCTACTTTCAGCAAGAGTTCTCAAAAATAACTTCTTGTAAGAAAAAGATTGTGTCCCAAATGACTTCTGGATTTGTGCACATGAATAACCAAAATAAATGTGAGCTTGCAAAACTGAGGAATATTACAGTATACTTCTAGTTCCCTTTTTTGAAAAGAAAAATGGATATATAAATTGTTTCTGGTTTTAAAGGCACTAATCATATCTCTTACAACTAGTATGCTTTATGTATGCAGTATAACACTCTGATAGCAAGAGAATATATTAATTCTGAGCAGATGTGTGCTATAGCATATTGTGTATATGATTCTCCCATAATGAGGTACCTGTGAAAGTGATATCAGGAGTTGTAGACTTAAATACGAAGCTTATTTTTGGTAAGTTTGTTACTACTATAAAATAGAGTTTATGTAGTATTGCATATAAAGCAGTCTGCCACAGAAGTGTGGAACTGTACCTTCTTTTGTACCTTCTTTGTCACATTAGGAAGTTTTGGCTCTCTTTGTGCGCTTCTTTGAGGCACAAAATGGACAGAATTTTATCTCTGGTCCAATGACCTTGGAGCTGGTCATTGACAGCTCCAAGAGATAGAAGAATGTCCAGAGTGAACCCCCCCCCTTTTTTTTTTTTTTTTTTTTTTTTTAGCAGTGCTATATAAATGACCATTTCCCATTGTGACAAAGTATCTGCTTCCTGGTTTTTGAAAGATTCTGAGCTAGCGTCCTTTAGAGCTGCGATATCCTTCTGTGAAGAAGCTATTTTAGGACAGTTTGAGATGTTTATGGTAACGAGCTTCCACATTTTGACTTGTGGTAATTGTATTACAAAACCTGTTAAAGTAGATGCCTAACTCTTGACAGCAAATGCTTTTCCTGGAACTCACTGAACTATCCATGACAAATAATACTGTGGAATAAAGGCTTTCAGGCCAAATCAAAAGATGTATGGAAAAGAGTAGGACTACTTTAGGGATTTTAATCCCCCCTCCAAAACCTGACCTTACTCCTCAAAGAAACTTCAGTCAAGCTCATCTTGTTCTTGTATAAAATACTGAATGTTCTGACCTTGGGCAGCATGATTTCATCTAAGCTAACCCTACAATATTCCAAAGCACTTCGGATTTTTCATTTAGTCTTCGAAACACGAATTAAGAATCAGTTAAGTGTAGCTGGCACTACTGGAAGCTCACTTTATAGATGCATGCATGTGGTGTCTCATGTTTGCAATTCTGGTTTGTGGACTTACCCAGTAACTGGGGTAGCCACGTGTTTGAGATTGTCTTTGCTGAAGAACCAAATGATGGTTTTTGTTCTTACTCCCAACATTGTGAATACCATGTGTAGAAAGTTTAAATGTTTGGTGTGGAACGCACTGCAGTAGCACCTAAGTGAAACGTTCAGAGCTGAAAGATAGGTGTTGAAAGTATTTCCCTTACTGACAGATTGTTTTTTTTGCTAGTAAATTTGCTAATGGCGTCTCTTATCTCATGCTACAGTTTGAGTAAATCTCCTCCTGTTGAGCTGTCTTCAAGCTTTCTATTTATTGGAGATATATCTATAGAAATGCCCTTCTGGATTATCTCCAGAAGTGTCTATCTTTTTTTGATGTGTCTCAGAAGCATCTTAGCTAGAAAAAGCACGACTATCTATCTGTCAGTGATGTCTGTGCAAATTGTGGTGGGTGTGAAGTTGGACAGAGCTTGTACTGGACCTGTCTAAACCTCCTTTACAGTAAGCTTAAGAGAGTGTGTGTATACATTCAAGCTCAGTCAGATATTAGACTAAAATAGAATGCATGGCTTCTTATTTAGGAGTTAGAGATCAGGAAGATGGGGGGGATGGGGAGGGGAACCAAAACCCTTAACCAGTTACACACACAGCCCTTGCTGTCCTAGCTTGCCTATGGACTTTTAGTTACAGTGACATCCAGTCTTCTCTGTTTTTAAGATGTTCTTTTTTTGTGGCCTCTGAGGCCTGACTTTCATCTAAGCAGTGGCAGGGTCTTTTTTGATTCTTGTTTTTAATATGGTGACTGATCACTAACTAGTAGATAAATACAAGATAGCTAGTGGGTCATATCTCTCTTCTCAGGCTATATATATTCATTTGTTCATATTCCTGCTTTCATGAATGTTGATAAGATTTTTTGTGTAGGCTACAAAAATTCTTAAAACACTACAAAATTATGATCAACCCTTAAGACAATATCTTGCATCTTTCTTCAAATCAATTCTACAGTATTACATGACAAATGATGACTAATACAACTGTCTTACTGCTTTCTCTTCAGGGTAAAAGCAATTAAGAGCTATTAAATGTTAAGATTTAACATGACATTGGTATATGTTGAGATTCATTTATGCACACTTTATTGAAGGCAGAAATGATCAGCAAACATCAATGTAATGAACTGTACTAACCTTGACATGCTTGACTGATGAAATTATGCCTTGTCACTAGTGGTATGTGTTAATTTCAGTGAGTTATTTGCCTATGAATAATCTTACAAAAGATCTGAAAGCAGTACCACGTAGTCATCTTTTCATGTATATTTTATATTCTTAGATATTTTGTGCAACTCTGAATTAACTTACTGGAAACAAACAAAAAGGCTCCTAGTGTCTTACAAGGAAGTTTAAATGTCATGAATGAAATCATCAGACTTAATCCCATAGGCATATATTATCACAAGACTCTTTCATTTAAAAAAAAAAAAAAAAAAAAAAGAAAAAAAAAAAAAAAAAAAGCAGACCTGAATCTGCACCTTGGGTAGAAGTGCCAAAAAGCATCTTCTTACAGCATCTACTGCATCCTTTCCTTTGTTTGCTGTAAATAAATGTTGCAAGTGTGGAGGCAGATGAAAAGATCACACCATAGATTTTTGACACACTAGATTTGGAATTCCTTTATAAGTGTTCTAAGCTTAAATTTTTTAATTAGGGAATGGAGTATATTTTTACTTGAGATTTTTGAAGTTGTTAAGACATACTTGAAAATTGGACAGTGTCTTTTATATAAGCCTCTGTTTAAATATTGTCACCTATATTTTTGTACAACTCTGAAGTGCTTTCAATAAACCTAACCTTGACTTGACAGCCACTTTCTTAATGTTCAGTCCATTTTAATAACTCAATTCTAGTGAATTCTTGCTCGTTTCTCCAGTTGCATTTCTACCACTGGTTAAGTAGCGTAGCAGCAGCCACTAGGCAGTAAATCTACCATGAATGAAAGGTGCAGACTCCGATTTTTTTTTCCCTCCCCCCCTAATGGGAAAGAAGGTTTTAACACTTGCTGAGGTGCTCAGTGAAAGCAGCAGTAAGCAAAAGAACAAGGCTTCTTTTTTAGGTTCTCCCCAATGAGTGTATGACCAAATAAAACTAAAAGTGAAGTATTAACAAAGATTTGAAATTGTCATTGTTGGTACCCCATGTTTTAAGGGGAACTGCTGCTTTTGTAGTCTTCCACAAGCTATAGAGAATGAGAGAAGACACGTCTTTCTTACACTTTGCACTTCTAATGCATCTGTCCTGGTGAAATCACTTGCTACCCTAGGCTGGATTTAAACCTGCAGTGTTTTCTGTAGAAAGGAAAACAATCTGTAGTTAATGCTAGTCTGTGGGAAGCAAAAAATTTGAACTCTGCTATTGAAGATAATAGATAAAGTATCACGTATAGTGAGATCTGGGGAGTGGAGTTTGGGTCAGAATTTGTACTTGTAATAGAGTTAAATTTACTCCTAAGCTTAGTTACATTTTCTAAATAGAACTAATAATGTTCATGTTGAAGCTTATAACATGAGCTCTTCTCTACTGTTTCTTGGACTTTCTACCACAGAGAAATTAAGTAATGGTAAGAACCTTGTTTGCTGTCTGAACCTTTTCAGTCTGCTGAAGTATGAGAATACTAATTGAAGTAGGAACTCTTCCATCTTTCCAGAAGAGGGGAGAAGAAAATTCACTGTAGCCTCTCAATATTAAGAGTATGAAATATATCTTGTGTTGTAGTTACAGAAAAGCAAATACTAATGATAGGTAGTATGCATTTTACGGTACTGAAATGAGTTTTTCTGTAGGAATTTACTTCAGTCTTAAGTTAGGAATTATTGCTTCTCTGGTCAGTTACTTAACCATTTCCCTTAAGTTCTAGGGTTTGAAACGTTTCTTTTGTGCCTGTCTTCTGGGCTTTGAGAATGGATAGTATGTTATGGCTTGTGCTGTACTCATGTGGCATTCTGGCAGCTTGTGCCATGTGTTGTGATGTGATTATATAGTAATGGTACAAAAATTTTAAAATGCCTTTTAACAGCTTATAGTTTTAAAATTTTAATTTATTTCAGTTGACTAATGGTGACCTGTTGCTGTAGACAAGTGGGGGAAAATTAGCATTTCTTGCTATAGTGTTGTAGCTCAGCTGAATATAAAATATTATTTTATAGAACAAACATATGGATTACTTCGTGTAATGTATTAACAAAGTAGTATTCTAAGCTTTCTTAATGAATTTCACCCAAGGGATGAACATCTAAAGCTTAATGCTTGAGCAATATTCAGAGCAATAGAATTCAAAAGAAGGTTCTGTTCATTCTACTCATTCTGTGGACTTATCTTGGAGAATTTGGAGACTGAGTGATTTTGGTGACAACAGCACAAATGTAACATTTAGTAGTTAAATTGCACTCATGTCTTGGGCAAGCTTAACAGTGAATTTGCAAGTACGCTGTATATTAACTATGCAGTTCACCCTGAGGCTATTGAACCAATATTTTTAGCCGGATAAAAGTACCATAGGACTAAGGGGAGAAAAAAAAATCAATGTAACTTAATAGTCAAATGAATACAATGCATAGATCACTCAGTCCTGTGAAGTTTGGTGCAAATGCCTGGAACAAAAATAGCCCAGTGACAAATGGTATAGATTTCATTCTTCTCAGGCAGGGTGACTTGACTACTCATTCACAGCTGCAGCCCAGCTCCTTATACAGAGGAGTAGCTGCACAGCAAAATGAATGTTAGAGTAAAGATACCTCTCTCCATGTTGCCTTTGTGGGGAGCATGCTTGCCCAAAGCTGCAACATTCCTTTGGTCATTATCCACAATAATTTCACTCTAGGAGGAGAGATGAGTTTGGACTTGTGCAGGTAGTAGTAGTCCATCACAATTTCATAAACTAAAGAGATTAGTCAAACAATGACAGATGAATTACTGTAAAACAAGAAGGAATCTTAAATTTCAATATGTATGTTTAATCTTTGAACTTAATTATTTCAGTATGAGTGGAATGTTACTGTTTTAATAGTGTTGAGAGCTGCATAAAAATGGACTCTCGACAGATGGGCATCTGAAAGGATGCTTCTTCCCCCAGTTCTGCAGCTATTGCATAAACTGGAGAGCTGGTTAGCAAATTTAAAGGTATTGTGTTTCTTACACATTTTCAATGTGATCGCCTAGAGGGCAAAGTAGTTAAGTAATTCGTATATCGAGTGTCAGACAAATATTGTCATCATTTTTATTAGTTTGTGCCAGTGCTACTTATTGGGCATTATTTAAATTTTGATAGTAGCTTCAGCTTGCTAAAAATACATTAATCTGTTTATAAAGGTTTTTTTGACAACAGCTAAATAAAAACACATTATCATATGTTGAGCAGAAGGCATAAGGCCAAATAATGCTGTCTTCAAAACTGGCAAAAACTTGCTGTTTATGTTGCTCTACACCTGTTCTCTGCCCTTCCACCCCCACGTTTTCCCTTGTATACCTTCGTCCTATCAGTAATCTCCTATCTAAATATAGTATATTAGTTTGCTGAGTAAACACCAGCAGGCAGCATTGTGTAAATAGTGCATGTTGCAGAGGAAAAGACTAAAAAGTGGCAGCAAAAGGTCTACAAAGACAATATTGAGGGCAGGAAGCAGAACAGCTGAGGCCTTAAGTGTGTGTCCTTGTCCATAAATCAGAGGAGCTAAGGCTGCGTATGCTGGAATGCAGACACGTTTGGGCTTTGTCACAGTAGGTTTCCAAAAGTTACCTAACAGTGCAGAGGTCCCCTGGCCTTTCCGGGGAGAGGGGAGGGCTAAGAGTCTCCATTATTGTTTCAATAAAACCAGCAAGGGCAAGAAGAGGAAAAAGAATATATAGAAAAGAAGTAAAAATATTACACAGGCTAGTAGCAGGCTGTGTACTTAACCTCTCAGTCATTCTATCTACTTACAATGTCAAGAGAAGAAAGGGGGGATGCAGGTCACAGTGTAGCAGGAGCCATGGGTTAGATTCTCTGATTCAAGTTCCTGTTGCTTTAATGGGAGACCTGTATCAGTGTGAATCAGCCTGAGAACGTCATACCGAGCTAAGTACTTGGCATCCACCTATTCTTCAGAAGGCTTTCACTTTTGTGGGGTAAATATTTTTTTTAGCAGGCAAATCTAACCTGAGAAATATGGTGCTGTGAATGGGCTCTTGCTGCAGGTGAATGACAACATCTGCTTTCACTGAAGGAGCATGCTTATGGTGTCACCTGTTCGCAAGGAGAGGTCTGCATCTCCAGGACATCTTTTTACGTCTGTTTTTAAAAATCATGTATGTAATCAAAAGTCAGGATTGAAATATACTTCTGTGAACAGTGACACACAATACGATGTAGGGCTGTGGGGTTTTGGGTGTATGCTCAAGTCAAACAATAAACACTTGACTAGGAACACCACCAGCAAGAGAAAGACAAGTTAGAGCATAGCATGGTTGGAATGTGTTTTTAATGCAAGAAAGCATTTTTTTTATATGCCACAGCTTTATGAATTTCTAGTTAAAAATGTTCGCCATAGGGGAACGGACTTCAAAAACTGGACACTGCCATTATAATATGAATTTTGCTGAATGGCAGGGAGGACTGGGAAGGGGTGCTTTGGGAGTTAGTTGTGTGGGCTGCTTTGTGAACGGAGGGGGAAGTGGTTGTGTGGTTTTCCTAATGCTCATAGCTTTATATATCTAAAGATTCGTTAGCAGTGTCTAGGTTAGCATGTGATGTTGGTGTGCTTGGTCCTAAAGAAAATGTAGTGTGCTGTTGGCAAGAGGCAATGGAAAATATCAAACAGAAGTGAGAAAAGATGGGAAGGCTGATAGTACAGGGATCTCTGGGGGAGCCGTTTGAGTAATGCTTATGGACGATAAAGAAGGTATTTAAAGTAATGCTTCTAAAAGCTGTATGGATTATTTAAAATGCTCCCTGAATGTTGTAACCATACAACATGCTTGCTTTTTTGAAGGAGTAATTTTACACCAAAACAAAGAACCGCACGTTTTTCAGAAGGTGATAATTAGGCTGTGGTTCTGCATCCCATGTCAAAATCCCTTCAAGTAATTTTAACCTTAAGATTAGATGATAATTGATACGGGCATTTTATTTCAGGGATGGCTCATTCAATAATAACTGGTGGTTTTAGGACAGATGGAGTCTAATAGCAAGAAAACCATTAGCTCTAAGTATAGCCATTATAATTGAAACTGAGACCTCCAGGCATCTAAAAAGAACCCAAGAATCCTGACTGTGAGAGTTTTCTTATAGTATGACATACTTTAATTTCCGCATGCAAAGACTTAATAGTAAGGAATTACACTGCTGCTTCTAAGATTTGACTGAATAGACTAGATAATCGTTAACAAATTAAAGACTTGAGTTCCATCCTTGCTAATGCTTTTTGTCTAATGATTTGTAGTACTACAGTATGTACTTGTCTTTCATATCTTTTTAGGTTTTCTGATTTAGTCTTAATCTGAGAAAAGGCTTATATCAATGGCAACAAAAACTGAGCTTTCAAATGGCACACCCTTGTCCACTGAAATCAGGTTATCTTCAGTGGCAGAATAACAGGCATAGAAGCCAGTGCAGAAAAATATGTTATGTCAAGATTTAAATATCTATCAAAAATGATCTGGGAAGTGTCAACACTGGAGTGCCAGCATGTCTCTCCCAAATGCCAGCTGTAGCTAGACCACTGGGAGCAGGTTTTGTCTCCAGCTGTTTCAGTACTGATACTTTGTATCAGTGTAATCCAAGATATTATTAGTTTAGGCTATGACATTAATTCATGGGTTTAAGTATCTTACTATTTTAAAACTTTATTTTTACATCTGAGTGAAATATAGCTTGAAAGCACCACTTTTTTGACTTTGCCATTTTAATGATAAGTTACAAAGACTTTTAAGATCCTGCATGGGAGATTTAACGTGCAGAGTTCTGCTTTGAAATAGGATTTAAGTCCATCTTAAATTGCAAGTTCTATTCGTAAACTAGTATGTCTTAACATCTTCTGATAGTTTAAATTGTATAGGGAAGTTTCATATAGTGGATTCTGTTTTTTTTTTTAAGTTATTGTTGGATCAATGACTGAATGAATTTTTGGGATGAAAGGCTGACATCTGTGACCCCCAAAGCTTATTTGTTTTGCCTCCTTATGGAATAAACACTGAGATCTTGTGTTATTTAAGATAAGCATATAGATGTGCTGGCATCCAAAGCCTGAGGATTAAAGACATAAATGCCATGGGAATAAAATGGTTCATTCTTATTGAAAGCTTCTTGGTTGCTCACTCTTTCTCTAAACAATTCAAGTGTGTACCTAAAATACATTTTGACAACTGTATGTAGAGAATTTTATTAAGGAGACTCCTGCTGCAGGGAAAATAGTGGAATTAGCTCACTTACATAATAGTTAATGATGTAACAAGAATCAGCTGTCTTTCAGCTACATTTGAAGCAGGTACAGCATTTCAATCTTAATATCAATTGTTTTTTTTTGTTAGCCATTCTAAATTACGAACAGTTGAAGATTAAGCAAAAACAGGTAAAATGGTCCTGGTGGATCATATACCCAAGATATTTTATCAGTTATTTTAAGATTCAATTACTTATTGTTCTGATACTGACTTTAAGAGCACCTCCTGCTCAAAGTAAAATACTTGCTGTCCTTCGATATGGCTGTTTGACAATATTCTTTCTTGGATCATAAATTGGCTTCACTACAGGCTCCAGTTGCTTGATCTTGTGAGAGGGACAGCAGTGCTGGACTTGATGTGATTAAGTGGAAACTCAAGAGCCTTTTCAGCACAGTGCAGGATTATTCTAGAGGCATAAGTTTTACTAAACCCTAACTGCTACCTGCTGCAGAGAAGGATAATGCAAAAAATAAAGCTTTTTTTGTGTTCTGCTTGGCTATATTTTGGAAAGGCAAAGTATTCAGTGGATCATTTTCTGTTCCACTCTGTAGTATATGTAAACAGACTGCAGTCTGAATGAGTCTGTCTAGAGGACTAAAACTATCTAGAAATGCTAAAGATCTTATGACATACGCCCAGCTGCTTTGAGGGGAACATGAGATTGCCTTTTAACTTTTCCCTTTTATTTGATTGCGTTCTCTTCCTGGGATAGGCAGCAAACACTTCGGTATAAGAAAAGTTAAAAACGTTTTCCAGTTATTTCATGGTTAGTCCACTGCTCGATCAGTCTGCTGCACGCAACTTCATTAAAGTACATCCAGAAATGGCATCTCCCTTCCCTCCCCACTACTGATGTGAGCAGTTGTGCAAAGGGTAGCAGTACTTCTCGGGTTAGCTAGAAGTGCTGTGAGATAGTCACAGCTGTACACTGAGCAACTTTCTTATATATGCATTTAAATTTTTTTTTAAAAATAGATACTGAAAGCTATTCCAGGTGGTGGGATGATGTAGCATCTGCCCGATCTGGCTATTTATTTCCATGCTGGAGGAAGAACTGTTTCTGTGCCTCTTGCTGAGCAAGCAGATGGTGCTACTAACCTTGCTATAAAGCATGCAGTACAGACTGGAGGGGTTTGCTTTTTATGAAAACGTGGGGCTTTGTACCCCGTCTGTTGCATCAAACTATTTTCAGATGTTAGAGGAGAAGAGAATCTAGGTTGCTGTAAAACATGTCATAAGTGAGCAAGGTGATAGAGAGGATAAGCTCAGTCCGAATGCTGGCTAGCCTGAAGCTCAGCAGCATGTGCAGCAGAGAAGAATGGCTGGGCAACGAAATCAGTCCAATTTCTTCACGAACTTGTCATCACAAATCCCTGAGAGTGAGTTTGGAAGAGGCACTTCCTGGGCAGTATTGACTGCAGACACTCCAGAAATAGATACAAGAAGCTCTCTGAGGGGACCATATGCCAGTGGCTACACTTGTATGGCATTTGTCATGGATTATAAATTATCTATAGGAGGTAAACTCTTATCGGATGCTGTGGCTGTGATACCATATTAAAGCCCTGTCTGCTTGTGAGGTCTTACAGTGGTTTTAAATTCTGATTTTTGGCAGATTTTTTGCCACAAAAGCAGAGTTTTGATGCATCTTAGTTTTGCAAGTGGTTTACTACTCTCTAGCTATTCTGTTTTTACAGAACACTGCAGTAATTGTAATCCTTGTCCAGATAGACTATCTGCTAAGTTTGGAATTGTTGCTGGAGCAGTTACATACGTCGGTCTATATAATACGCCTCATTGGTTATGAACAGCATCATTTTGAAAATGGTTGAGCCAAAGACTTGTTAAAATCCTTTGAGTGAGGAAGAGTCCCTGGATGAGCTCTGCCTGTGAGTTGTGCTTTTTCTGGGCTTAAGGCCCTACTCTCATCTAAATCCACAAGAGACTTGAATGTGAATCTCTTACATTCCCAATTTGAGTGGCTTTTCTGTCTCATACTTCTCTGAAAGACTTCAAAGTTGTCATGGTCCTGTAAGTTGCTTTCAATTTTTATGAACTGACAACTTCCCATCAAGAATGTTTTGTTGGAAATCACCAACTAACTCAGTAACTGGAAGCCAAGGTACTTTGTTAGTAACTTGCCTACTTGGTGCATTTACAGGAAGGTAATGCTGACTTATCCCTTGGATATGAACAGAGCAAAAGATAACGTTAAGATACTTCTGTGACTTAGTGGGCTGTCTTGTAAAATCTGCAGGCTTCAAAGATGTGGGCTGACAGAGAGTGATGATAATACTTAAGAACTTAAAAATTATTCAAAACTTTAAGTCATCTTGTTCATTTCTTGTCTTGTGTAAGTCTTAAGCAGCAATGTGTTTTGCCTTTTTGTTTGAAGGTTTGTTATGATAGTACCTGTTTGTCCCGTTCTCTGCTTGAAATGGAATTACAGTAAATAGTGCTATCAGCCAAGTCATTTCTGCCTCTGGCTATCCCAATCAAAAATAGGATTTGTTTGCTCTAGTTCCCCCTGAGTGTGAGGTTCCCTGGATCAGGAAGAAGCCAGACTTCTGCTTCAGTGGGGCATGCAAGTTTGTATTAAGCTGTACTTCAAAAAGTGATGGAATATTAGAGCCAAGCAAGAGATGGTAGGAGAAATCTTTCCCAAAAGTTGCAGGTCATTCATTACTGATATATTTTGGTTGTATCCGTTGGTTATGTTCTGTTTAAACTAAAATACTGTAGCATGGAAGATATAATAGATATTATTCACCTCTTCCTTTAAGTTTGCAACGTAGTACAATATATGATCTGCATTTTTTTTGCACGCTTGCACCCTTTTTTCAGCAGTGACTGTATCCTTGATTTTTTCCAGATGAAAAGAACATAATCTAGAACCTAGCACAGGCTTGCAGCCTAAGCAGAAATGCTAAATATTGATCACAAAAACTTAAAAAAAATCCTAAAGAAAACCTATTGTGTTCAAATTTAGGTTTTTCTTTCTTTCTTTTTTTTTTTTTTTTTTTTTTTCTTGGCAGAGTGTTCATTCAGCCCTGCAAATAAATTACTTATTCCATGGGTAAAATAGAGACCATCTCTGAATAACTCTTTGGAGTTTGAGTAAATCTTAGCTGGAGGATGCACCCTTACTTGCAAAATCTAGCAAGTTTTGCATGATTAGCTATCTTGAAGACAGCTGCTGAGTTGCAAAGCGAGTAACTTTGGAGAGCCATTGATGACAACCTCTGTGCAGCTCAACACGTGATGAATAGCATGTTGTAAAGGCCTAGTCTTTACCTTGCCACTTTGACTTGCTTAAAAACACCTTTAATAAAGTACTGCTTTAGTTTTAGTGATAAGAATAGTGAGTTAGCGAAAATGTGCTCGAGGATGATCGGCTGCTGCTTCTGACAAGCCCAGAATGCTGTGAGCACTCCAAGGCACACTGCCCGTTCAGGTACGTGTGCTGCTGCCGGCTGTTGGTCCTAGTCGGGGGAGGAGCAGAGCACTAAGGAGTTAAAAATCCAGCTCAGCTATATTTGAAAACTTGATAGTACAAGCAATTACATACAATATTTTTTTTGTAGTTGTAAGATGTATGTTCTCCAAGAGAGAATTTGCTGAAAACTGAGTGTGGGAAGGTGTCAGTTTGAATATTTATTAATTTTTTTTATTACTCATGGCGAGGCATAGGTGAGTTCACTTCTCCCCTTCCCCTTTTGTTCAAGTAACTTTCAGGGATAAGGTAATCATTTAGAAAAAAATGCTTTAAAGTTGCTTTATGTCCTCTGGAATGCATGTGCATGTTTAAAACCTTAAAAAAACTTAGATCGGCCGGACAGACAGGTTCCAAACGTGAGTGGAAACGCAAGAGACTCGTGAATTAACAGTGTCAGCACTGAGCCTGGTACTAGAGCTTAGCCCGTACTACTCTCACCTCTGTCCTGCTTCGTGACATGTCACCTTTTAACACATTCAGATGTATGGAGACGAGTTGTCGGACTGCATGTGTCATTAAGGCAGGCTGTCAGGACAGAAATATAGATCCTTCTGAAATCTCTAAGGTCTTAGGCATATGCTTTTACACTGAAATGTTTTGAATAAAATAAAGTAACATATCATTAGCTATTCAGTATCAGATCCTGTCTTTTCTTCTAAATATTCATTTGAGAGTTTTTCTGTATGTGGATTTTTTGGGATTGTTTTTCTATTCCTTGTTGGTTTTTTAAAATCTTTTCAGTATGCAATAAGGTAAATCTTGTGATAGCAATAAGGATTCATGGTAATATCAGTAATGCAAGTCAAATCTTACAAAGGTCAAGGTTGTTCTTTATAGTGGATTAGCATACAAAATGCTACAGTGTATTTATATAGTGATGAAAGATCCTGTTAACTGTGAATCGTCCTTAAATAAAGGATGGTGATGATTCTTCATCACTTCAAGTAAGATGACAACTGTAACAATTTTAGGAACTTTTTCTGAAAGGTAGTTATGCTCAGCAACAAATCTTGAGTTATCTCCTCTCCTGGATGTTCCAGATTCAGAGATTATGCAACACAAGTGCTCACTGTGCTTTGCTTCTAGGCAGAAGTTGATTGATCTTGCTCTGGACAGTAGAATTTGCAGTATGTTGAATTCCCTTGTTCTGTTTCAAAGTGTTTTTGGGTACTATCTGTCAGTATCCTCAACCAGTATTCCTCTTTGTGGCCACTTTTTGCAGCCTGCGCTCAGTCCATTGAACTACAGCCTTCAAGATTCATAGTGCCAAAGTGTCCTATGTGACAAGGGACTTTCTAAGTTAATCGACTGTATTTTTTTCTTCCTTTACTTTTAGACTGTGGTTCCAAAATATCTTTGAGCATGAAGAAAATCCAGGATAACGTTTGAACGTGTAATGGTGGGGAGGGGGAGGAGGGGAAGGACAAGGGGACAGAAGTCTTTAGCACCTGTTTCTGAGAGATTCTGAAAATTAGGTTTTTGTTTTCTGGCATGAGAGTTATGAAACTTCTGCTAGCCATAACTCTTTCACTGCTGCCAATATGCTATGCAAATTGTTAGAGGAGATGAAGTCATCCTAATTAAAAAAAAAAAAAAATCTTTATATTCATGAACTAAAGAAGATACAAAATACTTAGCATTGCATGTGTTAAGGCAATACCCTTGTCTTTAGTTTTAAAGGGGCAGCTTTGATCCTAGCTTATCACTACTTCAGTGCCAGTTTTCAAACATCATTAGTTTGTGACAGAACATTCTGAAGTGACCTACACATTTTTTATTAATCTGAAATCTAGGTGTTTTTGTCATGTAAGCCCTTAATGACTGGCCTGAGTTATCAGCAGGACTTTTTCAGGCTCCTGAGACAGACCACTACTATTAATGCAAGAGAGGGTAAGTGGTAAGGTGGAATCAGTTACCTTCTAGAAAGAAGAGGTGCTGCTAGAGAGGTGGCATAAGGCCAGCTGGGAAGTCTCACGACAGGAATCTAGGACCTTTGGTTGTAGAACAGATCCAACTTTCTGCTGTAGTTTGCCAGTACTAGCTTCCTCCTTTAGCTCCTGTCCGTCTTTCCTAGTGTTTTAGCGTTTTTCGTATTGGTCCATCCTGCTACCTATTTTAAATTGATAACCAACTATGCATACACAGGATTTGTCTCCTGCCTTCTGCCATGCACAACTCCTCTAAGTAAAGAAATCAAAAAATTAAAGGTGTCAGCTAGTAAACTCAATGCAGTTTCATATTTTTCACATGGATGGTGAAGTCATTTACTAGACATCACAGTAGTCCGTCTAGCAGTTTTTAAACTGGGCTTTTCACTGTAGTCTCTACCTATCATTATATAAAGATTTGGATATACATTTGATTTATGTGAAGTGCAAACACTTTAGCTTCAGTATGAAACTTCTAAAAATAGGAAAGTATTGTATATAACTTAGTTTGTAAAAGCAGGCAGATTTCTGAAGTTTTCTAGGCTAATATGGCCTGAGGCAGACAACAAGCATGGAAAACCTCAGCCAACCCCAAAATAGTTGGAGGTATTGTTTGTTCTTAGATGCCCCACTTGGCTCTGAATGAAATATTTGTTTGCATGTCTGGGCTATACCAAGATGCTGGCTGAAGCCCAAGAAGCAGCATAGCCACATTATCCCTGGTTCAGGAGATCTTCCATGGCAGACTGAGGTCTGTTCAGTGCTGCAGACTCACCCAGTAAAGCCTGGGAACATGTTTATAAGCTACAAAGTCCGCAACAGGAAGTGGCAGACTTTTTTTCAGTGCAAGGTGGTTTGAGGACTGATTTTAGTATGCATTTGTCTTGCTCCTGAAGACATGGAAGTGATCACTAATAAGCTTCATCTGACTCTGATGTGGAACTGGATGAGGATGTTGAAATAAATGTATTTGCAATACATTTATTCTTATCTCTCACTGATTATTAAGGAATTCTAGTAGTATATTATGCCCTGCTGTACTAATATACACAAAGTTAAGATGTGGTAGCTGATTTGTGCAGGCACCATCATGGCTCTGCAATAGAAAAATAAAAATCAATGTCAAAAGATAGATGTTTAATGCGCTTTACAAGTTCTTACGGAATCATCTTTGAGCCCCTATGAAGGGGTTGACATGGAAGATGTTTTTAGAGGTTTGGTTGTTCTGGAAACTCCTGCTTTGATTTATATATTTGATTGCCTTTTCTCAGCTTTACCTTGCAGAGCTGATGTATTTAAGTTCTTAATTAGCACTGAGGCTGCATTGACTTGGAGTGGGGAAGGAACAAAATTGGGCAAATGATTGCATATATTTGTTACGGATTTTGTTTACTTGTGAAATGCTATATAAGTACTACATTTGTTCCTCTTCAGAGGAGGAAACTGTTGGTATATATGATATCAAATCCCATTTCCTCATTTTAAAAAAGAAAATGAGGGGAAGTTTTTTGTTTCAGTTTTTCATTGATAAAATTATTTAACTTTGAGAAAAATGACCTTTAAGAGCTATAGTGTAATATATTTTTCCCTCATTTGGCATAATTGTGAGGATCAGGTAAGAGTGAGTTTTTTGTTGTGTGTGTTTTTTGTTTTTTGTTTTTTTTTTTTTTTTGTTTGTTTGTTTGTTTTTAAGATTACTTCTGTTTGCAAACTATTTCCCCAAGTAGTCCCTGATTAAGTCTGGGGATTAGATTACTAAATGTATTTATCTATGACTTTTTCGACTAAAGACTGATGAAAGGTTAAAAAGGTAAAAGTTAATCTGCTTCTAGAATAATGTTGAGACTGTTCTTCATTTACAGTTACAGAACATAAGTCGTTTACTGTATGTTTACAAAAGATCATTGTAAGGATTCAGAGGATGACAGCATATATTTAATTACGCAGTTACTGACCTCAACTGTTTTCCGTTTGTAAGCTTCTAGGAGATTTATTCTAAGTAGATTTTTTTAATGGTTATTTTAATGTTTTTTTTAATGGTTAATTAATAGGGGAAGTATAAAAAGCCGTAGAGAAAGCAGGTGAAATGTAATGGGAGAGAAATACATAAGGAAGTACTGTTTTTAGACTAGCTGGCTTATAAATGCTGAAAGTAATAATGTCCTGACTCTGTGTGTGTTAATTTACAGGTCTGAAGGTGAAAGTTCAAGAAGCCTCAGGTATGTGTTCGTTGTCATTCCTTGTTTCTGTCATGCTGTCCTTGTTCTAAGAACATATTTTCTTTATTTAAAAAGGTCTACTTTATTTAAAAGTACAAAATAGAAACAGTGCTTTTTTTTTTTTAAAAAAATGTGATTTTATTTTGGTTCTACTTAGCGTGCCCTTTGCGTTTTGCTTAAGGGATCTTCTTCATTGGATCAGTCTAGTAATGGATAAGATGGAATTTCCTGAACCTCTATGTCTGCAGTATGCTTTAAGAAAGACTATATCTTACAGTTTTTCAATTTCTTAACAAAATTAAGCCTGATAACTACTTAAAGTTAGTTTTCAGAGTGTTTTCAATCAAAATGCGTAACCAAGGGCCATTTGTACTGGCAAAGGAGTGAGCCAGCTGTCATCGCAGTGCTGCATCGCAGCGAAGGCAGCGCCTGTGCTGGCAAAAACGTCCATGTGCTTGTTCTAGCTTTCTTGGTAGAATCTCCACCTCTTTCCCTAATGTAGAAAACCTTCGTTTGCTGTTACAATACTGCTGATGCACTTGGAAGATTCTGATGATTTGCAAGTTTGATGTAATTATCAGATACTTCCCTTCTGTAACTTACACATTTAATATTTTATGCTTGTTGGGATTTTTTTTTAAATATACCTTCTTTGAAAATGTTGCTGAGTCAGACTTGTAGATGTCCTAACAGTGCTTTAAACATGGCTGAAAATTTGAAACTACACAACTGAATCTGAAAATGTTCTATATGCATTAGACCCTTACACTTAAGTAGGTACCTTGATTCATGAGGATTGCAGCCATTGATTAATGATAACAAGTCCAAAATATTAGAGTTAATATTCCGCAGTTTACTATTTTCAGAATTTTTGGGACTCTTCGTCTGCTGATGGGTTGGGTTTTGTTTGTTTTTTTTTTTTTTAATAAAGAAAACAAAAGAAATCAAAATTGGTGTGGAACTGACCTCAAGTGAAGGGTGTGCAGAAGGTGGTAGCGTATTTTTAATATACAGTAACAGAACTAGACAAAACCATTAGCTGCTATAGTTCAGATCACAGCAAGATACCTGTTTAATTTGCTGTTTTTTTTAACTCTCAGGAGTTGCCAATATGCTTATAAGCTATGGAAGGAATGTTGATGAGCTGTTGGAAATCAAAATCAAGTTCACTAGGATGTGAATTTACAGAAATGTAACTGAGGTCACATTTCAACCTATAATACTCTTTCCCATTTTGACCTGTTGAACCCCCTATAGGATTAGGTTATTTGAATAGTGGCGCAGCAGCGGCTGCTGCTGCAATGCATTTAGTAACAGTGGAGTTGACCTACTGGAGACCATATTTTGAGGTGTGTTAGAGCAGATTGTATAAGCATGGCTGAAAGCCATTTTGGAGCTGGTTTGGATGCTACCTGAAAAATAAATCTTAATAGAGCTCTACCACAGCCCAGCCTGTGGTGCCAGAGCACATCTCAATGAACTAGGGCTGATGTGGCAGGGGGCAGGCACAGTACAAAATGTAGAGGGCTTTGTGGTCTTTTTTCTTTTTTTTTTTTTCTTTTTTTTTCCCTCCTTTCTTCAGTGAACTAGCTGTGTTATTCAGCATGAGCTTGGGTTGTTCCAAGGCATGCTTCCGTACTGCCGCAATAGCCTGAAGTCAGGCTAACAGAGATGAACGCAGTAGCAGGCCACTTGAGCAGACAGGGGTACTCTCAGCCAGCCTCTTCAGCCCTGGCCTGCTCTGCTTGTACCATTTCCTCGGAGCAGAAGTGAAATGTCATTGAGCATATACTTTTATACATTTGCCTACATAAAATCCTGGTGAGCATTTATTTTGTCATAGACAAAAGCTCACTTATCTCTAGGCAGCTTCTTTACCTTGTGGCTAATTTACTTCATACCATTTTCCTTTTTCTTATTTTTAGATAGATGAAATTTAATCATCTTAAATGAGATGATAAAGTCAGTTTAGGGGACAGTGCTTTTAAGCGCTGCTGAAGAGAAGAAATCATCATTTCTCCTCATCCAATTAAAGGTATGTGAGTGCAAAATACATGCACTATCAGTAGGTGACCGTATCGTATCAGCGACTCGGCCAAGCTGAGCAGAAGGCACAAAGGGAGCTGTGGCAAGGGGCTCCAGGCAGCTGGCGAGCCACGAGTGACATGTACCGTCCCAGGATTAGTCCAGGACATCTGGTATAAGTCCAGCTAATTTCACTCAATATGGTTGCAGTTAATAAGCAAAAGTATTGATTAGAGTTGTAGTATATTTGACTCTCTTTTCTCTTGAAAGAGAAAAATATAGCAAATCCTGTGAGATGCAACTACTTTTTTTTTTAGAACTTCCTCTCTGGCAGAAGATTGTTCTGAGATCAGATAAAGTTTGGCATATGTGTTTCTGTCACTAGATGCTTGTATCCTTTGACAGTTTAGTGGCTCCGTAGGAGAGAGCTTTTTTTTCCTTCTTCCTGCTCAAATGACATGGGTTTTAGAGTAACCAGTGCAGTAACTAACATTTATGCTTGCATTTCTGGCAGGTATGTAGAGGAACAAACTGATCTCTTGAATTCGATGTGGGTCAGAACTGAAACCTGAGTGACACAGGCACTAACTTGTACAGTAGATTTACCTTGGCAGCCAGCTGCATTTTTCCTCATTCCTATCCCCTCTTCTGTCCCATAAAATGTGAGCCATCGCCATCCTTGCTGAACATTAAGCCTTTTAGGAGAGTCTTGTTCAGGAATTCTGCCTGCCTCCATGAGCAATAAGAGGAAGAAATAGGATATAAAAGGGAGGGCAATCTTTCTTCCTTTCCCCCTCCTTTCTTTTTAAAGCCTGTGATAGGCAGCTGGGTTTAGCAAACCACAGAAGTCTGAAGCCAAATGTGCCTGTAAGGCTGGGGTTTGGAAACTGTGAGTTCTGTTTAATGGCTCTTGGAGCTGAGTGAGTATAATCAGCCTTAACTTGAGAGTCTGGTTTTGAAATAGCTAGCTATTTTTTCATAATGTAATGGACTATCTGATACAACTTATACTGTATGTCCTAGAATTTTATCCTGTTGCAGAGTTGCAAAAGTTACAGCTATGATGGATTTGTTTTCAGAAGCCTTATAGCTTTTCATAGGTGTAAAAGTTTATTTAAAAGGAATGATTTTGAAAGGCCCTGAATTTCAGTAAACACTTAATCTGACTATGCAGAGGCACAGTTAATACAGAAAAGCAATATGATTCTGGATAATCTGGTTGAGAATAGATGGAGAGTCATTTTGACTTCTCCGTGACTTCTTAACTGTGACTAAAAATAATGGATTATCCCTCTGTAGAATGACAAGGGATGTTATACGTTCTGCTTATAATAGTGTTGTATTATGATAAACTTGCATTAGTTTTTCTCTTTGTAAATACCATGTAACTTTTGAATGTAAGTATTTATGGTAAAGCTGTAAAATAAGTTATTTTACTTTGAGCATTTTTTACTCAGATGTAATGAACACATAGCCAGTGAGCTGTGGTGGTTCTTTTTAATTAGCTACCTTTGTTCATATGTTTTCAGTAGAAAATGCAGCTTGTTTAACAAACATTTTTAATGTTTAGTAGTATGATTTGACAGTTTCAGAGGACACTTGCATAGAAACGATACTTGTGCTCTGTCTCTCACTTTCTTTCCCATTTTTCCTTGCTCTAAGAGGTTAATAGCCCTGTGTCACATGGTGGCTCTAAGACATAAGATTTCTTTAACCATTTCCCTAGATATTCCTTTGCTGCTTTTTCTCCTGTAAAATAGGCGAGCTGTGAGGTGCATCTTGGCTGACCGTTGCTGCTCGCCCCAGTTTCTCAGTGCTGTTGCTGGTACCGCGCTGGTGCTGCTGCTTGGGTCAGCTGTCAGCGGTGCAGAGCCGCTCGGGGACCCGAGCTGCCATCACAGCAGCCCTCCTGCGCGGAGTGCAGCGTCAGTGAGACGCTGGCTTTGACTTGTCCTCTAAGCATTTTTGTTCCTTCTCAACTGTGTGCTTTGTAAAAGAGAAATGAAATGTGAAATGGGGTAGACTGTCAGTAACAATACTGCAAAAGAGCAAGTGGTTCTGATGGCTCATGAACTGTGACGGATGCAGCGCTGCTGCCGGAGCAGTGTGGTGTGCTGTGAATACCCGCGTAATTTAAGAAATAGCCAAAGAGGGGAGAGCCTGGAAGAGAGTAATAAATAGGGCTGCTTAAGTATTAGCTGTGGAGAAAAAAATCAGCCAAATGATTTAACTTAACAGAAAGAAAAGTCTAAATGAGACTGTGATTATTATTAATGCGTAAAAGGATGGAAGACAGATTTCTGTGGCGAGGGTCATACAAGAAAGCTTAAATTCTTCTGAAAATGTAGATTAAATTAAGTGGAAGACTAATATTTTAATTTGCTATGGAGTAAGACAGAATCGTGAAATACCAGCCTGATTCTGTGCTGAGTGGAGAGTGGGAGGAATGGCTGTTAAGCAGACCTTGACAAACTTCAGGAATTGAGCCAAAGAGAGAAAACGTCTGGCAGGAAGCAGAGGTCTTCCCCCCCTTCCCCCTCCCCTTTTAATATGATCTATTTTAACTATGTGACTCAACCTCTTCTCTGATAAGCTGCAAAGTACGAGTTTTGGGGAAATAAAGACATACAAAACCTTAAATTAGTTTTTCGTAAGTCTGTAAATTGCTTTGCGATCTAAATGATTCAGTGGCTACATGTAAAGACGGCTGTGTCTAGCTGCTTTAACTGTTGCATAAATTGATGCTTTCCTGTGGGGTTTTTTGCAGTCCTAAAACAAAAAATGTAGAAAGTTGTCGTTTGATCTACTGCTAATAAAACCTACTACTAGTTTTCCTCACAGGTTTCTACATAAAGCTCAGACTCACCCTCTGCAATATAGGGGAACATGAGTTGAAAACTGCCACTTAAATTAACGTGTTACTTACTGCTAAGAGAAATAAAATATACGGAAACTATTTCTAATAGCTGAGGAGGTGACTGGGCAGTTGCCAACAGCTTTAAAATTACATAGTCACATTAGTTTGAATTAAAAAGTGGATAACAGTACATATGCATCAGAACTGTTATTCACATCATTTGTAATAGTTAACTCTGTGATGTTAAAAATATATAAAATTTTTCCCCTAATATAGTGTGAAATATCTGCTTTTACAGAATAACATGAATGAGTGAAAACTTAAAAATTTTGGAAACAAGATCAGGAGTAACTATTCATATTCCTTACTAAAATAATCTGTCATCCTGTGCAACCTGGAATCATGTAAGAAGTGTGCTCTATGTAATATGTTTGCTGGAGATGCTATGATTTAAAGCCACAATACAGTGTGTTCTGCTTGGTAATCTAGAGATGGCCAAGAATAGAAACCACAAATAATGTGGGCTGTTCATCCTATATGCTGCATACCATATGCTCTTTGTGTGTGTATGTATACTTAACATATTTAGGAATTTACTGACTTCATTGGAATAACTAGTTTCAATCATCCCTTTGTGCTTCAGTTTTGGACTGCAAGTCATAATCACTGAGGCTACTAGGGAAGAAATTTTACTTGTTACAAGGCCAATCCTTTTGACAAAAAGTTGGTTGTGGTTAGGAAGTAACAGTCTTGGAGCTCATCTCAGCAATTAGAGCCCCAATCACTTGAAGACTGTACACGCAGAAGAGCTGAAATGAAGTCTGACTGAAGGAGATAACAGGCAAAATGAGTTACCTGAAGTTAAGGGGTCAGGACACAGCAAAGAGCAGACTTGACTTCTGTTCCAGTGTCTTACCCTGTAGACACAAATGGAGGTTTGGACAGTATATGGAAGATATTTGCTAAGCTGAAGAGGAGGAGGTGGTGCTATTTTATGTAGCTGGGTTAACTAGAATCTTGCGTCACTGTCTCAGTGCAGCAGAAACCGTTCTGGGCCTCCACCTTCTGCCCTGCTGCTCTCAGTATACTGCAAATTAGCTGATTTCTGTAAAGACTTTTGAACAGTTAGAGGAGCAGAACATGGACATGTATTTGCTCTAGTTGACCGGGAGTTGTGATTTGAACTCTGTAATATTATATTTTTTACAAATACTTCTCTTTCCTCACATTTGTTTTCCTCTGTTCTAAGTGCCGCATATTCCCAGTTGGAAAGCTTTTTCCTCAAATGTAATTGTGTTCAGAATAATAACATGGCAATGTCAGCAGTGGCGTTTTAAGCACTTGAGTTTTGGGAAAGAGTGTAGAAATTGATTCTAAACTGCAACAAGACCTTCAAGATTTCCTGGTGACTCTGAGTGCCTTAATTTAAGTGCCCAATTTGAGTTGTCTTAACTTTGATTTTCAGTGTTGATTGTGTGCCTCAACAACATTTGATGTGTTTCAAATTACATATGTGTATTGCTAAGCAGAATTGCTAGTACACTTCAAAAAACTTGCCAGTCCAGTGTTGCTTATTAATCAGAATGACATTTAGCATTGAGTGGCTAAAATGGATGATTCAAGTAGACAAATTTAGCAACTCTGTTGATATAAATGAGGAGCATACCCTGTACTTAACATCTCCTGTTGGTTTTTATGTTGCAAATGCCCAAGTTGAAAACTACTTTCTTTCGTATTGAGACAGCATAGTCAAACTAGTTAACTGAGTTTTAGTTTTCAGGCATTGCAGCCAAAGACACAACTGCTTCAAAGTATGATGTGTATCTGCTTGTTAATATTAGAGGAAGATTGTTGGGGAAGCTCTTTAACCTGACAGTCTTTGGAAGGCAACCATGATCCATGAATATTTGGTATGTCATGTGGTAAGATTTTTATTTTTCTGGATGTTTTTTCAGTGTGCTAGAGAATCTGTGGATATAATGCTTCATAATTCAACAGCTTTGGCTACTCTAAGTGATTTCTTATAGTCACAGCTGTGACATCAATTATGTTTTGGAACAAAAGTTTTTTCATGAACGAAGGATTTTTTTTCCCCCTTATTACTGTTTTCCATAGTTCCATTGGCAAAGAAATACTATAGCATGAAGCTAAAAGGTGAATTAATGGGGAAAAGAGCTGAAAACGGATATCTTTTTTGTAATAGCTGTCTAAACAAGTGTGTTTCCAATTTAATGAAGCTTTCATCTCAGGCAACGTATGATACTAGTGTTTTGACTTGTGAGTTACTGAGATTCATATTTTCCACTGGAAAGTAGAATTGATTCTTGTGAAAATCAGATACTATCCAGGTGGATAAACTAGCATATGCAAGCATTTTGCCTAAAATTATTTCCACTGGAAATAGACAGCTGTAATTTATGCAAGTTTCTAAATGCTGGTTGTGCTCACTAGAATTCTCTTGACAGGCTGGCAGTTGTTGAATTTGCAATCTTGAAGAAAAGACAAAGCTCTGCAAGTGGTTTCACATTAATTCAATGCAGCAAATTTTAATGCTCAATTCTTGCAGGAGTTGTTCTTGTTTGCAAGTAGTCCCATTGGTTACAACGTAAGATAAGGCTTGCTTAATAAGCAACATGTGTGTACAATTTAATTTATAAGTTGAGTGCTTGTAATGCCACAGGTTTTATCTTTTGTGTAGATAAAGTAGTTTAAATTTCCTTCATGATTTTGCTATTCTATGGTAAATGCTGAGTTGCTTTTGTTCTTTTCTGTTAGACTTCGCATGAAAAGTAGGCTAAAACTAGGGGGTAGAATATGAATATAAAGAAGAAAAATGGAATAAAGTGGAATAGCTAATGCTTCCTGTGTGCTTTATAGTGTTCTTCAAAGGCTTTGGTTAAAATTGGTTGTGCAGCATCTGCTGAACTGCTTGTAATTACTTGGTTAAATTTTTGTTACTGCCCTCTCACACTAATCAAGTCAGCTACTAATGTTTGGCGTTCATCCTGAAGAGGAGCAGCGTGTTGTCAGAGCAGCGTTTGGCACGGCTGTTACAGATAGTTCTCACTGGCACCCCAACTGGCTTTGTGGATTATTATTTAGCAAGATGAAGAGATCCTACTCTGCAGCTTATGCTAAATGGAGTTCGCTTCCTGGCTTCTCATTATATCTGCACCTCAGAAGAGCGTAGCAGGTGATGGCCGGTGCAAAGCTGTCCTTGGTCCGCATAGATTCACGTGCGATTCCACTGTTGCCTGGAGGAACCGTTATAAAACGAGGATGTGGCAGAGTGGGTCCGTGTAGCCTCTCACTGCTGTAGTTCTGGTGTTCCAGAAGCAAGGGTGTGATCTGAAGTTGGCTTAGTTTATGAATTTCAAGTAGTTATCTCCTATTTTTATGGAGACAAGTGATTATATTTGAGTAATAATATAAGGAGAGGAATAAAACCTGACTTCCTTCAAGATCAGATTTAACTGGCATGATTTTCTGTCCAGAATACTGAAAATATAGTCTATACTAACTGTTGGGAACCTGTATGTGTTTGTAAACTGACAGGATATGAATGAGACCATGAATTCTGTTAATGGTTTGTGTGTGTGCGCAGTGGCAAAAGAACTCCAAAGTTGTGCTGCTTTGTACATGCCTTGTTTCTTTCCTGCATTAGACTTTAAGATTCTAGGCTAAAGCAACCACTGGTTCAGATGCAATTTGACAACTTTTATGTCATGTCTGTACACTGACTTAAAATCAAATGGAAGAGAACTTCTATAGTTCTGCTTCTTTCCGGTCTTATTGCTTTAATCAATTCTAGTCATCATTAGACTAACTATCCAACAGAAGAAAGGCAGCAAAAGGTTATCTATTCAAGAGAATTTTAAAGGGAAATTTCCCTTTATACTTTTAAAATCTGTTTTCTGGACAGTTTTGTGGCTCAGTGTAATTCAAGTGTAATTCATGAATGATCTTTGGATTAGAACTTAACCATGATTTAGACAGGTATCTGATTCAGTCTGAGCTATTCTAATGATGCTTTTGGAAGGATTCCAGTAAGTGCAATTGGAAGTAGATGGAAGATAAACCCAGTAAGCTATGTTTTGGCAAAACTGAGGACCGTGTAGTATGCTAATATAAGAATAAAAAGAAAATTTTGTGGTTTTAATCTTAATATGTAGTAACTTGCTGTCAGCAAGTATCCTAATGTTACTCTTAGCATAAAGATTCAACACTTCAGTTGCAATGTAACCACTTTCTAGGGACTACTGAAATTTGTAGTGGTCAGCAATGTGTATTTGTGGCCTAGGTGGTGATTGATCATCTTTCCTGCAGTTATTGCTCTTTCTGATGAAAGAGGAAAGACAATTGTTGTTACCTTTTTATAGGATTCTCAGTAGCTCTGCCTTTTCAGAGCTCTGTTTTCTAGCCTTTGGAGGCAGTGCGGTCTCATTTAGAAGCATGGAAAATATGCCACTAACAGCATAAACCACCAACAGCTTATTTCCTTGTTGCTTAAAAAAAAAAAAAAAAAAAAAAGCCCCACTTGAATGTTGGTACACCAAGAGAAGATTTGACTAATATAGCCCATGAAATTTAAAAAGTAAGATACGAATTTTGAATGATTTGCTTGCATGACTTGGAAGGAAAGTAGGAGGAAGAGATGCTGGCAGGAGTAGGGCAGTGCTGCTGTGTGGTTACTGTGCCTAGAGCTGTGTTCAGTGGCCCTTGAGCTGCCAAGGCAGAGACTCCTGGCTGTTTTAGAGAGCTGGAAACTGTTTGAGAACAGCTTCATCGTTTCTTAACCCTGGTCAGAGCTGTTGGACGAAAGACTTGGATTTGAGAAATGCATGGTTCCTGTGAATTACTTACAGCCCAGAGCCCTTGGCCGATTTGTCATTAACATCGGTAGGTATCTAACTTGTACTTTACTGTTGATGTAGATGCTCTTGCCGCTAGCCATTCTAAAATCGATGTTGGTGTTAAAGGAGAACTGTCAGTGCTTCCCATCCGTGTGTCCGTGCCTATCAATCATACAGCGCCAGCCTATTGGCTGTCTCTGGGAGGTGGCACGTGGGTACTCGAGATGAATCTCAAGAGATTTTTATCCTTTGAAGCTGGCAATAACGAGCAAGTATTAGGTATCTAGTTCTTTCTCGTGTGTCCATGTAATACCAATAAAAGCTGCGTGTGGATTTGATGGTACCGCCTTCATAGTGAATTAATGTGGGAAACAAGCTGTGGAGTGCCACTATGTTTTGCATGTCTTGCAGGGAAAAATTTATTATTACTGAATTAAATACTAATATTTAACATGCATACGAAAAACCTTTTTGATGAAAATTACTCAATTTCTCGGTATTAGTAGACTTTAAAAGCAAAATTTTTAAACATCAGGATTGACTTATTTAGTACTTAGTTAAAACTTATTCATTTTTTATTTTTCCCCTCCAAAAATACAACAAATAATATTAACTCCCTGCATAACACTGTAATGAGAGACCAAGCAAGGCCAGCATTTTATCAGTCACCTTCAGCATCAGCAGAAGAGTGAAAGGACAAGGCAGCCTTTCCTGCAGGACTTTTTTTGTAGCTTTCATTCTCCTGATTTTATAATTTAAGCTTTTTACTGTGTTACTGCATGAACATTCCCAGTTGTGTGGGTGGGGGAGGTTTCTACAGTAGGAATTTCAGGTTGAGAATTTCAGGTTGACTTTAGAGACCTTTGAACTGTTATATAAAAGTTTTCTGGTATTAGGTGAAAGAATTTCATGTAGCTACCAGACCTATAAACAAACAGGGCCTCTGGCCATATGCTTCCAGCTCCAGATGTGCATTAGTTGAAAAGAGAAGATGTCAGTCCTACTTGAGTGATCTTTCAGGAGAGCATAAGGCTTCTAACCAGAAAAGAGAAAGAAAATAACAGCTACATGTGCAATTGATACTAACCTATTATGCTCAGTATAGCTGGGTATAAGGTATCTTGTAGACCGGTTGAGTTTACTATTATCCTCAGTTTTAGCTCACTTTTTAAGTCTGCCTGCATATTCTTCTATTTTTGAAGTCAAGACTGTAACAAATTACATTCTTTATATGTAGTCAATGGGATTCTAATTAGTCAGGTATTAAAGTGATGAGAGCTTATTTATAAGATGTAAAATGATTTTAACGCTACAGGCGTCTCAATTTTATTTTTGTTAAGGAATGATTTTTGAGACTTTCTGAGTGTCAGGAAGTTTTAACTGTAGAATATTGATTGTGCAAAGGTCTCTTTTTTCTCTCTCTCTCTCTCTCTCTTCCCTCTCCCCCCTTTTTTAGCTGGGAAAGGGGCTACTTGGTTTCTAATGCTATTTTCTGTCAGATGCTATAAAGTAACACATCTCTTGTGTTTAAAGTTTAGTTTTGGAAACTTCTGGGGGTTCTAGAGGTTATTTCGTCAGACTTCTTGAATACATTAGCTTCATTATTTGTCCTTATCCTTTAGGCAACAGTAAGGTTTGGGTAGAGGGGTTAATCCAAATGAGCTATGAACAAATCTGAAACAAACCAAAGCACAACCTCTGAGTTACCTTCTAAAAGGCAGAATGGGCAAATGTTTATATAGTCTAAGTAATAAAACAATAGACGCAAACCATTACATTTTCAAATAGCTCAGAAAAGACGGAGTAATGTGGAATGTGCAGAACTCGCACATCAGTATGAGGACTCCTTTCCTATTGTAACTATAGACTTCATATGAACTTGGTATACTACTTGCATTTTTTTCAGATAAGTGACCTGGGGAAAGAATGGCAGAACAGGACAGAACCTTAACAGTGACATGTCACTTCTCTAATTTAATCTGTTGCATGTGTAGTGTACACATGAAGGCAGACTTGTGAACTGGTTAGGCAGTTAATCATTTTGGAGAAGAGTAACTGTGGGCATAGATAAATGGTGAAATGTAAATCTACACATCTTTATATGCTGCAGTACAGAAGCTTTGTGGATGTATTTGCTACTTAGTATCCAGTTATAACATAGATCTTGAGGTTGCTGGGTCCACCAAGACATACAGGATTTCATTAGATGTCTGATTGTTGTAGCAGCTGAACATCTCAGGTGATTTCAGTTAATACTTGCATTGCTCTACCTTGATTTGTAAAAGAAGCTATCTATCATCATCCTTTATTGGATGGAATAAACTCAACAAGAAAGTAGTCTTTCATACATCCTTTTGTAATTGAAATGTGGAGGCTGTTAAGGTTTTGGTGACTTTTTAGCAAAAATGATTAACTGGAAGCTTTAACCTTTTGTATATGCTTTGCTTTATTCTATCATTAACTGTCTTCTATTTGGATTAAAAGGAGAAAGTAATGCACTTTGACTTCTCTCCATAATGGATGCCCTCACTTTCTGAAATCCAGTATTGATACCACTGTTTTCTCTCTCCTCTCTTCCTGAATATGACTGTAAATAATTGTCAGCTAGTCTCAATTTTTGCCTTCAGTTTGATATTGTTTGCTTCTTGTTGATTATATCAAGCACATTACTTGGGATACCCTTATAATTTGTTTATAATTAACAACTTTATCAGTGATGTAAGGCTCTTCAGATTTTTAAAGCGAGAAAGAGTCTCTCTATACAGAAATAGACATTGAAGCTAAAACTGATAGAGCTGCAGTAGATACTAGACACCATATGACAAGTGGAAAAATATGATCTTTTGAAGATGGATAAATACTAGCTAACTTGTTCCTGGTGTTATTCTGATTCTATTCTAATCTTGTGTATGGCGCAAAAGCGATGAGAATTCCTCAAGAACTCCTTTGAGTTGTTCTAGCAATACGTTTAGGGAATGTTCTCTAGATCTCTTAAGTCCTTCGGCTTCTTTAGGTGCTTTTGTTTATTATGCAGCCAAACTTAATTGTATCTTCAAAGCTTTAGAAAAGGGAAAGGCTGGAGCCTGTCACTTACTTTAAAATGAACGTTGAACTTCAATTAAGCAAATTCTTCCTTTTTAGATACTATAAGCCAACAATATGTATTAATTAAGATGACTTACTGCTGTTCAGTTTGGGGGAAGAGTCTCCTTTGTGCTAAGGCAAATTAAAAAAAGAAATCCAACAATAATTCTTTAAACTAACAGCCTTCTAATAAAAGGAAAGCTTCCTCTTTGCAGTGAAGATGAGGCTTTCAGCTTGCATAGCTTCTAATGTATGCTCAAAATCTGCTAAAATAGGCTAGACCTGCCTGAGATGTTACAGCTCTTTATCTTGTTCATAATCTTTTCCTTCAGTCTTTGTTTTTGAACCTGCTTTTAAAAGCCCTACTATAAGTAACCTTCTGACCACTGTGTGTCTTTGCCAGAATGCCAATAGACTTTTTCAGATAGACAGCTACAGAGGACTAAATGCTACCAAGATAATATTAGCAAGATATCTGAATAGTACTTTGCAGGCTTTATCTATTGCAAATGAGTGTTTGACTTTCAAAAGCTGGTCTAATGTCACTATGAGCTATTGTTATTTGTAATCCTGTGGCACTGAAATGTGCTGCAGTTCCTGAATTAATTGTAAATTAATTGACATTGCTGCCCTACGTATAGGAGAAGTAATCCATTTTCATAGAGAATACTTTCCATAGCATCCTCAAGAATTAGATATCTAAATCTTTTAACAGCCTTATTTTCAGACACTGGAGAAATGTGTAAGGCTATCTTGAAAAGGGTGTCCTCATGCAGTAACGTGGCTGCTACCAGAGGAAGTAATGATGCAGTGTGTAGCTTTGGGGTGCTGAAGAGAAGCTAGTCAGATACCTATTCATTCCACGAACATGATAACTTTAAATCTTTTAAGAAGCCATCCTTTAAGCTCAAAACTTATTTATTCATGCCTTTTGAGACTGATCTATTTGAAACTCAAAACAAATTTCAGTTTTCGAAATGTAGGTACTTGAGAAATGGATTTGACTGCTGTTAAGCTTATTTCTGTTATGGTAGGGTGTGTTTTTTTTTTTTTTTTTTTTTTTTTTTTTTTTTTTTTCCCGGACCTGCTTAAGTAGTACCACTCCCATATAAATCTTGGCACAGAGGGCAGCCCCATCAGGAGGAGCTTGCAAACACCAGAGCCACTAAATGAGCTAAGAGCTGAAAGCTACTTGGTAGCTTGTTGAGGCTGCCTACCTGTCATTTAGAAGAAAGCTCTGCGGAAGCTGAGCAAATGGACCAAGGTATGGTTAATGTCTGCACTGCTTAAATATGACTTGCAGGAGTCCGTGTGCCAGTTGCAAGTTTTCATTACTCTGTATCTGGGAAAACAAGGAATGGTATGCAAAAGCATTTTGGCTGAATCCAAAGAGGACTCTAATGTCAAGGCTGGGTTCTTAGCAAACTGGGACATGTCAGTAATTTCTGGCTTCATTCTTTGGCTAACTTGCTGGACAATCTGCTCCAAGGAGCTGAAGGAATCTTTCTTGGACATGTTCATAAATGATTAAAAAATGGAGGAAGATGGTGGAGTTATGCTGATGCTGTAATTTTTAAAAAGTGTAGAACTTATATATTGCAAAAGAAACTAGTTAAGACATGTAAAGACCAAAGGTGGCATCATGCTGCCTCATTTGTCATCCTATCTCTGCTAAAGCCCGTAGACTAGAGAACCTTATCAGAGTAAGACTGTCATGAGAGTTCTTCCTTAGCTTGTTCCTCTCTGCTCTTTGCTTGTTAGTTTGGACTGTTTTTGGTGGGTGAGGGGAGTACTTACGAATATAAAATTTAATTTATTGAATGAAGCTGTAAAGTTGTTACTTCAATATTTGGCTCCAGAATGTGACTAATAGTAATAGAAAAATTATAGAAACTTTAAGAATAGTATCCCTTTGAAGATGTCCAGTTACATGTTGAAAGGGAGATTAATGCTATAGAAACAAAATACAGAGATTCTGTAGCAAGACCATTTAGGACAGAGACAGAACCTTTTTTCTGGCAGCAATTGAGCCCTGCTTTAAAAAAAAAAAAAAAATCTAGGATTAAAACTGGCACTCAGGAAATGGTCATAGCTCATGAGCCAATTGCTGTGTTGAACTGGCAAGAGATTTATTTGACTAGCTGAATGAAAGTGCAAAAAAAGTGAAGTGCTTTCACTTGTGAAAATAATTTGGAATTTTTTAGGCCATTAGCTAGCAATAATAATGAATGAGTCTGCAATTTTAAGGGGGCAAAAAATGCACTTATGACAGACTGTGCAGGTGCTAGCTTGGCACTCTGCTATTACAGCATGTTTGACAGACAGGTGCAAGCTCAGACTGAACAACTGATGCCTACAGTTGTTGGAGTAATTGCCAGTTGAACCGAAGATGAGTTAAATGCAAACCAAAGGTGAGTAAACTTAATCAAGTGTGGAGAGTTAAGCGTATCTATCCTTTTTGTGGAAGAATGGTTTCACTAGAGATTCTTTAAGGATGTGCTCACTCCTGGTTGTAACTTTGTGTAAGCATATATTTTAAAGGTGATTTTGATGTTAATTTTGTTCTTCTACATTATTTGTGTTCCCAAGAAAGAATTTGAAGATGCTGGGAACTATTCTTCCTCGGCATTGTGAGCTTGGTAGCAGCTTCGTGACACCTGTGCATGCTAGTGGAGGTGAGGGGATGCTGGTATAAGGCCTGACTACAGGCTTTTTATGTGGCAGTGAAGTAGCTCTGACGCTGGATGTGTTTGCTGCCGCATGCTGTTTGGAGATGACAAAAGGGCCTACAGAGAAGGGGAGATGTTTTGCGCAATCCCTTGTTTAAGCAGCTGGTTCTATCTAGGAGGTACCTCTAGCCACAAAGTGAGCAGTCTTCTCTCTCCTCTTGCTCTTGCTGTGGTAAGACTCTTATTTTGTTGCAATTCATTTATTACAATCTTTAAAAACTGCACAGGAGGGGAGATGGTCCTTTTAAGTCTTTTGCTTCAGCAGGCAAGTCATGTCAATGTCTCAGGATACAAAATGTACCTCCTTTCTTGTGATGTGCGGTGGTTGCAATGCCTTTATCAATATAATGTACATGCTATTTAAGTCTGTTTCTTTAAGAACAGTCTTTTTGAAAAGAAATGATAGACAAATTTTGAGAAGATTGGGAAGACATAAGAAAGCAATGCCATTGTGATAGCATAAAATGGAAAATTTAAATGCTTTCAGGATCTACACTGGGTCTCTGTAGTTCTGTTTCATGTTTTAAGGGGTTTGCATGATCATGGCTTATGCTGTTGTTCCCTCCTAGCATTCGCTTAATAGTAACTACAAATTTTGCTAAACAGCTCTAAAGTAAATCTTGGTAACATTTAGCTTCTGTTTGCAGGATATATGGTTTCCACTACTTTAAGACTAAACTGATCTTTGGTTGTGTGGGAACTTTGAGTTCTTCCTGTATTGTTCAAATAACATGCACGTTCCCAGTTGACATAATATGTTATGTTGATTTAAGTGCTAAATATTCAGGATTTAAACCGAACTTAAAAGAATATGAACTTTTGAGTGCATTTATGTAAATGTAAATGTGGATCCAAAAGGGCCTGTGAGATGTAGTTCAGTTCTATAACATTAAGTACATGTAATGACTTGCATACTTACAGGACTCAGATGTCTTTAAGAATGCTAATTTCCTGTATTGGAACAACTCAGTCTGAGTCATTTTAGCAACTTGTGTCAATAAGACACACTGAAGTACTTATACAGAAATTCATGCAAGGCATCTGAATACATATTATCTCTCAAATCTTAATCATTCTTAAAAGAATAGTCTATTAACATCCTGTTTCAACTCCGTACTGGGAACCAACAAGTTTGTGCGCTGCTGGAGCTGTGTAGAAAAAAGTAGGGATTTACTAGACTTTTCCTTCCCTTTATCTGAATTAGTTTTTTAGTAAGAAAGTAGTATAAACATATCCTAAGCAAAAAAAAACAAAAAAAACAAAAAAAAAAAAACAAACAAAAACCAAAAAAAAAAAAACCACACTTCAGCTCACTGTAGCTACATTTCAGGGAGATCCCCTAGGGTAATTGAACAGATAGATTGCTTGGAGATGCACTTAATGTCATAGGCACAGTACTGTCCTCAAATTTTCTTGTTGTGTGTCAGATCTTGAATACATATATATCCTATATGTGCATAAATGCTAATGAATCTTGAACACCGTTATCAATGTTCAGTAAGTAGTTGCTCAGCTTTGTATCTTACTACAAGTACAAGAAACTTTGCAGCTTATAAATTACATCATGTCATTGAAACTATGGTTTCAAAAAAGACATGTGAAGTTGGGTAGTATAAAATTCCTCAGACAGAAAAAATCTGTATCTACTGAACAAAGATGAATAGTAGTTGGCTTTTCATTCTTCTCTTAAGATTGACACTGTCTCTAAGTCATTACCTGTCTTAGGCTTTTTTTGGAGGGCATTTAATGAGCGATTCAGTAATGAGCATCTTTGTTATCACTTCAAGGCCAAAGATCCTGCTGCTGTTTCCTAACCAAAATAGGGCAATGCAAAAAAATTGATAAGAGAATAATGGAATCTAGCTTTGGTTTTGAGGGGCTTTTGGTAGTCTTGCGTCTTTGTTTCAGTGCTTGGCTAGTGACAAAATTTATCTATTGTCTGGAAGGATGTAGGAGGCTGCTAGGCCCCAGTCAACAGAGAATTGGCTATAGAAGAGGGCTGGAAAGCTGCAGAAAGATTTCTGTAAACAAATGAATTAATAGTTCTTTATTCAGATAGACAGATATGGATCTTAAAGCTTGGCTGTTCTCAGTTGCTGTTACAAGTGAAAATTATTAGCCTGTTAAATTGATCCAAGTGAAAAAGCTAAGTGCCCTTAATCCAAACTGCAGGAGATGTTAACTTCTGTTCTGAAGCCCATAGGTTAAAACCAAGGTTATTTTTGTCATGCTTTCTCCTAACAGTAATAGCAGTGAAAAGTAACATATGAGTAGAGAATTTAATCTTAAATCTAAGAACTAAACAAATGAACAGTCTGTACTGATTTCCCTGAAGTATTTGTAACTTCATTCTTCTTTCTAAATCCTCAAATGACATTAGCTCTCCCTGACTTGAGCATCTTCCTGTTTTGTTATGTTGAAGTAGGAGGTGAACTATTCTGCCTTAAATGATGGAGAATATATAGGCAAACACTTGTAATAAGGCTGTGCAAGTTTCATGTAGCCTTAAATAATTCTTATTATAGAATGTAAATTTGTCATTTATACTCATTTTTTTTGAATGAAAGATATATTTATTTTCTAGCTTAAATTTATAGCTGAGTTGTAGCTATTGCCTCTCAACTTTGCAACAACTGAGCTGATGAACATTGCCTTTCTACTCTAGAACATAATGTGTGCTTAACTGACCTTTAAATGAACACTTGATGTCAATCCAGATTGAATTTGGAATTCTGAAGGATGGTGTAGTATGGATTTACCTTTTGGAAGACCGTGTAATGAAAACAGGAGTGTGTTAGAGGTTAAACTTTTTCCTAGTGGAGTGATTTTTAAGCGGTAGTTGATTACTTTTTCCTTCCTCCTACCTTCCTTCTCCAACCAAAGCAACTGAGTTGCATCAACAGCTCTCCATATGTTCTAAAAATACTTTTGAATATCCTCTGTGGTTTGCTGGGTAAGATAGCGTAGTGTTGGAAGTCTGAGATAGAAAGGTGGTGGTAGAAGTAGTATTAAGGACAAGCACAAGACGTTCAATACTTGCACTATAACAGGAAAAGGAGCAAGAACTCCTCATGCTTTCTGGCTTTTCTTTGCCTTCAAACTAGTAGGTGAATACAAATAGGATTATTAACATGTTCCAGAAGGATTTGCTCTGGATGAAAGTGCCACAGCTATCCTGATCTGGGATCCTGTGCTACAAAGTGCTTGTGTTTTAGCCAGGATCAAATTCAAACAGCCAGGTGGTGAAGTGGTCAAGTGCCTTACTAAGCAGAAAAGGTGATTGCACAAAATAGGAAAGGTTGTGAATTACGAAGGCAAGGTGAGTGTTCCTTTCTGTGTTAAATGAATATAAATTTAAAACTGTGTTCAGATTGGTTTTTTTTACTTCTCTACTAATACTTGGAGGGAATATAAGCTTAACACAGGATATTAGTGTTCTATTAGCTTGACATCTTTAATAATGAAATGAAAATGATGAAAGCTGCCTACATTTAAAATAAGGAATAAATAGAGCATATGAAATAGTACAAGTGCACAGTGAGAAGTTAGAAAGTACTTAGATGAAAGCAATCTTACAAGAGTGATAAACATGGTGTTGTGAGATCTTGATCAACAAGATCATGTCATATCTTCCACATAAACTTGTTCACACTGAATACCACAGAATAAATTTTGATAAGCCTAGTGAAATACTCACAAGGATTCCTGAAAACTTTCCCTATACCTTCCATGTGAGTAGTCCAAACCTATTCCAGAGGTGAACTGGGAATAGGTAAGACTGAACATTCCTGCCTACTTGCCTAAGGTAAGCAGGGTGCTGCTCTGGCAGCAGCGTAGTCCTGAACGGAGGCTGTGCTTGTGTCTGTGCCACAGAGCACTGGACTTCTGTCAGCTCCTCAGCTGACCTGCTTACTAGCAATAATGACTATATTTCTTGTAGAAAATTTCTTCCTTGTTTGTATTGCACAGTGGCAGGGTTACTTCACACAAACCTCTGTACCGCAACTGCCACAACAGTGCGAGCTGGTAACCTGTAAACTTGGAGACTGCTGTGGGAGGGAAGGGTTTGCTAAAGACTCTGTGACTGGACTTTTCCACTGCTTGTGCCTTTTGTGGTCCTTCCTGTGATAAATGACTGAAGTACAGGATGCTTAGAGTCTTTGTGCAAGGTAAGAGACTTGAGTGGTGGAAACAGTGGAGGAGACTTCTTTTGGAAAGATACTACCTTCTTTGAAGTGATATCACTGTGATGGATTTCAAGATGTGTTGTGTGTGTGTGTGTGTGTGTGTTTTTTTTTTTTTTTTTTAAGAAAAGGTAATACCTGTTTTCTATAGCATATAGTGGAAACCTGTGAAGGACTAAAAAGAAAAAATCTGAAACATGAAATAGTAATATTTAATCCCAGTGATGTCTGCCATACTCATGATTAATATATTCAGCCAGGAAGTGTTACAGAAATGGGAGAGAACTGTGGTTGTTTTCCTCTGATATTTGGAGGAATGGGTTCTGGTGAATTGTACTGAAATGCTGGAAGAGAGTTGAAAAACTGCAATATTGAATTACAAATTTTATGTAAGAAAACAGGCTTAGGTAACTAGAGTGAGTATAATGTAGTTCATCTGTTGGTCCATGTGCAAAGTCCTGCACATGTGGGGGTAGGTGAGTTTCTGTGTGTCCAGCAGCAGGGAACCCTGTTTGATGGAGTCTCTTCCTTCCCCTTAACCACCAGCACCTGGCAGCCCCTGAAATGTCTGAGTGCTACAGCTCATGGAGAACAGCTTGACCCAGGCACACCTGGAGAAGCTTTCTCCTGCGGAGAGGGAATAGCTGAAATAGAGGAGCACAGGCAGTCGTGGCGCAGGTGGTTACAGGAAGGGAAGATGCATTTGCTGTGGAACTTCCTCATCAGTTGAAAAGATCCCTCAATGAGTGTACAGTGCAAGTAAATGGGGAAGGGCGGAAGGTAGTAGATAATGAGGAAAGTCAAGACAGGAGATAAGAAATCAGGTTAGAAGAGAAAGTTTAGTGCCAAGACAGCCTTACACTTGAGTGAGGATAATGCTAAGCTTTTCCAAAGAATTGATGGAGGAGCCTGAGACAAGATGTGTGTAATGCAACTTAGTGGGTGTTGAGGGGATGGGATGAAAGAGGACATCTGAAATGGAAACAGAGAGAAAATGGTACTTTTTGGTATTAGCCTACAAAAGTAATTGGCTTCTTTGTAAGTGGCACTCGGTGCCTACATAGGGGAGGTAAAGGGATCTGACCTGTTTTTATGGAAGTTGCGTAGGCTTAAGTGATTAATCTTGAGTCCCAGCAGTGTAAGATAGCTTTGGCATACTCAGCCAGCTCTTCTCAGTGTAGCTTTTTTTAAAAACAGAATCGATTACTGCTACCACATAGCAATTTAAATTGTGAGTACCTTCAGTTAGATAAACAGAGCTGCCCTTCAATAATATAGAGGAATAAGAGAGACTAGAGGTTGGTTAAGTAATAGAAATAACTATTTGAGCACTTGTATACGTTTGCATTTCACAACGGATTTGCTCTTTGTGGCTGAGCCACCTCATTTATTGTGTTATAACTCCATCAAAGAATGCTCACTGCACTTCATTCTTCTGGCAAGGAGAAATTTCCTGGGGAAAGTCAGTCTGTGTGCCCTGCACACAGAGGGGAAGAGCAGACCATGTCCTTCTCTTGAGAAGGAAGAGTTGGATCAGAACCAATGGTGGCTCTTCAGGCAGGTGCTGATGCTGACCAGGATCAATGAAAGAAATGAAACTTCTTCAAAGCACTGCTGAAGGGCAAAGAACTTCACTGAGGGTGTATATAAAGGAGCTCTAGCTAATTGCTATTGTTATTTCTGACGATTTATTACCCCCATTTCCAAAATTCTTAGTTGGGATAGTCTCAGCTATGTGCTGTGCCCTGGCTGTGCTCAGGGGTGATTGCAACCAAACAGGACAGTGTGCAGGGGTGAATTTTAGCTGTGTATGTCGTTTGGCCCTGAGGAAAGTGGGACTCTGTTCAAATCCTCAAGTGGAATAGGGGTTTTGGTTCTGAGGTGTGACAGCCACAGAGTGTTCAGGTAGCAGGGAGTGCTGCAAAGAAAACTGCCACAGGGAAGTTTGATTAGCGAGATCAGTCAGTTTGACAGCTTTGTGCTGCTGGAACATCCGGAGGTGCTGTGGTACATCTGGGGTCTACAAAGGAACCAGTCAGCTGCAAACAGTAATTAAACAGAAGTGGCAGCGACTTCAAAGAGCTTTCTAAATGCAGTTTTCTCTACAAAATAATGACAAGTACCTTGAGATAAGAGAAGGCTTAGAGCATTTTAATATCTTCATAATGAATAAATAATCTCCTTTGTGAGGTTAATGAAAGTGGATATGATGTGAAAAATGAAAATGATGTTGCTCTTTAGAAGCTCCTTCTAAAGTGTGTCCCTCCAGAGTCTCGACCAAATACAGGCTGCTCAGGGAATAATGTCTGTGGTGTGGATTTATGGTGTTGCTTTTTTTTTTTTTTTTAATTGCATCCAGCAATCTTGCTGCATAGTAAAACCAGTCTGTCTTCAAATATTTACTAAACTGCCTCTTAAGTCAATCTTACATATCTAGCATTTCTTCTAATTATTGACTATTGGTCTGCGGTTTCATAAACACTGAAAAATAGCATATAATTAAGAATCTTTTATTGTTAAGACTTGTTATCAAAATAAGGGCAAGTATGCCAAATGTGGTACAAAATTCTGCTTTTGTAGACACTTCTGTTGTACTGATACTAAGTGGGTATTTTGATACGTCAAGTGACCAGATAAACACGGCACCATTTGCCATTGCTGCTTTTTATAGTTCCATAATGGCTGTTCTATACCTTTTAAAATGCACATAATGCTGCTAGGCAGCAAGAATTCATTCATTGTGACTTACTCATTTCAACTGGCCTATAAATAACTACAGAAAATGTCTAATCCATTTAGAGGTAAAAAAGCCAAAATTTTTCTTTGAAGTACCTTCTTTTTATTCCTCCTCTTGATTGCTTGCTAGCCGTAAGCGCAAGTCAAAGCCGAGCACCTTCAGAAAGTGTCTGTGTCCCTGCAGCGCCCGGCTCGGATGGGTGCTGCTATCCCTCGAGCCGCGGGCCCGGCCCGGGTGTCCGCGTGGCAGGCCCGAGGGGCCTCGCGTCTGCCAGGGCAGGGGTGCGAGCTGCCTGGGCTGGAAGCCTCCCGGCCCTCTTCTGCTTGCGCACACACCTTCTTCTGCAAGCAGTTGCAAGACAGCTGGGTAGAGAAGCTGAAAATATTACTTGACTGGTCCTTTCTCTGCATTTGAAAAGATCTCTCTCTCCTTTTGGGAGGGTGAAAGGGGAATGAATTGATTTTAAAATAAATAATAATAGAAAGTAGCAGGACTCCAGCAGCAGCTTGTTCTTGGGAGATGGCTTGGTTAACTGGCTTTGTTGCAGTTGGTTCTTGAAGGTACTTTTGGCTGTTTGCCATAAGGCTTTTCTTGAATGTAGTTGACAGCAGTTACACTGGGTTGTTTTGACAGTGATTAAGAAGGAAAACTCTGCTGCCTGAAGGGCTTTGGAAACTGTCTTAAAGATCTTATTCAAGTTCCGTACTACTAGTAGACAAAACTGTTACGTCCACAGTCATATTTACTTCTGTTCTTAACATCAGAAATTCTACTTTTCTTATGCTTTCTGTTTCCCCTTCGTAGGGGGGATGTGCTACATCTTCAGTACCTGATTACTAACTGACATTTCAAAGTACTGCTGTAATACAACAATAACTCAAATCAGCTTTTCTACTTAAAGTACTTACATAAATTACTGGGTTTTTTTCTTTTCCAAAACATGAATTGTCACACCAACGTTATCTGAAAAGATTTGTCATAGTTTATAATGTGATTGTGTTGCAGTCTGAGTAATATAATGATAGCTTTAAGAGAGTGTCTTCAGGCTGTGAACTGTCCTGCTCTGGGTTCTCTCTTTCGCTGCGGGTGGCCCTCCTGCAGCTGCTTTTGCAAGGGGGAGTTCTGGCAAGTTTTGTGGTGGGCACAGGTAGCTTTTTCTCTTTTAACGTTGCTTTATCCTTTTTCTAGGATAAATGTTGTTTGAATGAAGTTTCATTGCCCTATTTAAGGTTTTGGTATTTCTACAGCTTAGATGAATGAAATGTGATTGCTCTATGCTTTGTGTTGCTTGTTGGCATATTTATGACATTGGCTGATTGCTTGTGTTGTAGCTTGCCATGCAATTGGTTTATGCAAAGAAAAAAAATAGAATCAAGTTCCCAATAAACAGAACTGGAAATATTTTTAGAAAACCTACTGCTCAACAAAATCTGATCAAACAACACAAAACATGTTCTGTCAACACCTTCTGCTGAATAATGAAGCAGTGCTGGCTCTCCATATTACAGAAAGAAGAATTTTTTTTTGAACACTTGAATCTGTGCCTGTGTAAGTACTTTGTTTTATGTAGTAGTTCCTAATAAATAAGCGAATTATGAAGCTGGCAGTCAAAAAATAATTAAGGTTTGAAATAAATGTTAACCACTTAATGCTCAGAAATCATTGAAATGCACATTACTTACTAATAAACTTTACTGAAGCGCAGAGCTGCATTTAAGAGGTTTATAAACTTTTTTTTTTTTTTTTTTTTTTTTTTTTTTTTTTTTTTACCAAAAAGAGCTTAGTGATGGCTCTCTGAAAAATTCTTGTTATATAAGGCTTTTTGCAGGCAGTCTAACCGTGGAGTGGTCACTATTGGAAAACCTGCATAAAAGTGTATGCTGCCAGGGACCAAAGTGCTCCTGGAGGCAGTAGGCTATGGGAGATGGAGGACTGAGGTAACCTGGAATAAGTTTTCATCACTATTGCTTGTGCTGCTTATTAAATTCTCTTTTGTGAAAGTATATAGCACTGGTTTCAGTTTACAAGGACTTCTTTGCAAGTGGTATCCTTGTCTTAAAATCCAGAAGAACTGTCTTCAGGTGGTAAGAGAAATGTTTCTAGCTGGTGTCTTTTTATATAATTATCTTTGGGAGGGGAAAACTTATTTATATCTTCCTCAGTAAAATACCTAATTAAACTTAGCATGTGTGCAAGCTACTGCTTGCAAGAAAAGTGTCCTGCAGCATTTGAAAAATACATTCTAAAAATATCAAAACAAAATTTCCTGCTGTGAAATGCATGATTTTATTTTCAGTCTGGTTATCTTGGCAAATATGGTGGAAAGCATCAATACCAAAGTTTAAAAACATTAGATGGATTTTTAAAGTATCACTTTGTTTTTCAGAAAAGGAAACAAAGTAACAGCTAACGCCTTTTACAGCACTGACAAAGTGAATTGTGTCCTGTGTAGCCTGGAAAGTAGAGCTTTAAGCCTTAGGCACATGATAGTAAGATGCGGGTGTAGGTGATATTCAGGTTGCAACATTCAGAAAATCTGTTTTGTCCTAAAAGAATTAAGAGGAACAAATTACTTTAGTGCTCTAGATACTTGTTTAACATACTAATAGTTTAGTTTATTATTAGAACTGTAATAACCAAGTATGAGAGGTGACTTCTTTCCCCTCCCCCCCCCCAAAAAAAAAAAACCAAAAAAAACCAAAAAAAAACCATAAAGGTCACAATCTTTGTCTCAAGTTGCTTTTCCCTAAGTTTCTGCTGATGGGAATATTAGTGGTGAAGGGGTGCATAGTTTTCTCTTGCTAAAAAAAAAAACCAAAAAAAAACAAAAAAAAACAAAAAAAACCCCAAAAAAACAAAAAAAAAAAAACAAAAAACAAAAAAGACTTGTTCTTGATACTGAAGCTGAACTGCTTATGAAATGCACGAAAGTTGCTGCGCTGTATGCAGAAAATAGGAGAATCAGAATACAAAAGAGCTGGTAAACAGAGGAATGGAAGTTTAATAACTTAACGCTGTTATTAGAAGCTTTGGTATTAGTAAAATAATGCTATTAGTGATGTTTTAAATTATATCCTGAGAGATTTTTGAAGTGGAAGGACAGCTATAACTTCATAGGAAAAGCTGCGTTCTGAAATGAATTTAGGTAACTAAAAGTGCAAGAAATAGACTTAGCTGGGGAAGTGACTGACTGCATGCATGCAAATTTAAGATGGGCCCTGTCCCCCAGAGTGCCAAGGTAATGAAGAAACACTGAAAAATGGATTGTATTTTTTTCAGTTTTTTTAAAGTTGGTCAAATGGTTTCTGAAATTTTGAACTCATACTTTGAGGATTGGCCAAAAGTATTACTTTTGTTTGTGGTCCAATCACAACGGTCCCTTTTCTTCATAAATCCTAGAATTTACCAAACAGAGGAAGACTTGGCCCAGTCTTCACGCACAATAGTCCTGAGCCTTGCTGAGCCAGCTGGGGCTTTGATCTTTGCATGCCTTGCCTTAGGAAGAGTTGGCTTCTCTGAGGCAAGCTATAAGGCATTTGTCTGGTTCTGGATTAGAGCTGTGCTTCTAGCAGGAGGAGGAAGAAAAAAAATGCTTGCATGCGTTGATATGGCAGGTGTCATAAATACTCAAGCAAAAAAATAGTGATGTTTTTGTAAACTTGCTAGCTTTATACCATAAATCCTATTGTGGGGGAAATGGAGGTGAATGAATAAATGATGCTCCTGGTGGAAGATATCTGCAACCTCGAAAATAAACCACCAAACCTGACCTGCTCCTTAGACTGCACCTAGTGATATGCCATTAGCAGCCAGGAACTGCAGTGCACTGAGCAGTTTTGCCTCCTTACATGTGCCAACCATGTAACTTTAGAATTTATCATAACTCTTAGCTGGGATAGTTCAGTCCTTCCCTAAGTGCCTCACTGGCCACTTATAGATTGATTTTTCTTGTAAAAAGAGCCACTGTAAAGTGGAAGAGCTGGAAGTTTCCCTGCTGCCTGTCCTCAAGCTGTGAGCTCGGTGGCAGGAAGCAGAAGGAGCTTTGACTTAGTAACTAATCTGGTGCTTACAGAAAACTGGTTGGACTTGCCACCTTCAAATAATAGAGGAGCAAGGCAGGGAAAGTCTTGGTTAATCCTGACTGAGAGCACATGTTAAATAGATTTTTTTCCCCCAGTATTAAATAGTGCAGGAGGAGGGGATGTGCATATATAAAAATGGATACAACTTAAGGCCTCTGTATTTGGTCCTGATGAACAACTCTTAATGACTTTGGTTTTAGCGTGTCTGTCCTTTAGAGGAAGGAAGAAGGGCACTAGAGTAAAAAAGTTAAAATTTGAAAAGAAGAATGCCACTTAGCAGCTGATAGGCATCTACCCCCAAAAAAGACCACATCTGAAAACAGTGAATATCTTTTACCCTGGAATGTGATTCTGCTGTTCTGAAAGATGACAAAAAAACTTTAACCATTCTGTGCTGTGTGCCTTAAGATGACGATCCAGGTGACAGGTAAGGCCTGTTCTTCCGTTCAGTTCCACAAGAATGCTGTAAATTGTCCTCTGCACTACAGTTCCAGCCCTGCAATACCTGTTAGTAAACCGCGTGACTGGATGTACACCTATTTGAGCTATCTTGGAAAAGGTGAAGAATTTGAAAATAGATGAGGAGTCAAGTTGTCTGATCTTCCTTAAATCATCTTTGCCAAATTTTGAAGTTTCAGCTCTAATTATGAGACCACATAGCTGCCAGTTTTCGTGCCACTAGGTTCAGCAGTGAGGATCATTCATGTGAAAGCCATATTAAAATTAGTAATAAGCAACCTCCTTCTCTTTTGTATCTCAGTGCTTCAGTCCATAAAGGCCCAAATCCTGCGTTGAAGTGGTTTTGCTGGTTTGTCTGTATGTAACACAGAACAGAAGGGTCGCTTCTGAAGTGTTGTTTTAAACCGCTTGTACTGAATAGAAGTGGTTCAGAACTGTGCGTTTTGGGTCAGGCTGCACAATTCAGAACTGCTCTAATCTGGTTTTATCGGTCCAGCCAAGAGCCTGGATTCCTGGCACAGGCAACGCTCCACATCGCTCTGCTTTTTCAGAACTGTTCAGAAAGCATGTAGTGAACTGGTGGTGGATTTACGCAGTGATATCAAGTACTCCCCATTTACTTTCCATGTAGTCTTGCTGCATGCAAGTTGGGCCTCAGTTCATTGCACTAAGTCTCTGTAGAGAAATGTAGTGAATGTATCGTTGGTACTGGTTTTACAATACGGAGAAGCTGCTGATGGCTCAGAAGAGGAGGTTTGGTGTCAGCTCTCAAAGATTAGCAGTGCTGGCTGTGATGAGCTGTGAGTTACAATACGAAGCTGCGATTTACCCAGCTGATGAATCCTCCTTCTGAGCCTGCGTAGGGGTAAGGCTGATGCACCCTTTGATTTTTTTGGTGTGAAAGATCCTCGTATTACTAGTATACTTGATAGAAACTTGCTTTTGAAAACATTGTATGGCAGTGAAGATATGCATTGATCTGTATCAATAGTCAGGTTTGTGAGACTATAATGCTTTATTCAAAGGTGGAAAGAGGGTAGAACAGATTTTGTTACCGGTTCTGGAAACAGAAGCATATTGCATAGCATGAGATTTCATGTGTTGAAAAGTCAAGGTTTATAACAGAGCTAGAACAGCTTGGTCTTCTACTTTAATCTGTTAATTTAATGAAAAATACATAGATTAATACATGAGAGACTGCATGTGTGTTTTGGCATTTTTAAAGCATTGCTGAGTGTTTGCACGAAGTGAGATGTGAGATAGAAAGGCATAAAAAGTGGAATTAGGGTAAGCATCTCCTTACTCCTTCTCCTCCTCCTCCTGTTTCACAAGATAGATGATGAAGAAGGGCAGAGCTGAAGTGTAAGTGAAGGATTTGATTTTCTTAGTCTTCCAAGAACTCCATATCCAAGAATGGATTGAAATATTTGAGGGGATATGGGGGCTGATTTGCTTGTAGCTGATGTGGATTCACACTGAGACTGCACCACAGGCAGCACTGAGATAGTCATTTTTTGGTAACAGTTCCTACGCACTAGTGGGTCTTAAAGCAAGCATCAGAAGAGTCTCCGCAATTGCAGCAGGACTGGAGTACAGAAAAATCACTACTTTTTTTTTTTTTTTTCAAATGCCAGAGAGTATCTCTAAGCATACGCCATCAAAACTGTCAACACAGAGGAAGTCTAGTCAAGAGAGTTGACTGCATCTCAGCAAATGTTAGAGGTGAGGCTAGAGATCAGAAAGTCAGTGTAGAAGGGGAATAGGGTCCCACTGCACAAGGAACATTTGTCCTGATGTTTTCCTGCAGTAGCTTAAAACAAAGGGTGAGCAAAGTTAACTGCCGACAAAAAGGTTAAAAGTTGTTTGTTTTTTGTGACAAATACTTGTAGAGGGAGCACAAAAACATGAAGGAATACCGTTAAGATGCACAGGGAAAAAATAAAAAAATCTCCAAAACAAGAGGGGAAAAAAAAACTTTAACTCTACTTAAAACTGTAAAATTTTGTTCCCTAAATTGTTGGATTTTAGAAAATTTCCTATTCATACCATATCACATGCTATATTATCAATAGCTGATAGCCACAAAAGCTGAAGCTTTCAGATACAAAAGCTTCACATGGGTTTAGTTGCGATCAGGATGCACCCTGTGATGTGACACCCTGTGCTTGGCTGGTAGTACCTGGGAACGTAGCTTGTCTGTACGTGAATGTCACACTAGAGCTCTTCAAAGGGAGTCAGCCCCCAGCTACCCTGCGCCCCTCTGTGCAGGGGAACTCTTTGGTCTCATACGGATAGCTTGCGCCTTTTCTCCACCTTCCTGTTGTATTCAGGTTTAGGTCCTAAACAGCTCTTTAGGCTCTTGGCATCCAACAGGAGAGCTATGACCCTGATTGCACAGTAAGGCAGGCACTTCAGCTGGGTGCCAAGAAGTGTCTCTGCTTCCTTCTTACCAGAAATTAATACTGGAACTGTGACGAAATGGATCTTGACTTCAGTTTTTCTTCTACTGGTAACTTTATTCTTTCAATTCAAAAAGAAAAAGAAAAAAAAGGGCTAAGTCTGTATCTGGTGTCATCTAGGTGGCATAACCATCTCTGCCTTTTGGCCAGATTTGCCGGAGAAGTTGTCCACATCCTCTGCTAGCCAATGTCCCTGCATGGGTCACCCCTGCCCAGCCCTCCTAAAACTTAAGTCTTCCCCCCAGAAGTCATGCGGCATTGTAGCATAAAGCACCTCTGTGACTTGAGACATGCATCTTTAATCCTTGTAAGTGGATTTTGTTTTCTGCAGAAGGCTTGGATGTACTTATTTTCCTACTTCTGCTTTAAATTTGTATTTCATGTTACTTGAGGGGAGAGCAAAAATGGAGAATAGCAAGTAGTTCAGTTTACCATGTAGATGTTCATCTTATACAAAGTACTGGCACCAGACCTATGAGTTGTGTAGTTCAGTCCCTGTGGCACAGTTCAGCTGACATTAAAGTTTGCAGGGGACTCATTGACTTAGTGAAAATGAGATGATGCTCTTAAATTATGTATAAGCAGTCTGCTGACTGCCATGGTATGAGCGATTTTTTTTTTCACCTACTGAAGACAGACAATGTTTTTGAGACATTTTTACTGCAGATTGTAGTAAGGCTCAAATCGCCTTTGCTTTTCTTAAGCCCTGCATGCTTTCCTCAGTGCATTAAAGTTTCATATGCATGAAGTGCAGCAGAGATCTGAGATTTACACAAGGCTAAGGCATGAGGAGTCAATTACTGTGGCTGTTGTGAGAACAGTTTGAGATATCTTAATAAATGCCTCTGTAGAAGGGGAAACTGCATACTTTATTCCTGTTTCTTAATGACTAGAAGTTGTAAATGGTGCTGTAATACACAAATGTAACTAAGGAAAACATCTAAGCTTATGGAAGTAGCTGTGTCATATTGAGGAAATCTTGCATTATAGTAGGGTGTGAATTCAAGGTAGGTGGGTGTAAAAGAGGATGGGAGCAAGGCTTTGCACTGTAATGCTGCAAGCTGAGATGCTCCAGTTCAAATGGAAAGTTAAAACCTGTTTTTCACAAGTGCCTTTACCTCTTGCACTAAACCCACACTTGCAGATACCCCCTTCTGTTCAGAACTGCCCGAGTCCGCTTCGGAGAATACCAAGTAGCTCTTAGATCTTACAAAGATCTAACAGAAGAGAAGTTGATTGCAGTTAACTGCTGGGTTTGTAGCTCATGGCATAGTTGCCCTTCTCTGCTCAAGACTACTATTATAAAGCTGTAATCTTGAAATTACAGCATTTTGCTCTGCTAGTCATCATCATTTTTTTTTTTTTTGGACTGAATACAATTCAAATATTCTTCTCAGCTGATGCTTTCTCTTGAAAAGTTCAATTGTCTAGAAAACTACCTACGTGCGTATTTAAGGAGAGCAGGTTGTATTTATGCATTAACATTTAAGATACTGCAGCTCTATCTTTCACATTTAAACATTTTTGCAAGAAAATAGTTCTGTGTATTTAAAGCAGGAAGAAAAATATCCAGTGCAGATTAGCACAGTAATGTTAAATAGCGATACCTGTGGAATTTTTTCTAAATGAACCCCTGAATATGGAGATCTTTCTGTAAATAGTTTGTGCAGAAGACACTTAAAGCTATTTCAAACCTACTGTTAGTGCTTCAGACTTCCTTTACCATAGGACAAAGGGAAGTGCACTGGATGATCTGCTGGGCACTGGACAGAATACAAAGAATTTAGACTTTCAACTAAGTATATCTAACCTAGGCTTAATCTCATTGTAACATAAATTTTATTAATGTAACATAGAAACTGTTCTAAGCTTCCAGTTAGCCTTCTGAGAATGTATTCTTCAGCAGATCATGTTGTTTCTGGACATGCAACTTTAATGTGCTTCAGATCTCCAGGAAGACAGAGACTTTGGAACCAATTTTGTCCATATCATTTCCAGCAATACCAAGAAAGGGGCGCAACTCCACTGGGTAGAGTAGTACACTGAGAAACCTTGTATTGCTTTTAAAATAATACCAAGATTTTTTTAAAAAAAATCTATGAAGGCTGCTGTATAGTTGAGACTAAAAAGTTACTGAATAAAACCTTTTCATAACGCAATTGTGCCCTAGTTGAGGTTTTATTCAGGTGGTAGACCCATGTGGGCAGGGGAAGCCCTATATTTAAGGGTTAAGCATAACATGACTTTTGGTCTTCCCCTACAGAACTGAATTCTATTTCTGGATAGCGGAATGTGAATGTCTATAAGTCATGTTCTCGTAATTATGTAAAATGGGTGATATTTAGAAACTGAAGTTAGAAATCACAAATAATCTTGTAAGTCTCTTGAATTAAATACAGCTGTTCCTGCTCTCTGAAGATTCTTCCACAAATAAGATGAAAATTCACTCTTGGCTTTTTGCAACAGTGCCTTCTTGTCTGCCTAAATAGTTCTTAGATCTTTGATTAAATATGGAAATTGTCTTTAATTTTTACTGCTGTGTTGCTATTGTCAGATGTTAAGTAGCACCTACATTTGTTATAGTGAATAAATAACCTTGATATTGCAGAGCTGAGCAGTATAAATTCCACTGTCATAAATGTTCACACTTAACGAACAGGAGCTGCAGCGCTGGGTGCTGTTGAGTTGACCTGGTGATTATGAAGAATTTTGCATGGCTCTGGGGCTGTGAGGATGCGCTGTAACGTCTCAGGGACTCAGAGCTGTGTAGTCCTTCTGTACTACCTTCCTTTAGTCCTCTGTGCAATATTGCCCTGACTTAATACACTGAAACCCTAGTTTTGAAGTGGAAAATAGGGTAAACAAGTCAGAAACCTAAACTCTGACTCTTAGATAAAAAAGCTTCATGTTGGCTAGGGTGTTTTTTAGGATGGAGAAAAGCATTTAAATATCAAACTCCTGCAAGGCAGGAGAAGCATTTTTGACTCTACTGTTAGCTGCATGCAAATGTGTTTGAGCTGTCTCTTTACTATGTATTAAAAACATTTTAGTAACTGTAGGTGTGTCTAGTTATTTTCCAGCAATATTTAGATATACCTATCTTTTTCTTACAATCTGGACTACTTGGCAGTCAAATGGAAACGTTGTAGAGAAGGCTCTTGATACCCCCATCCACGTGTCCCTCCCTGGCAAGCAAAGGAAAAACACCTAATCCTTCAGGGATTCTTGCCATTGCAACACATGAGTAAAAATAAATATAAGTCATTGAAATTTCACAAGCATGTGGGTGTATGTATTTTTTATTTATATATGTGTATATGTATACACACGTACATATATTTACACATATGTGATATGATATGCATCATATTTTTCGTATGGTCTGCTATTACACTGAAAAGCTACCTTCCTCTCTATTCAAGAATCTGTAATGCTTGAAGTTTAAACTTTCTAATAAAGAAGAGACCTTGTAACAAGTCAGAATGCCTCCTTTTTTTGAGAGGAGACTGTACCCTAGAGTGACTGTATTAAATTGGATAACTTGTGCTTTTGTCTCTGCTAGATATGCGTTCTGTAAACTTGCATGCAGATTGCCTGTCTGTCTACATGTGAATGCTTTGGGCCTGTGTAATAGTGGAATCAAATAATTCTCCTGCTTTCACTGAGGCAACTCCTGAGTTGCAAAGGAAAGCATTTGGCCAGCAGTCATATTACAGCAGTCATGCTGTGTTACAGCATTTGTGTACTCTTTCTCCAAGTCCAATGTTGAGATTAGTTTTGACTGAGTAAGCTTTGTTCAGGTGTTTTGATGCTGTTGGATCTAGAGAATTCACTTGGAGATGTTTGGGCCCATCTAATCAGTATTAATAGCTGACATTAGTCATGCTCAGAGTAAAGCTCAGATTTGCCGGGTCCCAAAACCTAGCTCAGGTTGCCTACGTGACTGAGAAGCATAGCTGCGAGTCCGAGCAAATTGGGAATGTTTGGTATGCTCTAAAGGGAAAATGCACCTGATTTTGCAAAAAACAGTGGTGAGCCTTTACTACCTGTATCAGTTAAAATGATTTTGTAAAAGATTAAGGCTTTTATGCTCAAGCACAAATGAGTCCTGCTTATGTAAGAGGACTGAAGAAGACAGGAAACCCTTAATGAAAGGCTACTGTGAAAAATCTTAATGAATATACACACTCTGTTATATAAAATGAGGCACTTGAGAGGGAACAGAATGAGTAATAGCAGTCTTGTATTTCAAATGCTTGCCTCAGCTCTGCTAGCCCGTCTCAGCCAACCTGCGGCGGCGTGCTGAGCAGAGACGGCATCCTGCTGTTTAACCACAAAACCTTCCTGGTAAATTATGACAAACGGTGCAATGTTGCTGTGGGTTAAAAAACGACTTCTCCGGGCAGCATTCCCTTGAATTTGCTGCTGCAGGGTGCTGTGGCAATGCTGCGGGGCTGGCCGGCCGCTCCGCCGGCGCTGCTTCCCAGCCCTCTGCTCCCGCTCTGCCACCAGGGCCAGACACGGCCACTGGCACGGGGTGACAGGAGCAGGGCTGCTGCCTTCTCCCTGCGTGGACTTTGTACTCGCCCTTCTCTGTTCTTCTGTAGATGGAGGGTTCAGGTCTTTCACATGTAGGCTGGATTCAAAACGAAATGTGGTGTTCCCCTCTAGCAGGCTGCTTTTCTCTGCTGTTATTGGGATTTTTTTTTTTTTTTTTTAGGAGTCTCATTAGCACTTCCTGCTTGTGAGTAAGGGATCGGCTACTGCAAGTGCATTGAAGTTTTAATTGCCTTTGCTTTATTGGCAGAAAAACTCAGAACATCTTTAAAGTCATTAAAAAAAAAAAAAAGGAAAAAACATTCTGTTGAAAGACCTTTTTCTGAGGGGTCTCCTTGTAGTTCTGCTGCTTTCTAATGAGAGCTGAAGATCTTTAAATGAGTGGTCATCCTTGCAACCTGTTATCTTCCTGTTTTCAGTCATCTTTCTCCAAATATGAATGATTCACCTCCTAGTGGAGGAAGGACTGTTTTCTTATTAGAACATGTTAGGAATGTCTTGTCCTCCTGCCTTTTAAAAGCCTGGTCCAGTTTGACTGAGCTGGCCACTAAAAGCAGCCAACATTGCTCCTTTTGGCCATGAGGGAAAATCGTTCCTCTAAGTTCATGTAGGAAGGATCAAGACTTCTGTATTTTTTTTTTTTTTTTTTGCTCCCGCTCTCCTCTCAAAAAAGGTTGAACTGGGAAATTGGGGAACTGTTCTGGTAATACTTCCCATATTTTCTAGTTTACAACAGCTATTTTCTGTGTGCAGAACTGGCTCTTAAAAAAAAAAAAAATAAGAGTTAAAAATCCATGTAACTAACTGGATTTCATAATTATTTAATTCTGTCTTTAAGTATTAACAGCTATTAATTTTGGGGATGTGCCAGCACAAGTAAGCAGGCTTGTTATTGGGTTGAAAAAGGAGTAGAGGTAAAAAGGACAAAATGGTCACTTTAACCTGTATTAGCTATTTTTTTAAAAAGAGGAATTCCTAGTATCTTACGAAAGAAAAGATATAGTCTGTCTTGGTGCCTGGAATTCACCTACTGGAACAATTTCTAGTACCTACGGGCAGAATTTAGTGCTGGTAGAGAGATTTCTTTTACGTAAAGCTGTACTTTGAAAATGAAGGGTGAATATAAACTGTAAAACTTGGATTCAGTCTTTGAAAGTACCAAAGCTTTTAAGTTTGTGAGAGTTGTGAGACTGATGCTCCTGAGTGTTTAAATTGCAAAGGACCACCTGAAAATTGCCTGTATGGGCTGAAAAGCAGCGAGCAGGGCAGCCTCCTTCCATGTGCTCTCCTGCTGGTGAGTAGCCCCGATCAGCATCACTTTCCTTCGCTGAAGCTGAGCGTCATAGAGACCTTTTCCCCTTTCGTATCACAAACAGTTACGTGGTTTTAAAGAATGGAAACGAGATCAAGGATCAAGCTTTTTAATAGGCTTGTCTTGCCAAAAGGAAGAGGGAGAGATCCCCTTTCCCAAGTGATTTTTATTTGAAGTTTAATGTGCCTTTCTGCTTTACAGCTACTTCCATTGCTGCTCTTTATTGAAAAATGAGTGGGCCCAACTACAACTGCTTTGTTGTGGTGGTTTCTCCCCACCCCCCATTTGGCTTAAGGAAGAAAATTAAACACTAAACAATGAAAAATAAATGGTGATACTAACCTCTTGTAGAATTCTTGATTATGGAAACATTTGTCCTGCACTTTGGATCAATTAAATCACCTGGGCTCAAAGCATCCAGGCTACAGCTCTTGCTGAAATGATGGGCTGGTCTTTCAGAGGAACATTACTCTGCGATATGTGCAGTAGGAGGCCACTGCAGTGTCAATTTTTTTGGTTGTGCATTGCTTCAAGGTGTTCTCTGAGAAGGGTTGCCATCCTCTGGAGTAGTTCTGTAAATCGGTAAAGATGAAATAACTTGCTGAATTTGTAAGTGGAGAAGCTAGAAAAAGCAGTGTCCTGACAACTCAGCCTGTTTGGTAGCTGAGCGTGGATCAAACGCCACTGGTGGAGCAGGGCTGCGAGAACTGAGTGAGCTCTTGGACCCACCACATGGGGCAACCTGCCCCGTGCCAGCCCAGCACTGCATGGTGGGCTCCTGACCTTCTCTCACCATAGCGTCTGTACAAGTAACTGGACTTTCTCAACTAAGAGAATGTCTCGATCAATAGTTGTTCTTCAGAAGGTCTGAGATGACTCTTGTCATGCAGCAGCTTTCTTACTGGCTGCCCTTGAAGCAAAGCTGTGTTGACATGAGGAAAATCTCTAGCAAGGGAATACTGTTGGTCTGTTCTCAAGTTACAGAATTCAAGATCTACTTTGCAAATTGCTTTTACTGTTAATAACTTCTCATTGGGATATGAGAATAGCCGTTTCCTCATGAGGTTATGTGCCAATTTTTAATTACTTTGAATTTCTACACCTTTTGATACATGAAGGTGTCATAAGCATTTTTGAGTTCATTTTTTGAAAAATATTTCTTCAACTATCTATCTAGTTATTGTAGCAATGCATCATGAAGTTCAGTATTACTTTTAAACTACTTTTTGTGAATATTATGCACGCTAATTATCTCTGTACAGTATCTTTTCAAGGTCAGTGTGTCAGTCTGTAGATATCCAGGGTTAGGAAATGAGAAAATCCCGCTTCAGTAAATTGTGTGTACAAGCTGCTGACTCTGCAGACTGAAAGGAATAGATGAAGCATCAGAGTAATCAGAAGATCAAAGTAAACTGTAGTCTCAAAGATTATACTTTATTTCTAGTCTGTAGTGTGAGTCAAGCGTTCCTTGCCAAATAAAACTGCGTAATGGGTTTGGGCTTTTAACCAAGTTAAAATGCATGAGGCTTGCATGTGCAAGTATCATGTCTTGTACTAAGTGCCATTGGTGTAGGTATTGCTGACATGAAACCCTGAATGAGTATTTGACAATACAATCTTTTGGTGTTACCAAGCAGAGAGAATTTCAGAAATTGTATTTTTTTCTGAAAAATAGCTCTGATTTAATGATCTTGTAATAGCTGTTTAAAACACTGTACCTCTGGCACCAGAAAACTGGGCCCGTTCTTTGGCATAAGAACATTTCTGGGGGCTTTAATTCCAGAGCATCAAACTGCAAAGGGAAACATTACAGTCATGTCTTACAGGTTTGTAGCTTTGTTCAGCTTTTCCTCGGCCTCTGAATTAGGAGGGAGGCTAGCTCGGTGTGCCTCACGGGCATTCGTGCTTGTCCGTGTCAGGGCACCCAACCAGAAGAATTTTCCACGCACAGCACTTCCGCTCCCTGGAGAGAGGAGGACACTTTAAATAAGGAGGAGCAGAAGAGGGTGTGCATTTCAGATACTCGGCTTGTATGTTAGTAAAAGTTAAACTGGTTTATATAACTTGTTGCTCTTCATGATTGCAGAAACTTCTGCTACTCATTGCAGTGATAGCTTTCCTTCACGAGAGCACAAAATGCTGACAAAAGCACTGGTCCAGATCACGTCCAGATTCCTGTAGTGTCTGAATGATAGTCCTTAAACAGAACCACCTGAGGAGAGCGCTGTGTGCAATTCTTTCAATAGCTTTTCTGACTCCATTAACTTAAATTATTTTTTGAAATTGAGCTATAATCTGGGGTTTGGGTTTTTGTGAAGTTGTTTAATTTATAGTATGGTTCTCCCCTCTTTTATCAGTATTTCCTCCTAGAATCTTTAAAACAACAACAAAACAGCCCCTTCTGCCTTTTGCAAGTGTGTCCTGGTCAAGCCGTGAAGCATGTGTCCGAGGCATGAGGCTCATTCCCAATTTAATCTGTTTCCCCAACCCTAAAACCACAGGACTTGGCCATCTGTCTCCCTCCCTCTTGGCAGAAATTAATCACTAATGTTTTAAAGTGCTTTGACAATGAAAAGCAGTATTAGATGCTAGTAGTATTTATCTCACTGAAACACTGACAGATGCGTGCTTTATGTAGGGAGGTATGATTAAGACTGTCTTGTATGTTAGGATAACTCACCTCCTGTGGCCTGTCAAATAATAACTTAATGATTATCCTTACAAACGTCCTGAATTGTAAGCTGCTCTTTAAAAAACAAAAAACCACCCCAAACTGTTTGCTTTAACATACCTTTCAAGAACAATAGAATCGAAACAAAATCTGATTTGTAAACTTATTTTTACTTTTTCAAGGCACAAATGCAAAGCTACAAAGAGAGAAAGCAGAGCATAATTCATCACCAAACTTTCACCAATAAATAAGGCTTTTCTCAGCTAATATGGGTACTTATTCAATCCTTAAGAAGTTATGACTGTTCTTCACATCCAGGGCTGGTTGTTTTTCCTCATTCAGGAGGAGTGTTCCTATTGCACTGTTATTTTCTTCCATTATAACTGCCAGAAAAACACAGCTGTAGGAGTGAGGCACTGAGGAGTGTGTTATAGCAGCTTCTTACTTGGCAGATTTCTGACTGAGCTGCTGGGGCTGTGAGCTGTACCACAGTGGTGGCAGAAGCTTCCTGGACATCATGGATGTCCAGCTTCAGTTGTTTAAGAGTCTAGATCAAGAAACTTCATTGGAGTTGAAGCTCCTGGGATGCTTCGTGGGTGTGCACAGGAAGAAGAGCTCAGCAACCTGAATGTGAAAAGGGAATGAGAATTAGAGCTGAGTGGTATTTGGGTCCCTGGGATGTCAGTTGGCTTAGTCCAGAGCTGTATCTGCCCTTATGACTCAGTGGCCCTGGGAGCCCCAAGCAAATTTTGCAGCTTATTACCAGTGCCTGTGCCTCTCCATGCTGAGTTCGCAGTGCAATCACCAGGTTAAACTCATGGGAGAGGGGGCGGGTTCTGCTGAATCTTGCTCAAACTCTTCATTGCTCGTTCCTGGACATTGTATATATCATATGCTTCTTTTGATGCTAATACGGTAAAATTCCACATGAAGGTTGATAGCTAAGAACTAGTCCCGAGTTGTTTCTTCTGTGGTGTTGTTGGTGGTGTCACTGCCATCCTGTCCACACTAGGTCTTGGTGCTAATCAGGCATGACGCAGTCATGCTTTCTCTGGCTTCTGTTGCAAAAACTGCTTTGGGGGCTGAAGCAGAAGATGTTGTGTTGGAATGTGTTTTACCTCTCCTTTTGTCATGCTTGCTGTTCATCACTTCTAGCACACTAAATTCATACTCTTTGCCATGTCCAACTTTCTCCCACTTGTGATTTTGAGGAGAGCTTCTAATAAGTAGATGCTAACGGACTCTCATGCTGGGAGGATTCTTGTTTGCTGTTTAACTTGTGATAGGTGTCGTACTGATGAGCCAACTGTTATATTTGGTCTGAACTCTTAAACACCTTCCTGTTTATGCAGTGTAGCTAAAGAATCATTCTGGAGGGTGGGAGCTGAGGTAAGTTTAATAGTTCATATAAAACAAATAGACTGCAGAATGATTGTGGAAATAAAATGGGTGCATGTTGTGGTAGAAGTTAATAATCCTCTGGGATTAGAGCTACAGCTGATAGAAAGCAATAGACTCTTTCTTTTGAGCTCAAAGAAGTCAAACTGATTTCTAGCCTCGGAAGATGCTCTTTTGTCCTATTGCAGCCTAGGACCTTGGCCTAGAAACTTCACACGTGTACGATACAAATGCCCTTGAGGTGGTCTAGCAGAAAAGACTATTTTTGAACTCTTAGGTTGCCTATTTATAATTTATAGTGGTTTTTCATCTTGGAAAAATATTCTTTGTTTTTATGGGAATGCAACGCTGGGCGTGTTGTCCGCACTTTTTTTGGTGGGGTCAAAGTAAACTTGTTCGGATCGCTTACATGCTTTCATCTAAAATTGCTCTGGCCTGATTTGATGGTGGTGACCATAATCTCTCCTGAAGTTTATGTGCTGTTGCACCAGTACTGAGTAACTTTTGAGTTGTGCAGTGTGAAGGAAGTCATGCTGGGGGCTCTGCTAGGCTGCGCGGTTGCTGGCGCTGGGAGGTAGCAGACGTGACGGTCCCTTTTGTACTAATGACCTGACGTTACTCTTCTCTCAGTGGTACTTCTCAGCCCATGCTGCTGTCCTTTGAGTACGTGTAATTTTTTTTTGTGGGTCGCTCTGTCACTTTACTGTGGCGAGTGTCAGCACACATTTTTACCTCTTTGCCAAGCAGCTTTAAAGGTGTGAAAGTGGGTCACCTCACAGTTGTAGTAGGAAGTAGCAAAAGCCTCTAGTATTACTTATAATACATTCATAAGTATTACTGTTGAACTAATGCTGATAAAAATATAATTATTTTCTTCAAAATTAAGCTTGAAGACATTCTCCTGGCAAAAATACTTACGGCATTTCTATACACGTTCTAAAAGCTTGGAGCAGGGATCTTCACCCCAACTTCTTTCTGTGAATTCCTGCTGCTGGGTGAATGTGCTGGTCCCAGGAATGCCATGGTACAAAGTGCTGCGGCTGTTTTCAAGGCTAGGACTGGTTTATTGCAGTAAACTAAAACATCCCTTGCTCACATGCTGTCTGACAAACTAGTCCTTAGAATAGGCTTCCACCTAGCGAAGACCGCCTGCGTAACCTCTCTTAAGTGGAAGACTGTCTCTGAATGTGGTGAATTTAATGTCGCTTAGACTTTATTAGTTTGATTATACCTTTCACTTGGGGAAAAAATGTTCTGAATTTTGTTTAAAAACACTGGAGAAAATGTTTTTTTCATACTGGTAAGAGCAGCATGTGCAGATTTGTCCATGTGCCTGCATGTATAAAGAGGGAAGATGATGTTCACATTTCTAGGTAGAATTCAAAGTGTTTGTGCATCTGAGTCTTAAATCATACATTAAAGTGGAAATGGTTGGGGAAATGGAGCTATCGTGGCTTTCAGCTGACTGAGAAGTATCTAAGTAGCAATCTAATGTTGAAACTAAGCAATGTAAATCTGAGTTTTAAAGCAGAGATGACAGTACAAATATGTTTTGAATCTGTTTCACCTTTTCTATCAGCTGTAAAAAAGGAAAGCATCCTTTTAGAAATATCTTTGTAACAGTTCTAATGTTTGTGAATCAGTCATGGAAGCTGAATACTTTTCTTAAGCTATTTCTGCTAATATATTTAGCAAGTAGTTTTAGTCTTAGGAAATTCTTGTTCTTATATGTTCTTAAATTGTGTTAGATTAGACTGCGTTGTGATACTGAGGTAAGTATTAAACTTGTATGTATCATTCCATCTTTAAAAATGTGTGATAACCATAAAGGGGCAGAGGGAAGTGCCATATATGGAAATATAAGCTCTGTGGGAGTGTTTCGTGGTGTTTAGATATGCCTTTCTGCCAACTTTCTGGGACAGTATTTAAAAAATATTTCAGCCTTTTGAAACATAGGTGGGTATATTGACATCAACTTCGGAAAACTTTTCAATACACCGTTTTTCTTTTTCTTTTTTTTTTTTTTAATAAGTACATCTTGTTGGTTTTTTGAGTAGGTCTGATTTAAAACATAATTGCAATAGGCTCTTCTGTGAAAATCATAGTGATTAAATGTACCTATAAACACTTCAAGATAATGGTTTTAGTCAGAGTTGCAGCCAAATAAATGTATAGCTAAATTGCAGCATGATGGCTCAGCCTCAAAATGTTTCAGCATAATGGGAGACCTGCAGCACCCTTAAGACCTCATCAGGACTCAGGTAATTGCACAGGATCATGTAACCACAATATGATCCTTTTTTGGAGCTGAAATTTATTACTGCTTTTCATTTATCAAAGTCTTACTCTTCCAACTCCCTAAATCCAGTTTGGAACAGAAATAGTCCAAACACTAGTCCTTCCACTGGAAAGGACATTCCATTATTAACTTATTTCCAAGATTCCTCACACCTGAAAATCCTCTTTCCTGGGTAGGAGAAAAAAATGTGACACCTCAGGAATATCTACCCTGAAGCCTGTTTGGTAAAATTGCAAAGGTGTTCCTTCAAGTTGTGTATATACAGTATCTTCTGTGACTGAGGCCAGTAAATGCTTTTTGCCTGCTAGTAATTGCAAAAACAATGCCTTTGGATGTAGTCTGGCAAAAATTAATAAGAAATATAAGATTTACTACCAATTTAGATATTAATAGAGCTATTGGTAAACAGGAGAATGGAATGCAGTTTACTGATGAATAATAATAATAAAAAAACCCACTAATATTATAATACATTGAGTAGAACAGGAAAAGAACTTCTGTTTTGATATAATGGTATGTGTACTGATTATATTACCAAAGGCAATTTGAAGCATACTTCAAGTTACTTTTGGTAATATAATCAATACACATACCACTATACCTACCTCAGAACCTGCTTTGTTTCTGTATCTGACTCTTTGCCGCTTGGTATTAGATAAGGTAGCTCATCTGTGAAGGATTTCTATTGTCTGATTTAAATTCTTTCTGTGACTCTTCTTTTGCAAGTATTTCAATATTTCAGAGAATCAGCCTCTTCTAGCTTTAATAATGAAAAATTTATTTACCTAAAAGCACCTTATATATTTAACCCAAAATAACTGGAACTGCACTTTTCTGTTGAAGATGAGACAAAGTAAATGATTTACATTTTTATTTTAAAACTTCAATTATTTTTCGTTTCAGCTTACATGACCTTTAATGTCTGAATCTGTCTATGAAGGACTATTGCAGGTGTTGTCTTAGCTGGGTCCTTGACATGGTTGGAAGGCAGAGTTGTGAGGATGGGGGTGGTGGATCCTTTCTTGGTTGGTTGTTTTATGGCTCTGGGTGAGTTTTTGTTTTCATTTCTACTTCAGAAATAACTTCTCCATCTCCATAGCTCTACATACGTGCCTGCTCTGTAAAATAGCACAGGATGGCTGCTGTTATCCTGAGTTGCTCAGTCTACACAGATGGAAATGCAAGCCACAGAAAGGAAGAGGGATGGGGAATATCCCCAACTCTGCCTTTCAATTACCTTTGAAAGCAGAATTTAATCGATGGTAGTCACTGAATGGCAGGAGATAGTGAAAACAGTAAGGAGAGACTGAAAATTAAATTACTTAATATTTTGCTCTTGAAATACTTCTGCAGTTCCTGTTAGGCAAGATATGGTCTACTTCTAGTATTTGCAATGTTCCCATCATTTTAATTTAGTAGAATAGCATGGGGCTAGATAACTGCCTTTTTGTTTATGAAAGAAATTGTTCCATTTGCACTGGTGCAAACAGTTTCTTTCAGTTCTCCAGGAAAATGCTGGCCATGATTTAAAATTGTAATTAAACACATGTGGGTATGTGGGAAGCCTCATGACCTGCTTTGAGTAGTTCCTGTTCTCTTCTTAGGACAGCACAGGAATAACTGACTGGACTCCAAAGTCCAGCTCCAGAATATCTCCATACCAGGCACTGACAGCATTTTTCACTCCTCCTCAATGTCACATGGTGACAAGGAGAAACCAATTGGAGAAGGAATTGCATGTTTGTCATTGTGGGTAAGCGGGCGTGAGTCACTAGAAGTGACTTGAGGCGGTAATTTTAGAAGCTGCTAGGGAATCGTTGTTCTGTACCTCCTTCCAAAGTGCCTCATTTCTATCACATCTAGTAGGTAAACTTTTCTTTAAATATAATGCCTCTGAGAGTCTGTCCTTGGTTTGGAGTATCGTACTACAGAATACATACGTGTGTATGTACGCATGCACACCCAGATGTGCGCATGTTTCCCCATTCAGTCAGACCCCAGTTGTTTTATGTCTCTTAGTTAGTGGGAGTCTCCTACTTGCCCATAATTTAAAAGTGCCTGAGGACATGAGATTTAGCACTGTACCGAAACCGTGTCAAGCTGGTCTGACACCAGCTGTAACACTTAATTTCCTCAGTAATAAACCCTAGTAAAAGCACTGGGCTGCCATGAAAACAGCAGGTAATAGCCATCATCACAGAAGGATTCAGTGAAAGACAGTTTCAAATAAGTAGATTTATGCTACTTGAATTAAATAAAATTCATATTTTTGGTAGCTGCTTAAAATATATAGAGACTCATTCAGTTTATAAAGTGTCTGAGGAATAGTCAGACAGCAGCAGCCTTGAGACTAATAAAAGCATCTTCTATGTGACTACTTATTTAAAAGACTCTCTGAAAATGTAAAGAAAAGGTGTTTTCTTTCAGAATTAAAATTTTGTCTTCTGTATGGAAGAGCTACAGAAGGGGAATACAAAGTTTTCAGACTATCTTGTGGCTTTGATGCAGAGTTGCCAGTTCTAGTAACTGAGCCTGTAGGACTTAAGCATGCTTTTATGACAAGCAGATCATGTTCTTTCTGCACAGAAGATCATTCCCATACTAAAGGGCATCAGTATGCTGTATTGTTCCCAGTTTCTAGAATGATAATTCTGTATGCTTTACTTGACCCTCAAGCAGACAGGTAAATTCTGTCATACAGCAAACATGGGTCTAATTGCCAAAGAGGAAGGTACAAAGAACTGGGAGTTCTAAGATGCCAAATTATGTAAGGTTGGAATGTTATCCCAGTTCTGGATTACAAAGCAACATGGTTTTAGTGGTGGTCAGAAAGAGGTGGAATTAAAATGAAAGATAATTAGCATGGATGCTGTTCAATTCTGAGCTTTGATATCAGAGTAATATGGTTACGAGGGGAGAAGTACTATGATGGTAACTGGACACAGTTACCCCTTGTTGAGTCCAAAACGCTCGCAAATTCCAGTTGCGCACTGACTGCCAAGTGAAGAATGGAGGCTGTCATACCCATGTACGAAAACAACTTTGTAAAAATAAGAAAAAGAATAAGTGGGAAAACAAAAACAAACAAAAACAAACAAAAAAAATTATTCTAGATGTCATAGTAGGAGCTTCACTGAAAAAATCAGCCTCTTTAAGAATCTTGAATTTAGGCTTTCAAATCCAGACTTCCTTGTAGCCTTCTTTCCTACCAATATTTCTGTAATGAAAACAATGAAATGGCTAGTTTTCTGCTTCTAGCCTTATTTTCAGTTTGTGGTTAGCTTGTGCTTTATCCCATTCAGAGCATTCAGAGTAATGGACTCCAGTGATGTGAATTCCTGCGTTGAGATTTGGAGCTGTCTGTCTACCCAAGACAGATCTCGTTTGGGAACCCACTCACTGTCTGTTCCCTTACCAGCAGGGAGAGGAGCCTGCTGAGGGGTGGGAGGCACGGATGTGGTGCTGCTTATGTCTAATGTAAATATGCTCAAACAGAAGCATCAAAATGATCTTTGTGTTGATTGTGTGTGTGTGTGTGTATATATACATACACATTTATGTGAGAGAGTGTGTGTGTGTATATACATACACATTTATGTGAGAGTGTGTGTGTGTGTATATATACACATAGTTATCTGTACTATAAGTTTTTTCTTAAGAACATAGCCTATGTACAGTGTGACTGTGGCAAAGTAGTTGCACCATCTGAAAAAAATGCATGTTTAATTTTGCCACACATATGCTAAAATATGCATATTAGGATCTGGGAAATCACTTTTATCACAGGCTTTATAGCTTGATGATCCAACACTTTCAGGTTTTCCCCCTGATGGGAGGAGAGATTGCAGTCTGCGCAAATAACAAATTGTAATAACCTAACATTCCTATTTGTACTGCCAAGAATCACAGTGCAGTGAGCAGAGCTATATCTGAAACTATAATATGAAATGCTTTAGAGCAAATAACCAGTTTAGATCTTTGTGTTCTTTTTTTGTTATTCATACAGGTTGACAGTCCCTGCTGTAGTTCCTTATTATTGCTTTGGCCTTTAAGGCATACTCACAAGTAACACTTGTAAGTGAGAAAGTGGGCTGTTTCAGTTAGAGTATCCTATGAAAACTGAATCAAATATTAAAAAAAAGGCGGGGGGTCAGATATAGCAATGTTGGTGTTCCTATGACTTTAAAATCTTGAACTTTTGAACAATAGAAACCTAGCAAGAAATAAAGATCCAAGTTCCAGATCTGAACCACTTTTCTGAGATTCAGACTTGAGCTTTTGCCCTTTCTGCTATCATGTTTTGCTTGCTTACTCTCTTTCGTTCGCATTTTAAGAGGTTGCCACTGCTCCTTTGTGATGAATCATCACCGCTTCCTCTTTTAATGTCTCTGAGAACTGGGTGTTTCACCTTAAAAGATCATCTCTATCTTATTTGCCTCTTCTTTTAACTCTTCATCAGATTGCCCACCTCTGAGGCTGATAGCAGCATTGCTGCCTAACACCAGGGATGACTTCCAGAGGAGACATCACATCTTTGCCCCCCCCCCCCCCAAACCAAGGGACCTAAGCCTACTCTTCCTTCTGCCTTTGTCTGCCACCACATTGCCTTAGGCTGGTGTTGGGTTCTCAGGCAGGGGCATTGCTGATGGAAGTGGGCTCAAAGGGTCAGATATTGCGAAGATAAAAGCTGCATGCTGTTAAGAAACAATCATATGCATACCAGTGTTGTGACCAAAACACTAAGCAGTGGAGCTGGCACGTTTTTAGGTATTGGGCCAGATTGCCCCCCTGAAACATTGGGGACATCCATTCCTCAGCTCTGTTGTTTTGCAGAGGAGTTAATTCCCTTCTGAAGAGCACCCAGGCTAGAGTGACTTCCTGTAGCCAAGGCTCCTCTTGGAGTAATTCTGAAAAAGTGTCCAAAGAGCTTCTAATTGTAAGGGAACTACATCCATCTGTATGTGTAGGGTGGATACAGTGCTGCTGTGCATCCCCAGCAAGGAAATACGAGCTCTCACTGCCACCTCTTGGTAGACATTACAGAAGTGAGCCGCTCTGTGTGGTTTTCAGCACAACTGAATCCAGAGTGTTTCTGTTTCCATCCAGAAATAAAGCTAAGAGTGTCAGTATAGCACTGATACTCTGGCTGTACGGCTGTTGATGGCATCCTGAACGCAGTCCTTAGTCATTGTAACAGCTTTGCTGGCCTGTTTTCACGTGAGTGGTACGTGCTGTTAGGGCTGACTCATTACCCTTGGAGACAAGGGACTGACTTGCAGCAAGGTTTTTTCTTTCAGTCTTATGTCACTGAAGTTCATGTGTTTTGGTACAGATGTGTTTATGGAAATGCCTATGTAGTAGTTTAAAAGTAACCTGCTACAGCAGTACATAACGCGTAACTGAACGGTTTTTTATGGCTTGAAACTTCCCTTCATTCATAGAAGCTTATCTGGTAGAGAGTATTTTTATTGATTTTTTTTTTTTTCTTCCTTAAGGCTGCTATAGTCAATGATTTTTTTTTTTTCTACAGCGTAGAGGACTTTTTAAAGAAACTCAGTAGCACGGGTGGTGACTTGCTATTAGAATGTATGAAGGCTGTAAGCCTCTACTACTATACAATCTGACAAATACAAGTCTTAGGAAATGAGATGGTGAAGTAATTATATATTTTGCTATGGTATTGTCAATTAAGATATATTAAAGTAGCAGCACCCTTAGTTTTTGGACTCCCATTCACATTACAGTGAACATGCAGCCGCGGAGCAGGTTGGCTGTTTGTAGCTATGGAGGAGCATTGCCAAATACTGATCACAACCTGCGTTGCTGGTAGATAATCTGAAATTGCCAATCAGACCGGTTTTAGTTTTTACCGTACTGGAGGCAGCATGAACACTCCATTTGCCTTAGTAGTGGCATAATTAAGCTAGTAGTATAGGAATGACTTGGCTTTTCCCTCCATGGCCTGTTTTGCCTACTTTAGTTCTGGCAAAATGAGTGAACGGAAGGTTCCAAGTAAGCTGAGTAGATCCGCTCGCTGGTGCCAGGAGGGGATGATCAGCTGCGTCTTGGGAAGGTAACCTGAAGTATGGGGAAGCGGCAGTGGCACTGGGTACTGGACTGACCTTGACTGCTCCAAGCACATCTCTGCTTTCCCCAGATGTTATCGTGCAGCCCTGGATCAGAGCAGAGCTATGCTAGGTTTTGAATGAAGTGCAGCTCTTGACCACTTCATTCTCCTGAAGATCTTGTGGCACTACCTAAATGAATAAACTGCTGCTTTTGGATGATGTGCTTGAGATTTGGATGGCAAAGGAGGAAAACTTGAGTGAGGAAAAAATTAGCTTGTAAGAACTTACGCATTTTTGCCTCTCAGATGCTTGAACTCTGTTTGAACATAAATTCAAACCTCATTTTTCTGGTATACTCTATAAATTACATCTTGTATATTTTTGGAGGAAAAAAGCTTTTTATTATTTATTTTCCCTCTACAAAAAGATAGGGAAAATGCTGTCTACTCTGACTTATACCATCATTTTAAAATTTCCTCCAGAATATTTTCTAAATTCCTGAAAATCTCTGAAGCCTTCTTGTCACTCAAATGTCTGTTTTCTTCTAAACAAGCCTTACCCCTTTCCTTGTTATCTGTTTGTCTTGGATGTTGTGCTTTTAATTTCTTGTCTCGTGTCTGAACAAGCATAAACTGTTGCTTACCACCTTATTCTGTCCTGCTCTTTTCTTTTCTCACTTGCATCTTACTATTTCACTGACTTTGCATAAAATTTAGGCAGAGAAGGATTCAGTTAAATTTATCTTGCATCTGAAGATTAGTATGACCTTCTGGCATGTATATTTGAATAAAACCCAGCAAATTAAGGGCTCTGTGTGACATTACTTATGGACCACTGTTACCCGTATTTTTTGCTTTCTTGAAGAATGCAGGTTTTTGAGCCATGCAGTTAATACTTTGGGTGAAGAACAGGTCTCAGTGTTAAGTAGTGTGTGCTAATGACATGTCTATTCCATAACTGATTAGGCTGTAATCAGCTATCTGAAACTTGACTGTGATCACCATGCCATCACTCAACAAGTTGATCACTCAGCAGTAAATGTTGTTCTATACTGAAAATGCATAGCTCCAGAGAGGGAGGGAGGAAGGAAGTTTTGTAGACTTTGTCCTCAGCAGCTTAGCAGTGGGACGATTTAGCAGTAGAAGGGTGAACTTGCTGTGGCTTCCCCTTGATTATCTCCCATTTCAAACCTCCTTGCTACCTTCTCCTCAGTTAATTTGCAGTAGTGCTGAAGGTAAACATAATTCTCATCTCTGCATGTGAAGTGGAAGGAACTGTTGTACTCTTTCCTAAGGAGTTCTAAAGCTGTTGAAAGATCAATTTATGGAGAAAAAAAATGGAGGAAGTTATAGATTCCCTTAATGGAAAGCTGATACTACTGATGGAAAGCAGGCAACTTAGGTGGTGTTAGAGAGGCAGGAAATAGTTGTAGTCTCTAGTCACTGAGATGATGAGGGGCATGGAGAGTTATATTTAGAAAAGCTACTTCATTGCACACTTCAGGGCAAATTTATTAAAATTAATCAACCAGAACAGAGCTGATTGAATAAACTGAGGGGTTTTGTTTGCAAATAACACCTTGATTATTTACTGAGTATAAAATTACCAACATTCATATTTACAGTAAATCTTTCAGTGTCTGTTAAATGAAACTGGTTTAAAGTGCAACTGGCTGACTAGTTAAAAAAGTAAGAATCAGCCCATCGGCACCTTTAAAAGAGGAAGGGAAAAAAATTACTAGTGTGAGTAAAGGAGCCCAGGTTAGTCAGTGCTGTATTGTCAGACATGATTCAAACCTGCCATACAGTTTGGGGTGGCTGTAAGGAGTATATCCTTGGGCCCAGCCCAGTAAGCCCTACTAGAAATTCTCTGGTTGCAAACCTGGCCTGAAGGGTAGTACTAGAATGCTTAATTCTAAATAATAGCTTATGGAAAGGCTCATTTTTGCCACTAATCTGTTCAGTTCTTTAACCAAATGTTATTGTTGAGCATAGGAATGCATCTTCATTGCAAGTTATTGGAATGAGACCATTTAGAACAGATACATGATACCTGTACAGAAATCTTGATCAATATTGAAAAAAAAGTGTTTTCTTTAGTTTCCATTACAACAGATATTTCAAAACTGAGAAATGTATTAGAAGTTGAATTACTTGTTGGATTATTTTCAATTCCTTTGGTTTTATATTTAGATACAACTTTTAATCTATATAGTACAGTTGCATTGTTATGCTGTATCTAGTGGAAATGTTTCCATAGAACTATCTTAAAAATACAGACATGTGCAGTCATGAAGTGCATAAACTTACTGGCTTGGTCTTTATCTTTTAAAAATGCAAATTACTACTTTTGCTAGTCTTTTCACTAGTTTCATCTTCTAGCAATGTTATCTGAACTGTTATAACTGACCAGTGCTACATGCAGTAACAGGAACTAGACCTTTAAAACTTGACATGTTGAGTAAGATTTAAATAAGTATGTGCTGTATGAACCTGATACATTTTCAAGCTCAAAGCTCTGCTGTAATCTCAGACATACTGTGCAATTTCAGTAAATGGTAATTTAGTTCTGTAAAAGGGGAAAGAAATAGTGAACAGTGATTTTTTAATGAAGACAACTTTTTAGGAAAATGGGAATACATTGTTCATAATTAAAAAAAAAAAAAAAAAAAAAAAAAGTCGTCTCTCTCACCTAGTCACTTCAGCAGCGTTGTATGTTCCCTTCTTTGTACATAGACCTCCCTTGTGAATGAATGGACCTTCTTCTGAAGGATGCCAGGTTCAGGTGGAGGACAATTCAAACGTGCTTTTTGTTTTCTCTTTCAGCTTCTTTTGAAGCCTCCGAGATTTTAGTTTCTTTTACTCACTTGGATATGTTAGAGTTCTAGGTATGTTTTGTTTGTTCTATGTTACCTTCATACCCAAAACTAGCATGCTTGATTTTTTAAAATAATTTTACAATATTGATTATAAGGCACAAGAAAAAAATGTGGCTTATATGATTTGGAAAAAGCAGCAGCATCGTATTCAGTTGCTTCTGAAAATGTCTTTTCAAATGGCCATAGCAAAACTGGAATAGTTATTTTGGGAAAACTGTGTTTTGTAAGCAATTTAGTAGGATGCATACTTTTATGTCTACCGCAAATTATGGTAATTCACTAAATATTATGAAATATATCTGTTGCACTGTATTATTATGTTACACTAGCAGGCTGTTACAGGAAGGCTATATAACTTGCGGGGGCAATGGGAATGGTAGATGATCGATGTGTAAACTTGCTGCAAAGCAACTGCCAGTGCCTGAGACCTGCTTTACAGAGCACAGAGGCCATCGTGGGCTGTTCCCCAGATGGTTTTTTATGGCCTAGAGCTGGCTGAGGCAGCTGTCTGCATTGGAATTAGTGGGAACACATTCACTTTAATTTCTTTTGCCTCTTAAAGGTTCTGTGCAAAAGCCTAGTGCATAAATTAAATATAAGGAAAATCTGCAGGCGTTGTTAGTCCGGGAGTTAATAGTCCTTAATAAAGGAGTTATAGGCATTTCAGAAGCAGAAACTACAACTACTTAGTTATAAATATCCTTCAGTGCTGTTATCTGAAGCAAACAACTTGGTTGTACTGGAAATAATCTATGTAACTTGCTCAGAGAAAATGCAAATAACTTGTTGTCTGATAATCTTAATTGCAACCAGTGCTCCCTAGCCTTGTGCTGGAGTGCGGCTGAAGTATGAGAACAACAAACTCTAGGGCTGATGCACAGGAATCTGTAAGCCAGGGCACAGGAACATTTTATCCCTATCTAAACTTAGTGCGTTTCCACTGTTGTGTACAGAGTATATTATAAAGTCAAAACAACATACCTGGTACTAGATTAACAACACTGACTTTTTTTTCTAGACTCACTGAAATAAAACATTTGCATACATATGTCAAACTTGTAACAGAAAATAGTTCACTTTCCCAATCTCTGTGAAGCAGAGACATAACGGGAGAGGAGCACTGACACTTCACACTTCATACGCTCACGAACGGCGAGCACAGATTGAGCACAACCTGTCCTTTGGATATATACCTCTTTAACTTGGTCTGCATTTAATTCAAATGCTACTCAAACTTTACACCTTTGTCAGATTTGCAAGTGCAAAGAAGCTTCCAGGTGATCTTGAAATAAGGGCCTTGCTCTCGATCCATGTTAGTGCCTCTTACCGAGCTGTTTCAGCTGAGCCTGTTGAACCTGTGGTGGAGGTGGGTACAACAGGTGGAGATGCGCAGGTGTGATACCGCCCCCAGTATATAAGTAGTTTTATGGTGTTTGCAGCAAGTACTGCACTTAGCAGTTTGAAAACTTTAACATTTGAACGTGCACTTCCCAAGGAGTGTAGGCATGTTCACTGTATGCGCAAGAGAAAAAAGCTGTGTTAGAGTCAGTACTGCAAATGCTTAATCACTACTTCAAGCTAAATGTGTAATAAAAAGATTCTGAGGGTTTTTGTGAAAGATTTTTTGAAAATGATTTGGCAAGAGTTGGGGCAAATTTTATCTTCTATTTGGGAAATCAAGTACTTTTTCAGAAATACAGATAGGGTTTTTGTAACAGTTGGGTTTTTTTGGTAACATAAGCTGCTGGACAAACCAGAATAATGTGATGCATCTTGCAGACTGCTAAGTAGTTGTAGTTGGAGACTTAAATTCTGGGGTATTTGAATATGCTTCATGAAAACTTCAGCCTTAAAGCAAATGGAAATAGTCTTTAGGTTGTTGTTAGCCATCCGGTATCCATCCAGTCAGGGGATGTGTTCAGGAAAGAAGGAAGCGATGGTGAGATATGTTCAAAACTTTGCGGATTCATTATACCAGCAATTTCTGGGAAGTGCTATTATATATTGGAGGAAGTTGAAATACTGTAACTCTGTAATATAATACTGTTACTCTCAGTTTACTAGTTGTACCCAGTAGTGAAGTCAAAGCTGAAACATTTTTCTGTGTAAATATCTAGCTTAAAGATGTCTTGGCCAGGTTGACAAGAAGTGGCTTGGTTATATATGGGGGGGAGTTTATTAATTGTACTAATCTACAGAAAAGTAATATTGCTGTATAATGTTCATATTGCTTTGCTTTAGGCATTATACCTAATGTTTTCTCCATCCATGCAATTGACTGAACTCAACAGCTTTATTGATAAGCCCTGTCTCTGAAGTTATACTGAAAATACTGTTCAAGTTTATTTTGGAATTGGTTGCTTCTACAGCTATCTATCTTCTTGCAGGTAGGGTGAAAGAATCACACTTAAACTAATACTTTACGTTCTGTAATGTACTTACATCGCATATATAGTCAACTGTATTTTTCTACAGTATCCTTAATTCATTGGACAAATTAGTTTGATCTTTCTTATTTGATTAAATATTAACTTGTTTCCATACAACCTGAAAATGTTACTTGCAGCAGATTGATACAATGCAAGATGTAGAAATATAAGCTTGCATCTTTTTGGTCTAAATTCTGGGTTCAAAAAAAAAAAAAAAAAAAAGAAAGAAAGAAAGAACACCTTCATGTGACCTTCATGCTATTTTGTATAGCGCCAAAGACTTTTATCTTGCAATTTTGTTTTCAGTTTTGGCATGTAAATTTGCAGAATATTTGCAGCCAGAATGAAAATGGGAGCCACTTCGGTGCTAAGCAGATGCAAGGTTGATGAAGTTTTAAAAACTGAGTTTCTGAACGGTTGCAGAGCAAGGAAGATAATTGTTACCGTGCTGGTTACGAAGCTAACAAAACAAACCAACCCCGTTCTGGGCCTTGTTCATTAGTGCAGAGATGTTTATGAAACAGTATTAGACCACTTAAAATTGGCTGGTAAGATGAAGCCCTTGTCATGTCCATTTGTTAGGCAGGGGTCTCTCAAATACTGACAACGTACGGGCATAAGCCTTTCCTTCAAGCTTGCTGCCTGTGGTGTTCACCTAGCAGGATGATGTGTGGTTGGTGGGAGAGGTTGTTTCTTGGATTTTTTGGTTTTATTTTTTGTTTTAAGGGTTCATTTGCTGCAGAGCTGCCCATTGCACCCTCTGCTGTGTCTTTCTCATGGCTGCTTCCCTTTCCTATTTATTAGAGTGGGATTAAGAGATAAAGAAACATGTTAACTGCTTAGTGGGATCAGTATCTGCTAATGAGATGGGGTACTATAGTCAGACACTGGTCTGTCACAAATCTGCTTTCAGATAATTTACTCAGAGCAGATTTTTGTTTCAATGAACTAGATACATGTTTCCTTTGGGTCAGACAAGTTGTTAGAAACAAGAACAAGGAGGGCCTTTTGCTATACCCAGCCAAGGCACCTGCTCCTGTTCTGCTGAAGTATGGCAACGAGCTGGAGCAGTTACAGGCACCAGCGTCTGCTGTACGGCCCTTGGTGGTGCTGATTTCACTTGGAGAAGGAAGCAAGTGAAGAGCCTGAGATTGTGAATATGATACTGTAAATATTGTTGTTCATACCTTGGTCCACTGACTTCAGGAGGAATATGGATAAATAAATTATGCACCCAGAGCTTGATCTAGCAAATATTTACCAAAGAGTGAATATGAGATGTTCATCTTAAGTTGATTTTAAAAAGCAGCTGGAATGTTGGGGGAAATATAGGCTTCCCAGTGATGATGTAAAAGACAGATGAGGGAGTAGTGATCTCCACACTTTCAAAAGATTGCTATATTGCCAGTATACTTGTTTGCAGAAGTGTGGCTAAAAAAAAAAGGATGCAGCCCACATGCTATCAAAGTCCTTTGAGAATAGTTAGGTAACTGAAGCTCATTAAGGGCCAATTCTAGAGAGAAGGCAGAAGAAGCCCTATTTAGAAGCAGTATTGGAGTGGAAAATAGTAGTTTGTAACACTGAGAGATGATTTCAGTCATTGAAGAAACCAACAATACAGAAATACTTAGCTTAAGAAATGAAGCATTAGGAATCTTAACATCCTCAAGCTGTGAGGAAAACTGACCCACGCTTGTGGAAAGCGGGCATAGGAGACGGTGTTTGAGCTTGGCACGTATGGGTGGTGAGTCATGTGCTGCGTTAGCAATCTGCACGTAGCACAAAATTCTGTACCGTGAAAAAATACATAAATAACAAAATCGGTAAACCAAAATCCCACTGTTTTCTTAAATGTGAAAATAACAAAAATAACAAAATTGTATCTTATTATAGCAAAATTGTATCCTGGTGGCTCTGAGTCTCATGGCTGTGAGTGCAGGGGTGCTGTTATGATAGGGGACAGTGGAAGTCTTGAGGAAACAGGTGTAAGCTTTGTCAGTGTTCATGTAACTGCTTAGTCATTTTAGTATAAAATATTTCAGTAAAACTTTCATTTCTAAACACTTAACTTCTGCAAGAAAAAGATAAATAGCACTTCTTTTCAAATTCCTTCACCTGTAAAAATGTTGAACAAATGTACAAAATATATTCATTGCTTTTAGAGCTTTATTCCAGTCTTGATCATTTAAGGCTTTACAATTTTTGTGAGCACTTTTTCTGCAGAGACGGTAAGATTTATTTTTGCATGAAAGATCAACATTCTTGTCAAAGGAATGGATAACATTAGCTACTTTTAGAAAATAGTAGTGCTTTCTGGTGAACCTCCAACAGAAATCACTGTGTCCTTGCATTTTTTTTGATAAAAGATCAGCAGTTCTAGACGAAACAGCGACTTCCCCTTTACCACATAGAGAAGACAAGCAAATATGGGTGTTCAAGCAGTTTCTTGTTCTGAGAGAAAAGAAATGCAAGAGGAGCAGGGGGTAAAATGAGTGTGTAGCAGAATGGGATTTAGCAGAGACAAGGAGTGCAATTGGAAATGAAAGATGGAGACAAGTCAGCAGGGATTAAAGAAGAAATGAAACACTAATGAAGGATGAGGGGTAACTGCTGCCTAAGAATAGGATTTCTGCTACGCTTCAGCAGAAGAAAATTATGCGATGAATTATAAACCTGGAAGTTGTTGTTTTATAGGTTTTTTAAATGTGATGTTCTGAATCAAAGAAAATCGTCCAAACTCAGAATGGCAGCTTGCATCAAACATGGAAAAAATCCAAGATGTATGAAACTGGTTTTTATTTGTTGAAATTGCCTGTTAATTATCTTCCTTCTGTACCCTAATGTATGAGCTATAATACTTGATATTCTAATGCATTGACCTTACTCAACCAGATGTAGAAAGCAAAATTATTAGCTGCTTATTTTAGTGTGCTAGTGTTTGCAAGTATAATTGAACTCATTTTTATAAGGTTGACATTAATAAAAATGCTTGAAGTTCAAAAAGTCCTAATTAATGCTGGAAACTCAGTCTGATCATTCAGTGTAGTCAGACTTTTATTGTTTGTTTAATAGACTCATATAGGGAGCATAACTTCCTTTGTGTGTGTGAGTACACACACACGCACACACACATATGTAAATATACATATATGTATAAGTTGTAGGTTTTTCATGTAGACCTGTCTGAACTATGGGAACCTTGAAAACTAGCTAATTTGAGCATTTTTCATGCCTTAATTATGGCTGTGGTGCCCTGGTGACTATGGGGCCTATGCAGAAAGTGGGAGCTGAATGTCTCTTTTGATACATGACTTGGATATAGGATGTAGTATTGGTCTCATGTTAAGCCTAGAAATCTTTTCCTTGATTTATTTTTTATAAGGGAGCCTAAACTTGCTTGTAAAGTGTCCAGTCAACAGCAGGTTTATAAAGTGCATGCGGTGAACAACCGTAAGGCTGCTCTCAAAAGTCATTCCTTCAGTTAGTTGTTCTGGATGTCCAATACTGCACTGGAGCTGTTCTGCCTTTTCCTCCCTGTCCTTCCTAAAAGCAGTATTTGTAAAATCAGGAGTTATGCAGTTACGAACAGGTTAAATAGTTTATTGTAATACTAGAGCTTAAAAGATTGGTTGTGGGCAAAAGAATATGTCAAATCAGAATGATATACAAGTTTTCTTGAATTTCAAAAATAGCATGCTTGTAGGCATGGGTGAGTTATGGATGCTTACCAGATTCGTTCACAAATCAAGTATTCATCGTACTTCAGGTCTATCTCTGGATCTTGTGCAAACTTTATGGAGAGGACATTTATTTTTAAGGTTTGAAATTCCAGCATAAGCTGGTGAGCGTGGGATAGCTGGGAATGGCCCGGGGGCCGCGCTTGGGCACTGCCCTGGCAGTGGGCATCGCGGCGCCCCTCCTGGAGCCGGCCCAGGCAGCCTGACGGCTTCTAGTTACTGATTTTCTGGGTTCAGGGATGTAGTTGGCAGTCAGACTGCAAGGAAGAATCAAAAATACATGTTTACCTTTATAAAAATAATTGTGGTGGGTTTATGGCAATATTTGTACAAGTAAGATTAAGCCTGTTTGTAAGAGCTTAGATCCTGCCTTGTAGAGCTGAAAATGGTCCCTGGGTGGAAGTAAAATGCGATGAGGTTAGGAAAGGGAATTCAGTTCAAAACCAGCTTGGTTTGTTTAACTGTTCTGGCTTCCGGGGTCTTTCGGTGGCTCTGGTTTCTCTGAACGTCGGGTGCCAACTCCAGCACGTTTCCTGAGCCCCGGTGGCTGCCGGGATGATGGGCACCCTGGTTTTTAAGGGATTGCTGGTTTACTTCCAGGGTGGATATAGATGGGAACGTTTTTGCTTGGCTGACTGCGTGTGGTGTGCTCCGTAGGACGGGCGCCAGGCTGTGCGCTGGCTCGGTGCTGCGGGGAGGTGCTGCTCTCAGGCAGCTTGGTCTGCTTTTGCACAGGTGTGAAATAAGTCTTTGAAAGATTTTAGCATGTGTTTCCTGAATATCTTTAAGGGGGGGAAAGAACCTAACACTTTTCCCTTCTCTCTCTGCATACAACTTCTTTCAATTTCCAGCCCCTCAGTTTCATTTTCAATGTATTTATTCCAGCTTTGTTCATCTTTATTCATCTTAAGTTATAAAGTCAAGTATTTTCTTCATTTTTTGAAGCTTTATTTTATGCTTCTTAAACATTGTGCTGTGGCAAACATGACAGTTGATTGCACACTTTCCACACCTGTAATTTTTATGCCAAATGCCTATATATAAAGAGATGTCATCTAGGCTTCAAAATGATAAAAGTTAAATTCAAAAATGTTTAGGCATTAACGCTTACTGCTTTAACAAATGCAATTCCCATTGCAAACACTTGTGAAGCTAGTAAAAATAGCACTTGTGAAATTAATGTAAATAATTACAGTTAAAAGATCATCAAGTTCACTTGCATCTACTTTTGTCTAGTTAGAGTGAGATTGTCATGACCTCTAACAAGGATTTAGACTCCTAATGCTGTGTGGTTGCTTGCCAGAATTTTGTACAACCAAGTATGGAATTGCTTTATGGAGTAGGTGTGGAGTTTCTTGTTATATCAACAAGTGTAATAAATGCAAAAGACAAGAGAAATAATTAAAAGCTCACATGTATTGCTTTTCTTGCACGTGGAATTTTATGCTAGAAGAGCATTAGTAATTCAATTACCAGTCTCAGTAGCACATTTGAAATTTGCTAATACATAGAGTTGTGCTTTTGTTTCTCAGTACAAAGAAATAGGCATGCTGTAAATGAATTGCATAGGGATAAAGCAGAATAAAACAGCTTTTTACCTACAATTTGATTTTTCTAATGGGCTATATCCAGCATGATTTAGAAAAATACAGCAGTATCAGCCTAGCTTTTCTCACTGCTTTATAGTGCCTAATATAAAAATATGAAGGTCAGCAGCCTTACACCTCAAAGATGTTTTCAAAGTAGTTAGTTATAGGGAACCAGCAGGCTTGGCTACTGAAATCTTGTAGAATTAGAGTTTGAGGATGGTACTGTCTGAGGTGGTTTATTATTAAAAAAACTGTGTCTTACACAAAACATGGGGTGTAGCTAGGGACTAATATTATTTAGATGAGCTGGCTGCTTTGGCTGATTGCCCTGGGTTGCTGTGCATATAGCACAAGAAAGACAGACTCCTCCGTGTATCTGAGATGACAGTTGTGGTTTTGAGCACAACACGAGCAGGACAAAGACGATGGAGGAGCCTGAGCACCGTGGGGCAGTGATGCCCTCCAGGAGCCTGGGCCATCTGTTAGCATTCAGAGGCTCAAAACCAGACACAGGAAACCTCTTGGAGAGGCTCCTGGGTGTTAAGCAACATGCACTTTTGTTGTCTTTCGCGCTGGTTTTCATGTGTTCCGTGTCTCTTTGGACCTGTGTTAGTTTGAGTGAACTGTGCTGCTGTCAGTTTTCCTGTCTACAAGGAAATCTCCGTGTTCCTGATCAGCAGCCCTGTGTTGTTGTCATGCCTGAGCTCTGCAGGTGGGCACTGCCACTGACGGGCAGTGTATTTTGCCTTTGCGTGCAGCCCCTTGGAAATTCTATTACTTAATCCAGATGCATCTAGCTGATTCTGTAACCATGGTGGGATGAGGAGTTGCTGCCAAGGCTTGTTTAAAACGTGATTAGTTTCCTCTTGCGACCACAAAAAAAAACTTATGAAAAGTTCACTTTAAATTCTGGACCTCTAGACCTAGTGTATGTTAACTCTGACAGCGTGAAATAACACTTCACATGCACTCAATGATCCTGTTCTCCTCCATGATTTCACATTACTGAAGGTGACCTCTGTCTTTGTCTATTCCTTCTAAAATCTGTCCTTCTACTAGTACTGACCCCAAAATAGTAGTAATTGGAAACAGAATGAAGCTTCCTAAGTCAAATATGGAAATATTTAGTGTGTATGCCTCTATGATGTTTAGTAAATGCTTGACATCTACATACATTTTTCTTTTTTTACTTACTAAAGACAGTAACTAAGAAAAAACAACCCCAAACTCACTGTTTTACTATAAATACTGCACAATGCAGCATAAAAGTGAAGAGCTGAGCTTAGTAGTAATAAAGAAATGTAAAACTTATTGTTAACAGTAGTCATTTTTTTGCTAATTTTTCTGGTTATGACTGTCCAAGTGAAGCAAAATGAAGTTGTTAATCGTATCACAGCAAAGTTTTCCTGAATAACTATGCAATGCAGTATCATACTGGTATTATTTCAATCTGAATGGGAATTTCTCCTGTCTGGAGGGGGAAAATGTTAGGAGCTCAAATCTTTCCTTCCTGTAACAGTTGTTGGATTTCTGTCTGCTTCCTGCAAGGCCAGCTGAAAGGGCAGCAGCACATCAGTTTAGAATGGGCAGGCTAAAAATTCATCTGCTAGAAAAATACATAATCTCAGATCTCCTGGACATAGTCAAGCTGGTGAGTTTTCTCTTGTTCTGTGTTAGGGGCAGAAAGCAGTTTCTGATCTGTCAGGCTCAGGCTCGTGACAGCAGTATTTCTGCGAGAGGCAGCGTGGCTAGCGGATACTCGTACCGTTGTCCCTCTCATCCCCAGGAAGAGCTCTTCCAAGCAACCTCAGGGCTAGAAAACCAGAGCAGGATGGTGCAGTTCTAAATAAGGATGCAAATAAAACATATTGCCAGCAGTGAATGGCATCACCATGACGGCCGTTGGTCATCTCTGGTGACTCAGTCCCCGAACGTATTGCGGGTCACCTGCGAGGTGGTGAGCAGCGTCCAGGAGGGCTGGCGCCTTGCATTGTGGAAAACACGGGGCTGTAACCATAGCCCCAGGGCGTCGTGACAGAACTGAGCTCCGCTACTTGCAGGAACTAGAAGAGAGGACTGGTTACTTCAAGGCAAGAGTAGCTTTCCTAAAATTGACTAGATGATGATAATATTAAACCCAAAATATTAGTATCGTCTTATGTGCTTAATCATACTATCCTTTTTAGAACGCCTACCTTGACATTTAAGTTTTGCGTATTTTTACTTTGAGATTCTTAAGTGCAATATGTTGACTTATCTCAGTAAAGCTTTTAAAGAAGAGTCTAAAGATCAAACATGGCATCTGCCAGTGATTTACCTATTTATAGATGCCTATTTTCTAGCAAAATTCAGAAGGTACCGCTAGATTTTTTTTGAACTTCAATGTTGTTGGTTTTTTAAACTGTGTAAAAAATGCTATTCATAGCATACAAAGACAGTTAAAGTACTGCAGTGAAGTAGCTTACATTGGTTAATAAAATCTGAATTAACTTTGGAAAAATGCTTTAAGTATAATGTACCAAGAAAAGAGAGACTTAAGTACTTGGGGTTTATTGCATAATAGAAGTTAGACTTGTAGATAATTCACGCAGACTAATGGTGCTTCTGCATTGCTGTTTGCAGAATGTTATGATCTAGCAAGAGGATTATTGGACAGGCTGAATCTAGTGTTTGTACCTGAGGATTTTGAACCCAAGAAATCTGACTTCCATTTCTGAATCTGCTTTCGTTTTCCCTTGTGTTAGAATGTCAGAGTCCCTTTGAATCTGATCCCTCATCTTTAAAGGGAAATGTTAGTACTTACCTTCCTGACATGGGTATTTAATGAATTAAATGGGGTCTGTCTACGTACATTTCAAATCTTTTTTATGGAAAGAGTTGCCAAATAATTATCTATGTTCTCCTCCAAAAGATCAAGTGGGTTGCTTCTGATTCTTCTAAACAAAAAGATAATTTCTAATGAGCATTTTTTGTGCTCTCATTAGAGTAGTTGAAGAAAATAATGAACGCAGCAATGAGTGACTACTGTTTTACTCCTGGAGGAAAGTGAAAACAGGTTAGTATCAGGAGCTGATAGAAAAGGAGAAGTCTTGTCTTAACAGTGCTTGCATTAAAGATTTAATCATAGTGAATGTGTTGGAAGTATAGTAATTAAATCATAACTGGAGGAAACTGTGCCCTACAGTTGGGTAACATAGTATCACTGGAGGAAAAATTTGGCTACTACTCACATACACTGTCTCCATCGCTCTGACAGGGCGTTCAGTTTCTTACAGCCCTTGATGGCAGTCACCCTGATCTCTGTGTAATGGGTGGTTTCCTCTCTTTGAAGAGTGAATGATAGTGAGGTGTCAACCCTTTCAACTTTTGGGCCACAAGTTCAGAACAAATTTTAAATGGCAGACAGCAGCTGAATTCAGCATGCTCTCCATCCTACATGATACGAGTTGAGCATCTTGTTACACTTCCATACAAACAACTACAGTGAAAATACTGGAAAGAAGAAACTAACTGCCCCCAAAACTCACTGAATATTCACTGTGCTTTCTAGTACCCTCATTAAAAATCTTGCTGGAGAGCGCTAAACCAGATATGCATGAGAGGCATCTTCTGCTTCTGAAAACACAAGGGCTCTTGAAGCAAAGTTTTGAGTGATGTTAGTTCACTCTGTTTGCAAAAACAGCTGAGACTCCTGGTTAAAAACAATAAAACACATGGAAGAGCAAGTAATTTTGGTCCTGTAAAATTGATATTCTTCTTACCATGTTTCTTACTCTATATTCTTACTCTGTAATTTGAATCCTGTATAGCTTTCAGTGGAAAACTGATTCTGTTGCCTTATGCAAATATGGAGAGTACATGAGAGCATCTTATGAGAGGAGAGGCTGAGAGAGCAGGGGCTGTTCGGCCTGGAAAAAAGAAGGCTCATAGGGATTTCATCAATATTTATGAATACCTGATGGAAGGTGTCATGAAGATGGGGCCAGACTCTTCCCAGTGCTGCCCAGTGGCAGGATCAGAGGCAAGGGGCAGAAACTGAAATGCAGGAAGTTCCACTTGAACAAAAGAAAACACTTTACTGTGAGGGTCAGTGAGCACTGGAGCAGGTTGCCCAGAGAGGCTGTGGGGGCTCCAACTTTGGGGATGCTCAAAACCTACCTGGACATGGTTCTGGGCAACCTGCTCTAGCTGCCTTTGGTTGAGCAAGGGTGTTGGACCAGGTCATCTCCAGAGGTTCCTGCCAACCCCAGCAGCTCTGTAACTTGGTTTAAGTGGTATAAAATTGACACCTTCAGCTACTGTTGTCGTAACTGCCCATAACAGTAATCTGGGAGTTTTCAAGTACCGCATTGCAATGAGGCATTCTCAGCAGGGGAAGCCGAGAGTACTGTCAGGCCATACCTGTGCTGCCTGGGCTTTTAACTGGCCTGTGGACTGGGTCTGAAGACAGTATCCAAAGCTCTCAGACTGGTATTTTTCATTGACTCTTAAATCACATTAAAGAGCTTTGAAAACACCTACATGGGCATGCATGCACATACATAAATACCAAATTCTCAATATTACAGTTCTGTTTTTGTTTTTAAGAAGTTGTGGGAAGTTGAGAAAATATTAGCTTTGTGATTCCAGGACTGTTAATCAGAGCAGATAGGCTAAACTTTAAGTGATGTGGACTTAAATAGAAACAAAACCATCTCCAAAATGCTATTGCTGTAGTTTTGTTCCAGCACTGGATCTTTATCTCAGCAAATCCTTTCCATGCCGTGCAACTGATAGCCTTTTGTCTCCGTGGTAGGAGAAAGTGAGCGCTAGCTGCCGTCTGTCGGCTTGTGCGCAGAACCTTTATCTCTGAGTTCTGTACGTTGAATCTTTAATAGAATAGTTGCACGTGCTTCACTGAAGCCAACATCTGAGATATGATCAGATTTTTTCTAGACTCAAAATCAGTGCAGTCAGCAGAGCAATTAAAGAAGATATTTATGGAAGAGAAGCTATCGCTTAACAAACTCAGAAGTAGCAAACAGGTTAGCAAGGACTTTTAGCTGGAAAAAAACCACCACTTTGTTTTCCTTTACATGAACAGGAACACTGGTTACTATGGGCACAACAGAATAACAGTATGCTCCTGAAACCGGCATTTCGCAAGTATTAACGTAGCAGAACACGGGAAGTCCTACCTAAACTGAAGTGAATGCTGACTAAATTTCTGTGAATAAGTATTTTATGAGGGAGTGCTGGAGCCTGCTGCTTAGCACAGCTGCAGCATATCTTCAGGCATTTCTGAATTTGATAATGGATTAATGTTTCTTTTTCAAATAAAAAAAACCAAGATACTGCTCACTTACTGTTTCATATCAGTTAGGATAACCTAATCGTTGACTCCTGAGTTTGTTTCCCTGTTCTCCTTGGGAATTGTCTTGTGAGCCCTTTCAGAAGCGTGGCTAGGTCTCTTCCTAGGCTTCTAGCCTATTCAAAGGCCATTTTAGAGCTTCTGTCCTTCCAGTTCACATTCTGATGAGATCTAAACTGAACCTTTAAAATGGTGAGATGAATGAATGTGCTGAATTCAGCTGATAATTTTGCATTGGTTTTCTGTACCCTACCTGACTATGAGGAGCTTATAGGACTTCTAGCTCTGATTTGAAACAATTTGAGTGCTAAAGCAGCCATTACTGACCTTTTTTTTTTTTTATTTCTAATGAAGTAGAATCCCCTTGTGTTTCTCTCTGAATCTCGGTGAGAGCCTCAGGGGAACAGAAAGGCACACTGAAGTGCTGAGTGTTGGTCCTGTCTTGGGCTAGGAGTGCTTCCCGAATGTTTTGCATCAAGTTAACTTGTATTTGGGTTTGAAAATAGTTGGTAAATGGTCTTCTGGTTAGATCACCAGAAGAAACAATGAATTGCTTCCTTGCTGAGTATATCCTCTTTAGTTTCATCTCCTTTAGTAGGAAGTTAAAATGTCGTTGTTCTGGGTGTCTCTAATATTGACTGGAAATGAGCAGGATTAAACTGAATCATGTTCCCTTAGCTTCCTTTCAGAATATTTGCTTGTGATATTGCTAATAGCATTACTGTTTATTCTTGCTTGCATACAGCTGCTTTTTCTGAATATATGAGAAAAGCGAATTGACTATTAAATCTTTTCTGAAGCAAGACATTGCCCTCTGCTGGATCCTGCGTGCAGAGTGTGTCACCACGGAAAAGGCTCCAGCGCCCACCTTGACGTTCACACGCGGTTCCGCTAGCGTGTTAGGCAAGTCTGCCTTCCTACTGAACTAAATTGCTCACCACAAGTCTTAATCCCTTTTAAGTTTTGATGAAGTATAAAAATCATAATGGGACATGTATTGTAAGAGAATAACCACTTGGGTGACAAAATAATTTCATTGCATTCTGTCCTATCAAAACCCTTACAAATTAGGGACTCATCTGCTGACTCACCAAAGGGGCTATTTATAATGTTGTGGTGCTTCAAGTAATTGTTTTTAGCATGGAACAGTCTGTTCATCTGCCTCCTTTCAGCAGATGCTTCGTCTAACAAAATAGTTATGCTATGAAGGTTAAATAAGATATTTCTGAACATGAAATGTGAGTGCAATATAGATAATACTCAGCTAGAGACTGAATATTAAATCTTCATATTTGGATATTTTGGTGAATATCTGGTTCTCTTCAAAAATGGCCTTAACTAGTGGAACAAATCTTTGACATAGACCATGTTAAGAAAATCTGTTTCTGTAGAGGTGAAGAACAGCTGCATTACTTAAGGACAGTGTTTCAAAGATGGAGTATTTCTCTTTTTTAAAAAAAAAATTGTTATTGAAACCTGCCAAGTTCTTTAACTCTTAAAGAATATGGACTTGATTGAATGGCCTTCTATATTCAGTTGAAAGAAATAGCTGCATTCACAGCATCTTTTAATTCTATTTCTTAAAAAAAAAAAAAATCCTCTGTAGCCTTTCTGACTCTTGAGAAGTTGAATCTATTTTCTTCACTACCTGCTGTACTAGTTACAGAAATTCCTTCTAATTTAATGCGATTTCTCTAGTTTTCTTCATGTTGGTATGAAAATGACTGTCATTTTCATACTTCCTGTTTACTAGCACAAAGTTAGTGCTTATAGACCAAGCCTAAGTGCTTCCTTCGCTGAATTGATTCTGTCAGGACAAAATGCTTCCATGGCTGAACTTGTTCAAAGCAGGTAGGGAGAGCATAATAAGCAAGGAAGAAAAAAAAGAAAGAAAAAAAAGAAAAGTTGGATTTAAATTAGTTAATCTTCGTCAAGGTCAGAATTGAAATATCAGAAAAATGGAAGGCCAGTTTCTTGCATATGCTACTGAGGCATCTGCTGATCATTGCTGTCAAGGTAGGATTAGGTTAGAAGAAACATTGCTCTGATCTGAAGCCACATTTCTTGTCTTCTCTCCTGGAAGCAGGCAGCAGTGAAAGTATTGCAAGAGAGCCTTTTCTTGCAAAGCATTTCTAAACACATTAAAAAAAAAAAAAAAAAAAGTTTGGATAGAAGTGAGCTCTGATGCCCTTTTGTGCTTTGATCTTCTGCACTGAATAGGTTACTGGAGAGGAGAACCTTATGGTGCTGTGAGTAGTGACACGGGATGACGGGATGCACGGTTTTCTTTCCAGTTCAGCAGAAAGAGGCATGTTAAACTCTGCATGTAGACAGAACTAAAACATCTAAGAAAGCTTTCTTATGTGCATTTTGCTTGTTGCAAAATTTATCTCCTTGCAACACGCATCTGCAGAGACTGCAGTTAGAGACAGTATTCCTGAAATTGGCCAAAGAGTTGAGTTATTCATCATGCTAAACTTGTCTGTGTTATCTAGACAATTCATTCATTGCTAACTTTATATTGTTTCACAGTAATCTTTTATAGCAAATCTTTCTATAAATACAATCATAGACTTGAACTTAGTTTTCATGACTAATGAGAATCGCATTGTAGAGTGAAAGGCTCTTCTGTTTTAGGGAGTTGAATATGTTATTCCCACCAAAAATTTTGGAAACCTGCCCTTCAATTTTGTCTCTAGCCTGGAGTATTGTATCTAATAAATTACATCAACATTTATGGTGTAGGTAGACAAGCATGTTAAGTGATGCTTGATTTAGAGGGGGAAAAAATCCACAATACCACTTTGAAAAAGACTTTATTTGTCTAGAATTAATTTAACTGCATTTGTGGCTTTGCAAATTAGAGATGCTATTTTAAGCTAAAAAATGCTCCTAAACAAATGTTTTTGTTTTTGTTTTGGCTTGGCAAAATGCATTGTAATACCATGTAGGGATTACGGTATTAGCCTCAGTCTTACAAATTGCTTCTGGACTGCAGATGTCAAGCTGTTCTCTTCTAGAGTAAATGTGGAGGTGAGAAAGCATTCAAGGAGGGATGAGTGTGAGTTTAAGTCCAGTTTATTCTTCATTTTTACACTTCTGATTTTGTTCGTACCACTATATGGTCTTCTAAATACACATCAAGAGAAGTTCCAGAAGGAAAACCACACATACATAAACAAAATAAGAACGGCTGAATAAGATTTTACATCCAGAGTATGTATTCAGCTGTATTTAGTCAAATTCTTGTGCCCCTGGCAATACAGTTGTGCGCTGACTTTCTAACTAGCGCTTCCCCTCGGAAAGATGGCTTTGTCCGCCAGCGACCCAAGCCTCTGTCGTTCGCCGCAGCCAAGGTTGCCTGGCGCCGTGTGGCCCCGGTGCCTGAACAGCAAGAGCGAGCGAGAGCTGCGCGGCGGGGCAGCGCCCGGCGTGCCAGCGGAGCCGCGCGCGCCGGCCGGGCAAGCCCTCGCCGCGCGGGGGCTGGTCAGAGGAGCTGCGGGCTCCGGCTCGCACGGGGCGCAGACCGGCTCTAAGCTCGTTTCTCCCCTCGGCGGGGAAAGGCCTTCGCTGAGGCAGCTAGCTCGTTCCTTTCACCTGCGAGGGAGCAGATCCGCGCTGAAATGCCTCTCCGGAAGAGGCGACACCTTTTCCTCCCCTTGGCCGCTGCAGCGAATGTAACGCCACACGGCCCTGCCTGGCGAGAGTCGATTTATGCGACGGGGCCACCAGCGGTTGTGTTTTCCACCTAGGCAATTTGTGTTGTTATAGCAACAAGGCATTTTGCGAGCTGACTGTGAGAAGCTAAGCTATTTCTGCTCATGTCAGCCTGCAGTTTTGTGCAGACCGGCTCGCACAACATACACTACAAACACCTTGGCACACGCTGTATCATAAGCACCTCTTGCCCACTCACCTCGAGTTTAATTTAAAAACTGAAGTCTGAACCACCTGCAGTAATAACTTTTGTCATTTTTCCTTTTTCCTTTTTTAAAAGCCTCATATCCATGCGTGTAGCTAACTACACATTCTAGCAGAGCCACAGACTGGTAACAGAATTTGCCGTACACTGGGAAAGCAGGGATCGCCTGCGAGGTGCTGGTGGGTCTGTGTGCCATCGCGTTCTTCTCACTGCGGATGGATGACTCTTGCCATTGAAGTTTCTTCATTTGCTAAAAGTATTCTGGTCTGAACTAAAACCCTGAGACCCTTTCCTAGCTGTCACCTTGGATAGTCCTGTTCTTTATTTTTCCTTTTGCTTTTCTCCCCTGGCCAAGGAGGCCGGCAGCTTCCCCAGAGCAGGACGGCTGTATAACGCAGCCCCAGCCGGCCAAGGGAAAGAGCAAAGTGTAATGTGCTGTTCTGCAAACATTACTGCCGTGGCGAACCAAAATGCTGTGGGGCAGCTCTTTCCCTTTCCCGTAGGGGTGGTAGATGAGACTTTTTGTAATACCTTATGCAGGGAATTTTAAGAATATACTACTAGACGCAAGAGAGACTTTCATAAATCCATGCTGAGCCAAAGGTGAGTCTGACCTGGTGTGGTGTTCGTGACGGTTCTGCTCCGGGTGGGGGGCTGAGCTAAAGGATGCTGCAGTGGTTCTGTGACCTCTTCCTTCTTCCTCTGCTTCCCTTCTCCCCAAGCACACAAACAAAATCCTAACTACCTCCTTTCTGGAAATAACTACTTGGCAATCTTCATTCCTCAACTGAAAATCCTGTGAGGCCTGAAGTGCTCCGGTTGCAGCTTGGGCATTGCAGGTCTCCAAACCCTGAACTCTCCAGTGGGAGCTTGGGAAAATCCAACGGCTGCAGTTGTACAGCTGGGAGTAAGGAGACATGGGGATGCTGATCTATTATACATAAGGGCTGTTTCCAGGGAAAAGCTAGGAGGGCTTTGCTTGGAATGATGAACAGTCCAGCTGTGTTATGGCCTAAACTGGCACTGCAGCCTCAGCTGAGACTGCTAGAGCCTTTCAACTTTTTTTTTTTCTTTTACCGTGAGCCTTGAACAGGGGATTTCTGTGTCTTTGAATCTCAATTTTGGCTTAACCAATAAGAGCATTCTAGTTTTTTATTAGATGAAGACTTAGCCATAAGCCTTTTATCTAGAAACTGACTGTTTCTCACTAAGTCGTGACCACTTCCTTGAAGTGATTACCCTAGGTCCTATGAAATAGTATTAATACTTTTTATAAGGAATAAATGCTTCTGTGAAGAATAAAAATTCTCACATAATTCCCCTCAAAATAAAGTTTGCAAAGAACACTTGGGTCATTCTGTATAGCTCCAATCTTAGGGTACCTGTTGCTTTCCTGACAGCCACCTGGGACTGGCAAAGTGTTAGGCAACAGGGGCCACTGCTCCAGTGCAGCCAGCTGATACCTCTGCTCTTATTACCTTAAAAGTTGTCAAAATACAGTGATGAAAAATCTTGTGTAGCAACATGAACAATCAATGTGCTATCCAATGAATATCTTAATTAGAAGCAAGGAGAAGCTTGCAAAAGAAAAACAATTTGTAGTACAAATTGATCCAACTCTTGATTAGTGTCTGCAAAAACATGAAATATTTTCTGTTCACTGGTTGTTATCTTTTATGTCTGTCAACAATGAAGAAATGCAAAGAGCTTGTTTTGATAAGAGATGGGAAAAAAATCAATATTAAGCTAGCACCAAACAAAAAATCCTAACTTTTTCAAGTTCAATGGAACTTGAAATTTGTTGATATTCAGAACAAATTACTTTTGTGTTTACAGATGTGATTGTGCTGTTTTTAAGCTTATTCAGCAAAGCTGGAAGTGATATTTGTTCTTTTCTGAAAACATGGTGTGTACTTAAGTATTAAACACTTGAAGGTACTGTAGGTGATGTGATCTGTTAGGAAATTGAAATGGTTTGTAATCCAAAAAGCTTGCTTTTGTGGCATGGCAGAAAGGGCTTGGCTCTGCAGAATTTGTTAGGTTTCCTAATTAAGCTCAGTTATCAGAGACATAAAATGTAAGAAGACTTTTGGAAGAAAAGGTAGTAAATTCAGAGATGAGATCCCTCAAAGTTAATTCTCCAGAAACCACCCTTTTGTCTTTTTGGTGGCTTGTACCCCTGTACCGAGTAGATCCGGCTCTTTGTCACTGTGTGTAAGCTTCCAAACTAGCAAATCTGGCCTGTGGGATATCTGCTCTCTAACGTGAGGATGGAGAAGCTGTCTCATACGACTTCAGTGCGAAATGGGTAGGCTGAGGAATAAAACGTGTTCGGAGCTCTTCTCTGCTCTGGCCGGTTAGCAGTACTAACCAGCCTGCAGTAGGAGACTGACCCTGATGCAGGATTTGGCCCCTTTGGTCTCTTTCGGGGAAGTCGGCCCTTAGCCGCTGTTGCCTGCTCTTCACAAAACATTCAGCTCTGCCTTTGGATTGCTTAAAGGAAAGCTTGTATGATTTGGGAAGGAGAAATGGATGGATCTCAATGGAGGGATAAATGTAAACTTAGTCCAGCTCCAGAGACTTCAGTATGGCTAAAGCATTAATAAAATCTTAACGTAGGATTAAAGAAGCAATGGACTGCACTGTGCATCAAATGTTCAGAATGGCTTTTCTTGTCTACAACAAGAGAATATTTAGTTTGGCTTTAAGTATATAGGTATAGATATTCAGCTGTTTACTTAAAAAAAAAAAAAAAGAAAGAAAGAAAAGAAAGGGGGGAAGAAAAGAAAAACCTTTTGTCACCAGTGTTTATGAAGCTGCAAGCTGTGCTGACAAGTTTTTAAGATGTACAGGTATATGTCGTGGCTAAACTAACCAATTGACCAGACTAGCTTTGTGTGATAGAACTTTCATCCTTTCATTCTTATTGCCAAGTTTGTGTTACAGTTAATGCAGCCGCCTATGAGGAAGAACATGATGCTGCTCTTGTGTGCAGAGAAGTTGATTAAAACCCAGGCCCCCAAACTCTCATTCTTTACTAGTTCCTCTCAGCTGCAACACGTCAAGTGAGGCTTCCCATAGGATTGCTCAGGCTTGCTGAGCTCCTTCACAATCCTGTCCACTGTGCCGCTCTCTCCGTGGAGTCCTCTTTCAGCTGTTTTAGCAAGTGCTGGTTATGTCCTATATGAGTGAAACTATGTATCTTTATAACCTTCCCGAATACTGAAAGGTTAAGATTGTCTTAGAGACATTAAGTTTTTTAGTTGAACACTTGCAAACTGAACCTGTGTGGTCCTTGGTTGTGCCTGTACAAATGCAAAAATATGCTTCTACAAGGAAGCAAACAGTGATGTAGTATGCTGCAGCTCTGCGTTACTATTTTAAAGTAATACTGAATATATAGAATTACTTTTTTTATTGAATTTTTAAGGAGTGCCAGGTCCTGTATAAAGAGTGAAAATACTGTTCAGATGTAGCTCTTCAGAGGGGCTGATTAGTCAGCTGTCTAGCAGCTGACTGCATAGTTCATCATAATAACATTAGCGCTGCCAGAAAGCAATGCCTACAGAACTGGTGTTTTTCTGATATATTTGCAAAATTAGTTCTAGATTTGTATTTGTGGTTCTGTTCTAAGTTGGCTTAAAATTAGTGTTTCTTTTCCAGAGCAAATGTTACAAGGAATGTCTAGTTTACCATTTAAGTAAGATGGAATCCAATTAACTTTGCTTCTAGCAAGAAAAATATTCTGATTTATTTATACCTGTAAGATCTCTGAATATTTTTGCTTTTTTAAAAAGAACAAAAATACACCACACTACTGAGGCTTGCAGAAACTGAATTAAAGGCATATGTTTTTGAAATCCTTCTAGCAAATTTAACAGTCCCTACAATTATGAAAACGGAACAGATTTTCATACTATAACTTTGATCGCTGCCTCCAGCACCATTTGTCCTCTTTTTGATGAGCTCAGGTTGCTCCACTCCTCATCACTGTTCTATGAACATAGAAGCAATAAGACGCTGTAGAGAGAGTTACGTATGGAGGTTGCAACTTAATAAACTCCTCAGAAAAGTTTCTTCCAACATTTTTTTTAATAGGCCATCAATGATCCTGATCTTGAAGAGGGCAGGAGATAAGGTGAGGCTGCTAATGACAAGGGCAACTGTGTTGGACAAGATAGAGCTGCTCTTTCTATTAGCTGAGTATTTTCTTCATTCCTTACTGTACTAGAGTGGAAAAATGCAAGGAGAAAGGAATTGGGAATGATTGAAGGAACAGTTTCTATATAAAGAATAATTAACTATCCTGCCCTTCAGCATGAGAGGTGACTTGGGGAAGGAAAGCAAAAGATCGACAGAGTTTTGAGGCTCACTGAGGCAGTACAAGCATTCATATTCTCTTGTAATCATAGCTAATGAGTAGAGAATGAAGGCTGATACAAAATTTAAATAAAATGCCTTTTTCATGTAAAGTATAATGTAATTTTTCAGTGTTCTAGTATGGGACCTAATTGTCATTAAAAGTTCATATTAATTCAAAAGAATCAGTTAAGGAAGGAAAAATTCCCAGGGATTGTTAACCTCCAAGATACTCTTGTGGTTAGGGAGTCACTGAACTCTAAGTTCTTGAAATTTGAGATCTGTCTGAAAATGATTAATCACAATGTAATTCAAGCTGGAAATGACCTCGGAGGTCACTACTTTAACCTCCTGCTCAGAGCAGGGTGAGTGCTGAAATCAGACCAGCTTGCTCCAGGCTTGGCTGTGCAGACCTTGAAAACCTCCAAGGATGGGGGCTCCATAACCGCTCTGGAACAGCTCTCTTCCCGTGCTCGGCTGTCTTCACGGTCAACGCTTTTCCCTTATGTTCAGTCAGACCCTCCCCCATTCCAGTTTGAAGACTGTCCTGTTCCCCAGCCCTGTCACTCAGTAAAGAGGCTGGCTTCATCTTCTCAGTAACCTCCTCTCAGGTGCTGGAAAGGTGCTGTGGGTATCCCAAAGTCTTCTCTTCGTCAGGCTAAACAAATCCAGTTACTCTTTCATCTCCTACCCCTGTCTAGGCATCTGTTGTTGGTCAGTGATGAGCATTGTCTACTGGACAAGATGGACCTTTGGTCTGACCAAGAATGGTGGTGGTAAAGCACATTCAGGATCTTCGTAAGAATCATTTGTTCGCAAAGACCTGCACAAAGTTTAAGGAAGTTATATTTTACTATTGAAATTTTTTCATTTTAAAAGTCTTTTTAATAATATGTTGGATGACAAAGTGCACGTTATGCTTGCGCTTTCAAAAAGTCAAACTGAAACATGTCTCAGTGGTGTAGTTGCTTTTACAGGTGCTTCTTAGCAATCTGATTTATGAAATGCAATGGTTGCATGAATCTATGACAAATTTATTTTGTAATGTGCTGTTCTATTTTAAGGCATTTTCATAGGAAGAGACTAATGGGTTTAGACAAGCTTACGCTCAAGAGCCTTATGCTTAGAATTCATTATAATATTTCTGTGATTTATCTTCCCACGGAAATGTGTGGTGTGTGTGTATATATATACATATACATATATAAATATATATATATTTTTATATATATATATATAAGATTTGAAGAGTATTCATATTTTGAACTTCAGTAATAGTTGAATAAACAACTTCATAAATTGTAATTGTGTCACTATTTATACCCTTGAAGTGAAAATTAAGGCAAATACACAGTTATGGTGGGTATACGGAACTCAAATTTTATAAGTACTTTATTTTTATTTTTGGAAATCAATTAATTTAACACGCAAATCTTTTTAAAATCAAATTTAAAATCAATTTTGTTTTCTTGTCATTTCTTGTCTCACAGAGTGTGGCTCTGAGAACTGTGGCACAAACTTTAGACTTATTTTGAATAGGTGCAGTTCAACTGGTGTGTCTACATGTTAGAGCGGATTTTGGCTCCAAGGTTGAAGGCAGGTACTACTACAAAGTGTTACTTCCTCTTTTTCGCTTCAAAGAGCATGCGAGCTGTAAGCATGCTCTGTTCCCAATATCTTTAAAGAATCAATACTTTTTGTCTTCTTAATTCAGGAAATAGAGTTAATGTTATAGATAAGCCAGTTGTCTGGTTCTGCTCTATTGGTGTCCATGCTAAAAGCAGCCAGTATCACAGTGATGCCTCCTGCTCTACTTGAACTGCTTTGTGAGCTGCTTGGAAGTGTGAATTCCAGTCATGGAGCACACCTTAATTCTTGAGCAAAAATATTAGTCTAAATGCTTTGAGTTAACTTGTACCAAAACTTGAGCCTCAGTGAGTCAGATTCGTAGAGAACTGAATCGCCTAGTCTATCTAGAGTCCGACTACAACATCACCAGTGCTTTTGAAATATTAGCCTAGTGCTGTGAAGAAACCTTTTTAAAATCTATTTAAATGTGGAGGAAAAAATTTGGGCCCATTGAATCAACTTAATATGGCTTGTATTTTACTTCCAATGACAAAGAACAATAAAAGTAAGAAGAAAAGTATCCTTTGAGTATTTTCTGTCTATTTTGTCTAGCTAATTGGTACTGTGAGGGGTGCAGTCATCATTCATTATTGTAATACAGTTGTAAATAAGCTGGTAGTTGTCATATATGGAAAAGAATTGAAACAGAATAAACATTCCTCTTTTCCCATAATAATCATTCTGAATATTCATATCAGAATTTCTGAAGTTGTTTCAAACCATTTCTGTGTATTAAATAATAATTTTTTCTGTAACTCAACCCCATTCCTTCAGAATTTCAGAAATGTTGCCCTGGGTTGAAATACTAAGATGTCAAAATTCAGCTTGAGATGCAGATGTCTGCCAAAGCTGTCCTGTGAAAATGATCTATTTTTGACCGTGGACACTTGCTGTGAGCTGTGTTATTTGTCTGGGTTGGTCATGTCTGAAAGGTAGTTTAAATTGCTCAAATATTTATAACTGAAGAGTGCTAAGAAGATTGAAGCGTGAATAAGGAAGGGATGCAATACATGTTGGAAAAAATTGAGTAGAGGTTTTAAGGATTCTTCTAGCTGAGGTCAACTTCAGCTTCTGTTCCCAAGGTCATTAGGATCTGATCTAGCTGCTCTCCAGCAGGCCAGCTTAGGCAGTGGCTGGCTTCCAAAAAGTCTCTGGGAGGAGAAGCTGGCCATCTATGCCGGCATCGCCTGCTCGGCTCAACAGCTGCTTCACCAGCCGGATGCCTCTGCCGCATCGGGGAAAGCCGGCCAATTCCACAGTGTCTGTTGCCAGAAAAAAAGAACTGGCAAATGGTACTCAAGGGGAACTTTTTGTGCCTACAAGTGCATATTTGATAGTCCTTGTAAGCAAAGGGCTCTTCTGTGTGTGATCCTGAATACAGTAATCTTTTGTTCTCTGACGTCCATCTGTGGAAGTATGCTACTCATTCAGGCTTTTGCAGAAAAGCCTTAGAAAATGATTACTTGGTTTCTCATTTAATTTATCAAAAAAGATACTATAACTAATCCCTACCTAGATTCTCTATGTTCTAATAGAAAAAACAAAAAAAACTGCAGTCGTGGAAAAAAAATTGTTGGAGAATTCCAGTTTATGATATTTTTTCTCTTTGAGGGAGTTTTGGCTGACAGCACTATTCACAATTCTGAATTGAATACTTTATTTTTTTTAAAAAGAACTAAACTTATTTATAAATTGTAGGCATGTAGAGGAAAAACAAATGATATTTCAAGATAGTGTTAGGAGTTGTGCTTTGTCTAATTACTTTGTCTAATTCCTGATGTGCGTTGTAAAAATGAACACTTGACGAGTTAGGGGAGACTGCAAGAAGTGCGGCAAGAGGAACTATACTTCAGAGTGTTGATACAGTGGGGAAACACTAGAACATTGAAGGAGTTGCCTTCCAGCCATGGTTTTGTATAGATTGACCTGGCTTCAGTCTGAAAAGGTGCGCTTGGGCATGGTGTACTGGTGAAATGCTTGTGGAAAAGAGCTTTGCAACCTGCTGGCAATTTCATTTGAGCTCCTGCACTAACTGTTCTTAGCTTTACTTGTTTCTGCTCTCTCTGGAGACATTAATTAGCTCTCTGCTGTTCAGAGTTCAGGCACTGTATATTAAACTCAGCATAGAAAAGCAAATGCTGCAGGGAGAATCGGGGGGAAGAAGCATTTCTTGTTATGTTTTCTGGAATGGAGGATTGCCTCTTGAACAAGAAGTATTTTCATCCATGTTTCAAACCAGAATACTATTATTTTGTTATTTTAACCATGAATAATATAATAAATGAAAGTTATAGACTGTGTCACTATGGGGTGGGCGAGAACTTGTTGGTCAAATGAAACCATCTTGGAGGCAAGTAATGGATAGCAGGGCCTCTGTTTCTAGAATATAATATCCTACACTTAGTCATTTAATTAACCAAAAGTACTATGATTTGAACCCTTAACTCTATAATCAACTCTCTAATCTGGCATTTAACAGACTTCAGAAGGGAGAGCGTAATTTGAAGTATGTTAATTGGATTCTTGTGTTAATCTTGACTCAAATTTCAAATGCCTGTAAGTTTCAGGAGGACTTAAGCAAGAATAATGTACTTTATTATTATAAATAATAAAATGATGTTCTTCTAAAATAGACTTAAAACTTCTGTTATCTTAAAAACGTCACAAAATGCCCAACTTACATGCCTTAATTCTGCCGCTGGAGCTATGAAGCTGTACACATTTGCAGCATCTGGCCCTTTTGCTTTTTCTGCGTATAGCAGATGATCATCTTGGAGAATGCGGTAGATGCCTTTTCAAGTACAAATTCTCTAGCAGTTTTATGGCCTGCTGTAGAAGTACTGTAGGCATGCTGTGTATTGGCAGAGCTTTCCCCTGGCCGTGAAACTCCCTTTGGATAATTGCTCTCTCCTGTAAGTTACAATTTGAAGCGTAGGTGTGCCATGAACTATCTTGGTCTCCATTGTTTCTGCTTTGATCGCTGCACCGAGGCCTGCTCTTATTTAAAGTCGTTGAGTTGATGGACCCTACATTTACACCTCAAACTAGTGTTTGCTGTCACGTCCTCCAAACTGAATGATTCCCAATGTCCCCAAGCATATATCCAGAGCACTGCGATCTGACCCTCTGTTGACCTTCCTCTGAATTGAACGTATATTTTTAAAACTAATAAACAAAATGTGTGACTTAAAAACATCAAGGGTGAGGTGCCACTTCCAGGATGGGAGCCCAAGTATTTGAGTTTGGCGCACAGATTTGACAGCAGCAGGTGGTGACATCTGCCTGTAACCCAAGGCAGGCTAGGGCACCGTCGCAGTTTCCGTGGGTTTTGCTGCAGGCCATTCCTCATCGTTCAGCCCGCCAGGAGCAAGAGGAAGAGCTGCTCGTGGCCTGGCCCGTGCACTCGGGCTTCGCGAGTTGTGGCACGGCCTCTCCAGGCGCTGCGGGGTCGCAGCAGGAGAGCAGCAGGATGCTGTCCGGCCCTTCCGGGAGCGCCGTCACCGCATCTGTCGCTCGGGAGCTCGGCTGCGATTTCTTCGTCTCCCCCAAAACGCTGGTTCGCCTGTAAGCTTGTGGCGAGTGCAGCCTGTGTGACGCTCGGTGTTATCAGCGTGGTGGTAACGTCCTGCTTCAGCCAGGAGCGCAAGCGTGAAATCGCCAGCTGCATTTTTACTTGAATTTCCCCTGGGGAGAGAGGGGGCAGTGCTGTCTTTATTAACATATTGACAAGTTTATTGAACTCAGTTGTCTTCAGTCTTCTCTGTTTAATTAATGTAATTGATCCACAGAACATCTAGGTAATATTCTGTGACAAATGTTCTGACTAGTCTAGTTATTAAAATTGAATCTAATAAGTTATTATTGGAAAAGCTAACAATGATCTAGTTGCCAAAGTAAGCGACTGTAAATGTTCAACTTTTCTTCTATCTAAATGTTTATTAAACAAGGTTTTTATTAAAATAAGGACAAAATATTGTAAAATACTATTGTGTTAGATGAATGCTAACAAATAATAATGAAGTGCTAGCTTATTTTTAATGTAGAAAAAGTGAAATGAGTAATGTCAATGTGTTACTTAAGATCTGGTAAGTGACAGCTAAAGTCAATCGAGTTTGAGAAATAAAGTGCATAAATAACATCAGTAGTATATGTTCAAAGGATGTAGAAAATATTTCTGAACTTTGTGGATTTTTTTTTAATCCGTATGGAATCTTTTCCTGAAAAGATGCCCTGGAGGTTAGATCAAAGGTACGTGTCCAGTGAGGGAATAAACACTGATGTACTGTCTAGTGAATCATGACATCTTCAGCTATAGAAAAGCAATTCTTTTTCTCTCTTCTCAAATAATGTATTAAATTGCCTATTACTTAATTAATGTTTGCAAAACGTCTTATGGTGACAGATACAACTTTATTTCCAGACCAGAAGATCTACAGGCATTCTGCCTGGGAGTGTTGTCTTTTTTTCATTCTTCTGCTGATGCCTATTGGCTATTTTATACCATCCCACATACCAAAGGGTGCACATAACAGAATTTTTCCAGCTTTTTGCATTTCCTATTCCATCGTCCAAAGGATGAAGGAATGAATCTGAATAAATATTTTGTGCTTGTACTATGTAATTAATAAGGAAAGGAATATATATCATTTTAAAGCTAGCAATTAAAAACCTATCCTAATTTTGAAGAAATGTAATTGCTTTCCAAATGCCTATTACTGTGTGATTCATAACAGTGTATTGTTTTATTAAAGAGGACAGCAGCTGTGACCTGATATCATAAAGCCCAGAAGAGTGACTCAAGCCAAAATATTGTGCTTAGTCCTTGTCCATAACTGTTTCTAGGCTACATTCCAGATATTCCTTCTGCTGCTGCTTATAATTTGTGTCTGAAATAGTTCACTCATGGCCTGGACTCCTCCTGTGTGTTTTGATCTGTTATTTGGTGTTCTGCTTAAGCCTGCAACTTTATAGACTTTCTTTCGTACAGTTCTTTATTCAAGGTACCTTCTGAAGCCTTTATGTATAGGAGAATTTGGATTATTGTGTCTAGAAGTGCCTGGGGTAAAGATCTCTGCAGTTTTAGAGAATTATTCCAAGTGTTTTGCAAGCTTTGAGATAGTTCCTTTCATCCTGATAGAAAGGGGAGGAGAACAAAATCAGAAATTTAATCTCAAGTAAAATCTTGAAATTCTACAAATTGCTTAAGAATGTTTTGTTTTATTTTAAAAGAATTTTTGACGGATACGCAGAGCTGTGAAGTCTGGGATTGTCTAATACATCTTCTGAAGCTGCTTCTTGACCTGAGAGTTTGTTCTCGAGAGTGATATTGTCCACCTACCGGGAATCAAGTTGGATATTTAGAGCTGATCTGTTCTTGCTGAACACTGAGAAGAGCCCTCAGCTGATGTAGTACCTCTTGTAAAGTATTTCAAAAATAGATACAATGAATGAAAAGATGGATGTGAAACATAAGAGAGCTGGTGATATGTGGCTAGAAGCGTAAGATTATGGGATCGGATTTTCCAAAAACGAGTGTCACTAAGCAGCTCTAATTCTTCAGAGCTCAGTGCTCAGAGTACACGTTGAAAATAACAGCTGCTGTTAGGTTATCCAAGTGCTATTCTTGTCATCTTGCCCAAAGACTATAGAGTAGCTTTGCAGTGCTCATATAATTTTGCATATGAAATTTGAGTAAATGTAAAGCTAATCTCTCATTCTGTGTTCTGGGAATAATCACATCTGTGGGGTGTTACAAAATGCTGTTTAATAGAAGTTCGTGGTTTAATTTTGCAGAACAATTTTTCCTCTACTTAAGTGCTTTGTAAATATTTACTATGGGGTGGTCTTAGCTATTTAAAAAAAATAGTTTTGATTTCTCTGCCAGAAACCATGGAGTTTCTGGTAATTAAATTTATGATCTCTTAAGAGAAGTGTGTTAAACTTAAGACACCTAAGAAAACAGCAGTGCTGCTTAGTGTCCTAAGTGTGTATTACTTGGAGGGCTGTACTGAAATGGTAAGTACTGGTTGTGAATTTGTTTTGTGGTACCTGCAGGTATTTGAAAACAGTTCTCTCTGGCTGTCAAAAGAGAGTATTTGGTAATTACTTTAAATGGCACGTTATGTGAACAAGTTTACCTGGGGATTTATCATATGTGAACTAAGGAATATAGCTTCCTTGTATGTGGATATAAAACTAATAGCAGGAACTATATTTGAGCACATCTATATAGGATATTCTTCATCAGCACAAATTTTTGCCAATAGTTTGATGTCTGGAAACTCGGAGGCTGTTATTTAAATCAACTGGATCACAGTGATACAACAGCACCAGAAGGACATTTCTGTAGATCTGAAATATTCTAATGACGCATCTTTGGGCTGTGAGTTGTTTTTGCAGGGCAGGTAGTCATTGAGGATTTTATTTCAAGTTTTGTGGGGTCTTTTTGTTATTTTTAAGTGCGTTCTTTCCTCTAGGTTGGAAGCACGGTGTGACGGGCAGGGAAGGAGCTCCGCTGCGGTTAGCCGCCGGCCTGCTGCGATGCTGCCCGCTGCGATGCTGCCGGGCGGCGCCCGGGGCCGTCGCCTGGGAGCGGGCCGAGGCGCGCTTCCCTGCACCGTTCGCCGTCCTGCCCCGCGCCGCCGGCTCCGATCCTGGCTCGGGCACAGAGGAGCCTTTTCAGCCGAGTTCGTTAGTTAAAGCGAAGCTGTTTCTCGACTCAGGGCTGACGTTGTGCAGCAGGTAACAAGCGCGTACGCTCGCGCCGCGTGGCTAGCGGAAGAATCCCCTGGGGGAGACAGCGGCCACGTTTCCCCGCAGCGGAGCTCCGCTGCCCGTGACGGTCCCCGGGCGCCGTCTCGGCGGTGGGAGCGCGCGCGTGAACTCGGCCGCCGCTGAAGCGGTGTTTAGCTGAACCTTTCTTTCGATGCATTGCAGGGGGTTCCCAGAAAAGCCAATCAGAAGGTAACCTGGGATTTAGTACGTGTGAATTTTGGAGGAGGAAGAGGAAAAGGGAATAGTTTTCAGTGAAGTGGTAAACACAGTGTTGACTTTGATAATAAATGAGCAAACTTAGAGAAATTAAGGGAACTAGCTTTGAAGTGACCAGCTCAGTATTTTAAATGTGGAAGAGGCATGCAGCTGTGCAACATAGTTTGTTTTAAAGGTAGAAAAGACTATGTCTGTCTAGCTCAAATTATCTTTACCTTGCCTCTGAGACAGAGAGGCAAAATAGCAGGGAAAAGTGTTAGATTAAATAACTGCTTCTAGCTATGTTGAGGTTTAATGGGCAGTATATAAGATGAAATAGGTAAAATAGGTAATTCATCAGAAAATGTGTAGTGAAGCTCAAAATATAGAGGTAAAATTAATAAAGGAATAAAAAGAGAGAACATATATATCTACTAATCAGTAGCAAACATGCTGATAATTAGAAGACACTTTCTAGTCAAGTTCTGGAGCATCTTCCTAAAACAAATGTTAGAAAAAAAAATGAGTGGCTGGAGGATACAGCTACATAAGTTTATTAAAAAAAAAAAAAAAAAAAAAAAAAAGATTTTAACATATGGTGGACTGAAATACTGTACTCAATGACCTGGGAAATTTTTTGCAGTCCTTTTACAAATGTTTAGCTTTGCACTGTGCTTGCTGATAATATCCCTGTCGTCTGCTGTATACCCCCTGGAAGACAAAAATTACTGTGCAGTATTTTATCCTTTCCTCAATACCTAGAGTCATAGCATCTCTGATATAGCTCTGATTTTTTTTCTTAAGACTACTTTGAGAAGAGACATTGTACCATCAAATTACAAGCAACTGTTCTTATTGCCTATTTCACTGCATAAGTTCTGAATTTTCAGAAGTAGTTCATGATCCTGTGTGGTGGAGTGAAGGAGTAAATGCAGGGGGGCTTAGCCAGTACTGTGTATTTTTCCTATAGGGTTTCTTTAAGTTCTCTCAGGGCGCTGGATGCTTCTTTGAGGAGCAGAGTTGTCAGCTTTGTCTGGTTCCCTCTCTGGTAGCCTGCGGTCATCTGTTCCATGTAAAGCCACTGATTTTAATTTTTTAAATGTTATTTAAGGTATAAAAAAAATACCACTTCTCAAGTTCAAGTATCAGACTTCAATGAAATGCTGTCTTGTATGTTATGTTTCAGGAACAAGTGGGTTAAACATCCTTTTCAGTGCCAGGGAAAAGGAATGAAAGGGGAAGAGAGAGTCTCACTGTAAGCAGTCGGTTGGTCTGTAATACTAGTACTAATCCCCAGCACGTGGGGGACCGGAGCGTTTGCTCCAGCAGCTAATAGCGGGAGAGTGACGGCGTCACTTACTCAGTGGTGCTGACTGCCCGTGAGTAAAGGGGGGATAGAGTCATCTGTCAAGCTAATAGCTTGCCGCTCCCGCGAGCCCGCTTGCCGCTGGGCTGCTGGGCTGCAGCCTCCACTGCAGCGTGGATGAGCACGTCGGCATCTACAAAATAGGCTTGGCCAGGGCACAGGGCTCTGTCCCCATCACGCCGCGCGTGGTCCGTAAGCATTCTTCTGCTGCCATAAAAGTTCTCTTGAGAGTGATGTTTAGAAAATGTCTCTAGTGACCAAAAACCACTGATTAGTTCAAATACTACAGGCTAGCTTTTTGGGCAGCAATAATAAGATCAGGTAGAAAAGTGTCTCAAACTGTTGAATCCATTGAGAGGGAAGTTTCTGAAGAAAAAACATGGGATTTTGAAACAAAATTTCAGATCCTGATCTAAGGTCCACCATAAAGCAACGAAGGCAGATTGTGCTAGCAGTAAACAATGTGGCTGCTCCCAGTCGCCTGAGAGCAGAAAGTGGGTTTTGAAGGTTTTGTCCTGAAAGTGAAGCTTTTCAGGTTTGGAGTAGGTTTGTTGGGTAACAGAGCTGAGTAGGCAGGTTGAGACCTCACGGGGCGGGGGGGGGGGGGAGAGAGTGGTGAGTGCACTTTATGCCATAGGACTGTACATGTAACTTCAACTACAAACCTGGTTTATTTTTGTTTTCTTGAATGAATAAATAGCTAAACATCTTAATAAAGTACAGGCCAACATGTATTGGAAACAGGAAACATGAGAATACAGTATGTGTTAACAAATGGTTTTGAACATTAGTAAATTAAATATTAAATTTAGACCTTCATTAAAAAACAAAACAAAACAAAAAAAACAGAAACAAGACTTTACTACTTTTGTTTATAAACACAGACCTCTGGTGCATGCAGTGGTACCCCTGTGCAGGGCCTCGGTTGCAGCGGCCCTGCAGAACCTCTCCTGCATGCAGCTGTCGAGCACTGGAGCAGGTTGCCCAGACGCTGGGGAGTCTCCTTCTCTGGAGATAACTCAAAACCTGCCTGGACGCAACCCTGTGCAGTGTGCTCTAGGCGACCCTGCTTGAGCAGGGGATTGGACTAGATGATCTCCAGAGGTACCATCCGACGTCAGCCCTTCTGCGATTCTGTGATTGCATGAGTGACTTGTTTCTTACTGTAGAGCAAGGAACCAAAATTTGGGCAGAGAAGATGGATTTTTGGGAACAGATGGTTCCCTGGCTGCACACACAGGTTGTTAACGTGGTTAGGGCTCGGTAGAATTGATCACTTATTGTGATAAGCTGCCTCTGCTGAAATCCATGGCAGGTCTTACCAATCGTTTCGGTTGTATCAGACTTTTTCTTTGTACTCTTAGACTGCAAACTCATTAGGATAATGACTTGAGCATCTCTTATACCTAAATCCATCTGAGTGGTATTGAGCGACATACTGTACAAGTAATGATCCTGCTGAGTGGACTTCACAGTGCTGAGGAAAGCTGCAGTCCTGCTGTTTCAAATACCTGTCCTACTTACTGCATCCTTCATCTGAAGGAAAGAGAAGACTCTGTTCTGAGTTAAAAGCTAAGGCTGGATAGCCTATACAGTTACTAACTCTTTATTTTATAGTTTTCAATTTACTGTAAAACATTTTAAAGCATTCTGCTGAGATACAAATGTGGGCAAATTTTATCGTACACTCATTCATCGTGCCAAATTCATATTATTATGGGAAAATTGATGAAGGCAATGAACTAAAAATGTGTGCTGCCTCAAGCAACAGATTGAGCACATGCTTAACATAAACTGTGCAAGCAATGTTATCTTGAACAAAACAGTAAGTATGCTGATGAACTGAGAGCCAGATAGCATGTTTTCAGTTATCTTCCTTGTGTCTGAACACATCAGACAAACTGCAGGCTTGAACCACACACAAGAAATACTATTATGCATTATAAAAGCTTCATAACTAGAATACTGGCTAAAACATAGGTTTCAGAAGTATTCATTACAGCAGAGGAAGGAATTAGCTGTTAAATTACTAATGCATCTTTCATATATGAACAATCTGTGCTGAAGGCCGAGTTAATGCTTTTGGAGATGCTTGGTATTGAAGGAGCTGTGGTGGATGTCTGAGTTAAAGCCGCGTGGCCACAGAATCCGGCATGCCCAGAGCCGCTGGGAGCCTTTGCGTAGCGCTGGGACTGGGGGGGGGGTCCGGATAACGTAGGTTTCTGTGCAGTTTGCTTTTGCTTATTGATCTGATTTTTCAGTCTTGCTGTTTTTCATGTCCCTCAAAACTAGCCTTTGCAAAAGTAAGTTACACGATTAACTGTTCCACAGGATTAGTATGTTAATTTACCTGCCCAAAATGTTGCTTCCTTGATCTGGAATGATTATCAGCCTGAGAGCTCCTGAATCCTAAGTTCTTTATTGCTCATTCAATCTGTGTACTGCCCTCCCATACAGCCATAGAAGCTGGCTTTAAAAACAGAAGAATCAGGCCAAGCTGAAAAGACTATTTGTATATTCTGCCTTATACACTAGTAGCGATTGAGGTACTTAACTTTACAAAAGGTTCAAAAGCCATTTTGTCGTAGGACTCTTTCCAGAAAAGTTCTTATTTTCTTAGGGACACTTGATCTATGAGATGTTTTGCTATTATATGATTTCGGTTGTGAAGTACAATTCTAAAATATGGAAGCGACTTTTAAAATAGTAGTATTTCTTTAGTGCTTTGAACTTGATGTCTGCTAAAAATGAGGTAGTACTTGAATCATGAAAAGTTTCTCTGGAAAAAGGGAAGGTACTTATAGGCTGCCTTCACTGTAATAGAAAAATACTTATGTGTATTTCTTCTAATTATCTTAATTTGTGGAAATGATATTTAACTTGCAAGGTTAGCAGATATGTTACAGTGTTGCAGTAATGTTAACGTATATTTACCAAGGTCTGGATGCTCAGAATCAGACCTCTGTTGTGGAACAGGTCAGTTAGCTGAGGCATCTCTGGTCCTGGTCCCATGAAAAGCCTATGTGAGTAAGAGTGATGAGAGTTTTATCGTGAGCTCTAGAAACAAAACTGTTCAGGAATTACTGTGTTGGACCAGAATCTATGTGGTTCATTCTTTCTGTTGCATTGGGGCAGCATCTCTTCAGGTATGTGTTTACATGGATGTAGCTTCCTTGAAACAGGTCCCAGTTAAGTAGCAGGCTGATCCGTGTGAGGGCACAGAGAATCTTTTCAATAGTGAAAGGCTAAGTTTATTAGATAAACTAAATGCATGTCTCTAAACAAGATCTGTGTGTTGGTTTCCAGCACAGCAGGCGTTTGGGGGAGGGGGGGGAGCTTGCAAAGCTGGTTATTCAGCTGTAGGCAAATTACTGCAGGCGAGCACCTTACGGTATTTTGGCAGAAGAAATCCATTCTTCTGCTGATCAGTTCTGACCAAAGACAATCGGAATAATTCCTGCCTTCGCATTTTTTGTTTCCTAAAGTTATGTAGTTTAGTGGCATCTCTGACAGCTCGTGCTTCACCTGCACCTGGGGAGCTTCCTAGGTCCTGGTGGGATACCTGGCATTCGGCTGACCACCCGCGCGCTTTTGTTCTGGGAAATATTACAACTGGCTGTGGAGCAGCAAGGAATTGAGCACTTGACCATAGCAAATGTGTGCTCTGGTGTATATTTAACTTAATAACAGGAGCAGATGGTTGTTATATTGATTCATGAACCAATGGAGGAAACGTGGCCATCTTCGTTATGTAAGAGCTGAGCGCTGGGCTTTGGAGTGGGGCAAGGAGCAGGAGAAGGGGCAGAAAAAGGAATATTTGTCTTTTGGACAGTAGACCACTGTGGGCAGGAATAAAACAAAAGCAAGTTTGACTCGTCAAGTCTGTAACGTGGTTATTCCTCTGGAGACAGGCCCTGTTAGTGCACAAATGTGCTGTTGTTGAAATATTTGTACAGTTGGAGGTGCTTAAAAAAAAAAGTGGGAGGTGGGGGGAGACAGTAGCTTGGCACAAGCAAAACTTCTTACCCTGCCCTTGCTATTAGTGAGAAAGTCTTCCAAGGAAAATTTGAAGGGAAAAGAGCATATTTAAGTAACAGTTCTGCAGTAGTTTTCTGCAAAGAACGACTTTGCATAATGTTACCTTTGCATAATAGTTACCCCGTTTAATAAAATATAACTTGAGATTAAAGCAAGAGGCTAATTCTATAAACTACTTGGCAGCAATCCTTGCTAGCTAAACTGGGGAAGTTCACAAATTGCTAATCTGGATCAGATAAAAGGAACAGTTTAAATTGGTTATTTATATTGTAATTTTCCCATGGCAAATACTATACACAGGCAAGCATTCTCTTGAGCAGGAGCTTAATCTTATAATTTGGTTCTTGTTTCTCCTAGCTGCTGATCAGCTTTGTCTTATCAGTTTATGTCATAGTATGTGACTATAAATTGACTTCGCAGTGAAGAGGGAATACAGTTCGTCTTCACAGATGCTGCTGTTACCATGGAGACAAAAAGGACCAATGGCCTTTTTTTGGTTTGGACTGTACTACAGCGTTCATTGAGAGATGGTGAATTCTAAAATGTATCATTTGTTGCTTTTATATTTCAATCCAAATACCAAATGAGAAAGCATATTGCTTTTTCTTAGTGATAAAGTTTAACAATAAATACAGATTTGTGCTTTTTTTCCAGAAGCTGAAAGCAAGCCCACTAGGGATGTAAAAGCAATGTGACTGGTTTATGCTTGCTAATCCTCCTCCCTGGGAAAAACCTTTTGGCTTTGCAAAATATAACCCTGTAGAGCCTTCAGGGTTTATCTGATGCAGTGTTTGATGCTGGTTACATCACCAGCTTACTTACCAGTGATGTTCCACCGGGGCTGATCCTGAATGAGCATGCAAAAGCTGTGAATGTGATCTTTTATTTTTTTTCTTGAGAAAGACCATTTCTACCTCAGTGCGTGAAAGAAAATATAAATCCCAAATCCACAGTACGTTCCAGGATGGCTTGCAGAAGGTGTTATTTGTGAGTACCTTTTCCTTCTTCATCTGTCATCGCGGCTCTGGTGTCTGTGTTGAGGATTCCAGAAGTGGGAGTAGTGATCAGATTATTGTTTGGTATGTTTCTTTCCATGAACCATTTTTAGGGTGTTACCTTTTTGGCAGATGAATGATCTGTATGTTAGAAATGCACAGATGATAACTGTGTTTAGGCATGTGGATATTTAAATATTCAGCTAAGTAAAAGTGAATAAGCTTATATTAGGCTGTGAAAAAGAGATTCTTTATGGGAAGAGACAAAAAAACTGCGTAAAACAAGCAATGCAGAATGCTAGGAATTCCGTCTATGATGTGTCAAGAATCTCTTCCATTTTGTGTGAATGCTTTGTCATATTAAAATGTAAGCTGTCTTTTTAAAAACATAAATGTTTATTCAAGAAAATAGACTGAAGTCCTAAGTGATATAATATGAATAAGGCAGAAAATTATTGCTCTGCTTTAAGGTTGTTGTATACGTTTGCTTTAATCCTAAAGATGCAATAATTGCTGATGTTGTTTACTTGAACAGTTTCTCAAACATTATAGTTAGAACAGCAGGAGCTTAATATTTCATTCATTTAATGCAGTGCAGCAGCTCTTTACCTGAGTTGCTGCGTTTGGCAGACGGGCTAAGTGCTTATCCACTTGTAGCCGGAGGTAAAGCATAAAGTTTGTGTACGGCTTGTGACATTGCAACATCAAAGTGTCTCCGGAAACCACAGTGCAAGGAGGTTTTGTTTGGCTGAATTGTGATGCTTCCACATGGCTTTTACTCTGAGCTGTCTCTTAAACCATCCTACCGTGTTTTCCCTCCAGATAAAAACTCAGAACAAAATAGACCCAAGTGTACAGTGAAGTTGTCCTCTCCAACCCATCCTCGCTGACACCAGTGGTTCATTTCTAAGTTACAGCGGTTTGAAATGTCTGTTCCTACTATTTGCGTATGTGAACTCATAAAGATCCTCTCCCTTTAGGGTTAAATTTAGTTTTGCCAGAGCACCGAGTGTTAGGCAGATGCCAATGATACGGTTGTCATCTGTAGCCTTTTTTCAGTTCTTTCAGCAGTGCCTTCGAGGGTCGTAACTTGAGTAAATCTGCTTTGTGTTCAGTAGCACTGTTCCCATGCAGACACGGTGATTTCAACCATGCAAGAGGAAACCGCTTGAGATGTGTGAGGAGCACTGCAGTCCGTCTTCCCTAGCATTTTGGTTGGCAGAGAAAGCAGGAATGGTTAAACTGAAATCTTGTAAAACTAGAGCAAGCTTGGAACTGCACCACAGGAAGGCCAAGTAAGAGAAGTCCACTTGGAAAACAGGTTGTAGCCTTGAAGTGTATATGGATAAGCTTTGGAAATGTTGTGAGAGAGGAAAGATGTGTGTGCTAGCCTCCATTTTTCTTTGAGTTCTGGGACTTGGGATTTTGTTACTGTCAGTAGGAGACAGAATCTGTTACGGTGTGTGTCTTGCAGTGTTAGAGTATTTCATCTCCAGAGGTTATTTCTTTAATGATGATACTGCAGTCTCACTTACAGAACCATTCTGTACTGTATTTTCTTCCGTTACTGCTTACATGTTAAACATCTTTATCTGCCTCAGCACAGTGCTGTAGGAAACAAGGTCTGAAGCATGACTTCTCCTGTAATTCTGTATTTTAACTCATTTTTAAGACGATGGATGCTATTAGTAGAAGTGAAGGAAAACGTAAGTCCAGTTTTCTAGAGTTGTTTCTCTGGACTACATATTCAAAATCTTTGTCCTTTAAAACTCATCTGAACAGTAATAACATGTTAAGTAGTCTGCTGCAACAGCTCTTTTCATTCTTTTTCATGAGATTAAAAGTCAAGCAAATATAAATGCGTAAGAATTCTACTAACGGACGTTAGTTCGGCTGAGGACATTCACGTTTTCAGCTAGGAAGTGTGAAAGGATAACTAGCTTGGCAATGTTTGTTCTCAAAAGGTTATGAAGCAATCAGGATTAGCAAAAGCGTTGTTTTTGTAGATCCTGTGCTGAATAGAACATATGTCATTTACCATTGCTTTAAGTAATAGGATTTGCCTTACTTTAAATCTCTTTTATGCTGTTTCTTTTTAACTTCGTTCTTGCATGTTGCTCTTTCTTCCCTTTCATGAATTTCAAATCCAGTGTATATAAATGTGTCTATTTAGATTTCCTTTTATGCTTTTTATTAGGATTAACACTTTGAAATCATAAACGTGGCTGTATCTTGTTTGTGATGCGAGTTATAGTATCTTGAAATTCTGGGACTTATTTTAATGATGAGAGAAATGTAGAAAAGATGCAGTGAATCCATCCATTTTCTGATTTTTATCTAAAACTTTTTTCCTTCTATCATATGCAGTTTCATGTTTCTACTCTGTTTTATTTCAAGTTTCTTAATAAGACTTAATCAAAAGTGAAATAAGTGTTCCTAATTAGAAGTGCCTATATATTGAAAATCTTAATTAATTTCATTCTAGTTACAGCTAACCCACTACTGGAGACTTTTTACAAACTGGGTGTAGGTCAGGGTGTAAAGGAATCACCTCTTGCCTATTTTTATAGATAATACTTTATTTTCTTGAAACAGTAAGTTTTGTACACCATTTTAAAAATAATATCTATAATGTTAATAAGCATTATGTGTTCTAGAATGGGACACAAATAACTGATGTCTCAGTATGCTCTGAAGGTACTGGTTGTCTTTTCCCAAGAACAGACAATGATTATTTTAAGGCCCTTTTTGGGGAGTAGAGGTTGGTGAAAGCCTGGCTAATCATTCTCTTGAAAAATTCAGCTGTGGACACTTGAATTGGAAACACGGGAAGGATAGTGTTGTTCAGAAGGTCTGTATCGGTTTCCATGTCTGTTTGTAATGTGCAGAAATGCAGATATTTAATCATTTTGATGGCAAGATTTTGGTTTGTATTCATGAGCAAAACTGAATGTCTGTACTCTGCCTACAGAGTACAGACAGCTGTGCAGAACTCTTAGAATGGCAGGATTTGTTGAACGTCCTTGATATTCAGTGAAATTGTATCGCCTTAATTTTCATAATGCTTTTCTTTCTTAGGTTATATGTCTACAGATGGAGGAGGCCAATGCAGGAAATGTAAAACATGGTGCTTGTGTGTCGTGTTGTTTGGGCTTTTTCTCTTCTTTTTCTTTTCTTTTTTTCTTTTTTTTCTTTGATTGCAAGCTACACTGAAAGGTGCTTGTATTGCCACTTACTTGCCATGAGGCATCTTGTTACCTTCCAAGCCACTGAAAGCCATTTTGTTGAAAGAAAACAATAGGAATAAAATCCTGGAAAAGGCATTAGTCATCTATGGTCAACTGTTTGAGATCTCTAAACACTGTATAATTGGCATATGTTTTGCCACAGAAACTTTGGTACTTGCAGATATTGAAGACCTACATAAAATACATTTACATATAGAGGGCAGTATGAAGATACTGGAAATATTAGTGAAATGTAGTTATACAAAGTCTAGAGCAGCAAAGCAACTTTGTGCAGTAGTTAATACTGATTTACTTAGCCCATTTTTCAAAACTCACCCTTTGCATTTAGATCTCTGATGGTGTCTGAAGATCCCTTCCAAGTACGTATGAGCTCCAAGGCTTTTTTCCATATGCGACCATAAAAGCAGTAATAGCATTTAATTTCATTCAGCTGCTGTTCAAATAAGTATGTTTGTATGGAACATACTGTAATTAATTAGAGCACTCTAAAAATAAAATGTAATATTTGGTATACACCACCATACCACAATCTTGCCTTGGCATATTTGGCTGCAGGTTGCTGGATATTAAAATAGAATGAAGTTTTATAAAAATGGAAAAAAGTTCTTTTAGTGCTACTTCAAAAGCCAAATCAGACTGTCATGTGTATTTTGGGTGAAGATCTGAGTAGCAAAAGGAAGATCTTTGATTTCAAAGCAGTAGGAATTTGTCCTTCTAAATGCAAATGGATCATCTGCTAAGAAGGTCATATCTCAGCGGATGCCTCTGCAGACAACTGTGGTCAAACTTGGATTACGAGGGGTTTAGCTGCCGTATAAAGCTATCTGCCATTTTCTCTGGGATGAATTTCTGAACAGTAAGTTGTCTTCTGGCCGCAGTCAGCGCATGTTTTCTGAAGGTGCCTCTTGCATGATTAGCTGCATCTTGATACGTACAGTTTAAGCTGGAGTCGGTGTGAGTCTGGATTTTTGGGACTCGTATTGTTGGCCATTCAGTTGGAGGTCATTCCAGTCCCATTTCAAACATTTCTCACAGAAATAGTTACACTTATTTAAGCAAGAGCAGGGCAGACTTTACTGGCTTAATCTATTGTCTTTTCTAATCTCAGCTATATCTGTAAATTTGGAAGTGAGGGAAAAAAAAATTCAACTTCAATGTGATTCTTCATCAGGTTAAAATACTGAGAAATGCAAGTATTCCTTTTCCTAACTTGTGGGCATGAATCCAGTTAAACAAATCATTGACAGCTGCCCCGGATCACATGGAAGTGAATGGGGTTTGTATAGGGCATGGACTTATCTACCACTTCAGCTCTTTGCCAGGTGATTTAAATGTGGGTCTGTGTTACCTGGTGCCAGGTATGTGGATTGCATGATACAGTACAGGAGGCAGTGCTGATGCAAGCTTTGTTAGAGTACAGCACCTCATTTAAAGAAAAAGAAGTACCAGAAGAAAAGGCAGAATATTGGCAGATGGAGGTGAGCAGATTGCTAATTTATACAAAGTACAGTGATACAAAGCACCTCAGAAAAATGCATACAAAGTAACTGCTTTTGAAAAGGGCAGCAGCTGAGGTGAATGTACCTAGTGGACTCCTGTCGTCAGCCTACTAATCATCACCTTCATCAAAACCTCGTTTCTTCCAGGTGCGCTCCTGTACTAACACAGCTCTACCAAGTGTCCGCGAGACAACAGTCTCTTCTGTTGGAAAGCGGGATAACCCCGTTAAAAGAGCTTCTAAGGTGCTGATGGTTTGGTGGTGCTGTTAACCTGCTCGCTGTTCTGCATGCATTGGAAAGAAGTCGAACAGGAAACGACGTCTGATCAGTGGGCTGCCCCGTCTTGCTCCGAGTCCGCTGTGCGCCGGCGGCCAACCCCGCTGGGGGAAGCGGGCGCCGCGCGGCGGGCAGCGCTGCCCTGGTGCCCGGAGCGTGGGGGTGGTTGGTCATCCTACTGAGGTGACGTTCTCAAAGCGGGAGGAGACTTGCCCGTTACAGCAAGGGGGAGTAGCCTGGACTCTTCCAGCTTGTTTTAAAACCAAAGTTGAGAGATTTGAGTTTAGAAGCTTATTGGTGATTATAGGAGCAAATAAAAAAGCGGCCTGTAGATGTAACTTTCCATGATTATCTGTTTCCTTTTATTTGTAGAGCTAAGCAAGACTTTGGCACCAAAAGAATTTTTAAAAAACCTTTCCTGTGCGGTTGATGAATATGAGAATATTCTCAAAATGAGTGCTTTTTAATAGCAGACATAATGGGAATTTATACTACAGTGAAAGGAAGAGTTGAAACTATTTTGGGTCTGCGTACCAACTTTGTCTCGTAATGCTGCTAGTAGCCTGAGCAAGAAGTGATTTCAAAGTCTTATTTTGCATTTGGTTCTGGTGTTGCTGTTTGAATAGTCTGTTCTAAAATACACACACACACACATGTATCAACCAGGGGTTACCTGTTCATTTGCTTGTTGAGTGAGTGGTCTCTCTTTGGGGAAGACTTGAAAGAAACTTGTACCAGGAGGAGGGAACTGCAAAACTTCCATTTCCTCTGGCATGTTACAGCAATGTTTTAGAAACTGTAATTGTCAGCAGAAGCATTGATCGATTTAGGCATTCTCCCTTGAGTCAGTGCTCAAGTATCTGTGCTCTATTTTAATCTTTTTAATAGTCTTTTTAATAGATCTTTGAAAACTGGAGATCTTAAAAGGTGAACTTAATAGAGCTAAGCATCTGTGATACTGCAAACGGTCTGAGGGGAAGTGATTACTTCTCTCCCAAATTATTGAAATATATTTCTTCTGGTTTTATGTTGAATGCAAACTTATGCTGAAAGCTGATTGAAGTGGCTCCATGGCTGTAAAACATCTAGCTGTATAATTTAAAAAACTTTTAGGGATTTTTTTTCTGGTATGTTCTAGAGGAGAAAAATGTAACTTCTAGTGCACGAGGTGAGTGAAGGCATAAAATGCTGAGTACTGCTCTTGGGTTGCACCAGCAGAAGGTGGATTTGCCCTCAGTATAAGTAAGATGCTGAAAGAGGCCACAGTCCTGAGCCTCACCTGTTATCAAGCTGTTTGGTACCAGTCGGCAGGATCTAGTCACCAAACTACTGAGTCAAGATATTCCTGAATTCTGAAGTTTGGACCAGAGTCTGAACCTCGTGGTTGCTTCTGTAACAAGTTGGATAAAGAGCCTCGCTCCAAACGCCCAAGGACGTGGCTGAGATCTCCCTTAGCATATTGACTGTACACGTGCAATGGTCCCGGGGGAACCCCAGAGGAATATGTGGTAACTAACCACCGTCGGCGCTGAGCGTTGTGATCCCTTTCCTCTGCTCCGTCCTGCGCCGGTGGCGCCGCCGCGAGCCAGCGTAGTTACCACTCGGCGAAGCTGCAGCGCCGCTCGCTTGCTCTCGGGGTGGCGGGAGCGTCGCATTTCTACGGCACCTTTGAAGAGAAACTCGAGCAGTTGCCCTGTGCCAGAGGTGAGCATTAGCCTTAGCTGCGGGTGGGCAGCTGGGGTGACCGAGCGCTGGAGGCCGGGCGAGCCGCGGCGGGGCGCTCCTGCCCCTGCGCCCGCGCTGTGCGAGCAGGTTGCCTTGGCGAGAGCAGAAACGTGTGTGGTGAAGAGGGTGAGCTGAAAGGGAGATCTGGGCACTCGCGTACTTATTTCCTCCTCTTGCGTCTGATGAGAGTTAGACGTTGACAAAGCAGGGAGCAGTGGTTGCGGCCTCCACCCTGTGTGAGGCCTTTTCACCTTGCAGCGTGCTCTGGCCTGCGAAGCGCGTGGAGTGCTTTGCGTGACTACTGTAATTTTAACTTGTCAGAAAATACTGGGTTTACATGTTGGTAATGCTTTTATCATGGTCCGTCAGTATTTTTTTGGTAACATTGCCAGTCTCTTGAATTGCTGCGCTCCCCTGCAAGGGGGCCGCTACCCGGTGAGCGTGCTCTGCGAGGCCTTAGCAGGGCTTGAGGCGCGCCGGCCGCGGCCACGCGCGCCTCGTGGCCAAGCTGCGCCCGTGCAGTTGCTGAAGGGCCAAGCGCTTTACGGGAGGGAGCACCGGCTGCCCCCTGGAAGCAGGGAAGCTAACTCCCCTCGGCCTGGCCGCTGCGGGCCCCAGGGGTCGGAGGAGGCTGACCGTGGTTGGAGGGGCTGGGGGAGCACAGACGGACTAGTGACCGACTCCTTCCTGCGGAAAGACTGACGTCTGGGGGCTCAACCGCTCCGTGTGGTCTGAGGAGCGGAGGATCTGGCGTCGCGGGATTCGCTCTTAAGCCACGAGGACCCCGAAGAAGCAAAATCGTTCTCCCTAAACATTTGTCAAAATGCTGAGCAAAAGATAAGCGGTACTTGCGGGTGCGTACGTACGCGGGAATGTGTTCGCTGTTGAATGTCAGTGTGGGGGAGGTGAGCTGATGAATGAATATCAATTTAATGGCTACTTCTTCCAAATGTGTATGCCCTAAGAGTTAGGAAATGCTGATTCAAGTTTTTGGAGTCTTTACAAGAGTGCTGTGTTTTAGGGAATTTGATCAGGTGGTTTTGTCACGGAGGCTGTTACTGTGCTAACCCTTGTTTAGTGTTTTCTGGTGCAAACACCAAAAATACTGAAGTGTCCTGTAAACTGCTTGAAGCCTGGCTAAGCTTTGCTTCAGATGCAATACCTTGTTTTGGTTGGTAACTCTTGTGTGTGGTTTTTAAATTTAGTTTAACTTTTAATTGATACAAACATAATCTGAGATGCAGAATATCTTTTTCTGTTGTAAAACTTTATTTTTCCTGAACAAATGGCAGTAATTCAAATAATAGTATGTGCTTAAGAATGTTCTTTAAAAATTTTTAAGCAGCATATTGTGATATATTTATAATCATTGGGCCTGAAGAAAGCTTATGCTCATGTTCATCCCATTATCCGTTCTCATGTTTAAGCACTGTTTGTAATTCCATTAGCAAAGAAGCAGCCTGACTGGTGCAGAGTACCTTGCAAGTCTGAGGTTTTATTTCTATACGAATTTTAACCCTCAACCTGTGTCTTTGCCTCGGTTCCACACGGCAAGGCAAAAACAAAATCTTAAATTGACATTTTATTTTAATCTTGCAACAAATCTTTGTTTCTTCGTTGCAACAGTCCATCATCATCATTCTTGACGTGTATGTTCAAAGTATGGGACTAATTCCCTCTTTCTTTCCTGAGAATTAGAATTGACCACCATACATCAAATCTCATTCAAAATAACGGAGATTTTCAAATATATCTATTAGCATCTGCCTTTCCCTAAAAAGCCCATTTCTAAACAGTTGGTGTTTTGACTTTGTGTTTTTCCTTGTGTCGTAGGTCTTTAAATACTCTGCACCAGTTTTGCTGTCCAGCTCCATTGTACCATACCCAGCTAGCTGTCCCTGCCACACACTCAGAGTACAGGTAAGAGTAGCAATGGTCCACCCACTTTCTGTTTTTGAAGACAGATCTGACATTATCATTTGACATAGAAAGGGAATAGTGGATTGAGTTAAAAACTACAATTAGAAAAACATATCAAACCCATTTTTAACTTTATGTATGATAGTTCTATTTGCTTCTCTCAAGCACAGTTGATTTATACAGTAAAATTAATGTGCTTTAAGAAGCAAATCTCCCTAGACACTTTGAAAGGTAGGAATGAGCTAATTGTAGGTTTAGTTCTCATATAATCAACATATTAAGGCACATAAATTATGTACAAATTTAAATAAGATATTTATGATGTTCTGAGCAACACTTTTTTTTTTTTTTCAAACCCCGAATACTTCATGACAGGATATGAGGTAAGCCATGCATATGGTTCTGTCAGGGTTAAAGTCACAGACCTGTAAAAGCTGAACAACATTGCCTTTTGATTTTGGAAGTAGTGGAGTTTGTTTACAAATGGGAAGCCCTCAGTACTGAGCAGAATCAGTCCTACATATGTCAAGAATATACTGTATCCAGGTAATAATACTTCATTTAACATTGGTATCTTTGTTAAGTATGTGTTTTACAAGCTCTCTTTGATCAAATGTGGACAGCAGTTTTTATGCATCTTATGCATCGATGCATCATTGTCATCGCCAGAGCGTTTATCGCGAGTCTTTTTATAGATGCATCAAAGAACAGGTAATGGATGTAATTGGACATGTGAAAACTTAAGGAAGTGTACATAGCATGAACAAGCTAGTCTGTCTTTTATGTTTACCTTTACTATTAGTAAATAATTGGGTGAAAATTGCCAGCTCATGAGTGATGTTAATACTGAAATACTGGAAGTTTGGTGCTGAAAAATCAACTCACTTTGCACTGGTAATAAGGAAAAACAAAAACCAGCATTGAATCCTAAATCTGTAAATGCATAAATGTACTTTTTCAGTTCTTAATCTGTGTCTCAGTCATCTTTAACCATATGTGTGTTTGTTCATTCTGTTTTACATTACAACATCTATTTGCCTTTGTGTGTTGGTTTCTTCTTCCATCAGAACTCTGCAGTTTGTCTTTGGTAGTGAATCCATAGCCTACTCATAAGGCAGCATAGTATTCCTCTGGTGCGGAGCAGGGGCCCTCTGTTTGCTTTTAATGAAGCTTTTATTTTCCTTTGTCCTTATTTTATATTGCCTTAATTTTAAGGATTTGTTAAGAGACTTCCTATGAGGATGTTGACGTAGATGGGAGAGCTACGTAACTGCCTTGAATGTTTCAATATCCTGCTCCAGGTAGATTATTACTTGGAATACAGAAAAAAAATATTTTTTTTTGGTCAGATCTTTAAAGCATATATATTTTTAGAGTACTAATGTATTAAGAGCACAAAATGTAGATCTTGACAGTGCCCAATATATGCCATAAGACTTTTAGCTTTTGTTTCAGGATTGGGATATGTGAAGGAACCCATTGCTGACCTTGTTTGCTCTTGAGGAAGTTAGATTTCACTTTCCAAATATTTTATTTTTATATATATTGATATTTTATACACACACACACACACGCGTGTGTGTGTATATGTGTTTGTGCTTGTTTGTGGAGTATGACTCTACACACTTGACCATAACTCAAAATCAACAGAGATCTGGGAATTTTCAACAGTTCATAAGAGGCAGGAGCATTGCCCATATTCAGTTAATGGGAAGTGAATTGTTCAGTGGGTTGGTTGCTGGCTACCAGGAAAGCAAATGTGGTCTGCCTCCTCCTCATCCTCCTTGGCTGGTTGACCAGCCTTCATCTACCAGAAGCGTATGATCTGTGTGAACACTAGCCCTTATTATGAGATTAGACAAGGCAAGTTTGGGGATGAGATGCAGCTTTCTTCTCTTCTCTTACCTGTATCTCCACAGCAGTTAACTGGCATAAGAGGAGATTTTTGCGGAGGGTGCAGCAAGTTGGTGGTATGTCCGTGCAGCGGCCAGCCGGGCTGGGCTGTCAGCAAGGGGGTAGCCTGTGGCTTGGGGGAAGCAGCTCTGCCCTCGTGTCAGTGCTTGTGCAACCACCCCAGCATGTGGCCAGCTTCCACCTTCCTGGGAGCAGAAGGGCATCAGGGCACTGGAGCAAGGCTGGTGGAGGGCCACCATGATGGTCAGGGGCTGGAGCGGGTGACCTGTGAGGAGAGGCTCAGAGCGTCTGCATGCCGTCTCCAGGTTCACAGCGGAGCGCGTAGACGAGGCGGCTGGGTGCTCCTAGGAAGCTGCATGGCGACAGGGCAAGCAGCAAAGATTGCAGTGAGGTCGGATGCAGTTAGGTGCAAGGGAAAAGCATCTCACCACGAGGGCAATCAAACACGGCAGCGGGGGTCAGGAGAGCAGATGCTATCTCCAGCTTTGGCAATGCTGAAAACCCAGCTGGACATGGCCCTGAGCAGCCTGACGTCGCTGGTCCTGCTTCAAGCAGGGGCTGGACTAGAGACTTCCAGAAGTCCCTGCTGACATAAGTGATCCTATGATTTGAAAGATCTCTGTCCTTAGGAAGAGATAAATGAGCTGAAATGTTTTTCTTCTTCTTTAGGCTGTAAAACATAGTTTCGTCTTATACAATGAGGTTAATAGTATCCCAGATAATATCCTGTGCATGAACATGATGTTGCACTAGAGCTAAACTGCTATAGTCTTTCTCATATCAGGCTTACCCATGAGTTAAACGTCTGAAGCCGTTGTATCCAAACTGATTCTTACAGCTTGACAGTACTGTGTCAGTCATCTCTCAATCAAGTACAAATTCTGCACTTGTCCTTCTAAATGGCCTGTATTTGGGAATGCTATTGCTGTGAATGAAAGCTGCTAGAGGGCTAACAAGGTTGAACTCTGCATTTCCATATACATTTAATGGCATTAAATTTAGCTTTTAGTCCTCCCATTTATCAGTTTATAAATAGAAATCACTAGAAACAAGGCAAACAGAAATGGATGGTCCATTCTAACTTCAGACTTGAAGCTTTCTTTAGAAAATACACAGAGGGATTAATTGATTAATTTTGTAGCCTAAAATTAAAAATTAATTTTGCTCTGAAAGAAGCAATTAATGAATGCACTACAGTGAAATCTGGAGCATCTCTGATTTGCTGTTAGCTAATTGCTGGATGTTTTATTCACTCTAGCAGTTTTACTTCAAGTCAAGATGATCTTTGGCATCTGTTTTGAATTGTTAATAAGGAAATAATGCATTTTTAATAACTGTAGCTATTGCAGTAATCCCTCGCTTGTTCATTTTACACTGTTCAAAAGAGACAGAAATAATAGAAGCTATCTTGTCGTCTTCTACTCTAAGAAGAGGCCTAAGCCTATGCATATAATGTGTTTCATCTAGGTATTTTTGTCTGTGTGTGTTCCAGTCAGTCCATATGCCTCCTGTGTTTCCTGGTTTTGATTTTTCTTGCTTGGAAATTAAAAATACATGTAATAACCTGCAGTTCATCTGCAGTGTCTGTAGTCTGTCATCTTTAACTCCCTTTCCCTCCCTGCCTCTCCGAGCAGTGTTTTAAAAACAAGGTGTTCTGGAGCTGAAGCTGTCAATTCCAAAAGGCGCTCTGCATTTTACTGATCATTTAAACAGGGATTTTATCTCTAGTAGGAAACGAAAAGTAAAGGAGGTTGATTGTATGTACTAGAAAGGCTTCAAAAAGGGCTTGGATCCAGGTAGTCTTAATTGTACTGCAATTGCTAAGCTTCTTGCTTGGTATGGGCTACATTAGCTCGATGGCTTTACAGCTACGTCATGTGCAAAGCAAAGCCCAGACACATAATGGCAGTTAGAAAAAAAAGTAAATTTAATTACGTTTATTTCTTGTTTGTGTTGTGTTTTACCAAACACCTGGTTCATCTTCTGTGTAGACAAGCTTTAGTTAGCATTTCAATCTATCTAGGTGGTAAAGATCTTATTCTAATATCATGCACTTACTTTTGTGCACATGATAGTTGTCAGCTTGGAGTCCATCACTTCGGCTTTCAAGTTCCTCAGCTGCTGACGCCCCTCTGAACCTGCAGAGTGCTTCCACAGGCTGGGGAGAGTTCACCAGCCAGCTGTGGAAGATGGGAAGGCTTCCTTGTCTACCAGAATAAGGGTTTTTTAATATCCCGCCGCCCTAATGCTGCTGCAGCTGCCAGCTGTCCAGGCTTATATGTGCAGTGGGAGCTACAGCAGAGATGATTGCCTCCCGGTCGGAAGCTACAGAAAGGGGGAGTGCCCGTGCTTGAGAACATAAATCTATGCCCTGTGGATATTAGATAGGCAGGTATATGCAACAACAACTGCAGATGGATTTGTTTACCACTGATACCTGAGGATCTTTTGATCTGATGTGTTCATTCATAACAATATGATTTCTTCCTTCTGTTTTGCATGAAATGTCAGCTGTCCATCGTTCTCTTCTACATCCACTTTATCTTCCATCTTTGTACTTTTTAGCTGGATGCTGTTATGTCCAAAGACCACTTTCAAAATCTTGAACCTAGAGTATTTTTCTTTTTTTCTCCCTCATTGGTTTCCACCCAGGAAACCCATGGGAAAAAAAAATAATAATAATATAAAAGATGGTATAATACCAAAGAAATCTCATCATTTTTTTGCAATCTCTACCTGCTCTATGTTTCATCAGCAGCTCTCAGAGGTAAAATCATTATTCTGAGAATACTGTACTTATGTGAAATTTTAATGTGGAATTTTTGTTTCACCAATTGGTAATGGTGGGTTGCATGCAACCAACCACTGTACCTACGATAGCAGAAGGATTCATTGAGCTATTCCTTTTTGCCTTGAGCCCGCGGTGTAGGCATTGTAGATGTTACTGGAAGTGGTTAACACAGAAGTTTAACGTACAGTAATAATAAAAATGTCTAGCTGTCAGATGCTTTTATATTGTATGATATGGGGGGGTCATCTTTTTTTCTTTTTTTCTTTTTTTCCTGTGTTTCCTTTTTTTTTTTTCCTGTGTTTCCTTTTTTTTTTCTTTTGTAGACAGTCAGGTAAAATTGGGATAATTTTTTTAGATTCCTGACAGTGAAAATAGATACTTCTCAGCTAAATTCACCTGACCAACACTGTATTGCTTCCCAGGCTTAGACAACTAGCAAACATTTCTTGTCCTTCATACAAGCATCTATAAAGACATCCCACGTGACAGAGCCGACTCTTCCGTCCTCTGGTGGCTTCCCAGTCAGTGATTTGTCAGAGACAGAGCTGTAGCTCCAGCAGCTCTGCTGCAGAATTCTTTGTATTGTTGATATGAAAACATTTTATTTATAGTTTATTGTCAATATGACTCTTTCGGGGAAAAGGTTTGAATAGGAATTTTATTTCTAATTGAAGTTACTCTCAGTTATGAGCTTATTAACAATCTGCTGGCTGTAGAGTTTAACACTTGAGCACTGCAGTCTCTCTTTACAATATGCAGTGATTTAACAGCATGATGAGCCTTCTTCAAAGCAAGCAAAGGAGTGAAAGTGGGATAGTTCAGACCGGTCACCATTCTGTTCTTAGTTATCCTGGTTTTCAAGATGAACAAAGCAAATGGGTCCAAACTTTGGCCATATCGTGTACGCTGTGATAAGTCAGTATAAGATTCAGATGATTATGTAAGGCATCTGTGTTCAAACTACCCTATGGCAAAGAAAGCTGGCATGTTTATAATAATACATTTTTCCACTTGGTGCATATATTACCTAGTAATTCAAAAATGGAATACTGTGACACACAGCAAGCTGCTTGAAAATGATCAAAAGTTGGCAAAATATCATGAAATCTATTTTGTTTTGGATTTTCATGTTTTTTTTTTTCTTCATTGTGTTCCTTTCCATCCTCCTCCTTTAGCTTGCTTTTCAGTTTAAAGGAAATGACTGCTCACAAGTGTTTTACTGATAAAGACGTGACATCCCACAAGCTTCCTGCTAAGTCAGATGTCCTCCATCTTCCATAAAGCGCATTATAGCATTACAGATGTAGGTATTCCCATTGGTTTCTCTGGTGATCTCCATGCCTGCTGGCTTGCAGCCACTGTCATGATGCTGGCAACTCTGAAGAGAGACTTGTGCCTGCCTTAAAATGTGTGTGTGGGGAGGGGTGGGGGAAATGTAGCTTTATTAATCCTTAGTACTTCTGTATGTAAATCATCAGCAGAATGGTAATGCTGCATTTTCAGTCAAATGTGTGCTGTGAAAATCCTTAAACATATTAATAATAAAGGAACCAGCAGGCTGGATATGTAATTTTACTTATGGGAGAAATAGAAGTTGTTCTTTCAAAAGTAGATAGACATTTTGAAACAGCTTTTGCCTCAACTGTAAATGTAGGCCTGAGATAATTTGGTTGTTCTTCATTGCATTGAAAGTCCAGTCTCTGAGATTGAAATGGGTTATTAGTTGGTACTTAGAAACAAATTGTACTATGTGGATTAAAAAACAAACAAACAAAAAAAACAAACTTAACTTTCCTAATGCTATTCCCTGTGATTCTGTTCCTCTGTCTTTTTTTTTCCTTGCCCCCTTCTTCTTGGCAGGGAAGATAATGTTCTTCACCAGTTCTGCTGTCCGCCTTCGGGGTCTAGTAGTCCATCTTCAAGATAACAGAGAAGCTGTGGGTCGCTCAGTGGGCAGTCTGTGCCACACCTGTATAGTCCATCTCTCCTCTCCTCTCACTGGTGTGTATGGGACTGGCGCTTGCATGGATGCCCTAAAATTCTGGTTCAGTTAAGTTACGCAGAATGGCGCAGCTGTAAATTTTTTCATTGGTTCTTGATAACCGCCTCTCCATGCTCTTCAACTTTCTACAGCTCTTCCTTGTGTCCAGGATTTAAAACACACAAACTGTAAACAAATACATAAAATACACAATTTATTTTGAACTAAAATAAACAGTACCATAAGTCTTTGTCTGCTGTACATTTTGTTACTGTACGTGCTGTTATCTGCTGTTAAGGATACAAACTAATTTGATTTCTGTCTTGAATGCTGGGGGGAGATCATGGCAGAGATGTCTCTTATCTGTTTTAGGTTAAGCTTTTTCTGCTAACAGTTGTAAATATTTGTTTCAAGGTTGAGCGAACATGAACACCACATTTTAGGAATGTTACTATATGGAGATTATATTTAACTATTCCTTCTCTGTTTCTCAACTGTTACAAGAAACCAGCAGGTTTAAGTTGTCACAGCATATCTTTAGCAGTGAATGGTATGTTTTTTAATGTCTATTTTGATATCTGTCTTCTAATTTTGTTTGCCTATGCTTTTGAAAGCCTTTAGACATTAGCAAAGGTACAAGACGATTGCTTATCTATTGTGGGTACCTAAATACTTTTCTCTAAGCTGTGCACAAGATTGTCATCAAGGTTGTGTTGTAATTGAATGGCCCTCTAACTCCAACCAGATAAAAGCGAACATGTCTGTCCATGTGTGTCTAAGAATAGAGTCAGAGTTGTTATTGCCCAAAAGGCGCAGCTTTGATTGCATCTCTCTAGACACATCTTGTAGCTCTAAAACAACTGGAAATTTTCTGCTGGTTGGATCTTCTAAACTTAAACAGCACAAGCAGATATACCAGGAAATAGAATTTCTATTAAGTTGTACTTACTAGCCTGAAGTTAACAAGGAAACAAAATTAAAGAAAAGCTGTTTTGATGGTGTAAGTCTGCTGTTATCATAAGTTAAAATATTACTCCAAACTGTCTGGAGCGCATGCAAAGGCAGAGATGGTTGGAAATAGGGTGAAAAGCTGGTGGTTATTTGTAGTTATATGTGACTTTCAGGATTGGATAAAAGGGTTCAAGGATCAAGGATGGAAGAACAGAGAAGGTAACATGAAGATCATTCTCATCTTGTATCATGTTTTTGGCTATGACCCTGAAGGAATCTGTGTGAAAAACAGAATATAGGCTATTTGCTTTTCAGTTAGACTGGTCTGCTATTTCTTGGTCATGTCCCAGTATTATGCCTTTAAGTGTTTTCTTATGCTTGCCTTAGGTGTCTGAGGCCAAAGGAAGAATTTGCTTGAAGGCTAATCTTTCTTCATGTTTTTGTAAGAGATGGTCTACTGCCCCTAACTGACTGCGCAGACTGTAACCCGTATGTGGTTGCTGCTTTTATTTGGTGCTGAATGCACCTTAGTTTCATGTGGTCCTCAGTCACTTGGTTTTACAAGACATGTGATGGCTGTTCATTTTTGCTCTAAAATTTGCAATTTCTACATAAAGAATTGTTTAGTAGATTACTACTTCTGTTGAATTCACCTTTGGAAGTGTTCTCGTATTTGCAGAGCGGGATAAAACATTGAAATGTGTGAATGTTGCTAACAATTTCTTAGTCTTTTCCTGCTATCGTTAAATAAGCAAGAGTTCCTGTGTTGCTATCCACAGATAGAAACAGTAGGATTTTCTGTTATTTAGACTTGCTTATCTCCCTCCCAAATGCAAACAATAATTACCTCTCTCCACAGTGAAGCTGTGAATTGAAGCACTGTAATTATTCTCTTCTATAAGCTAAGATTTGTCCAATCTTTTAATAAGTACCTTTTATTTGTGGAAAAGCGAACCAAGAAGCAAGACCAGTGCTTAAAAATAAAAATTAAACCCCCAAACTCCAAGTGCCAGCCCTTTTGCCTGGAGGAGAAGAGAACTGATTATTCTGAATGTGGCTATAGTTAATAATGTGGCTCAGGAGAAAATGCAGTCAGAGGCTGATCAGTACCGCTAGCTGTAACAGAGGATCCTATGAGTGGTTGTCTTGTCTGCTGGTTTTCCAGTGAAGGGAAAGTAGTGTCATTCTAAGTTGCCAGCACTTGAAGCAATTTGAGTTGGTGTCCATCGTATCATCAAATCATGGCGTTTATTCTGCAGGGACCACAGAGAGAAGCTGACCTTGCCTGGTGCTGTGGAAGTCAGAAATGAAGAAGTAAATGTCATGGCTGGCTAAATCAAACATGCTGTGAATTTAAGAATTTAGTACTGGAAACTAGTAGGGAGTCTTTTTTTAGCTAACCAGATTTTAAAAGTAGATAAGCTATATAATGTTCATTATTATAAAACAGAAGAGAAAGGCAGCAGGGGAAAAATCCACTTTGCTCCTGATTTCTACATGTTTTTACAATTGTTCTCAGTCAAAAGTGAAAATTATCTTCTATTTATCATTTTGATGCAGAAGGTGGCATAGAAATGACATTTTTCTTGTAGACCAGATTGCCTTATGCATGAACTCAAGGGGCTGAAGACAGGCTGCTGCTTTGGGAGAGCTGAGTCAGCAAACTTCTCCTTTGGCCCCTGCGCACGTGCATCTGTTGAGAATGAGGGTTTTTTTTCTTCTGAAATTTCCTTTGCGTGGCCGTTGGCTGCTCGTGCGGTCCCACTCCATGCCCCTGCCTGCAGCCGGGAAGCTGCGGGCAGCCTGCGCGCCGCCTCTGCTGCTGAACAGCCTGGATTTTGGGGCCTGCTAGATGGAGCAGGGAGCAGGTCAGCCGTGATAAATTCGAGACTCCTCTCCTGAGGTAGACTTAAAAATAGCTCTGTGAATAATAATGCTTTATAACATGAGGAGAAGGAATAAGTCCGTGGAAAATGTGTTGGGGTGTGGATCTTAGCAGTGACTCAAATCAAGCTTTTAACATTTTCCCTGGGCTGTTCCACTGGCTGCCTGGTTGAATATAAATTGCCACCGTTTCAAGTAACTCGGGGTTTATGAAGAGTGTGAACTGTGTGTGGTTTCTAGCTGAGGAGGCGCCTTGCTTGCACTGACGCCTGGGGATTGCTCGTTTGGGGAGCGTGTCGGCTGAGCAGAGGGCAGGCGGTAACGTCGCGTTTTGAGGTAGCCGCGGGGGCCTCGGCCGCCCTGCGCCCCGTGCCGAAGGGGAGCCAGCGTTGCCGTTGCAGCGCCGCAGCCCCCCGCTTTGCCAAGCGGAGGGCCGAGGTGCAGCCCCCGGGCCGGGCGCGTCTCCGAGGCGGCGCTGGCCAGACCCTTCTGATCCCGGGACGTTGGCTAGGAAAGGTCTGCCCGAGCAGCAGCGGCAGTGCGGAGTCCCTCATGCTGCCACGAGCAAGGGTTGCCACAGAACTGTAAGGGAAGGTTTCTGGAGGCACGGGTCGGTTTTTCTTTTGCTTGAGTTTTAGTTCTTAGCAATTGGGTAGTTCCTGAAATGGTGGCTAGAGGGAGCTCCAGTGCAGTCTGTTTCCAAGCTTTCTCAGCAAGTAAATTGCAGATTTATGGTAGATCTGGCCTGTTTTATTACCAGCTGAAACTGTGGCTAAAAACAAAAGAGGAGGCCATATCTGTTAAATTATATTTATCTTTACATGCTATTAATACTAGAGATATAGAGAGAAGCATTTGGTTAGGTGGACTGGCTAAATAGTATATACACCAGCATGTCCTGCAGTCGGTTCTGTTTCCGTGTTCTGACCACTGCTGTCAAGATGTTGAATCTGCTTGTATAATTCTGTTTGCCTCTCAAGTTTTATTGTAGAACTTGTGCTGGAGAAAGTGCATGTGTTTGATAACCGTATACGAACGGCCACACGGGGCAGGAGCAAAGATCAGCCGCCCTCCTGTCGGTGCCTGCCAGCTGGCAGGAAGCGCGCACGAAGAGGGCAAGCATACATCTGTGGTGCTTCTCCGAGGCTCCACTAGATTTCGGCAAGGAGCAAAGCCACGGGAGTTGTCATGTAGGTTTTAAAGTGAAGAAGTTGATAGTTAATACAAAAGATTTGCCTGAAACATAATTACAACTCTACTAGATAGGTATCTCTAGTCAATGCAGCAAAACCTCTGGTTGTACTGCTGTGCTGTGCTGAATTAATTATAGTAATTCAGTTAAGTGTATCAGGCCTGTATTTTCAGGGCATTTGGCCTTGTCACCTTCCACATCATAGAAAAAGTTGTTTTATGTGTTCTTTTAACTTCATAAGCTGTGCAGAGCAGCTGCTGGGGCTGGGTGGGGATCTGTGAGCAAGCCCAGCTGCCCAGCCAGCCTGGATCATCTGTGGGCGCTGGATGTGACTCCGGCCTTTCCCAGTGCTGAGGGTCCTGCCTGCCGTTCTGGCAGGGACTGGCGGGTGCCTGGCGGTCCCCGGCCACGATCGGGGCAGCAAGCTTGCCACCGTCGGGGACAGTCCTCAGCTGGTGTCGGCAGAAGATCATGTGCTCTCAGGAGCTGACAAAAGTTGATGAACAAATAGGAGACAGAATTGCATTTAGTCAGTCCACAAGGAGAAACAGCATTTAATGACTTCACCGCATTTTGCCTGGTTATGTTTGCATCAAGTTCAGCCTCCTGCTCTCTGCTGCTGAGCGCTCCGTGCATGTCGCAGGGTCGAGCTGCCGCTGGCCTCCCCCCAGGTCCGCTGAGGAAGAGCATGTAGCAAAGGCATGGGTACACGCTGAAGACTGGTACCTGGTAAAAATCCTAATCTGAGTAGGAGGTTGCAAAGATGCTGGGTTTTTTTTGGCTTTCTTCTTCATGATGAGTGACCAGTTTCATCTGCAATTAATGTACTGTGCTGTGGTCACTTCTGCAAAGCATGGGTGTTGCTGTTTTCCCTTGAAAGAGCTAGGGATTGAATCTTAGAAGTTGCAAGATTGCTGGTATTTGCTGAGCGAGCTGGGAAGCTGGAGTCCCTGATGTTTCCTGTTTCTTCCTACAGTTATGTTTGTTGTTTTCTATGGTCAAGTGAAAACTTGTACACGAGGTATGGGCTCTCATGGGAAAAAAAAAGTCCCTTTATAGTATTTAAGCAAGTGCTTTGTTTTTGCACTCATTAGTTACTTATTTTTTCTTTGGGGTATTATTTGTATGCTCTTGAATCACTGGCTTTCTCTGTTGGACACATATCAACCCAGATTATAATCCTTTAATGTAAACGTGCTTCTGAAAGACATTATCCTAGTTCGTTCACCTCTGAATATCTTCTATCTTCTTTCACACCTGAAAATTGGATAGAATTGAAATCTCCTCCTCAATTAAATAGGTCTTTATGGAGAATTCAATTAATTGTAATAGATATTTTATGAGAAGACTTTGCCAGAGGCTGCTGTAGTACAGATAATTAGTCTCAGTCAGGAAATGTTACTTAAGTAGTTTTATTTTGTAATCCTACGAGCTGTATTATTAGTCAGGTAACATATAGGCTGACACTGGAGAGGATGGGTGACTAGCGCACTGCTTAATCTCTTAGATGTAGCAGCTGTTTCTGACAAACAAGTTTGCTTGCTTGCTGGCCACGAGGTGTCTGATGAAAGCCGCTCTGCTCAGCTTTGTTCTTCGGTCGTGGGTGAGCTCTCAGCTGCGCCTGCCGGTATCAGCTGGCCAGGGAAGTGATGAGATCGCTGCTGGCGGCTCCAGGATTCGGCATTAAACTGAGGTGCTCTCCAAGTGGGGTTAGCTCTTCTGAAGCCCAAAGATGCACTTTCTGATTTATAATCAGACCTTTCCAAAAATGAAGAATAAAAATAACCTTTCATAATAATTTTAAGGGAGATCAGTGAAAATATATTTAAGCTGGTGTTGCTATGGGGTTCCAGGTAAGAAGTGAACAGTGGTGGTTTGGCTGTCGTGCCTTCCCCTCCTCCCCACAACTTGGCTGCTTAGATTTGTATCACTTCAGTGCACCAAGGCAGTGCTTTTTAAAAACAATGATAATAAAAGAGATTGAGTGACATGGATTGGTCAACTCATTTAACATATTTTCATCAAAGACTGCAGGATACTCAAAGAGCAAACAGGGAGGCAAAGGTTTAGGTGTATACGGAGAACAGCAGGACACCTGCTGTTTGGATGTGCTTTGGATGAGGCTAACTGAATCCTGAGCTTTGGTTTCATGTTTCATGTCTCTTTCACAGCAACAAAACTTAGTCCATTTTCAGAAAGTCCACTTTTAGCTTAGCTGTGAACAAGAAAATGTGGGAGGCAAATGTTATAATGAGTAGTCTCCATGTAAGATACTGCTTCTGAGAAACCTTTGGGTAGGGAGAAAACTAGAGCTGTGGTGGCTGGACCTGAGGATGGAAGCAGTTGCTGCTGTAGCCGTGCTTGCAAGTTGAAATGCCAGATGTTTAAGCTCCCGCCAGTCATCTGTTTCATCCAATTTTCTGGTACTGAAAGTTAAATGGTATACTGGTGTTTGGATAATAAATATGAAATTGAAAGGTGGGGAAGCAATAGTGCTGTCATTAGATATTTTGACTTTTTCTTTCTGTATTCTTTGTGTTTTGATGTTTTTTTAAAAACGATTTCACAGCGTGTCTGTAATCTGTTCCTCTCATACAAGCGAAACCCTTCTACGGAGGTTTCTCTGGTACGGTTGTTCCCCGAGCCCCGTGCGCAGCTGCATCCGTTTGGCCGTCAGGGCCGGGGCCTTCTCAGACGGCCGCGTGTGGCACAGCGTAGCGTGCGTGCTGCGTTTACATTGCAACCGCTCCTGTTCCCGCGGGTGCAAAAACGCCCCAGACCGAGCGGCTGTAAATACTGCTTGGACCTTAGAGGGAATATGGCAATCATTTTCAGACTCTGTGGTTATGTGAAGTATGCAGTCATCCTACTGCGGTTTCAACCGGCTCCTTTTGTTATGAAAAGTCAGTGTAGCGAAAATTATCGCAAGAGATTCAATTAAATTACGTATGTTATAAAATACCAGAGCGGACAAATAAACTCCTAAAGCTTGGAGTCCCAAACGCTGGACATGCGCCGCCTGCGAGCGGCCCGCGGGCCGGTGCAGAAGCCCTGGCTCGTGGCGGTGGCTGCTGCCAGCAGAACCCAGCCGGGCGCCTGCGGGTCCCTCTTGTTACGGGACCGGCTGCTCCAACTCCTGCTGCATGTTTAAAAATCAGTGTGCCTCCGTACATTCGTGCAGCACACCCATTAAATTTAACATGTAGTTAGCTGAAAAGCCATGTTCTCTTTCTGGGGGTTAGGCTGCGCTGCGGCCTCCAGCGTGCCCATGACTAACCCCTCTTTTTATTATTTTGCCACAGACATGCTGATGTAGCTCCAGTTGTGCTTGTTTTCAGATGCTGGAACAGTTTGCTGGCGTGTACTTCATACCTTACATATGTAAGCCTTTTCTTCCAGAAAACAATGTTGTTTTTTTAAAAAAATAAAAAGAAAAATATCTAACCCCATTTTCAAGTCAGTAGGTCTGTAGCCAAACAGTGGGAACTGATCTAGTAAAATGCTTACTATGGCTGTGTAGCATTCAGATATTTAAAAGAAATGTCATCTTGTGACAGACTGAGAAAGCAAGATACTCGCTCCAATGTAAATCATTGGATTGACTATGCAGCTTTTCTGTCTTTTTAATTTTATCATCTCTGAAATATAATAGATTCAACTTTAGTGACTAACAGGGAAACAGTGCATTGGTCACAAGTCTGAATCTACTTAACAACTTGTATAATTTGTTATACTTCCTGGAAAATAAAAGGTTCTGCACATTGATTCTTAGGTTTTCTTAGTAATCTACTGCTTCTTGTCTGATACTAGTTAAAGAAAAAATGACACACAGGAGAAAGAAAAAAAAAAGAGAAGAAAAAGTCATGATTTGACTGCAAGTGAATCTACTGAAAGAGGCTGAAAGTCACATGAATTCTTAAACTGTAGTAATGATGTTCCTGGCCAGCTACAGGAACAAATAGCTTTTTTTTTATTTCCTATCATGATAGGAAATAAAAATAGATTCCAGCAGCACAGGCAGTGGCTTATGCAGCTCTGTACAGGAGAATAAGGTTTCTCTTTAAGCCTTCTGTTCTTCTGTATGTATGAAAGCAGGTGCACTATGCAAGCTGCTCGGCCTGCCGTTAAGCAGGGAGGTGCCTGCACCCTGCGGTCGTAGGTGGGAGATGCACAGGCTTCGGCTGCCGGCGCTGCTGCCGCCGAGCGAACAGGGTGGGAGGGGGGCCAAACCGGCTCATGCCTGCACCAGGAGCAAGTGGTTACTCCCCAGACCTGTGTGAAAGCGGGGTTCGAGTGCCATTGGGCTGCTGCTGCGGCACAGCAGCCACGTACTGCTCCAAGCCAACGCGTCTTCTAGGCCTTGATCTGTCTGTAAGCGTGAAGTGCTTAACTACCTGTGAAGCATACACCCAAAAGAAATGGCCTGCGTATCTTAAAGGATGAAGTCTTTAAGTCTTTGTGCTCTTGGGATACAGTATGTATTTCAGTTTTTCTTTTCTTTTTTACTTCACTGTGTCACTCTTGTGTGAAGCTGATGGTAGCTGATGTACAAGGACAGCAACAGTATAGCTTACAAAGGGACATACAATATTCAAGCACCAGTTTAAAACTACGAATCCATTTTAGATTTGCTCAACAGCCTTTGCTTTCCATTATTCTTCACGTGATCTTGAATACTTTGCAGGGATACTGGCAGTATTTGGGACTTTGTCATACTTGGAGATGTGTGTGGCAACTTGTGCAAAGTGTCCTTGCATCTCTCCTGAAGCTTCTGTGCTTCTCCCCGTCAATGGCATGGTGCTGCTTACGCTGCAGGTGAGCAGTCGCACAGAAAGGTTAGCAACCAGCCTGACGCTCTCAAAGTGCATAATTTGCAGAAGTTAAGAGACTTAGCACATAATGTTAAAGTGTTTTCAGATATGTGATAAACATTGTTTTGAGAATCATCATTTTGTTTGGTTCTTAAACAAAAAAGGGAAAATATCCACGTCTGACCATGGTAGGCACAAATCAGAAGTTTTAATGGAGAGCAAATTTTCAGCCATATTATTGAACAAGACATTTTCAAACATTTTAGTTCTCAGATTACATTAGCATCCTGGACATTTGCCTTGCAGCGAATTAACCATAGATTTGTAAAGTTTAATGTCTGTAAATTGAATTATATACAATTGGCTGCTGATATTAGCAATGCACTATCTCTTCCTTCTTTGGAAAACCTCAATCCCTGTGATACATGTATGGGTTTGTTTTGTTTTTATCATTCTAAATTTGAGCTGCAAGTGGCAGTGGAGCTTCATTATAAACATCTGATCTTCATGTAACTGGGAATAATTGTGGTTTAAGTGATGGGGTTTACTTCTAACTAAACCTGAAATCACTTTGCTGCAGTAGTTTAATACAAAAACAATTCCTCTGGCAAGATACCACCTTGAATAACAGCGCTGATTAGATGTTCGATAGATGATAAATTTTTAACTGTTTATTGACATCAGGATGGTTCTTTGAAGGGAGAGGGAGGTTTGTTCTTTAAGGGCCAGGGGACTTGCAGCTCCTTGGGAAAAGCTGGATGAAGGCATCCCAAGTTGAGTGCCTAAACAGGAGGCATGCACAGTTACTGAGCTCTTCAACTTCCTAAGACAGTAGCGAAGAGTCTTGACTGGAGGGCTCCTGAACCTTTAAAAATTTTTGCAGGAATAAATATAGAGATTCTCTCAAAATTAAGATTTGAACAATATCTTTCACTATACGATGCCTTACTACAAAATTTGAATTAGAGTATTTGTCAGAAAGGTAGCTTCCCCAAATCACCACGTCATTACTCTCTCACAGGTTAGCTCTAGTATGCAGGCCCCAACTTTGTTTTAAATAATGATAATAATAAAATATATAGCTAAAGAGCTTCCTAATTTGAGCATTTCTGGATGACTTTTAGGTTTGTGATGGAATGGTTGGTACCTAGGTATTGCTTTTCTTATCCAATTTCAAACTATTTGAGGTACCATGATTATATTTTAGTTTAGAAAGCATGTCATAAAAGTGAGTGCTTGGATATATGCTTCTGTGTTGGCCTTTGCAGATTCCTTAAATTATGATAGGAACTTTGATGCAAAAGGCTCGTCCTAAAGGAGGAAAAATAAAGGAAAGCTTGTGTCTTTTGCTTATACGCAGTGCAAAACAAACTCGGTTAAGTTTCCAGTATGTCAAGTTGTCCTGCAAGTCTTAAAGCTTTTGTTTCTCTCTGCTGTGTTCCTTCCTTTGAGGCAAATCTTTCAGTCATTTAGCTGTGTGATACCTGGAAAAGTTCCAGGAGAAAGCTTTTATCAGTCCGTTGCTTTTCTCAACAGTTAGTTATCTGGGCTTAGATTCGTAATCCAGCTTTAGCTGTTAGAGGCCTTGGGAAGCGAGCTGCCCTTTGTAAGGGTAGGAAGTGTGATGGACTTCCCAGCTGAAAGCTGGGCAAAACCTCTATACCAGCAAACTCCACTGAACTCCGCTCGGGAATTTGCCAAGTCATTCAAGCCCCAACTGAGGGAAGCTTTTTATTCCTTAGGGAAACTTTAAGCACATATTCAAGTGCTTTCTTGTCTGAATGGTTCATTAAAATGCTCAGAGCACAATGTATGGGAAGGGAGAGTAAAAAGGAGAACTGTTCCAAGGGTGTTCTTTAACACTCCTCCTTAGTGCTAACTTTTCATAGGTGACCAGAACCAGTTATGTCAGAAATGCTATTAAATTGTGTATATATATATATATATATATACATATACATATACATATATACATATATACATATATATATATATATATATATATAAAGGTTTAATTGAACCATATTTTCAGCTTGTGTTAAGTTTTTGCTCCAATGACTAATCTCGGTAGAGTAATGCTTAAATCTGTGGTACCTGTGCCCTGCTGGGGGCCTGGGCGGAGGAAGACTGTTGTGGTTCTGTAGCTCTGCGGTTCAAACAGGCTACTGTGAGACAGGTTTTGTGAGGCAGACCCGAAGAGAAGTGTAGCTACCAGAAGCATTATTAGATTCCTAGCTTCTGCTTTTAATATGCTCGTTTTTTAAAATCTCGCCATATTTCCCCCCACAGAGTAACAAGCTGCTGAGAACTGAGGCAGAAGGGAGTCGTGCTGCAGCAGCAGAGTGAGGGTCCCGCGGGGCCAGGGCCATGCCTAGGGGAACGTGCAGGAGCAGGACAAGCAGGCGGTTGTACTAGTCTGCCTCAATTTCCTAAGACAGCTACATTCACTTGCATTGCACTAATTAGTGCAGGACACAGCTGCTTGCCTGCTAAATGGCGCTTCATCCAGGCAAACATTGCATCGGAGCTGTCAGCCGTAGCAGCATCAGCTTCCTCTTAATTTCGGGGTGGAGCCTGATCTCCTCGTTACTTTCTGATCCCTGATATTCAAAGCAGAATTTCCTACAGCTCGGTTTGCTGGGCAGCCGGCCCTGCCGGCTCCGGCTCTTCCCCAGCACCCGGGAGCGCGGCGTCCCGTCCCCCGTGGCCGGGCCCATGCCTGCGCCCGGCTGTGCTCGGCTGAGAGAGAGCGCTGGAGCTGGGCCGGAGCGCCGCGCGCCCGAGGGGCGGGAGGTGCAGCTGCCTTCCCTCCCCGGCCTCTCCCCGGCTGGTAGCTCTGCGCGCTTTAAGTACCTTCATGATAACGCGGCTGCTTTTAGGCCTAAGTCGCAGAGCCGCGAGCTAAAGACAAGGTGCTGCAGTTGCTGTATGTTGTTGGAAGTACAGCATTAGGAAGGCACCCCCCGCCCCCAAAGGGTAAATATTTGCATTTAATGAACCTGCACTTTGGAATACCAAGAAAGGTCGCCTTTGTAAGTGAGCGTGTGGAGGATCGCAGCATCGGAGCTTTCTAACGCTGCTCGTTTCTTTTGTGTGCAGCTGGTTTAACAGGAATTCGTATCTGTACAGAGACATTGAGAAGCAGCAATTAATCACTGAGCAATATCTAGCACAGTATCTTAAATATTTAATATATTTTGCAGGATTCCTTTGCTCAATGTTAAAAAGATGCTGTGTGCAGTCCTGTCTGTAGTTGTTAGAGCCTGTCGAAGGCATGGTGGAGCTCTGAACTTTGCCTTTTCCCTATACGTGCACGCTCCAAGCTGTCGTTTGCAGCAGCATATCTTTGTTTCCAGAGGGTTTCACTTCTTAACTAAAGAGGGTATGTTTATATGTAATTTTATTTGGATCAAATCCCAAAATGTGCCACAGTGGTGCATTTCCACGTCAGATGAAGGACACTGGGGCTTTTCTTGTGCTGGAATTTCTTCTTGGTGTTCCTACGATGTCTGATCATGATACGTAGGTCCTTGTAGCCTCTGGCAGCATTAGGATACGCAGTGCTGCGGTCTCGCTCGCCTTCTGGGTAACGGAACGGAGCAGTCGGGGCTCTGCAGCCGCCCGCGCTGGCGGGAGCAGGCCGTTCCCCCTGGGGCCGCGGGGCCGGGCACCGCCTGGAGGGGCGGCAGCCGCAGCCGTGCGGGGCGGCAGCGCCGACGGGCTCGCGCGCGTTGGTCCGCTCGGCGTGGCGCGAAGCTGCGCGTAGCGCCGTGCTGGGCCGGGAGCGCGAGGGCTCGTAGCGCTGCCCCGGGGCTGGCCTGCTGGAGCGCCTGTCGCGGTCTGCTCTTTCTCCAGTCTCGGCAAGGACGGAGTTACTGTGCGGTGCTGTTATCGGTGGCTGCCCTAGTCACACTGATACCTCTCTTAAAAATACCTTAATAGCTTAGTGTGCCACTGGCCCGTACTGAGAAAGAGAGCGATTTGAATTGAGGTCTCTGCCTGCAATGCTCTCTCCGAAATCAGTAATATTCTCTCTACCATTAAAGCTGAAGAAAGCAAGACTTCAGATTGTTGATTAAGGCATTTATTGTCTCTCTTTTCTGTGTCCGTGTGGCTTAAGGAACACCCTCTTATGCAGGCCCAGGGGTAATTTTCAAAAAGAGTGATTTTGTGCTTATGAGAAAACGGTATCTTTTTTCATCACAAAAAATAACATCCTCAGAACAGAATATATCATTATTCAAGATACCAAGAAACTGATCTTAAGCATCTCACTTAAATCTGCTAAAACATTTTGGAATATGATATTTTAAATACTACTTGCCTGCTGTCAGAAACGCCGCGGGCTCGGGTTTGTTCATTGTGCAGCTTTCCGGAGTAGCGCGTCTAGACAGCGTTAGTTCTCCTACCCAATACTCTGAAGCAGTAGGCTATTTTATAATTTTTGTGCTAGCTAAGGGAAATCAATGTAAATTCTAAGGAGATTTCTAATTCGGAATTACATAAATCTATAATTTACAGAATTATTTTGGCCTTGAAAGAGGTTGTTACTGCCACCTGTTATGTCTGTTCTTCAAGCTTCACGCAGACTGTATTGGCTTCAAATAATCCAGTTAGGTATAGCCGTTGTACCAGGTTTAGTTACAGTTTTGGCAATGAGTAAAATGTCAAGAATTTGTATGAACAAGAGTACTGAGTCAGGGCCCCGTTGAGGAATAAAGAGGGGGGAGTAATGGACCTTCCTGCTGGTTTTCTTTAGAGCTGTGTGCTATGTTTTTCCCCAGTTCTGTTCATTTGAAAAAAGGCCTAAAAACCAAAGCTTGCTTTGAGGTAACCTAAAACAGAATGGCTTTTGTATGCTTTTACTTGAGGCAGAAAGAAGAAAAAATATTTTTTTGTGTGTGGAATGAGTTTTATTTGGGGTGGCTTAATGACCCTGTGTTCAGGATTTGGGTTATTTTTATGTTTTAAGTTAACTTTCTATCTTTGAGCAAAGTTTGGAAAGAAACCAAAAGGTTTAAATGGGATCTTAGCTGTAAAGAAGCAAGGGGAAGGATTGTACTAAAAATTATTCCGTCAGCTCAATGAGAATTATCAAATTTTCTGTACTCTAAGTCTAGATGTTTCAACAGATATTAAACTTAAATCTTTCCTGTCTCTGCTGCCTCTTTCCTTGGCCATTAACCTTCCTCCGTTCCCCCGTTGCCAGGCTGCTGCAGTGATTTCCCAGGGGGGCAAGCGCGGTGCGTGGGTGGGGACCCAGCTCAAGGCTCAGCAGCAGCAGCTTGTGCCTGGGAACGTTCCCCCCGGTAGGGTATTTCCCGGTTTCCTGCTCCTGGGCGGTAGTGACTCGTCCCGTGGCTCTCATCCAGAGAGGTTTCTTCCCGTGAGTGCCGCTCACGCAGCTCTTTCTGTGTTTGACCCTACTTTGGTCACACCTGAGAAGACCGTTGGCAGACCTCTCCGCAGAGGAGCGTCCTGGCTCGCGGGCGCTGCGGCCGCGGGGCGCCGCTTCCCGAGCGCCTCGGGCTGGGAGCCCGCCGGCAGCGCGGGCCCGTGGCCCTTGCCGGCGGCCGGATCGGTTAGAGCAGCGGCGTTTGGGGGTTTTCTAACCGCAGCTACCAGGCGGGTAAGCGCTGTTACTACTAACACGCTGAGCTGCCCCTAGGGACAACCGGGAAACTGACTGACAATTATCTCAGTGAGCAGAGCCTTAGTCATGTTCCTGGACAGCCCCGAGATGGGTGTTTTTGTGGTGGGAATGCTGCTTTCTTCCTATGCATTTATTTTTAAAAAATCATGTAGATAGTTTTCATATACATACATACACACACACACACGTGTGTGTGTGTGTATATATGTATATATGTGTGTATATACACACACACCCACATATATATACACACACATATATATATATATATATATAAAGCAACACTGAGGCTGCAGCCCATGCAGTGCCAGCCAGGGAGGCTCATCAGCAGCTTCCTCTATGCACCACACATTGCTCTGCCCAAAGCCCCTGAGCCTGGTGAAGGCTTATTTATAGCAACAATGGCCAAAACCGTTAAGAGAAGATTTCAAAATCAGTGTTAAAAGCAAGGCGAAGAGGCGGGTTGGCGAGCAAGCTGGCCTCCCGCAGGCAGGCGGTGGAAGGAACAAACCTGCTAAGCAGTAGGTGAGGTTCACCCCTTTCCATGGTGAAGCTCACCGTGGGCACCAAGCCAACGCATGCGAGGCACCCCTCAAAATTCACCACTATTCACAAATCTTGAACTTTGCTGGAAGCAAATTACAGGGTGGGAAAACCTCTTAAAAGCTATTTTAAAGCTATGTTTGATCTTTAATTCAAGGCTGTTTGGACAATATGGTTTCTTTCCTTTCTTGTACAGCTAATTTTTGCGTGCGCTGTGTTTTGTAGCTTCCTCTGTTCACACAATCCTGTTTATTTCTGCAAACACACCAGTAATCTTGGGAATAGAAGATTTACACCTAATTTACTGATACCCACTGCAAATATAATTAATGGAATTCTGATGCTAATTTTATAAACCTCCACAGACCACATGCATTCATGACTACATGATCAAAAGTTGATCTATGGCAATTTGTATGTAAGGAATATAAATGGATAAGTACAAAATTACTGTTTAAAATTATTTCTAACATTATGTTGGTGTCTTTATTATTAGGCTTTGGCTAATGTTTTACTACAGCCTATGGGGAAAATTTTCACCCTAAAATTTAATTCTGTATCGTGTACAGGGCGCTCTCGTGGAGCGTTTTGCCGGCCCCGTTCCAGGCAGCCATGCGAGCTGGGCTCGGTGGCTGGGCTGCGGGTGGAGGAGCCGCTGGCCCGCGAGCGGCCCCGTGCCGCCGTCCTTGCGCCAGCGCGGCCGGGTTTGTGCACGGGGCTGCTCTTTGCCGGCGGCCCGGCAGGTGGGGAGGCCTTCAGGGTCTTGAAACTGCGCGCACACCTAAACCCCGCGTTGGCTCCAGCGTGGCAACGCGGTGGGGGGATGTTTGTGCTCAGCAACAGACTCCGGTGTATGGGGTCAGGCTGAACAATTCAGGTGTTTGCTGGTGCCACAGCGCCAGGCTGCCCAGGAGAGGAGAGGCTCTGGAAATGCTTAGTGTGATAGTACACACAGCACAACTTGCATGAAAAACATTCGTATAACAAAGTATCTTCACTAGCAGATGACAAATACAAGGAGTCGGGGGAGCAGAATGCTTATGGAGTATTGAAACTTGATTGCGTTTTTGACTAGTCGAGCAAAAATGTTTCTTCAATTTTCCTTACTCCAGTATATAGGAAATGGCTGTTGTTGGTGATGTTCTGCTATTATATTACTTTTTTAAATAGTGTCCATAATATATTTAATGGCATGCTAGGTACTATAGAATGCCAATTAAAAAGGCAAGGAGGGGAGTAGAGCAAAGCATTTGACATTTATGTACACAAGTTTTTTGAATAGTTTTAATACTTTGCAATTTTATTCTTTTGTTATCATCTCAGGACCTCACTGGAAACACGAAGCAGCATCTCAACTGATCCGCTCAGGTACTGTAGTGACATAGACGTTAATTATAAATTTGAAATAATAGAACTGACCTCTATTCTGTATCAGCTGTATGTCACGTACCTTAAGCTTATAATGCAGAACCAAGAAAGGCTTCAACCAACTGGTTGGATGTTTGAGGGGTTTTTGTTTTGGATTTTTTGTTTTTATTTTTGAGAGAGAAAGAACAGCTCTCCTTCTTCTAGAATTTCAAACTTGAAATTTGTTTCAAACTTTAAATGCTGTGTATTAATTCTCAGATGAGCATGAAGGTGAGGGAGGGAGATAGCATGTGTCTGTGTATGCACATGGTCAATCTCTCTCCAAGTTTTGTAACCTTAGATAGCACTGAGGGTTCCCTAGCAGTTTCATACTGCTTTAAGTGAAGATTAATGATGACTATGTCTAAATGTCATTGATCTCCCCCCCACACACACATTGGTCAGCATTTTGATAAAAGCAAACTTCAGAGAATACTGTCATATAAGACTGCAGTGACTGAGACTTTCCTTTGATCACTCAGTTTGGAAATGCTATACAGTTAATATTAGATATCAAATGAGTAGCTTGCATGTTTTCTTCCCATAGTTGCACATTAAAGAATGCATCAAAGTCACTTGCTTCCTTTGATTAAGTTGGGGCAGAATCTCTTTCTATCACACTGACAGTTGTTTTGCTAAGAGTCTTCCTTTTGAGATGGTGTGTGTGTTAAGGATGACTTTTTTCTTTTTTCCCCTCCATGTTGTGTAGTTTTAACCTTTTCTGAACAAAACATTAGCAGGACCTGTTTTGTTTAACCCTATTCAAATTAAAGGTACTCTATCTATTAACAATCTTCCGTTATTTGAAGTGTATGAACATATGAAAGTAAAGGGCATGCCTTACCATTATTCCCTAAAAGCTCGTGGGACGCACTACCCCTGCCTCCAGGTCGGTGCAGCCGCGCCGGGCAGCGCAGGGCTGGCTGTGCTTCTGCTCCAGCCTCCTGCCTGCCTGCCGCGCTGTTTGTGCAGCGGTGCAGTGCGGGAGACAGCGTCGGCTTTGGCCTCCCAGCCTGCCCGCTATCCCGCTCCTGCAGCCTTGCTTTGGCGAGGACGCCACGGAGCTGGCTTCTGACCGCTGTTCTCTGGGACAGAGTTCCCAGCAGCAGGCACTGCTATGATCTTTATTCCTGGCTACATAAACCTTGGTGAAAGTAGCAGATTTTATTATGATATTTTTCCTTCTGGTGCAATTCTTCCCATGGGAGGGTGTCAGTGAGGAAGATTAGGAAGACTTGGATAGAAGTAAGAAGTGGCTGAGTTATAATGTTGTTTGGAAAATGGAGTAGGGAGTATTCTTTCAACAGCTTTAGTGTGACTGAATAGACAGATTTTCTAGAAAATCTGATGCTTGGATCATTATAAAATACTATGGAGTCAACGAAGTATGTGAATATTTTCTTTTTCTTAAATTATTGCTTATAAAATTAGACCCTGTGAGTGTTACCATTACCAAGGCCATTGCCTTTGCTGTGCGCCCTCATGAAAAAAGATTTCTAATGCCCAGAGTGAAAGTGTTTAGCTGGGCAGCGTGGTCTCTCCCAAGCCTGCTTTGGGTGCATTGTGCTGCTTGCTTAAGCCTGGCACAGAGAGAGACAGTCTGCTGGGGAATCCTCTTTGTACTTCAAACAATAGCTTTATGATAGCTCCTACTCTAGTAGTATTTCTTCTACAAAGGTTTTCTTAAAAAGCTGTAAGCTTTTGTTAGAGATTTTGAAATTGTCCTCCTTTTCTCATTTATTTTTATACGACCTCTGTGTTCAGTTATTTGCTAAGCAAATACAGATCTTGAATACTTGTATTTTTCACAGAAGTATCTTTATAAAAACTTACTTGAAAACAAATATATTTGTACTTCAAAAGTCATTTTAATTTTTAAGGATTGGGGTGAAATGATATCTAGGGAGTAACCAAATGAGGCTGTAAAAATATTGCTCTTTAACTATGAATGAAATAATTTTATGATATTTAGAAACTCCTGACTAAAGCAAGAGACACAATGTCTCATATAAGAGACGTTAAAGGAACTCTCAGGTGATATCAGCTAAAACAGTGAATTTATCCTAGAGTTAAATTTTGGAAGAAACATCATGTAAAATCTAGACTTGCAATTCAGATAAGCCTGTTTTGGAGCTGTGATTAAACAATCTCGAAAGCCTTTGCTTCAAGTGAAAGGAAAGATAGTAGAAGGCTCTTTGTTACTGAACATGTTCCCATTAATTTGTTAAGCAAATTTGCCCCTGGGTGACCCATAAAATAGAAGGTACCAATTAACTCGACCCCATCCCGCATCCTGCCAGGCAGTTGGTATTTTCTAAACTCCTGTCCCCATCAGCAGGGTGAGCTTGGCCTCTGTGAAACACTCTTCTGGCTCTCAGCTGCTCTGGAAGATTCTCATCCAGGCTTCTTCTTGTATCAAGTTGCAGTCAGACGCAGACTCCGCACCAGACAGGTCCATTTGGCTGCACTAGATTTATTTAGACTGCGCTGGTGATCTTGTTGGTTCTCAAATTGTATTTGAGGTCAGGTGGAAACCCAGGACCAAAAGAATAAAGGCTACTGTGAGAGGTCTGCCTGCGTCCTGTATGAAGTTGAAAATCTGTGCACATTGGCCGCTATACATACATACATATTTGTAGGTGTGTGTATGTGTGTATATGCATACACATACACACATGTGTAGATATATATTTGTATATGCATTCATGTGTATATATATGTACACACATGTGTATGTATGTATATTTTGCACAAATTTTCTTATCCTATGCACAATGTTCTGGATATTTTGAGTTGGACTCTATCAGCTTTCAGCTGTTGTTGGAAAAGATGTTTTTCCCTAATATCTGGATCTTAATATTGGCCTTCTGGAGTGCTATATAATCAGATTGTTCCCAGCTTTCCAGAAATTCAAGTATTTAAGCTTTGAAGATATTCTTGACCTGCCTGTCGTCCTCTATCATTGATCAGCTTATGTTACGAATTTAGAGAAAAGGCATTCAGAAAAGATACTCAGAGTTGAGAGAACAGGAAATTTCTAACTGTTTTATTTCATGAAACTTTGGCTTAGAGGATTAATAACCTGAAATGAAGACTAATACTGAGTGACAATCCATATTCATCTGGGCAGGGAGTCTCAAGAGTTTGAGAGTTGCTTGAAGCCAAATAGATGTGTTGGAGTTACTGGAGCATCGCTAGGCAGCAGCGCTGCCCTCCCGGTAAGGAGAGCGGGGGGGCGAGCTTGCGGCTGCTTGCTCGATTCCCCGCGCGCGTCTGCGGAGCGCGCGAGCGGGGTGCAGGGGCGTCGCAATGGCGCTGCGAAGCGGGAGAGCACCGTCCCCGTCGCCCTCTCCCTTTCCCCGTGGGAAGGGTTACTCAGTGGCCATGCCCAGAAGCACGTAGAGGAGCCAGGGAGAGAGATCCTCTTGCCAGGATCTTCGACTCAGGAAAGTCTTCCTCGCTCTTTGCGCGTGCAGCCAAGGACGTTTCCGCACGGACTTGCGTGAAGAGGCTGTTTGCCGGTGTCGGGGAAGGGACCCGTGTGCCGAGCCGCGCGTGCCGCCGCGCCCTGGCGGCTGCCGTGCCTTACGCCTGCTGCGTGCTGTTCCAGGAGCTGGTCAGCCACCCAAAACCCTGCGTTTCCAGCACCATTTTTATATAGATACCTTGGCTTGCTCTGAGGAATATAATCCCCAATTTTTAATGTGATGGCGCGCAGGTTAGCGCAGCAGCTGCCCTTTCCCATTCTGCTGACCCGCTCGCTGCACACCCTGCACGCCGGCAGCAGCAAGGTGTGCGCGTGGCTGCTGAGGTACCTCCCGCTGCCGCCCGGAGGGGCTGGGGAGAGCGGAGATTTCGTATTGCAAATTGGGATGCTTGGGTCCTGCTTAAGGAGACAGATGCACTGTTTTTACCAGGCAGGTAAAATATTTTCTAGGTTTGTTACTGTCATATAACTGAGGGGGGAATAGATTTCCAAATCAGTATGAATCTTAAAATAACGTGAATTCTACTACTGCAAATTATGTAGCTAGACAAGTCAATTTTTGTGCATTTTTTTTTTTTTTGAGATTTGAAATCTGCATGCAACTAACTGTAGCCAGCTGTTTCTTTTATGCAAGATGCAATGGGTTGCTTCAGTTCAGCCTCGCTGCTTTGTGGATTGTCAAGACAACCATCCCTGAAGGGGCGGTTGTACTACATGTTTTCATTTTGCCATCTTTTTTAACGGCTGCTTTTGAAGGATTTGTCAGAGCATTCAGTACTTTGCTGCCAGAACTGCTTCTGCACAGTAAATCCATAAATGACTGTAGAATTTTTCAGCATACCGCTCACTTAGGCCACAGCGCTGAAGCTGTAGCGCATCCAGAACTTACTGCTTCGTTAGGCCTGGGAAACCTCAGCCAAAGGTAGCAGTAAATGTTTTTCTGAAAGAACTAGCTTTATATCCAGGGTGAGCGTGAGATGAAACTTAACTTTTTGTTATTGTTTTTCCTCAGAAGGACAAGTAAAAGTGAAGAACATGTTGAGAACATGGTGCTTTTCATTTGCAAAGGTCCTAATTAGCATTTTCTCTGCATGCAGTGAGTGCAGTATAATCGGTATGAGTTGTTGTTAGGAAATTCATGGGTACACAGCTTTTACTCGCCGAAAGTCCACTATTTGGAAACAGATAATTAAGGTGATAAACAGCAGTTTTTCTGGAAAGAATATGACAGAGAAAGAAATCGCTTTGCGAGATGAGCGGCTGAAAGAGAAGCTTCCTGAGGACTCGTTTGCGGAGGAGACGCGTGGCGGTGCCTCGCGAGCGTGGCGGTGCCACGGCCCTGCACGGCCCCTCCACAGCGCTCGCCGCCGGCTCCCCCGCAAAAGCCTTCCCTCTCCCCAGGGCAGCGCTGTGGTAACTTTTCTTTCTTTGGCCAACTTTTGGGCATGAAAGGAAGAAGTCATGAATGTTACTGTTTTCTTGGCCACATGGCATGAGGAAGGGGCTCGGCAGCCCCACGCGGCCCGGAGGCTGGTGGCCCTGCGGCCGCATCGTGGCCCCATCCCCTCCTGCACCCTTTCTCCTTCCAGAAAACCATCGCCAGAGGCACTGATACTAGGCATGAAAAGTGGGCAGGGAAGGCTTTAGATAAGAAAATTTAAATATTAGGTTTTTCCCGTAGTGTGATGGCAGCTACTTTCCTGAAAATTGTCACACTAATAAAGTCCAGGGCGCTGTGAGCTCGGTAAGTGAAATGGGCTTGCGTGGGACTTTGCGCTGCTGGGGGCTTGCTCCCCCGAAGGGAGCTGTAACTTGGTTTCGTGGGAACCGCTTCACCGCCAGCAGCTGGACTGCTAGCAGGCAGCAAACCACAGTGAGTAGACATGGGGCTCAAACACACACCCGTGGTTATTTTAGAAAGGATCTTTAGGAAATTCTTTTTTTAAAAAGGCCCAAATCAAATGCCTGTTGTGTTCGTGCCTCTTCATGCCAGCTCCATGGGTGTTTTCTCATGTTCTGGCCGTGATTTCCACCGCTCCTCCTATGCTGTGCAATGTATTTTTAGGTGTGTACCAGACTGAAGTGTGACATGAGTGTTTTTAGATGCTGTTATGTAGGCGTATAGTTCGTCTATTTGTGTTTACTTCACTACTAATGAAACTGCAGATTCTTACTCAGATATATTTGTAACTGCAGTTCAAATAAGCTGACACAAACCAGTTTTCTAAGAAGTTGCGAGGAACTTACATACCTGAGCAGAAACAGTGACGATGAGGAAAACCAGAAACCAGAGGGATCCCTAAATATAGCTTATTATCCCAGCACTCAGGGAATTAGATATGTCTACATAGAAAAGAGCCTCATGTTAAGCTTTAGGGTTCTGTTTGGTTTTGGTTTTAGCTCTTTTTCTTTTCTTTTTTTCTTTCAGTGTTTAAAAAAGTGAATAAAAAGAAAAGCCCCCAAGTGCCTGAATTTTTGCCTTTAAATATTTCTTTGGATTCTGAATTTTTTTGTATTATTGAAAAACTCCAATGTTCCTTTGATACTTTTGCAAGCTGTATCCTAAATACAGGTATTTATTAGCTATTTTTACCTATATTTAGAATATACCTAATCCTATCAGTGATTTTTACAAAAACTCAGCAAAATGAGAAATAATACCCAAATAATAGCTTCTGGGAAAACAGTTTTAACAGCAAACTGAATCTGAGAATTAGTCAATCTCCGATAGGATATTAGTTTTCATTTTTTAACTGCACCAGAAAAGCCTAAAAAGTGACACACTGCTACCACATCCTTCTCTTGTGCCAGCAGCACCTCCTGCAAAGTGCTGCGCCAGCTGCTCTGTGAGCCCCTGCCTGGAGCGTCCCGCTGCAGCGAGCTGGGGGACCCCGGCAGAGCAGCCCCCGCTCGCTTTGGGGGGCGAGGGGGCGACCGGGCCCCTGTCTTGCGTAAAAGACAGAAAATTGCGTTTTGGACCCCTTTTATTTTCGCTGCCCTTGGCAGTCTGCCCTTATCTCGTCTTCACGGGCGATTAGAAGTAGAAAATGCCGCTGATTTGGAAGCGGCCCGGGAGGCGGCTCGCGGGCCCCTGTGCGGCGCTGCCTCCGGGGCGCAGCGGCCCCGCGTCCGGCCCCGGGTTTGGGGACACGCGCGGGGGCCGGCGGCCCGCTGCCGGGCAACACGCGGCCGCGCCGCGCCGGCAGCGCCGCTCATTAGCTCTTCGTCACACAGCCCTCGCCGGCAAAGTGTGTTGGGAATAAGATAAGCGTAATTTGTCTTGGGAGCGGGGAGGGTCCGCGGCGCGGCGCGTCATTGTTCCCCCGCTCGGCTGCCCGCCGGAGCCCCCGGCGCGGAGGTGCCGCAGACAATGGAGCTGCGGTGACTCGGCTGCCGAGTGGCGTGGGGTGCCGCGCCACGCCACTCCCGTCGGCAGGCAAGGGAGAAGGGGGATCAGCCCTGCGGTCCCCACCGGAGGGGTCCTAGCACTGCTGTGATTATAGGGCGGCTGTTGTCAGAGCTGATTGCAATTATTGCTTGCATTTTCCTAAGTTCTGGGAGCTTCAAGGATGCTTTCCGAAGGGCCTTCAAGAGCCCTAACGGGAATGTGTGTGTGTTGTTTGCTCAAAGGGCTTTTAGAGTGGCCTAAAATAGCCAAAAGGAGAAGTGGGATTTCTGTGTAATAACAGTAATCCTGCTAGTATTGGAGACTTTGGGAAAGATAAACTGCATTCAGGACCAGAGAGCTCAGTAGACAAATTTGTAGCCTTTGTGCGACTGCCTCTTTGTATTAAAGTAGGATACTGTAGCTGTGCAGGTGCTGTGCCATGTGCATGCCTAGCTGCATACGTTGGTGGCAATTAGAAACACTCATGCTGCAGCAGTAAGGAGAGGAGTGTAGTGCATTGGTTTTGAGTCATTCAAATCGTAACAAAAAGAAGTCTTGTGTTGTTAAAACCTAGCTGCAAACTACAGTTGCTGCAGTAGCACTGTTTGAAAATGCTGAAGCTGAAGGCCTTCTGCTTGGATTACTGGCAGTTCTTATGTCTGCAGCCTCTTCATGGTTTCTATAAAAGGTAAGAAAACATTAACTCTGAAATGCTTTTCAGAACTGGTGCCTGCACATGCTGCCACCAGTGCTTTTTCTTGCTATTCTGTTTGCTTGCTGAAAAGCAAGTATGCTGGGGGGGAAAAAGGAGTGGTAAGGAATTAATGAGAACTTGCAACAAAGATTGTAAAGCTGCTTTTTTATTGCATTAATTATCAACCACTTTTGTCTCTGTACATGGAGATATGAAAGGTGTGATGCTGTTTAGTTTCAGCATTCACTTTAAGTCGAATCATCTTATCTAAGACTCGGTACTTTTTTCTCTGATATTTCTCCTTAGGTAAGGTAAGGTAGTTTGTGCTGTGTAATTTACAGTCTGTAAATAGCACTAGAAGATTAATTGAAATGTCATGCAAATTCATGTAATGCAGAGATCTTTTTTCCTCCCTCCTTCTTCTCCCCCAAGATATCTAGTAATATAATAGTTCATCTTTCATTTCCCTCCCAGCATAAAGCGCACATCATAGTCATTCAGAGCAATGGGCACTTTGGTCAGGCAGGTCTGACACACAGCTTAAATGATTGATGGTGAATAGTGATTGTAAAGAATAGGGCTGGGTATCAGATGCATTGAGCTTGCCTATTTAATGGAACAGCAAAATAAGCAATTCCATTTAACATGTCCCTGAACCTACCCAGATGCTTTTTTATCTACAAACTTCTCTTTCCTTGCTCTTTAGCTAAGTGACTAAATGTAAGGAATTATATGCTTCTGAATTTTCTGGGGAAGAGAAAGTGGATTGTTTCATCCTTAACAAAAACTGTGCGATTCTTTAAAATAGGATTCTGTTCTTGTTATGTACACTTTCTGGTCTCACTATCTATTGTCAGCCTACAGAAAGTGCTTTGTACTAAATGCTAATTGCAGCTGAATTTTTCATGCGGTGACTGAAGGCTGGAAAAGGGAACTGTTCCAATCTTTTTCAAGGTTTAAGGGGTGCCCCGCACTTTCTGGCATTGAGTAATATAGGACCCTCATCTGTGAACATTAGCTTGTGAAGTTTCAAAAGATAGCTTTATTCTCTTCTTGTTGCAGCTTTTCACAGGTTTCGTTTCTAAGCCAAAAAAATTCCAACCTATTCCCAGTCCATTGTAATATCATGCTTTTATGACAAACCATACAAAATAATAGAAATCAAGCCAGACTGTTTTGACTAAACAAATATAACTAAACTAAAGTTTATGTCCTGGGTTCCTGGCAAACACCCAGTTTTGTTGCAAATGAATTACCCTGGACTCACTCTACATCTCCTAATAGAAAGCTCAGCAATAGCTAAGTCTATTTGCTGCCTTGTAGATAGTTAATTTATGTCATCAAAATGTAGATGTGCTTGGGCCGCCATCCTCAAGCATGTTGGTGTCAACAGAAGTAACAAGAGGGCTCAGCACTTAAAGCGCAGTTACAAAACCAGGTGTGAAGAGCAAGTGGTCCAGAATGAATAATGTAACCGACTGCAAGCAAGTCCATATTGAAAAGAAAAAAATATATGCTTTGCTTTCCCGAAGCTTACTTTTAACTGCTTTTCATTAGTGATTACAGATTTGCTTAAAATGCACTCGGAGAAGAGCCAAGGGGCTTTGGGGAAGAGATTGTGTGTGTTTGTGCATATGTTTCTTATTTCTAATATAAAATGAGGTAACAGATGTGTGATTTGATTAACACTGCCATTATACAGGGCTTAGTACATGAATTTTTAGTATTAACATTAGAGTTGTGCCATGGGGAAAGACATGCCAGGGAGCGCAGGCAGGAGCAGAGCAAGTTAGGGGCGTCCCTGCGTGATGCTCCGGTGTGCCCCCACGGAGCACCCGTGGTCCCGGGGACAGGGCGCCGAGCCGCGGAGCCTTCCCGCGCGTGCCTGCTGCCGCGGCCGCCGCTGGCTCTCCGGAGCAGCCCGGGGAGCCTCCGTCCCGTCGGCAAGCGGTGATGTGGGGTGGCGGGAGCCAGCGCGAGAGTCGCTCGCTGCGGCCGCGCGGGGCGAGCAGGGCGCCCGGCCCCCTCGCTCCGTCCGTGGACGGCCTGAGCAGGGCACGGCCGGCATTTTCAGTTGCCGTCGGTGCTCGAGTCCGTTGTGAGATGTTTCTCATCGCTTGAGACGCTCTGTAGCTCACTAGTCGACCTTCAGAAGTCCCGCAGTGTTTTTCAGCTTTGCTGGTCCGGGGCGTCTTACGGGGCTGTTTTGGTTTCCTGACCTGCGCAGTTCTGATTCCTGGTGTAACTTCTCGGGCGTTGGGAGCCGCTCGCGTGGGCCTTGGCGTCCGCTGGGAGATGCCGGGGAGCTCTGTGCGGGGCCCGTCGGCAGGGCTCGGGAGCGTGTCGCTGACAGCCGCCGGGTCACGCGTGGAGGCGGCTGGGCTGGGCTGGGCTGGGCTGGGCTGCGCGCGCCCCGACGGCAGCACGGGGCCGGCACACGCCCCCGCCCCCGGCGAGAACTCGTCCAGTGGGATGCGTTTCCTTAACACAGCTGCGAAAGGAAGGGATAGGGGAAAAGAAACATGCTGCCTTTTTAAGCTTTTATTTTTCTTTTTTCTTCTTTCATCTTGCAGTGACTTCAGCAGCCAGGGCTTTGCCGTGCACACATCCTCAAAGTCACTGTGAGGCAATGGTGGCGATGCCGCCTGTAGTGTGTGTGTGTAAACTACTAGTCTGATCTTATCCAGGTTCCAGCAGATTTTATAGAGCGATTTGGGGGGATTGGGATAAAACTTTACCCGAAGATATTTTGTAGATTATGAAAGTCACGTTTGGGGCCTTTGCTGCCAGTAACCCTCAGTGCATTCTGGTCAGTGATACAACCCACCACTTAAGTGCTGGTTTTCAGCATCCTTTGAATATAAATGCTTGAAGTGTAGAGATTTCATTCTGAAGCAGATTAGTTTAAGATGAGCAAATCACTGTGGAGTTTTGTGGGATTTTGAAGATGACTGTCTCACACTTACTCAGTGGATTACTATAAAACCTTGTGACTTTAGGTTTAGCATGGGAAAGTGAACATTGTCCTTAGCCACTGGGTGCATCATACTGTGCTGCTGCCAGCTGCTGTGTAATAGCCCAGGCGAGAAATGTTACCCTTAGCACTGCGTTAGGCATAAACCATAAAGAGAGAAAACTTGTCACTGGCAGTGGAGACTGTAATCTGTAGTTTTAGAGGGCTTTTTCCTTCCAGAATTTCCTCTCCTCTTGCTAATAAGTTACTAAAAAAGGAAAAAAAATGTGCGCCATCACCCAGGTACTTTACTGGGGTCTGGTGGCTTGACAAACAGAAGCATGTACGTGGTTCCTTTTCCCTTCTTATTCTTCTGACTTCAGTGTGGTCTCTGTCTGAAAGTACACCTAAATCGATACAAGAAGAGTTAGGGGCCTTGCTGATTCCAGACACACCAGGGTAATAAGGTAAGTGAGAGATAACAGGTGCTTTTGATGTTCCAGAAAGCAGGGATTAGCTGAAATTTTCTGCTGATCTCCAGTTGGGACTGTTGATGCCAGCATTGTGATTCAGGGTAGAGCTGAGCATGTGCTTAAGCCCACCTCTGGGAAAGAAGAGATTTGGCGTATAATTCAGCCCCATTAGGGTGTTTCCGTGATGACTGTAAATGAGAGTGCTTTCTGATGTTTGCTTGGTAGGAGCAGCTCATCGCCACTGTACCAGATACCACAAAATAACGGAGTTGCAGAAGCTGCTAGAAAAGCTGCCGAATGCTGGGACCTGGAGAGCGCGTGCAGCCCCATGCTCGTCCCTCTTCCCCTTCTGCTCTCTGAGTTTGGAGCATTGGAAGCCCTTAAAGGAGTTGCCAACCCTAATTTAGATGCAGCCTCAAAGAGGGCGCAGGTGCTTTAAGTGATCTACGGCAGGGTTGTCCTCTAGGTTAATTCTTTGTTTAAAGCTGTGCTTTGCTAGACTTTGTTCCTTGCCTCTGGTGTCAGCAGTGCTGGCTGCTGCTTCTAGGGTTATGTGAGGTGGCTTCTCGTGTACCAGCCATCCCAGCCGCAACCAGGTGAGGAGGAGGAGTACTCGCTGTTTCCTTTGAGCAAAATGGAGCACTGGGGGGAGAGGGGGACACAAAACTCTCAGTTGTTGTATGTTGTTACATGCTTAAAGGGAATACTATTGTTAAAACCATTATTTTAAAGAATATTTATTAAAGAGAAAAGGGCTTCTGGCTGTTGCACTATCTGCCATACAGTAATGCCATATTGCCCCAAAATGGTGGCTGCATAGCAGTTACAAATCACTGTGACAGTGAGGAAAAAACCTCCCTAGGTACTAGTCTGTAAGACCAGGGAACTTCTGCTTGCTCACGGATGTTCATGTCAGTTGATTTACTTCTCTTCTTGCCGTCATCTAAATACCAAGTTTCTTTGCATCTGTCTTGGACCAAACAATAGCAAAGTGGGTGGGTAAAGTAACTGAAACTTTGTCTTGAACTTGCACTTGGAGTTCACCATATATGTTGTTAGAAACAGTTTGCTCTCACTTGACAGTGACTTCATCCAGAACAGGGCTGAGTCATAACGCCTGTACTACAGCTCTCCGGGGAGGCTCATGTTTGGCAAAGTTTATGCATTTGCAGAGCAGCTGAGAGCATGAAATTGCCTCCTCCTCCCTATCCCCGAAATCCCCCATCCTCTTGCAGGACGGCCTGCAAACGGTGCAAACTGCAGTATTCTAATGTCAGCATAAAAGTGATTAGATGAAACCCTCAAAGCAATGCATGAAACAAGAAAATACCTTAAAAGCAATCAGAGGACTCGCCTAGGCTCAGGGAAGTGAAGTGATCTGAAGCTGATACATCTAAATTAAAATAACTGGAGTACCTGTTAATCTGGTGGAAGCCTTCTTTGTAACATAATTAGTGCTATTTTACGTCTAACAGAGTGTGTTCGTGCAACCATTTAAAATGCTCTGTTTATATGCATTAAATTCATGCTTGTGCTCTAATTTTGCAGGGCGGTCTTTGGTCCTCGCTGGTGGGCGGTCGCCTCCCCGCGTCCCCGTGCTTTCCCTGGGGCGCACCGCGGGGCTTTGGCACCGCAAAAAATGTGCGGCCCTGCGGGGGCTGGCGGCGTCCGCCAGCCGCCGTCACTGATAGACCCGGCGTCGGGCTGGCAGGCCGTGCTCTCGCATATATGCTTTTCTTTTATTCTCCTGCCTCTCCGCAGCCGTCAGTAAGGCAGGTTCCTAGCGCTTCCGAAACGGCTTTTGCTGCCCCGCCGCGTGTGCGCGCCCTCGGGGTCCCGCTGGGCAGGCCTGCGCGGGTGCCGGCCTTTGCGCAGGCGGCTGCTCTCCGGCTGCGGCCCCGAGAGCAGGCTGCTCGCCGGGCGGGCTCAGCTCGCGCGCACAGCCTGCCAGGGTGCAGCCCCGGCGACGGGCGCCTGCGGGAGGCCGGGGGCGCACGGGGCCGCGCCAGCCGGGCGGCCCACTCGGGGGGATGCGAGAGGGTGCCCTCCGGCACGCAGCAAAATCGCACGGACGCGATGCTGCAGGAGGACTGGTGTGTGGCGGTCCCTGCTATAAACTACCCCAGAATATTCATTTGCGTTCTCTTAGGAATATTTGTGAAAAATCAAAAAGGTTAAAGAGGAAGGGGGAAAAAATGCAGTGAAGGCTAAGAAAATGCATGGGGAAAATATTTTAAACTTGTTCCTGTATCAACTGAAAATGGTGACTTGTTACAGGTTAAAGATTTAAAGATGCCCTAAATTATCTAAAAAAAAGCCAGGATACTTTTCAATTTAAAAATTTAAAACTATCTATTTGCAAGACTCCTTTCCATCCTTAATTGGTAACAGTAGTTGCATAAAGGGAATGCTACCTAAGTTAAAAATAGGTCTGGAACTGTCCAGGCAGCCAAAAACACATATGGTTGCTAGTGCCAACACTCACATTTTCCTTTTGTTAAATGCCTTATAAATATAATCCACTTAATAATGTAAATACTCTTAAATTCTGTTTCCTAATCATTTTGTGCTGGAAGAAATTACATGAAAATAAGCAGATCATCATCTTCCTCCTTGAACTTACTCTACAGTATATTTGTTTCCCTCGTCATGAGAATTTTGCGCTAACCTAATTTAGGAAGAGCCCGTGTACGTTAGAAGCGGTAAGATTATCTTAGCCGAAAACATGTCATGTGTAAAGTGATGCATGCATCCGGAGCACATGACTTTATCAAAAAGCAAATCAGATAAGATGTCCTGGGTGCTCGGTTTCACCGAGCTGCTTCATAGCAGCTTCCACGACAGGGCTTGCCGCTGCCAGCCTGCCACCTCGGCGGCACTGCGCAGCGCTGCTTTGCAGCGAGCTTTTATGTGAAATACAGATGAAGCTCAGGAGGGAGGAGAATAATAGAATGCGATCCTCCAAATTAAGAACTGCCTTTCTATCAGTATCATTTAAAATTCATATACCACCTACAGCTTCTAAAAACCTTAGCTATAGTATGTTTAAATATTTGGAATGATTTACATTGCCTGTAATGTCTTTGCCTGGAGCAGCTTTATGTTTCCAGTGTAAAGAATAGGAAATAGTGAGATCAATATCCTCTGGTCTTCCTGTGTCTGTATCCATGCCCTCTGTACCCTTCCCCACAGGACATTTTGTTTTAAGGGTCCTTCACTCTCCTTCAACACATAATGGGCTAATCGTGGCTCCAGTTTTCCTAGCAATCAAAAACATTGAAAGAATTATATTATTCTGACTGAAAACATGTAGTGTGCCTGTGGAAGTGGCTTTAGCCAAGTTGAGGGCTCTGACAAGGAAGTTCCGGTGAATTTTATTCCAGTGTTTTAAGATATTGCTTCTTCCAATTGTTTATTTCAACTTTTCTGCTCTAGCTCACCGCTTCTGAAGTATGAGCATCAAAACAAAAAATTGCCTCTGTCTGAGCACATTCAGGTTGTCTTGGTGCAAACTCACCTTGGGTAGCAGGTTTAGCCGGTGCTCGAGACGGCAGATGGGAGCAGCCAAGAAGCAGATGCTCCCCTGTGCTGGCGGCGCAGGGGGAAGCGATAACCTGTCAGAGCGGCAGGAGCAGCGAGGAGGGTGGGCATGTCTTTGACGGCCTCAATGACTTGCTCCGTTCTCCTATGCCACTTGACAGTGTCGGTATTGTAGGATCATTTTTGTCCATATTGGGGATTACATCTATATCTAATTTAAAGATTTCTTCCTACTAAGATTAGTAAAATGCAAAATATTTTGCAAAGTTGGGAATTGGTTTTGCTGTTTCACAGACATTGAAGTACATTTCCAGCTGACTTGGTCTGCCCAGTTAATGCAGAAACATGGGAATAGGCTGGGGAGAAAGCACTCTATTAATAGTGATTAATTCACCCCCTGAAAATAAAATGCTGAGTGAGTGTCCTTGGGAGACATAGTGATGCTGCATTAGGAAAAGCCAGACGATGAAGCAGGGAGAAGTTTTGGAAGATGTCAACTTACGATAGGAGCTTGAAAGCAGAGGAGAGCCCAGCAGCGTACAGCGCGGGAGCCATTGCAGGGCACCAGGGCAGGTCCCGACCCGGTGGTGCTGCCGTGGCTCCCGAGGAGGACAGTCGTGTGGTACAATAGCAGCAAGCAGGAAAAATCCGATCAGGATTTCAAGGAAGTAAGGGGAGGGGGCCATCAAACCAAGGCTGTCTGTTGGGAGAGTCCCGCCTGTCTGGACGCGGTCTCGTGCGTGGCCGGATTGGGTGGATGCGCAGGTGTCCTGCAGCTGGAAGATGGGCTGTTGTCTTTCGAGGGGGAGATGGCACAGAAGCTGCAGTGCTTCCATCCAGCGAGGAACAACGAACCAGCGGGGCTCCAACCGGCCCCACGCGGCCTCTGCTGCCAGCCCCTGGGCTCCAAGCTAGCTGGGGCTACCTGCACCACCGCTGGAGAGGACTGTTGCTGGAGCCGATGCACAGAGTGGAAAATCCCCGTTGAAGAGTGGTGTGATGCCAAAGGGGACCTACAGTGCTGAGGATCATCTTGACTTGTCACACAGGGAATGCAAACAAGCTCTCAAAAAAGTGAAATCATTTGATATGCTAATGTGTGCCTTGTTTCAGGCATGGTAATGGCGCTGGGAACAACGGGGAAGAAAGTAAACAGCTGAGACGAAGGGGGCTTGCTCTTATTACTGATGGATAAGTTCTTCTATTCCTGAATAAGATTTTTATTTAGTAGTAAGAAATAGTTGATGAGTCAGTTTTCTCTTTGATACGCGTTCTGTCACCTCCTTCGTAATTTGATTACCAAGGAGCTGATTTTCCAAAACGCAGCCCATTGTGAGAGATGTGAATTAGCCAGAGGTTGTGATTTATCACCAGTTCTCCACATCTCTCTGTGTGCAGAAATCATCAGCTGTTAGCTGATGCTATTAGCACCCACAGTAGGTCAAATCAAGCTTTGTTTCCCCCTGCCCTCCTGCAGCTTTGCAGGATGCTATTAGACTTAAGCATGCTAAGATGGCATCTTAGCTTTGTCCTCTGATGCTTAAAGAATGTTAGAAATATGAATGAAACAGGTGATTAAAATAGTCTTTGCTTATAGTAGGTCTGTCTGACATGTACCTTAATCTTTCTTTGGAGACAGATGCATCTAAAATACTTGTTGCAGAGGCTTAACCATCAAAAACTGCAACTGAATGTGAATCCAGGAATGTATTATCTAAGAAGACCAATTACATTAATGAAGCCTCAAGTATATGCTCAAAAAGATACAGTAGACACAGCTAAGCATGTTGTTTCTATGCAGAAAATCAAGTACTATCAATTTTGTCCTTTCTGTAACATGGATTTATTTATGTTAGATAAGAATAGGTGCTTTACCTCTCAAGTTTCTAAGTTAAGATAATTGGCAAGGTTCAGCTGGTCTGCCTGAACATGTGTAGTTTCTTTCATCAGTGAAGTATATTTCAATGATGATGTTAAGAACAAATCAAAAAGTTTTCTAATATAAATGTACTTTTTTCTCAGTTAAACCTGATTTAAAACGTATGACATGCAGTGGAACTTTTTCTGACCCCTTTATGAGCCACCAATAGCTTGTTCCCAGAATAGTTGTCAGAAAAACACTGAGCAGAATATATTTCAAAGTGGTAGCAGCAGTCATGAGGTCTTAGATAAAAAAGTCTCGTACAAAATGGAGTTGCACAACAGAAAGCAGACTTTTAATCATAAAAGCATACTATTTCGTGAAAAAGTAGCATGAACTCAGTTTCTTGCTTAAGCGAATTTTATAATGTAAATATGTATTTAATGCCTTTGATCCAGGGAGTCTCTGATAGTTGTGGTGTTGACCTTGCTGCAGAGAAGCGAGTGTGGTCTAGTCGGTCAGGCTCAAGGCTCGGGAGGTTTTAATATGTTATAGCAGCACCACTGACTTCCTGGGTGGTCTTGGAGAAACCAAGGCAGAACTTGTCCTTTGGTAAAAATACTTGCCTGTGAGGGTGATTCGATGTATGTGTTTTGAGGCTTAAATTCTGTACAAACATTTGGTGATGTATTAAATGCTGTGTTTTTAAGCTTACAGCTAGGAAAGCAGCATGCAAAGTTATTCAGCTTAATATAAACAAGGTCAGTGCAAATAGCTAAGTTAGCTCATAAATACCCATAATTATTCAGAAGTTGTGTGCTACCCTCACACGGGGGCTGCTGGCTTTAGATTTCTGAGGGGCGGATATTGTCATGAAAAGAAAATCCTATTGGCCTTTCCCTGTGCAAGAGTTTGAAGAGTGACAAGGGAATTCCATATGTGCAGTGAATAGGGTATTTTTAGTCAGATTTTACCATTTCATTTGTAATGTAATTTATAGGCAAAGTGTCAAGTTGACATAGTCACTTTTGAAAGTCATAACTTTGTGTTCATGCACAGCCCTGGAAAATGACTCATTACTTTCCTTGGCACCAAAAAGTTTATTACAGTATACAAGAAATTTTGCAAACAGTTGGGAGTTTATTCAACCTCAACCATATGATTTAGGGTGTATTTGATAAGCGTTTAGAGTTCTAGTAAGTGATATTCTAGTAAGTGATATACCCTTTTATTGAACTTTTTTTTAAAAGTGGAATAAACTAGAACTAAGTTTTCTTAACTGCTGCATAGGTAGGTTTTTCTTACTTGACAACTTGGAACAGTATTATATGTAGCTTTCTGAGCAGCCTCTAATAATCTTCTCTGGCTTGCAAATAATGTAAACAGCAAGTTGTGTAAATCACGAAGAAAGAAGTAACCCGAGACTTCAGATGAGAAAGCTGGTTTCCCTCTGAGTTCGTTTGAGTGGAGGTCGGAGGAATCGCTTGGAAATCATGAATCAGTGCTTGGCTGCTGCGTGAACCTTGGTCTGACTTTGCCGTATGCCTGCTAAACTTGCTTATTCCTGGACTTATTTACAGTCTCTTTAATTTACAAACACTTCAGAGAAGGTCATGAAGGGAGATAGCAGTGCAATGTGGAATCTGATGTGGAAATACTGCATTTCTGTCAGGACAATCAGGTACAGTAAGAACATTTAAATCTTTACTTTGTGCTAAGTCTCTGCGTGCGTTACAGATGGTCTCTCGCAGTAGTTGTATTCTTTTGCTCTGCACGGTTAACTCTTAAGTAGTCTGACATAATTAATAGGCTAGAATCCTGCTTTATACGGCGGCTTTAAAAGGAAAAGTACAGGATTATGGCAAAAAGTGTTGAAAAGTGGAGCTTTCATGATTTTAGAGTCTTGGAAATACCTCAGTCTCATTCGCGAGCAGGCAAAAGTTACAATGTTAAAAAACCCCTGTTCTAATGAATATTTGCCTATCATCATCATTTGTTTTATCTCCCAAATCCGGAGATCCAGTGTGTGCGCTGAGCATGCCGCAAGCCTCATTCCCTTCAGACAAAGGGGAAGGAGAAGAAAAGGAGATGGCTTTTATGGCAGAATAAAACTCTAAAGTTCCAAATGTCTCCCAGGTAGCGTCTAACTAGCATCTTACCTGCGTGTGTTGTGCAAAAGGCTGACTTTGCACAACACTTAAATCAGCCGGCAGGCTGCGGCTGCCCTGCGTCGCCGCTCGCGTTCTTCGAGCGGTCCGTATTTGACAGGCGGCGTGCTCCTTGCCAAGCGCCGCCGCTCTACGTTCCCGGAGAGTTTCTTCCAGCGATGGAGCTATTGAGCGAGACTTGGTGCTTGTGTTCTCCCAGCAATTTCATATATAATATTTAAAAATAGCTAGCCATTTTCATGCTGTAATTTCCTCATGTTACAGGGTTATATGCTTTGAGTGCTGTGTTTTGTCATGCAAGCTTCCCTTGAGAAAGCACAAAATCTAAATAATTACTGCATTTCACACTGCATAATTATTCTGTGCCAATGAAATAGTTTAGAGCCTGGATTTCTGCATGAATTTTCATGACAATCAAAATGAGACTGTAGAGAGCTTTTATCATGAGGATGCCGAATTAACACTAAAAAGTCCTTAGTTCCCAGCAGAAAGTGGATCTGTGCATTAGAAGCTGGAAATAAACCCTGAGAGAGGATTCGGTCAAGACAAAAGCCATTTGTCATCTGGGTAAGAACTGAAAGCGCAGGGAAAGCCCGAGATGGGCCAGACTGGTGCTTAAAGACAGGGAAGGCGGTCTTTAGAGCACGGCCGTTCGTCCTGCCCTCCGCGAGGCTGGCGGTGCTGGAGCACAGCCCTGCGCAGGGTCTGCGCGTGCAGACGTGCGTGCCCCTGCCCCGCCAAGCTCCCGCCGTGCTCGGGGGGTTGGTGGGGCTGTTTTTCCTAAAGCTCAAGCCACAGGACCCACTCCCCTGTGAACAGGCACTGCTTTCTGTTGTCGGTGAACTTGCTACTGTGGGGAATGTGAAGGCTGAACGTGAGCTCAGCGCCTACAGCAGTGCTTGTTTGCAGAGCGGCTCGCCGTGGCTCCCGCAGCTAGCCCAGGCAAATAAAGCTCCTCTGGGTGTAGCACTATGAATATTTTCAGTCATGCTGTTGGTTATTTTAACAGATAATATTTTCCTTGGAAGTTTGGGAGCAGCATAAAAAAAGAATATTTCCTTTATGGAAAAAAAAAATCTCTGCTGCCTTGATGTGCTTTTCTGTTAGCCTCGGCAATCGCCACGTCCTGCCCGCGCTTTACAGCGCTGCCGCGCGCCACTCCGGGCTGTCATGCTGATGTCCGCCGGGTATCCGCCCGCAGCCCTGCCAGGCGGAGGTCCGGCCCGGCCGAAAGGGGCCCTTGGTTTCCGTGAGAGGTCTGCGTGCGCGTGCCTGGGGTTAGGCGCGCCGCCTGGGGGGCCCAAAGCCGTCGGCCCGCGCCCGTAGCACGGCGAGGGGCAGAGCTGCGGCCCGAATGCAGCAGGTGCCTCTCCAACGCCGTGAGAGGGGAGCGGGGCCGCAGGAGCCGGCTGCGCCCGCCTGCTCCTGGGGCAGATCGGAAAGACGGCACGGGACTTGCAGGCACAGGGATTTCTTTGCTCCTGCACCGGCACTGAGCTCGTGCGTTTAATGCACCGCTCGTGCCCTTCCGGCGGGCTGAGCTCTGCGGCGAGCTGGTGTATCGCTGCGCCGGATGCGGCTGCGCCCTCCAAACTTGCAACTCGAGGAAGTGGCAGCCCGCAAACGCTGGCTGCCGCCCCCACGGGGCATGCGGCGAGGCTCCGCTGCCCCTGGAGAAGGAGCAGCAGCGCTCGGTGCTGGCCCTGCGGCCGGGGTCCCTGCCGGCGCCGCTGGGCCCGCCGCTGCTTGCTGCTCTCGGTGGCAAACGCCGCCGTTGGCGCGGCTCGCGAGCCTTAGTAACCCGCCTCGGTGCAGGGTAGGCAAAGGTCTGACCGGAGAGTTGCTCAGCAGCGCAGTCAGAGTAGCCCTGGGGCGAGCTGATGGGCTCTGCCGTTGGAGCAGCACACCGCAGCCGCCTGCATCAGCACATCCGCAGCCCACAGGGAGCAAATTGAAGGGTTTCTAATAGCGTAACGCATAGTTTTCAGCTTGCATCTTAGTTCCCTTCGCAAGGAGCAGAGGAAAATGGTCAACAGTGTGCTATGCATCTGGAAAAAAGTAAAAATTAGTCCTCAGTGTGAGTACTCGTGGAGTTCCTTCCCCTTTACTTCTGCTAACGTTTTCCATCTTGGTTCGGTCAGGCTTTAATTTTAGGTGTCTGCTTTGTGGTTTGTTTCCCCTGAAGAGCAACAGAACGGTGCCTGCTGCTCTGTCAGGACGAGCTGAGCGCGGAGGGGGCCGCCCCGCCGCGGCAGCCCTGCCGGGGCGCCTCGTAGCCCGGCACGCATGTAAAGCCTCTCGCCGTCTGCAGCGCCTCGCCGAAGTTCAGGCGCTCCTCTAAATAGTAACGCGTTCACTCGGTGCCAAGGGGAGTCGGTCAGCGCGACGCTCGGCCGCGGCGGCGCTTGGGCAGCCTCTGCGTCCCTGCCCGCAGCAGCCTCGCACCGCCGTGCCCGAAAACGGGCTGTTTTCTGCCCGGACAACACGGTCACCCAAAGCCGTTGCCCTGCCGGAGGGGAGAAGGGGGCCGATGTGTGGCCGGGGCTGTAGTTATTTTGCTGTAGTTATCATATGACTTAAATACTAGCAGGTATTCCAGATAAACCCCACGGAGTCCGAAGTTCTCCGTGTTGGCGTCTGTATTTTCAGCTGATGTTCATGTTTTCATTCAGCTTGTGCGTGGGTTTGCTCAGCATTTTGAAAACTGTACTGTCAAATCTGCAAAATACTGAACTTAACCTACAAGACAAATGAGTTAGTTGTCAGTAGCGCTCTGGAGACTTTAATCTCCATACTGGGTATGGCTCGCTTTATAGCCATTATTCTTGTGTTTTAATATAGTACAGCAGTAATTATTTCAATGCAAACCTTCCTTTGGGCTAAAAGATCTCTTCCAAATGACAGTGCCTACAGCTACGCAGCACTGCAATGGATTTTTAAAAAGCTCTTGAAGCCAATATAACAAATCACACTGTGGCGTTAGGCTGAAGTTGATATCCGGATTTCTGTTACGTTAGGAGTATGTGAATATGTCCTGTGCGTTTGTATAATAAAATACATTAATTGGGTAAAGTTTACCATGTTTCTGTGATTCTCTGGTCTTTGTATAGAAATCTGGAGAGGAAATTATTTCAGCATTCGTTTATCTGAGCTCAGTTGGTCTACCTATGGCAGACTTGTTCAAAAATGCATTGTTTTGTGTTGGGTTTTTTTTTGATTTTTGAGAGATTTCTGTATGAAAACTCAAGACACTTTACAAACCTAATGGCAGCATGTGCTGCATGCTTGGTTTATTTTGAAGAGGCTGTCTTTAAGAGGGGCCAAAGGCCAATAGTTGCAAGAAAATGTGAATTCTTTACAGAGCAGCACGTGAGTTGGAGGTTCATTTTAGGCACTGCCTCCACCAGTCATCCATTCGTACCTGAAAGCTAGTTTAGGCCTTGCAGGTTAAGTCTGTGTCTGCAGAGTTGCTCTGGCGTGAAAGGAGCTGAAGCCAGCTTAGCTCATCACAGAAAAATGGAATCACCTTGGAGCAACACTTAAGAGTTTCCATGCCTCTGTGTCAAAATAGTTGTAGTTGTTTTTTTTTTTTTTTTTTTTTTTTTTTTTTTTTTTAGAGCAAACCTTTAGTTTAGGCTAAAAGCAGCTCTGGGTTTTAACTGTGCCAAAGCGCTGGGCTTTCGTGGCACAGAGCATAATGATACGCATTGAAACCCTAGAAGCCTGAAACTTGGTCCAAGGCAGCCTGGAGAATTTAGCAGAGACTGTTTTATTATTTATTTACACAACTTTCAGAAGAGCTTAGTGATGCAGAACCATAGGTTACTGAACGGGTAAAATTGTTTGTCTAGAAATGGGGGAGTTAAATGATACTTAAGGTAGCTTTTCTTTTTTTAGTGTTCACTGTGGGTGATGCGTATGGCAGAAATGTATGTGGCAACATACATTTTAGACCTGGAATGCTGTTTATGTTTGTAATCCTTTCACTGATAGTCTTACTGCTTGAAGTCTTCTCAGACCCACTTAGAAATTGTCTTTTAGGATTTGTATTGGAAAGATCCTGCTTTTGCTGTTGCTCTTAGATTACCCAATCATTTGGTTTGTTTTTTTTAGCCTATTTTTAAAACTCCTGAAGCAGCATTTCAGCTTGTGCTTTTTTGCACTGAACACACGCACGCTCATACAAAGAAGCAAGCTATATGGAAGTGTTACCTGCATCTTAAATTTGAACGGGATTATTTTCTAGTGGACTATAAAGCAAATTAGATGGAAAATAGAGCTCTAAGCCTGTCTGCTTTTAGCACAATCATTTCTTCTCCAGGAGTCAGATGACTTTTTAGTAATGGGTGAGTACTGATGAATTTAACGCTTATGTGGTTAATATTGGTGGACACTGTAAGTGTATCATACTATGAAAAGCATTGTATATGAAATGATTTTAGTGCAAACTTTTTTTACTTAAAAATTTGGTAAAGGTTTTATGATTCTTTTTAATAGGAATTCATTTCACTATACAAGTATAATTTCTGATTTTTGGTGTGTACTTTTTGTATACTATTTAAAGATCTTTTGTTGCTTTCCATACAATATCTGCCTATTAATCATTTTCCTTGACAGTGAGTATAGAAATAGCAAGAATATATGCAGTAAGCAAAGTATCTACATTCAGTCATCTTTTAGCAGGAGACAATAAATTCTTTTCTGTAACTATCTGCCTGACAGTTAACAAGTGACTGAAGTGTTTGAAGTATTACTTTTTTGCCTCTCTACCTCACCACTGATGAGAAAAAAAAATTAACCACTTAATTAGGAGAGTTAAGAGTTCAGCTATTTGGAGAGGTCTCATAATAGCTTCAGTAACAACCAAAAAAAAAAAAAAAGAAAAAAAAATAAAGCTAATCACCTATATATTTACTTGAGGCCATCGAGTCTGACTAGTTAAGATGAAGCTTAAGCAAAACTTGAGGTAGCCAAGGCATGGTTGCCTGGCCTGTTGTGCTCGCGGACAGTTTCCATGATGAGGCATATTGAGGTTTAAACTTGCATGTCCCAAACTGATCAATTAAAAATTAAATTGAGTATGTTCTTGAGTTAGTCACACCTGTGTTGATCTTCTGCAAAAGTCTCAGCAGCATGCATGGCATTTTGCATTTAATAAATTCTCATTAATTTATTATATCAGACTAACAAACAGTATTTTCTCATGCCATCAGGAGGCCTCTTTCATGGTCCAGTGGGGCCCTTTCTGTGCAGAGAGCGATACCATGCCTGTAAATCATGCAGGAGGACTCGTTACCGTGACACAAAGCATGTTTACCTCTCCTGAAAACTATTTATTTTCACATAAATTGTTTTTATAATACTGCTGTGTTCTTGGGCACTATCATTTACCATATCAGCTTGTGGAATAGGCTATGCTCACAGCCACAATTTTGTCACTCTTTGTTTTCCTGAGTATAACTTTGCATTTTTGGGGTATCAGGAAAAGTGCTCTTTCAGAGGAGATCCTTGATAACAGCTTCTGAAGACTTAGGCTGCTGAATTAAAGTGGAAGGAGCTCCTGTGGCCACGAAAAAATACCTGGGATGGCTGTTCTGTGCTGTCTGTCACTTGGCTGGGTGTCACGTATGAGCAAAGCTTGTACAACAACGAAGCTGGTGGAGAAGCTGCTCCTCTGCCAGCGCTCCGTTATGCAGTTAGCGTTAGCTGCAAGTGCTGTTCGTTCCTTGGCGGAGGGAGCGTTTTGGTGTGAGCTTTGGCAGAGGTCCGTAGTACTGTTTCACCTGCAGCTGGTATGTCTTTTGTGTTAATGCAACAAGTATTTCCGAAGATTTGAGCAGGTTATGATAACTCTTGTCAAAAAGGCAAAGTGAGAGGGAGCAGGGCCCTGCCAAGGGAAATATGATCTTTTTTGACACTTGGGAGCCTTCCCAATGTATTGCAAGTCTTATTACACAATATTTTCTGTTAAGATGACTGTTGGGTCACTGTCTCATCCATGTCCATAAGCGCACCTGAGAGGCTGTGTTACCCACAGGCCTGGAAGAGGATTTGGCTGTTGTCTTCTGGCAGTCTGTCCCACCTCTCTGGCTGCTAAATAACTCCTTGGTGATTTCTCCTCCCGTGGTAGCTGCCAGGGGAGATGCGTACCTGCACTCCCTCCTTCCTCAGCAAGGAAGGTCTTCCCTTGACCATTTTTGGCAGCCCAGCTGGGAAGCGCAGCCAGCCCCACGGCTGCCGTGGTCCTGAAGCCATGGCTGGAGCATCTGGGTGATTTCGCAGTAGGTCGGGGAACAGAGATGACAAGCTTCTAGATGCCTTCTAGGAAAGAAAAGCAAAGTTTCTGCTTTTCCCCTGGACCCTCTCATATAGGAGTGATTCCTGCCTATATTTGGAAGACCTAGATAAAAATAAAGGCTAATACTGGCAGATATAGTTAAAAAAAAAAAAAAAAAAAAAAAAAAAAAACTTTCAGACTCTCAGCTGTAAAAGTGGCTTCAACATTGTCACTATTTTTTTTTCATGTTCCTGAGGAAAGGAAAATTGGTCTAATGAAAGTTTAAGACAAAATTAGAGATACCATTCGTTAAAATGCATATTTTTAGTTTAGGCATCCAGCTTAGCTTTAAAGCCAGGAATTCAAAGTAAATTGCATCTAGGTTGTCTACAAAATGCCTGCAGACCTATATGCTGCTAAATGAGAATTCTGCACAGGCAGGCATGTTTGTATCGGCGGTTGTGCTTGTATTGCCAGATTCCCTTTCACCTCAGAAAAGAGTTAGTCCCCCAAATCAATGAAACAGGGACAGATGGAACTTTTCAGGAAGCTTCTGGTTAAATTATCTTCTGATGTTTGAAAATGAATGAGAACTAGACATTGGAAAAAGCATCCTTTTTAAATCTGGCTATTTGGGAGAGCTTAATCTGAATTGCTGTAGAGGCACAGATCTGAATTTAAGCACTTTTCCACAAGCCGGAATACTTGAGAGTTCTGTCCTGTGGCATGCTCTCAGCTGTGTGATTTTTTTTCCAGACGTGTATACAGAGATCTGATGATAGTTTTCACTCAGTCTGTATATTTTCAAGTTAATGTAACAACCTTTGTGGAAAGAAAAGACTGGTGAGATGGAGAAAAATACTGAATTCTTTCCAAATGGACAGCATTAATTCTTTAACAACAAACACGTGGAAAAGAACCTGAACCTTTAAGGCAACCTCTTGAAAACGCTTGTCCCAAGTTGTTTATCTTCTAGTGTTTGAAATCACTGCATTTCACTAGTTATTCCACCTGCTTATTCTAAGCACTTGAGCAGATTCGTTAGTCGAGTTGCTGAGACTTGCACAGTAGTTCGTACGTGCTCCTTGTGAGACTGTTCCCCTTCCTGATGCTTGTTTCACAGGCATGGTCTTGGAGCTTCTTGGAATAAGGATGGGGGAGAGAGTGAAAAAGATCATGCTAAAACGGCTGTAAATGGTAACTTATAAGTATTTCTTAATGTGACAATGCTGGTTTTAGCTTGCTTTCTCTCATCTGATTCTTCTAATGTTCTGGTTTTGTTGGTGCAACTATGTGTTTTGTGAAGTGGTGATAGATAAAGAAAAGAATCCAAGCTAAAAATAGGCCCTCAAAAGAGGGATGGGACTAATGGGTTAGCACGGTCAGGACTTCTTAGTGCACTGCCACTTCAGGAGGAAATGTTCAGCAAGCAAAAACATAACTTCTCTAAAACAGCAGTTTCTTCCAAAATAGAGAAGCTTTTAGAGAAATAGGGAATGGGTATATGTGACCATTTCAAAACAAAGGAGAAGATGGATGGCTGTTTACGCAATGCAATTCAAAATGAAAATCATTCACTTGCTGAAAAATCCACAGATCCTTTATTAATAAAAGTCCCATTACTGTCAAGAGAGGACTTGAGCATTATACAGCAGCAGCAGGGCATGTGGCTATTCAACTTGTTCTTCTTTAAAATAACAAAAAAAAAAAAGATGCAGGTTGCTTTTATATCTCACCCTCTAGGTTTCATAGTATGTATTCAGCTGTTAAGCTTACTGACTTAGCAGTGTTTTATATCAATTTTTATTTTTTTCTTCAGATTTTAAAGTAAAAGAAATGTACTTGAGACACTTACGGGCACATTGGGAAAGCTATCAGAGAAATCAATATAAAACTCTTGTGAAGAAGAAAGATAAATGGTCTGTATTTGTAGATATATCTAAGGGTTTAGAGCGGGTTTTGTGTGTGTTTATACTTTTATTTTTTCTTTACTTGAGTAGTTCAGATAGTTGTGTTGGGAAATACTTGGGAGGAAGATTCGGAGTGCTTTTGGTTAGAACAGGGAGTCCTAAAGCCTTAACACAACCCATGATTTTGCAGAAATTTTCGTCTTGATTGTTGTTGACTGTGAACGATCTGAATTCAGGGTCTGCAAAATAAGCTCAGGAGGGGAGAAGAAAATCTTCTACGGCTTACTTACACTTTTAAAGAATTGAGAAGAAGCGTTAAGACACCCATCCCACTTGTGTATAACCTTTCAAGAGACTCTTTTCTCGGAGGCAATGACCTGCTGTTTCTTGGTGCTGCTTCGCAACTGTTAGCTGAGGCTGGGCAATTTTGTCTTTCATTTTCAAAGTGGGAGGTCAGATATATCTTTACCACCTTCCTAATGATGCTATTAATAATGGGGACTGTGTATCTAATTCTTTGTCACATAAATAGAAAATATATATATACGTGTGTGTGCGTGTCCTTAGGATGCTCATATCCATACATGTCTGAAATGGATGAGAAAGAAAACAGACCTGTGATGGCAGTCTCAGCTTTTTCCCTATCTATACCTAATTTTTCATGTCTGTCAAAGCACAAAAGATGGATTTCACTGTGTCTAAATTGCTGAAAGGGAAGGGAGGGGAAACGTTTTGTCTAAATAGTCAGTGTTCATTAAAAGGGAGATGAACTTTCACACAGCACTTTAAAAATGGCTTTAAAAACTTTGGGCTTGATGTGTGTTGTTCATTCATAGTTCATAATCTTCCCTTCCAAAAGCTTTTAAAAGTTCTGAGCACAGTGCTGGGATGCACACTACGTTGTGAAATAATCTTTGCAGACCTTGGAATTATTTTTTCCAAATGGTAATTTCAAAACTCATATGCCAACAAATCAGTATATGGTATTATCGTTTCCCCCTGGACTTCTAAAATCTACACCTCCAGGGGAAATCTGGAGACCATATGATCTCAGGTCTGAATATATTAATAAAAATCAAATGTAACATTTGTTAAAGATAAAATCTTTTCATCGGAGAAACATCCTCGTTTCTGATTAAGTGATGTATCCGTTTTATATCTCATTGACTAGAAGCTTCTAGATTTCAACTACACTGAGAAGCTTTAACCAGCTTACAAATACCTGGAATCTTCCTGTTGGCATTAAAATACACAAACATTTGCTAAAGTAATTACTTCTGCTGAATGAATCAGTGGAGCGTCCTGGGAATTTGCTGGTGATGAAGTTCTTTTTTCAACCTACACGTCACAAAGCAATTCCTAGTAAAAGCTGCAAAAGGCTTAATATAATCAGCCCTCATGCAAATAAATATAACTGCATCAATCCTTGAATGGAAGGAAGACACTGGAAGGATCTCAAGCTAAGACATATTGTTCTTTGGCAAATATTTTTCAAGTGTTTCCTTCTCTGGAAACTAGAGTTCCTTCTAATTAAACAGCAATGAGGACAGCGGTGTCCAGCCAGGGGTCAGGTGTAAAGTTCAAATCCCAGATGGTCAATCTCTATATGTGACTTATCTACCAGATGGGTTCCCATCGTGTTCCACTGGAGCTTTTTTTGTTCTTTTCTCTTGCCCTTTTACTATTAAGGCAGTTTGTTATATTCTTATCAAATATTTATATTGCTTTTATATTGACTTTTGCTAAGGATCATCCAGCTTGGAGGACGCACTGCCCCGCAGCGTGCATCCTAGTGCTTGGGAGGCACCTGGTTCACCCTTCCCTTCCACTGAGTGCTTAAGGTAGAGGAGTGTCCGAGCGAGCCCAGCTAGTGCCCAGGAATATGGCTCATGGTCATGGGGTGCGGAGGGAAGAAGGGTGATGCTGGTGGTGGTTAGTTTTACTGTTTCTGTGGATGATTAAAGCCTATATGTTACATAATTTTACAGCAATGTGCAAATGGGCACCTTCTTCCTTTGGGTTTATTTTTGTTATGGTATGTTGTTATTAAGCAACCTAGCCATGCAAACAGCTATGTGTTGATTTAAGTGCGTATTTGTCATTAAATTTTAAATATTGCAGACCAAGTCTTCTCATGGAGATGAGGATTACGTATCTATTTCTGCTGTTTCTGGACTTTGGGGGGTTTGTGGGGTTTGGTTTTTTGTTTTAGTTTTTGGTTTTTTTGGAAGACTAGAGAATGTGGCTACAGTTACTTTTGGTACAAATCCTAGTGACAAACCAGTTCAGGAGTTTGCTTATAAGCAGTAAGCAAGACTGAAACAGATTTTAGAGTCCGGCAAATATGGCAAGAAGGCCTGAACAGAACAGAAGCTGCGTACTGCCTTTATTACTCTTCTGTAAGCTATTTTACATTAGATTAGTCTAGAGGTCACAGCGGTGGTGTTCCCAGACTGTGATTACTGTTCAGCATATCCTTACAGGTTCGGATTATAAATCTAAGTTCAATGAAAAAGTGAAGAAAAGGTTTGAGAGAGATGCTGCTCTTTTAGATGCTTTGGATTTGTAAGGACATGCTATTCTTGTATTGCTCACTAGAAGATTGTTGAACGTGGGAGAAGGAAGAAGTTTACAGTTTAAACTTCGTAAACCTGAAAGACAGGTTTCCCCAAGTTTGGCCAGCTGGCCTGTTTATTCCAGATGGTTGGGTGGTGGGTTTTGCCAGCACCTTTATAGATGGTCTGTGAAAGTCTATCCATGCTGCTCTTGGAACTGGGAGCAAGGATGAGTTTGTATCCTGATAGTTACTGTGATCACTTTTTTGTCAAACCTAGGTCTAATGTCTATGTCTGATGTTTAATTGTGGTTCAAATAAATGATTTATGTAATATCTAAGAGATTGTTTTGGTGCCACTGAATTTTAGTGAAGAAATTCCCACCAACTTCAAGAATTTCAACTCTTACCCTCAAAAGGAAGAAAACAATAAGCTAAGAAAATGATATGAAGTGTGCTTGATTTTAGTATTGTTACTAAAGCACTGAGGACTATAAAGCACTGTGGCTTTGGAAATGATTTTTCGTTCACTGATACTCACTAGTAAAGCTCAAAAATTGCTGATTGCATCTCATTCTCCCTTGCAGACTACAGACTTCAGTCCCCTCTAGCCTTCCTTAGCTTTTGACAATAAAGCAAGCTTGGGAGCTCCTGTATGGCAGCAGTAAAATGAGTGTTATATGGACTAGGCTGTAAGTGTGCCGAACTGGAGACATACCCTAGGAACAGATGGGCGCCTGAGCTTGGAGGCATTTGTTAACAGGACGTGTAGAAGAGCCCCTTCTTTCTTCTCCGTAGTTAACGAGTACTACCCATTTGGCCAGTTTGTGGCAACTCTCTCTCTCTTTTTTTTTTTTTTTTCTTTCTGATCTTATCATGTCCTGTTTAGCTTTAGCAATAACAGGTATAGATTTGATTACATTTGTATAATGGATGTCCTGACACTAAGCCAAAGAGGTGTCTCACTCTTCCAGTGATCTTTGCAAGGGAAGACCTACACATTTTATTTCCGATCATGTCTGTACCGCTCAGGGAGAGAAATACGGTGATCAGAGTAGACTGGTTCTCACATAAAGCCACTTAAGCAGTTGGGCAGGCGGTGTACTGAACACCACAACAAGAAACCTGTGCACCGAAGAGCAAACTCCTGCTGTGCAATATTGCTTCGTTCCTTCGTGGAGATTCAGGAACTCGATGCAGATGATGTTGTCCAAGGCGTTTAACCTGTCAGCCACTGAAGCCCCTGTTCAAGGGCTGCGTCTACAAACCACCATCCAGGCTTCTTAATAAAGGCGTTAGCCTGTCATAAAAATAATGTGTTTAAAAACATAATAAACCTGAAGTTTAAGGTAGAAAATGTTGTATAAATCAGGCCACAAAAATAGATGTCTTTTCTCCTTTTTTTAAGGAGTACTTTTCTGCATGTAGGTGTTAACTCTTTAGTAGAGAATCTGATTTTGATGAGTCATTTATATATGTAAATAACAGTGCTACACTCTCTTTCCTGCTGTGAAAATTGTGTACATTTTAGTATCTTTTGTGGAATTTTATCCAGTGTATGTTTTTGAATGCTGCTAATGAAGTTTCCCCTCCATCCGCAAGCTCCCTGGCTAGATCATATGGGTTAATTCACGTATCTGCTCTACTGTAAGTAATGCCATGGCCAAAAACTTGTTAAAGCTACAAGCATAGATGGCTGGCTCTCTGTTTTAATCATGGTTAACATGTTTAATTTTAAAAATCATGTGCCAACTGATTGGCAGCTCCAAGAGGAGTTTCATTCTGGCTTCTGAGCCCTTCTGCAGTCACACAACATTCAGCTCACAAGCTTTGAAATTATTCACCCCAAATTGGCTTGGAAGGGTTTAAAAAAATAACTTCTAATTCTAGATTTATTGAGACTTGATAAAGGAATGGAACATAAATAAGAGCCCTCAGAGGAGCTTGGGGTTCTGCTGATTTGTATTAAATTGGAGTGAACTTCGGAAGCCTTGGGATTTTTTTTCCTCTATTTCTCTTCCACTCCTTCCCTGCTTCTCCTCTTTAAAGCTAAACAACTCCATCTATTTTACACATTTGTGACTTAATTAGCTGCTTTCACAGAGATCTGTGCTGTTAGCAGGTGAAGTGATCCGTGCCCTCCGTTAATATCGTTTCCAAATGGCCACTGCGCTGCGTTTGATCAGCTGGCTGTGCTGCAGATGATGCCTCCTGGTTTTTGTTGTTGTTGCTGCTGTTGTTTTTTTTCTTTTCAACTTACTGGAAAAACAAAAGCGGAGCCATGCATGTGGTTAACGCTGTGATTGCCTCCGTACCAGAGGGGCTTGACAAGCTGCCTGGGCAGCTGGTGGGCCCACGTCTCCCTTTTAGTGCCCGTGCAAGCCTGCTCCCAGTCAGTGGTCCACATACAGCAATCTGTCTTTGCAGACTAAATTAAAAGCAGTTTTAGCATGTGATTAGCTGGATGATAAGCCAGTGTGAGGGGTGTGGAGAACAAAGAGCGCAGGAAGGCAGGAGGACATGCATCCTATCATTTTGTGTGCTGGGATTCAGAAAGCAGCAATCATTTTCTAAAAATTACACTTCATACAATGGAAGATGTTCTAAAGCGGCATAATTCTGGAGCAACATCACCCTTTTAGGTCTGTAGGGTGTTGCAGAGGGTTTAGCTGTACGTTGCGACTGCTTCGTGCAGGGCTGTCGCCTGCAGGAAGGACTCTAGGTCCGCGGGGCCCGGGGATACGGCTGCAGGAGCAGTTGCTTTTGTTGTAGTTGTGGTGCGGTTTAGTGGCTTCACTGGTCAGCTGCACGGTGCCTTAATCTGCCTTCACACTGAGGAAAGGTTTCTGGTAAACCCACGGAACTGAGGCCCTGTGGTAATTACTTTTTCCAGCACTTGTCAGGAACTTGCATAGCTCTTTTATCTGTTTCCATCTCCTTCAGTATTTCCAAGCACACAGTGAATCTCAGAATAGTTGTATGGAAATTCTGTCAGGGCAGTATTTAAATGTCAGACACAGTAACTGAGTGGCGCGTGCCTGAGTTCCTTGGTTCCTGCAGAGGCAGTAAGAATACAGTGGGTGTTGAAAATGCGCATCCTGCTGCACTATAGGTGTCAAATATCATTGAAAGGGTATGGACTCTATAAATTAGTGGTTATAGTTTAACAGCTAATGAAATAATTGTATGTCATGTGATTTCTGTGCCTATTAAATGATTTATCGTATGGTGTGCAGACTTTCAGAATCATACTGTAATGTGGTTGCAGATTATTTTGTTGGCAATGGAAAGGTGGGAACCTGAGAGTTTCTCATCAAGCTGCAGATTATTTTTTCTTTACCAGATTTGTGCAGAAACAAAACACGAACACTACTGGAGGGGAAAGACCAATACCCAGGAGGGCTCGCGTGGTGTGTTGCAGGGCCGCACGCTCCCGGTGGGCAGGGGAAGGAGAGCTCGGCCACTGTACGGGCTGGAGGGAAGTCTGGATCTTTGCCTCTGTACAAGTCTTTCTGAGCAGCTCCAGGTGTTATTTCTCATAGGAATAGATGAACTCGGAGTTGCTGTGTTGTGCTCAATTTCATTTGAGAGGCTGAGGAGCTTCATATGGCAGCCAAGGGCATTACAGGAGCATGACACGTAACCAAGCATCCAAACACCGATTTTGGGGGGGCTGGATTGTGCTTCCCGCTGTGTAATTCAGGCCCTGATTCCTCCAGTGTGATTTAATACTGAATGGAAAGGGAGAAAAAGAAAATAAAACCAAATACTGACGTTTGGGAGAGGTGAAATGTCAGCTCCGAGCTGGACTCCAGGACAAGTGGTGAAAATGCTGAGCTCGAGCCAGGATGAAAGAGGCATTTGGGAAGACCCCGACTCCTCAGAGGCACGGAAAGGAGCCTTATTATGTCCTCGGGCTCTGTTATCGAGTCAGGATGCCCCTCGCGCCGTAGCCTGCCTGAGAAAACTAATCTTCCCGCTCTTCTGCATTGCAGCGAAACATCACATGAGGATTTTGGTGGTTTGAAATCAGGAGGATATGTTTTCAGATGACAAATAGTTGCCTCTGTGCAACAGCAGCCACAGCAAGTATAATACCTGACCGATGTAAAAACTATTAGTTATAAGTATTTTGTTAATTTTATATCTGCTTTACTGGATTTTTTTCTGGAAATGCAAAAAAATATATTAAGATCTGGAAGATACTTTTAGTTTAAATATTATATAAAGCCTATGCTATAACAGATTAACTGCTGCATACAAGGAGAACAGCCTGTGTTTATACACACAGGCACACCTGTGTCCAGGTGAGTAAACATGCGCTAAACATAATAGACTCCAAATAAAGTCTTACCATTTCAAGGTGAGGTCAGATTAATTCAGTTCAGTGCTTTTATAACATACACAGCAAATGAAGTGCAAAGTCTCGATATTGTGGCTGTTCTCTTGAGCTGGATATGTCACATTACCCTCATGTGCAACTCAGGACTAAATTCTTAAGATCACACAATGTGTCTTAAAGGCCTTCTAGATTAGCCCAAAGCTCAAAACTGATGCCCATGTGTGAACTTCTGACCGGCTTTGGAAAGACTAGGTTTTGCTTCAGGCTTGTCTCTACTTAAAAATGTTATGAGCAGGTCAGCTACAAAACCGGAGGAAGATACTGAAACATCCAAAGGGGCAGGAGAAGCCTTTATTTAGCAAGGAGATTAAGCATGAAATGCCACAGCTGAACAAATAATTTAAACAGACAATCACAGGACTGCTGGAAGTAGTGTATCTTGAGTGTCACTAGTTAGAGATTGCTCATGGTTTGAAACTACCATTTAAATTCTGTGCTGCATTGATGTGAAACCCTAAGTTTCTTGCTCATTTCCATTCAGGAGACTTTGAGGCCTTGTTGATTTAGGCCTGCAAAACAATGTTGAATTTTTACAATAGGTTGCACTTCAATGATAAGTATGTAAAATTAGAAAAATCAAGATTATGTTACTATATCGTGCATTCCTCAAGAGGTAACATGCAAAAAACAATACTATTTTTACTATTTTACTATTTTACTATTTTTTGAACTTGCGTGCAAAATTGTTGATAATTTCTAAGAGTAAAATATCAATCATTAAATGGGCATTGCATATGTTCCCAGTTTGCCAGGGAAAAAGTTAAGTTTAATATATTTATTTTCATTGGAATGAAAAATAAATTACCTTTACAAAAGGGAAGTTTATGGGAACTGAAATTACTTTCAGTGAAAACCCCTCAAACACGTCCTACCCAGCACGGTCACAGCAGTCCGCTGCTTGCCGACAGACTGAAGGTGGTGCCATTTACCCAGAAACCCGCCGGAAATGCCCGGGCTAGCAAGTGTGGCCAGTAATTTCCTCAGCTCTTAACAAGGGATGGTGAAGTTTGCAGTGGATGCATGGGATCCAATTTAACAACACAAACTCTGACATCTTTATTTTGTAAATTGATTCTTGTTTCATTTAATTTAAATATTTGTCTTGATTTGTCAGGGGTAAGGAGTATTTCATGCTCTGACAAAAAAGAAAAGCTCTGCTCGAGTCTGAAGGCCCGTCCTGTGGGCTGGTCATCACAGCTGCTGGCGCATGTGGATGCTGAAGCGCTGCTCGTACAGGTCGCACGCAGGAGGATAAACTGGAGGTCGTGGGCAGCAGTGGTTAATTTCTGAACAGCAGTTGCTAAGTTTTGCTCAAGTAAAAGGCTATGTTGTCTGTTGGGTTTTTCAGTTCTCTAGGTGGCGGGGTGCAAGCACTTATAAAAGTCTTAAGGATGTAAAAATGGAAAAGGTGAAGGTGATTCTGATGAACGTACGATACGAGCAAGGAAGTGTACTGAATGATAAGGGAAGGAATGCAAACTTGTGGCCATCACACTTAATGGCAACTCTTAATATTAAAAAAATTCTTATGATGGTATTAGTTACAGTTTGGTGAATTAGGGCAGAAAGAACAATTTCAACGTGTATTTATTGCTGTCTTGGAGATTATATTAGATAATATTTTCATATTTTCTGAATTAGTATTTTCTAGTCTGGATTTGCAGCAGATCAAGAGCATCTGTCAAAGCCACACACCTGGATAAATGATATCCGATATTTTTAGAAGAGCTGGTCAATGAATTCTCTACATCATTTAATATTCATTTTTCTGTGTGGGGATGGGGAAAACAGGTGCTGTACCAGTGCATGCTAATGCTATATCCATCTTTAAGAGAAGAAAGGAATGGTTTACGTGGTTGATATTCTCTGTGAGCCTGCTATTGAGACTTGACAGAATTGTGAACAGCCAATATGGAGCTTTACTGTGTTATGCTTTGACATCAATATGCAAATTATGGACATAAATTTTTGAAACTAACTTGATTTTTTTAAGCATACGATTTGTGTAAAGCAGTATTGGTGGTTGCAGATTTAGTCATACATGTGGTGTGTGAATTGTCTAAAAACTAAGAAGCAACAAAACATGTTTGTAGATGTAATTCCGACAGTTCTGTAAACCTGAATTATTGCAGGGCAGATGAGTTTCTGTGGAGTCGTAGGGACATCATACCACATAACTTCAAATGGTCCTGTAAGAAAATAAAATACTTGCAATATCAGTTGGTGATACAGATATGGAGCCGCAGAGGATGGATCTGGATAGTTTGATCAGTAGAGCACAACAAACAACGTGCTAATTTAATACAATCAAATGTAGCATTGAATTTCTGTGACACAGAGCTGAAGGCCATGCCTACGCGACTGGGGTCTCTATCCCAGGGACGTGGCTCTGCAAAGGACGTGGGAATCGTGCTGAATAATCAGCAGACTGGTAAGAAGGAAACTAGCTGTCGAGTGTGATGTCCTTCCAGCAGGGAATTTCAGATGATGCAGAAATCGGTATGACAGCTACCATAATACAGTGTGCAAATGTTTTTATGTTTGTTTATAAAAAATTTCCTTATTGTTCAATAGCTGGTGTTTCTACTGTGCAGTATTTTAGTATTTAGTTGCAACTGGAAGTTGCTTCAAAATGTTCCGTAAAGGACAATTTATTGTTAGAGAATTCAAAGCAGACGGCAGCATACAAACGTACTAAGCAGACACTTAGCACCTCCCAGCGAAAGCTTTCTCTGGGATCAGCGTGGACTATTCCCCTGTCCTCCGAGCAAGTCTGAGCGCGGAGCTCCGGCTCGGAAAGCAGCACGTCCCACGGCTGGTTTTGCCACTTGACTCCTCGGACCGAGCTGCGGGAGAGGCAGGTGAGCTGATCTGCTCTGAATGCTGTTGGAGATGAGGAGCGGCTGAAATAGTTTTGGTGGCTTCTGTGTGTGCAATCTGCTCGTCCAGGATATGTTTTCCAATATTGGGAGGAGTTGCGGATGAGATTCCTTTCTCTTTTGTCTCCAGGCAGCTGGAGTAACAACGCGCTGCACGCGCGGGGCAGGGTGAAGCCTCTTGGAGGGGAGCGCAGGCACGACACGCTGTGTGTATGGTTTCGCTGTGCGTATGGCTTTGGAGGGCCGTGTCATCGATTACCACCGGCAGCTAATGATGTCGGGGCCTGGCGCTCTTTGGACTGAAGTCCTGAGCTCCCCGACAAGCCCCAGCTGACGGTGGGAGGCCACCTTGTTTTGTTTCTAATTATTTCTCTAGTGACAGTACTACCTAAGACAGGAGTTTTCTAGCTGCTAGACTAAAATTGGCTAATTAGAACCAATAAAGCACTTTGAGCTGCAGTGGAGATGTGCAAAGGCCTGACCAATTCTACTTTAGTGTTTTTGTGTTTGCTCTGCCCGCTGCCATGGCAGTGCTCGGCAGCGAAGACCCTCCTAGCGCCCCGTGCAGTGGGTTGCTGCGGCCCCACAGAGCGCAGATCTGTACGGCACTTTTCCGCTTTGGGCAGGTGAAGTGCTGAGCAGAGCCGGGAAGGATTTCAGTGCACTCTGGATACCTGTGCAAGTTACTGATACACTCCGTGAAGCGCTGGGTTTGACCGTTTGCCGTACGTATGGGCGCAGAAGGGCCTCGGGGCGAGCGGGCAGGATGGGCGAGTGCCCCGTGTGCCTTCCTTGCTGACCTGGACCGCTTGCTGCCGGGGAAAGGCTACGCGCGTCCCGCCGGCGCCTGAGGCACAACGCCGTTCGGATTACGCGTATCTGGTTTTGAAGACTCGCCGTCTCTGTTGCTTTTGTGTGCTGTCTTCGTGTATTTAGCGATGGTTTGTGTAAAGCATGCCCTTGCTTTGCAGAAGTACAAACTAATCCCATTTTCTGATAAAGCAGGAATAGTCTGTGAGCAGACGTGGCATTTCATTGCAGTGCTGCGGTACGGACTTTCTCGGTGATTGTCTGAGCACTCGCTGTGCCGGGTCTCTGTTGCTGAAAGGAGGGGTAATGCCTTCCTCTCAACGTAGAGCTAATTCTGACCAAATCTTTAACAGCAAACTTAGGAAGTACTAGCTTTTATTGTTCACTACATCAAGGTGTCACCATAAAAAAGACAGTAGCACCCATCTCAAAGAGGTCTCGAGATGTTTGCTGGCTTCCAGAAAGCTGCTGATGCTGAAAACACGAGACGGTGCTGGTGGTCACAGCAGCAGGTGTGCAACTCGCGCAGCTGCCTGCGCTGCGCCCTGCGGGCGGCTGCAGGTTTCTCCTGGCGTCACGGAGAGCTTAAAGCTTATTGCTTCTCTCAGTATATACAGTAGGGCAGTTTTTTGTTGTGAAAACACTGGCGAAGTTGCTGGCTTTGCTGATTCATACACCAGTCGAAAAAGCTTTCTGGAGAGCACGAAGAGAAGATCAATGCTGTGTATTCCCTAAAGGCCGAGAGAGGCAGTACGTTTTGCAAACTCATCACGGAACCGTGCTTGGCTTGGTTTTAAGCAGCTGTTTCACTCTTTACATCTTGCGATGATGCTCTTATTCAATTTTCAACTCCCACGGTTGATACCTACTTAGGAACCTCATGAAATGAATAAGTTGCAGGCCATGCAGAGTGAATTGGGAACTAAGTTCTTGCCATAGGCTACATAAACGTCACTGTTTGAAAACAAAAATTGCAAGAGTGCCTTAACGTTCATTTCTGTTCTGGACTTGCTGTATAGTTTTGTCTTTTACCTTTGCAGGCCACAGGCGACTAAAGCGTGGCTCTTTCAAGTGAGCCTTTGCGGGATTTTGAAAACCCATCTGTGTAGTAAGATGACTTAATGGTCTGACCCCAGACCAATCTTACTTTTTGTTACTAGTATTAAATACCCTTTATTATGCACATATCTCTATGAACTCTGGATTAGTATCACTCTATCTATATTTCCAGCTTTCAACTGTCAATTTGGCATGTTAAGAGGTTTTTATGAAGCTGATTTGATACCAAAAATAAAAATTCCCATTGGCCTCACTGGTAGTGTATCTCAAGCATTTGTCGTGATTCAGCTGTCTTCCTTCATTCAGCCAAGTCCTAAGCATGCGTGTATGATCAATTATGCATAAATGAGCAAAGGAAAGCTAGGTGTTTTTAGTGGTTTACTAAATTGCTTCTAAAACCAATTTTAGGAGCAAAGGACAAGTAAGACCATAAACATTTTTAATAGGGTAGAACTTGCTTGGTTTTAATCTATTTTTGCCTATAAGGAGCTGGACAAATTCTGTCTCACATGAGTCCTATGAGGGCACCAAAGAGCAGGACTGATCTTGCCACAGCTGTATCATTTGTGATGGGGAGCTGGCCCTGAAAGCTGGGCAGAGCTGTCCCTCTTCGTTGGAAAGAATATGATCTGAATTTATTCCAGGTAGCCTGCAGGGGTTTAAGCCATTGAGTGTACTCAGAAGAGGGACTGTTTTTATTAGCAGTATTTAAGCGGTTTTGAATACTGCAATATCTTGTGCAGTAAACAATGAGTTTGCAGAGCAGTCCATCCCCAGCAGTGTAGATACCTAGGCTTAAATGGAGGCTGACCAGAAATCTTTTGACTGTAACCTCAACTGTCAGCTTTCTCCTTGTGTCCTTCAGAAAAGTATTTAAACTTCGGCAGAAGCGCAGTTGAAATACTTTCAGCTTTGTTGGAGTCACAGATCGCTAACCCTCTGCACTTTTAATTTTTGTATTTCTAAATCTGGAATGATCATTCCTGCACAGCTCATAGATGTCTTTTTAAAGATACAGTAGAATTTGCAAACAGAACAGCTAAGTGCGGTTGTGATTTTGTAACAGAAGTCCAGAGAGTGTGCTTAAAGCATCATTCATAAAGAAGCGTCTTGAAGAAAGAGGCTAACTGCATTTACAGAAAAATGGAGGTGTAGGTAGTGCAGGAGGGAGCCACGTGCATGTGCAGATATGTTGAATTCACAGAACTGGATGAAGCCCCGGCAGTTTTAATAACCCCTCTGTCTGGCGTTCAGCTGTTTCAAATGAGACCTATAGAAATGGTGCCAGCTGAGCCCAAAGCTATGCCTGACACTTGCTAGAAGTAACCTAGAGCCAAAAATACCAGTTGATGATTAACCTCTAAAGCAGCAACACTTACAGGAATGTAGGACTAAAATGGGGCTCTCTGGATTATCGGTTGTAATCCAAACTATTTCAGGCAGGTATGTTGCATGTCTTCCTCTCATATTCCAGTCATGCTCCCTAGTTTTGTGGCTTGCAGAGCCAGAAACTTTATATTTCTTTTTTAAGTTAATTTGGTTCCAGCTTGTGCCCATTTCTTGTACCAGTGCAGTTTTTCCATTTATACCATATATACTCCCCCCACACACATCACTATGTATTTTGAAAATCAATTCTTCTATCCTTTCTCAGGGTTGTTTGTTTTGTTTTGCTTGATAGACTGAAAACCCAATCTTTTGCACTCCATACTTGTCAGAGAGGGTTTCCATTTCTCTAGTCATCCAAAGAGGCCTTCCTTGCACCCAGTGCAAAGTTTGATTAACTTTTCCTTGGATTTGGAAGACCAATGCAGTTATTCTAGCTGAAGTCTCAACCTTGTTTTAAAAAACACGTAGCTGAAGAGCAGGCACGGGGGATGTTTCCATAAGGAGCCTGAACAGCCAGTGTTCCCCAAAGGAGGCACCTTGATGCAAGCATCTTGCCTGGGGACCTGGAGAGCTGGCAACTAGGTGGCTGCCCACACTCTATTTTCTGTGGTTTTATGGCTTGCAGTAAAATGATTTCTTACTCATCTGCCTTTTGGCAGTCTATTTTGGGAGTTTTTAATGCCTATCATCCAAGCTTTTCCTTATATCCCTGCATCTTGGCATGATGGTCAATCGGGGGAGCAGGGGGGCCTTTCCTGTGACTCATAATTTTTACTACTACCAGCTTGATACTTCCAGTGAAGGTACCAAGTAATCCATCTCAAATCCCACAGTAGCATTAACCTGCCCTACCTGTTTCTCTCTGATTTTTAATGTTATGGGATGTTATGGGATGTCTGCCAGAGAAGTGCAATAAATGTGCATAGTAACCTGTAGGAGCTGCAAGAACTGTGTATGTGTACATGTACACACTCATTTTACTTCTTTAGAAATGCTGTCTTTTTTTACTTCTCCACTTGAAATTATAAAAAGAAAAAAAAAATTTTTTAAGGAGTCCTGAAGCATATGGGAAATAAAGTGCGACCTTTTGCTCCAGGACATCCCCGTTTCTTTGGGGAGAGGGTGTCTAGGTGCTGGTGCATATTGGTGCAGCCTCCTCCTGAGCGAGTCTGTGCAAGCGCACTCGGCCCGTGCGAGCTCCAAGGGGAGCCCGGCCGCGAGCTGGTGGCGCCCTCGGGAGCAAGCGGCATGAGGGAAACCACGGGCGAGAAGGCAGAGCCTGCTGCTCAGCCCTGCTGCGGCCCAGGCAGGCGACAGGGGCGGCTGCGCCTGGCTTGGTCACCTGGTAATACCAGTAAGTTAAACCCTGGCTCTGTAACTATAAACTACCTGTGCCCACAAAATAACCAACCTCCACAAGTGCATAGAGATGCCTGGTTGGGCTGCGCGGCTGTCTTTTGAGGGAGCTAAAGGAAATAGGCTGATTTGCTAGGTGTGCTGGTTAATCAGATGAGTAACTGAAAATAAAACACCATTATTAATAGCTTAATAAGAAAATGAAGCAACTTTTTTTCTTGTATGCATCTTGAGCCCATATTTAACTTACATGTATATACAAGTGATTTCCTTTTACTTGGAAATACATCTGTGTTTATGCGGCTTTTGCAGTCGCTGTAAGAATTGAAAGACCTGCTGGATATCTGTAGATGTACAATAGGCTATTTCACTTTCTTAGGTTGCTATAGACTAAACCAGAAAGGCTAATGGGGAGGTCATGTGTAGTCTGGAAGCGAGCAATGGGCTCCCGGCCACGTGGCGTGCAGCAGCCGAGGGCAGCCCGCTCCGGTGGCTCTTCTCCTTGAGGTCTAGCTGCACAATTTCAGAAGGAAATGGCTCCTTACTTGCACTTTGCCCCCTCCACATCCGTAAATATAGCTTCTGCTGCCAGACCCACGTGGTTTCATTTGCAGTTTAATCTTTGATTTCATAGATTAAGTCCCTTAACATATTTCTGTATGTTGTGTGTAATGTAATTATTGCAAATCAAGTTCTTAAGCTTTTTGGAGGAAGGAGGAAGAGGAGGCTGCAGTTAAAAAGCCAGAAACACAAAAAGGCCAGAAAGCACAAAAGGTGCTGGTGAAGCAAGGAGCATTTTAGCCACCTGGTTCAGCTCTTGATGGAAATTCTCTTCTGGGGATAATTTTTGTAATAGCAGTTTTTAATTACAACGTGCCAAAACTTCAGGCTTTCCCGAAATAAATTGTATACCCTGACTTGTGTATATCCTGAGGCACGTGAAGGTACCTTTCTGAAAGGAGGGAGAGTATAGCTTAGTGAGTAGTCCAAATGCAGATTTGAGAGATAGGAAGTAGAATGCTAATTGCTATTCCAGTATTGATATTGCATTCTTTAACTCTTTTTCCTTCGCTTTTCCTTTCCAAAAGATGGAAAGAAACCATCTCTTCTTTACTGAATATGAGAAGAAAGGGGGTTATTTAAAGTGAATAAAAATTAATTATTGTACCAAGTATTGAAAGTCAAGAGACATGAGTTCTATTTCCAGCTGGCTCATAATTGCTCTTTGGCAAGCAAGGTCATCATGACGCACATTTAAATGGGCTCTGCCTCCTAAAATAAGCACTTCTTGCTTCTGTGCTGTGATTGCTGCACAAGCTCTTGTACAAGTTTATGAGACAGTGCCGTGAACTGTGTGGGAGAACTGATCCAGCTGGAAAAAAAATCAAAAAACAAACAGAACAACAGAAAAAGAGATTGTGAGGGAGAAGAGGGTTTATTTCTTCTGCCAGAACAGTTGTCTGATCTGCTTCGTTGTCCAAGAGTTCCAACACACCAGCAGAGCTCCCCACCAGGCAGCATGTCAGGATGTCAACTGCACTGCTTCTCATTCCCTTATCTGGAAGAAAATATCTTCAAATATTCACTGCAGAACGTTTATCTTTTAGGTAATGTGGCTTCTTTGAGCTACACAAGACTCTAGTCTAGTCAAGCAGTCCAAATAATTGTCTGATAATTGTCCAGCAAAGCAGAAAGTCCTCACCTCGCGTAGACATAAAGATGGTGCTGCTCCATCAGTCACTTGGTGGGATAGAAATAATGTTGCTGTAAAACCTCACTGTGTTAGGCTGAAACGTACTATTTTAAAACAGCTGCAATAATATGCAAGACAACATCATTATCATACAACCCCGATAATTCATCCTAGGTTATTAGTCTATTTGTCTTCCAAATCATAATGATGTGTACCTGATTTTGTTGCAATCTCATTGGACTTTGTCAGTCTTCTGATGGTTAGTCCTTATGGATGCATAAGTCTAAATTACCAAAAGAAATTGTTGTGATACAGGTACTAGAGATGATTTTTTATAACTTGTCTTTTTGACCAGTTCTTATGTGATAAAAAAAATGAACAATCTGTTCTGGGAAATCTTTACAAGTTATAATTATATACATTAAGCTCCTGAAAATTAAACCTAGTTATTGTTCTTATGCTATTGTAGATGCAAAACAAAGAGGGGATGAAATAAATGGGAAGTGGAGAAAAAGGATCAAATTCTCTGTATTTTCGTGACCAAACAGTTGTATTTAAGTAAAGTGAAGAAAAGAAAAATCAAAGGAAGCTAGTAGCAGCAGTAATTCTTGGGAAGCGCTTACAGTGTTGAACCTATCAGAAACAGTGGTCTCCTAAATGCCCTGGGGAGAAGGGGCAAAGAGCTGGGAGCACGTGGGGCACGTAACTGATGCTGTTCCTTTCCCTCTGCCCTACATTTCTCGATGGATGTTTAAAGCAGGCTGATAAGCTTCACGTTAGCTTATAAGCAGTTTATAGTCATTTTCCTGGATGTTTATTCTGCATTATCCCAGTGTTGCGGAATTTAGATTTGAGGCACGTTAAAGGAGTGGAGAAAACGGGTACGTTTTTCTAAAGCAACCAAATAACAACAGGTTAAATCCCATTCTTGCAAAAGATTTAGATATTTGGCAACATGGTCTGCTTTGCATTGAGTAAAACATAAGAATCTAATTGTGAGATCCGAATTTAAATTATACTCCATTAAAAACTTTAACAGGTAACTTTTTGATGGATTTCTTAAAATATATTTGTATCTACATCCAAATATACTTTATCTTTCAAATTATATTTTGGCTGTAGTTGTGACTCTTTTCTGATTAGTCTCAGGTAGCTTTGTTTTATTTATGATCACTGATCACTGCGTGGTGACTGCAGTCAGGCTCATCTTCCTCGTCTCCTCCCCTCCTCGCAATGCGTACCCTGCCAGCAAGGAAGCTGCCATCTGGGAAATAAGGAGAATGTGGTTGAGACTTGTAGCATTAAAGAAGTGAACATATATCAAATAAATTACAGCAGAATGACAAAAATTGTCTCTCTAAAGCCAGCACTGATAATGCTGCAAGTGAGTACAGCAGTCTCCAACTAAAAGAAGCAAATGGCTTCATCCATCAGTGGGCAAATTGATCCCTTCCCTGAAAAGTGAATATCATTCCAAGCAGTGGGGGTGATGATCACGCTCATACATGAGAAGTGCTCAGCATAACTCTTACCATACACTGCAGATTACCATCAAAATGTCTTTAAAAGCTCAGTTATTAACATTTGTAAGGAGATCAGGGTGCAGGTTCCAGCAGGCATCAGTATTAAGGGGATTTAGCAATTGAAGATGCATTGCTTGCTTGTGTTTCAGTTTTTAATAAAGGAGTGGTGCACGCAGCAATTCTTTTTTAACGTAAATTTTTGCTGTTGACTGTTTTCTGTCTCAATTTCCCTGCCCTTGAAATCTAAACAGTGATAAAAGCTATTGCCTCCTTCATTTAGCGCCATAATGAGCAACAACTTTGTTCTTCAAAGAGTAAAATGCTTTATAGAATTTTGGATGTAATAGTACCACAAAAGTGCTTGTCTGTAGTACAAGTTTTATTAAAGTATAACTCTAAGCCTCAGGAATGGAAAACAAGGTACAAAGGTATGTTCAGTAGGGCAGCAGGTTTGTATCCTTCACGCAGCTGATTTTTACACACACACACACACACACACAGGGTGTTTAATTCTACCCTCTAGTCACTTAGCATTTCTTCTGGAACTAAATGGCCAATATGAAAAAAACCTATATGCAGAGTGGTACACCCTTGTCTCTGTTTCCGCAGAGGTTGCTTTACAGGCAGCACGGCGTTCATAGTTTTGTTTCATTCCCCAAAAGATTCTCTTCTTTCCAGGCTGAGAATATGTCTGAATGCACCGGATTCGTTACTGCTTTCACAAAAAGCAGTCATAAAGTATCTTGATGCTCTTTTTTATCTCTGTTTGCAGGGCTAAAGTATTCCCAGCAATATAGCTACAGCTGCCCTGCCTGTCTGTCCGCTAATTTCAACCCTTCTCTGTGTTAATTTTCTACCACTTGGCTTGGCATTACTCTAAACGTAATTGAAATGGTGCCGTATGGGACAGTGTGCAGAGGCTGCCTGCAGCTCTGTTTGGGCAGTCAGGCCCGGAGCCAAAGAAGCTGTTTGAATTTATCGTAAAAATGGTATCATGGGAGAGTCTAGTGAGACTATGGTGAAACGATAATCAAATAAATTATTGTTTGAGAGTGGATTGGCTTCTCTTCTGTAGCCCCTGGAGGCTAGAATTCTTGTACTCAATAGGTAGAATTTGTATAGGGCACGTCTGCTCTTATCAATACGTTTTGTAACGTATAGGGAGAAATTCTGTGAGTTCATGAGCACGCCGAGGCCTTGTGCAGTTGTACACGTGAGCTAGAGCAATGTTTTTGTCACATGCTAGAGTAAGGAAGCCCTGCTCCATACCTCTGAACTCTTAAATCTGTCACCGTTGTAACAACTTTCAGGCCAGACTGGTAAATTATATAGCCTAAGCTGGCTCTGCAGAGCGCAGTCGTTGGTGCTGAAGGAATGAGACAGTGGCTACGGTCCAATGCTCAAGGCTAAGTTTTCCCAAGAAAGCTTGGGATTAGAATTGGTTGGCGTTTTTTTCTGCCTTGGCAATGCAGCATAAGCAAAGCTACATCACCGCAGCAGTCGCTGATCGCACTGCACGTACGTTGGCTCGCGTGATTGGAAAGCTGTGTTGAGGCAAGGCACAGCTTTCACTGGGGCGGTCTCGCTGGGTGAGGACTTGCAGTTGTTACCTTACCATATATTAGAGCACAGTATAAAACACTGTACGTGTATTTTGCATATGTGTGCGTATGCCTGAGGCAGCGGCAAGAGGGCTTGTATATGGATTTTGCTCAGTGGCTAAATGGAACCGAAATTGCCCATCTGGTGCCTTTCACAAGCCTGGGGGGTGGCAGGCGTGAAAATGCACTCTGCACGGATGAATTGTGTGAGCCAAAACGGAGATAGCAAGCATAATGCATTTGAGATAAATGTCCTTTTAGCTGCAAATTGCAATCTGCCTCCTTTCGTGGCAAAATCTGTGCTCACTGGAGGAAATTCCTGTTGTTTTACCTTGTTGTAGGGTCTTTTTTAGCAATGGGGTCATTTTGATGGATGAAGATAACTATTTTCCTGGATTCACTGTCATAAATAAGCAGGACCAGAACTGTGTGACTTTCAGAAAACGTACTTGAGAACATACTATACTTGTGGTTCACATAAATAGGGGAAAATGATGCTGTATAAAAACCAAGTAGCCGTTTCAGGGTTTTTCATGCAGCTTTTATCAGTATTTCTACTGACAGTCGTGTTTGTGGGATCACTGAGGCCTTTTGGCTTTCCTTGTGCCTGTACCTATGCATGCTGCCGCGTTTTACAGCTCAACGTATTTGTTCCCTGAAGATCCAAATCCTCTTAGTGACGCTGCCACTGTAAAATAGACTGACGTTGCTTGAGATATTTGAGGTTTCAAGTAGAAAAACAAGTGGGGCAATCAAATGAACTCTTATGAACAACATCAGCAGTACAAGAAATAGAGCTGTTCCTAGAGTGTAAAATTTGTCAGACTAATAGTTCATAAGGTCTGGTGCAGAAGGATGAATGCCTTCCTCCAGTCTCCTGCCAGCTAATTAGATAACCTGATACCAGCAGGAGATTTCTCCCCAGCTCCTGCTGGTCTTGAAGCAGAAAGACTGGCAGTCCTTGTGATTTCATCCTTGCTGAAGTAACATAAGTTGTTCTTACCAATATCTGTTCCAGTATTTTGCACTTATTCAGTGTGTTTCCGTTGAAAACCTTAGAAGTATTTAAAAAATGGAAAGAATTTTATCTCCCATTTTTGACACAGGGAAAACTGAAGTAAGCTATTAATGTGTATTTTGTGAAGGGGCACACTTGGATTTTGAATTTAGAACTTGTTAGCTTTTTCTGTTACCCTTTTCAGTTATCTTTTTGCCTCTCTACTGGAAAGAAAATCCAGAGACAGTGACACAAGGCCTCAGAGTGGGAAGTTTCGTAGCTGACGTGGTCCTCCCTCTGCAAGGATGCTCTGTGCAAGCTGCCAGTTTGTTTGAACGTACATGTTTAACCTTGAACTCCAGAGCAGAGAGTTTTCTGTTACTTGATGACAAGTTACATGGCAATGTTGAGGAAGGAGTCACATGGCAGGCAAACTGTCCCAGGTGACGTTTATACAGAAATTTGCTGAAGCCTCTCTCCAGACTCGCCGTGTTCTAGTGGCGAGGTCCTAGGGGGGCAGGTGGCACAGAGGAGGTTCAGGAGAACACAGATGTGAGCCTCAGGAGTGCTCGGGAGGGTCTTTTCGTCCCATGGAGGGAGGGATAACGGCCGGGCGTAGGGAAAGAGGGATGAACTGCCGACAGCCAACGTGTAGGGCTTGATACGGAGGGTTGGAAACGTGGCATCCCGGGGCGTGACAGTCTGGTTTTCAGCCACCCTGTGATTTTCAGCACAGTGCAGTTTGCTTATGGAAAGGCAAGAAAAAGAAAAACATACTTGTCTACTCTGATAGACTCTTTTGGAAAGTAACCATTGATGATACTATCCTAGAAATCTAATAAACATGAATGAAACAAAATAATTTTATGAACAGGTATCTGGTAAATAAAAAGGGAAGTGAAACAATGTGTAGTAATTCTGTCTCAGATTTGAGAAACTTAGGTTAGGTTTGTTTATTCTACAAATTTCATGTAGGACACCTGTAAAAATCCTTGGGCTCCAAGTTCAGTCAAACAACTCCCTACAATCCCATTCCAAATGGAGGAACGGGGAACTCTTAGGCTGATATGTTCAGCATCATGTGTAGTCAAATACTGTGCTGACAAGTCTTTTGCAGATACCTGATGGGGAGGAAAAACTGCATACAGTACCTCATACAGTATTTCTGTTTATTATACTGTTAATATAAAGCTCCTAATCTACCACTCTACAAGTATGCAAAATCCAGAGAAGTTATCAAGAAATTTTTGTTCAAAATTTTACCTTTTCAAGGGTTATCAAAGCCTCTCTAGTAAAGTAATAGAAAAGACTTGGGATTTGGTTGAACAGATCCTGTTTTGCTTTTTTTTTAATTCCTCATCTGTGGTTTGCAGCTGTACGAACCATGGCAACTAGTGAGCATTCGTGGGGGTTGGCTTGGTAGTATTTGCTTGTCCTGAAACTATTCTAAAAGATGCATGAACTGAAGTAAAAGCTTAGCCCAATTTCATGGGTTAGATGGAAACTATGAAAACATTGCTAAGTTTTATAGCTTGTGATTTTGAAACCTAAACTAACTTGAGCTGCCCTACACAAAGAAGTACCAGCAAATCTAACCCAGGCTTTGGACTTTACTTCAAGATGTATGGGAAATGTTGCAGTAACAGCAAATACAGAATATGCGTGGCAGTGTTATAGAAGGAGATGCGAAAGGCTCTATTTGCTTGCAAGGTTGAAGAAGCTCAAGAGAGAAATTTTGCTATGAAAGGTGCTGAGTGCCCGCCTGTGTGGCTGGAGCCGGGAAGCGTTGCAGGCATCCAGCACTCGTGATATGCAAAAGGGACCAAGGCAACGGGCAGAGTTCAAGAAATGCAGTAGGAGCTCCGAGAGGCTGATATGGCTTCTGCTTGGCTAGGTGGTGTTTAACAGGACAGTTCAGGAGAAAAATGGGGATATAATGACGACTGCAAGATAAAACATTTTCTATCATCTTAGACACAGATTTAAGATTCTGCATTTGATACTTTTGCATCAGCAGCATTATTCCAGATTTTGAGCTGTAGGTCAGTAATATACCACATGCTGGGCTGAGCAGCATAGAAATTGAATATTGCCTGAGATTAGTATTAAATTTAGAAAGTGGTTTTGTTCCAGGAAAGCACATGTAGCAGCACCATTTTTGTATGGTTTAGCATCTGCTGTTTAAGCTGCCTGATTCATCTTGTAAGGCTGGGAAGGGTACTGACCTTGCAATGAGATTGCTTACTAGCCAGAATTGCCGTAGAGATGTGGTCTTTCTCCGGGCACGTTCGGGTATGAAAGCTGCTGAGCAGAAGCTACAAGGTCCGGCCCATCACAGCGACGTTAGGTAAATTTGCTGATCAGTACAGTATATCAGCCGGCAAAGAGCCCTGCACTTCCCTGCTCCATAACGAGGCACTGACCCAGCTTTATCCTCCTGTAGGACCAGCTAGGGTTTTTTTGTTATTATTACTGCACATCCGCTGCAAAGGGAAGCCGTGACAGCTCCACCTGGATGTTTGATTTTATTTATTCATGGCCTGTGGAACAATGAAGTCAGAGGTAGGTAAATGATGCAGTGCAGGAAGTTGCTGCAGCAGTAGCTTCGCTAGAGAGATGATGATTTAATGTATCAGGCTACCAGCAGAGGAAAATATTAAGAAAAATCTGTTTGTGCGTATATTGGGCAGGGGTAAGGGTAGCACTTGCAAAACAAGGCTTTCTAGGTGCAGCAGATGACGTTTTCTAATTACATAGCTTGCTGTTATGCCTGAAGTAGTGATGCACGAAGGTTTTGCTTTGCTTAAAATTACAGCAAAACAGTCTTTTCAAGGGAAAGCTATGCATTTAACTCACACAGCATTAACAGAATGTCGCATTTTGTTCTTATAAATGCATATCAAGTTCTCAGCAAAAAATAAACATGTTAATCATTGTAGCTGATGTATTGAATTATGGAGATTGTTAGCACTGATTCTAGACTGTGGGCTCAGGTTGCTTATTTGCCTTTAGTCAATCAACTGTGAGCCCCCCTGAAATCTTGCTGGTGAATTCCTGTTCGTTTTGTCTCTCAGTGTATTTGTTCTTCTCTATTTATTCGCTTTTACGTAAATCATTGGAACAATAAACAATCCTACAGCAGAGGCAGCAGAATATTTCAGGAAGTGAAATCTTTCTATTAAATCACACACGATCTATGCAATTTTTAAAGGAGAGTTTTTTAATTAAACCATGCATGTGTTTGGGGTTTTTAAAAACCAATCCCATGTCTGTTGTGCACACAGAGACATGTGGGTTCATAGGACAGAACCGTAAATAGATTCTTAACATAGGTCCCAAACCCTATTTCTTACACTGGGCTGTGTATATAGATGTTTGGTGGTTATATAATGGAAAGCCAGAGCATGTGGACAAAGTAGTTGAGAGTTAAGTGTTTTAGTGTATTTTTTATACCCCTGAGCAGAGGTAATGCCTGCCCTGTTCAGAATGGCTGTGTGATGCAAACTTGCTCCTTTCTGTCCGTGTCACTGGAACTAAAAGACGTTACTTCCAGCATCTTTTGAGCTTAGCTTGATGTAGTATTAATCTTGGCTATTTTTTCCTAAGCAGCTGTTACTTCAGATGATTTTGGACGTGGCTGCACTGAGTCCGGCGGGGGCTGACGTGCGGCTAGAGCGGGCGAGCTCGTGAGCCGGCACCGCGGGCGGCACGGGGCTCTGCTCACGTTTCCGAACGCCGGAGCGCTCTGCGGGCTCTTTCTCAAGAGCCAGGGCTCGGCTTTCATGTAGGAGTTTGATTTGGAGACGGTCTTTTTATGGCTCTTCTAATGTATACGGTTGGAAGTAAAGGAATGAAAAATTCCCTCAAATCATAAGCCTAGCCCAGCTAGTTAAAGTGAAAATTCATAGCCAGATAGATGTTTTATGAGAAACTATATAAACAGAATGAAAAATGGCCTGACTTGTCATATGCTCATTGATATAAATGTCAGCAACATTTATCTGCTGTAGACTGCCTAGGGATCATAGGCAAACAGTAAATTTGAGTCCAAGTTTTACACGCTGTGGAAGTCCACTGGCGGTCACGTTTTTGGAGGGGCTGAATGAGACCGATTCCTAAATACAGAATTTCTTTACGTAGGCGGAGAGGTGTCAGTAGTGTTGCGTCTATGGGTGAAAGGGTATTTGGGGGTGAGAGGACTTGTCACTTTGAGAAGGTCGTGGAAGGGCTGGGCTTCCTGCGAGAGCCGGCTCTGCCGTCCCTGCGAGCGCTCTGCCGTTGGCGCCAGCCCGGGCGCCGGAGCAGCGCTGGGGACGCGTGGCCCTCCTGGTGTGGGCGCTGGCAGGCGTCTGCCGGCCCGCGTGCTGGGCCCCGGGCAGTCCAGCGCTGCTCACGGAGCGAGTCAGCCTGCAGCAGCAACAGCTCCGGCCGCCCAGCGGGACTTCTTCTTTTGAAGTGCTTGGCGAAGATGAAAATACTACTGACAACCACTTTTTTTCATTCACTAAATTATCCTTTAGTTTTAAACATGGTAGCCCTTAAAATTATTAATCTATTTTTTCCTAAATCTTTTTTTTTTGAAATAAATAACTTAAAGCACTTTTTTCTAAATTAAATAAGAATGTATTATTTTGCAGTTTAAGAAGAAATGTAGGTATTGAATCCAAAAATGCTTAGCTTCATTAGAACTGAAGTATTTGAGCCTGTGGTTATATACATGATTATATGCTTGACAGTTTGGAGCCTTTCACATGCATGTTTTTGGTTTTACTGTAGTCTGGATGCTGAAGATTGTTCACGTTGGATGTAAACATTTCTTATTCAGTACACAAGTTGGGGGGAGGCCTGGGAGGCTTGAGTCCTTCTTAACGAAGTCGTTATTCTCCTAGCGGGTAGAGAGAAGCGCCGTCTCGCGTCGCTGCTAGGGAGGTCGCGCGCTTTGTGCTGAAGGAGCTCCCGTGCGTTGCGTTTCTTGGAGGGGACTCCTTTGGAAGCAGAAACTTCAGATTCGTCAAAGAAGATGTGGAAGGTTATCAGGCTGCCGTACTAAATGGAAAATGAAGTCACCTCCCGAAGCCCGGCAAGGGAGATGAGAGTGAAGCTCCAAGGTTTTCCTGTAACGAATACTTGCTTTTCAGCAAGACGACAGAGTAAGTCAGTGCCCGTCGTAAGAAACAGCAGAACTGGCGATTTCCTCGGGCGGCCGGATTTGCCAAAGCGAAGAAACGGCTGTAGGCTGCAGTTGTCCAAGGGGCTCGCACGGGATGGCCGTCTGGATCCTGCCGAAACTGTGTTTAATCCAGACTCCTGGTTCTTCTAGGCCTCCAAAAGACACGGTCTTAATCTGTGTGAAAGAGGAGCAGCGTGGAGTTTAGGAGCTGATTGTGCCGCTTTGTTAGAAATCGTGGCGTTTTCCGTGTGAGCAGGTCCAAGCTGATGCCAGCGGAAGGGTCTTCGAGGCCTGGCGCGCGGCCCCGCTCTGCCCGAGGGGGCGCGAAGCTGGGTGCGGGCAGCCGCTGCGCGGCGCGGCGGAGGTGGCGGTGTGCGGCAAAGATGAGGTTTGGGGAGGGGAGGGGGGTCGGGCTGCTGGCTTCTCTAGCGATGTGTTATGCTGTGAAAGCTGGTAGATGTTCACCTTAAGTGGCGGTGAAAACTCCTTCGTAGTTAAGTTCAGGTGAGAGGTGCCTTTACCATAACTTAAGGAAATTGAGTTTCACAGACTTGAGATCCCTGATGAAGCTGAGTTTGGGGGCAGTTGTTGGTTTTACTTTGTTCCACAAAAATGTAACTAAACGCGTTAAATCAGAAGTGTGTAACTTTTCATCTTCAAATCATTTTATAAAATTGCCTGATTTATATGCATAGCACAGGCACCTACAGTACAGATGGAAATGCTTTCATTTTTCCAGACGGAAAGATTGAGGGAGAGAGGAGAGCGGTTTGTTCAGCTGCAGAGGAAATTTGATATTAGAGGCAGAGTTTGATTCTGGAAATCGTTGGTTCCCAGTGCTGCACTCGCGCAGCTGCCCAGCAAGGTTAGACAGTGTGTACTTCACATACTTGAACAATGAGAAAGAGAAATATTTAGCAACGCGCAGAGGGTTTTTCAGTTATGTGGTATGCGTGATATCTGCAGAATACAGTGTCTGGAAACATTTTTAGCTGCTTAAAGGGAAACCAGATCTCCAAGTGAGTTGCACTTAAATAATGCCCTGTAGGCAATGCTGAACTGACAGTTTTATTTAAATTGATGTAATCGTATGCTATATGTTAGAATATAACTTACTGCCTCCCACTTTTTACTTCTGTGTTATTAAAATACTGCAGAGACGGAGATGAACTCTCTTCAGACTTTCAGTAATGAACATAGCAATCAAAATAATGGAAACAACTCGTATTCACAGATAAACAGAAAAAGGAAAGTTATGAAAATAAAATTCAGTCTTTCCAGTCTTCCCAAGCTTTAGTGCAAAGCAAAAGTCGGCTTTGCAGGTGCGAGAAGCAGCAGCTGAACAGTAGCTGCACAGTGCAACTGTAGAGCAACTGTGCTGGAGGCCACGGGGAGAAGACCCAGCTTCTTGGCAGGCGAGGGGGTGGCTGTGATGACCTGTTCAGGCTTGAGGCAGATAGTTCAATGTTGGTGTTGTGCCCTCCAACCGTATTTTCTGAAGATGTAACGCAAGAGCAGAATGAAGGGATGCAGCCTGCAAGGCAGCGATCAGTGGAGGGGAGTGCAGGGAGCGGAGGCGGCGTGAGGAGCGGGCTGCTGAGCCGCCGTCATGCACGCTGCGCGCCGGACAGGGTGCTGGGTCAGCTGCGTGCCCCCTCCAGCGCTGCATCCTGAGAGGAGTCTTGGATTCTCTCCCAAAATGGGGAGGGGTGCAGGACGTTGCTTTTTAGACACTGCTTTCTTTTTCCTTGCTTGATAACTGCTGCCAAAGCAGGCTGGCTTCAGACATGCTTCTTTCCTGTGGAGAGCAATATGAAAATATTTACTGGTGGTAAGACTTTACCAGTTGGAACCTGTCTGTAGGACACATTAGTATGACTGTAATGTTGTGTGTCTTTTGATTAACATGATGAATAGGCTAAAGGAAAAATAAAACTCCCGTTTGTTATCGGTACCAGCACAGCTGAGATAGGAAATAAGGAGGCGAAAGTGGCACCCTCTTTTCCATATCCATGTGTAATCCATTTGCATTCCCATAGAATAGCTTCTCTGTGCTTTTCCCCTGCTAAGCTGGTAGCGCACATGAATTTCAAAAGCATTGCTTGGGGTTCGGAGTGATAGAAACATTAGCCTTTGGAAAAGTAAAAGGTTGGGTTGAAGGAAACAAGCCAAAGAAAATAATTGCATGGTTACATTTCACTCGGCTATCCTTTCCTCCTCCTTTCCCTTCCCGTCTGTGTGTTACTTTGAGCCCTGTTGTCATGGGACTCATCTGTAATACCATTTGCTTGGTCACTGTATCCCACCCCAGTGCTTGCTCTGAACTTTATAGCTTACCAATCTTGCTTGCTTGGCTGCTCTGCTCATGTCTTCACACTACCCCACACTTCAGAAACTCTTATTCTTCTCACTCAGCAAAACATACAACCACAATCCAGTGTGCAAGTTCACCCCATCCAAACAGTGCAGCTGCTTATCTTGATCCAGTTCCTAGCGAAACCTTTGCACCACCTGGCAGCCTCGCTGGCGAGCTCAGCAAAGGGGCCGCGAGGTAGATGCCGTGTGAGGAACGCCTTGCCCAAGTACCTCGCAGGCGGGGACAAGGAAGGCTTTGTGTGGTGGCGAGAGGACTCTCGGGTGGACGGGTACTGCTGGCGCGGTGGCGGCGCTGGCTGCTCGGGCTGGGTTGGCTGCGGCTCTGGGTACGGAGCCCAGCAGGATAACTTTGTGTGCCATTGGCCGTGCCGTGTTTCGGCTGTCAGTCCAGCCACCTTTCTGAGCACAAAATTCACATTCCAAACATTTCTGAAGCAAAAAGCAGGACAGGAAAGGAACAGAAATGCAGATTACTAGTTTTCTTCACAAATATTTGCTTATGCATTCAGCAGTCCTCAATGAGGATTTTTGTTAATGCTACTGCAGATGGGTCCATTGGAGTCACACAATCACACTAGGATTCCTCCTAGAAACAGGCCCAGACCAAGCACCTACTTCCTATCACCTCAAGCCTTTGCAGAAGTCTTTATAGGTCTGGAGCTTCTATTTCATTCTTGTCCTTGTTTCTACTAGGGATTGAACCAACAGCCCAATTCTACCTTTCGATTCTAGTCTTTTCCCCCCTTTTCTTGAAAAGATAAAGAATCCCACAGACAAGGTTTACCTGCATCTTCTGCTTCATTCCAGGGCTCAGAAATCAGCATAAGTTAATGAAATAGCTGAAAAAGAATCCAAAGTATTAGTATGCAAACGAGCAAAAAACCAAGCAACTCACTTTGCCACTGAAGTTCCTACATCTAGTACAAGCTGCTTGTTACAGCAGTGTCAGATCTAGGAAGTCCGAAATAAAGCAAGATGCCTGGTGTACATGTTTGCATATCAATACCAGAAGTGTTTTCTAGCTTGCATCTGACTCACAGCATAACTGGTGCACAGGGTCAGGAACAAAATCAGTTTGAAACATTTGAGAATACAGTTAGTCCTTGTTTCTGCTTTGTAAGCTTTCTTCTTTTGCAACCTCCAATTAGTAGTGTGAACGCTATGCTTTCTGTGCCATCTCTGCTACTTCCAGGTATTGTCACATCATCCTTTTGCATGTTCTTCAACTCAGGAGATCTGAGATGAGTGACTTCTGCCCACTGCAAAAATTCAGTGTCTGTCACTCTGTCTAGCAAAGATTTCCTAGAGGCTTCTCTCTGCACAGGTGGTGTCCTTGAAGTCGAACAGCAGTTCTTAAAAAAGAAATCAATTTTGTGAACCAGATCACCAAGTGAATAGTTTTCTGTTTATGAAACCTTTGATTTTTGATCAGATTATTAACAACCAGGTTTGCCTTTCTGTCTAGTATATAGTGAACTCTTATCTGTTTTCAAGATGATCGTTATTAGGTATTTTAGAAGTTTGGGCAAAGAGCTTGTTTCATCAGCCCTGAAGGTACAAACTGGAGAGTAGAGTGGAAGTATGACATTAGAGATCTATGCAGAAAGCTAACTTCTGTTTGTTCTTGCAAGGCAGAGTGCAGACCTTACTGTTTTAAAACTATTTGCCTATAAAGGGGGAGGCAGTATTCAAAACAAAGATTAATAGGTTAAAATATATAAGTTTCTGAAAGACATTGTTCGTGAATATCAGAAGATCCTTCAGGATCTCAACCTTGGTATTACAGTAGGACAAACTGTGATGAACAGAGCTATGTTCACAGAATGAACTTTGATTTATCTTTATGATGCTGCTTTTTCTCTCTTACCTGTTGCTCAGACTCCAGTAAATAAAATTATTTGTAATGTTTACTGCATGGTTTGGCTAATGCTTTGGAGATCACAAAGCAGCTGGTCAGTGCTACCTACATCTTCATAAGATAATGACTGGTAGGAAAGGAGAACCAAATATCAATAATGATAAACAGTAGCTGCTGATACAATCAAGCATGGCCTGACCACAGTGGATCTTGGGCAAAAGCTGCACTTAATTTGCTTGCAGAGCAGGATTGTAGCTCAGGGTAGAGCCTGTGCAGTAGACTCTCTGTGCCTCTGAGCGGATTTTATCTTCCATTGTTTTTCTTTAATGGAAAAAAGTGTGCGTATTTGAGCAATCTAGGAGAAGTAGGAGAAGCCACCCTCTTAGGATATGTTTACCCAATCTTTTAAAATGTTCACTTCCTCTGGCATTTTTATTTATCTTGGCAAGTAAATACTAGTCAAGCTGTTTCCCCTTTCCTGAGCTCAATGTTTTTAAAGGAAGCTAATGTTCAGTTAGCTGCAGTTAGCTAAAGAATTTCAGACAATGTGATAGAAAGACTGCAGATAAAAAGAGCAATACCATCTTGCAAGAATGTCCTTGCACATTTTCTGGCTCTCATAATGAACTAAAATCTCAGCTCGGAAAGGCCACGTGCTATCAGTGCTGTAAGTCTTATCCCATTCTGGATAATAATGTGATTACTGGAATAGTTTAAAAGGTTAGTTCATGTGCTGTAAATATATGATCTTATTATATGAATCTTATTACACTGAATCTGTCTAGAATGGATGAAACAGCATTTCGAAGTGCTTCACAAAGCCTGTCATTTCAGTGGAGGTTTCTTAGCAGTCTTTAAAAGTGTTTGAATTGCTGTAAAATGATATTCTGTCATCTTTTAGCCAAGCCTACACTCTAAGCATTTCTATACACAGTAAAATTAAAAGGAAATTGAGTAAATTCAGTGTCTCAAATTTTTAGACTATGCCTGGTGATTGTCTGGGCTCTTTATATTAAATGTGGGCTTGTATGTAATAGAGTTTGGTTGTTTGGAACAAAAGTTGCAAAATGTAACATAGTAGGTCAGATGTGAGATATCAAACATTAACTATTTCCATATAGTTTAAAGTAATTTGCATATACTAATCATTATATACACATGCATGTGTTTATTATTTTTCCATACTTTAACATATTGAATTAGTAAGGCTTTTTTTATGATTAAAATATTGAATGAAAAAATATTTGGCATACAAAAAAGCATATATTCTAAAAGCCTCTGAAAACTTATGAATATAGGTGATAGGTTGAATTGGGGTTGATCCACATGGGTGCCATTTTTATGGTCTCTTTGGAGGTCTTCTGTGGATCTTGATGCTCAAGCAAGATGTTAGTTTTCTCGAGCAGGAACTGTGTGATCAGCTCTCTGCAGTGTGAGCCCAAGTAAAATTCACGGTGATCACATCAACGAATGCAAGCACAGACTATCATGCATGTGCACTTACCCCTTTTTTTAGGGGGCAGCGATGAGGTTGTTCAGAGACATAAGAGGAAAAAATATCCAAGCATACAGCTCATACATAAGACTAGTTCTCTGCGTAAGCACTGATCTCCCACACAGCGACTGTAGTGAGATGGTCCCAAGGTTACACCCTTCAGTCTTTGAGCTGTGAACTGTTAGAGCTCTCACTCAATTTGACTTTCAGAATGAAACATGCCCGATTCCTGCTCTGAAGATGTTGCCTGCGTCCTTTCAGCATCCAGGATACTGAAGGCTCAAGCAAAAACCAATGGCAATGTAGGGGAAAAAGCAAAAAGTTGGGAAGAGTGATAAGCAGTTCATCTCTAACACTGCTTGGAGCCTTATCTCACCTGCAGTGTGGAGATAGCTTCAGAGAAGCAGCTGAGTATACATCCTTGTGTGCCTGAGCATAAGCATCACTGTTTCCTGGGGTAGCCACAGGTAGCCGCAGCACCCACTTGGGTGGGTAGAAGCTTACACTGACCTCTCTATAGTTTAGATTAGCTCTATAGTGGAGTGTGCATTCATCTCTCACACAGGTCATATTGAATTTGAGATATGAGACATGAAAAATGGGGCTAGTGCATGAACTTTATACTGTGAAACAGTACAGGAAAAAAGGCAAGTTTATCATAATTTTCATATTTTTAAGGTATATGGAGATGCAGCAGGTTGTTTTGGTTTGAGTTTTGTGGGGTTTTGTTACCTTTTCAGCAAGGCAGCGGGGGACCTTGATTCATCACGTTGTACACACATCTGATCAATAGGGTACAATCTGCCGGCTAGCAACGCCGGCTTTTACTGAAACTTGCTGCGTGTATGGGGCCAGTCAATGGGCAAGAGAGCTATGGTGGTTGAACCATGTCTCTTTCCACTTACTGTGTAAATACAATTTCTACTTCTGGGGCATACTTATGATACTGTATTGGCAAAAGTGCTTAATTAAAAAGAAAAAAAGATAAAGTATGCATGTTTTCAGTCTAGAGCAGGGGGTAAAGCTAAAAATTGAAATCTGTAGAAGTCAACTGGTCAAATAATAAGCTAATCTAATGCAGTAAAGTTGTCAGATATGATCTTTCCCATTATAGAAAAACTGTTGTATTTTGTATAAGGAAATGTGAAAGTTTAAATTTCTGCAGGAAAGGGAATTTAGATGTGCTGTGTGATATTTTGTGGTTTGCATCTCTGAATATATCTTATAAGCTGTCTATATATTAGCAACAGTACTGAATTACTGCGTTAATGCTGTGGGGACATCCCTTTCCTCTTTTTTTTTTTCCTAGATTTTAGCTGTGCATATATAATATTTCACTGCTACTAAAGATTGGTATGCTTTAATTCCTTGGGTTCTTTAGAGGAAGAAAGGTCAGTCTGTTTTTCATGAATCTGGCATACTTAATGAGTGGGATTACCCAGCCTGATTGTGCTCGTACAAGCACCGTTCCACTAACAATGACGAATTAACTTGTGACCAGTCCTCACAGCACAGGGTCCCTCTTATTGGAGATTTAAAATATATAAAGAATTGCAAGTGTGGTTCTGGTGGGTCTCAGTCTGGAAGTATTCTAGAGAATCAGTACTTATATAAACAAATATTTTAATTATCTATTCAGTTGTACAGAAATAATTAGATGGTCTCTGTTCTCTAAGTAAACATAGAAATATCTGTGACCAAAGCTGATCACACAGCAGACCTGTTCAAAATGAGTGGATCCCTGCAGAGTTTTCCTTCTTTAAACAGCCATCCTATTAGCTGAAGAGCGGTGGAATAGCTCTGGAAAGCATTTTTGTGGCCTTGAATCATATCTGTGTAGTATCTAATTCCCATTTCTGAGTTTGACCTTCATTGCCAAATCCTGACTATCCCAACTTGAGAGAGCCATGCCCAATCCCAAGTGAGATCAGGCCTGGCCGGTTGAGATACCTTATTTAGTGGCTTCTGGCCTGGACCTTTCTGATCTAGAAATACAAAGCAGGTTTCCTCTCCCCAGATAACTGGTGGGACTGCGTTGTGAAGCAGTACATCTACAGCAGTGTGATTTTAAAATGAGGGTACATTTTCATGGCTGTGTGGCTCGAGAATTGTGCAAAGCCTTTAAGAGCCAGTAATCCCAGAGGCTGTTTTCAGTTGAATAGGGGCTTTAATTGTACAAATATGTTTGTGTCTCAAATTTACATATTTTAGTTGTGTTCTTGTGAAGCACTGCAGCTATCAAGCTAAACCATACACTCCTCAAGACAATTTGTGGAGAGTATGGTCAGCCAGAGTTGCACAGACCTGAAAAGCCTCCCCAAGGGAGATGGAGCTGTTAATAGTCAAATAGCTGAGACATGATATGATGTTTTACACAAGAGCAAATTGCCTGACTTCATTTACAGAGCTGACTCCTACACTGAACAATTAATTTTAAACCAAAGTTTACCCTCCACCCCCGAATGACATAGTTGCGTTGTCAGCATGGAGAAGCCATGAAGCAAATTTTTCCGAGTGTAACATGAATTTCAGCTCCTTATCTCTGCTTTGCTGTAGATGCTTGCCAAGACTCTTCCTGTGGCAACGAAGAGAGGCTTTGAGTAAAGATATCTGTGGTGTCTGTTTGCCAGGGCACCGAACGTTTCTGGAACTTCAAATTAGGAGGAAGTAAGTTTTGATTAGAACAACACACATTTATGTCTTCTGTGGCAAGACAGGAGCAGGTTTGTTGCCTCAAGCCATGATCCTGAAACCATCCCCAAACAGTGTAACTTCCTTAGAGGACTTGAAATGCATTTTTGTGATTATTATTTTCCTCTCAATTTGTATCAGGAAAAGAGGAATATTTAACTAGAGTTAAGATGAAATAGATTTTCAACATCCATAAAATGCTCCAAGCAACTGCTTGGTTTTATTTTCCAAAACAAAGTGGAGCAGTGAGTTTTGTGATTGAGATCACCACTACCACCAAGAGAGATGATCTGTTGGCTGTATATTCCAGTGGTGATGTAATTCTGATTTAATGATCATCTTATTCTCTAATTTTAGGACAGAATTTTCAGTATTATTTCTTTCTCGCAGTCTCATCCCTCAGATTCCTTATTAGCGTGTGTAAAATGTCTGCAGTTAAATCCCCTCCTGAATATGAACAGTTGTTTGCTAGTTGCATCTCTAAGCTTCTGAACCTCTCCCTGCCCTTCTGACGATGAATACAAATTATTTCATGCATTTATTTTGCAGAATTTTTCTGCAAGGGCAGAAATGAGAGGGACTTCTGGGAATATAGTCAGTTCCCCTTCTGTGGGCCTACAGTAGTTAAATGCGCACGTGTGGCCGGGCATTGAGGGCAGCAGCCTTCTCACCCGCTAGAAGCTCTACTGCAGCTTTGCTTTAGAGAAACCCGCTACTGAAATTTGTGGCAGAGCTCTTTTTTATCACTGACGCTGTAGAATTCTCCTTGGTGCAGTTTGCTTAGCTGTGCCCAGCGGCTGACCCGAAGCCGTCACCTGCGGTAGTACCGACAGGCCACCGTGCATGTTTTTCCGTAGGGCGAGCTGGGGCTTCCTGGCGACTGAACGCGGAGTAAGAGCAAAGACGTTTCCGGCGTCTGCGGGAACGCTCCGCTCCGAGCGCGCGGACGTGCTCGGCTTGGGGCAGCAGGTTCCTCCGGCAGCGCGCCTGAGGAGCGCCCGCACCGCGCCGTGCCGCCTGGCGAGGCCGGGCCGCGGGCCGGCCGCCCGCCCGCCCGCGGGGCTGGCCTCGGCCTCCTCTTCGTAGCCCTCTGCTCGGGAGGGGATGGCTGAAGGCCCTCGCGTGCCGCTCGTCGGAGCAGGGCGGGCGGCGCGGGCGGCTGCGGCGAAGGCGAGGGAGCGCGAGGAGGGGGTGCAGCTCCCCCGGCGCGCCGCCGAGCCGCCCTCCTGGGTGAGCGATGGGGCTGAGGAACAGGCGCGGCTGCAGCTCTGCCCCGCGCGCCCCTTCTGGAGGCGCTGACGGGTGCTGGAGCCCGTAGCCAAAGGCAGCTGCTCCTTGGCGAGCTGCGCTGGGGTAGCAGGCCTACAGCCTAGGCAGAGAAACCCAAGCAGCGTCACACGGGGGACGGGACGGCTGCAGTCTTACTGCTGCTTCCATCTGCTACTGCAGATGGAATTTTCCCAGGTTTTATTCCAGACCATACATCCACACTCTCTAAATATATTTGAGGTGAAAGCTTTTAAATGTGTTTTTATGGTCTATTTTGGAAGTAACGGAGGTAGATTACCAATATAAAGCTGCCATGGAGAGTAGGATGTCCTTATTACTTTAGGAAACTTGACCTGAAGATAAACATGACCTGGTGTAATATCAGCTTAACAGCCTATACCACAGCAGTGGATACAGGTGAAGAGCTGTTCAGAGTCAAAGCTACTTGTGTCTTTGCTAACAGAGTAAAATGGCATAGCTTAGTATGAATACTTTTTTAAAAAATAACTGAACAATCCCTTGTTGTTTGTGGCCCCAAACAGGAAGGTGCCTAGCACAACACTGAAAGCATGACATGCTGGTTAGTGTGCAGATTGCTTGTATCTGTCTGTTATTATCCAGAGGACTTCACATTTTGTGCACCACGAACAGTTTATAGAAGCATTTTGGGCATCTGCTGAAGTAAAAATTCAGAAGTAAATGTTTTCCTATTGGAATCCATTGAAAAAGACCTTTTGGTTGCTGCAAGGACAATTCTATATTAGCTGCTGCTCTTACAAGTCAATTATAGCATAATTTAAAAAATACATCGCACCCAGCACTGCTGCCTGCTTTGCCTCTCCCTGTGGGTTTGCGAGTATATATATTCTGTACAGTTAAATAAATAAAAAATAAACAAACATGTTATGTATCTCTACAAAATTATATGTGCATACACAAAATCAGGAAGTGGACTAAAATATTACAGGTAAAAAGATAAACAAAATTGTTTAACTAGTAAAGGATTATTTACTTTTTAAGCATAATGCCCGGGGCGGTTCAGGGCCAGGAAGACTCTACGTGGTGTCAGCAGTTTCCAGACCCCAGAGCATGTACCGTGGTGGTTTGTGCCGTGACAGATTGACTAGAGCAAAGTAGCCACTTGGATACTGGGACATGAATAATGCATCAGCTCATAAATACAATTTTAAAATTCTGCAATGAATAGGTTTATTAAAACACCATTCCTGCTTATTTCAGGAAAAGTTCTGGTTATGAAACTGTAAGTCTAATCTACCTTTTGGAGCTGAAAAGAAGCGCGAGGCTGCACTGATGATGTTTTGTAATTACGATGGCACACCAATGTTTAATGAGAAACAGAAGACATAAAGCTTTTACTTCCTATAACTCTTGGCCTGCAGCAAAGATAAATACTAAAACTGAGCACTTCTGCTGAGCTGCCGTTGTTAAACATAGTGCTTGAGATTCTTGTTAGCCTCGGATGCCAGTCTGAGCAAGCAATTAAGGCTTGGGGAAGCTGGCGTGGAGCTGGCTGGATGGGATTTTTTTAATCCTGTGAAAGGCAGTTAACTGTAAATTGTATGAGACTTTATTAGCGCAATGTGCAGTTCATCTTTCATTTGCCTGCATGTTTATACCTAAGAATTAGCCCGCTATATTTTTGTTTATTTACTGTTTTAGAAAAATCTCATAGGAGAATCCCTTCATGAAGGTGTTATGACAGTGTGATTATCTGTTGAATCAGCAGGTATTTACTGCTGATGAGGCAGGAGCCCGCCTAAGTGAGGAGTGACAGCTTGATTATGTGGCAGAACATTTCTTTAGTAGTGCTTCATATTGAAGACTTTGGGTTTTATGATGTTTGCTTTATGTCACAGCTGTATGGCCTCTTCCCTCCATGCTGCAGTCGTCTTTCCATGATGTTATTTCTTAACTTACGTTAAGTGATGGTTGCAGAAAGAAGGAAAAAAACTCCTTATGCTGGTTAGAGGGAAGAAATAAATAATCCTTTTAAGGTGATTGAAAAATATTTTAGTTCTGCCTGTAATGCTGCAAATATTCTTAAGAGGTTACATTTTAAATGCTTCTTTTTATGGCATACCTTTGCACTTAGCCATTTAAAGCGTTGACTTCGAGCAGCCACTAACCTGACCATCTGCCCTATCTATCTCTGTTCTTGAAGAAAGGGATCTTTTTTTCCCTTAAAAATCCATTACTGATGCTGTTCTGCATTGGTAGAATATTGCAGGATTATATTTTGTATGACGTGGAAACTCTGTTCGTAACTGTGAGATGCTTTGCTTCTGCAAAGTTAATATCTGTGGCTGGATCTTAGAAGTGGAAATGAGACTAATATTAATGCGAGTTATTTTTCATAGCTTATTCTGTGCCAGACAGTCCCTTTATTATTAGTGTTATCAGAACTGCAGTGAGCAAGAAGGCAAAAGTGTTCTAGCTGGTTCTGTATGCTTACAGCCATACTTCTGTGTGGGTGAATCTAGTAATACACACATGTAGTTTGATGATTCAAGTACTGCATTTGTGAATAAAGTAACCAAATAGAAAAATATGCATACATTTCTCAAATTTGAGTGCATAATTGCAGTAACTCTGTGCAGAAGGAAGAGCACTCCAGGTGCATTTTCTCCTCTTTCATTCCTCCTCTTCCCAAATGTATTGGGAATCCTAGAAATGAAACTTGGGAGTATCTCCTGAACTTGGGTTCCTCATTTGGGGCTGGAAAGCCGTAGGCTGTGCTGCGATGCTGCAGCGTCGCCTGCTCCTGCAGCCAGGGATGCTGGCGCAGCAAGGTGGCGAGTCTGGCAGTGCTGTACTTTGTCTTTGGAGGCAAGTTCAATTACTGCAGCTATTCCTCGTCTTCCTCCTACCTCTCCAAAAGTCATCTGCACATAGCCACCATGGCTGAGATTTTTTCAAAGCAGAAGCCGGTATTTCAGCATTAGGCAAATATTTTCAAGAGCAAAAGCCAAAACGAGGCTTTTGGTGCCCTGTGAGAATCAGGCGCTGCCAGTTGTGCCTCCAAAATCCACCCGCTTAGGCTGGGAGCTGGATTTCAGTCACCTTCCCAGAAGCACTCGGCACTGAATTAGTTTCCTAAGGTGATGACTTTGTTTTGAAAAAAGAGGCAGAAGCCTATTTGTGATTTTAAATCAACTTCTGAATATCTTGGACAATTGTTGATATACAAAACAGCAAGTCCCCTGGCCTTTTATCCATATTTCTTATTGAAGAAGGACCTTGATAAACTTTGTAAAAACTTTATTAATCTATTCATTAAAGGTACTTTATAAAAGCTAGCTAGTAGTAGCAGTAGTATTGACAAACTCTTCCGTGGAAAGCTATATTGAGGTGATGAAATCAGTATTATCGTTTGGGCTTCTACTTTTCAGATTCCTACCAATACTGCACAGATATTTTGGACCTAAACTGGAATGTTTAAAATCATATATTCAACTGAGACTAGAAAGAATAGCAGAAAAGATTTGAGTCATCTCAGAACAGTATTTGCACTCTTATTTCTAACACTTTGTCCATAAGTATTCTTTTAATCTAGTTTGTGATTTGTGTGACTGTGAAAATCTTATTCCTATTCCATTGGAATTAAATATTTATAGCTGCAAATGCTGTGTTTTGCATATGTAAATTTTTTCTTGTTAATATTTATAAATTCCACAAAGCATACTTGCATTTATATAGGTATTAATGTAGATTTTACATTCTCTTACATACAACGTATCTTAATATTATAACAAATATAAATCTGAGGTAGAATGTGCAATAAAAAAAGCTTTTACTGTACATAGAAGAAAAAATAATATTATGTGTTTACAAATATACATAAATTTATTTCCTTCTGTTGCTTAGAAAAAAAGAACAAAATAACACAGTTCTTTTATATTCCCTATACTTGAATCTCAACAGTTGAGATTCTCAGCTGGCGTTTCGATAACGCAACCATCTTGGTTTCAGTAGAACTAGAAGGCTTTATGTCCGTGTTCGATACTGCTGAAACCACTTGCAGTATTTTTCCATTCATTTATATTTCTCCCTTCTTTTCAGATGTTCTTTTGTTTCAGTAAGATAAGGCCTGTTTCATCATTCATCTGCAAATCAAGAGCAACTGCTGAAACAGACTGTATTGGAAAAACACAGATGAATACTGCTGCTACTAATAATAATCTCCACAGTATTTAAAATGCCTAAAACCTCCCTATGCAGATTACTTAGATGTATATTTATACAGCAGCATCCCCTCTTGGTCTTGGCAGAGGGCTGAGGGTCGCAGGCTGGGCCAAGGAGAAGAGGGCTTCGTGCGGAGCGGCTGCCTCGGAGCTGGGCTCTGCTTGGAGCCTGGGCTTCTCCTGGCCTTACCCTCCCAGCAGTAAACCAGCATAAACTGCTCTACTGCCAGCCAGGAATAAATCCTAGCAAGTTATATCTGAGAGATCAGATGAAAAGTGTTTTCCAAAGTGCTAGGTTTTTACTCCTCTTCAGCAATACACCTTTAAATGAAATGCACAGTATGTCACCTGATTTTAAATTCTCTCAGATGCAAGAATGGCAACATAACCGTGAGCGGCAGGAGAAACTGTTTAAAGATACAAAAAGTGCCAAAAATCTGGCATCAGGAAAGCTCTGACACTTTATGCAGACTGACCTAAATGCTCTTCAGCAGTGTCAGATAAAAGAATACCTCGTCTATTTGGCTGAAGAGTTTTGATCTAAAGTAACAGATTTACACGAATACGTATTTCCCACAGGTGAATTTGTTTCTGCTTTCATCACAGCTAGCTTAACAGTTTTATCTCTTAGAGTATTCTCCTCAGAGCTGAGTATGAATACTGAGTTATTTCAGTAAAGGCTTTGTTTCAACTATTTTTTAGCACCTATCTCCCCTCTCAAAGATTACTGTACTTACTGTCAACTACAGGATACTAGCATCTTACGTTAGGGGTTATAACATTGTGTCTCTTGGTTCAACTCGAAAGGCTACTTGGGTTTCTTATACACTAGCCTATCCATACAATTAAAAAATAGATTTATATTGCACCTTTCATTAGAAATCATTAACTTAATCTATTTTAATATAATTTATTGGAAAATCCATATTGTTTCTGGCATTTAAGTAGGAGGCTATTAATCAGGAGACTAAGTGAAGAACTCTTGCTTCCCCCAGCAAGCGTTTTGCTTTTGTTTTTGAGATTGCTTGTTACCTGTAGAACTTCAGATTTTTTTTTTTTTTTTTTTTGGAAAGGTCACCAAGAGCCATATGTGGACTCCACATTTTATACCCGGTATGTTAAGCTGTAACTGTAAATGCAGCCATAACTGTAAATGCAGCCCTCTTTACTCATTTGAGCTGGATGAGTTGTCAGTGGGTGTGTGGGTACGGCAGTACAGAGCTCGGTGCTAACTGTGCAGCTTAGATGGGTTCTTCAGCCTTGTCCTGATTTCTCTGTGAAGGCACCTGCTGAGCCTGGACCAGGCAGAGGAAAGTGCAATGGTTGCGAGGCAGAGTTGATGCTTTTGCAGCTATTCATGGGCAGGTGTGAGCTCACCAGCAACACTGATGTGTCTATGGGCTGAGCCCTTGATATACTAATTTTCTTTCAAAATTGTGTACGGTAACAAGATCAACTAGCAGCTTCCTGTCAATTTAGTTCTTTGCAGGTGAATCTAACAACCTATTTTTCGAAAACACAAATAAGATCCAAGCATGCTTAAATAGCTGTACTGATGGCATGGCAGAGACAGTCCAGGTGACTTCACTGAGGTCAGGTAAGAGAAAACAATACAAAGAATGAGCAGATAGAGCTGTCAAAATGTGGCTATATGCATGACAGTATATACATAAAACAAAAATCGTATGTCAAAATCAAAGGTTAAATTCTCTTACTAAGCCAGAAGCAAGGAAAATATCATTTCAGCATCCTGCTTGTTCTTGTCTGGCCTCTTGATTAAAGCATGGTCTAATGAAACTTGTAGAAACGAGATGGGATGAGATGCTTTTTCTTTGCCTTTCTCCTGGAGTGGAATGTTGTAATGGTTTTGCTAAATTGATTAAGCTATGATTTGAATGATATACACTCCAAACTTCCAGTATGTTTCCAGATGCCTCCTGTAGCAGAATCTAACTTGCTTCCGGTGTTTGTTCCCCTCTGGGGCGCTGCCAAACTCTTCCCTGCCTGCAGAGCTCTTCGAGGCAGTAACTGTGGTTATGAGGCATCCAGAAAGCCTGGCTAGCTACAGTCCTGCACCTTTCGCTTTCATGTGAAGTCTTTTTTGCAAGTCATCTCTACTGCCTTCACTAATACAGAATCACTATCTATAATAAAGAGGTGCTGTTCTGTGCACCACGACTGCACATGCAGATGCCTCTATATTGTCAGTATGTTTTGAAAAACAGTAATGCAGAAATACATTCTCCAGAACAGAACTGTCAGTGAAATTTTTGAAAGCTTTTTGATTACTTTGCCTCTCATTTTATATCATAGACCTAAAGTACTACATGAGTATATTTGCAAGTAGAAGGCAGGGGGGCATGTATAGCCCTCTAGACCTGAGTGTTTTAAGGAAAAATGTATTCCAGATAGAGAAACATGCAGTTGGAGTTGGTCTGAGTAAAGAATGAATCTCTGAGATTTTTATGTGGTGATTTACTGGATATAATAAAATCTGTAAAGGATTAGAAGCTATTTTTATCTGAAAACTTTATAGAAGTGTCTGGACTTCTTTACTAGCAGTTTTAAAATAATTAATCCTTCATTTCTAGAAATGAATTAATTGAAGAATGTATGTGCCATTATGATTCCCTGCAGGACCACCGTAACGTTATATAAAGACAAACAGAGCATATGCAGAAATTTTCGCCAGATGTCTGATGAAAACTCTATCTTTGATTTACAAGATGTCATTTGTGAGCAGAATACTCAGCTTGTGTTTAGGTGATGGAGAAAAAGGAGCAGTGAGTGAGCTCAGATGGCACATTGCACTTCATAGTAAAACTGCATTTAAAAATCTGGGATGAACTATGAATGACTTTTTTTTTCTGATTAGCATATATGTTCTGTGGTGCTCTCCATTTGTGAGCAAAATACCCACGAGCCACTTACATTTCCTTTCAGTTTTCTGATAGATGTGGTCGGAGTCTTGCCAGTCTGTGGCTTTGTCCCAGGGCTCGTGTAGCAGCCGCCAGGTGCTTGTGCAGGAACAAGCAAGGATGTTTTCTCTATGTTGTCTTCTCAGGTTACTCTGAAGAGTCTTAGTCGGTCCTGGGAAAGGCTTCATAGATGCCAGTGGACACTGATGAAATATCCCTTTTGGGGGAAAAAATGGAGAGTCGATTTTGATCAGGGAAAGTGGCAAGTCAAATCCCCGAAGCCGCTCAGGCCATCATCCTTCCCATCGGGGTGCGGGGAGAAGCTCGCCATCTTCCTTACCTCTTTGAAATTCTCTCATTTATTTCTGTCCTCTGTGCAAGCTTCAGCTGTAAAGATAGACACTTGAGAGAGATGTGTCACCTTACCTTACCTTTTAGGCTGTCCCTCATACTGAGATGATCTTTCCATGTCCTTCAAAATGTACTTTTTTTCCTGGGGATTTTAAGAAGAATCCATTTGAATAACTCCAGTATAGCATGAACTGTTTGATTTTTTCATTCCTTCTGGCTCTGGAAGAGGTTTCAAAAAAGTACAAAAAATGGTACTTTGAGTACTTCGCTATTAAGGAAGCTAATTTGATCAATAAAAAACCAAACCCAGAAACATCTTCCTGCTACAATACTAAAAGTAATTTTCATCCGTAATAACTAAAATATGTTTGTGAGTACACAGGTAATATGAAATAACTGCAAGAAGACATCACTGACTAGTGCGTAGTAGGCAGTCAGAAGGCTCTGCTGGCTTTATAAGCCAAATCATGGCAAAATGAATCACCTCATTTGTATTCAGCCCAGGTAAATACATTGTGATTTACAATATGCAGAAAGGGATCAGTGTAAATAAAGACAATGCATCTTTACTGCCAGTTTTTAGTTAAAGATCTGTCACGTGTCTGAAAAGAATTACTTGTTTAAACTTACTGTGACAACTAACAAAAGCCTGCTGTGTTTGTTAGAAAAGAGAAGAATTACCATAAATGATTGTCCAAGCAAGCAGCTAATACAGTTTAGATGCATTGAGAGTATTTTTGCAGTTATTCTTGTGATCATTTCTACATATACAAATAACTGAAGGATTTTGTTGTCAATTGAGAGTATCTGAAAGTTATTCTGAAATCAGAGCAGAGTAGCAAGATAAAAAAATGAATTTTTCTAGGGTTTTGGGGCATAAGAAGAAAAATATCTAACTTGAAGTATGACTGAATTTCTTATGATAATTTTAAGCTGGTTGATCAATACTTCCCATTTCAGTAGCTTTGCAGTTCCTACTTTAAACGAAAGATGGCGAAATATCCAAGCTGGTGATCCAGTCGGTACCTGGGAAAGGTTTCCAGTATTTCTCTTTGAGATCAGCTACAGTTATCTTCACTTTTCTTTTGTCTTTAGGAAGAAACTTAAATGCTAAGGGTTTTAGTCAATAACTAAATATGTAAATGCTTGCCCTCTAATTTTTTCCTCTTTTTGGTGGGGTTGCAAGCAGGATCAGAATAACCACGGGTTTAAGTTTAAGGCACACATTCGTTAGAGTTCAGTGGTGTGCTTCTTGGGTGTGCAGCTCTTTATTGGACACTCCTTTTTATATATTTACTTTTTTATTTAAATATTTATATACTTAGAGTATGTCAAAAGTCTGTCAATAGGTTATTTTTTTTGTTATGGACTTCAGGCCTGCAGCAATAGTCTGCTCGTGGTGAATGATATTGAGTATTTTGATAGTACAGAATATTGCCCGTGTCCCTTGCAGGTTTTGGACGTGGATTTCGAAGGGACCTTGTCACCTGTACATCACAGCAAGGTGATGCTCTTGGACACTGCAGGAGAACTAGGAGGGAGTAGGGGGAGTTTGCACATAGGCTACAGTATGTGAGGTTTCTATCAGCTCTCACTTTCCACCAAGAGTAAAATTTATCCTTGTGTTTGTCTGAGAATAAAATATCTGCAGTACCTGAAAACAAGATGGCCAAAAAATGTATTTTGTTATGCCACCTCTTTGGTTTCACTCTTTCTGGTTCCCCTAACAGCATGGTCACACAAGAGGTTTGCTTGCTTGTCTCCTGTGAATGTGCATTGCAGTTTTTGCACCCTAAGCTTAGCTTTAAATTTGATTTAGGATAGGAGGCTGAATCTATAGTCTGTAAAATACTGTTTACACTAGAACCTTGTACAGTTTGTCTCTCTAGGGGACTTCCAGTCTTACGAAATAGCCTGTTCCATCGTCTCCTGTACATGCAGTACCTGCCGTGCTCATTCGATGGGGACGCGGTGGTCAGGTTTGCCCAGCGTAGCACAGTTTGCGGCGGCCTTTTCCCACGCCCCTGCAGGTCTGCGGTGGTTGGTACCAGTTGCCTGCGGCTGCCATGCTCTGCCCGCAGTTACTGCTGTGCAATCCCTTCAAGAAAATAAAACACTCTTATAATTCAGTTTTCTGGATTCTAGACAAAGCTCTGAGCTTACTGAGATAAATTCAGCCCTAGAGAATGAGGAAATCTCTCGTCAGTTAACATGAAAGGATACAAATTGATTAAACTGCCAGTGCTCCTGCAGTTCTGTGTGTGTTGAGCCAAGGAGGAGGAGAATTTGCAGAGTCCCTTTGAATCCCAAGTATCTTTCCTCCATGTTAATGAAGATAAGTAACGTTGATATAAACTAGTTCACTGAATAATCTTACGGTGAGCTCTGAAGATCACCTGCTTACAACAGAATCTTTCCTATTTCTCTTTATTAGCTCAGGATCATTATTATTTGCCAAGCTACCGCAGTCCGTATTGCAGGCACGTGGATTAGAGGAAGAAAGGTTTTTCTCTTCATAGCGGCAAAGTGAATGAATTTACATTGAATTTGCTTCCTGTTTCTAATCTCTGTGTTGTTCACCAGCTTCTCCTAGGAGATAAGGATGGTTCTGACTGTAAACTAATGGTCTGCCTTTGAAAGCCCTTCTGCTTACTTGACATTAACTATTCCAGATAACTAGTTCCATTTTCTTTTTAACGCAGGTTTACGTGAGACTTGATTTATTAAACAAGTTCTGCAATAGGGCAGAAGTCCATCAAAAGTTAAACGTGCCTTCAGTAATGTAGTGTACTGCAAAGTAATCCCCGTTATGGGTGGTAAAATGGGATGATTTATTTTGCCCTTTGAAAGCAGTGACTTAAAATACACTCTGTGGTATAGGGCCTTATTCCATTCTTGTAAACTTGTGGGGCAAGTGGTGGCCAATGCTCAGCAGCAATTTTTCCTCTGGGTAGGTGGGAGCCTGGCGAGAGCGGAGAGGGGCTGCGGTGAGGCCTCGGTGCCCGGCGCGCGCCGTCCACGGGACAGGGCTGCGCCCGCTCGAGCCCCTGCTGCCTTAGCTGGGCCAAGCGCACGTGGGGGGAGCATGCATGCTTTTAAATGTGTTTTTAGTCTGGATTCAGAACAAGGGCTGCTGTAAGTAATAATTTTAACAGGTGAAAACAAGCATCCCTGTATCTTGCCATGATCTCTTTGGTCAGCGTGGGGCTGAGCCAAGATACAACTGTGAGTAAGAAAGGAAGGAGGGAAGGAGGGAGATGTATCCTCCTCGCTTCAGGGCGCAGCAGGGGACACGCAAATCGCTGCTTCTGATGGTGTTTTGCTGACGATGTCTTACAGCAGTATAAGGCAAATCTTGCATGAGCCATTTAGAGACGGTGTGTGCCTGCCGGGCGCTTCCTGGGCGGTCCCCGGGGTCCAGCAGCGGTGGGACCTGCCCCCTCTTTCACTCAACGAATTAGCAAGTGTAATTAGTTTTCTGTGGGTTAGCTCAGCAAGGAAAAGCCTGGCACCTTCAGAGGGTGTAGTGATTTGTACTGAGGAGCTCCCAGGAGTGATTTTCCTGGTCCCTGCCCTCCCTTAGAGTGCCGGCATAGGTCACTGTTGGAAATGGGCTCCCGGAAGGCGCGTTTGGTGCATCCGTTCCCAGCTGAGTGCGAGTCTGTGTCCAGTCCTGGCACACTCGGGTGCCAGGCAGTGTTAAGGAGAAATCTGTGAAGAGTGTGATAGAACAAAGGTTAAAATCTCCTTATCCTTGAATTTATTACTCTGTAGTCATGCATAACCTGCTTCTAAATCCCTGATGTGTTGCTTTTAAAATTCAGTATAAATTTAATTCCTATTTTCTGATAATTTCTTCCCTCTCTTGTTTAATAATGCCTAAAGAAGTAATTGAACAGTATCCAAATCTTTTACACGTTACCTCTTCATTGTGGAGTTTAGAAAGGGGCTGCCTGGTGGGTGTATTTTCAGGTGTGAGAATTTATTGCTAGCTGGAAGCCCCATGGCTGCAGTCGGCAGGACAATGTGTGCAGGGTCCTGAGCCTCGTCTCGGCCAGTACTGGCACATTTGCACTCAAAAGATAAGGCAGAGCGTACTTCACCTTCCTGTAAAAGACTGGCCAATGTTGCCCAGTCTCATTTTCTGAGAGTTCATCAAAATTCAATAGAGCGGGCAGTGAACATGCCGGGCTGCTTGCAGAGGAGCCCTCCAACCTCAACTGTGCAAAACTGCAGAACAAAAATAATCCTTTTTTAATGCTATTTATTCTGCGTCAATATGGAATGCTTCTCTTCTGAAGTGAGTTTATTGTTTCCTCTTGTGTTTTTGCTTATTTTGTATCTGTCTCAAAACAAAATAGCGTCCAAAGGTTTTATTAGCTATAACAGCTACCATGGAAAAAGTCAATATTTGTTTGCATAATTTACCCTAGGGTTAAATGTTGTTTCCTCCACTCCTCACTTGCAGCTGGTCCACATAAGAGTTTTTATGGTTACTGAGTCGAGTTCAGGGACTTGCTTGCTTAGTGGAGGCTCGTACTTTGCTATCACTAGAGAGGGGTTGCCAATCCACAGCTGTTTCCTAAGATATAGACATATAAGGTGATCTTAGTTCAGTTACTCACTTTGCTATGTGATCTTAGATGAATGTGATTTCGGGTTTTTGCTTTTCCTTAGTGAGCCCTCTTTGCTGCATTAAACACACAACTCTAAGCATCAGACTTCGGGGCATTTTGCGTAATGGGACACTGGTGCCCACACAGGACAGCAGCAGTATCGCGAAGGTCGCCTCCGAATGTGCGTCTGCCAAAAGGAAGCGCCTTGTCCGTAAATGTTTCTGCATTTGAATTAGTCTTTTAACTGATTGAGAGATAGAGTGTCTCTGAACGGGTGCATTCAACAAGTAAAATGTGAATGTAGATCAATTCCCTTCCTGAATTAATAATTTTCATATTGCATAGTCATGCACTAATACTGAAACTATTACAATATTTTACTAAAATACTTTCAAATATAACTTCCTAAAGTCAGTAATGAGACTTGCCCTGTAACCTCCTCCCTAATGGTTTATTTAAATATGCAGTCAGTAAGGAAGTGACTTCTTTAGATGCTTTTACCTTAAAATTGGACTTCAGGCAACTGTTTTATTTATTTCACGCAGCTATTTTATTTATCTGGGGACATTTCAATGATGTTTGTCATTGTAGTAACATAGTTTAAACTTAGTGGTTTCTATCAAAATAAACAACTGTAACACAATCTGAGCTTCAAGTAGAAAAATTTCCGTGTTCAGCATGTTGCTGCAGAGAGGCAAGTCCTGGGAAATATGCGCTTGTTTGTACTGTACCCATGCCTTCCCAATATAGCATACTATACTGAGCCAGAGGACACGCATGCTAATATAAAGGCAGTTTTATACCGAAGGTAAATTAGCAGCATTCAGGTATGCATTTTTATACTACATAGTAATTATCTTCCCTGAGTTTTCAGCTAGTATTTGTGGGGTTTGTGATTCTTCACATTTTGTTTGAAAAACACAGTTCCGAATTTTCTTGAATTAAAAAATGTTAGTAAAGCACGTTGAAAGTAGTCATATAATTTTGCACTTGACTTGTGCTTTTCCTGAAGCACAATATGCACCCACAAGCTCACTTGTTTTACAAAATTGTAAAATGTTAAACCAAAAAAGTCTGTTAAATTCTAAGCAAACAAAAGTGTGCTTTTCTTGGGGACTGAGAACTATTGAGATGATGCTGATTATATGAAGCATAACCAAGCACTGTTAATCTTGGCTGGCCATTAATCCCAAAGAAATTCCTTTCCCAGAAAGCACATTGTTACTGCCATAAAACAGAGAGAGGAGATGAGGCTGCAGGGAACCTAGATATATGTGAGGGGGTATATATTTTATATATAATATATGTATTTTAAAGAACGGTTCATTTTTAGTCAATTTACACAGGGTGTTTCAAGAGTGTTAATATACTGTGCATTAGCTAGCTGGATTGTATGAATCATCTCGATGTTCATGTTTTGCCCAACCTCATTTGAAGATATTTTATTCAGTGACAAGTGTGTTAACCATTGCACAGACTGTGTAGGGAGTATTTGGTATCATCAGTCAGTGAATTCCTTTACACCTTTTTAGCAGTTATATTTAGTCATACTCAAATGTCACAAATCATAATGATGTTTCCATTACGTTCTTATTTGGATATAATACTTCAGGGCTTAAAAAACAAAAGCAGGGGTTTGCACTGCTTTTCTTTGGTGTCTTAAGCACGTGCACAGTGGGTCTCATCAGCCCTGTTGCTACTCAGTGTGCAACTTTGACATCAGTGTTTCAGCTCATATAGATTGTAGACATACTAGATCCAAAATTAAGCTGCCAAGAGACGGCTGGATTCGTGCCGTTCAGCAGGGACACGTGAACGCTTGCGCCCGCCCGCAAGGAGCGGGGAGCGTGCAGGGGCGAGAAGCGGAGTCGGAGGGGCAGGTTAATCCATGTCTTTCAGCAGCAGTACCAGCTTAGGCTGATGGCAAAACTGCAGCAATTCTCCAGAAAAAAGTTTTACAAGGCCTGAACAGCAGCCTGGTGGGGGAGCTTGTGGCTCCAGCTTGCTCTCCGTGAGGTTCGCTGTTGTTGGCGCGTCAGGGCGGATTCCCCACGCTCTGGGCTCCCGGGCCGCAGCGTGGCTCAGGAGCCCGGCTCAGCCCTGTGCCCGCTGCCCTCGTGTCCCAGGTCTCCGCTGAGCCGCCAGCGCTCCCGCAGCTGCCCGCAAGCCTGGACTCAGAAACATGATGTGTATCATCATGTGCCGTGTAGCAGCACAAACGTGGCAGTGGAAACGAAGGAAACGAAGGCGCTTCTGTAGTATGTGTTTTGGTCTGAAGAGACAAAGGACCATTACATGTTTGTGTATAGTGGTATCGGCAGTCACCTAGTTTCACGGTACAGAGTCCTGGCTTTATTACCCATAAAAGCAGATCAAAGGTTTTCTTTTCTCTTTTCTTCTATTTCAATGTACTCTTTCTGGCAATTGAACAGCCTGCGTCGACTCATAGATGAACCTCTTTCTGAAGGGGCTCTCTGGCTCCTTGTCCGCTTCTGTACTTTCCTTGGGGGATTTCCAGGCATCCACTGTCCTTCTGTCAGTGGATTTGTCGGAGGAAAGTGGCTTTTCCTGAAGAACCACCACCACTCAATGATGGACTGAGATTGCAGCCTCTGTTTCCCGGGTATAGCTTCCCCGCTGGGGTGAGTCCTGGAAACAGTGACGACTCTTGAAGGGTCCCTCTGTGAACATTTTTTCAAAAGAGAGATCACAGGCTATTCACACGCAAAAGATTAAGCATCTTGCATGCCTATGGATCTGTCAAAAGAAACGGAAATATTTTGATATTATTGTAATGAAATGCAGATTTCTGATAGCTGCTGAATTTTGTGGCACACCAGAAGTGTGTCTTGCTGTGAGCCACGCTGAGGGCAGCAGAGGCAGAACCAGAGAAGGTAAAAACGTTAGCTCAGAAGCAGTGTGATCAGTTCTCTGTAGTTCTCAATGAAATCTATAAATTCTGTACTAAGTAAAAGCTCTGTCTAATACTGTTTCAGATGCTGTTCCAGTGGATGTAATCAGTCCCTATTAGAGTGCACCAAATAATGTTGTTTACGCTTGCTTTTGGCAAAAGCTAGGGTTTGTAGGATCAGCCTCTGACTTTGAGGGACAAAATCAGCTCAGAGTATCAATGGCGGAGAAATTTGCATCAGGAATCCTGGCATTGGTCTCACGGTTTGACTGTGATCTAATCCTCTTTATGACTTGCTTTTCTCATTTCTAAAATTCTGTCAGTTTTACAACCTGCTACAGTTTACATAGTTGTCTGGTTTGCTTGCTTACATGTTGCATAAATGAGCATGTCTTAGCGTCCTGAAACATCTTTATCTTTATGAAAATTCCTTTTTTTTTTTCTCTAGAATTTGGCCTCTTATCCAAATCCCCTAACGAGAGCTTAAGAGAGCGTTTATTGCACACTCCAGCAGGGCTGCTTTCCGAAGCCAATGATGGACCATTTTCTTTTCCCCTGCCCTAAAGCTATGTATCTTGTTTTATGCAAGATGGTAAAAGAACAGGAATGTGTAGATTCGTGTTTCACTTTCAGTTCTCCCACTGATCTGCAAGGTGACTTTGAAAAGTTATTCTAATTTTCTTCTGTTAGGGCTTATGTTCTTTGTGCTTCGGTATTTGCCTCTTTCACATAGGAATAATGCTGTTTTATTTTTTACAAGGGTTTCTTTGAGATACATAGTTGAAAAGTACACTTTCCAGTCTACATCCCCGTGAAGCGAGCGAAGATTTCCATTGCCTTAATAGGCTTTGGATCTGTTCTTAGAAGAGCAAAATGACTACAAAGATTCATTGTTTTGCCTGCTCCATAGCAACAGACACCATAAAGCCTTTTCCCAGATGCATTTATTTAAAGGCATTGTAAGTTCAGTTAAAAAATAAAGCCAAGTTGTAGCTATTTTTTAATACTGTATTTTGTATATCAATTTAAAGAAAAAAAAAAGAACTAGGACACTACCAAAGGAAATGAAGCACTTTTTATATGAGATATGATAAGAAATCCATTTTGGGGCATACAAAAGTATGGTGAGTATAATAAAGTGTTAGCTTATAAAAAATTGCATGGCATATTTGCTAATTCATATGAAACTGCAGGTCATGTGGAAAAATTATCACAGTATACTGTGTTTTTTACAGTTAGAGAATCAGTATTTGTTGATAATCATCACATGCCAAAAGAGAATATTGTGAAAGAGTGTCTTATGTGCAATACAGCCTTTAACTGATATTATCACAAGATTTTTTTTTTAATTTTTCATATAGAACTATAATTTGTCATTAGGTATACCAGGTGAAGGGATAGTATGAGAAGCAGAGAATTCATGCAGAAGGAAGACTCATGTTGCGAGTTAGCAAATTTGTTTCGAGCAATTAACTGAATTATAGGAAATGAACTAATATCCCCCAAAAGTCCAGCATGAGAGGAATAACATTTTGATCTGTGTATGCATTTTATTATAGCACAGTTCTTGGTTGTGTTTATACTCTGAAGGAAACTCCTCCCTGGTAGTTTTTTCTCTCTGTTTTATGGATAAGCCTTTGCTTTTATTCAAGCAAAATGCAAAATAAATACCCATTTCAGCCTTTTAGATCTTGGAAATAATGGTGTATTAAATGTGATTAAGTTGCGAATTACTCTTAAACAGGGTCATAATTACTGTAGATTTAGATGACATGTTGTACAAATTGCTGTGTGCTCTTAATTACAAATTGAGTTTGTTACACTCTGGGGGCTTGTAAACCTTATCTTGGCTATTAACACATTAAATAACAGTGATGTATGTAAATTACTGGATAACCCAAAATTTTAGTGCATTGTGCTTAAATTAAGGTTTAATTATACTTCCATATTAGAAACAAAATGTGGTTAGTTTTAGCAAGGAAGATTGAATAGGCTACGGATAACATTCTCTACTGAGACATTGATAAATGTAATACTGGTATCAAAAATGGAGCTACCTTTGGAAGCCTACTGTCGTTGGTATTTACTGGTCACGGTGAAATGAAAAGGGAGGTGGTACCGAGTGAGTGAACTAGCAACTGCAGTGAATAATGAATGAGTTGTCAGTCCTGAGCTCTCCCACTGCAGCTGCTGTGGTTGTGACGTGGGTTTCAGCATCCTTCACCTCCCTAAGTTTTGTACCGTCCTAGCGAAGACAAGTTCACAGTTTGAAACCTTTGTTTGCTTCCTGTTGCACAGAAATTTCCTAGTGACTTAATTTTTTCTGAAGTCAGCTTGATGTTTTTATAATGGAGCAAACATAACTTTGTGTTGTTATTAGCTCTGCTCCCAGAAACTGCTGGGAATAAGGATACTAAGATACAGAAACTTGATTTCCTGTCTCCTTACCCTGCAGTACATATAACCACTGTATCTTGGTGGCAGCTTGAATGTGAGCTAGGTGTCAAATGGCAGCTGGAAAACAAGAGTACATAGGAGCCTCTGCATGTCCTACTGGTTGTGCCAAAGCTTCCTACACAAAGAACAGATGGATAAAGTGGTATAAAACCCCACACTGGCTGCATGCTGTTAGGAGACCATCCCCCGGCCCCCTCTTCTGAGGCCTGAAACACCACCTTGATATATTTGGCATGCTGCACTGCACCTGTCTAGTCAGGAGCAAAAATAGGTAACTCTGTACTTCTGAAAAATTGTCCTAAAAAGTCAAGCTATGTCTGTATGAAAAATCACAAACTGTTACCTGACTGAGGATAATTTATGCAATATGGATTATGGCTCAGTGAAGATGGTTTGGGAATGTTTAAAAACAAATATTTAAGGAAAGCTTTCCAAAAATAATTGTGTCAGGCTGCCTTGACTCGCAAACCACAATGCCATCTGCCTAGCACAGAAAGAATTTGTTTTTCTGCATTTAATTTTCCCCATTGAAATACATGAGATAAATTATATTTTGTATATATACAGGATCTTGATGTTTAATCTTTACCTTGGGTTTTAAGGATTGATACTAACATATAAAATTATTTTACAGAAACTTTGATCAGGTCATTTAAAACACAAATTTGAGAAATTAGTATCATTGAAATTAAGGGGGGAAGAAGCTACAACAGTAACTTAAAGTAGTGTTTGAAACAGGAGGTACATTGGTATCTCATACTAGTGTAGAAGGAAGAGTGTGCTTGAAGTGGATTCAGAAAGGCATTTTCTTCAGATAATTCTGTGACTCCTTTTGACATCTGAGCCACCCTTTCCAGGACATATTCTCCTTCATAGCTTGCACTAACGCTGTCTGCGGTTGGTTCCTCCTCGGGTAACAGATTTCCTTTCGGTAACTGACCCATGGACTACTTCTGTCTGCTTTGAATTTGTCTCTGTTTACCAGAAGAGACGATTATTGGTGTAGGAGGGCATTGAGTCAGGACCAGAAAAATGTGGGACTGCTGCTGGTGACTGTCTCTCCGAGACTCCGCTTCCCTGGGAAATCTTAGACACCATGTCAGAGGCTTCCGTAGTGGTGAATCTGTCTGGACAACCACTAGATGTTGAAAGCAGGCATTGCAAGTGTCAGTAGTAGCTGGTTGTTGACTTGCTCTAACATCACTGTCAAAGTGGTCCTTGTAGGCGTATCTTCAACACATTGCGGTCTCACTTAAAGCTAGTTAAATCTATGCTTATATGCTTTGTGGAATCTATGCCTAATGCTTCCTTAAGAAACTGTGCAAAATGCTTATTAGATCTAAGTATTTAATTTAAGTCTGCTTAAGAGAAGTTGCTTTGATCCTTTCATCATCAAGAAAGGTGTGATCAGCTCTCATAGTGCATGTTATAAATAAAAGGTATGTTGTGTATACAATACAAGGACGCAACTGGGCCTTTCATTATGCTCTTTCTTATACCAGATCTGTTTGAGCAATGTTTTCAGTTTCTAACTAAACTTTGGAGTTCCCCCAAACTGCAGAGACCAGCTAGTGTTTCTTTTATTTGCTGGAATGTTTTTATTCCTAAAAGGTATACTGCAAATGCTCTGTCCCCAAATAAAACTGTAGTAAATATCATGCAAATGATTATGAATGAAGCCTTTTGTGGCAAACTTACCAAAAAATAAAATAGAAAAACAGCCTACAAGAATGGTTCCTGTTTTCTTAATTAGCATCCCATTCTCCAGTCCTCTGGCATCGAATGAAGCCCAGGGAGTGTCTGTGGTTAGGCTGTTTGCTCAGCTTACATAGACCTAATGCTTATTTTGATGAAGAGAAACTTATTTAGAAAGCAAATGTTTTTGATGATTCCATTAACCATTTTCACAGGAAGCTCAAAACTTAGGCCAGTCTTGTTTTCTTGTGTTATTGCAGTATATAAACTATAGGGGATTTACTGTTTTTCAAAACACTAACTTCTTTATACCTGTAGGTAGCACTATTTATCTGCCAGAGTTACGGTGGCGTTTCAGCTGGGTGCTTTTATCCTGTAAAGCTAAAAGCGCTCTAAGAATCGACTGTAAAAGAAACTCTTAATTAGCAAGTTCTCTTCAAAACTATTTATAGTTTAGCTGGGAAGAGGAACTCAAGCTGCATGTTAAGGTGGAGCAGACAGTTGATCTGGTGTTTGCTGGGAAAGACAAGTTGTGGAACGGGCTTATTCTCAAGGCTTTCAGATACATTCGCAGATACGCTGTAGACACTGCTTTTCTAGACTTTTTCAGAGGAAGGCTTGGAAAACATCATGAAGCATAAGCAATTTTGTTAAAACAGATGTGTTAAAATAGATAGAAAATAGTATCACAAAATCTACAGTCTTTCTCATCTAGGATATAACGGGACAGCAAAGGATCAAAGAACCTTAAAACTTATTTGAGTTACTCATTTTTATCAAAAATTCTCATTTTGATAGTTGTATTTCTTCTGTTAATAATCATTCCTCACAAAACTGTTGTTCTCCTGCCACCAGGCCTTAATGGCCATTAAGGTGTTACATTTGTACGTTTGCCTACGTGTGTTTCACAGGACCAAAGTTCATGTTTTGCATTGCAAAACTGCAAAGCGCTAACAATTGCACGCTAATGTTAAATATTTATGTTTAAAATGTTCTATTGCAAGTAAGCAGCCTTTGGATTATTGTGCTAATACTCAGAACAGTTAGAAGGAAATTCAGATACTATTGAGTGACTGTGGTGCAGACAAAATTCTTCTATCGCCTTGCCTCACTGCATGCCTTGGAATGAGCGTATGGAAAATTAGTGGAATATTTGCCACCAGCACAGCTGCTGTCATTGCATTTAGATTTATTTAAAAAGTCGCTATTTTTTTCTGTTCTTATGGTGGGGCATCTGAAGTACTTTTAGCTTTGCCGCGTTGTGGTGCACTCTGCTCGGGCCTTTCTGGGGGCTCGCGGGCGGCTGCCCCAGCTCCAGGCAGACGGCGGCCGACCCGCCTGCGCCCGCGGGTTGCCTGCTCCTCTCAGGTGCCTCAGGGGTCGGCGCGCGGTTTTTAACGCACCGCTTAACGCAGGTTGAAAGATGCCTGACTTTTTTTTTCCCCCCTCTCCCTTTTAAGCGGCGGCCCGGCGCGTGCTATCGGGCTCGGCAGCCTCCCCCGCCGCTTCGCTCCCGCCGCCCCGGGCGCTAATCTCGGTCGCGGGCCGCGGCGAGGCGAGGCGAGGCGAGGCGGCCTCCGCGCGCCGCGGCCGTTGGCGCCCGCGCGTTGCCCGGGAAACCGGCCTGGCCTGCGCGCGGCCTGGCGCGGGCGGCGCCTGCGCGCGGGCGGCGGCGGCGGCGGCGGCGGCGGGGCGCGCGCCCGGGGCGGGCGGGAGCGGCGCGGCGGCGACCCCGGCCTGCGCGCGGCGGCGGCGGCTATGGTGGTGGCGGCGGCGCGGGGCTGCCCGGCCGCGACTCCGGCGCGGCCATGTGGTGCCTGCACTGCAGCTCGGAGCGCACCCAGTCGCTGCTGGAGCTGGAGCTGGAGAGCTGGTGAGCGGCGGCGGGGCGCGGAGCGGCGCCGCGGGAGGGTGCGGGCGGCGGCGGCTCGGGGCGGCGGGCGGGCCCGGTGCCGCGCTGCTGCACTGGGGAGCGGGCTGCCCGCTGCCAACCTCCTCCCCAAGAAAAAAGGAAGAAAAAACTTTAGCCCAAAGGCCTTTGAGGTGGGCACACGGAGCAACTGATGTAGGAAACAGAGAAAACAAAACAAAAGTGTGTGCCCGGCTGATGCACGCGTGGGAGCGCGCGTGGCCGCGGTGTCGCGGGCGGGCTGGCGGGAAGGCCGCGCCGCGCCGCCCGCACCGCGTCCCCGCCGAGCGAGCGAGCGAGCGAGCCGGCGCGGGCACGCCGCGGTAGCTGCTCGGGCGAAGGGCTTGCGGGGGAAGCGTGTCTCCTGTACGGGCTGAGAGCTCGCCGGGAAGACGGTTTGGTTACCTTCTGAACCGATCGGCTGTTAAAGAAGCGCTCAATTGCAAGTTAACGTATGCAACATCTTACACTGTGTGCGTGAGAAAATTATAGAAAAGGCGGAGGTGGTTAGACTTCGTGTGGCTACACATGAGTAAAAAATATATTCTCTGTTAAAGGAAAATGTTTCTTTGGTAAGAAAAAGGCTTTACAGCACAGTTTGCAATCACCCAATTAATACTCTTCAGCTCGGTTTTTACCATTGAGAAAATAATAAAGTTCAGATGGAAAGTTTGCTGTGTGGAATCGGTAATGTTTGCATAAATGACATTACAGTTGCACGGTTTGCGACATAACATAATACATATGTTACTTTAATGACAAATTGCCCGTATTCATACAGTTATTTTGCTACATGGGCATTGTTTCAGTCTTTTTTTTCCCTCCATTGTTATACTCTTCCTTTCAGTTAAACTTGATTATTCTGCCTTAAAAGAAAAACTGCTGAGCTGTTGGTTCAGATAGTTGTATGTACCTGTGTCTGTTCCTGAGGCAGATATTCTCCATATAAACATGGAGTTTATTACATCCATGTAATGCTTTTGAAGAACTTCAGTCTTGCTGATGACTCCTTTTTGCTTCTTCTTTTGTATAAGACTTATTTTGTTGTTGTGATCTCCTGTTCGAATTCTTGAATTTGCTGCTGGTGGTGATGCTGTCATACTGTAGCCAGCAAGCTTTGTTCCCTTAGCTAGACAGGTGGCCTCGTCAGTGTTGGGATTTTGTGTGTGAAGTCAGCTTCGTCCATTTTTCTTAATATTTGTGCTCATATGAAATAATTTGTTATCGCCAAAAATACACATTTAGAACCAGAGCTGAGCTAACCAGTGGAGGTTTTAATACTCAGCAGATCAACAGAGTTTGTTTTTTTTCTTTGCCCCTTTGGAAGCTGTCTGGGAATCCTGACACGGTTAATATACAATTCGTGTTTCAGTTCTGCTGAAAAATTTGCACCTTTCAGGTAAGGAAACCCAAAGGATTCAGTTTTTCACCTAAAGGTGCAACTACCAAGTTGAAGTGGAGCTCTGATTTGTTGTTCTTGTTATAAATCTATATTGAGCATCCCTAGCAGTTGGCATGATGAGTTACTGTGGATGGCTGCTGGGCAAGCAGCCCTTCGCTGATGAAGAAGATACGATCAGTAACAGTTGACAGGGTGCTTTCCTTGAGGATTGAGAAGCAATTTCTTAGGATAGACAGCACTGCTGCCTTGCATGTTTTTTCTCACCTGGTGACCATTTCATGTTTGCAAAATGAAAATTATCTGAAGAGAATTTCATTTCTATTCATGGGGTCATGAAAGGTATTCCTGCAAATATTTAGTCCTCATCACAAAAATAATCTTCCATCAGTTGGAGGCTGGGATTCTTTGAGGATCTAGATGTGAGGTGCCAGGACTAAGAGTGGAATAACAACTTTGAAACACGGATTGTCTTTATACTGATGAGAATATTTCACAATTGTGTGGGTGATTAGTGCGCTTGTAAGATTATTCTAACCATGCTTGCAAAGTGCCTTTGCCCTGAACATCAGTGAGAAGGAGCTGTGATTCTGAAAGGTAGCTTAAATGTAGCCCATCCCCTGTAAGTGGATGCAAGTGTCATCATGGACTAAAACCAGTACTTGTGTCCAGTTGTAGAAATGCTCCAGGCGTTTAAAATCTCCTCAGATTTCAGTTGTGCTTCTTGATGTATAACATATGTGAAACTCGGACTTCAGGCATCTCTAACCGAACAGTGGGAAAAACAGTGTTAGAATTGAGACCGCTTTCTTAGTACAATACTTCCTCTTGCATATTGTGTGGTGTTAGAGGTTGCATTGCCTTAATTGTGTAGCCTCAGCTCCTTTACACTTAATGAGTAAAATTGGATTTAGCACGCTTTTAGGTCTTTTTTTTTTTTTTTTTTTTTTTTGGCGGGGGAGGGGGAATACTAGTGTCGTAAAGCTGTCCTGGAAGATACCCACTTAGGTCTTCAGAGAATCTCAGGATTCTTGCAGGGGGACAGCAGACTAACTCATCTTCTTTGTCATATACCTACCTGACTCTCAATTCTTGCTTAATTCTGACACGTGCAAAGGAATAGTTCTTCCTAACCTTTCCTTTTCCTTGTGTTCAAAATACAAAGGATTGTCACCTGAGGAGGCTAAAAATGGTTCTTTAGTTTAAGCATTATGAAGTGTGGACTCATGGATTAGCTGGGTTGTGATTGTTATGCCTCTCCGTTGCAAGGATTTACTATTATTTGTGAAAGACATTAAGGACACAATTCCCTTACTCTTTCAGCATTTACATAATTCTTTTTCCATCAGAATCAATGGCTACTTTGTCATTAATTTCAGAGCAGACATATTTTAATCACAGTAGCTGTCAATCAATTATAGCTTTTATGTTTATTTAATAACAGAGCTGCAGGAGATCTCAGAAACTGTAGTCAAGATTGTGCTATTTGTTACATTAAATATATGAGAATGTGCCCTTGATCAACAGAAGAACAGCTGGAATTATGAACAGATGAATCATATGGGTTGGGGGAGAAAGTATGTTGGTATGTTGTTTTTGTTAGCAGTGCTTTGTTTAAATTTCTCTTGTGTTTAAACAGAGTATGGGCCACAGGCCAAATTCATATTCTCAATTTTACTTCTACATTTTTTTTACCTAACAAGATTGAAAGAATTTGAAAGTTCATTTGTAGCATCTTGTATAATGTAACCTATTACCAAAAGTTAGATAAATACAGATTTTTTTTTAATTCATATGGCTTTGTTTGGCAAAGGTAATTACTGATCATGGGCTTTTAGCAACACTTATTAATCAAAAATATCTTAGTCACCTACCAGTAACACTTCTTATGTCTTACCAGAATTTTTTTGAATTTATTTGTTTTGTGATAAGAAGAACAGTAGTTAGGGTCTGGGTAGAGATGGCAAGTTTACTGCACTGCTGTGATTTGACTCCAGTTTTCCAGAGAACAGATGCTGCTTTAATCCACTGTAGCACAAAGCCCTAGTATTACATTAAAGGCAACTGCAAATTTAGCTAAACAAATCTTGCTTCCTTATAATAGACAAAAGACTAGATTTTTTTCATAAAATTTTTGTATAGGTGTCTTTACATATATATAAAAAAAAGCATTGTGTGTGATTAAAAAAATCAAACCTTTCTGTCTGTGCAGGAGAAGCAGAAAATTAAATGATGGCTTTGATAACATTTAATACAGGAAATTGATGTTGTATATCTGTTAATCAGATTTTTTTTCTGTAGTTCAGTGTCATTTGAGTTAAACTTGTGCTTAAAACCAAAGAACCTAATTCTCTCTTGCCTTGTGCTGTGCAAGCACAAACAAAATGTTATGGTTCTGATTTGGTTTTCCTTTATATAAATGACCAAATACAGGGCAGGCAGTAGAAGAAGAATCACAAAGATGATTAATATTTTTTGAGGGGAACTTGCGTTGTTTAGTCCAAAAACTTCAGTTGTCCATAAGATCTGTTGGATTAACAAGGATAGACATGGCATAAGTTTTGATAAGAAGAGAGAAAAAGAAAATGAAGCTCTTTCTGCTTGGTGATATATATACAACCTCTCAGGTCATCTGAATGCAGTGCAAAAGAAAGAAGATACAAACCCAGAGTATTTTTTGTTATAGGGTATGTTTTACAGATCCTAAATCTGCATTATGGGAAAGGTCCCAATTTGACATTCCTAAAATTTTCAATCCCAATGTGATACCAAAATGGACTGAACTTGATCTAACAGTCTCAGACCACTTGTGGAGTTAAATACAGCTGTAGCAAAGAGCATTGCATTTTAGGCAGCTGTATGTTGTACTGCATTTAACTTGAGTTAGCGTATTCATTTTAGTGTAGCCTCTGGCTGTAACGATTACTGTTGCCGACCGCTCGGTTTTTCTGCGCCGAGGCAGGGGTAGGCCAGGTCCGTACTTGCACAGGGATCCGAGGGAAAACCTCCAGGAAGGAGTGCACGAGTTAGCTGGATGCTCTCCTGCCTTTTACCAGAGTACTGCAGAGAGTGTTTCCCCTGTCCTTTGTGGAGGTTGTGTCGAGGAAGTCACCATTCAAATGCGATGGACAGCTGCGCGCCTGATCCCGCCGTAGTTCTTAGGGTGGTCACAGCACTTCTAAAAGAACAGTCTGTTTAAACCCCTGACTTTCTGGTCATGCTTCAGCTTAGTAGCTGAAGCAGTAGCTTTTCTCAGCCTAAATTCTCTCTGCTCTTTCGACTGGGAATAAAAATTATCTTTTTTCTTAGGTGGCTCTGCACTGTTGTGCTGTGCTGTTAAACAACTGCTGAATTTCCATTCCGGAGATGACTGGGGTGAGACTCATGCTTTGAAGATAGTGACATTTCACAGGGTGTTGAATGTTAGATAACGTTTTTAGCTATTCTTGAATCCTCAAAAGAAAGTTCAGTGTTGTTGTTTATATATTATATTCTTGCATTTTATTCTGTGAGGCTTATTTTTAAAATGCCAGTGTTGTGAAGCATTGGGTAGAAACAGTGGTTCCAAAAAGGAGCTGGTTATAATATTCAAGTTTTTGGAGAACTGGCCTTTTCAGTTAATAGATTTCTGTTGATATTAATAGTCAATATTTTGTGGAACTGATGGAGAACAGAGAGTTGCTCAGTGTTTACTGGTAATTGTCGCAAATGGTTGCAACTTGTTGCGGTCTTGGATTAGTTGTTAGCAAAACATGATTAGGTTAATCAAGAAGAAAAAAAACTCAGGTTTTCCTGTACTATCACAGTGCAGTGTGCTACACATGCTTCTGACTGATTGACATTTCCAAAATCTGTGTATTTAAAGCACCTGTATGATATTTCATTTTTGGTTTCCCAAATGGTGTCTGTTTTTAACAGAAGTTGGACTTTGGTTGTTGTCCTAAAAGAGCATTTTCTATGTGGAAAGAACTGTGAATTAAGTTATGGTGAAGAGCCTAAAAGTCTAATAATCATTCAAGCTCTTTCTTAAGATACCTTCCCCCTTTTTTAAAATGATCCAGTAGCCCAAATTCTCCATTCTACTAGCGTGGCTTTTCAGAAGAAGCAATGCAAAATGATTTTACATTAGCTAGAGATTCCTACTGGAGCATCATCTTTCTGTTAGTGATTCCACATGTGTATAAGGCTGGCAAAATCGTGGAATCTTATTTTACAGCCTCTCCTCATACAGGAGGGGGTTGTGGTAGCACTGATCAGCCTTGCATGTGGTCCCCAGCTAATTCAAGTCCTATCAGCAGAAGCCAGGAGAGGTTGCCTATCCTGGGAGCAAGAGTTACGGAGCTGTTTTGGGCATCTGCATACTGCATCTAAATGAAGCTGCTTTTGAAGCATATGCTGCAGTACAAACTACCCGTGACTCTAGTTCTGTGTATGTGCAATAAACTCTCTATTGTTAAGTATTGCTTCAAAGTATCTTATAAAATTATTCATAATATGAGGCAGAACTTAAATTTTTATAATATATAGGCTTTGTAACGAGAAAATTCGTAGCTTACAGTAAGCTTTGAAATAACATTTATAGGTTGCTGAGACAGGACTTGCTACCTGTGTTACTTTTTTATTGTGATCAGTGAGGTGGGTCAAGCTCCTACTGAAAGCCTGCCTTTAATTCCTTACTATCAGAGAAAGAGCTATTAAAATGTACAGGCTCAGCATAAAGGAGAGGAAATGTAAAAGGAAGGAAGTTTGTGAATGAGAAAAAGCATTTGTCAGCTCTTTGATTCAGAGGCTGTAGGTAATCATCTGGGGTCTTGTTTGGACTGAGTGTAAGGAAAGATTTACGTGCGGTAAGGAACTGTGTATTTTGCTGAGTATGTCTGCAACTATCTTCTGTGTTTGAACGCATTGCCCAGAATCTAAATAATATTTAAAACATTATCTTTACTGCCAAACTGCATACTGCAAACATAAGATCATCTATCATATTGTTTCCTTAACTACTACGCACTGTACAGTTCGATACAAACCTAGGGTATGTTTTAGAGGATAAAAATCTCACTTTTATGAGGCTCTCTGTGATTAAAGACTGCTCTAGCAGTGATTCTCTTGCAGTAAGTTACAGCATAGATCTCCTTCAGTGTGTGAGGAGTGCTCAAGGTCAGTTCCCATTCTCAATGAATAGCAAAGCTGTAAACTTCATTGGAAGCAGGAAAAGGGCTTCAATGTTTTCATTTATCCATTTTCTTTCCTGCCAGGTGGGAGATTGTATGCTTTTGTATGCTAGGAGTGCTTGTATGCATTCATACATGTTGAAATTACATTATTTTCTCTTAGAGAACACTTAATTGGCTTTCTTTGTTTCTCCCCCCCCTTAAACTTGACACAAGGTAACAAGTCAAAATGCTGGGTTTGCATCGTTTTAAGATTGAGTGGTATTTATGTATGACTACATAGATATACATAGGTATAAGTGTGTATGTATAAACATATACAGTAAAATAAGTTCTTTTTCTTCTTTGGCTGTTAACAGTTCATCTCCCATTTAGATTTTGGCTTTTGTAAGTATATCGGTCTATAACCTCATAACATTTACCTGTAGCTTTAGGGAGAATCCAAACAACTGCTAGAAGTTGAACAGTCCTTTCCATTCTGATCTTAAATTTAAAAGTAGAAGAACTGTAGCAGATCACAACTTCAATCCAAGTGAGAGAACATTATTCTGTGTTTCAGTCACACTCTTAAAGCACACTTCAATAGTTAATGACTGTATATTATTAACTAACTGAAATGGGATCTCTTGGTTGTTCTAAATAGTTTTTCTTTAGTCTAATGTTTGTTTGCTACGTAAGTGGAAAATATAATCTAAAAGAAATACATTTGTGAGGTGATCATGACTTTATCCAGTATCAAGTAATGTTTGTTTTTCTTGTTCCTGTTCTGTGGGCCTTCTGCATGCCCTTTAATTGATGATTCTATATATCCCTCTGCCAAAGGATGCAGATGTACTTGAAGAAAAAGGCTGGCCTGCTCAAACTTTTTTCCCAGCTTTGTATAGTGTACCTTATTTACTATCACTTCAAATGGTAAAGAGATAAAGTGTTAAAGTGAGTCAAATGATAGAATTTATCAAGTATATTTGATCTAAAATTATATTTTTCTATACATGAATCTATATATGAAATTTCAGTGCCTAGAACACTTTCTAACTCAGTACATAACATTTTATTAAAGATCTTTAACTCATTTTCATACTCTTATCAGCCTATAAGATAAACATCAGCCTGCAAAGAGGAAAAAAAAAGAGTATTGTCTACCAAGGCCTGAATGGGAAGATAAAACTGTTTAATTTCTTACAGAACTTAAATTTCTGTCACAGTGTCATTCAGCATCACCTCTTCCTCCAATTGGCTTGACACAACAGCTGAAGCCACAGCAGAGGTGAAATACAAGGTTGGCTGGTATATGAGGCCAAGGCCAATTTGCATTACAGCAAATACTGCTTCAGCTGTGCATGCAAATCAGTTCTTTTTCAGCTGTAGAAACTAAATCTCTGTTTTTAAAATTAGCATTGTATAAAGGTCATGTCAAGATAATATCTTGACATGAATATCTTGACTAACACGTTAGTATCTTACTATCTTAAGTGTATGTTGCATGTATCACATATACACTAAATAAGAGAATTCTAAATGCTGAATAATGTATTTGAATAAATAATGAATAGTTGAGGTCAAATTCTGCCATGATTTTGTTGAAAAGCTCTGCAAATTTGTGAAATTTCTTTTTACTGTGTAAGAGTTTACACAGGAGGAACAGGATGAGGTCTGTAGCGGTAGGTAGATTTTCACAGACTTAATTAAATAGTCAGATGCCACAGATACACTTAATTGTTAGCTTTAGTCCCCATAAGAAGGTAAGCACTCTTTTGAAGCCTACGTGACCTTTTCTAATGTTAGCAGTCTTTATTTATGCTAACACATCAAGAAGCTGACCATAAAAATTCTATAAAACTATTCTAAATTTGACAACTCCTCCCAGTTACAAGCCTAAAATTATTATAGTCTCCTTCTGCTAATAATATTTCTCTCTTTTTTTAACAAGTGTAAAATGTGAAATACAGTCATTGCTAAGCAAATAAGTATTTGGGTGATTAATACGGATTAGGCAGGGCATGACATTCTCTTTCCTTACTTGGGGTAGAAGTTAACATTTCTAAGCTGTGTGCAAGTCTGTTGATACTGTCAGATTCATTTGATATTTTTGAACTGCTAAATAATGAAAATCAGATAAAACTTTGTCTTTAGCAGGCAGCTTTCATGAGACAGTAACTGGGACGGGGGGAGGGTTTTTACTCTTCTCTAGTAAATACTTATCTGCTAGTCAACATGCTGTCACTGTTTGACTTAGACAAAGATGATGTATAAGGAGTTTAACCTTCCTCCTCCTCCTTAGAAGCTGAAGATAATCTCAAGTAAGCTCTCTTCAAATGGATATTTTTAGTTCCTAAATCTATTATAAAGGTTGTTCTCAAAAATGAAAAAGTTGAGTAGATTTTTGTTTAGTTCTCTTCCTGTTATGCTTGTGTGCACCTCCTGTTTTGAAAAACGATGCGGTAATTCCTACATTGCCTTTGAAAGGCAATAGAAGACTTTCTTCTTTCTTTCTTTCCTTTTTCTTTTTTTTTCCTCCATCATTGTTAGTGGTATATAAGACTGTGGGTCAAAATGCAGGATGGAGAAAGAGGTGCATGTATGTGTGATTTTTATGACTTCGACGGGATTTTTTTAGTGAGAATTAAAAGCTAGTAGTGTCCAAATCAAGCTCGAATACTGGATTTGGACCATAGAGCAAATGAAATTTTTGCAGTCACATAGTAGTGCTTGTCTTTGGAGCCTTGATCTCTCTCAGTCAGTTGCTGTGACTGCTTTAGCCTAACCTGGATGTTATTGGCAGTCTGTCACACAGAACACTACGGAATGAAGTGGTTGCTTTGTTTATTAGTTGCTACTGTTCACTTCTGAGAAACATGCAAATGTTGCCTGTTTTGTTTTTTTTTTTTTTTCTTTTTTTCAATAATATTTAACTTCAATAAGATGAATTGCCTGGGATGTTACTTTGATGTGCATTCAAAGGTTTCGTTTGGTTTTAACAGAAACAGCTGAATTGCTGAAGTGTATTCTTGGCAAAATGATTTGGTCAGTATTTCTTTCCTGGATCAAGGCCTTTGTCAGTGACTGTGAATACTGTTGTCCATCATGATGACTTTGAACTTTTGGCAGTGTATATTTAAAGGTAGATTTGTTTGTTAATCTTACTGCTTTCACTGAATTTGGGATTCATTTAAGTTCTATATAGAACTGACTTTTGTTTACTAGAACAGTACAAAACAGAAATGATAATGAGAACTAGATTCTAATCTGTTGCAAGTGGTACTAATAATATACTTCTCTTCAAATATTCTCTCTCCAGTGGGGAATACTGTAATGTAGAAAAAAAAATATTGAAGAACTAGTTTGTGTGAACTATATAGAGCTAATTTTACATTTTAATAAGTTACATTAAGAATTTTTTGTGGAGGGTAATTTGAGATAATACAATGCACCAGAACCTTAATTAAATACACTTCCTCATTTATAGTAGAATGCACTACAGGTATTGAAATCTAAGTCAGCTTTGACACAGTGGGTTGTACCCTTGTGTCACATGAATACTTATGTTTGGATTAAGCTGCATATGGAGAGTCACAGTTTTATTTAGCAATATTTTCCTTCTAATTGTGGTTTAAAATTTCATATTCAAATTAGGGCTTAGTTGCACTTGCAAGGACAAAGTTATAGGCAAGGAATCAATTTTCTTAAAGATTTCTCCCTATGTGGAATGCCTAGATTTGGCCTAAACATTTTTGACATTCAAATGTTTTTTCCAGATTTTGTATAGGAAGTATCTAAGCAGAGCAGCTGCTCTAGCAGCTGCCATTGGGCCTCTCTGTTGTTTGGAGCTAGTTTCGTGAGTGGCTTCTGGGTGCGTTCTCCAAGTTAGGGTAGAGAATTTGGATCCATTTCAAGTGGATATATATAACTAGGGAGTTATAATAGGAGTTTGACTTTTTCAATCTCCCAGTTTAAAAAAGAGGTAGTTGGGTAGAAGAAATAGGTAGCCCTTCTTTCTTCCTGGGAACTTGGCCATATTTATATAGAATATTTATTTTTGAGTGGGATGGAAGTTTTATTGGGACTCATTTGTGAAATGAAGGTTTCATTCAGAAAGCTTCACTGTTAGGTTTGCATTTAAATCCATTTCATAAATCATATGGCGGAATTCCAAGGTGTTTAGATAGTTCATTTGTAGATACCTTGTTAATGTTTATGGATAGAAATGTTTCTATGACGAACAGAGGAAGAAAATAAACATGTGGAATTGTCCTCTTGGTAAATATAACTTAGAGTTACATGCATTTTCCCTGGAAATAGGGAATAAGTGACATGGCTTCAGGGAAGAGTAAACAAGTTAATAGTAGAGAAGGGACAGATTTGATTGAAGAACATGAGGAACAATTTGTGCAAATGCTTCACAGTTGCAGCAAAATATGAAATCCTAAATGTGTAAGTACTTGGGTTCTGTTTGAATTCAGGTTATGCAAGCTCCCTGGAGTCTTGACTGCCATCTCTGGCAAGTGATGCTCCACCACAGTGATGCTTTACTAATTGTCTGCTTCCTGAAAAACAGAACAAGATCGTGCACAGTGAAACTGAGTAATGGTTTTACCATCTGATGCTGACTAGAATGATTCCTAACTGACTGATTCTCATACTCTACTTGTAATGCTTGTGCACATCTTCCATGGTTTAGGGGTGAAAGGATTTATTGTGTGTACCTTTTGAGTTCTAGTTCATTATTTTATGGAGATGATAATCTATGGACACATTTTTTAAGAAATAGAAGCCCAAATGTACTATGTTGTCATACTACTTTTCATTATTCAAAACAGTTTTTTTACAGAATGAACATAATGCTGATTGGTTCTCATGCATTTGCCATTCAATTACTAGGTCCTGTTTTCAATTTCGTGTCTTTGTATTGCACTGTTGAAAATCCATTCTAGAGGAATGATGAAAATAAGTAGTGATTTTAGAGAAATGGTAAAATCATTTCTCAAACCTTTACTGTTTTGCTCAGTGGGTCATTTGGTTCTATTTTAAGATATTGCATGCAGTTTTGGTTTGGCTTTTACATTATTTAGAAGCATGTTGATTTTCTTTGTTGTTTTTATTTACAAACAAAATCTACAGCAACTGGTCTGAGCATTTGGATGATTTATGTAGCGTATGTTCTCACCATCCTTGCATTTTAGTCCTACATACACACTGGGACACTTCACTACTGGTAAAATGTGAGTTTTTTAGGGTGAATGGGAATAAATCCTGGCATTTGATGTTATTGAGCTGTATATTTAATTTTTATGTATGCGTCGTCTTAAAGATAAGCTAGCAGGCCTCAGTAAAAAATGGATTTCGTTTTTTTCTGGTTTCCATCTCTTTCTTTCATAGTGTAGTCTTTCTGAGAGTTAAATATCTGTGCCCCTGGATCTAGACTCGCAGCTTCTCTGATCGTTTTGCTGTTAAAATACAGTAGTGGTCTAAGTGATTAACTAAGTATAGCCTTTGTGATCAGAAATATTAACTGAAGGTATAAATTGAGACACAGTGCAGTAGAGAAGGTCTGCCAGGTTTACACCAGGATAAGAAATACTGTTCTGGTCATGGATTATAAAAACTCCACTTGCAGCTATAAAGGATATCTTAAGCTAACTGTACCACTACATTTGGGGAGTGACAGATGGATGAAGGGGGACAGATCTTTTCCTTAATTCTTGAGATGAACCTGCCACCTGAAGAGTGGGAAGTAACTTAAAAAAAAAAAAGACCTCTTTCTAATTAGCATCATTAGCATTTCTAAAGAGCGCATCCACTTTATATTTTGTTCGCTTGGATCAATTGTATTCTGTTTTAGTCCAAAAGATACAGCCATGCACCATGTTATTCAACTTTGACATGTAGACAAATTAGTTAGAAAATCGGTTTTTGGCAGACGCTGCCTGCACGTTGGTGTTGCTCTTTGGTTCAGGCACAGCAGTGAGCCTTGATTCTGTAGCTGCTCACGCTCAGTGAGCATCATAGGCAAATGCAGCGTGAGCCGTGCTGCCAGCTGACCCGTATCTCACTGCCCTGCTGATGAAGCAAACACGTCCTACTCGCATGCCCGTATGTTGCTTCAGTTGATGTATTCTAATTTAAAACTGTTTATGTAGCACGTGGCTTAGGTCTTGCAAGAAATCTAGAGGTGTGCGTGCAAGAAAAGAAGAAAATGCTTGAACCTATCTATATTTGATGTTTAAAACTGGTTTGTATTCTTTAGGAAAAGTAAAACTGATCTGATTTTCACCAATAATTTTATATATCTGTGGAGATATTTATTTATATACTCAGTCTGCTTCCCTTTTATTGAAGTCTTTTTTCTTCCCAATATTGTTAAAATAGCGTTTTGTTTCTCTTAAACATTATTACAAGTTGATGTCTATGCAGGCAGATGCTTCCAGTGTCAACTTCTGGTAAAATACTGATTCAGTCAGTGCTGGCCACTCTTCCAAGGAAGTAATTTAGATGTAGAAAGAAATAGGTTTCTCATAGCTCTATTTTAAACTTTTGTTCATGCAAACTCATGTTCATAGTACTAAGTATTTTAAATACTTAAATTTCCATTTTCACTGTTTAGCTGCTTCACTCTACGCTTTTCTGTAAAATACTGGCAAGAAATTTTTCTTTTTTCTTTTTTCTTTTTTCTTTTTTTTCCTGGCTCAACATATAATGAATCTATTTTCTGCTGAGACAGGAATGTGATAAAATTGGAATCTGAAAAACAAAAGGTTGAGTTCATCTGTTTTCCTTTGTTCTGGTATTACACGATTGCAATACTGAACATACTGAAGTTCTCCCTATGCCATTGTATATTGCAGAGAGAGAAACTAAATTCATCCATTAATTTTTTTTAAGTACTGAAATTATCAGTTATTCCACCAGACATGTAGATGGCAGATGTCTCAAATCAGACACCGATATTAAGAAGTTCTATTCCTAGTACTACCTGGCACTGGGTCAATGTTACATTCTCTGTTTTATGCAGTGCACTGAATTTAGATCTAGCTCTTTCTTATAATCTGTGATTAACTTAAAAACTGCCTTTTACAGAAGAGGAAAGTGATACACAGAAAGTAACTCTTGTGTTTCTGGAAATGGTAATTCCTTTTAGAAATACAAGGTGCCTGCCTTGAGATAACTGGAAACTAGTTTTCAGAGGTGTTCTGTGCTTAGTTGATGATTTGACTTTATGTGGATTTGGAATCCTAGAATGTGTAGTTCTGGAAGATCAGGTCCTGAATATTTCAAGTTAGAAATCCAAAATTAGCAATAGTTTTTTTGAAAATTTGGGTCCGCTTGCTGCATTCCTTGCAATAGAGCTGAGCCTAGAAGCTAGGTCCTCTGACTGAAGTCAGTGCATGTCATTGCACAGCCATCACTTGTCTGATGACATTCCAGTTTGCGTTGACTTGCCGTTTCTGTATCAGGGGAAATAGAATAGTGTTGGCTCTCTCTGCCTGACTAGACCCTTTCTTTAAAAATTTAGAGGAAGGTGATTAAAGAAACAGCAGAAGCTGTGTGAACTCTCATTTGCTTTATCTTTATGTGTAAATGCATTTTTTGGAACTACACAGTAATATAATGGCTTCTTTAAAAGTTCTTGTATTTCCTCCTCGCCCTTTGGTAGATTTAAGTGGAGAAGAGTTAATAAATTCAGCTGTGTAGATATGATCTTCCAGCCATTAAACAACTCTTAGCAACAGGAGAGTGTACAGTTTGACCTAAGAAGCTTGTTAATATGGGGTGGTGAACCCCATTACTACTGTGAACGTCAGTCTTTTCATATGTGGTGATGATAAAAGAAAGCATGGAAATATAAAAATGGGTAGAAGCAAACAGAGTAGGGGACAATACAAAATGTTAGAGCTGGAGAAGCTGAAAACAACTGCTTCTGGTTATTGAAGAGATGAGGAAAGAGTAAAAGATCACAGAAATTAGTATATAGCATTGGCGGGGAGGAAAGGGCAGGAGAGAAAAAAAATCTACTCATCCATACAAAAAAAGGCATGTGCAAGGTGGACACGTAATATTGCACTGGAGAAGTGTGTAGCTACTCCCCCGGTCACAGGGATCTTGCTCTAACTGTTGTTGCAAGCCTGCAGCAGAGCCCCTGACGTTGGTGTGTGTTTCGGCATTTTCCAGTGGTTCCATCACCGAATAGATGAGAGATCCTTCTAAGCTTGCTGTGCTTGGCTAACGCCTCGGCTGCTGTGGCTCAGAGGAACCCCTTTCACATGCAGCCTTTCAGAATAAAGGTGGACAGGATGATCTGATACGATACATACTGCTGCTGCACCGGGTTCTGCCTGCGCTTACTCCGTGGTGGAGCGATGAATTTTGTTGCCTTTAAAACTTCACACAAGATCTGTTTATTGAAATATTTCTCCTTTTTAAAAACATACAAAGTAGTAATAAAAAAAAGCAAGCTTTGCCAGCAGATTTTCCGCTTTATGAAATTACTCTTACAAAGCTTCTGCTGATTTTAAAATAATGGACAAGGAAGGGTTGAAGGAGAGAAAACCTTCAAGTGTGTGGTACCACTTGTGCATGCTTGTTTGCTTTCAGGATCTATCATGCTGTTGTGCAGGAGGCAGCATGTTGTAAAAGATAATTACTTCCCTGCTTCAAAGTCCAGACATGTGATGGCAGGGAATAGGCCTATGAGCAAAATGAGATCAGGCATTGCAGTCATTCAAGGATTGTATTTGTGTCTGGAAAAGCTGCAGAAGACAAACTAAGAATGAAGAAGAAATCCTCAAACTTTAATCAGAGTCTGAGGTAGACCCCCTTAAAATATTTTTCTGACAAGGGCTGTAACCTTTTTGTTGATTAGATTTAAAAGGTTATTAAGTGATCCTTTGAAGGAATCATTACTAAAATGTTGCATGAGATTATAATTAAGATAAAATGATTATTAAATAGTGCCCAATTTACGGGAGAGGAAGACAAAAAAGTCACAGAATCTAAGGAGGGGGAAATACTGATACTTGTTGACTTCCTGCTTATTACAAGTGTATTCTGAAACAAATATCCCATGCTTGTTTATAAATAGGCTTTTAATTAGGAACCTCTGATGAACAAAATAGTGTGGCCTCACAAGTCAGCAAAAGGAATGAATTTTGTTATAAAAAGATACAATATGAAGCATTTTAATGTAACATTATTTCAATAGATATGTTAGAATGATTTGTTTGTTATTAATGGGTGGTTACATGTTTTCAATGTTGCCAGCAAAACTCTGGATAATTTATCATTTTTGAGTTGAAAGCCAGCTGTATCATAGAGGGAAAGAGATTTAGTTTCCTGTCAGCTTCCTTTTTGGAAAAAGTGATGTGTGCAGACTAAAAGTATTTCCAGCTCGGGTAAAGTATGGTTGTAAATGCCTTTGGGGAGAGTCATATTTTGATGGGCAAAGAAAGGGTTTGCTTTCAGTTTTACATGTTTATAGAAACATTTTAAGAAATCAAAGGGGCTTTTTTCTCCTCCACTTACAAAACAGTAGAGGCTGTTGAAGCTCGCGGAGTTTTGTCGGCGTTAACTTGCTGAGCTCTGGCAGTGCAACCCAGTGCCGAGTCCCGGCTCCCTCTGCGCTTTGAACTGCTGCGCGGGGGAGGCGCGATCGCGACGTTTCGTTTCTGGGAGGCGGCAGCGGGCTTCTACGTCTTACGTTTGTATACAGGTGCGAACGAAAGCAGCATGTGAAATAAAAGGCCTGGGGAGAGCGTGGGAATTTTTTTTCCTTTAGAGGATGTATCTGTTCTTAAAACAAAAGGTAGGGAAAGTACTGCAAATGCATGTTTATGTGCTGGGGCGAATGTGTGTTTCCTAAGGCTTTTGAGTGATTAAAAAAATGAAAATTTGTTTTTCTATCAGTGCTCTGTGCATACAGGATGAAGCAATTAGTAAATATTTATGTGAAATGTATAGAAAAGAAACAGTGTGGAAGAGTCAAAGCACAGACACTATTGCAGTGTGAGAATGTCTTAGTGTAAATATAAATACAAATCAGCACTGAAGAATCACCATTACTTCAGGATAAGCCTTGACTAAGATTCAGTTTTGAAATCATCACTGTTGTGTGATAAAGTATTTGGTGTAAAGTATTTTTCTTTCCTTTATTCCTTAGCAGTAACAGCAATCATGTGAAAATATTTTATTTGCCAGATAGCTTCTATTGTGTATTCCCTACCTGAAACTGTTTTCCTTTCATTAGGTAGAAACATCATCCCTTGGGATGCTTTACAATAAAGCATGCCAAAAATATCCCATGTGAGCGTTCTTTTGCTAGCACAGAGATAGATAAGAGTTCTCCTGTAGGTTTTGGTTTTTTTTCCCCCCTGGCTTTATTTTCTAGAAATGTAGTAGCTCAAAAGATCCATTAAATCTCAAATTTACTTTGAATAAAGGTAAAATAATACTTTTGTGTTGAACTGTAATATAATGATACAAAAATACTGTTTTATTTATGCTAAAAAGATACAAATAGGCATCTGTGGTTTTGAAGCAGACCGGCTTGGAAATGGGTGTAACAAAGTCTTAAGAAATGAATAGTTTTCATTTATTTTACGTGGCAGTTAAGTGAGTTATTCAGGATATTACTAATAATTGCTATGTAAAGTTAAATAATGCTTGAAATCTCCATTTTCCTGCTTGACTCATGCTCTAAGGATGACCTCTGCAACAAAAATAGTGATTTGCTTAGGTTACAGTGAAAACTATGTATTTGACATGGTACCCACATAACCCTGTAACAGCTACATTTGCATTTGAACACAGTGTGCTCAGTGTCTGCATAAAATGATACTTAGCAAAACGATGCTATTAGTTGCTAAGAATTTTGGTATACAGTACTTATTTGAGGATTTTCCTGTTTTTTCTTTGTCCATCTAGTGTTGAGGGCGAGGCTCCGAGTAGTGAAACTGGCACATCTTTGGATAGTCCATCTGCTTACCATCAAGGACCTATAACACACAGTTCAGCTATAAGCCCAGACCATTACGATCATTCTGCTTACGGGCTGTATTCTGTCTCCCCTGGGCAACAAAGATCTCGGAGGCCGAAACTTCAGCACTCAACATCCATACTGCGAAAACAAGCAGAGGAAGAAGCTATTAAAAGGTCAAGATCACTTTCTGAGAGTTATGAACTCTCTTCAGACCTACAGGATAAGCAGGTATTTGAGCTGTGTTACTTCATTTATGGAAAAGGCAGCATATCTTTAAGCTAGGAAGAATCTTCGGATAACTTCAGTTGTGATGCTGAGAATACCATTTTTTCTGTAACCAACTTAATTCAATATAAGCATAGTATCACTAAGCTTTCTGACTCTTTCTCTTGTTTCCTCTCCCCCCTCTCCCGCCTTCTCCTTCCCCCAAAGAGACATCCTAAAAGATGTTAATAACATTAAAAGTAAAAACAGTTCTCCCAGGAATTGTGATTTCATGTTTGGGACTTATATTGTTTATAAGAATGTAACAATGCAAAATATTTATCTAAGAAAGTGAGTCATTTTAAACTCAGGATGTCTTTGTTGCTACTGAAAGAAAGGAAGAAATTCTTGCCACTAACATACTCTCAAATCTGTGGGATGAATTTGAGGTCTTTGCCTGGTTGAGTAAAACCCAGTAAAAATCCTACAGATTTTGCTAAGAAATGGATAGAAGCTGTATAAATATGCAAAGCCCCACTGAACCTCGATTGTATATTTCAAGCTTTACTCTGAGTATAGTCTTATTTGAAAAACTTTTGTTGCCATACAATTTCCGTATTCATCTTTTGAAACCAGTATCTTGAGAGTTCAAGTAAGCAAATAGGGTGTATACACTTGATTTCAGTGATAGCTGAGCAATAGCTCACGCATCAGTATATGTTTTTGTTAGAGATCTTTTTTGCTAAACAATACTTCGTTCACTTCAAATCTTTGTGGTGTGTTGCACAGTCACTCCAATTCATACGTGAACATGGACAACATGAAAGCAAAGGACTGCAAAAGGGAAGTGAGCTATTCCTGATTTGGGGCCATATATTCATAGCATGTTAAATTCATGTGGGTTAAGTCTCATTTGCCATCTGTTTGCTTTTCCAAAAGTTAAGCTTGTGCCTGCTCTGCTATTAAACCGGACTTCTTTCTGGGCTCTGAAATGTTACTTGCCTTTCTACCTTCAGCAGTCATTTTTGCTAGATATTGCTTAAGGGATTGCTGTAAAGTGTTAGGCTTACTAAAGAGGTCTCCTGCACTGTGGATATTCCACAGAGCCTAATTCTGCCTGTCCTTTTATGCCAGTTTGACAGAGAATCAGGGTTGCAGATGTTATTTAGTATTTGTTTAGGGAGTCCTACGAAGTAAAAAGTCGCAATGAAGATTGATGCCTGAGAGTTGTTTACTCCTTATGAAAATATCTTCCAAGATTTCAATAAGAAATTTAAACTATTTAGGAAAATGTCATAAGACTTTAACCAAAGGCAAGATATGCATTAAAAAATATTAGGAATTTTAGCCATAGGTCTAGTAAATTATGTAGGTAGTTTCCAAAATATTATTGATTTAAAATTCTCACCAAAATTCCCTAGTTTATGATACTCGATGATGTTATTCTCTATGTGAACTTAAAGGACAATAGGCTTTTTTGCAGGAATGAAGTCCAGACAATTTTTTAGATAGATTATTTTATAGAATTTTAGATTATATTTAATTTTTTCACCTAAGCTTTACAGGTTTTCTTTTCCTTTCCTTTGACATTTATTTTTGAAAGGGCAACTAAATTAATGAGTAATCCATAGTTTGTTTTGAGATTAGTCCAGCAGAATAATCTCTTACAATGCATTACCCACATGTGACCTAATGTATACTACTGATAGAAGTGGTAGCAGATGTATGACAGAAGTGGCAGGGTTGTGATAGTTCTTAATTGTTTCTTCTCTTCTCTGCTCTTTTCTTTTAATAATGAGAATGCCATACAAGTTACGTCATTTCGTCTTCGGGCAACATGTAGTATAACCCCCACTTTAGGACGAAAGACTAAATGACATGTTAAAGACAGCCTATAAAATTATTCAGAGAATTACAGATTTCAAGCTCAGAGATCTGTCATAGGTTTTTGCATTTGGTTGGACTAAGTTTCAAGATACAGTCAGAGGGGCATTTCTTTAGCAGTAGTCCTGTTCTGAGCAGCTAGCTTCCTCGGTTATGTCAGTAACTGTGCATAAGAGTTTATGCAACTGGATACAAAAGAAGATCAGTGATTCAAATTTAAAAACAACCCAGCCCAAAAGATCATTTTTAATGTGGAAGAGGAATGGGAGCTACTGAGCCTTGCGGCAGCACTGAAGAAAAAAACCTTGTGCAACTGCGCCCAAATGGTAGACCCAATGGGTTAGAGAATATTTTTAGTAGCATGTAACTGCAGAATGGAGAAAAAAGCCCTCTGTGCATTAATATCTGAACTTAACAGTTGATTAGAGAGGTCCTTCAAGTACGAGGTGTGTGTGCATGTAACTGAAACATAGTGACTGATGGAAAAAGTTACCTGGATTTGGGAGAGTGGAGAAATGGCATTTGAGTTGTTTAAGTGTTATGAAAGTTGCATGTGTATAAGCAAAAAAGCTGCCAGAGAACTGGCATTTTGTATGGGTCATACTACACATACTGATTTGTCATGGGTATTTAGGAACTAAAACTAGGTATTCATCTGGTTCAGCGATTTCAGATAAGTGATATCCTTCGTATTTTGGAAGGAAATGTTTGAAAAAATCTACTTAGTAGTAGTATTCCAAAGTTATTGACATGTAATTTTCTCTAGGTTAAATTTATAGCATTTATACTGTTATTTATTTTGCATATTCATTTTATTAATTGGATATACTAGTAATGTTGAATGTAATTACAAAAATAAAAACATGAAAAGTTCTTGAAAATTATCTTAAAATCTTTTTTTGCATTTTGAAGATATTTGCCGTGTTATAATCTATCGAGTTACAAAGCAATTGTATTTCTTCTTTTTTATAGGTGGAAATGCTAGAACGGAAATATGGAGGCCGTCTCATAACTAGACATGCTGCTCGTACTATACAAACAGCTTTTCGCCAGTATCAGATGAACAAAAATTTTGAACGTCTTAGAAGTTCTATGTCTGAAAATCGCATGTCAAGACGCATTGTACTCTCCAATATGAGAATGCAGTTTTCCTTTGAAGGACCTGAGAAAGTCCACAGTTCTTATTTTGAAGGAAAACAAGTTTCTGTTACAAATGATGGGTCAAAGCTAGGATCCCTGGTACAATCTGAGTGTGGTGACCTTGGAGAGTCAGCCACAATGAAGTCTCCAGCAGCATCTACTGATTTTGCAGACGCTATAACAGAACTGGAGGATGCTTTTTCCAGGCAGGTGAAATCTCTTGCAGAGTCCATTGATGATGCACTAAATTGCCGGAGTCTTCATTCTGATGAAGTCCAGACTCCAGATCAAGTCAGAAGTCGTGAAATAGAAAGAGAAAGTTGTACTCAAACTAAACCAGCAGTCCATAATGTGGATCACAGGAAGCTTGATGAGATGACAGCATCATATAGTGATGTTACATTATATATTGATGAGGAAGAGTTATCCCCACCCCTCCCCCTTTCCCAGTCAGTGGACAGACCCCCCAGCACAGAATCTGATTTGAGGCTCCGATCAGTGAACTCTTCTCAAGAGTACTGGTCCATGACCCACAAAGATGATAAAATAGACACTGATACAAGCTGCAGGAGCACCCCTTCACTGGAATGTCAGGAACAGAGGATGAGAATGGATCATCTGCCATTGCTAACTATCGAGCCACCCAGTGACAGTTCAGTGGACTTGAGTGATCGCTCAGAGAGAGGTTCATTAAAGAGGCAAAATGCGTATGATCGAGGAATCACTAGTCAACAAGGAAGCCCGAAACACATTCCTCATAGTATTCCTGCCAAGATTATATCCCGAGAGGAACAGGAGGCAAGACACAGGCCTAGGCCTATAGATAGTCATTTGGCTATTAATGGCACAGCAAACAGGCAAAGCAAATCGGAGTCTGATTATTCAGATGGAGATAATGACAGCATCAACAGCACTTCCAACTCTAATGATACAATAAATTGCAGCTCAGAATCTTCTTCTAGAGACAGCCTAAGGGAACAAACCTTGAGCAAACAAACGTACCACAAAGAAACTCGTAACAGCTGGGATTCCCCTGCTTTCAGTAATGATGTTATCAGGAAACGCCATTATAGAATTGGACTGAACCTTTTTAACAAGTAAGTGTACAGTGTTTCCTCCTTCTCCTTGTGTTTGGTAGAATTGCAGCCACTGGACAAAGAATGTTTAACTTGTGTCAGGTAAGTAAGACTGTGGCCTGACATTGGCTTTTCTGTAAAAGAAAGAAAGAAAAAAAAAATGCGTTCTTTTAGTGGAGATGTGGGAGATGTTTAAAAAAGTAACACTTAAAAAAAAGAAAAGAACTTTCTTGAAGATCAGAATAGACAAACATGGCAATGGGCCATTAGGTCGAACAACTTCTTTGCCTGCTGGTGGTGACCGTTCATGTTAGAGGGACTTTCAAGTAAAGTAGATATCTTCACAGTTAATCTGCTTCAGAGGGGAAAAAAGCAACTTTGTATTATAGTAAACTATTTAAAAGGATCGGATCCTTTCTTGTTGAAAATTTTTTCTTTCGTTCTGACCTATTTTTGGTGTTTGTAGATTCAATAGACTAGATTCAACATTTTTTCCTGCCCTAGTCACGTAGGTGTGGAAAGCTTGTTATATGGGCATTAAAAATAACAAGCAATGTGAGATGACTTTTCCTGTTTAACTTAAGCAGAACCTGAAATTTGTTCAGTAGATTTCATCAAAACTTGGGTACTAAAAAACAGTGCACCAAATATACTATGCCAAAAATTTTAAATACAGTATTGTCAAAGAATATGTGTTTCTGTCCAGGTCTATTAATTTTCCCATTTATGGAGTTTAAAATTTCTATAAAGTAACTTTCTTGAGCTGCTTTATATTTTATTGAAATACTTTTGACATTACTGCATGGCTGTAGAAAACCATGAATATTATGACAGAGGGTAGCAAACAATACACGTCTGAAATTGTGTATTCGCATTACTGGAGTTGCACACATTTCATCTGAAATATCACAATCCTAAAGTAAGGATGGGTCGGTGCTTGGCACTGGAATTCTCAGAAGCCTGACCGGCCGGCGTCCCTGCCTCTAGCACAGGCATCATCTAACTGCCTCCTCAGACCTGCTCTGGCACTAGTGCTTATAAAGCTGCTCAGAACACTCGGATGAGAGGTGGCAAGTGACAACATCCATTTAATATTTTTCTTCAAAATAGAGTTGGCAGCTCGCAGTGTTGTTTGTAGAAGTTTTTAAAATTCTCTGCAGACTATTTAAGAATCTATGAAAACTGTTTCTGAAAAGCTAGGAGATATTTCATAGTGTGTTGCCATAGACCTTGCCTCACAATTTTCTACAGCTGAAGTTCAGCCCTTCTTTTTAGCTAACAGTTCTGTGATTTGTTTTGTTTGAATTAATAGGTCAGTGGTTCTTCATATAATAAATATGTTGTAACTTTGGAAATAATACAATAATTCTTTTGTTGCCTTAACATGAGATTATGCATTACAATGCTAAGCATGCATCAGGCAAGTTAGGCTGTAAAAAAGCTTTCAAGTTTATTTTTAAATCTTTGTAAAAGAAGTTAGTAGGCCTTTTAGGAGTCTTTAACCAATTGTAAGTCAAAGGATCTTTGCAAACTCTTGTGCTCATGAAATAGACTAGGCAGGAAGGTGTGGTGGTTTGCTTTTTTAGGATATTTGAAAACTGACATCCTTTGGTGGAGGGAGAAGGGGCTGGTACTGTCTGGCTGGTGTTTAAAATACTTAGTGTTTGCTCATTATTTGTGTAGTAATTAAGACTTAAGCAGTCTATGATCAGTGAACTTGAGGGTTGATAATACAGTCTTTTGAGTAAATTGCAGAAGGTGGAGGAAAAAGGGTGAATGGAAAAAGTGCTCAAGCAACATGCAGAGATGAATGAGCATTGGAAATTGTCAGATATTTCCCAGTCATATCAGTAGAAGGCTGTGTGTGAAAAATAAACATCAAAAATAGAACAGAGGGGACTGCTCTTTGAAGTACATCTGAGATAGCTTGCTGCATTGACTTGAATGCTGGAGAACAGACTTTTAAATATATATATATATATATTGTTATAGCTTTTAAATAGGTGGGAGATGACTTCTTGTAGTTTGAGCAGTGAATTCTAAAACATATCGCTGCACAGAGCTCCAGGCAGCAGCTCCGTACATGATCTTCTGCTGTGTTTTTCAGTCCCCTCAGCCTGTTTTGTCTTCGGTGTTGATATAGAACTGAAGGTTCTCAATACCTTCTGCTGAGTCGCTCTGATTCTGGTGAGAGCTCAGACAGTCCTCCATTAGCCCATGTATTTTGCTTTTAATTGTGGCTCTTCAAATCCACAGAGACTGTGATATTTCATTAATAGCCATATTTCCCCCTTTGCTGTGTCAGGTATTAAACTGTTGCAGAATCTGACAGAGTGTATATCTGTACTCTTTCAAAAAGGTAGCTGGGAAAACTTCCAAAGCTTTAGTCTTAAAGTGCAGAAGGAGAATGTGAGAGTATATAAGTGGGATTAAATTGCATTTTTGAGGTAACTAGAGACAGAGATTGTTTTGGGGCACATGAAGGGATTTACAGGTGGTGGTTTCTTCAATATGAAGAACCTTTTCTGCAAAGTTGTTTTAATTTCAATTAATTTCTGTGCAGTATGCGAAAAATATAAATTAGCCCATCATTCTCAGCATATGAGAAATGTCATAGTTTGTGTCTAAATGTTTCTTGAAAAGTAAGTCACACCAAGATGCTAGTTCCTTTGAAGTCTGCTATTTCGCATGTAAGACAACGAAAAGGAAGATAGTCTAACCTGAAGTTCATTGTTACACATGTGCCAGACTGGCCTGAAGGTCAAATGGATGGTTTCCAAATCAGTCCCATCTTCTCGGTCTCCGCCATGATGTGGCCAAAGTGCAGCTGCCCAGCATCTTGTATGAGAATGGTGCTTCTGCGTTCTGTGCTGTGTTGCAGACTGCTTGCACTTCCCATCGTGTGGCCAGGTGTACGCCCACAGTGCGATGGGATACTTTTTTAATCTACTCTCCAGTGCAGCAAAATCACTGGGATGTCTCCGTGACACATTTGTGATGGTAGATTGAGGGAGGGGTACGGCTCTCCGCAGTGGGTTCCTGAGGGGATGTGCGCTCCACCCGTGTGGAAGGACTCTGCACAGAACTGAAAAGCAGCAGCTTTGCGAGCTACCTGTTTGAGAAGTGAAGATTTTTCTAAAAGTTTATATATAGCAGAGGACATTTTAAAGCCCTCTTTTACAAGAGGTTCATGTAAATTCTATTGTGTCTTTGAAATCTTTCTCACAAATTAGGAATTCGAAGCCTTAATTAACAAATAACCATTTCATTTCTTTCTGGTGTATGAAACTTGGTTGAAATACAAAAAATTTAGAACTGAAGAAAGTAAATGTTTGACTTCAGAGAAAACATGTAGAGAAAATATTTTTGCTTAGTTCACTAGGAGTGTTGAAAGAGTAGGGTTTTAAAACACGTGGCAAGTCACTATCCCTTACCACTGTTGAAATTTCAGGAGGTGCTTCCTGATTTTTCTGGCTTTCCTTTCACAATAATAATTTTCGAAAGCTGAAGTGCACTTTTCTGACTAGAGGTCCTTTAGTAGAATAGCTGGTAATGGATGGAAGAAAAGTTAAGCATGGCTGGTTCTAGCATGGCTGGTTCACCTAATTGCCATCTTTATATTAGAAAAACAAAGCATTAGTGACATAACAAAATATTTGTAGCGCAAACATCATTGGAGAGTGGATAATACAGGACAGCAAAGAAGAAAACTCCAGATAAAGTGGATACCATTTTTAATCAGTTCTACCACTTGATCATAGAATTTGTTTCAAACTAACTTGGCAGTCAACTTGGGATTGATTGTAAAAATGTATTGATTTTACAATCAACTTAGTGTTGATTGTAAAAATGCATTTTTTTTAAAGATGTTCTGTGGTATCTGCTCCAGCAGAACCTCCACTGTCACCAAAACAGAACAATTTCTGCAGAAGAAATTACAGCAGCTCCCGTACGTACTCAGGTTTTGAATGGCGATAGTGAACATCCCCTGCCAGTAGGCTGGCAGGTTGTGTGTACATTCACTGCGTTCATAAGGGGAGGGCTGCAGGTACGTGCCCGAAGTACGGGAGCTCCCAGGGAAGCCTGGTGAGGCCAGCTGTGTTGCATTAGGCATTCTCTTCAGCATACTCCGAAAGGGATGTGGTCTGAGAGAAATGACTGTAGAAGCCATTCTTTCCTTGCAAGCAGGAGGAAAACACTACCTAGAAGAGTTTATTTTGCAGGATCCCAACCCTGCGTACGCAAATCCAGCCTTTGAGACTGGTTTGCTTGTAAACAAGGTTTCAGGAGGGTTTTTGACCACTGCTAAAAAAAGGGGGGAGGGGGGGAATGGTGGCCTGTGATTTTGTTCTCATGTTTGTTTTGACTGCAGTCTGGAAAAAAAATGGGTTTACCAGTTACTGCAGCCCAATATGGTAGGATATTCTGGGTCTGTTCTGCTACTGGTGCGCTGATAGTTCCAGTAGGTTAAATAGGACTGGATGGTTTAATCTTGACAGTCTGAAGAAACACGTCCTGCCTTTGGGTCAAATTTGCTGTCGGTAGCAGCACGTCCTAATTCTGTGCTGTGCTTTGCACATGTAAGAAGAGCTGTATTGCCAGATCCCTTTCCCCTCTTGCTCCCGTATGGTGGCAGCAAGTCTGGCGCCCTTCCAGTTATTTGTGTCTGTGAGGTGCGTGAGTAGCTGGGTAGCGTTTGTTGGCAGTGCTGTCCCCAATTCCTGTCTCCTCGGACTGAAGCGTGACGCCCCCAGTCGGACAGCGTAGACCAGAGTGGTTATTCGGCAGTGGGCCATACGTACGTACCCCCATTCTTCATTAATAAAGCGTTCTCAGCACAACTTGGGCAACCCTGGAGTGTTATGTAGCAACTGCACCCGGAGTTACACAATACAGGAGATAAAAGTTTGTGTTTCTCAGATTCATTTGTTAATCTAGCAGGGCCTGGGATCGTATGTGGTATCTCCCTTGGGATACAAGACATTGGAAGGCACTGGAAGTGTCCTCTCATCTGTCAGTATTCGTATGGTGTTTTAATTTTTTTCTATTTTAGCCAGTCTTACTGGGGTTCTTGCCCTTGCAAGTTTCTGACATTGCCCATGAAAACAGACTGTGAAATATGGCCAATGTACTACCTTTCTTGTACCATTCTGCTTTTTGTTATGCCCTTGCATAATTCTTTTGAAGAGGGGGTTTTTGTGTGGTATTTTGAAGGTTTTACAGTCTAACGTTGCGTCTAAGTCTTAGAGGTAAATGAGTGTAACTCTGTAGCACGGTACTAGAACAGAGGCTAGGCTATAAATATTTTTACAGTAAAACAACATTTAAGTTTCCCAGATGTCTTCCCCTTTTTTGTCCTCTTTTATTTCTGGAAAAGGTAGTGACATGTGGAAAACAGTTCCCTGTTTGTCTCCTGTCCATTACAGCTTATCTGTTTTAAGGAGTTTTCTGTAGCTTCCTTAAAAAAAGGCTATTATCAGAATTCCCACTCTTCCATCGTTCTCTCAAAGGATTTCTTGACAGGGCTAGAAGGGTTTGAGTATGTATTTGTGCTATGCAATGATGCATCATATTTTGACCTCCAAGCCTTGAAAGCCTTACCATCTTCATTTTTTGCATGAGGGAGGTGATTTTATTTAAAGTTTAAAAATCTTTAGTGGTATGACTTGGATATTATTTCCAAGTACAGACTGATAAAAACATGCCTAGAGTTGCTGGAATATTAACCGTTTCTTTATTTTACTAAGCAGATAGAAGAGGAATTTGTCTTTTGCTAAGTGCAGATGGGATTATACCAAAGAGGATATTGTGAATTACAACTCCTGGATAAATTCTTGCTGAAAATTTGACAGATCAGAATGTAATATTTGTGAAATGTTTGTCATCAGCTTTTCCATAGACCTTTAACTGTTTGATAGATGTATATAGTTTCCGTCATTTATTTGTAGATATAGATTGAAGGTTACGTTCAGAAAGTTCTGTGAAACTGTTCTCCATTTGAAAATAAAAAGTGGCCATATGATGTTAAAAAAAATTGTTTCCATATCATATTTAGAAAATTGTTTTGCAAATAGCTACTAGCTTAAATACTGTAATAAGCCTACTAGTCTGATGTTCTTCCATTTACATGTATTATATGCCTCAGAAATTTTACTTGATTAAGATGCTGAGCATGCTTTCAGTGTTAGCTTTTTGTCAGCTCTTGTGTTATCCATTCAGCATTGTAATATTTGATCTGAAAATACGTATTTTTAGACTGCCCTCCCTAGAATTTTAAGTTGAAAGCTTATTGTAAAAAATTTCTGATGGTCTTAGACTTTGTAAGAGTGTATCAGGTGGGAGGCAGAAGGTGTAAATCAAACTGTTTTCTTTAGCTTTGAACACTTCTCAGTTCTTTAGTGTTGTCAGTTGACCTCTGCTATCTTTGCAAATCATATTTCTTGTGTGATTTTTTTGGGGAGGATTCTACAGAAGAAGAAAAGGGAAGGAAAGACAGGAGACTTGTTTAGGATTTTGTAACGGGGAGCTGTTTGCTAGCCCTGAAATATTCAGCGTATCCTGAAAGAGACTTTACTGTTGTTACAACATCTGGACATCAGCCACAGACAGTTCCAACGAAAATTAAAATCAAAGCACTCCATGTAGTTTGTCCTCTAACATGCAGAGGGGTTAAGTAAGAAGAGAAGAATGTTTGTAGTATGACTCTCATTATTTCTAAAAATGTTTAGCTGCAAGTGTGAGAACACCCAGAGAAAAAAAAGCTGTAGGTTTTGTTCTGTACATGTTTATGTTTTTCTCCCTGATGACCCTTTCCTTTCTTTCCCCACGTTTTTCTAAAATGAATGCTTTGGTTAGCATCCATAGTGTCTTGCCCAAAAAACAGCTGACGTGTAACTGTGAGAATTCAGCCAGTGCTATATTTAGGTGCTGGTTTCAGGTATGGGCATAAGTATTCCCCTTGTGGTCATTAGAAGGGAGTGTGAGCCTGACCAAGCGTTGCACACAAACCCAGCCTTTGAACGGCGGTGTGCAGGCAGCACGAGCTGTGCGCGAGCGTCCCTGCGACGGCGCGAGCGGCGTTGCCTCGTCTGCCCTCAGCAGCTCCGCCCGCCCGTGGGCGTTCAGGGCACGCTGCGGCGTGCGGGGCTGCGCGGCGCGTCTGGCAGCGCCCGCCCGCCGGCGCAGGGCAGAGCCGCGCGGCAGCGGGTAACCGCCTGCACGGGCCGGTGGGCTTGGGCGGCGGAGCAGCTCATGTGGCTCTTCTAGCCAGAATTTTAGTTCGTTTTCTTCTCCCTTCAAATCTCAAGTGACCAGATCTTGAGAGTGAAAAATGTGGCCAGCTGCCTTTGCAGGCGTGCTGAGAGCAGTGTGAATAGTGAGTTGGGAAGGCTGCGTAGAGACCTTTGGGAGCAGGTTTAAGGAAAAGGGAAGACAGCACCACCTCTTATCTCCTGTTTAATAATAACCAGCTGTCTACTGAACTGCCGTTTGGTGGATCTATAGATGAAAAATGTGAAAACCTTCAACATTTTGCATTGACAATTTTGGATCCCCTTTAAACATGATTGTCAGTATTTTCAGATTTGCAGTCAGCAGTTGCAGAAACCAAAGCTAAAATGTTTCTATTGTGTGTAACTCAGGGTGAGGGTGTGGAGAGAGACATTTGGGCAGGGACAGTAGAGGAACTGTTTCTCAATTTTAAGGATGTAGTCATATTAGTTTCTCATTTCTGACTACAGCTGGGTAAATTTGAAAGCAAATGCTTCTGAAGAGAGTCTGCAGCTTTGCTGTGTGCTCTTTTCTCCAAGTGAAGTATGTTTAGTTCTGCTGCACATTACAAACTTTTTTCTACTGTTTGAAAAATGCAGAGTAGCAATGGGATCAGAGCAGGTGAGAAAATCCAAGAAGAGTGTGTTGGTCCACTTATTTCAGTAAAATCCTTCCTTCCTTCTTGTAAGAAGGCAAGAGGAGGCAAAATAGCTCCATCTGTCCACCACCAAGGGAGGAAAATAAAGAGCCACAAGAATCGCTACAGTGTGAGGACTGGAGTTGTTTTTGCTAGCCCGGACATGTACAGCTACTGCCTTGCAGTTGCTTGGGGTATGCCTTATGAGCCTCCTGAATGCACTGTCTGCTTTGGTCCTCGAGCCTGATGCTTCTCTTACAGAAGAATCATATTTCTGGAGTAGTTTTAAACTATTTCTCCTTTTATTGGAATAACCCTGTCATAATCTGCTTGGACCCTATAACTACAGGCTACACTCCAAACAATTTTGTAATCAAATCTGAATCAGATGATAACTTTTCAGACAAGCCTGAACATTCAGTAGCAGTCATTATATATATGATTTTGTAGCACTTTATCATCTAACATAAAGAAACTACTTGTTCACATGGAAAGTAATGGTAGAACTGTTTAGGTAGATGATTTATCCAATTTTCTGGGGAAAAAAATGCCTGCAGAGATTCTTCTCTTTATCTCCCTCTCACGTGAAATAACACTGAATAACACTGGGCACTGAGATTGCTTCCTAGTAGATATATTTTGAGTGAAGAGATATAAATGAACTTTAACTAAGCAGATACTACACTAGACAATTTACTGCAATTGGAAGTAAGCTGTGGCATTCCCAGGTGTGACTGTCTTTTATGGTGTTCTGTTTGTCTTGCATGAGTGTAGGCAAGTTCCTAAGAAGATTAATATTTAATAACTTAGTGGGGAGAAACCTTTCACAATAAACTGTGGATATCCTGCCCAAATACTGACAACTGTCTCCCTGAATCCAGGAGATGCAGAGAAGCTATGAGAAATATGCAATTTATTTGCTTATTTTCCTGACCATGGGTCTCAGTTTAGTTACCAGAAGATGCCAATTCATGCCTACTTCTTTCTCTTCGGTAGAATAGTTTATGTAACACTAGGAAGACACAGAACAGATTTTCCAGCCAGTTTTTCTACTTTTTCAGTCCTCTTCTTGCCTTGCTGTGTTGTTGAATGAACTTTGACAAGCTGTTTTGGCACCAGTTTGGGTAGCCTTTTAATTTTAAGGCTGTGGATTTTTTCTTCTTTCACAGAAGGTTTAGAATAGGCTTAGCGATTTCCATGGCTTCTTTGCTGCCACAGTAGGGTGTTCAGCAAAAGTAAAGTACAACCATGGAAACTAAATTTAGCTCCTTGCCAAGACAGGAGAATATTCAGGTCATCTTATTGCCACCTTGAATATTTATTTTAAAAAAACAAAAAAAACTTTGACTTTTTGAATCATACTAAGAGAAATCTTAGATTCTATTAAAAAAGTGTCCCTGATGCAAGATTTTACTAGATTTCAATGTCAAACTAATGCTTTGTTTTGTGAGAACTGTAAATATTTTCAGAATGGGGTCTCTAACCACAATTGGAGAGATGTATTTTTCTGTGGAGAGGGCTGGTGTTGTAGCTGCGTTGGTTTCTCCACCCCCAACCTGAAAAGATTTCCCACGCAGCAGCGTGTTTATGAACCATTTCTGTTTGCGGTGAGACAGCCTCTAAGCACGCTCTGTAGCTCTGGTCTGCTTGTTTTCAGGTTCTCTCCACTTAAGTCCTTTGAGCGGGGTGTGTGTGTGCCTAAATGTAGAGGAGAAGCTAAAAAACATACATACATAGGCCATTCAGGAGTATTGAATTTCTTCCTAAATGCTTCTCTACATTCCTGATTTTGAGTCAGGCTAGCTTTATCCCCACTGACTCAAATGACTAAGAAAAGGATGTTTGTGGTTATTTACACTGTGTGAATAAAACCGTATTTTGTCTCCACAGCTACTTTTGGCATTGCTGGATGTTGGAAAGGTGGATTTGGGCAAGCTGCTTTCTGTGCTCACTCGTTTATTAATGCTGCTATTTTACAGCTCTGTTGTTTGAACATCTAAAAGGAAACACAAAGATTTAGCGTGGTTTTGGACGTGTGTAAGCTTTACGTGTTTAGGAAGTCAGCAGCGGGGAAGGTTTGCCCGCCTTTGCCGCGTGGTTTGGCAGTGCGTTGCTTTGGGAGGCGGTGCAGGCTGTTCTCGCTCTTGGCCGTTGCAGGGGTAGGTGTCTCAGCCACACCGTGGCTGCAGTGGTGCAGCTGATGGCACAGCTACCTGGGGAGCTTGTCTGGATTTAAAAAACAAAACAAACACAAAAACACTCCCAACAAATAAGAAAACAACCCAAGCCAGTTTTTCTTGTAGTTCAACTTGTCAGGAAGTCCTAAATCAGCAATGGGAATGAGAGAACAGAGCAGCGAGTGCAGGCACTGACATTGAAGTGCTGACCAAACTACAGTTTAATTTCTTTTGCAGTAAGACGGGCCTTACCGTTAAGTCAGGCAGATACCTGTAAATGCTAGGTTTCTGCTGATCTCTTCATTACCAGCTGCCAAATTTACTTTTCAAATTTCGTCACAATGTTTTGGCCAAAAATTCCTACAATTTTTTTAAAAAAGCAGTTTGAATATTCAGATAACACAAAGCCATGTTAGCCCACATGTGCCTAACTTAGAATCTGGTATTACTTTATGTCCAACAGCGGCAGGGTATGGCATCTTTCTATGCATGCCGTGTTTTTGGCGACACCTGTACCTGCGTGCATGTCTGCTCCTGACTCTGCCTTTCTTGCCTACCTTGCGTCTTCCCATGCCTTGCTCTGCACTAGTGTTTCACAAACACTGGCTGATGTCAAGAGCACCTCTGAAAACAGAATTCAAGCAGAAGAAATGCCCAGCTGGTGACTGGAGTTGCATGCTTTTGAGAGTCCATGTTTAGTAATTCGTGGAACTCTAGGACTTTTTTTTTTTTAATCACTGTAAATAAGATTTTCTGCAACCACTGGTTGGTGATTGTCTTAGTGGATTGATGACTTGTGGGCCAAATTTCCCTGTGGTTTAAATCAGTGAAATACTTGGTATCATGAGATTGCCGCTGGTTCCTCAAACCAGGTAAAACAAATGCTGGTGCGCTCAGCGTTACAGAGGTTAGGATCGCTTCACTCCTTACTGATTCGTTCATGGCAATAAGCACATTAGGAATGTGATTTTTGCTTTATAAAGATACTTGTGGGTTTTAGTCCGCTAAAAAACCTTCTTTTTTCCCTTTTGTAAATACGTGATATTTCTATTGGGAATGTACAGACTTTGGTGTTCCCTGTTTATTGTTCTGTTCTTCTCTCCCATTTCTTGTACTTTCCAAAGGAGAGTTCATTTTTTAGAAGAGCCTAGAACATCAGTTTCATTAGCAGAAGTCCTAAATATACTGACTTTTTTGTGGCTTATCAAGATTCAATTTGCTTACCTCCCCCCCTCCAAAAAAGCCAGAACTCTTTCGTCAGCTTCACAAGCTGTAAAAGCTCCCCTAACAAACAGCTGCTCTGTTGAGACCTACACAAATGTCAGCACGTTATATGACCTTCCACTGAATTTATACATGCAGAATGCATGCAGAACTTGCCAAATAAATAAGCTACTTCCTTCTAGATAGTATTACACGTTTTGAATTTTCTAGATACCTCTGTGTAAACAATTTTAGGAAGTAAAGGAAACAAATAATGTGCAGGAATTTACTGTTTTCTTGGGGCTTGAGGACCGCTTTCTTTCTTTCTTTTTTTTTTTTTATTATTGTCTTTGTGTGTAATTCTGTTGCAGTCTTTGTTCCTGTAATCTACTTCCTTATAAAGCTTTCAGTTTTCAAAAATTGCTGCAGGATCTCAGAAAGACATTAAAACAAACTTTTAATTGGATATGAACAGTACAATCTAAGAAGTATGCTTATTAAAATGTGCTGTTTCAATCAGTTATTTTGAAGTTTGGGTGACTTTCTTCACCAATTGTTTTTCACCTAAATGTTGCTTTAAGCCATCCTAAAGGTCTTTTTAAATCAGTTTCAGGTAATTTCCTTAGCCCTTTTGTGACATCTGAAAAATCTCTTGTTTAAATCTTTTCCACTTCTTTTTATGTCTGTTGATTTGGGGTTTTTTTCCTTCTTCTTTTCAGTAGATACTTTTCAACACATTTTTTTTTGAGATAGATATTTTTAGCTTTGTTTTGGAAGTGAGTGCATTGTAGCAATCCTGTAAATACGAGAAGTCCTGTAAATGTGCATATTATCAGATATGCAAGATGCTAGCTTTAGAGAGAGTATTTTAAAATTAGCTAATTAGAATGTGAATCAGAGTATTCTGCTTATGCAGGTTCCACTGTTGCTTTTTATAGACAGCTGGTGTTCGCGTTATTGTAGGTGTAATTAACAAGCCGTCAGAGGGAATTTGCCTAATCACAAGAGACTAAGTTGTAGGTAAAAAACAGCCTACTCTCCCAGCTGAGTAGGTGGAAGGGGGGGTAACCTCTATCCTCCTGTCATCCCATTTCATGTCAAGACTCTTGTCATGTCCCCTCACCCGATCCTACCCAACTTTGGGAAAATTAAGGTTCGATAAAAAAGAAAATGTGTCCAACTAAAAACAGCTGCTTTTGCCAGCACCAGAACCCCCACTTGTCTTTTGTCTTTTAAAACCCGCCCTCCTAGAAGCCAGATCTGTCAGCTACGTGGTATTTTTTGCCTTTCATTGAGAAGGAACAGGTGATTTTCTGGTAGCCAACACCACAATCTATTTGCTCTCTCAGTACATCTAGGAGGCAACTTTTTCATATTTACCAATATTTGAGATGTACAGTTGTTGAGGGAAGGAAGGTGACTTAAATTTCCGTGGAGTTGCTTAGTTCATCGGTTACTCTGAAATCCCAAAGATGGAAAGTATTTCTTATACTACAGGAGAGGGAGAGGGCATCCTTATATGTGTTTTTCTCTTAAACTGTTGTTAACTTGATGTTTTAAGTAAAATTCCATTAGAAGCTCAGCAATTCAGGATGCTCTTATAAGCTCACATGGCTCTATTAAATACTTCTCCTGTTGCATAAGATAATGCCAATCTGTGGAGGGCTGAGGAGAGCCCAAAACAGCAATAAAATCCCCTGAATCTTCCTAGTTGCAAGCAGATGCAAGGAGACTGTTGTCCCAAGAAGCTATTTGAAAAAAAATCAGTTCATATTACATATAAATTTCTGGTTTAAAATATTGAATGACTGAAGTTTCAGGTAATCAAAACTACAAGTGTGAAGATAATTTCATTGGCAAATTAGGGACTTCCAAAACAGAGACCAAAATGAGCATTAATGAACAAAATGGGAAGCTAAAGAGATACTCACTGGATAAGAAATTTTCTCTTCCTTTAATACCTAATACCTAGCTGTAGTCACAGAACCTTCATTTGTGAAAATCCTTGTGTAACCTTCAAAATCTTCAGAATTCTCCTGAGAAGCAGATAGTATTTGTTTTGGTAACAGGAAAATGAAAAACTTGTAGGCTGTGACTTGCTGAACCAATGAAACCCTAACAACTTCAAACTGGTACCAGCTTCTTCTGGCTGCTTTCCCTTTAGCTGCCCGTCAGCCGGTACTACCCTGTAGGCTATCATTACTGGGGGAGAGGTGCCTGAAGACGACCAGAAGCCTCGGGCTCTGTCATTAAGAACAATTATCCTGCAATTGCTTTTTCTCAGAAGTCCTTCATCCCAGTTTTAACAGTGACTGTCAGAACCTCCGAAGAAAGATGCAAGTAATATTAAAGGAAGTTTCTGTTCTCATCTCAAGAGGTAGTGGGAATTTGCTAGATAAACCCTTTAATTCTTGGGTTCGGTATTTTTAGCAAAGGCTCTTTAGTAGAGGTCAGTTTTATTTTCTGGGTTTAGTGTTCGGAGTTAGTTTTTGGTGAATAGATTTCAAAATAGTAGGATGCTAGTTTTCTGAGCTTTTATTTGGTAAATTCATTAGATAAGGCCAGGAATTAATAAGAAATGAAGTTAACTTGATTAGCTTCTCTGCTGGTTTGTTGCTTTGATGAAGTTAATGGTACTGCAACCACAGTTTGATTTACCAGGTAAGGAAATGGTGGTCTTCATTCTTACAGTTTAGAGTTTGAAGTATTGCTTTCATGTTATTACAGTTTAGTGTTTTCAGGTATTTCTTTGCTATTACAACTTCTCCAACAAATAGGGCTACTTCCAAATGATCCTAGACTGCATAACCTAATGCTGTTTTATTTAAGCATGAAGAAGAATAGAAGGAAAAAGAGTCTTTGGCTTCCAGTAGCTAAATGGATTCTTAAGTCTGTTTTGGAGACTTACCTAGTCTCATATGAAGCTAATTTGACTAAAGGGATTTCATACTGCAGAACCAGAAGCGGAGTGTCTTGTGAAAAATCAGACCCTCTGAGTTGGGTAAAATGATACAACTCCGCAGGAACTGGCCCCAAACAAGTCCTGTGGCCCTTTATGATGATGTCAAATGTTCAGGCTTTTGGAATGGAATAGGTAAGAATTAAAGCTGTGGTGCAGTATAATAAATAATGATTCAGCATTCTCTATTTCAGGTAAGGGTGATCTTTGGATCAAGTTGAGCTTTTTGATACTGGTCTGTATTTTCTGTCTTGATGGAAATTCTTAGGTTTGCATCACTAAGAATTGTATGGGCAAATTTAATTTACTAACAAGGAGGGGAAAAGTAATCCTGTTTTTGTTTGATGGTATCAATTTAAATTTAGAAATATGAAAAATTCTGAAATCCAAATGAAAAATCATTTGAATATAGCACTTAATACTGTTAAGAATGAAGGTAGTTTTAGAGTAAGGAGGAGATCATTTTGCAAGGTTGTACTTAAAATGACACACATAAAGTTACTTTCTATTTCAGATGAAAAGAGCTACAAAGCCTAATAAGAGATTGAGATTTGAGAACTCCATTAATTTGCATAAATTTCTCTGATCAATCTAACACACTACTACACTCTTAACACCCTATTAAGTAACATAAAAGAGTGTAAGAACTGAATGGTGAGGTATTTAGCAATGTTATTTTCAATTCAGAAAATACAGAGGAAGGGTTATGGTTACATGATCAAACTTGTATAAAAATAGTAAGGTCCCCTTGTCCTTTGCAATTGATTTTGCTTGCCTAAAGAAAGAAAATTTCTTTTAGCTCATCCAGCATGGTACAAACCATTTGCTTTTGAGGGTGGACTTTGTAGTATAGTCTCTTACAAAATAAAGATGGTGATGAAATTACTGGCTCTGTAAAGATATTCCTTAAATAGTGTTAAAAGAAATTTTGGATATCTGTTGTGTCACAGAGTTTGAAAACACAGTGTGCAACACATGCTGTGAGATGATATTTGTGTCATTTTAAAATATAAGCAGCATTTGCGATTTTAAACAGTAGATTTTATTGCCAAAAACCTCACTCGCCCTCCCACCCCAAATGTACACTGCTTAAAGTAGCTGGGTTTTTTTTGTTTGTTTGTTTGTTTGTTTGTTTTGTTTTTAAGAGAGATTTTTAAATGATTACAGCTAAATCTGGAGGGGATGTATGAAGGGATGTAAATACCCCAGCAAATAGGAAGGTGCTTCTCTGAGGTGCTAAATCTGGGGCTGAGGGTGGGGGTAAGGGACAAGAAAAAAAGACCAAGATGGGAGCTCCCCTATGTAATTGCTTCTTTTCACATGACTTACTTCAAAGTTTCTTCTCTTGTTTTCTGTATCTCAGCTCTCAAGTTATGCCGTTTTAAATACTTCCTTGTTCAGTAAGTTTAGGTTTTGAGCACAGGGGTGAGGTGGCGGTGATGTTTCTGGTTTGGGTTTGCAGTTGGGAGGGGGGAGGGGGGGAGTGTTTGTGCAAGGTACATCTCTTCCAGCCACAGGGGCCTTGGGTGGCTCTTGGGGGCCCTGGCTTCTGCACTGCCAAGTGTTCTGACTTTCATGCCTTAAGCTGCTCACATACAAAGCCTCTCTTCGGAAGGGTTATGGGGCAGGGAAATGTGTAAAAACACATGAAGATCTGGTACAAAGCTGATATGCTGTTAAAAGAGAACAGTATGCTCTACGGTATGGTTATATTGATTTTAAAACTATACTTGCCCAGCTTTTAAGTCAGTCAAATGGGATTTGCAAAATCATTGTAAAGTCTCAAGGAAAAAACAGATGTCTTCAGGTCCAGTGGTAGAAATAAATGGTGTTACATTTTCATTTCTCCCCAGAAAACCTGAAAAAGGAGTCCAGTACCTAATTGAGCGAGGTTTTGTGCCAGACACTCCGGTTGGTGTTGCCCACTTTCTCCTGCAAAGGAAAGGTCTCAGCAGACAGATGATTGGAGAATTTTTGGGAAATCGGCAAAAACAGTTCAACCGGGATGTGTTAGAGTGAGTATTGTACGGGGGGGAGGAGGCAAGCATATTTTAATATTCAGGTAAGATGTTTCATCAAGCTAATGTTGGTAATGTTCTCTGAATATTTTGTTCATAACTTGTGAATATTTTTCTAAAGGAAGGGAAAAACATGGGTTAACAAAGAAAACACGCGTAAACCTATATTTATTTCTTCACTTTCCTCCTGAGTTACTATTTTCCTGATACTGGTTCAGCAGGATACTTATAAAGACTTATATTCTCTGCAGTCATGTAAATTTATTCTAAATTTATGTTTTAATTTCACTGGGGTAGAGTATGTCTGTTAGAAGCCTTTTTCCTTCCACAAGCTCTGTAATAATTCACTGAATGAAACAAAATAATATTATATGCAGCATAAGGCTTCATCAGTAACGGAGCACAAAACTAATTATTACCATTTCAGAACCATTTATTAAGTGGCTCAGATGTTAGATAAGAAGGGATTTCAATGTGTAGAGGCATCTGTTGACAAGACCTATGCAAACTGTTCTTTTTCCAAAAGATTAGATAAACTGTTCTAAAAAATAGAAATTCAAAGTAGCAAATTAGACTTCCAGCAGTTTGGTCGTATATTTTTAAACTTTACATAAAAAGTAGACTGGAAAAGGAAGCTGCTTTATTTTAAGAGGATGTTCCTTTAAACCACTGGTTCTTTTCAGGACTTCCTCATTTCAGTTCTTTCCACTACACAATACTCTGTAAGAGTTCAGGAAAATGGTACAATTAAGGCAGTTGTAGTTGACTTACCAAATGGTGTGTTAGACTATTCTTGCCCAAGTTTTGTGGAAAAATGGTAAGTAGGGGATAGGTCTCAGGAAGAGCTTCCAATTAACTGCCCGTGTAGAAGTGGTGAAGCCCAGCTGCCTCTTACTCTTTTTTTTGCCTGGGAGACATAGCTGTAATAGCACAGATGTGGTCATTCAGCGTGGGTGGATTTATCGAGGGTACATACATATGCTGAATCTCCTGCAGTGGCTGAAGTCTATTTAATCGTATTTTCTTTGTAATTATGACCCCCATTAGCAAAATTAGTGTGCCTTCCCATACTACTTTCATTTCATTTGCTATATAGATCCACCCAAAGTAACTTGTGTTCCCAAATTTGGTCATTATATACCCACTAGAAAAATTTTGTTTACTATTTTAAAATATTTAGAGAAAACTATTTGTTCCAGTTAAGAACATTAAGCATGGCAGTGTATCTACTGTCTCTGTAGCTCATATAGGCGATTTGCTAGCTGGCGTGTTTGTGGAGGTCTTTATTTGCACTAATTACTTCAGTTTTCAGTTTGACTCCAACTTGTCTGCACATGTGCTTTTGCACCTTCTGAAGGAGGAAAGAGTTTTTGAGAGTGTTAGAGAACTTAAAATAGACAGGAAGAGTGCGAACTTATTGCAGAGCTGATTGTTTTTAGGTGTGGATTGAAAACAGCATGAGAAATGCCACGCTTGCTTTTTACTTGCACTTACATAAAAGGAAAAAAATACAAAGTGAAGTGAATAAATTTCTTCAGAATTAATTTATGGTAGCTGCAATGTTACTAGAGGAGGCTAGAACTACTCTTATTTATCATTGTATGGCTATATATTTAAGAAAAAGCTTTTAAAACTGGATTGTGCTTTCTTTCAGTGGTTTCTGCATTGCAGTGTTGTTACTTGCAGTGATTCAAGCCTGGTTATTTAAAAACTAAAAGCCAAGTTTAAAAGAAAGGAAATTTGTAAGCTTCTGATTTTAAAGTAGTCTTTAAAATAAAGTATTAGAATGACATAGTTCCCATCGTTCATTATGTTAGACTGGTTCCTGTTTATTATTTGTCATCACAGAGCAAGAAAATAGTTCTTTCTCAATGAATGTTAACTGAAGAATATGGCAATGATAAGGAGATGAGAATTACAATAATAGAGTCCCAAAATAAGAATAATTTTTTTTCCTTGACGTGTGAGAACATTCCTAGACCCAAAGCCATTTGGTGCTGGTTATTCTGGTTGCTGCAGGCTGTTTGCGCATTGGTATTTCAAGTAGACTAAATGCTTTATTTATTACTGTTACAAGCACTGAGTAGTAATTGAAAGCACAAAACCAGTAATTATTCATGGCAGTGGCACGTCTCATGGCTCGGACATTTGTAATTCCAGCAGCTCTGCTGCTGAAAAATAAATACGGGCCTGCTTTCATGTATGCTTTTTCATTTGTCTGTTTTTTGCAGTCCTTGCTTCATGGATTGTCTGCAGTTATTGCAATTGCTGCTGTGTGTTTCTAAAAATTCCATGAATTGATATGTTGCTGCAAGGGGAGGAGAACTGAAGGCTTTTTTTATCTCAGAATCTCCTTAATAGCTTATTGTTAGAAATGAAAAGACCCAATGGCAATATGTTTTTATCCTAGCTGTGTTGTGGATGAGATGGACTTCTCAACAATGGAACTGGATGAAGCACTCAGGAAATTTCAGGCTCATATTCGTGTTCAAGGAGAGGCCCAGAAAGTAGAACGGCTCATTGAAGCTTTTAGGTATGATGCTGAAATAATTTATTCAGTCACGAGAAACTTGCTATTGTCTAACTGTCAAACTGGGGAAGTTGAGTAGTTCTATGTTACATCCCTGTTTATTTGCACTGTCCTTGTGAGTGACATGCAGTTTTAAGTACAGCACGTCGCCAGTACTACTTCTGCTAAATAGACAATAGGAAGTTCTGTTTGCTAGTGCTGTTCATGTATGTTGTTCATATTAACATAGCGTGGTTTCTCAATTAGAAGTTCTTTCTGGCATTAATGGGGAAAAAAGATTTTTTGAATGTCTCTTAATAGAATGTATTTGCATAAAATAGTTGATATACATGAAAATACAGAACTGTTTGTGTATATATTGTGTCAACCTTTCATTAAGCTGTTCATTAAACAACAGTGGTGGAATAAAGAGCATTAACTTATTAATGCTAACACAAGTTACAGGGCAGGAGATTTAAATCAGCTTGCAGCACCAATCTAAAATCAATACTGTATTCTTACCTGGTGTCAGTAGATAATACTGATTAAAAATGAAATCCTGAAGTTACTATAGCTCAGGATCTGTTCTAAGTGAAATTTTGCATATAACAGAATATGGAAGGCTTTTGTTTTCTAGAATTGGCTTACAAAACTACATGAGTGGAAAACTAAATTTATGTATGGAATGCAAATTACAGCTTCTACAACGGCATTGTAGCCGTTGATTCACTTGATGGTAGTAGGATAGTAGTTCATAGCTCTGATGACAGTCCTACCTGCCTTTGCTTTTTACAGCCAACGATACTGTATCTGCAATCCAGGTGTTGTGAGACAATTTAGAAATCCCGATACCATCTTCATTCTAGCTTTTGCAATTATACTGTTAAACACAGATATGTACAGCCCAAATGTGAAACCAGAACGCAAAATGAAGCTAGAAGATTTTGTCAAGAATCTAAGAGGTAAGCAAATATTAAATGTGACGCTCATGAAAGCTTTTTTCTGTAACTGTCATTGGAGGGACATTGTGTATTTTCTGGGGAAAGACAAATATGGGGAGCAAGACTGTGATTTCATTTGGCTTTTAAAACCACTGTAATTTTTGCAGGCTTTAGTTGTTATTTCTGGAAAAATGAAAACAGAATTAAGCATATCGTACTTTTTGGTTTTTTTCTTGTCCTTCTGGAGAGGCTCTGTTGTCAGGTCCTTTTATTCCCAGTTCTTACAATGTAGCTTGAAAAGTGACCGTTACTTTGTATTCAGAACTCTTCAGTACCTCAATTTCTTAGCTACAATTGAAATTTGCCAAACTGACAATCTTCACAAAGTCAAAGGGCAACTCATAAAGACAGCAACTTTTATGCACACGAATGAAGGTGAAAAATTCTATTACAATAAAGTTACTCTACCAAGAACATGTGAGCGTGTGTGTTTACAAATGTATATATCTTTCTGTATATAAAATCAGAGTCACTTCATGTTGCAGATTTTTTGTCAGAGAAGGAACGTGATTTCTAGAGTAGACTACATCAGTACATTGCAGCATAAGCTTACTAATGAGTTCTCATAGAGGTACTGTATTCATAGTTGATAGTTTTTCATTTTTTCTTAGCAATCAATGCATTAAGAAGGATATCAGATCTCTAGCCTGAAAAAATCACACAAGTAAATATTTTCAGTAATCTCAAATATTTTCAAGAATTTTATTCTAAAAGAACACTTCTTCCCCACTTTAGTTTCAAAAGCATAAATCTTTTATTTTTTTTAAGCAGACATGTAGAGGGGACTGGTGAGCTTTTGTCGTCTTGTTTTTGTTAGAGAGTTACTGACCTGGGAACCTAAGTAACCGTAACAGCTTTCCATGTTCTCAGAGGTGCAGATCAGTGACTTTGCTAGAATCTTGTATGTAAGGTTTTGTCACAGAAAAACTTCACTCGCTAAAGCTGTATGTATATTGAGAAACAGAAATCACTGTACTGTGATGAAGACCTTTGGAAATAAACTAAAGATTTAGATTCCCTGGAAAGAAAGAAAATAGTTTTTTTTGTTTTGTTTTGTTTTGTTTTTTTTTGTTTTGTTTTTTTTTTTCTCCTAACTCCGAAACCCTCCTGAAAGGTACTGCGGATTCAGTAAATAAATTTTGCTTTGGTATCTTGGTTGGTGTATCCTCTGATCAAGAAGCCATTTGCCAGCCAGTGGCATGCCTAAAACTGTAGTTAAATTGCCCAACCTTTTCTTCAAATCTGTATCTCAGATCTTTCTCTAATGGTTCTTTTGGGGGAAAAGAACACATTTTTGTGACATACCAACTCAGCCAGTGTTCAACTTCACCTAACAGAAAATAGTCACTGTAGAGCTGAGGAGAAAGACATGAGCAAATAAAATACCTCCTGCTGTTCCTGGGCGTTCAAGGACGAATGCATCAGACAACGTTTACCTCTTATCACAGAAGAATTCTCAGACACTGGAGAAGAAAAATGAGGCCAAAGTCACTTACCCCATCCCTCTTTTCCTTTAAGGTAGTCTGTGCCCATAGGGGAAGAAGCAGCTTATATTATAGTTCCATTTTCGTGTGTGTGTGTGCAAAGGCCAGGAAAATTGCCTGCTCAGTTATTGCCATCCTCTTCTCCTCCTCCCCCTGCTTTTAGACACAAGGACAAGCGCAGCTTAGTGCATGGTGTTTCTTCTTTTGGTAACACTGCATGTACCAGCATGGTGGCAGAATAGGCCCACTATTGCAGGCAGCACCACGTATTAATATATTGTTTAATAGCTATCTTCTTGGTGATAAGAAGCTAAGGTACCTCTCATTTTGTTGTGGGAAACATCTTTAAATACTTGGCTATATACATTGATCACCAAAGCATCTGTTGGGAAATGAGAGAGAAAAGGAAGGCACAGAGTTTTTACCTGTGTTCTAGGAGCTGTGTGACTAAGGCACAGAGACATTAAGACCAACATTATACATGCTAACAGTAGTATCTAATGGTAGGAGTAACAGTGGATACTCAGCTTTCCTGAATTCAGCTTCATAGAGTCACTTTCTGAAAATCTACCTATTTGTAGTCATAAAGGCAACTCACAGCAAAGCTAAAGTTCGGCTCAGAGCATTAAGCCAAAAGTGAGCCTAATGGCAGAAAGATGGAATGGAGTTGCTTAATATGTAAAAGCCTGTTGTCCCATCTCAGGTGTGTGGCAGTTTACATTCATGTGTGCATATGATAATTTCATTTTAGTGCCAGTGAAAGCAGATAGTTATGTTGTTTGGGAATTTCAGATCTTGAAAATGAAGTTTCTGTTTGATGGTCTTATTTCCTTAAATCTGGGTAAGATATCAGTGAGTGATCTGTTCTTAGTAGAAGTTTTAGCTTAGCAAAATTTAAGTTAGTCTTGAGATTTTATCTTTAAATCCACAAAGAGTTTAAAAAAATGGCCTGATATTTTTCTCTTATGGTAATATTGCAGTCATATTCTCTCTGAACTCCAGCCTGAATGCCAACAACTCCCTATTATTATAGGGATTTTTCTAACAAACTACCTTGTCTCTAACTTTAAATGATTAGATCTCAAAGAGTGGTTTGTCACACTTGTGCTGGTGTGTGAAGGCTGTTTTGGTGTTTTTTAGTTGCAAAGAAGCCACATTTTATCACAGTACTTTTTGCATGAGCAGTGTTTTGGGTGACAGAAGATCATATTTCGGCTCCTGAGTATGAGAGAGAGAGACAGAGAGAGAGAGATTGTTGCTCTAAAACCTATTGCAAAATAAAGATGCATCTCCTTGCCTCCAGGAAATCTGACTTTAAGTCGCTTACTGAAGGAAAATTAGACTTCCTTCCACTGCTGTTAAAAAATTCAGGATCAAGCCTCTCTGGCACGTGTTAGGCTACTTCTATGCTGATAAAAATCACAAAGAACTAAAAATTAACATTGTAACTGGACTATTTTGTGAAAGTGTTTTTTCAAAGTAGACTAGTTATTTTTGAAATCATACAGGGGGAATTGGTTAAATTAATTTTATCAAAGTATCTATAGGGTTCTCTTCTAGAAATGATTTTATGAGCAGAGTATTAAGGGGACAAAATGGAGCAAGTGTGCTGTTGCCTCCCTGTGCTGTACTGTTATGAAGTCAGGGGGAGATTTTACTGTTTAAAGAGTTATTTAACTCCTTTGAGCTTTGACACCAAAACAGAGAAAATGTTTAAAAAGAATTATGTGGGAAGTTACCCTTTTTGTAGGTTAGCTTTAGATTAGAGTTGTGAAACAAAAATGAAAAAACAAACCTAAGTTGGTAATTCCAGTCAATACCTGAGTGGCAAAGTGTGAGAGTAGTTAAGTGTGTGGCCACAAATCAGTGCTCTGGTACTGAGTAACATAACTTCTGCCGCTTGGGTAAGGGGAGCTTAGCTTGCAGAGTACTTGCAGCTCAAAAACAGCAGTGTAAGCAGGCACATCAGCAGTCCTGGGCAGCATTTGCTTTGCTGTTAGCAGAGTAAACAAAGATTGCTCTGTTCTTATCTTGTCCTTGCTGAGAAGCCTCCACTGCGGCGAGATGCTCGGGTTTGTTAGTTGGATCATCGAAAGCCAGACTGATAATAAAAACTGTTGGCTTCTGCAGGCGTGGATGATGGTGAAGATATCCCGCGAGAAATGCTGATTGGGATTTACGAGCGAATCCGCAAGCGGGAGCTGAAGACAAACGAGGATCATGTATCGCAAGTCCAGAAGGTTGAAAAACTCATAGTAGGAAAGAAACCAGTAAGTTTACTTTGCCCTGTCAGCTACTAGGTAATAAAGAGCTGTAGGACGATGTACAGCATAGAACAATACCAAAATGTATTGCTTAGAAGCATAAATTGGCTGATAAATGGCAGAAAGTGGAAACGGTGTTAAAATAATAATTTACCATGGAGTTGTTCTTAATTTTGGAGCATTCTCAGTGCAGATGAATCTATTGATGCAATCTGGTATTCATGAGTGATGCAATCCTGAGTCTTAAATTTTTTAAAAACTAGTTTTTCCAACACTTTTTCCCTGTGAAGCTTTACAGTTCTGAAATTAGGCTCTGAAATGCCTGTATTTTAGGCATCTCTCATGTTTGTTTCCAGAGAATTGAAGTGTGTTGGTGTACAGTGATGCTTTAGAGGATCATATTTCAACTTTTATGCTGTCAATTGTGGCCCTATAACTTAAAAGAGTAATAAAAACTCTTATTCCTATCAGTCTCACACAACCTTGCAGCTAGCACTGTTGAACCAGGGTTTAAAAGAGAGGAGACTGGTTAACTACAGTGTGTATCATTTTGTTCAAGAACTTACCTGGAAATCAAGTCCCAGCAATTCTAATGCTGATTTTGAATGCTTTTTTAGACTTGAGCAGCTCACTTAAATTTTCTTCCTTACTTTCACCTTCTCTATAACTTGGATATTTATTTTCCAAAGATACCTCTCATTTTGTTGTGGGAAACATCTTTAAATACTTGGCTATATACATTGATCACCAAAGCATCTGTTGGGAAATGAGAGAGAAAAGGAAGGAACAGTGTTTTTACCTGTGTTCTAGGAGCTGAGTGACTAAGGCACAGAGACATTAAGACCAACATTATACATGCTAACAGTAGTATCTAATGGTAGGAGTAACAGTGGATACTCAGCTTTCCTGAACTCAGCTTCATAGAGTCACTTTCTGAAAATCTACCTATTTGTAGTCATAAAGGCAGCTCACAGCAAAGCTAAAGGAAGACAGACTTGCCTATTCTCAAGATTTCCATCAGTTTTTATAGCAGCGCTTGGTTTTTTTCTGTGGTAGGGACTGATTTAAAAACAAAAAAAAAATTACAAATTTGATCAGGAATCTTGGGTTCTCCCTATGGATTCTCAGCTGTGGGAGGATAGACAGAAGACCACCAAAAAAATACTGGATTTGTTTCAGTTTTCCAGTAATGAAATATTGAGGGGATCTCCTAAAAGAAGCAAAGGAGAGAAAAAGCAGAATTTCTTAAACTAATAAAAGTTTTCCATATTTTTTCAGGAGACAGGAAAAATATTCTGAAGTTGACAGTCACTTATGTTTTCATCTGAAAATTATTTCCTAAAAGTGTTTGGAGGTTTAGCTTTATTAGTAGGTTTCTGTGGGAGATTATTTTTTCTTCCTGCCTGTTTTATTCAGGCATGTGGCAATCCAAAGTCTGAGATTAATCTTGGCCTTGAAAATATAATGGGATTAGGAAAAAAGGGCCCTTGATATATAGGATCAAGGACTCTTCTATTGAGACAGTTTTTAATTGTGTGAAAGAATTTAGGAAATAGCCAACAGTGTTTATTGATAGATATATTTGTTTTTACTTTATAGGCATTTAGTCATAGTAAGACCATGACGTATTTACTTGCTATGATACAATACTATGTTTCTCTGAAGTTTAACGAACTTGTATGTGTCTTTCTACTGTAGATTGGATCTCTGCATCATGGACTTGGTTGTGTAGGTATTTTTCTCATACTCATTCAAAGTTTATAGTTATTTTAACTCATAGCATTTTCTTTAACTGGCAATAACATGTTCTGTTACATTTTGTTTTTTCAAAAATTCAAAATATTTCAAATATTTCAAGCAAATTTCTTATTGCTATTGTAACAAAAATGACTTTCATCTCCAAAATACTTATTTAAAATTTTTTTCCTAGAGCAGCTACTTTAATTTATTGTCTAGAGTTTTCTAGACTTTGCAATATATATTTTATGCATTCCAAATGTTTTGATCACCATAAAAACAAGGTAGCCAGCAAAAAATAAATAAATTACAACAAAAAAATTACAATTGCATCTCTCCTTTCCATTTGGGCTACAACACGTTTATTTCTTGCACAATTCAGTATTGATATACTACAAAGATATTGCAGGTTAATTTAATAGTTCCCTTGTAAGTGATAGGTAAACATAGAAAATACTGATTTGAAATTTAAGTTATAGACATATTCAATAATATTCTTAGAGCTGGTTCTTCTTATGTACTTTTCAAATTATTTTAGATTCAGGATAACAATATTGCTAGTAGTTGAACAACCAACCAAAAAAAAAAAACCACAAAATTCAAGGCAGAATAGCAATCGTAGTATACTGAAATCTCACCTTTTACAAATTTGATCGTCATCATTTTTTCTTAATTATAACTGTGCTGTGCATCAGTTTCTTCACTCAGAACAATGTAGGGAATGTAGTTTGAACTTTTGTTTTTCTTAGTCTCCTATTTGTTTTGTTAGTGTAAACAATTAAAATCATGCAAAGCTAGCTTCATATTCCCAACAGAAGTATCTGTCACTGTTTCATGGATGTGTACCAAGCAGTACCAATGGACTGTAAAAACAACCCTGAAGTTGTAACCTCTGTAAAATAGGGTGGAAAGGAGTCTTACTAGATTGTCTCTCATTAGGCTTGTGTTAGAGCCATGTTTCAAGTCAAGATCTCACTCTAGTTGTTTATACGTTCACGGGCTCAGTGACTACATTTGGGTTTTGTTATCTTGCAGTAGCAAATCTCAGACAGCCATTCGCAAGGGCCACTAGGTCTGGAGGCAGAGGAGCAGAGGAAATGCAACCTTTATTCCTGTTCCTTTCCAGTGAGAGCACATGTAAGCTGTTCAGTTACCAGCATAGTCAGTGTGCAAATATAAACAATTGATTTCTGCAGCGTTCTGCACCACACTGACTCCTTCAGAGCCCTTCTTCAGGGAGAGTGTGTAACTGAGCTGATGCCAATAGGCAACAGAGAAAAATGCTGTAACAGCATTTAATTCCATAGCAGAATTACTATTTAATTTGGAGGGAAGAAAATAAATGTCACCAAATCACTTTTCAACCATAGACAGTAACATACAGATTTATCTCTGGAATAAAATAAGGGCCGATAGGAACCCTAACTCTTTTCCACTCCTGTTTTCCCCTGCTCATTTCAAGAAGGAGAAAGTCTTAACTGTCTTTGACCATTTTCCTTTGCCTTGTAAATCTCTTGTAAAAAATCCTCCATGTAGAATCAGTTATTATAGACAATTATAAGATACAAATTTAACATGTCTAGTTGCCAAAGAATATTGTCTACTGCACATTCTTAAACTTTAGGGGACTCCTTTTAGTATTGTTGACAGGACAACTTCATTTGCATTTGAAAGAAATGAAGTCTTCGTAGGTTGAAAATAACTTTTTGTAGGTGAGTTCAGCAGACATTTCAAATAATAGAATGGAAAATTATTCTCAGTTTTCTTACCAACATTAAAAAATAAGCTAGCCTGAAAATCCATTTACTTTTCTCTGATGTCACCTTTTCCTTGGTATTGGCGAATGAACAAATTGAATTAATTCAATGGCTGACAAAGAGTAATCTGCAACGTCAGTGTATTCATCATCTCGCAAAAGCTAAAGTCACTTTGCATCCCTTGTTCAAAAACAGATATGTAAAAATGCTCAGTAAAGCAAGCATACTTTGCTTTGAGCTTCTGCTTACTTAACTTCTTTTGAGGTTTTATGGCTATACAAACTAAGGTCTATTCCTGTCACTATAAAACTTCTGTTGATGTCCATATTCAGGATGGGAGCTGTTGGAGAAGTTGGTGTAGTTGATGTTGTTTTATATAAGGATATTATTGATGTTGAATGTACTGCAAGTTTGTGGCATATGAATCTGTATTCTGTTAGTGGTCCTTTGATGAAAAACAATCTATTGGTCTTGGAGGGAAAGATATTTGAATTATTCCAAAAAAGATTCTAGATGTGAAAGGGCCTCTTTATTGTCTAAACATTGCTATTTTAACCGTGAACTTCTGTATTATCATAGGTCCTCTCTCTGCCCCACCGGAGGCTCGTTTGCTACTGTAGACTCTTTGAAGTTCCAGATCCAAATAAACCTCAGAAGCTCGGATTGCACCAGAGAGAAATATTTTTATTTAATGATCTTCTTGTGGTATGTGTTTTCAGATTCAGGTTTTGTTTGTTTTTAAGGTTACTTTTACTAATGCAAAATTGAGAGAAAGATCAAATGTGCTCCTTGTCATTTAACATTTTTTTTAACTCTGAATTAAACTTCATTTTCTACTGCAGTTCATATACTTACTTGGAAAAAAGGCAACTTTTACCTGATACTCTTATTAGCATATTTTTGTATAAAAGCTAAAGACTTTTACATGGGAGAGCTTTACTGACACTATCACCAGGTTGCTTATGACATGTTTCCCTATTACTTGTAGATTTGGCTCTCTGACAGCTCTGTGGCTCTGTCTCTTTGGCTCTGCAGCAAATATCTTTTTTTTTTCTTATATATGTATATATTTGTGTTTAGCAGTCTATAAGGGTAGATAGTCTTCTAGTGAGATATTCAGAAATACCTTTTGCCCTGAAATCAGTGGGAATCAACTGCACATAGACATTTCCAAAAATAAGCATCTGATACCTGTTAATCTGTACCTTAGGCATCAGAACTGCAGAATTTGACAATTCATTTCTCTCAGATGCAGCCTGTTTTCTTCAAATTACATTGATCTCTGTGGATGTTAGGGCACCAAAAACTCAGTTATGGACCATCTTTGCAAAGATTCAATGTTTCAGGTCTGGATTTGACAAGATCTAAACATGAGATTTATTATCTGCAATGTAAGTTAAGGATAACAGTTTGAAGGGAAAAGAACAGAAAAATGTTACTCAGTGGAGAAAGAATAGTGCTAGTTTCCCTGTCTCCCACTACTCTGCTACAGCTCTATAAAAGGAAATCATGACTACAACTTGAGAAGCGGTGTCAAGGAGAATCTGTTGTCGCATTATTTTTCCAAAATCCAGAATGAACTAGTGTATTCTGAAGAAATTTCTCTATATATTAGTTCAGGACCAGGCAGTCATGGTCCCTCTTGGTTCCCCTTTCTATGTCTATATAAATCACTTAAAGGAAGTAAAAAAAAAAAAATGTAGAAGACAAAGTGTAGAAAATAAAATGAACTTTAGAACTTCAAAACTTTAGGACTTTAGAAAATAGAAATTTGAGTTATTTGCCTGTATTTTTATAACACAGTAAGTCATACCTGGGAAATCTGAAAAATGCTTTTTTGAATATGTGAGTTTGAGTGAATATCAGTTATATCAAGGGTCTTTGTTGTTTATGAGTCTTCATTAAATATTTAGATAATCAGATTTCTTTTATTGTTAAATGAACACAAGTGTATGGTTTATTTTGCAATATGTGTCTTAGTTTTCTGGAATATGCACTTAACCATTAGACAAGATTTTTACAATTTTAAGATTTTTACAATAGATAAATGGTGATGTTGGAAAATTCAGAATCTAAATTATGTTACAGTTGGCACATGATATGTTTTTAAGCCTCAAATAATCTGGGAAGGATTAATATTTAAACTTTCTTGATTATGTAAGAAATTTGCTTTGATGCTGAAGCCGTTTATTAATTGCTGTATCTGACTATAAGAAAGTGCTTTGATATAATAGCTTTTACTAAAAAGAAAAAAAATTTCCACAATTTCCCATTTACCTAAAGAAGGTCTCTGTTCCATAAATAATGAATTTGAGTGAGTTGTGGAAAAGAAAAAAGTTAAAATCTGCATATTGATTTGTATTCTGTAGATGTTTTATGAACCAGACGTGTTTATTCACTGGAATACAAATTAGATGTGTTGAAATACATTTTACAGTTCACTTCTAGTGAACATTTAACCTGACACAGTCTTTTGAAAAGCAGACGTACAAAGCTAGTGACAGCTTGGAATTACTTGGTTGATCTCGCGAAAATAGGAAAATTGGTTGCACTCTGATTGGAATGTATTTGTTACTTGGAGAACTAAGAAGTAAAATATTTCATGTTTTAATATGAAAAAGGTACATGCCAGGTATGCATTTTTATTGTACCTAATTTTTACATATGTTCAGGCATTAAAACCAGGAGGTAAACAAAAAAAAATTTTTACCCCTTTGGTTGTGAGTACAGCCTCCTAGTTGTAAATGTGAACTTGAGCATAAATTGATGGAACATTGTCTTCCTCAGGGTGCAACCATTGTGTTGTTTTGTAGTACTTATTCAACTGCCAGTAGTTTTATCAAACTCTTTTAGCAGTAATACAGACCCATTTTGTCAATTCTGGTAAACTGCAACCCCACAGCCATAAGTTAAAATTAGCAAGAACTAGTGAAAATAAACTTCTGAGCAATAAAGATAGAACTGTACTCATTGTGCAGAACACAAGAATTGATGGTAAGAAGTAGTATCTTAATTTACTGCAGCAAAAAATAAAGTTTTCCACTGAACTTAGAGCTTTTATTGAGATAAGTGCTGTACAAAGCATGAAAAACAGAGCATCATTAGATGAGATAAAGTGCAAGACAGTAGTTGGAGGTGCACAGAGGCAAAGCAGGCTTGGAAGAAGGTCACGTAGCAGATCAGAAGAGGGAAGTAAGCTTATGTTGAGAGGTCCCTCCCTGTCCTGTCTATAGTCAGATTGTAAGAAAGTATGAAAGAAGAAAGGTATGGCAGCAGTTAATTTTTTCAAACATAATTTAAACATATTTACCGTTTTGATAGCATGTACAGTGTACATTTTTAATAAAATATACAGTGCACAAAAAGTGTGCAATCTTTTTTTCTTGAGTTTGACGAAGTAAGGTCCTGAAGATAGGGAACACACAGGTCTTTGCATCTTTATAAAATGTTAAACATTCTGACTAAGAGATACGTACACTTCAGAACTTTTTTTTTCCTTCATTAATAGTGGATTAAATACAGCAATTGCAGTACAAAAGAGAGGGAAAAGTTGGTATTTTCTGGCAGATCGAAGCTTTCTGTAGCATAAAATCTTGTGCCATATGCTAATTCTCATGAACAATAATTTTCCACTAATACATACGGTAAATTTTATGTTGTATGATAATTTTCAGGTGACCAAGATCTTTCAAAAGAAGAAGAACTCGGTTACATACAGTTTTCGACAGTCCTTTTCCCTCTACGGAATGCAAGTTCTTCTCTTTGAAAACCAGTGTAAGTCTGTCCTCTCTTTCTAGATCATAATTTTATTTAAGAATAAAACAAAATTGAGTTGTATGAGTGAAAAAGGATGTACAAGACTTGATTCTAAATGGAGGAATTAAATTACTATGAATTGAGTTTAGGCTAAAGTTTAAAGCAGGATGATTTTAGCATAGGAAACAGCAGGACTGCTGTTAGATTTCTGATTGTAGCCAGAGACCAAATCTAGTCCAGTGTGTTGTGTGTGGATGCTTGTAAAGAGCAGAATGTTTGTAAAGAAAAAACGGTGGTGTTATCTGTTGCTGAGCCAACAGTACAGTTAGCTGGAACTGAATGTATGGTAATAAATAATGACTGTAAGAATGATTTGTGTAATTCGAGTCACTTCAATTTTCTTGAGTTATAGCTTCCCCTTGTGCCTAGATAATGTATATTCATTATAATGTAAATACAAAGCAGAATTAGGCAGAGATTCTGTATTCAACCTTTTATTTTCTGCCCTGCAGTGTTTCTTATGTCAGTTGTAATCTTCATCAATCTTGTATATGTTTTTTCCTTAATGTTTGTCAAGCTCAATTTTAGGAGACAACAGTCCAACAAAAAAGCAAATATTTTGCTAACACTCTTGCAGATTTTAAATCCAGAGACAGTATCCATAAAATGTAGCAGAGCGTAGTTGTCTGTTCAGTACCTAGGGTGACAGTCTATTTGACATGACTTCATGGTTTATAATCCAAACCTTGCCCTTGATGAGAAATTGGATGCTGGTCAGTGTGACGTTCAGTAGTTCCTGTGCTTGTCTGTTGTGGAAGGCGCTTAGTTTTCACTTGTCCTTGGGAATGTGTTCCAATGGCTCATTTCACTGAAAAGAAGTTGCAGTATTTTATGAGTCAAAGAATCTGGAGATTTCAAAAGGGTTGAGCTCATAGCAGCATGCAGCCTAGAGATTATTTATATGCATACACATTCACTCTCTCACATGCACGCATTATGTAATGAAAAATTCATTTCTAAATCGCACCACTAAATATTTCTATTCTTGGTTTTACTATAAACAGAAGAATATGTATTTCCTCTGAAGTCAAATTAAAAAAAAAAAGGAAAAAAGAAGGACAGCACAGAAACATGCTAAGTAGAAACATTTTATTCAAGTAAATATGAAAATCTCTCTAGTGGGATTAGGAGCAAAGGCCTGAATTCTTCCCAGCGAACTGCAGGCATTTGCCTGAGGCACCTCAGCAGACCTGCAGCTGGTCCGGCTCCTGGGCAGGCCGTTTCTGAAGGAGACCGGGGAACTGAGTGTGCTTCTAGTAAGAGCACCTCCTGGTCGGGATGAGGTGCTGTTCAGCTGGCAAAGAAAAACACTCTTTCCCTCCGGTTTGTAAAATTGCTAGTAGCAGCTCCCCCTACGCTCAGCGATGGCGGCGTGCTTTGGCCGGTGCAGCTGTGCCATCCAGTAAATCTGTGTGGAGCAGCTGTCAGGATCAGCTGCTTTCAGGTGCATGAAATGTAGTGTCGCTAAAGCAGAAGCAACAAAAATACTGGCTTGGCTACTCGTGAGTTGACTGATGCGATTGGTGTTGCACAGTTAATGACAGAAGTAAATTATGTTGAAGGGTGGGTTTGTTCCAAGGTGGAGAATACTGTCGTTTATCCCCATTGCTTTAATAGACCACAGGGAAGTATATCCTACATTTTCAGTAAAAATCACTGAAAAGACAAAGGAGAAGATTATTTATGCAGTGTATGTGAAACCCATAGATACTTATGCCGGTGTTTCTTGATGCTTAATTAGAAGAATGCAGAGTAATATCATTTGCTAGTAAAATATTTTTGTTTGTTTAGCATGTGGAGGTTGGTGGTTCTTTACTCATGTCTCAAGGTAACCACATGACTTTGCCTGCAGTTACCCAGTTGCCTTATTTTCCTGTTTCAAAGGCAGCTTTTTTTTTCTTTTCCTCCGGTATTCAAGTACACCTATAGCTGTTGGCGGCATGGCTGGTTTCAGTGCCCAAAGCGATACGGGGTGTATGTGTGTAGGCTAAGCCTTCCGTCCGCTTGCCTGGCATCAGACACTGCGGTGTTTTTGGCCGTTAGCTGCGTTCTGCACGGCAGCAGCTGGAGGCAGCTGCCCGAGTTGACTGAGAGTAGCTGCCTTTGCTGTGTGCGCGGCAGCAGATCAGCGGTAGTACCCTGCCTCTGCACAAGATGCCGGCGACCAGCACAAGCCTTCAGTTACCGCTCCCTCCTTCCCCTCTGCTCTGTCACTTCCAGCTGGGGCAGCTGGCTCCTTTTCTCACCTGAGGACAATAAATGGACATGCTTTGCCTTTAGTTTTGATTCTGATTTGGAAATGAAGGTATCTTTTAAAATGCAGCAGTATTCCACTTCTATTTCAGTGTTTTTAGGCTGTGTATTGCTGAAACGTAATAGCTTTGAGGGAAAAGCCTTACGTTGTCTGCAGGTTCTTGAGTGAATTTACAGTATGTGGGAGTTCTTGAACTTCAGACGGAACACTTAGGTAAACACTTGAGCTTTACTTGATAAATAGGATCAGGCAGTTGAATTTAAAAAAAAAAACTTCATGAATTAGAGTGCACATTTTGAGTTTCTGTTATTACTTATTTCTACAGGTCTGTGATTCAAACCAAAATCGACTATTTTCTATAGGAGAACAAATCTTCATTATAATTTATCTTTTTGTCTATTAACCTTTTTAGTTAGTTGGGAGATATTTTTGACCAGCTGTTAAAATTTTTCCTCTCAAGTGTGCAGCTGGAGAAGAGGCAAAGACAATTTGCAGAAAATGCTCTCTTTTATTGTAAAAATGTCTGTAATACATGCTATCAGAGTGGAGGGGGCGACACTTACTTCCTCAGTTATGTAACATCACGGATGATTTCTAAGTAAAAAAACAAAATGAAACAAAAATAGGATGACTAGAAAACAAAATTTGTTAAGAAATAGTAAGCCATACATACTAGTGCGTTTTCTCTGTCTTCTTACAAACACTTAAAGTTAGAAGTGCAAGAGAATTTCTAGTACTTGAGCTTTATTTGAGAAGTCTTTACTCAGCAAAACTTTGATGTGTATTTGGGTAAAGGAATGGGGTCGTTCGATTAAACAAAAATCATCAATTCCTTTTCATTTTTCTGCTTTTTCAGAGATTTTTCTTCTGTATTGTGTATTAAGGGCATAAAGACTGACTGTTTTTCAATATTTATAACTTTACAGTTAATCAGTTCCTATATGCATTAGGACTTTTTCATTCTACTTCTTTGTCCGTTGACTTTCATTTCTCTGATATTTCTCCCCATGTGATAATGTGTGTAAGATGTCTTTGGACTTCAAAAAAAAAAGGGGGGGGGTGACATTGAAAGCAATTGAAATGATTGGAGCTTCAATATTCTTGTCTTTTTACTGAATCTTTCTCTTCTAGATTATCCCAATGGTATACGTCTCACATCAGCTGTTCCTGGAGCAGATATCAAAGTACTAATAAATTTCAATGCGCCAAATCCTCAGGACAGAAAGAAGTTTACAGATGATTTGAGGGAGTCAATTGCAGAGGTTCAAGAAATGGAAAAGCACAGAATAGAGTGTAAGTACAAAGGTACATATAATAGAGCATTCTCAAAGTAATCAAAATCCATTAGAACTCTTTAAAATTTCAAAATAGCATGGGTTTTTTTTCATGACTTTGATTCTAGCAAAAAGAAAAACCCAGTGATCTGCAAGCTCCAGCTGAGTTTATTGAGGTTTGTTTAGTGCAGTGAAGCTGCAGCAGAAATTTAATCTGAACAAATAGCAAAGATCAATGGACAGAGGAGAAATAAATTTTGTATTTGTAGTATGAATTACAGTAAAAATTTTAGGGATGGTTTACACGGCTCTGAAACTTTCAATGATGATCTTTCAAAAAGTTTTGCTGTATTTATTTTCACTTCTGTGCTTACGTACTTGTATTTTGTCAATTAACCATAGTACAAATCCACATATTTTGCTAGAAATAACATGACTGTTAAACAGACATGTTTTTCCAACAGAGGGATAGCCTTTCGTCCTGTATGGTGTATTATAAAGCTCTTAGCACAGGAACTGACTTCTCTGACATTTAGCAGTTCCAGAATGCACTCTCACTTTTGAATGTATAGTAATACCTAATCACATACAGAAATTGTGATGTTACTGTATGTGTCTCATTATAGTCACTAATTGCACAATTATTCTTTGTTTCAGCTGAACTAGAGAAACAGAAGGGTGTGGTGCGTCCGAGCATGTCTCAGTGCTCTAGTCTGAAAAAGGAGTCTGGCAACGGGACACTGAACAGGGCTTGCCTGGACGACAGCTATGCTACTGGGGAGGGGCTGAAAAGAAGTGCCCTGAGCAGCTCCCTTAGAGACCTCTCTGAAGCAGGTAAGCACGGCGTTTACTTCCTTGCTCTGACTAGTGCATGTAAAGATGTGTGGATGATGCATATAAAAGTACAGCTCTCAGTGGGCAATAAGAACTGATAATATTGAAATTCAAAACATTTTTAATAGCTCCTCTTTGATAGCTTGTGTTTAATTTACGTTTGGTTTTTTGTTCTGTTGAGCAACTGCTATTTGAAAATATTTAAACCATTTTAGATTGTTATATATATTTTTAGAGGAGAGTGAAGACAGAGGAAAAATTGTAAGTGTTTTATAGAAATAATGGTTGATTGACTTGTACTAGGAGTTGTCCATTTAGTTTTCCTTTCTTTTCTTCCTGCCCTTGCCTCTTCCCCTTGATGCCCTTCCTAGAGAAGGAAAACAAAACAAAACAAAGCTGTGGTCTCTATGTAATGACTGCTTTGTGTATTTTTGTGCTCAAGTGTACCTGTGTTACTACATTGATGAATGAAATTGAGTGAAGCCCTACTAAATTCTGTTCAGAGCTATGTAATTCAGTTATGCTGTGTCACTGCTAACTCTTTCATTGTTTTGCAACTCAAGGTATAGTTCCTAATTCTTACAAAAGCAGCTGTTTGTGAAATATTATTGCCAGTATAATAGAAGAAACCTCAGTGGACAAGAATACTGATACTCCCCCCAAAGCACTATTGCCTCTAAAACTTACTAACTAATTAATATAACTGAGGACTGGAAAGGAGCACTGGTGTGATTTATTTGCTTAAGAAAAATGGGGGAAGTTTGGTACGTTTTGATTTTATTGTTTTTCTCTGTTACGCACAACTGGCATACCCATGTAACGCAGGCTACCACAGGTAACCCTGTGTTCTAGTGTTATGTACACGAGTCCTGTAATTACAGAAGTTGTTCCTGAACACCATGCTCAGCATTCAGAAAGTACTCCTGGGGGACAGTATTAACTAGATATTTATTTATTTATTTATTTTAGTTCATACTCTGTGTTACGTGCTCTGACTTTTTCCATTAATGGAAGTGATGATTTACAGTATAGTCATAATTTCAATACTACATATATCTTTGGTAGTAGACACTTCTTGTCTTTTTTTTAATTGTAGAGGAGATTTTTAGCTATGCTGCAATAAATAAAATCTTTATAAACTGAAATTATAGCCTGTGTTTTGTGGGTATATGTATGTGCATACAAGTATGTAGAGAGTGAGCTCTTTCATCAGTTGTGTTTTATTCTCTGTTTAGACTTTCATCCTCCTTTTGTTCATATGCTTCGTTTAAAAGACCTAGGACCTTGCTCCAAAATCATATTGAAGTCAGAAAGAGTTGCTTGATTGACTTAAATGGATTTTAGATCAAGCCACTAGTGTTCACCATTCTTGTATCTCAGACTCCAGAACACTTTCATCATCCTTCTCTGTTATTTTGTTTTCATTTCACTAGAATGAGAACTGCCATATTGTTGAATATGTGAGTTCGGTGGGAATGTACCCATATATGTGATTCACGATTTATTTTTTCATCCCATATAAATCTTTCATCCTACTCTTTCAAACATTGCCATGTATTTAAATTCGTGTTACAGGTTTTATGCAATAAACAAGTATTTGTAATCATGAGAACATTTCATGTTTCAAGAGAGCATGCCTAAAACTGGCATACTCATTACTGAAAATAACCTTTTTCCATAGTAAGTAGAAATCACAGACTAGAGGGTTTATCAATGAGTTTGTTAAACCCAACTAAACTTAATTTTATCTTTAACAAGTTGAGAATTATGGAGAGTTTCTGTTTGGTCTTGTGCAGTGCAACTGACTTGAGCAATGACATACTGTAACTTGCTTTGTTATTTGTTGTAGTAAGAGTAATAAGATTGCGGATGCTTTTTCTGCCTTCTCTCCATGAATAGCTTGCATGTGAGGTTGACATTGTTTTAATAAGGGAGAAATGATCCATAGGAAAGCAAAGAAATCACTTTATTAGCAGGATACTGTGTGCCAGTGATTATACCATATTGAATTACTTCTATAAAGGTGTACTGAGTAGGTTGCTTCAATTTTTTATTTATTTTTTTTTTATTTTTTTATTTTTTGATGGTATTAAACACAGGATCAAAAAGGAGGAGCATTAGGTGTAGTGAGGCAGTGTGTATGTGTCATTCGGTAGGAAATAAGTGCATGAAAAGGGATTTTAGAGTTACCTTCTGTATTAAAAAAAATAATAAAGTGAGGAAACTGCCTCATTACATATGTAATTGCCCAGTGAACACTGCAAAAACAAATTGAAAAATTTTAAAAGATTAATTCAATGAAATTGATTTTGAATCAATTGAGCAGCACTTTTTTCCATGGCTATATGACAAAACTTTGTAAGAAAATGTCCTGTTACTCTCTACCAGATGACTTAGTAGTAAATGGTGGCTGCAGAAAGTGACTTCCCCTCAGGAAAGGAGTGAAAATTCGTGAGCTTCTTAGATCCAATGAGTATCGATTTCCTGAACAGTTCTGACTCCTAAGCCATAAACAATTTGGAAAGGCAAGATTTCTCTGTTAGAAAATAATTCAGGAATTGTTTACTGACAGTTATTTTTCCATGCATTTGCTGAAATAGCTCAGGTCACAGTTGCAAGAAGAGTGCGAGTGAGGGCCCTTTGATTTTAAGGACAGTATTGTTCGTTGTGGATTGACATCTGTTTCCATGAAGTAAAAAGCAGAAATGGGAACTGGCAACCAACTGTGTTCCAAGACATGAATGAGCCAAAAATGTTTAGTGCTTTGTTCTTTCTCAAAAGAAAAAGACATCATTTTTATTGTTGAGCTGTAGTCAAGGAAGAACTGAGCTTATTCATTCCAGAATTTCGAATTACTAATTTATGTAAAAAAAAAATACAAAAAGACAGATTTTACTACATTTGAAAAAGAAGAACCCTATGAGTTGTGCCAGTTCTTGTAGAACTAGTGGCTTGTTTCACCGCTTACTCTGTTTCTGATTATATGATTAGTAAGTTTACACAAACAAAGTGAAAGATGTAAAGTACCACAGTAGTCATTAGTATGTGGGGAGAATGATTTGATTGCTGAAACAAAGACTGGTTAATTAAGCTGGTTGAACTTTTAATTCAGTGTCTGTCATAGGTTTCTTGACTGATTTTAGGCTAGTGAAATATTATCTGAATTCCAGTGATTGTGAGTTCCTTCAGGACCTAATACTTTAACAATGAGTGGGCAGTGGTGTGAGCATTTCTGGAAGTTGAGCTTTATTCCCTCCATTCCCAATCTGTAAAGTGGGGATAATATTTGCACCCTGTATTGGATTAAAAGTTGTAATGTATTGGAATCTGCATAGAAGTGCAAGGTGGTATAATGATTACTGTGAATAAAAGTTCTTCTTGTCTCGTAATCTCCTAGGCTATCTCAAGTAATCATAGCTCAAATAATTATATATAATTATAAACAAGTGTTGACTACTTAAAAAAAATAAATAAAATAGTCCAAGCATTAAAATAATTCTGTTATTTGTATATTGCATATAATCTAATTTCTTGGCTTTGAACTTTTAAAACATTCTTTCCTACCTTTGGGGGGGGAAAACATCTTTTTTTTTCCTTTCTTTTTTTTTGAACTATTTCATCTTTTTTTTTTTTCTTTTAGTTTCCTATATCCCAAAATGTAACAGAAAAGACTATGAAGCTTTGCTACACTGTAACTCCCTTATATAGACTCTGATTTCATGCAATTACAGAACCCCTCCATCTGTTGAATCAGTCTCTGATGGGATGGTGCAGTCCCTTGGCTCCCCCCTCATCTGATGCAGGCAAGGTTACGAGGTTCTTTGCTCCCTCCTCTCCTGTGGATTTTGCTGCATTATATAGGACAGGGGACACTAGCACACTTTCTCCCTCATCAGAAGAGCTTTCTAAGGAAACAGGAGAGATTGTCCTGTTTCTTCCCCTGTCACTGTTGTTAGCTTTTCTTTTCTTCAGTGGTATATGAACAGTAGTAGCCATGATATAGTTTACTGATTAAAAAAAAAATTGTATGAGTCAAGCTTTTTGTGATACGTCTATGTCAATTCCAAACATTCTCTAAATATGTTGTATAAAGGTATCCCTGAATGTTTACAACTTCTCTGTCTTGTAGAAGGAGACGTTCAGCAAGGCCATATGTAGTTATGCTGTCTCCTCATTTCCTAGAATTTAATCAGTATCTTGAGAATAATCTGCTTGAAGTTGCCAGGAGACTGTTTTCACAAATGCTCTCAAGACTGTACCTGCATCATCCAAAAAACAAGATGAAAACATTAAGGGTTACAAACAATCTTTTCCCCCAGAAAGCAGTCTCTCTAAATTATGAATAGAGCATGTTGTTAAGATAATTTTGAGCAAGTTAGGTTGAGTTGTAGCCCTTACCTCTGTGGCTAGGTGGTTGCAGATTCTGCTGCTGGGAATACCAATTCCACAACCTGTGGAGGATAGTGTAGTGGCTCAGAAGAGCTACTAAATGAGTTTGCTTCACCAAAAACATCATTTAGAAATCTTGCGAGCTGGTTTTGCCAAGAATTGCAAAGCAGATCATAAGAAGTGTTTTAGATCTCAATCTCTCACTGGCATAGAACACAGATTTCCAAGAAATGCAGTATAATAAGAAAATAGTGTTTTTTTTTTTTTTTTAAGAGTAAATATTTAACATTTCTAAAATGGTCTGCATGTCTGAGATCCCTTTCTTCAAGGTAGAGTGGATTTTTGTTAATGAAACCCTGAATTTTCCCCAGGAGTTCTCAAGTTTGTGAAAATATTAACTTGAAATATTCTTAGTCCCATATAAGGCATACACAAGTATCATGTATCCCATATACATACAAGTTGGACATATTTCTCGAAAAGAATATAAATATCTAGCATCAGTGGATTGGTGATTGAATCAGAGAAGATTAAAATAACTGAAATTTAATTTTATAAAAAGAAGTGAAGAACTACTCTAAGTAGCCTTCAAAAATATCAATTTGAACAAAATATATTTAGCAGAACTGATCTGCAAATTTGATAAATACCACCTTGCTTTGTATTGCAGCAGTTAATAATTATGCTAGTAGAGAGTTATGCTTACATAGGAAAATTTTAGTTGAGAGTCACCTTTTTCCTGAAAGGCATTTGAACATTGCAGCTCTAGGGGAATGTTTTTGAGATGGGATGCCAGTCTTATAAACATACATCGGTGCGGGAATGCTCTAGAGGATTTAGTAAATAACTTTCATATCACACTGTAGACCAAAACATAAATTGGTTCAGTTTGTTTTTAAAAAACTAAATCACGCTCTGTTTATAGTAATAGTGCCTGTCTGAGGAGAATTATGAGCATTTTAAATAGGATTTTCCTTTTGTTCTTGGCTTTGCTAGTACTTCTTTGCCCTGAAGTTATTCTAAGCAAATGTCAATCTGTCTCTTTCTGTGTTCATGGCTATTTTATTAAACTATTTTGACTTCTGCCGTATGCAGAAGACATTAGGTTTTCCTGTTTTCCTTCATTTTTGTCCATATTTAATGATTCATGGCAACTGTCAGTCTCATTTACAATATTGACTGCTAAGTTAGGAGATGGGTGTCTTTCGCTGTGTTTATGGATTGGCATACAAGAGTGATTTGAGTGTTAACCAGTACTAGTTCCATTAGCAGAGCATAAAAAGATCAAAGCCTGACAAGAAAAAAATAAGGGATTAACAAAGCCTTTTTTTGTGTGTGTGTGGTGCATAGGATGCCACAGTTTTTGGTCAGGCTAAAACTGCAAGGGATGAGCCTCAAAGCTTTTGACAGAGTCTGTGTAGGGGAATTGCTTAATTTCCAACAAACTTTGCAAGTCAACCAAAAGACCCTGGCCACAGACAATTCCCTCAACTTAATGTCAGGGCTTGTGCAGGGAACTAACTCTCAGTGATAATGTGAGAGGGAAATACGTCATGTTAGTCCAGAGACCATACAGTAGCTCTGAAGTGAAACTTGTGTTGCAGGGCAGTGTGCCATGACCAGCCAGGTCATGGTGATGCTTGCAGATCTGATAGGTGCTGATTCCCAGGACTCAGTGTTGTGTCCCACTTAAAAACAAATCCTGAAGTTCTTTTCTTTGGCTCTCAGAGTTATGCAACAGATGTCTTGTAGCTTTTGGTGTTGTAAAAATGAGGGCATGTGACTTACAGGGTCAGTGGTGCTGAAATCCTTGCAGTACCTGTTGGAGTAGAAGACTGACAGCAGTGATGTTGCAGCGTAGGGTGGAGGTTGGCTCTGAATTTGGCCTTGCAGGAAAGCAGTGGCATTGAGAGAGAAGTTGTGGTTTTGAAAACAGGTTCTGGAGGAGCTTCGATAACCTGGCCAGTCTTCAAAGTTTAGCTCTGCTTATACATCTCTCCAGTGAGGTATTTTTATACTTTCCAAAGCAATGCTCAACAAGCTATTTTAAAAATATCTACTATTGCTTCAGCCACTCTCTTCTGTGAAATGAGAGAAAATTTGGATCCTACATATAGCCACTGAGGTATTCTGACTCTTAGGCAACCAGTCGAGAGTTTCACGCACAGTTTTAGTCAAACATCTTTGGCAGTTTGAGAATGTTGTAACAAGTAGCACATCCATCGTACTTAAAGGTAAAGCACTGCACAGCTAAACAAACAAAATCTTGCCATAATATCAAGAAAGATTCCAGTTTTACTAATCAAAAATTAAGTTTAGTTTTTTTAAGCCTCATGAAAGAAGATTATATGAAATCCACTGAGGTTCAAAATTGGAAATAAAGTGATGAAACTGATGCCCCTTACCATTCCCCATGCTGAAGTTCAGAATAGGCCAATATTAAATTACATCTTTAAAGTAATACCGTCCCACAAGTACATATATGAATGTTTAAAGAAAAAAATTCATAGAGAATTAGCTTCGAGGAAATCAAGCAGTTTAAAATCCTAGTTGGTTAATATCGTTACCACACTAGTAATTATAGATGCTAAAATATACATATATTGAGATTTGTGCAAATAAAAGAATCACACTCCAGCAATGATAGCTGATTCACAACAAATATTTCTTGAAAGTTACAGTCAAGTACAGAAACTAATGGCCTTAAAATTTAAATTTTGGCTTTAAAAAACTAAGTTTCTGCCTTAGTAGCTCCTATACCAGTCCAGTGCAATGTGAACTCCCCTGCAGCCCTTCTAGTTGCATTTAGAGACTCCTGTAGTGATTCAGGGAAAGCAGCTGTTTTTCACCCGGGTCTTGTCTCAGTCTCTAATCTATGGTGTTGCATGTCCTGGGCAGGCAAGCGTGGGCGACGCAGCAGTGCAGGATCGCTAGACAGCAATATGGAAGTAAGTAGGAAGCTACTGATGTCTAGCTGGATGTGATGATGTGCATTTCAAACCTTTCTTTTATATACATATTTTTTTGCTCTTTTTTCTTCTAACATATAACCTGCCTGCCTCAAATAAAATGCATGCCTAGGCTACTCACTTTGTATTCTTCCAGCTTAAAAAGCACTGACAGCTTGTTTTAGACCAGTGCCATTTTTGGTTTGAGCTAACCTTGTTCCCTTTGTTCCTGCAAGCATGGTTAAATGAATATGATGTGTCCTTTTGCCACCATTTCAGTCTGGTCCCAGCTTAAAAGCCCACTTGCTCTTTGTTACAGAAGTACACTGTTCTTTCTGTTTGATATTTAGCTAAAACTATTGACTTCCATGCTCAACCATTCACATTGCTTATTTTCTAGTTAAATTGCTAAATGTATGCAGTCATGACACCATGGAATTGCGCAGATAGGGCGTGGGAGGAAAAAATTAATAAGATAGGTGAATTCAATGTGGATTTCATGAGATTTCATTCATCTTCAAACCATTTATATATATTGTTCATGTCTTTGAATTCAGCTTGCAGACTTTTTTTTTTTTTTTTTGTGTTTGCTTTAGGTGTAGATTGCAGTTTAAATCTAGCACACTTTGCATAAGTACTGTTGTGTCCCGTAACTGTCTTTACAAAATATAAACCCCAAACTTCCAGAAACTAAATAGACCATTCCAGGCTAAATAATAGAAAATGTTGGATCATAGGTCAGAACAACACAATCACATAGAAACTTTGAGTGGTATGGTTCCATTTAACATACAGTATAGAGTAAGGTTTGAGAAGCAGCACTGTAGTAACAAAATACTGTAACTAAATTTAAAAAAATTATTTTGAAAACTGAATTGTAACTGTAATGTTTGCTGCTGTGTGTTTAATTATTTAGGTTGAATTTAACGTTCTGTTTTTTTATTTATAAAAGTAACTATTCTTTTGAAGTATTTTTAAATGTATTTTTTCTTTAAAAAAGACACTTCTACGTACTATGTCACGTTACTCTTCTGTAACATTTTCTTACTTAAAGTGTCAACTTTCATTATTAGCGTATTGAAAGAAAAATTATTAATGCTTATAAACATCCCAAGAAGGGCATGAATGCCTCATTGGCAATTTAGGAAAGCTGGAAATAAAAATTCTCCTAGAACTCTAACATAGTCAGTCCACCCATGCAAGCACTTAAGGAGGAGTTTGTGGGTCAGTGTGAACTTTTTCTTTTAAACATTTTAAGATTTTTTTTAATTTTTATTTCTATTAATTTCTTTTTAGGGGTCCATCATTAGCAGTCCTCACATGCGCCGAAGAGCTACATCAACCCGAGAGTGTCCATCTCGCCCTCACCAGACTATGCCTAACTCTTCCTCACTCCTAGGTTCCTTATTTGGTAGTAAAAGGGGAAAGCCACCTTCCCAAGGCCATCCACCTTCCCAAGGCCATCTGCCATCTGGCTCATCACAGCAACCTCCGCACCCTGCAGTACTCCCACATCAGCAGCATTCTCAGCATCCTTCAGCCCTGCACCACACAGGGCCAGCTGAGGGGCAGGCGCAGGCACAAGTGCACTCGCACCATTCGCAGTACTGCCACATGCAGCAGAACCCGCCGCCCTACCACCACCACCACCACTACCATCCTCCCCAGCACATCCAGCACCCGCACCAGTATCACCAACACATGCCACATGCGGCACACTCCCCGCATACTCCGTACATGCAGCACCCCCATGCGCAACATTCCCACTCTCCGCACCCCCCACTGCCCCCTCCACACTCGTCTCACCCCCAGCACACTCAGCATCACCATGGACCACCACCGCCTCCTTCCACTACAGCCAGCACTAAGCCCAAGCACAGTGGCATCAGCACAATAGTCTAGAACATATTGACCCTCCCAGTAATTATAGTTTTTAAATACAGTTACAAAGGCACTTACAGGAAGCAACAAATAATACTGTTGGTTTTTACCTAGACCATTTAACTGAGTTGTGTGAGCTTAAAGGCTTGCTGATACTAAATAAAATAATTCAAGTTAGGGCAATCAACACCAGTTTTACTTACTTGTTAGATGCTTACCATCTGGTTAGTTATTCTTTCCTTACTGCCTTGAAAACATGCTGCTTGCTGAATATGAGTAAAGCTACCTTTTACACCAAATCCCATGACAATTTTACATGCATAATAAAAACTTAGTATATGAAAAAAGGAAAAAAAGTGATACAGAACCAAGTGTTGCATTCTTGCTCTTTTATTGTCAATGGGCAAAAAAATAAGTAGACCTGATATGGTTGATGAAAGTACGTAAGTAAACTTTATATAATATAAATATATACATATAAATATATATATATATACTGTATAGTTAACATTTGTGCTTGGAAAGAAAATTTTCAGTCCACAAAACTAGCAATATAGACCTTACAAGGAATTCCACTTACTTGATAGGACAGTATAATAGATGAATAGTATATGAAAGAGTAGACCAAAAATATTAAATGTTAAAAACAAATTTCAGACATTTCAGTATTTTCATTAAAAGTCCTCTGGACTCGCTAAGGGTTCTAAGCAATCATTACTAAATGTGCCAATTTAACATAGCATTTAAATGTTGTAGTCAAATACTGCTTTGTATAAATTCTTATTTTATTAACATGATAATATCATATGTAATCAGTATTATAACTGCTCTGCTATTTCAGGTAAGCAAACTTGTTAAGATGCAGTAGTTACACCGTAGCAATGTAGGATGACCGTTTACCCCAGGGTCATCTTCAAGCATTGGTCACACCAATTCTTAGACACTTTAAAGGCTGTGATAACTGTGAATTTACATGATCCACATTTCTTTTGTATGCCTATGATTTAGCGAACATACATGAAAAGTCACAACAGGTGCATGTATACACTGCAAAAACATTCATCTCAAACATGAAATTGCGAACTTCCATCCTTCTTAGCTACTTTGTTTCCTGTTTGCCATAATTTCTCATTTTTACCCCCAATTAAGCTGAATTCTAGTCTGAGAGTGTTTCCAGATGGAAGTGCTCTAAAACTTGAAGGTTTGTTTTAGAATTTAGTATAGAGTTTACATATATATATATATACATATATATATATATATATATATATATATATAAATATCTTTAAAAATCTGTAATTCCATGTAGCCATGTGCTAGCAACAAAGTGGCTTTACCATTTTTACTCATCACATTTGTTAGTTTACAAGTACCCAGCACTCAGCAGGCTGAGTTTATGCTCAAACCCTCACTTTCATAGCCCAGATAGTTACAAGACATCACATAAAAACAGGCTGTGCTGTTGTTGCTTATATGTTGTAATCAAACCGTTTGCAAATTTATATAAATTTTTTATCCCTAAATCCTGTACAAAGTTATACATGGCGCCTGCTTTGTAGTTTCAGCATTTTGAGCCACTGCAAGGACTTTACACCTAAACAATAGAAACAAAGGAATCACAACTGCTAAACTGTACCAGCCTAAAAGCAAACCTTGAAGAGGATGAGCAAAACGTTCCAGAGCGAGATGGGTAAAAGTAATAATAATAACTAATTAATTGTCTATTTAACAACAATAATAAGCCTGTCAGGAATAATGAGGAAAAGAGAACAAGAGGGTGACTTTTCATATGGCGTTGCTCTTGGTATCTCTATTTGGGGGGTGGGGAGGGCAATTTGGGGTAATTTTTTCCCTTTCATACCATTAATATCACAATACCAGCAAACTGCAAACTGAGCACTTTGTTAACCTCCACAGAGAGCAAATACAGCAATCTAGAGTTTAGCCTTTTGTTTAAAACTTGTCCATGTTTGTTCCTTACATGTGCAATATGTTTTCACCTTCTGTTTCTTCTCTTATAAATTATCTTCATGAAAAGAAAACAAGTAATTACATTATTATTTTTAAGTATCTCTCTCACTATTCTAAATTCTACAATTTACCTCAAGAGGGCTCATCTGGGCCCCCTGAGGCTCTGTTCCTTGCAGTTTAAAAAAATATACTGTTCTTAAAAAGGAAAATAGAACTGTCTGCATGTCATCTAATGTTATTATTGTGAGGCTACACTCTACATATTGTATATTTGCAAAATATATCGGTGTTATTGTTGATATTAGTTGAAGTAAAGTGATAACATTTAAATATGTAGACTTTTCTTCATACCTCTGTACCAATGGTAGAGTCTAACTGTAATTTATAGGTTGTTCCAGAAAAGATAAAGATACTATTCAGGTAGAAACATCTTTGAGAAAGTGCATCTTTTAATTAAAACAGAGGTAAGAATGTTCCTCTTCACTGAATGACATAGCCTGTACTTTTTCTTCAGATGCAGGCTTCTTAATGTCAGTAAAATTGTGTATTGAATAAATACAGAATATGCAGTAGTAGTGGAAAGGAAGATCTGACCCAAGTTGTGTTACTTAGTTAACAATTAAGACCTTAAATATTCCAGATCTGTATTTATTTTATGTTTTAAAGACCCTTTCATTCATTTAAATTAGAGTTACATGTAAAAATTCCAAGTTTATGTTATAAGCCACATTTTAATACATGACTGCTGATTTTCCATGTGCAATCAAATATTCAGAAGTTGTCACAAACATGCATGTAAAAAAAGAAAACACATGTAGGCATGACTTTCTGTACACACGGAGAAAGTTTGTGCCTACTCTGTAGGTATATTAAGTCGCATGTGTAAAATCACTGACCAAAACAACTAAACAACCTGTTCATGTAAGAGCACAGTATGTGTAAAATTTCTTATTTCAAGTTAGTGAGAAGAGACACAGTGGACTTGACTCCATTTCCCCACCCCCTCCCCACCCCTCATATATTTGTGTACTTTTAACAATTGAATGTGTCTTGGTGTCAGCATAAGTCTTAAGAACTTTGCTGCTCATTTAGGGATGTGTAACGTAATCTGTCTAAATTCACCCTTGAGTAACAATCACCTAAAGTGGTCTGAATCATGCCTGGAGTGAGAAAATGACAGTACTTCTATATTGTGGGTGGTTAAGAAAATGAATTTTTTTGGCCTGCAGGCAGGAGTAGAATTGGGAGGGTTTTTTCTCAAATTCCATTGTCAATTAAGAACTGGTACAGAACAGTACAGAGTGACTATGTTTCTCTTTTCCCATAAGTAATGTGGCAGAGTAGTAATGCTGATTTGAAAAAATGAGAGGGAAACCTGAACAATAAAGGTGGTGGACAAAAAAAAATCTTTTCTGGGACAACAGTCAAATATATATTTGGGGATTTTATTTTTTTTAAGTTAAGAATGAAATGTACAACAATGTAAAAACAACAAAAAAAAAAGAAACAAAGTTCATCCTAATATAATGTACGTCTTGTATTGCTGAAAAAAAAAAGTCTAACATACAGTGTAGAATGATTTCCCATCATGTACTGCATGCAGCAGAAGCCTCTTGTTTCTTGATAAAATGAGCTGAAAGACAGTCAGCAGATATAAACAATGAATCTCTAGATGTTGACTTGCTGTTCCATATGAAGCTGTGTGTTTTCTGCAGTTAAGCATGCATTTTGCTGTTCTGTTGTAAAATATCATCGCACTTCTAGCCTGCAAAATGGATTACTGTGTATATATTTAAAAGAAAAATGGAACCAATAACACGATTAAATTTGGGGAAGAGAAAAGAGGGTGGTGAAAATGGGACCAAGTAGGGGGAATAGGTAGTTCTCTAAATTGTACATAGTGTGTAAATTAGTATTACTATAAGTCTGCAGTCACTTTGAGGTTGCCTACAATACCTATCTCCTGTTAGGAACTTAAATCAGCTTTGAGTTGTATTAAACAGTTAGAATTAGATCTTGAATGCAGACTGTTAAAGACTTCAAGAAACATTATGCTTACAAGAAGCTTCTGTTCTGGGGAGGCTTGAGACCCCTTTTGTAACTATGGGGAAGAAAGGAGTGCTTTCATTTTAATATGCGTTCTGTTTGTAAGTAGTAACAGACCCTATTGATGTAAAACTATAACTGTGATTATGTGGAGAAATCAAATAAATCGTTTAAAACTCCTTGTTTCTCATTTTGTGTAATCCAAGAACTTCAATGTTCCAGATTCAAAATGAAGAAAATTCCCTCCTGTGAGGGAGTTCCCTCCTGGCCCCATTGAGTCAACGGGATTTCTGCTACTGACTTCAAGGGGGCCAGCATTACAGTCGTCATCTTAAACTAAAACAAATTGGGGGAAATGGCAATCAGTGCTGTGGAGATTGTGGTCACTTCTCAATAGGCTTTAGTTTGTTTGGCAGTACTATGGATGTATTTAGTTCCTAAGCAAGGTAAAAGCCAATACCACACCTAGATCTGCAAAGAATAAGAGACCATACAGAAGAGGCTTTTTGTGTAGCATTACTAGAACAGTCTACCTTTGAGAAATAGTAAGCAGATTTTGAAATTTCTGCTTACACATGAACTCTTTAGCATGTTAAACTGATCCCATTAACCTTCTGGTTATCACATTGCCTTAGGAGCTCACTTTCAGGTGATTGGCTGCCCTTGACTTATACATGTTTTAGTTTGTCCTTCTCATCAGGGATAAACTTCATTTCCTAAGTGTAACCTGCATTGCCTGGATGGAGCTTTGAGAGTATTCACTGCTTCTGTGCACCCACTGGCAGGGAACCATCATCATCCCTCAGTAAGTGATGTAACTGAATAAGTATTACCCAGTTGCTACTTGTATTTTGTTTGCTGGATGTCTCAGTTTATACCACAAAAGGATCATAACATGGCATATATGCCACACGTGGCGTTCGTAATATTTGGTACTACATGTGCAAGACATACGATGTCCTGCAATTACTTTGCCTGTGACATATTCAATTATTTTCATGTTATTTCTTTAGTTCATTTCCTGGATAAAAGGGATTATAGTGTGGCTATAAAACCTCAGATAAAACTGATATTGACCTGTGCGTTTAAATTAAGTATTGCATTTACTTTATTTTTTCCTGTGAATTTTAGGAGATTCTTGAATTGTTTAGAGGAAATAGTCAACTATGACCTATTTCTGAATGGCTGTAATTACAGAAAGTATGTCCTGATCAATGATATTTTTTTTGATAGGTAAGTACCTGTTTTCATTAGATACCCCAAAATGTATCCATTACTCAGAGCTGTGTGGCACATTAGAAGAGAGCTGCTATTACTGCCTCACAGAAAGTCTGTTACTGGAAAGAGAAGAATTTTCAGTGATGTTCTTTACTGCTCTTTCTATTCCTGTTTCAGAAACTATGTTTACTTTAAAAAATTCTGATTCATCTACATTGTAGGAAAGTGAAGACTCTCTCCTCTGTAATTTAACTCTCTTTAAGAAACTCTGAATGTTGTTACAAAATATATTATTTTTTCCTGATCCATATTAAAAGGAGGACCTAAATAATATCTGTAATAACTGCTGCTTCCTACTGAAGACTAGATTAAAAGCACTTAAGATTTGGCACTGCTGAAGAAAAATTAATAGCTAAAGAAACCTGGCCACCAACTGTGGTCAGTGTAGACAATTTACACCACTAGCAGCAAAAATCAATATAGATAAAGCCTTTTTTACAGTTTAATGCTCACATTTTAAAGCGTTGCTCATAAATTGTAAATTATAATATCGTTGCGACTCTGAGAGGCTCATCTTAAAGGAGTAGCATATAAGTAACATGCCACAGTAAATACATACTGATATTGTAACTGTTACACACACTTTTTTCAAATGGAAGCATGTTGGGTATTATGCCAGCTAACTAACCTTAGTGATTTTTGTTGCTATTGATAAGAAATTCAGAGAGGAAAAGATAGCATAGCAAACTTGATAGAGATGTCTAAATTACACAAATGATGAAAAAATGCTTCATTTTAAGTATATTTTTGCTAGACTTTTTTGTTTCCTATTATTTCAAGAATTAAAGCCAAATTTTGTATTACTTGGCAAAACTAAATCAGTGGCAGGACAAGGGTGATAATGAGTATTAGGAAATGTTTAAATTAAGGTCTTTGCTTGAAGTGACTTAGATCTAAGCTAAATTAGACTTAAAAGAATTGCTGATTGATGCTAGATTGAAATGATCACTTTTTTCAACTGACTAGACTTACTGTTTTTACCAAATGTGTAAATGTTTTTACACAAAATCAGAGAAAATCTCCTTTATAAATGCTAACATTGTTGAAATAATTGAGATGTGCTATTTTCATGATGGTTCACAACATATATCAGCCAGCTCAGATAAATCACACATGGATACAATTTATCGGCCGTATTGTAAAATAACTTATAAAACTTAAGCTTTCATTTGTTTCTTCATGTTTAATCATAGCTATTTAAACAGGTGTAGGTAATGAACAAAGAAAGAATCAGTCATTCTTTACTGAGGAGAATGGGGTAAATTCACAAATGAAATTTATGCTTGCATAGTGGAAGATAGGGAATGTACTTTATATCTGCATCTTCTCCTTTCTGCTACAAAATAATATGTTAACAAGTGTTTGGCAAAGAAATGTGGTGCTTTTTTTCTTTGGAAATGGAAAGAGCAAGGACTATGCAAGTGTTGTGGGTTAGGAGACTTAAATTATTCAGTGATGATATTACAATAAGCCAGAGAAGCTGGGAATTAATTTCATAATTACCCTTATGAAATTGTTTTTAGTTAGGAAGCAATCTAATTTGCAGTCATTCAGTTCCATCACATTTAGATCCAACTGTACTAAGTGCAACCTTTCTATGTGCATGATCCTTGGACAGGGACACATTTTCCTGAAGCTGCCCAGGGCAGTGACCCTTCTCCCTGCTGAGGTCCCAGTGCGCGTGGTGCAGCTGAGCTGTGGCTCAGGCCAGGAGCAGGAGAGGAGCGTGGTGCTGCTGTGAATGTAGGAACGTGAACACTGCAGTGGCGGCGAGTGGGGGGAGAAGCCAAGGAGAATGTCTCTTGCCAAATGCATGGCTTTGACAGCACTGCACTAATGCAGTGGGGGTACAGCTCCTGCAGGCATTTTCCTCTTCCATAAGCTCACCATATGCTGTTGATTGATTTTAGTTCAATTGTACTGGCTAGTATTCCTCCAACAACAGAGAGGAAGAGTTTACAAAACACTTTTTTAATTTTGTCCTATATTTTCTTTTCCATCTCAGTCCTTACTTCAGGCTCAAAAAAGGCTGTACTGTTAAACAAACAAACAAACAAACAAAGGCATAATGGCCATAATTTGAGTCATTTCTGTTATGCTTCATAACTTGAGTGATTAGATCTTAAAGAACAGTGGCAAGAAATAGCATTCTCTAGCCCAAAGAAAAGTACTGAACATTGTGAGTTAGGTGTTAAGCATCCTGAGTGCTTATATCCCTGAATTTCCACTGTATTTCAGCATTTGAAAAAAAAAAAAAAAAAAAAAAAAAAAACTTAGACTGTTTGCTAATTACTCTGCTATAGCAATGTGTAAATTTTGAAAATAGTTGGAATGTATATTTTATACCTAAAGGTGGAGGGACTTTAAAATCTCCTTAGAAACTCTGAATACCTACCAGACTTGTGCATTAGTCTGGCTGCCAAACTATAATATACCTCTACTGCAGTCAGGCTTCATGAGGACGTATCCTACTAAAATAGATCTTTTTTTCTATCAGGGCATATAACAATGTTTGTATTCTAACAGTGGACATAAGTTTATTTCCATTCTTAGTAACTTCTTCTGGAATGTTGGAATATTACATGACCCTGCTAACCTACACACAAACTGTCAGCATAGCTTCACAGAAAAATGGTGTCTCTGTATATGAGCACTGAATCACGGGAGGTAGCTTGAACAATTCCTCTGACAATGAGGACTTGAAATAACTTGAAGGAAAAGCTGGTGAAAAAGGACTTCATTGTATTTTGGGTCATCTCTTTCCACATCCGAGAGTAGAGAAACAGATGCCCCCTGTAGGGTGAAGCAAATTATTGGGCTAAAAAAATGTTCCTGAGATGATGCAGCTCTTTCCTTGCTCTCAGGCAGTAGAGGAAGAGTATAACAGAATAGAATTTTAGTAGGGAGGCTTTTACCCCATTCCCCTTCTGCATTCATTGATACTCATGTGGTTTATGCAGTTACCACAAATTCTTGTTATAGTCACCCTTCTTCACTCAACTATCACTCTCATTTTTGTATGATACAAAAAACAGTTTGCTTGCTGCTCTTTACCCGCACGTGTTCATACAGACTTTCACTGTAACAGCTTGTTTGCTAGATTGAGAGTTTATGTTATGTCCTTCATGGATGAAGAATTATGCTTAATTTCAATACAATATTTGGCCTGCTTTTTGTCTCTTGACAAATAAAAGCTTATTTGGTTCCAAAGAGCAGTTTATAAACTTTGATTGTTTGAAATAAAATACTTTAGGAAATAAAAAGCTTAGAAAAATAAGATAATTTCATGTTTCCTTTTGATCTAACACGACAGAGCTACTTGATGGTTTGCCTGTTAAACTGTGAGGAACACATTAAGTGTTCCTTTCACTAATAAAATTTGCCTATTTCTTTTTTCAGGTACTTCTTATGACAGCCACAGCATAATAATTCTGGATGTACATTAGTTGGGCAAACGTTATAAAGTGACAATGTTAACATCAGTGTTTCAGTAGTACTTTAACAGATGGGAAAGGCATGTTTCAAATGTTAATTTACCTTTGTGTAAATGAGTTTTAGGATGCATAAACAATGTGTCAGCGAGAACTCTTAGCTGTCTACAAAGCAGAGCAGTAGGTACTGGGTGGTCATGCAAATTAAGCACCTAGCAAACTAGACTAGTGACCTGGCTTGTTACAGAAAGCAATCACTGTTTTTTTCATTACTTCAGTAATTTTGCATCGTTTTGCCAATTGTTCTGAATAAAAACTACCTCCAGAGAGATGGAGGATGAAAGTTAGGGAGAAACGTGGCTCTGGACACCGTCCTTGCCGTATGGTATTTCCCTCAGATTGCGGTAGCAGTGCTTTACGTTTGGCACGCGCTCTGCGCAAAGGGCAGCACAAAGCGACGGGCGGCGAACGGGCTTTTGCCAGCCGCACCCTCCGGGGGAGCCAAGGCCGGGGCGGGCCCCCGAGGCGCGGGCGGGCCCCCGAGGCGGGCCGGGGCGGGCCCCCGAGGCGCCGGCGGCCCCATGGCGCCCGCCGCCGCCCGCCGCGGGCTCCCCCTGGCGGCCGCGCCTGGGGGCGGGGCCGCGCCGCTGACACGGCGCGGGCGCAGCGCCGTCACGTGGCCCGGCGGCGCCGCGCGGCAGCCGGCGGCCATGAGCGGGCTGCGGCTGCTGCGGGCCGCGCGCTCCGCGCTCCCCGCCGCCCTGCGCCGCCAGCTGCGCACGGCCGCGCCGCGGCCCGCCTTCGCCAAGGAGCTCTTCCTGGGGAGGCTGCGGAAGGTGAGGCCGCCGCGCGCCCCGCCGCGCGCCCCGCGGGCCGCCTCGCGGGCGGGGGCGGGGGGAGGGGGGAAGCGACCGTTACGGCCGGCGGTTGGGCGCGGCGCCGCCTGAGGTGCGCGCCGGGCGGCAGCCTGCGGCCGGGCGGGCCGCCGGGGCCGCGGCCGCGCTGCTTCCCGGGGCGGAGCTGACCCCGGCAGCAGCGGGTGCGGGCGCAGCACGTCCCCGGCGGAACCGGCAGCGGCCGTTCGCGTTCCTTGGGCGCCGGGTGTCGAGCGGCTCCGGGTCGTAACGTAGTCTGCCTGTACCGCAAGGAACGAGACGTTGCGCCACTGCGTGCGCGGTGGTACGCGGTAAGGGCCCTTCCGCGTCCCGAGAGAAACCATGGGACACCGACATGACAGACTACTCGTTACTCCAGAAAAAAGAATGGAATACGCATTTAACTGAGTTAGGGAGATAAATAAATAAGAAAAAGGCATGACTAAAGTTCACTAAAATGAGATGAATCATAAGTTGTACCAAAACAGACCTTGTCAGGGAAAGAGTTGTGAAGATTAATGGTCAAACTCCATCACAAAAAGTCTCAGTTCATGTATGCCTTTTCTTCTCTGCAAATTTCATCTGTCCATTCTGTGGACTACTGCATTTTTCCAGATCCAGATTTTTTAGAACTGATGCGGTTTTGGGGAGCATGATGAATGGTTTTGTTTGGGTAGATGTACAGTCCTCCGTTTAGAAGGGGAAGGACAATAAAAATTAGAAGCACACTTATCTTGTAGTCTTTGTCTTCTTGTATTAGTTGCATGAGATTTTTTATTTATTTATTCAAGGCCATACTTGGCCATCAGGTTATACTTGCAGGTCATGACCAAAATGGTTATGTGAAGGAGAACCCAGCATACCAGGTTGGTAGTGAGGAGGGATATGGAACAGTACCCACTGATCTGTGTTCTCCAACATTAAATGGGTAGAATGTGCTGTATGCTTCCAAGAGCTTAGAAAACATTACAATATTAAATTAGATGCAAATGAAAATTAACTAACTTTTTTTAATCCCTAAAAATGGGATTACATTGACAAAATTCATGATTGATCAAGGATTTTTGCATCCCAGTAGCTCTCTTTCTTCCTGTAGCTATGTTTCTCTCAGGTACTGTCTTTTGATTGTTTCAGTATGTAGTACAGTTGAATCCTATAGATTTCATCAGATAAGGCTCTTTCCATTCCTAATTCCACAGTTCTCAACTTTCACAAATTTTGAGAGTTTAGTATTTGGAAGGCACATGTTCTTAAACTTTTGTTTCAACTAGACAATTCATGCTTTAAAAAATATATATATGCTATTTTAGGAAGAAGTTTTTCCTTATCCGGAAATTACCAATGAAGAACTAGAGGAAATCAACCAGTTTGTGGGACCTATAGAAAAATTCTTCAATGAAGAAGGTACAGTTGTTAGTTTCTTATCCATGGAATTGATCTAGTGATTACAATATGGTTTAATTATAGTAATTGCATAAGATTAATTTAAATATTTAAGTTATTTCATGTATTTGTTACCACTTATACAGTGCTGCTATACAGCAGCAAAAAAAACAGAAGAAGAAGAATTACAAAATCCAACAGGAAGTAAAAGAATTCTAGGATAGAAGTGGAACTTGAAATTGTTTATAGTTCAGTTACATGTAGCTTTTTCCACCTAATATACTGTGATTTTTTTGTGTCTATGAAAATTAACTTTCCTACTGTACTAAATTTTTTTTGCAGCAAAATTAAATAGAGATTTGTAAAAGGTGACTGCTTGAGAAGCTATAAAGAATCAAAGATGGTTATATCTTTTCAGCATTAGAGTAGTGGTTCTATCTGGAAAAACTTATATTAACTGCATGCATTTCAGTTAGGGTTATGGGGTATTTCTTCTATTACTGATGCAATATAAAAGCTAATTCAAGAACAGTTGCAGAAAATTGTTTTTAAAAACTGCAATTGCTGAGACAGTTGAACAGTATCATCTCAGATTTCCAGCAGACAAAGATAGTAGGTCTGGATTGCCAAACACTCCAGGAGTTTGAAGAGGCCTGTGATTGTCACGGATTAGAATTTAATGAGATCCAGATAATTTTAAGTATGAAAGTATGACATTGCTCACAGACTACTGTCAGTGAATTAAGAACTTATACAGGTCATATTTTTAATTCTTTGCTCTGTTGGGGAACGTAATTAATTGAGTAGAAAAGCTGATGTTTAAGGAAGGAGTATATACGTCAGATCAGAGTTTTAACTGATGATGATGGAAACTGCTCATCTTTGTCTGAATTCTCAGCTATTTTTGTTCAGGTATTCAGGGTAACTTATGGATGTAGTAAAAATAGGTTAGGGGAACAGCCCTAAACAGTTAGAAACTTGATATGTTTGGCACTAGGGAGGGAAATTCATCTCAGCAGAAGTCATTCTGAAGCTTGACATTTTCCAGACAGCAGATAAGCCTGTATGGGCGCGATGGAGAAGTGAAGAAAAACCTTTCTCTCTCAAAGCAGCCAATGGTATACCACAGATGTATTTCTACTAAATGTAAATAAATAATAATAAAAAAGTCTAATTAAAATGTGTTTTCTTTCTGAATAACTTCTCTTTAAAAAGCATCAGGGCTTTTAGTTGCCTTTCACCGTGAAGTTTTGTATAGAAGTTGCAGAATCATTTGGCTGGTGAATATGAAAGTTTCTTTAGGCAAGTGCCCTTGCTTCTACAGAGTTATTTATTTTCAAATATTTCAAGAGTTAATGGAATAAAAAACAGTGGGAAAAAATTTCCCACTTCCAAGTTCTTTTCTCTTGTATGACATAACTTTACAGCCGTAACCAATGTTCTTGGGACTTTCCAGTTGGCTCTGTGTTTTGACTTTGATCAAGTAAAAGGGTGTGTTTCTTAGGTGGTGCATTGGTTCCATGTCACAGTGTCTTCAGCCACCAACCAGCCTAGTGTATTATTAATCTTACAGTAGCTAGTTTAGGGATTGAGACTTCTCTAGCAGCAAGGGGATGGAGGCAACAGGACAGTGTAAGAACAGACTAAACTTCGGAGTGATTTTTGTGAACTTAAGGATGGGAAGTAATGTCTGTGTCTGGTGCAACAAGCACTGTGTCTGTACTAAAGATGCTTCAGAAGACTACAGGAAAAAACTTATGGAAGGAAGCTGTGTCCAACAGCCCCCTTTTCTATTGTTCTTTATTTAGTCTTTCTTCAGTTTTGGGCTCTCAAACTGATAGCTAGGTTAGAGGTGTACTGCTGCTGTCTTGTAGCATTTAGTGACCTTGACTCTGATTTGAGAATGCTGCAGTCTCTGACATTTTATCTTTTCCTCTGTACTAAGAAACAAGCTTTTAAGTTATAAAACCATCTATATTTTTAGTGGACTCTAAGAAAATTGATCGAGATGCAAAAATCCCACCTGAAACTTTAAAAGGACTGAAGAACCTGGGTCTCTTTGGCATGCAGATTCCAGAGGAATATGGTAAGTAAAAGATCACAAAAGAATAACTCTATAGTCTTCTGGTCCTTCTTTAATAAGTAGTGCAATTTGGGGTCTTACAAAATGTCTATACTAATCTATATTTAATCATTTAAGTTGGATGACTGAGTTAGGAGCCCAGGCTTCCTCTTGAGTTTGTAACAAAGAGATTTAAGCAGCAAGAATGTCCATTAGCTGTGTGGAGAGCTACATGTACTCCTAGCTTAGGTGCTAGTTATATAACTAAATCTGCTTAGATAACTAAATTTAGATGGCGTAAATCCTCCTCGGCATAGCGTTTTCCTTTTTGTTCGTTTTCTTGGATGCAGTAGAGGGACTGTGGGACTTGCAGCAATAGCTGGTGATTCCTAAAATTGTAATTCATTAAAAAGTATAGCCAGGTGAACTGCAGTGTCTCATGGAACTAATTTATTAAAACTGTCACCTGTCATTGTCAGCCAGGAATGTGTTGGACCATCTAGAAGTATAAAATTTAATTTATATTTATTAAAAGGATAGCTTTTGTATAAAAACTTTCCTATGCAATACTGAACTTATGTCTAATGTCTTAACTTAAGCTTATGTCTTGTAGGATATAATAATGCTAACTGAGATCTGAGACATTAGTTCCTTTGAGGATTAACTCCTAATTTACAGAGGAACTTTGAAGAAAATGTTAATCATGTTCATATTGATAAAGAGAATTTGGGATTGAAACTAAAATATAACATAAAATACATAAAGTAAGAAATGAGATCTTCAAATCTTTTCTGTTGTTAAGCCTATTTTAAAAAGAGGAGTTCACTGGAAGATAGTTTTTGATCATTTGCAGAAACTAGTTTCAGTTGGGGGATACCTCATTTTTGAGAAATGTAATGTGGAATGTAATATATTTGTTTCAGTGACTGTAATAGTATGATTTGAAGCTGGAGACACTTCAATATTTACTTTGTGTTAAAGCAACATACTATTTTTCGTAGCATTTCTGTTGCTCTTATTTATTGTATTAAGCAACGTAAGTGGCGTTGCTGTGCTGCACAGATTCCAGTCCTTACATTTCTATACAAATTCATTAAAGTATATTTGACAACTTACGTGTACTGTAACATGATGTAATCTCTGTTGATTAATTACATTTGAAGTGCATTTGAAATGGGTGTTTGTCATGGGTATTCAGAGCTAGGCAAGGGTGATAGGAGAGTAAGATAGAAAAGAGATTTGCAAGCTCACATCAAGGTTTTTTTATTCAGGATAATGTCCTGGGAGGAGAAAGATGTGATTCTGGAAAATAAATGAAGTTAACATAGGCTAGCTGATCTGCTAACTTAACTTTGATTAGCAGTTTCATAGTCCTGTGGTCTTGTAATCATTTGTGCTGGACAAAAGTCAAAAGATGGAAAGCAGTCACCTTATAAGCAAACTACTTTCCACTGCACTATAGTTAATACATTTCTAATGAAGCTAGTTCACATTTTCTTGTACTTTAAATCTGCTATACTTTTGTTGGTGGTATTTGTTTTGTTTTAAAGCTCTTCAGTCACACATTCAGTGCTGCTTTCTTTCCATGGTATTTTTCTTAACAGTTTGTAATAGTGGCATGATTGCTAGAGGCGTTAAAATGCAAAAACCCTAATGGGAAAATAGGAACTCATGTAAACCATGTACCATTCTCTAACAGTGACCCCACTTAAATTACTTTGCCTGTCAGCAGCAGTCTCCAAGCTGGGTTCTTGTCCCAACCCCTCTTAGAAAGGAGAACAGAAGTAGGAAAGTGTATATAGATTGAAGGAGTGTACATTTTAACTAACATAATAAGCATGCTGTGAGGGAAAGGCGGATATAAGAGGCAGTGATTTAAACTGATGGTATAGGGGAGGCTGTAGCTGAGCTTGTTGTTGCACTTGCTCAATACACAGAAAAAAGTAGCACTGTTGAGAAATCTGCTGAAATAAGCTGTTCATTATCCTCACTTACACAACTACCCAAAGTAGAAAATTATTAACCTAGATAAAAGTTTATCTGGATTAAATAAAATTGTTTATTCAGCAGTAATATATAAGATTTTATTAAATTATGCAGACATTGGAGGGTCCTAGAGCTGAAAATACAAAGTCTTTCCATATTAGATCTATACACATGTACCTCTGATTTATCCTATTTCTGTTCTTTTCAAGCTCCTTACAAATAAAGTCTCTGTATTTGCAGATCATAAAATATCCTCAAAAGGTGTTTTTTGGTGTCAGGTTCCTTTCTTGATATATTCATGCTTTCGGATTAAAGATGTTTCTGAAATACTGTATTTTATCCTCCCTTAATACCAGTTCAGAAGCTTGAATGGGAAACTGTCCAAGGCAACAGAACTGGCATAAGATATTTTCTGCCCTGTTTCCATGAAGCTGGGTTTTGTCTGGCTGCTGCCATTTGGCTTTGAGGAGCCAGCGCTGTCCTGAGACATGTCAGGCCCTGCTCTCTGCTGCTTTGTCTGCAGCTGGTCAGCTACAAAGCTGTGTGTGTGTATACATATATACATATATGTATGTATGGATGGATGGATTAATTGTCTGGTTTTGTAAGATAGAATGGAAACATCATAAAAATCCAGCTTTCTTTCCATTAGCATAAAAATTTAGAAAAAAATTAATTTTTATACCAAACATTTTACCATTTTCTCATATAGACTATTTAAACAAGTCTGATTTCTACCATTTGATGGATTATGGTGTATTTGCTATGTGTGCATATCCACACATGAACAAACACATCTGCTTTATGAATAGAACTGAAATTTCCACTTCAGAACAGGTCATGCTTACAGAAAAGAGTCACTATTTTCAAAATGCATTATTCTGGAACAACTGCTGCAACATAGTATTTATTTGTGGACAGAATGTATCCAGTATTGGAAAGCCTATACTGAAGCATTCCCCAGTTAATAGCCTTGTATTACTGGTATACTCGAAAGGTTTTTTTGAGGGAGAAGGGGCAGGAAGGGGTTAAATTCTAAGGCTGCTACTTAGAATTATATGAATAAAAAGCAGTATTTTTTCCAGGTGGTCTTGGTCTGTCAAATACCATGTACGCACGTCTGGGAGAGATCACTTCTTTAGATGGATCTATAGCAGTTACGCTGGCAGCTCATCAAGCTATTGGGCTGAAGGTAATGTTCTTCTTTCATATCAAGTAGTTCTATGCTTACATAAAAAAAAAAAAAAATGTGAGGTGAAGTTTGCTTAAATACAGTGTGCAGGTGTGGTAACTAATAACAAATAAGAATTACCTGTGAAGCATAAATCAGGTGGAGTGACTTCAGGTGGGTTGTTAGAGTGTGCCTAACACTTTCTGCTAGTGGTCCTGCAGCATAAAGATTGAATATGAATATTCAAGGCAATGGTTTATCCAGTTCTTTAAATGATCTGAAGTTTTGTAAATTTAACAAGCTTGATAAAAGTAGCTGGAAGAAATACTGAAAACAATAAAACATAAGGAGAACTAAAATGAAGGTGGCACTGCCATACAGAGAGTTTAAAAGGGTACAACTTTTTCTAGGTGAAAGAGGATGGATATTGAGGGAGCTTAGACAAAGCTTATCCAAGATCAACATGTTATAGCTAGCATGTGATTTTTTTTAGCTAGTTTTTTAAAGTATAATATAGCCTTAAGCATCTTTCTTCATAGTGCGTTTTGTGTCATGGATGATAGTAGTATTCTGAAACTTGGAATTGCTAAGTTCTTCCTAATAACAGAAAATCTTTATAGAATTGAGCAGTTGAGGCCAATTAAGAAGATGTATTCCTTACCTTAGCTTATAGTTTCCCCATTTATAGAACAGTGATAGTGAGCTGAATTGATCTGTAGAGCACTCTTGAATGAAAAGTGCTGTATGAGATGTAATTACTATTGTTTTCCTGCTGTGGCCAGTTTGGTGCAGTTGGTTAATCCTTCCTTATTTTGTTGAGAATCTGTATCTTCACTATTTAACAAATGATTATTTAGCTTGATCATGTATTTTTTGTTTTTTGCTTGTCCTTCACAAGAAACCTGTTGCTTACAAAAAAAAAAAAAAAAAAAAAAGCAGCTGTGTACAATCAGAGGTAATGAAAGTGCACTTCTCACAAGAAGTTGTTGAAAGCTTATGTAATGAAATAAGTTGCCAGCCGAGTAAATAATATCTTCTATACTCTGTTTGGGAACTTTGGTTTATTTAAATAAAGTCACTAGCAATAGTAATGAAGGTATAACAAATTATAAAGGAGGGCCTATCTCATTGCCCATGCCTTTCAGAGCAACAAGTGAGTTTTCAGTTAGAGTGTTCATGTAGTGAAACCCACCCTAGAAGGCTGTCTTAATAATTAGCCATTTCCTATGGGTGTTTGAACAAGTGTGTGATAACTTGAACATATTTTAATGTCTGATAAGTATTATCTTACCAGACATTAAATTAAATCAGATGCTGTTTATTAAGCTCTCTTAATATTACCTGGTTATGTCAGATAATCTGCAAATTGAACTTCCTGAACTTGGTATAGCTTGGCAGCTTAATTTCTTCTTGCACATTTTGATTGCTGAAAAGTTTCCTACTGATCTCTTTGTTTAGGGAATCCTCATTGCTGGCACTGATGAACAGAAAGCGAAGTACCTGCCTAAATTGGCATCTGGGGAGTACATTGCAGCTTTCTGTCTCACAGAATCAGGAAGGTACTGGTTTTATAATCATAAAAGTTTCAGGAATGCCAACTCTAAAATGATTTTTTTTAACATAATTACAGTGGTTGTTTGGTTACTGTATCAAATCTTTACTATTTTGTGCCTGCAACATCAGTATATAGGTCAATATTTGTAAAAAAGGTACACTTAAAGTCATGTAATCTGAAGTCATGTAATTTACTAGGTGATTGTTAAAGAAACTGATTGAAGAGCTTTCAGTGTTGGATGTTGAATCTTACTTATCTGTAAATTCATGTAGTTTGAAACTTTTTTGAACTTTTGTCTTCTAGAATGACTTGCAGTGAGCGTTTGATTTATGTGCTTTCTTTTTTTTTTTTTTTGTGATGAATTAGAAACCTTCCAGGCATTATTGTTGGCTTTTATTTGTCATCATAAGTCAGGTTTTTGACTTACACTCTAAAGTCTCTTCCATTTGCAGGTAAAATTTACATTAGCACAGACATTTTAACAGTGATCCATGCAAGTGATTCTGAAGTAACATAAGTTACAAGTGCTAACCACGCTCTGAAGTTCTTTTAATATCTTTATTTAGTCCTGTATTATTTAAAAATTTGTCTTAGTATCTTTAAATTCAGTCTTCTCAGATACCTTAGTTCTAGCGCACAGAAGCAATTGTTTTTGGAGTTCACTTTTAGAAGTCTAACTCTATTAAAATACTAGCTGAGATCTAGTTGTTCAAACAAATTACCGAATCTCTTCAGCTGAAACCCCCAGATTGGTATTTTAGGGTATTTTATGGTATTTTAATTTTTTGAGTTCTAAACAATGAAAATTCTTTCAAAGGGGAGATAATGTGCTGCTTGTTAAATTACATAACAAGGCGGTGATTGAAGAGCGTCTTTGAGCTTCTAATCACAGAACATAAACTTTTGATTGCCTTGTTGCAGTTGATCTGCTGATTTAACTACTGTAATATGTGTCCAAATGATCATTCATAAAGACTGGCACCTGTTCATTTATTTTTAATTTGGGTTGAACCTTTTTTTCCTTAGGATGTACAATCAGAGTATGAATTTTTGAAGAACAACTTAGATCTTTTAAACTGGCTGTGTTTTAGGATAACATGCTCATCATGTGTTTATATAAGCTCACATTGCAACTCAACGAAGTTGCTTACATTGCATTCCAGGAAGTTCTAGTCAGGTCTTCAGTGTAATGTGCAGCAATGGCCTTTCAGGTAACTTGACTAGATTTCTTTAGAACTGTTGGATCTAACAAGTTTCCCTCTTACTTAGGAACTGTAAGTTGTGTACCACTATTGAGTACAACCATAAGCATTCTTTTTAAAGGATGAGAAGAAGCAATAAACTGTACTTCTGTTTTTTAAAGCATGTTTGTTTATTTAAACATTAATAACTTTTTTTTGGCTTTTAGTGGAAGTGATGCTGCATCCATCCAGACAAGAGCAACCCTCAGTGAAGATGGGAAATACTTCTTATTAAATGGCTCCAAGGTATTTGCTCACAAAATGGAAATAGGACAATTTTTTTCTGTTACAAGTTCTATAGAAACTATTTTTGTGTTTTGCAGCATTGTAATTAACTGCTTCTGCTAAGTAAGAAGCTAGCTTGGGCACTAGCCTGGGAGCTGGCGATTTCAAGCTAGTCAAGAATGACCAGGTCAAAAAGATAATTCATGTTATTTTAAGGCTAACGAGAATAGAAAGCACTCAGCTTGGGGAATAACCCTCACTAAACTCTTGATGAGAAAGGTATGAAAATGCCCCTCTTAAGTTCCTTCTCCATGTCCCCATCTCCTGCTGTTTGACTTTTCAGGGAGTATTATTTAGACCCCCTCTGTGACTACAAAGACAAAAAGAAACCTGACACCATTTCCCACTCTTTTCATTCTTCCTCGTGCAAGACTTTGTAGATACTTTTGGATGAAAACTTGGCAGTGAATTGGAAATAGGGCTGCTTAGAACATTATTGCTAGAAGAAACAATGGAGAAATACACTCTTCAAGATGTGCACAGATTACTGGATTCAACAGCATTTGTTGCATTACAGACTTACTCTGTAGTTGTTGATACATATGTTTATGATGTGAAGAAACCCAAACTATGGGAGAGGAGGGCAAATGTGGCCTGATTCACAGTATTTTTCATCAGAGGTGAAATTAAACAAGGTGGGACCTCAGTCTTTATTATCTATGTACCACTCATATTTATTAAGTAAAAAGATAAACAAGTTTTTGTGAGAATTCACTTTATATTCTGATTTAATTTAATTCAAATGTATGATACAACCAATAGTTACTCAGAACTTAGTTTCATGTCAGCTTTTCGTGGAAGTGCATCACAAGAGGCAATACTAGTAGCAGAACAGTGGCTAGAAAGTAAGGGAAGAAGGAACAGTTTTTCACCACTCCATTCTTTGTTGATGTCTCTTATGAAACACTTAAGAGCAGTGCTCACAAAATCAGAATAAATACACTTATTTCTTTCCTATCTCAAACAGGTCTGGATATCAAATGGTGGCCTCGCTGATATTTTCACAGTATTTGCTAGGACAGAAGTTGTTGATAAAGATGGAAAGCCAAAAGACAAAATTACTGCTTTCATTGTAGAGCGCGATTTTGGTGGAGTCACCCATGGGAAACCTGAGGATAAATTAGGCATTCGAGGATCCAATAGTAAGAATCTTCAACAGAAGTTGTTTTAATATTTTAATGTTTAAATTTTGTTTAGCTATGAAGGATTTGCAAGCAAATTAATATCTATTCCATAGAACTGTATAAGTTTCATGTTTCTTTTCCCAATTTTTCTTCTGCAGGGTCTGAAATAAAAAATCGTATTGTATAATCCCTTTCCACACATTTTAAGTTTCCCTAATCTTGCAGTGAAAGAAGTTACACAAAAGACTCAGTGACCAAGTGGCATTACTCTAGGAGTGAGTTTTCATAGGTGGTTCTTAAGTTTCCTGATGATTGTAGTGTTTTACCATCTAGCATTCAGATTTGACTGCTGTATCAGTTCTGTAAAACAGAGAGTCAAGACTATAATTCTTCTCTGTTTACACAATATACATAAGTTATATTTTGAATTTTTTACATCACTAATTGGGGTCACCTACAGTTAGAATGCTAACTTTGGCAAAGCACATGCAGTTCCCTCCTACATAGTACATTCAGAAAACTGCTTATTGTTACAACCAGTTACATCCTGAATGTCATTTAAATATGTCTGTGTAATAGTTCAACTGTTGTTTACTCTGTGTTTCAGCATGTGAAGTGCATTTTGAAAACACAAAAGTGCCCATAGAGAATGTTATTGGAGAAGTAGGAGGGGGATTTAAGGTAAGCAGTAAAGAGTAGCCACTGATAATTTTAAAAGCCTGAAAGAGATTTTTTTTTCCTGCACTGAAATTTCTTTATTTAGTAAAATCAACATTGCCAAACTGAACAATATTAAGAGGGCAGACTTCTCAGTTTACCTTACATGCTTTGTGTTAATTAGTTTCACTGGCGTAGTGTGAATCTCAGATTTGTGTATGTTTCTTCTCAATACTTCAGTTATAGAGCAAGTTTTGCTATTAGATCATTTTAAGTTTGTTAATAATAAGTTTGTTTTTCAAGCTAATGGAAACACACACAGTCCTCTTCAGAAAAAGGAGCGACTTTCTCAGCTGAACTTCGGGAGTGAACCAGGGAGATGCCATCTTCTGTTCTCTATAGCCAGAATTGTAGACTAAGCAGAAAGGAAAGGAAAGAAATGAAAATGATAGGAAATGGTCAGGGAAAGTCCAGACCCTTTCCAGGATGCCAAAAGACAGGGGTGGCAGGTGGTTTTCCAGGAGTGGATGATAGCACAGCAGATACTGAGAATACACTGATGAAAGGCTGCTCCTAGCATTGGTTTCTTGGTGTTGCATCAGAGAAATGTGGAACCCTGTAAAGACAACACTGTCCATTTTGTTGTCGTAACCTTTTTCTCAAAGTCTGACATGCATATTTACAAAATTCTTAATAGCTTTCCTCAATTTTCTGTTTCCTTCTGTAGCAGGCAATGCCAGATCTATATAAATGAAACCGTTTCCTTTAATATCATAAACATACCAAAACAGATTTTTTACAGTTTCTTCTTCCGGTAATTGTCACAAATTAAAAGGTGAGATAAGTGAATTTTCACTGTATTTCTTAGTTGTCTCGGGCACTGAACTGAGTCCCCTGTGTTTCTCGTTAAGAAACTTCAGCATTTATTTTCCTACACAGTGGTTCTATATTTCATCTTTATACATTTCATTCTTGTTTTCTTTCCTTGTGTGGTGCTGGAAGACTCAGCAGCAGAGTTTTGAGAACAGTGAATTGTTGTTTGAGAGAGAGAAAGAGAGAGAGATAATGTCTGTGTATATTCCAAAAATATATTTTGAATGCACTTGATTGATCTTACCTCACTGAACTTGCTCTAGGTAGAAAGCGCCTTTTTTTCCTCCAGAATGGAGGAAATGTACTCATTTGGAAAGAATGAGTCATTTTTAACAGCTTTTCTTGGGCGGATGCTACAGCCTCTGACTTAGATGTGTAGAACAGGTAACAGATTAAAATGAGCACTGTTGGATGTGGAATTCTGAAAAATCGTAAAATGACATCCACATTTCTGCTTGTAACTAGAATTTCTGCTTTTCTTACCTGTCACGACAGTGACACCAGCATGTACATGAGTGACTTTCTCCTCTAGGTATAGAGCTAATATGTTTTCTGTATCAGTGGGCTCAATGTCTGGTTGTTTCCTTTCCAACCCAGCTCTCTGAAGTGCAGTACCTCACCTTTTCATACCCATTTTATCTTCCACTTGTATTTATTAAACAGACAGAACTGAATAATGTACTTTAAGCTGAAGAGAAATGTAATCATCTAGAATAAATGTAATTTTTTAGCTGCTAGGACAGTTTCCCCCTTTGTATAATGCCAGGTAATACATGCTTTGCTCCTATTTTTAATCCGCTCCTTTCTGGTTGTTACTCTCAGTCTTTGCTGATAGTAAGCTCCTTCCTTCCCTTGTAACTCCATCCCAGCTTCCTCCACAATGGCTGATCTCACAGCAGCTGTCTGTACTTTCTTCTAGAGCAGAACAGCCTTGTTCCTTTCTACAGGGTTCTCATAGCCTCTGGCAGCCAGAGAGGAGAAATGAGAGGTGAGATGGCAAAAAAATGAGGCCGTTCTGTACTAGAGTTTCACGTCTACGTATGATAAGGGGCAAGAAGAACCTTGAAACTTGCATTTCCCAGAATCCAGCAAGCCTTGAGGTGTGGTGCAGAGCTGCTGTTGCACAACAGCATTCCTTCGGCCGAGGGGAACAGGCGCCTTTGGCTAGTTGTGCTGCCAGAGGCAGGAGGTCATGGCCAGCATGAGCGCGCAGGAAGGCAGCAAGCTGCGAGGCTGCTCCCAGCCGTGCTCTGAGGGAGCCGGGCTCTCTAATGCAGCCTGCCAGGCGCGAGGCAGTGAAGTTCTGCAGTGCACACACACCCCAGTGTAAAAGTACTTTTAATTTGATCCGTTTATCTCAAAACGTGTTGTTTCTGGTTAAGCTGTAGCTACCTTGCCCTTTTTTTTTATTTTTGGTGCGCTTAGATGAAGGGATATAGTGAATTTGGGGGAGAGCAGGTACTCAGGAGTAGGTATTAATTACTGTGTTTACTGATAGCGGAATTGTTACAGTATCCCCCCAAAACAGGTTTGGAATATAACTTGCCCTGAAGCAACTGATTATCATCATCATCTGGTCCCTGTCCAGGTATCCTAGCATTTGGGTACCTGCACTGAGCTCATTTCTGCGTTTGCACCAAGTACATTTATCATAGTTTGATACGAGATATCAATAACGGTGCACAGGCGCTTAATTTTAAGGTATACGCAGAGTCACCCAGGAGGGAGAAGAGGAGTTTTGTCCTAATTCAGACAAGTTCAACAGGGCGGTGAAGTCTGGGAGGTGACGTTAACTGCCCAAATGGCGGTCATCTCAAAGGAGGCGACGCAGTCTTTAATCTGCAGAGTGCGGTAGGCTCGAAGTAAATAAATTTAGGGGGAGTGGCAGAAGGTCTGAATGGAATAATGACACGACCTCAGGCAGAAAGTAAGTGGAAATAGTAATATGCTTTATAAGGGATAACTCTTACAGTTGCATCTCCGGATGTGTAGGATATAGAGGAAGAGAAGCAGGAAAGCCTCTATCACAGGTCAGCTCCAGAGGAGGTTTTTATGTTTGACTGCTGTGCAAGCACATTAAAGAGTGTGTTGTTTTTCTTATTCCTGTCTTTGATGAACCTCAGCAGTGTTGTCTAATTTGAATCGAGGGTTACTTCCAGGTAACTGGATCATCAGTATCTATACCACTATTTCAAGTAATAAACTGAATCTAGTAGATCACCTTAAATGCCTGTTTCTTAATCATTATTGTTGGGATGCTAAATGCTGTATTGATTAGTTTGAAGACTAGTGTCATAGGATAGGAGGTGTTTTTCGATGACAAAGGAAGTCTGGGAAAACACTAACCCATAAGGACGTTCACCTCAGGAGAAGTTTTGTGGCAACAACACTGCCTAAAAAGTTAACTTTCTTCACAGATTGCCATGAATATCCTAAACAGTGGAAGATTTAGCATGGGCAGTGCATCTGCTGGAATGATTAAAAAATTGATAGGTGGGTAAAATTCAATGTTCTAAATTGCTGGATGCCATGCAAAAAAACCTGATGCGCATGAAGTATGTATCACAGTTTGTTCAAAGTAGTAACACTAGTCTTGGGCAACTTCACTGTTGTCAGTCATAAAACGTTTTGACTTCTTTAAATACTGAAAATACTAAAAAATGTTAAAGCCTGTAAGATACTAAAGCTTTTTCATTTCATATAGCAGAAAGCTATTGCTGTTGAAAATGATTTTGATGTAAAACATTCTTACCAAGTATCTGTGTATCTCACTGCTTTCAGAAGGCATGATTTATTCTCTCGTAAAGCTTCCAGCTTGAAGTACCTCTAACTCAAAAGTTTAGATATGGTAACTAATAAAATTGGCTTCTGACAGTAGTTACCCAAAATAGTAACAAAAATCTCTCAGAATTAATTAATTGGCTCTAAAACATGGTTTTCTCTGAGTATCGGTTCACACCTCACATTCATCATCTTGCTTAGAAGTCTTTGCCACGCTGTTCCCAGATTTTCTCAACACAGTTATTTTGAGGGTGTTCTTCACAAGCTGCTGGTTCTGAAGCAGTGAGGCTACACGTGTGTGAAATTGTCAATCAGTAGAAAGATATTTTTATTTTCATACAGCAGGAATGATGTGACACAGTATACTGCTTTGAGATGAAATGATGTCTTTATTTCTTTTTAAGAAATGACAGCAGAGTATGCTTGTACCAGGAAACAATTCAATAAGAAACTGAGTGAATTTGGATTAATACAGGTAGGTAAAAGAAACCAGAAAACCGCAAACATTACTTCATTTTGAGTAGGTGCTAGCAGATGGATTATGCTGGGAGTCTTCTGGGTGTTAGTGGTTAAAATAAATTGTTAGAAGTCGTGAATTTGTGTAACTTTAGTGCAGGCTTCTATACACCAATTTTTTAGGTATCTAGAGTGATAAATGGATCAAATTGTTTTTTAGATTTTCATGACTGATTTGCAGTAAGTACTTTTAAATAGTACTTGATAAGATGTTAAAACTGCAGTTGTGCTTTTGAGTATCAAAATGATGGCAGACTGGACTAGTATTTTGTGTCTGAATTAATGTATGATCTCTTTCATCTGTTACTTTCATTACTATTTAACAGGAAAAGTTTAGTTTTATGGCTGTGAAAGCATATGTAATGGAGAGTATGGCTTACCTCACTGCAGGAATGATGGACAGGCCGGGGTTTCCAGATTGCTCAGTGGAGGCAGCCATGGTCAAGGTAACTGATTCTTTTGAAAGACTAGTTTAGGGCATTAAGTGAATACAAACGTCTCTCTTTTTTTAAGTCTACCTTATAGGTTCCCAAGAGGCTCAAGTATTAATTTAGACTTGTAACACTGAGCTAAATTGGGGGAGGGGGGGAACTCCAGCATTCTCATTTGCTTGATTTCCCACTTGATATTAGGTTATCTCAGATTCTGGCTTTTCTCATCATATGAAGTAAAAACTGTGGATACGACAGGTTTGGAATTTTTTGGTCCACCTGAATTCTGCTTTTATGTAGCTTTAGATAATTAGCCAGGTCTGTGGCTGGAGATACAGCAAAGGAGCGTCTGTCTTAGTTTTCTTTTAGAATCAGTTGCAAAATATAGGAGGCAGAGAATAGACAAGCGAGAGTCAGGCCCACCCTCTCGACTGGAATATCACGATTTAAAGCGTTTCTGTAACGTAGGCCAAGGGGTGCGGTTGAGTGGCAAGGCACCCTTCAGAAATCACAGATTTTCAGTGTCCGTCCCCTCCCCCCCCCCTCCCCCCCCGCTGATCTGCAGCTTTCTGTGTGGTCAGTCCAAAAGAATTCATGTTCCCACGAATTTAGGGAGATGTAAGTGCTCAAAACAACCACCTACACGTTTCAGTTTGTGGCTTTGTACAACTTAGGAGCATTTCCTTATAGAGGCGTTTTCATGGCTTGCTGTGAAAGGAGATACTGGTTTTTAAACAACTAGTTTGACCAAGGTATATACTGAGCCATAAGCATACAACTTCAGGCAAGCTTTAAACCAGGCCAGGGGTAAAAGCACTACAGAATATTACAGCAGTGTTAGGTAGATACAGTTCTTCTTAATGCAGTCTTACATGTATTTTAACTTGGCATATAATAACAAAGCAATGTTTTCTGTATTTTTAACGTGGGTACCACAGTAATTAAAATACTACTCTATGGCAGGTGTTCAGTTCTGAAGGTGCGTGGACTTGTGTAAGTGAAGCCCTGCAAATTCTAGGAGGCCTCGGCTATATGCGAGATTACCCCTATGAACGCTACCTCAGAGATACCAGGATACTTCTGATTTTTGAGGCAAGTATGAATATGCTTTTCTACTACAAACTGAAACCCACTCTCATTCTGTAAACTTTGCCGGAAACAAATCCAGTGCAGTATTCCTTTGAATGGGCCTTTATTCATTTGCAGTTGAAAATTGTTAGATTCTAAATGTGAGTTAGACTAGGAATTGATGTCTGCTTTACCTCTGAGAAGAGCAAACTATATGACCTAGTAAATATACAGTTCTCTCTTTAACATTTAGATACTTTTGAACAAACTATGCAGCCATTTTAAACACACTATCAGGAGAAAAACAATCCTCATTCATGGCTTAGGTTTGTTGTTGTTTTGAACAGACTAAAGGAATCTTATTATTAAAAAGCATAAAACTATTCTTTAGCATAAAAGCCTAAAACTATTTTACCTGATAAAAGGAGCTCATCAGTTTGTTAAATAGTTCTAATTGCATGTGCTGAATCATGACAGAAGTATTGTTAAGAGCCTGAAGAGAATGCTTTTTATTCACTTTGTAGAAAGCAGACTTTGAAATCTTTTTCCTGCTTTATTCTCATGTGTCCATACTAATGTATGAGATGGGAAATGGCAAGATGTACAGGCAAAATTTTAATTTTTAGATGGCTTTCTCTAATAGGGCTTCTTAAAAGTGAAGCAAGGAAACTCACATAAGATTAATTTAGAAGTCACCTAACTTACTGATCTGATATATACCATTATATATACCATTCATTAGCTGTTCTTGCAAATGTATGTGATTTCATCTCAGACAAACTAGGAAAAGTTAATTCTAGTATTGATTAAAACAAAACTAACCAAGTGATCATGTGGGGACTGGTATGTTTATGAATTTGATAGACACTGGATAGTGAAATCAAAACCAGATACAAGGAGCCTTTTCTAGACTTGAAGTACAGAAGACCTTTTACAGTGGGCAAATTGTAGGAAATGTCTTTAATAATTAAAAAAACAAAATAACAAAAAACAACAGTTCCATCAGAATTCCTGCAATTCAGTTTGTTTTTCTGTCTAATCCCAAGTAGTTATGTAAAGGTTCTCCTCTGCTAAAACAAGCAGACTGAGCACTTCCCTTATTGTTGATCTCAGTCTATTCAGAGGGACTTGCAGACATGTCAGATAAACTGCACTGTTTGCTCCAGCTGAAGACAGAATACAAGGGACTAGAAAAGGCAGCTGTCCAGGATCTGCTTCTGTTTTCTAGCCACAAAAATAAATAGAATGTGCTGTGTTTGTGCCCTCCGAAACTTCTTGCTTTCTCTTACCGACAGAGAATACTTCTTCTTGAAACTGTAGCCTCTTTGACTTCGCCTGTCACTACAGCATTACACTTTTGGCTGATCTAATACCTCAGGACGCTTTCCGTCTGTAACCTGCTTTCTGTGTTTTGATCTTTATTTTTCAGCCATGCGTACTAAAACAATCAATTGTATAACGGATTCTCAGACATCTAATTGTACAGTATCGCTTCAATTTCCTAGTCTGCTTTTCACCTTCCAAATAGGCAGTTTTACATTTATTTAAAATGTTCTTTTAATAAAACAATCCAACCTTAATTTTTACTGAAAATATACTGAATCTTTTTCTTTCTTCACACTACATATTTATGTCTAATAATGAGAGACTCAACCTTTGCACAGTTAAATGAAGTTAGAATTTTACAATTCAGTTACACTGTAGCAGAAGGCAGCAAATGTTTATGGCTGGATGAAGAGTAATCTTTGAATACTAGAAAAATAGAATGGGAAGAGAGGCCACAGACTTGCTTGGAAAGCATTCATTAAATTATGGCATAGTAGTTAAGCAAAGAACTCTTCAAAACTATATATACACTTCAAATAAATACAGTGTTTGTGGCCTGCTTCCAATATCCACAAGCCTCTCCAGCCATGTGTGTTCTACCTCCCAAGCTTTTGTTACCACTTCAGGTGCACTAACCCGGGAGTGTAGCTTCTACCTATGCTTGTTTTCGGTACAGGTAATGGTCATCCTTTGTCTTACACAGATCTCTCCAAAAGAACTTTATCTTACAAGTCCAAAAGCATTTTACAATATTTCAAGGCAAAGCACAGAACGTAAGGTATTTAGCCATTAAAAGCTATTTTGGAAAAAAAGACAGAAAATACTAGCATAGTGTACACAGGTTTTTGGAATACTAAAAATACTTTGTACCTGATACTGACTCCACTTTATATCTTTATATTGTGTTTTTTACAGGGAACAAACGAAATTTTGCGATTGTATATTGCTTTGACGGGTATGCAGTACGCAGGCAAAATCTTAACTGAAAAAATTAAGTATGTATATTCTTACTTACTACTAATACCCTTAACAAATTAAACACAATCTGATAATTGTTTAACTAACAACAGATAAGAGGATAATTGTGTAGGAAAAAAAGCTGCAGTATTTCTAAATCTGTTACCCTTTCCAAAAGGCTTTTCAAGGTACAGATACTTTTTTTTTTCTTTTTTTACTTGATAGTGTTTCAAATATTTAGAAATTTTATTCAATTGTATTTTATACCAGTTGGTATAAAAGTCTTCCTTACAAGACCTGTAAATAAACTTTGTAAGTCCAAAGTTTATTGGTAAAACAGCTGTATCATACGTATCAGGTAGCTACACTGGTCTCTTCATAATTTAGCTGGGGACTTTTGAGAAAAAAATTGGCTATTCAGTAGCGCAGCAAGTTGCATGTTTTTAAGGCTATATAGTTGGTCTCCTTGCTTCATATTGTGACTGAATCAAAAAGACTGCAAGATTAACAGACTGCAGATATTGATCACAGCATTTTGGCAAGGCATTTAGAATTTCACTTGTTTTTTGGAACTTCCAATGAAGTTTTTGGTTGAAGTATTGTATTAAGTTTTGGCTGTACTGGTCTGCAATTCAACAAAACCCAGCATGGCGAGGGGGGAATCTACTCTTAAAAGAATCTGAAGGCCACTGGTTCTCCTCCTGCCCCAGTATGGAGCAGAATCATTAAGAAATGAGAATCAGAAATGCTCATATAGATGTTGCTGCCTTCAAATGTTAACGTACAGCCAGGCCCCTCTCCTAGATCATTCTGAAAATTCTGCCTGGCATTCCTGTATTCCTGAAAGACTCGTGAGGGAACTTTTGTGCTGAATTGGCCATACTGTGAATACAAGCAAACAGTGCTCTGCACTCTGAAGGAAATTAAAGTTAAGCAAGGCATCCTGGGATGAGCCTTATTACAGCCAATTAAACGTTTCAGGTCACTAGGAGAGTTCATATTAGCGTCTCTGACCGTAGTTTGTAAGAGGTTCCCTCCCTTTCTTAATTTTCTGTTACTGATGCTTGTGTGCAAGAAGATAGGGAAATGAATGTCCTTTAACAGCTGTTGACTACCCAAAATTTTAGGGAAATCAGGAAAGGAAATGTAGGAGTGGCACTAGAAGAGTTTTTAAGCAAATTCCGGGACATGATGGGCAGAAAAGTGGATTATGGGCTAGTTGGTGAACGTGGAGTAGTGCATCCCAGTCTTGAGGTAAGTGAGGAGAAATACAGTGCTTTTTCATGAGATTCCAACACTGTCTGTGATATCTGATTCCCTGTACTGTTCATCACAACATTATATACTGTTTATGCAAAACGTGTATGTTTAAGAATTGAGATTTACAAAGTTAAGCAGCTCTCTATAGTATTTCAGGAGTAAGTAAGTACGTACTTAGTTATGGATATTACGTGGATGTATATCACGGTAAAATAAAGACTAAATATAGGTATTTATACCAAACCCAGGTTTATATCCACTTTAGTAATTTATAATTTATATAAATTAAGCTTCATAGTACTGAAGTCTTTCTTTTAATGGTCAGCTGCTTCATAAGCTCTGTTACAAAACCACAGCTTCAACTGTGTTTCTCAGCAGAAATTCAGTCTTTGATTTTTGCTGTCTGTCATTCCTGCGCTCTGTGTGCCCTTCTACAAATGGCTCTCAGTCAAGCATAAGGCTCTCCCCAAATCCTAGCTTGAAAATAGCAGGAACATGAAGTAAGAAAATTTCTCCTAACTCTTATTTGCTAGCAGTAGCTCATGTGTTCTACTTGCTGCAGAAACTTGTTTTTCTTGTTTAATAGTAGTGTGGTTCTAGGTAAGAATTTCTGTGAACTACAAAAATACTTGCTACTTAATAAATAGTTTATATGACCAATGACAAATGATCTGATAACAGAAAGGCTAAGGTGTGTTCTTCCTATGAAAATTTGTTAGTAATCTGAAAAGCTGTATAATGATTTCTACTGTTCTTTTGGTATACCTGTTTTCTAGATCAGATATTCCAAGCATTTCCTCTAAACAGCTTCAAACACACACACACGTGCATTCAGGCTACAGGAACCATCATAATGAATTATTAAAATTCTTAATTATTAAAAACTAAATATGACACTACTTATTGCCAGAATTAGAGAATATTAATGAATTTACCCAGTAGTGCCAGATAATCGTGATTCTCAGGATTTTTATAACCTGCAGCACTTAAAATGAGCATTGTTTGTTGTATGTAAATAAAAGTTACGTAAGAACTTTCAGGAGTGTTTACTTTTATAAAGATTTTACTGAAAAGTAATCTAAAGTAAAATTTAGAAAAATCTAATGCATAATATATAAAGGGAGGAAAGTGCCTTAGGTGGCTCTAAGCAACAGACTAGATCAATATTAATACACCAATGTTTTCCAAGAGAAAAATCTAGTATTAGTTGAGCTTCAGGACATCAGAGATGCATCTAAACAGTGATATTCCCTAAGAAAAGAATGAAATTTTTATAATCCTATTTCTTTTACACAAATAGGCAACCTTTTTCTCCTTTCTAGATGAGAAGGGGGGGGGGAAGATGTAGTGAAAGATCACCTTAAAAGGGAATGCTAGTCATTTACAAGAAGTTGATTATAAATGGCTTTTAGCAGAAAACTGAGCTGCCATTTCTGAGAGGGCACACAAGTACTTCCCTGTACATGCTCGGTATTCAGCTGAATGTCCTGTTTTAAGGTGGATTTTTTTCCTTAGGAAAATTGTTTAAATGTACTGAATATTTTGAGTATGTATTTTCTGCTTTTATAGGCAAGTGGCCAGAAACTTGAGGAAAACATTCATTATTTTGGAACATCAGTGAAAGGCCTGCTAAGCAGGTTTGGCAAGGTAAGGAATTTTTTTTTTTTTTTTAATCTTTGATATTGAATAGTTTTTACCAACCAAACTGGTCTCACTAGCATCTAGAGTGGGCTATATGGGGATGGCAAAATCTACGAATTCCTTTGCACAATTCATTTCAATTGATCATGAGAAAATAGATGGAAATTATATACTCACTTGATGTGATGGAACCTGTGTTTAGAAAAACAAAACAAAAACAAACCACCCAATCAAGAACAGCAGAAATCCTCCCTGTTCCAGTGAAAATTTTAAGTATTTCACTGTAAGTAAGTAGTCATTGGAACTCATTTCCTTGTTTCCAAATGGTATGTCACTAATTTTTGAATTATATTTATTCATTCATTTTAGAGCAAATGAATCTATGCCATGCAAAGTGGAACAGCTGCAGTAGGAGGGACTAGTATCCTGGATTTTCATGATTTAGGGTAGTTATTTGATGTGTTCTGAGAATGCTTATCAGACTAGGCCCTGCACTATTCTAACCTACCTAGTAGATTTTTATAAAGATTTACTGAGTAATTTTGGTACTTCAGCTTGAGTAGTTTTAGCACGTACCAAAGTGGTTTGATGGCACAGCAACTTTACTGTTGGCTACTGCCAGAGAAAGGGTTAAAAGGTGGAGCCTGGTTAATCCAAAACTTGCTGATACAGATAGTGAGCATAAAAGTTCTATGTAACAACTTAACTGGCTATGCTAAGTAAACAGGAGTCTAAACGCAGAGTATGAAAAAAGTTTGATAAAAGTTTAAATTGATAAAATACAAGTTAATCATTTTTACTCTTATAGACAATAGTGGATGAGCAGCTGATTCTGAAGAGAGTGGCAGATATCGTTATTAATTTATATGCAATGACAGCAGCTATTTCCAGAGCTAGCCGGTCTATCAGTATTGGTCTAAGAAATCACGACCATGAAGTAAGTGCACTTTAATATCATCTATACCCATTTAAAGCCTACACCCCATAGATCATGAAGCTTAACAATAAGTATTTATTACTGTTTTTTTCTTGCTAAGTAAGAGTTTAGTATCAAAAGTTTGGCACGCACTTACCACCCTCTCATTCTTCCGTGAGACATTACAGCCTACATACATTTCATAAGTCTTTACCCAGCTGCTTGCTTTCAACTTGACTAGCCTACAGTCCCCTCAATGCTGAAGTGTGCTTGTTGCATTCTGTGCTGCATGATCATGATGCTCTCCTGAAACAGTGCTGTAATTTGTCAGGCGTCGCATGCTAATGTCTCAGACTTTGCAAAGCCTCAGTGAGACATACCTTTTGTTATACTTAAAACTACAGTCTGTGTTGTGAAGAATTTAATCCGTCTCCCATAAAACAGTCTGCAGCAAACATTTCTAAATTGATCGGTGCAAGAGTACAGTAACTACAGCAATTCCTTCACAGGTTCTCTGAACCTTTGAATTTGCATGGTGTCATAGTATTTAAAAGATTTTAAAACGAACACCCCTACTTACTTACTTTATGAAGTTGTATTTGTTCTCTTAAACTTGCTAACACCATCCAATTCTTTCCAAATGATCTTTCCAAATTATCATTAATAAATATGGCACTGACAGAGAAACAAGGGCATCTGATGTGGTAACTGCCTTGTAGCTCAAAATTTTGTGGTAAGAATTAGGTTAGTTATGTAGGATAAATACATTTGCTACAATTAAGTGTGTGACATCCAAACTGATTAGTTTTACTGTTTTATCACTGTTTTACTACTCAGTCTTCAGTGGTCTTGACACTTCAGATTTTGTATGTATGTTTAAGCTCTTCTAGATTTATTACCGAGAATGGCTTCTCATCAGTTTTCAGTGAGGGAGTCATCCCAACTCTGAGAACTTGTAGCTGTGAGGAAAAAGTTACAGGTGTTAAAACTTGCAGCATATATTAATAGATCACAAAGTTCCACACCAAAAGGAAAAAATGAAAAAAAAACTTTCAGAAGCTTAAACTACTATATTTTTACTACATTATTTTGTATACAGAAATCAAGGAACTATTCTTTAGTTGAATTTTATTACTCTTTTCTCAGGTGCTTCTTACAAATATCTTCTGCACAGAAGCGTATTTCAAGAATAATTATGCCATAGCTCAATTAGAAAAATGTAAGTTCTATGAACTACTCTACTCTTACAGCTTTCACAGGCTCGAAACAAAATGAAGTATTTTATGTTGTGACCAACAGAATAGTTTTGCTCTGACTTTTAACTGGGATGAGGAACAGAACTGGTGCCTGTTGTGTATGAACTGTCTCTTCTCTTTCACATAGATAAACCACTGTGCTTCTTTTTAAAAAGAAGCACAAGAGCCCTGAAGCTATGAGGAGGAATATAAAATTTGACAGTAACAAATCCTTCTCTAAAGATAATACTATGTAAGAATAAGGCACTGTTTGTTTAAATTATTTCCTGCCACGGAAGCGTGGATGCGTGTATCTGGACTCCAAAATCCTTTTTGAAAGAAACTTAGGAAAGCTGTTTACTGTGCTTTAGTTAACTTTCCTTTTGTTTCCTTTACAGATGCAGATGAAAACCTGGATGACAGTATTAAAAAAGCTGCAAAGCAAGTGCTGGAAAAGAGAACCTATATATGTTCTCACCCACTGGACAGGACATTCTAATTACTTCACTGACAGCAAATGAACTGCAGAAAATTACTTATTGTTCATTTACAATCATCAGGTTAAGCATCTTGACATCTTAAAAATAACAATTTAATGAGTTATTAACTGTAACTATGTAAAATAAAATTGCCAACCCAACTTTATACAAAGACGACTAATAAAATTTATTTAAATCTCCACTTATTTTACTAGATGTGTGTGATTTTTCCCTTGGAGCTAAATAAAAATGCTTACATTGTGAGAGGTTTTCTTCCATGGGTAAGGATGAGTTGTTTGTAAGTAAGTATCATCTTTAAGCTTAATCAACTATTTTCTTACCTTTAGATAAGCACTGAAAGACATGCAGAACCCCCACACAGTGTGGGTTGGAAAGGACCTCTGCTGGTCCAACCCCCTGCTGAAAGCAGGGCCAGCTACAAGCATCGCTGCCTCGTACAGGCAAGCTTTTAACATCTCTAAGGACAGGGGCTCCACCAGCTCTCTGGGCACCTCTTTAAAAGTTTATTCGTGTAGCCTGTCAAGAACAAGTTGTACCCTGGCCCCCTTTTCTTTAAAAATATTTTTTCATTTAAGGACAAGCTATCATCTTTGTTTAAAAAAAAATGTCATGAGGAAAAGGACTGGTCATCAACATTATTCAGATCTGATGGCATTTCCATTTTTCCTATTCCCTTGCTAAACAACCTCCGTTTTACTTACCTAAAGCAGCTCAGTTTCATCCAGTGACATGTTCAACAGTTAAGCAACTGTTCCCATCCCTGCCTTTAAGAAGTTTTTGCTGGCCAGATTTCAATAGGAAGACACTTACTTACTTACTTATTTTAGGTCACAGGTATACATTACCAATTATCTGTTGTTCATTAATGCTTTTTGTTTACCAGATTACCTGCATCCAGAATAACTGTTGGCTCCATCATACCATTCTGGAGAGGGTCTTGCTGTTGTGCAAGGACGTTGTCAGAGCGTCTTCCTCCTCCTCCTGCTGATTGGTCTCTCTTGTAAATAAATGAATGTTTATAGCAAAACAACCTGGAACAAAGACAAAAATCTTCTTAGACTAAGCTCTTTCTTTCTCTCTCTCTCTCTTTTTTTTTTTTTTTTTTTAAACTTACTTACAAACCATCATCTTTTCTACTGGTGTTGCGATTTTTTTTCAATGAAATAAAGATGTTTATTAAATACCACTGAATCTGTAAAATTTACTGTTAGCTACGGAGCTCTCCAATTTAATCTATTACTGTGTCTATGTTACTTCAGTCTAGTTGCTCAACTCTCAGGGACCCTGCAATTCTAAATGAGGAATTTTTGAACTCAAGAGTGCTATGCTGTTTACAGATGCCTGTGGGCTCTGGCTACATTTGCTGACATCTTAGTAGTTCTGAAACAGAAAATACAAATTTTTGTTTGCTAACACCTTGTTTTCTGAGAGATGCAGTTCTACCTTGCCTTTTGCAGGTAGAGGCCAGCTGTGAAATGACAATTACTACATACTGTGGTAACTAACTTGGGCTTTACTGGCCTGCAGGACACATGCAAACAAATGTCCCTGTCAACATGGGGTTCACCAGGAAAGCTAATGGAACCTCATTTTGCAAGTACACACTGAAAAAGAAGTTTGACCTTTTAAAGTATTATTTATAAAAGAGGTATGGGCTTCTGGATGAGCAAAGTTCTGCAATAACAACTAAGCAATTATTAAATGAAACAAAGTAGTACCTTAAAAAAATTGATTGCATGACTGACTGCTTTTAGCAAACAGCAAGTACAGCGCTTATCACCCACAATAAGACCAATACAGCAATAAACATCTTAAATTTTGCCACAGGATTACAATGACAATTCCACTGATGACTTAACAAGACAGTTGTAGTTAGTTAGTTAGCTAAATTAATCAGATCAGAAAGCACATTAGCATTCAAAAAGTTCAAACAAAATGAAGTTTTTAACTTCCTAGTGGTTCAGTTAAACAACTGGAAAAATAAAACTTGCTCTTTATGAATTTAGAATCACGTTTCTTAGATTTGAAATGCTGCAGAGTATCTTCTGCAATGAAAAGCCAGGGAAACTGCTAAGTATCATCAGCATCGCTTAACTTACTTACAGTACTGTTGAAAGCTCAGCCTATGACCATGCAGTTAATGCACACAGCCACATATTGAGACAAATAAATAATAAACAGACAAACACCTATCAATGACAAACTGTTCCTTCACACCGGTGTTTGTTTGGATTTCAATGGGAGCCCTCCCAAGAACGCCAAGCTTTCTGTCCTAAATAACTGGTTTCTTTAGGATACAGCCCACTAATGTACTAGATGATTAATTATTAACAACTAGTATAACTTTATCTAGGGTTACTCTTGATATGCACTGTCTGAAATGATTTGGGATCATTAAACATTCTAGTCATTCCCCTCCCCAACTACAGTCATCTATTTCCAGACATTAGGTTATCTTACTTGAAGTCTGCGCCTCTGAGTTTTTCAAACTTCTCATGTTCTCTGTTGTGGCAGGGGATTATATTCTTGCTCCACTTCAGGCTGTGGTGGTTGCTAAGACCTGGTACAAAGCCACAAGTGATGCTCTTCCTCTTTCCCAAGACATCTGAACGGTTGTCACAGGGCTGTTTGTCCAGCACCGACAAGGCTGGGATAGGCTGGGAGAAAATAAATAGCACCTTCAGGCAGGGGGTGTCAGTTTTGCTTAAAAAAAAAAAAAAAAAAAAAAAAAAAAAAAAAAAAGGAGGCAAACAGCTGCCTACACAGTACATTTTTTTTTTTTAGGTGCCCCTGAGCCCCTGAGCTACCAGGTGAGTTGCTCTTCAGGTGTCCTGAGCAGAAGTAGTTCCTGGACATGAGCCATTAGTACTGTGACAGTATGAGTGAGTCGGACATCATAAGGGGGCATATTGCCCCCCCCCCCCAATTCACTGCATCAAACCCTCTCTTAAACATAAGGTTACTTGTTTTGTCCAAAGGCAAATGAATAGAGACTTCCTCAGCTGCCCCAGTGCCGCAGACCATATTCTTTTGCAGCCCTTTTTCTTTCCTCCAAAAAAAAAAAAAAAAAAAAATGCATTCAGTGTCAGTGGCAACAGTGAGGTGCTGCTGCTCCCCTCACTCTCACTTTAAAGAAGTGACACATACTTTTGGGAAAGAGGCTGCCCCATAGTTGGGTTAAGGTGAAAGTCTCTTTAAACAAAAAAAGTGAGAGCCCAATGCAGTTCAGACCCCCCTCCCCTTTCACTGATTAACACACACACTACTGTGATTTCAAGAAAATAAAAGATTCTCAAATACACAGAGAAGAAAATTAAAGCTGCTGCATAGTTTATAGGCTAAATAAGCCCCAGAGCATTTACCTTACAAACAAACAACAAGGTTGGAAAATTACACAACTAAATCACTTATTACTCAACAGCATCAGGTTTTTATAAGCATGTATCTGAGATCAGTTTTTTCAAAAAAAAAAAAAAAAAAAAAGCCATTACTTGCAAACTTTACACTTCAAAAATCTTTCTTTATAATACAAACTAAAAGTTGATTCTTAGCTCTAAGAAAAGAATTCTGCCAGGTAACTCAAAGATTAAGCCCCAGCTTGGAAAAAAAAGCAGTCAAAGAGATGTCATAGATCCCTCAAGTAGTTTGTTTGCCTAAGAAGTAAGTGAGTAAGAATATTTAACATAAGTCCCAATAATCTAAAAGATGCAGCAAACAGACAAGATCTGACAGAAGAAATAGCACAATTCAAGTATCAAAAGCAAACACAGCTAATTAATAAACTGTGTCGGATTACACTCAAGGAAGACAAAAGCAGCTTGTTTGAGGGAGAGCCCAGCATTTGAAGCAGGTACAGCAAGCATGCATGGATTTTAAAAAGCGAGCTATTTTTTCACTTCTACAGCAAAAAACAAATCCTGTAAGGGACACAAAGTATGCATCTAGGAATACACTGTTCCCTGCTAAGCACAAACACAAAGGGTATCAGCTGTCCTGGTTAAAAAAGCAGCGACTCACTCTCAATGACTCCATGACTCCTAGGGAACTGTGGCTGAAGCACTGAAGCAATAGTCAGAGTAGTGTTGCAACAACACCAAGCCCTCCAAAGATTATGTGAAAAAACAATTTTACATACAGGAATCCTAGTCAAGAAGACAACAGAGGAAACTACACTGGTTATTGTATGGAGGAGAGTCCTTGGTACTTAATAACCATCTGAACTGCTGCAGCAAAGAAAAAAAGAAAAAGAAATCAAGGGAAGACAGAGAGGCAGTGGTCCAAGAGAGACAAATAGGCAGAAAACAAACCAGCGTAAGAACAAATGGATAACAGAAGGTAACGACACTAAACTAGTTAATGGATCTGAAATGCTATATTCACCCTTCTTCTGAAAACAATTTTAAATAAAAATAAGCAGAAAACAGTGACACTACAGTAAAGTGACTATGTGTGTTAAGCTTGACTATATCTATCTTGCAAAAACTCTGTATTCCTTCAACCAGCCATACTAGCCAGCAAGGGAAGTTTTGTTTTTCTATCAGAGGAAAAGCACTGTAATTAAATATAAACAGCAGCACTGGAAAAGGAGTAAGAGCAAGATGCAAAAGTGTAACATCATCTTTCCCACCTCCCCCCAAAAACCCCAAACAACAAAAAAACCACAGCTCTTTCATCCAAAGCAGACCTAGAAAGTTATTACACATAACCTCTCCCTTTTAAAGGGATGTCTTTACAAAGCAGTAGACAACTGCAAGGCAAGGAAGAAATGTCTTCCTTTGGGCTACAGTAGGAAGCCTCGAAAAATGTATTCAAGAAGCTTCATCAGAGGTCAAATCTCCTTGCCATAAGTAGAATGTCATTAATTTCAAGCTGCGTATTAACTAATAAATAATTATTTATATTCAGTCTAGCAAAAGAGGCTGTTCACTGAAATGAGAGCAAATATGCAAAGCACAGTCCAAGACGGAGAACTTTCACAGTTTGAAGAGCCAAATCAAAACAGAAGGCAAAGCACACTTAGTTCAAAGCCTGCCCCAGTGAACAAAGCTAGGCAGCCTGCTGCTGCCTATCTAATACAAGTACTGATGCTCAGAATATTAAAAACAAAGAGGAGGGAGGTAGTTAGCCTAAACGGTTTAACTCTGCATTTGTATTAGCATTCTCTTTGCCTTTGTATTAACATTCTCCTTGTTCCTGTGTTTGTTTTTCTAGAGCATTTATAGCCACAAGAGAGCTTCATTCCCTTTGATCAAAATCAGCTTTAAAAGCATGCTCAATGTTTAGGTCATTCATTTATATGCAAGCACTGTCTGTATGATTCAGCCAACAAAAGAACGGTTAGGTGCAGGCCACCCGTACATCTTTTCTTATTAATGAGCACAAATCCTTTAGTCTTGCAAAACTGGGGTGTCTGTGTGTGATTTTGCACTGACAGGCAGTGTTCAGAGTCTCTACAGCACTATGGTAATCAAGAGAGCACACAGTGAGACCCTTGGCATCTAGTCAATAGAAGCGGTTTGGTCCCTAGATTTCATTAGAGGACATTAAGAATTTCTTTTAGAGCTGCTAAGCCAGCAGGCCAAAAATCATTCTTCTTTTCTCACCCACTGCACACTGACTGGCAAGTTAATTGAGCAAAACGTCTCCCCCTTCCTACATTATCTTTGACCATCAAAGCAAAGAATAATAACAAAAAAAAAGGATGCCCTGTCTGAAACGTTTTTCTGAGTTTTGTAAGGTTGAGTTGACCATTGTTATTAATAACAAGTTTAACAAACATTTTTACTTCAAAAACTATTGTGCTAACTAGTTAATAATACTAACATATTATCTGCCTACCGTAAAGAGCAGGACAGCTGTTGCTGTTTACAGGCAAGGGCCAAGATCAGAACCACAGGAAAGTCACCCTTTACCTTCAAAATGAGGCCTGGCTTCCTGAGTGAGAACTTCAACGGTTTGTCTTTCAGAAGTCCTTGGAGCTTCTGCAGCTGAAAACTGGCTCTTGGCCCACGTGTGTGTAGCTCAGCTGCTGTGGAGCACCTGTGAACTTTCAGCTTGGTATCATCAAACTCAGTTTTGAGAACCTCAGCAGCATCTTCACAAGGCCAACAATAAATGGCAAAAGAAAAATCAGACAATAGAAAGCAGTTACACAGAAAAGATGGTAAGTTTCGGCTGTTTAAACAAGGATGTTAAAAGCCTGCTATTACAATGAACAATTTTCCTCACAAGAGACTAGAACAAATTATATAGGTTTTAGAAAAATGGCTGGTGCCCCACAGTAAAGACGTACACTCTACTGCAAGCACCATAAAACACACACAAAAGTGAAATTAATCCTGTCTACTTTCAAAAGCATTCTTCCATAAGCAGCACTGGAGGAGAACTGCACTAAACAAGTGTATTGCAAGTCATGGGCTAATGCGTCAGCAGAAAAGTTGTAAAAGCTAAAAGATTCTGGCAAGCACAATAAATCTATTACTTTTCACTCTTAAGCATTCCAGGGCATCTTGATTGGTGGTGGTAGGGGGAATACATGGCAGAGTTTTCAAAATAGCTTATTATAATTAAGCTTCAACATAGATTCGTCTTTCATCTTGCTGTTTAGGGAGGAACATGAGGTTACGCACTGACCACCTCACCAGCTAAGATTAACCCAGTCAAATAGCAGAACCAGGCACACTACAGGCTGCTGTGACAGCTTGCAGGTTTAACCTCTTCTTAGCTCTCCTCTGGAATAATTTTCTGGCATTGCTTACAGTCTGTGAGGTAGCTTTTGTTGTTAACAAGGTTAGATAAAAAGTTGATTGTCACCAATACTTACTAAAAAGATCGGTCAGCTAACAGAGTTAGCTTTACAGAAGAATAAACCAAGAAAGATCTACACCCTCCCATCATATTTTACTGTAGATAAACGAACTAACTTACATAATGGAAGGGTAAGAACACAATATGGCCCAGATCTTACACCCAAAGATGTTTCATCTGCTAGCGTGCAGTTTTGCTGTATGTGGATCCCCTTGCTAAACCTCTCTGCATTCATACTCCTCTCCTTGATGGCAGAACTGAACAAGCCTCAGGAACATACGTCAGAGCTTCAATGGAAAGCGGTGTGATTAGCAAATTAAAACAGATCCATTACCTCTCTGCAGCGCTGTGGTCATGGACGGCTCAGGTGGTTTCTTGTAAAGATCGAAATCGATGTGCCGCTTGTTCCAGCTCCACCTATCTCGTGACAGAACTGGGTCCATGTTACCAAACAGGACATCCTCCTGCCATTTCTAAATGACATTTGAATTCCTTTAAGAAACCAGGCTAACATCACCACACAAGTGTCACAAAAAATAAGACAGATAGACTTTCAGGTAGAAAGGGATTAGATTTCAGGAGAGACATTAGATCCTACTATTATAGTAGCTGTTACTTCATTACAGAAGACTGTATCTCTGTAAGTTGCCTTCCACATGGTTATATCTGAGTCACATGAGTGAGAACAAAAATCCATTGTATGGACAAGCACCTGATATTCCTCTATTATGCCAATAGCTCTTATCTAATATATATGCACTTACAGTATACTTCAAAAATACCTAGCAGAGGATTGTCCAGTTTCATATTTATGTCATATTTCTCTGCAGTGGTACAAGTAGTTTGATACACTTCCTGAGATTTCATACACAGCTGCTAGGCTTGGGTGCACAGGGACCCTCACTCTGTCCATATGACCTTGTGCCCATATCCTCCTCTGCAGGACTGAGACTGTGAGAGGAGTCCAAAAGCTAACTAGTTACTCTTTACCTGTTCCCCACAGTTAAGAGGTCACACCGTAAGAATGTACTGGCTGTACAGAATTTCCAAAGCAGTGAAAGCTAAATATGACTTTAAGGATTAAAGTATAATGCTTTTAAGAAGCAGAAGCTTTCCTGGTGCTTCCAAAAATACAATTGTTGTATTAAACTCTTGGTGCCAAAAGACCAGGCAGGTTGAAGAAGCAGATGTAAAAAAACCCACGTGCATTGGAAACATGGCAGGAATATTCACCATCACAGCTGTGATAAGACCCCAATTTTTTGTGGTGCTCTGATCATCCATTGCAGAAATACAGGTTAGATTTTCAAGACAAAAGTATCCTTCATAAGCTACCGAATAACTCCCACTATTTGTTGTTAGCTCTGTATTTTTACTGTTTTACCTAAAACTGTATTACTAAAAGATATCTGAGTGAATGCAGAAACTATAAGGAATTTTAGGAATCTAGAAGAATTACAAGGTTTTCTTGGCTTCCCAAGGGATGATGTTCCAACTGATGGTCAAATTTTCTCTTTTCTTTGAGAAGAGAATCAAAAATGGTTGAAGGAGGAGTGTACCAAATCCAGACTGTTTCAGAATGATATCTTACTAGTTTTCCGCCTTTTAGGTAATGCGAACAGTAAGTTCAGAATCACTATCCATTATCCTAATGAAACGTTGAGTTTACTGTTTGAGTATAGCAAGCCTTCTTCGTCTTTTCTTTCAGCTCCATAGCTGGCACTGAAGCTGCAGCTACCGGTGCTGCCAGGGTACACTTTAGGTGCTTAGAGTAAGATGTCAGCTTCTTCCTCTCTCTCATCCCATCAGTAGGTACCAATGGTGAACACAACATACTACACACAACTCTTGCCCCCACACTGAATTTCACACTCTCCCAGGTCTTTCAGATCGGTAAATCTGCTGTCAATCATCAGCTCCCTTTTTCAGTTTGTCGGTTTTTTATCCTGTACCAGCTAGTTCCCTTCCTGTTGTTTTAGCTCCTTGGCAAAAGGCACCAACAATCAGACCGTACCAACTGGCTTGTTACTCTTCGTCAGTGAATCTTCTTTGCCCCCTCATGAGAAGGTGCATTCTCTAACACCGCAGATCAGAAGAAAACACTTCATTTTTATTAACCTTTTCACTTCAGATGTACTCTAACCTTTTTGACGAACTAGTTTAATTAGTAGGAAAGAAAAAAGGTAAATACATGAAGTTGTGTACATTCTTGCAAAATGCAATCTCTGAAAGAAACAAGTCTCCAAGCATTAAACTTGTTTCCATCTGTGCTGTAACTGCGTTCAATTAATTTGATAAAATTTACTGATTCTGCATTAAAATATCTGTTATAATCTCTTTTTTTCTCATCTTGCTGATTCTAATAACACACAAGTTTTCTTTATAACAGCAGACCACATATGGGCTTGAGTGTGTACACTACTGAATGCTGAACATGGATGAGTGAACTAGTCAAGTTGATCCAGTAATATGACAGAGAATTGGAAGTTTAATAGCAAACAAGAAGAAGAAAATGAAGAGAGCATATAGGGCAGGAAGAAAGTGATGCAGAACAAATGGAGGCAGACAAATATCCCATAAAACTGTAACTATAAACTGTAAATAAAAATGGAGAAAAGTGAGCAGTGAAGGAATTCGAGAAGGATTCCATCATGGAATGTCATAACAATTTTTCTGATGCCAGCCTCCACATTTACATGTAAAACACCGTACACTGCATTAATACCTGTTAATATTCTACATATCAAGTATGCTTTCTATATGTATGATCAAGGTAAAATTTGTGCATCCAAACAGAAGCATATTGCCTGGCTGAACTAGATGCTAAAATATCCAAATTGCAACTATAGATGTCACCCTCAGAAGAGCTACCTATGTTGTACTCCCCAAAAGAGACCTCTGCACACACAGAAGCAATCTGTCTCTTTCAAGGTCTCCTAAAATGCTTCATTTCACTTTGAATAGTAGAACACACTAGAATTTACTCACTTAAAATTCGTGTTACCTCACTTAACTCCTTCAGACGTGCCTCATCAGGCATTTGAGGGTGCAGGTTGCTTTCAATGCTGCTCCTATATCCAGGAAATACAAACCCTTCTGGTGACAGCCACATCTTAGATTTTGCTAAAAATTCTTCATAAGCCGCAACCAAATCTACTGGATCAAACATAGCTGACAGATACTCATGACAATAAGTGAATCTCTTCTTTGGTTTCTACAATAAATAAATAAATAAATAAATTTTAAAAGAGGCTTTTTGTAATGTGAACTACCTCTTTCCTTGGAAAATATAAGCTAAGTTACAGAGTCACTATCAGTTCTCCACTGTCTAATCATAGATCAAAATTAGATATGGAGAACCACCACTAATAAATACACAAAAAAAATATTTTTAAATGTTTCTATTATGACTTTATTATGGATTTAATGACAAGTGTTATACTGTGATCTCTGTAAAACAAACACAGAAGAGAAATACTTTTAATATTATATCCATTTACTTATGCATGCACACAGAGTACTATAGCCCATACTATGCTTATGGTATAGTGTGAACAGTTTTGACGACAGAGCTACAATAATTTCCACTAGCTGACAGCCAACTTTCCAGGTAAACCCACTTTTGATCCATCCCAGATAACTTCAAAAAGCAGAAAAAAAAAAAAAGTAATCAAAACTCCCATCAATTCATTCAAGTATTTGAAGGCAAGACTTCACACTGTGATTAAAAACAAAACAAAACACTGAGGTAAACTGAGCCTGAAAATTAAATGAATGTATATACAAATCTCTCAAGATGTCATCTCTTGCTCTCACTGAAGTCAGAGTCTCCAAAGGGTGGAATTCATCTTGCCTAACTTTAGGTACGGTTCTGTCAGAACTAGCTGTATATTCTCACCACATTCAACACAAATCTTGTCAATATAGCCGAAGTCTGCAGAACAGTTCACCTTACTCTAAAGTAGACACCTATATTTGATCAGATCAACGCTCTTGTGATTCCATTTACTATCTATATTGCAGACACCTAAACTCTGGAAGTCTGATTTTCAATCAGCAAAATATTCCTATAAACTTGGATTTATTCAGCTGATGGCAACAACTTAAGTAGTGTTTAGTAATATGTAAAACCATATATTAAGTCTATACATATATTTATATATCATCATCATAAAACCTAATTCATAAGAGAGACTTTGGAGGAAAAAAAAACACAGAGTTTCATTAAATATCTCTTCAAATCACATTCACTGCATACATCAACATCACTATTATTCATATCCTCCCATTCATAAATGTGTTGGACTTGGAACCAGAAGTGACTTCCTAGGTTATCAAGTCCACACACAAAATGGGAATCCAAGTCACGGAGATATAACTATTTGGCTATAATGAATGGTGTTAAGGGCAGAACTTTACACAGCAAACGAGCAGCTCTCATTCAGACAGAGATCTTTTTGGATACGAAGCTTTTGTCCTATATACTAATATGAAAGGATTCAATGTAAAACAATTTTAATTCAACTCTCTCCTTTAGCATTATGTACAGCAAGGCAAGATCTTCCAGTCAGGTGTGTCACAACTCACCTTTGCCATTTCCTGGCGAAGACGTTTCTTTGCAAGTTCTGCAGAATTCAGGCCCTGAGAACTGTAGTTATAGACAGATTTGCCATCAACAGGAAAAACCCTGAAAGCTTCAAACTTTGGGGTTTTTACCTTTCCTTTGAGTTGGCTTACAGCAGCAATGTTAGCCTGAAAAGAGGGATTAAATATCAGTTTTGTCTGACTTTGAGTTCACAATGTTATGATAAAATTACAAACAAGCAACTGATTCTATATACGCTGAAAAACAAAGAACTGTTCCTAAAGTGCCACTATCTATTCTACACACACACACACACACAAAAAAAAAAAAAAAAAAAAAAAAAAGCACAGGCTATACTTACTCTATATTGTGTTTTTACTATATAACAGCAATTAATAAAATCCTTCACAGACATGCTTTATGAAGCAGAAACAGAACTGTTTTTTGCTGTAGACTAGCAATTCGTTTCATCCCTGCATATGACATTCTGCAAGATTAACAGTGGTACATCGGAGGTGAGCACTCATCAGATGTAACTTCTACTTACAGATCTAAATATTGTTCTGCAGGGATGTTGCTAAACTTGTTTTCTTCAAGGTAAATAAGATTGATTCTTACATTTCTATGATCAGCAAATACAATGACACAGCAAACAACATTCATCATGTAAGTCTTTAAATTTCTCTACCAGTACAATGTAATTAAACACTCATACCCTTTCCACTGATGCAAGCTCATCACTCTGTACTGTGTTTACAGTAATTGCCTTTGAATTCAGACTTTGGCACAACAGATAATTACTGCAAGTGAGTAAAACGTATTTTGGAAGTCACTTCCCTGTGATAACTTTGAAAGCTCCTTAATATATTCAGTGTTTATAGCTCCAAAACAGTATTTTTCAACAAAGTCTGAAAGGTCACTTTAGTCTGCTAATAAAAAATAATTTTGTATTTTCTTTTCTATAGAGGACTTTTTAAGTTCCTCTATTATCCTGTTGACTAAAAGCATATACAAAATGAAAACTGGTTAGAGCACATACATTGGGAAGACTGCAAACTTTATACAGACAATAAGATTACCCTAAACTTCATCTGTAGAGAATGGTTAGACCTTAAGAAAGCTAGTGCTCTGATCGTCCTATAACGTTACAATAGCAGTCTTATGTAATTGTTTTTGATACTTGCTTTCTTTTCTGCCCTTGTGGAATACTCCGTTATCAACAGACTAAGAGTGAAAGGAAATACTTAGAAATTAAATTTCTTTCAACATCCCCATAAGGGTGCCTTTATATACAAACCCAGGTTATCGCATGCCAAGGAAACTTTTTATATTAAAACATATACAGGAAGAAAGCATTCAGAACTACTCTTCACAAATCAAGCGATGGTTAGAGTCCTCAACCAGGCAATATACTCTGAAAACATATTTTGGACTCCCAAAAAATATTCTGGATCCCTCTTCTGCATGCCTATATAAACAGAAAAGGTTTTAGTTTCAATCTCTTTTCCCTGAGGCAACAGAAGGAGTAGGTGCCTCCGGTAACAGCCCTGAAGAGGTTGTAAAGCTCTTTGCCATTTCTTTAAGGCCCAGCTCAACTCTGCCCACAAATACTGGTTTTAGGTAGCAATAAATGTCGATTTGAAGTTGTGGTTGGTTGCCATAAGGCAAATATGCCTTTTCCAGGCAAGAGAAGGAAGCACAGGTTTTACATGGGGATAGTTGTTTTGCCTCCCCTTAAGGATCTGAAGCCTGAATGTCATGCTGAAGCACAACAGGGGAAGCTACAGAAAAGAAACAGACAAAGATAGGAATCAAACCCAGAAAAAAAAGTGACAATTTTTTAAAGACACAGCCCAGTTCACACAGTGTCTCCTTTCTTCACCTGTAAGCACTAAGATTTTTCCCCCTTGAGAAGCAATTACTTCTGCATTTCAACTTTCACAAAATTAAATTACAATGAAGATTTTGATAATGTTTGTATGATACCTACAAATGGCTTACCAAAGTACAACAAACCATTGTTTCAGGAGGAGAAGGTGTTAATTAAGGAATATGAAGTTTTGCAATCACTCGGCTTGCTTCACACGTATCACAAAATACTCACCCCAATATGGTTTCTCTCAGGAGGTATTTTGTCTTCTATTTCTTTCTTCCACTGCACATACTTTTCATTGTAGTTATCTAATGAAGAATATACTGCCCGTTTCACTCTGCTAACTTTTCTTGGTATTGTATAAGAATCAGAAGAAAACGAGACTAACGGAGGTTTCTGAGTAAACAGATCCTCTTTAGTTAATGGAATTCCAAACTCTTGACTCAGGACTGTGATCATTTCTGCTGAGGGCAACAAATCCCCATGAATAACATCCCTCAGCCTCTTGCTGTGACAGAGGTAACTGAGCCTACAAACAGACATCAACATTTCACTAGTAAACAAAGACCTTATTGCAAACCAATCCTTAAAGTTAGTATTACTGTGGAAAAACCTGTATGACCTTCCTTAAACATCTATTCATTAAAAGGTTTAGGTCAGTTCACGTACACTGATATTTAGCAGGCACAAAGAAGGTGAATAATTTGACAAAACTTCTAGGAATATACAAGAAATGTTGCTGGCACTAGATATAGTTGAAAGATAAATGATTAGTTGGTGAATGTCTTTAGGCTCTAGCTAGAAAAAATATGATAAAGACAGCAACACAAACCTCTCTTCATACATAACGGTTCTAGTACATGACTCATACTTATTTTGGGCACTCCTTAAAATCTACCTTTCCTTACCTCTATTTTTATATCTCTTTCTGATCAACTTTCATCCTATACGCTATTCATGACTACGCTCACCTTACATGAAAGTTACATCTGGTTTCCTTTCACTAAGCTTGGCCTGAAAAGCCTAATGTTAACCTAAAAGTAGTTCTAAATGTGAGAGAGCTGTTGAGCACCATACACAAGCTTTGATACACATGCATTTAAATTCTCAGCCTCTCTGACTTAAGCCAGAGCAGACAGAGTTTATAAAATAAATTGTAAAATTGCTGCATGAATATTATTTTATCACTACTGAATATTAGAAAAAATAATAAATAACATTAATTTCAAACTTGTATTGGCATTAATGACTCAAATTGAGTTCATATTGAGATGTTAAAAATCAAATTGGGCAAAGTGCCTGTTGATCATGCTCATTATTTTTCTACAGTTGAAATTATTTTTTGGTTAATTCTAGACAGAAGGATACGTTAAAAGAAGCAGCACTTTGTTATGCACACACAAACCAGTGACTGATGAACAGTAAACCAAAATGATATTATAACAAAAGGGTTTGGGGTTTTGTTTTGTTTTGCTTTTTAGTTAGAGACTGCTCTTAACCACAGTTCATTGTCTCTAAACTCCAATGAAGAATTTATTTGTATCTCTCTGCATAATTAGACACAGCAGAATGAGAGTATGGCAAAAAGGAATAACATGGTTGTCTCTATCAGTCTCTGGATGCATCTGTAATGGTGAGCTAGTACAAAGAACTGGGGTCTAGATGGACATTGTCTCAGTCACTGAAGATACCTAACTGTGGCACTCCCCGACTTTATAGCAATGAAATACAATGATCATTCCTGTACTTTCATCTATCCCTCATGGAAAAATAACTAGCCACATTTAAAATTTAAAAAGCTATCTAGCAACTTGTGCACTGCTGCCTATCTGCTGACTTAATTTTCTTACTTTGGACAGGAGATACTAGAATAAAATTTCAAGAGAAAATTAACTACCAAGTATCTAAAATATGCAGCATCACGTTCCTTTCTATCTCAAATATTGTCAGCACATAGCCAAAGGATGAAAGGCATCTCCCATCCATTGATGAAGGTGGGGGGAGGGATGAGGGGAAAGCCATTTTAAGGACATTACAGTGAGGGCCATCAGCCACCTTACTGTATTCGTCTCCTTACCATCTCATAGAAAACAAATGCAGATGAAACAAATTATAGCTATGTGAAGAGGTACCCACATCCATCCAGGTTGTTGGAAAGAAAAAAAATCCAGAAGTTTAAGAGTAAAGTTAGAGACCTTTACTCTTCATTAACTTAATGAAGTTTTGTTAGTCACCAGCAGGCAGTTCTTGAACATACAAGCATCACCCAACAAAAGGAAACAACTAGCTGTATTAAGACTTGTCTGATAAATCAGAGGTGCATTGTGTTTTCTTTCTGCAGCTACTTAAGTAGCTTGACATATACAAACTTGTAGGCAATAGGTAATACATACATAATATACTTCAGTGCAGGAAGACTGGGGGAAAGGCTGTCATTAGCTTGTACATAAATTATTGCTTATTAGTGAGAAATTTTTATGAAAAAAGATTGATGTCTAGGAGACATTTACTCTTTCTTGTCTCAGGACTGAATGTCCCCCTTCATTTCCTAAAACCTTTGTAGGATTTCATTTTGGGAGCCAATCTAAACAAGACAGTCTATTTATAACAAGAAAGCAAACAATCACACTTCATCTCTGTCTTCTAAACCCTTGATCTGCTTATACCAAAAGAAGGCCAGTACTTTTTTCCACCTCTTGATATATGTGTCTTAGTTTGCATAAAGTATATGCACAGAACAAGTTTTCCGTATTTTCCTGTTTTTATAAATTACATAGATACATACAGCATGTGCACATGCAACTTTACACACTCTTTAATCATCCATCTCACAAGATGTAACGTTTGAGATGCTTTAAGACAAATAGCTGTGAATATAGCTGCATGCTGAAGTAGTGAGCAATCTGGTAGATTCAGTAATAAATCACACAACAAAACCCCAAACCAGAAAGCCAGAACAGGAAACAAGATTCTCCCTAACCCTCACCCTCTTCTTTTCCCTAGTTACATTAGGAAAACTACTTTTTTTCAATTCCCTGCTTAGTTCACATGTCTTTTTGGACCTATTGAGTTCTATGAGGAATTCGTTTTTTACTCCATCCTATGCCTCTAAGAGAAAATTGCGAGGAATTAAATCCTTTCCAGTTGATGCTTCTGACACGAGAATTTGTATTATTTCCAGGTATTTTCTAATACTGTACTATTCTATTGATAACACCTCTCTTCCCTTTAAAAAGTATGACCTCCTGCCCACATAAAAAGAGGGCTCACTAGGACTGTTACCACTACATCAATAAAGCACACTTTTCCATTTTACCATGCCTCATCTAAAATCTGAACTACCCGTCAGGCCCACAGACTGCTTTTAGGGAAAGTTAGGGAAAATATATGCAAGAATATTAATTTTTGTATCAAATATTTATTCTACTTTGACCATATTTCAGTTCTTAATTTCTTGAGTATGAATCCAGAAAAAGTCATACCTGGACAAGGCCTGGAAACAAGTCCAAGGAACCATACCTCTGACATAAAGTAGCGGCTGTTTTGTTATAGTGAAGAGGGGCTTACAGAGGCGGAAATGAAACATAATAGCTTCCAGGTCTAAATACAGCCGTTGACGGAAAGATAGTTGTGAATTATATAGTATTTCCAATTGTCCATCTTCAGGTCTGTAAGACCTGTAACACAACACCCCAACAACAAGGTAACAGCAATCAGCCCCTATCTCACATTTCCTCAGTGCTGCAAAACAATTATGATCTCTTATGAAATTGCCTTGCTTTTGTCATTTAGATGGAACGTCTTACTCCATCACTTTCACTTCAAATGAACTTTTTTAAAAAATAATGATTATGGACAAATTTAAAAGACATTATCCAAGCCCTCATGTCATGACTGATCTGAATGCATTTTCTTTTTAAATCACATGGTAGCCATTTAAAAGGAACATTGTTTCATCAGTGTTATGCCCTACAACAGTCTTATTAACTACAAAAATGTTATAAAAATATTTCCACCACAAATACCAAAATTGATATTGCTGCAGTAAAGCAAAGCTCCAATTTAGGTTACCCGTGAACATGGATAACCAACAACTTTTCACAAACTTTTCAATTTCAGAATTGCAGTGAAGAGATGCATTGCATATCAAAAAAAAAAAAAGGAAAACAGGAAAGTTTTAAGTTTTAACCAAGTACTAGAGTGCTGGGAAGAAAATCAAAAATTTTAAATGACATTTAAATGATATTAGAGGAACATACACTGCAAATCCTAACAGTTATATATATGAAAGAAGAAAAAATATAAATGATGTATCATTTCTCTCTGAAGTGAATGGTCCACTCATTTCAGTGAAATATGTACGGGTTTCAGTTTGGAAAATAACAAGAACTTTCAATGTGCTTGCATTTTCTAAGTAGTTATTGAAAACTATCTTGAAAACTTCTGACACAGTAAGCTGTAGAGTACTAGACACTGACTGTGCTATTTCATTTTTATCAACATGTCTGTATTATGAATATTGCCTAAAAATTCAGGTTTGTCAGAAGTTCCTTTGAAAATCAAAATTAGCTTAAAATTGCTGAGTTGGCTCTGAAGTCTTAATAACCATAATCTACTTGTGCAAATAATGCATACAGAAACAAATCTAATCTTGTTTTTTCTTACTGTGACATTCCCTTTGCACATGTTGATGAGCTCATGTACACAAATGTGCACTTCTCGGACTACATCACTTTTCCTTAATTACTCTTTCTTTCTTGGTGACAGTGTGGATTCATATTTCTCCCCAAAGTTATAAAGGGTGAGTGTGTGCATGCACGTATGTGCACATGCATGTGTATTTTACCATTCTGTACAATAATTATTATTAAGTTTTTCTGCAGCATCTCCTAAACAACCTGCTTTTATGAATTCTTCAGAACTCTCTCTTTCTCCAAAGCTTCCTACACCATGGACTTTGGTCAGTGGACCAACGATTATAGCATCCTTAATATTATTTAGAATTAGTTGATTATAGCATTGTTTTCACAAACTAGCTTAACAAAGAAAGTACAATTGGCATCCTTCTCATTTTAACTTTACTTGGGTGATACATGGTGTATGTGATAAAGACTATTCCTCAAGCTTTGACCCAGACACTAGGACTCATAATCACTAAAACTGCATAAAGAGCTTCAACTATGTGCGTGGACACACATCTTTGTATAGAAAAAGATGAAGTCAGCCAGCTCAAAATCTCTTAATCTAGGGAAATAACTAATAAAAAACATTACACTCTTACCTTTCAAAGTGTCTGTCCCAGAGTCTCTTGATTGCTTTGTCTTTTAATCCCTCCAAGACAAAGAGATGAATTGCTCCATCCAGTACATGAAAACCAGTAACAATATCCAACTGAGAAACTTCCTTGAGAGTGGTTTTCAGTTTTAATGTAGCAAGAGCCATCTGAATTAATGGTACAGGATAACAGTCCAGCTGGAGGGCTTTGGCATTGATTTCTGTAATCTCTTCCACCAAATCATGTAATAATGATGCATTATTGTAGTCAAAAATGTAGATTATGCAGCCATATGGGTAATTTGTGACTTCAGTATCAGCAGCTTCCGCTTGCAGTCTCAAGGGTACAGCTATTTCCACTCTTACTTTCAAGAGTGAGTCTGACTCTAGGTAATGCCCCATAGGTAGTAGGGAAAAACTATTTACTGATCCTACTGTTCTCTCATTTTTATTCTCCTCCTTGCAGGTAGTTGCATTTGGAGCTGAGCAGCTATGAATTGGCACACTGATATTCAAGCACCTTTTACCTAACAATAAATCAGCAAGACTGACTTTAGCTATCCCATGTGGATGCCACGCTTTGTTCTCCGTAAATGAGTTATAGATTGTGGATTTGCAAGCAAGCAGGCTCACCTCACCCACTTTTTCATCAGCTTGATCCTCCCCAAACAAACATGGCTTTTTTGTGTCATTTGCCACATTTCTATCTCGGTCATGAACTTCAATCTCCATAGGTGGACCCCTAAGATACCCTTGTAATTCTTCAGGCTTCATTGTCCCTGTTAGAAGCACGTTAATGTCCTTAAAGTAGACATGAGTTCCATGGATTTGTCCATGAGTTTGATGAACTGGGAAGTTGTAAAATTTGTATTTGCAGTAAGTGGGAACACACAATTTCTGAAGAACAAAAAAAGGGAAGAAATAATTATTTGAAGTATATTTTCCTCTTAATTTTTTCCTCTTAGTTTTTACTCTCACACAACAACAGGCTTTTCTAGTAGAGAATACATGGGAGGGTGTGCTTCAAGGCACAAACTATGTCTTTCAAGGCACCAAAGATGCCATTTTTTGTGCCTGGATCCTGGTTAGCAGTAGCCTCCATGGAATGGAGGCTACGTTGTCAAGACTATCTTAAGACTTCCTAACTTGCAACAATTATTTCATACAATATCACATTTGGGAAGGGAAATAAAGTCAAAACTTCCGTGATCGCCCCCCAGACTACATCAGGAACTATTTGGCATATTTTCTTTCCATTATTTTTTATGTTGCATAGGTACCAACAATATTTGTCCAGCTACCTTTCATAAATGTCAAGCCAATTTGACCATATATAATTATATGTGCTTTTATAAAGTTCTTGACATACAATTATTAAATTATTTTCATTACAAAAACAGATAAAAACCCTCCACAATCCTAACACTAAGGGCCATGCTGATGTAACTTATGATTTCCTTGTAATTTTACCTCAAGTGGGAAACTACAACATAGCTCCCAAAATTAAAGTTCTTGACAAGATGACATGTTTCCTAACTCATCTCTCAAAATTTACAGAGGCTGGGAGAGCCTTATGCAAGACCAAAAGCCTTGGACTATATTCTCACTGATAAAAATAATTCTTTTTATGTACAGCATGTTTTACGCTGTGAAACATTCACCATTTTTAAGCTAAATAATATTTTTTAAACAGAAACAGAAGTTGTTCTAATGAGAAAGATTAATTTATCAACAAATTGTTTCAAACAATTGTGTTCAAACCAAAGTGTATAGTACTATAGCTAATTTAGCTTCCCTGCCAGATCCACTACTCCGAAATCAAAATACAGTTATTAAATATAAACTACAACCCTTGGAAAACACAAGAATATTGTTTTGCTGTCAGTGTCTATGATACATAGGCACTAATCTGGCCACATCTTTTTGCAGGAAATATGCTAGTTATATTCTACAAACCTTGCCATGTAATAAGCAAAGGTCTCTTTAAAACCATGCCCATATTTTAACCAAAGTTACATCAGGATGTAACTGATTCTTCAGAAAGGGGGATTCTTCAGAAAGAAAACAGTGGCATGTGTTACCTGCAGTACTTCTACTGGTACAGGTGTATTTGGGAGGCAGGTAGCTGAACGAATCTTTATAATCAGCGGATTCAATTCATGTCTTTGTCTTTCAGATAGAAGAGGTGTTGCTACAGTGAAACTCACAAAGGCATCTAAAACTTTAGGATTGTTCTCTTCCAGACGACTGATCACAGAGTCTTCCCCTTTTTAAACATACAAAATTAAATCCTGTTATAGAAGCAGTTGAATCAAGGCAGTAATATTTGATTCAATCAATTAAAAATCTCCATTGGATTGTATTAAAATTATACTTCTGCTTCATTTTAACTGCTTTAAATATTTTTATGGTGAGGCTCCCATAAAGTGTCAGGACTCCCACCTTGGCTAGCTGCTGAAAGTACAGAGAAGCTTATTTCTTTTTGAAGATGCAAACATAAAAAATGAACTTCAGAAAATTTTCATCACAGTCATGTTAAAGGTAAGCAAACACTTTAAAAAAAAGTTATTTAATGGGATTTATCATTCACCATTTTAACATGTTGTGTTTAGTTTTCCCTCTTCTTTCATTTCCTTGTCCCCAGAAGTATAAATATCTTAACTGTTAAGTCTCTGCTATACGAAGTCAAGTTCAAATTCTAAATAGCACTGATGCACTTAGCAACCTGTGGAGTGTATGCCTAATTCTTCTACTATGTCCATTTTAAATCACAAGTACATTACGCCAAACATTTTTAAAGAAGCATTTCTCAGACCACTGTTTGTTTGATGGATATAACACAAGCTGCAAACACTACAGAAGTGCTAAGACTAATAGTGTGGAGTATTTTATAACAATTGCTAAAAAACAAACTTATGTGCAACAGCTCTAGGTAAAATACGTAAAGTGTAATCTCATTCAGAAAGTTGCACAATGCTCACCTAGAATGTTTCAGTTCTTCATGAAAGAGTCTTCCCAAAATGCTGTTCAGAACTGTATTAATATGTTTAATATTCTATCCAAATGAAATATATATAAAAAAAACCCTATTTTTCACCATCTTTAAGTTAAATGTATTTGAAAGCACATTCCTAATAATGCTGGCATGAAAAAAAAAAAAAGGCAAGATTTTTTTGCCAGCCCCTGTAAGTGCTGAAATACCTGACTGTTGCCAAGTCAATAGTGGACTGACAAATACTACAGTAGAATGATTGCCTCTATATCCATTTCTGCAACTTTCAGATGCTGTGACTTACCTTGTATTTTGACTCTGAGGAATTAGGGACACGTTATAGAGTGGTAATCACTGTCCAATCTGTTACAAAATACTACCAGCTGCAGAGTGAAAGGAGGGACAGGAACTATGACAAAGGAGTCTGGCTCAAATGTACATGCTGTAGAATGCTCCAACTATAAAACCTGCACATCATGCTAAGATACTAGCATGCTTCTATTACAAAAGTATCTGAGAATACCACAGTATATTCACGCATTCCTTCTGTAAACACAGGATAACAAGGACAGCTGAGCCTACAATTTTAAGTCTATTCCTGTATCAGGGGATAGTACTGTAGGCATACTGCTGTAAGAAGTTACTATCTACCGAAAGTGTTTACGCATGATACTATGGAAGTATCCATACTTCCATACTACTACAATGCCAGAGACAGCTGACAACCTGCATTTCTAATGGAACTTAGACTACTGGGGCTCTTTTCTCCCGGATTCTATTCCAGGATTTGCCACCCTCGTGCTGCAAGGAGCATGGACAAATACACAGTAATGTTAGTGGGTGCAGACAAGAGATACATAGTCAAGCAAAACAGATGAACTTTTGGGGCTCACAAGGCATTCTCTCAAGCTTAACAAGGAATTAATGGCAAAGACAACAGGGGAAACCTGCTCTTAGAAACTAATGCAAAAATGTTTCTTTCTATTAGGACATATTTCTTAGTGATGGAGTGTTACGGTGGACTTAAAAGAAAAGAAACTATCTCAATTAACCAGTTAGATGCTGTACACAGGAAAGAAAAGCAGCAGGTAAGCACCTCCGAAATGTTGTAGCTCTGCATGACTTCAGTTCATGTAGATGCACCTGAGCTAGCCTTTATGAGAGCAGTTTAATTGCCACAGCATGGCTTTCCTTGCAAGCTCCTTTGCCACATGCTTATATACACTCAGCAGCTGAGTTCCATCTTCCAGCATATCACTATTGCTGTCCACATGCACAAAATAAAAAGGGAGATTAACTCACTACACACCAAAATGGAACGTCTATTAATAATGAATGTTAACCTAGTCACAGAGAAACCACAGAAATTCCCACTTCTAACATGTTCCAAATAAAACAGGATATAAGAACACCCAGAACTGTAAACTGGTCAGTCTCCTTCAGATCAAAACTAAATCTCAAACTATTATTTTTTATTTTAACCAGCCAGCTTTTGGACAAAACATAAAATACCTTAGAGATCTTTCAAAACAAATTCCACCAGACTCATGAGTGTGGGTGCTTCAGCCAGGCAGTACACCAGCACACTTCTCCCTCCCAGCCCCTTTCTTACAGAGTAATACCTGCAAGGAGAGGCATGACATCCAACTGCAGTGAAGCAATGCCATGTTTCTTTGCCATAGCCACAAGCAGAGTCTGGGTGTTAGACAGTTTAATACGGTTCAACATTCTCTTGTTGCCTGCAGCAATTATTTTTTTTGGACCAGAACCTCTTTTACCTATTAATGGAGGGTGAGATTAGACTGAGTAGGAAGCAAGAAATATTTTCTTGAAATTAATCAAAGACATAATTTAAAATATACTACAGTAGGTGATGCAACTCAGTGTTGTCCTTAGAAGAAGACATCAACTATATTAACACAAATTTAGGCAAATATTTCAGTATGCTCAAGACTTCATTGCACAGTCTACTCTATTACATACAGCATCTCTACTTTACAAGGAAGAGAAATTTGCAACAGCAAGCATTAAAAATTCATGGAATTACCAAAATTAAATTTATCTTTGTCATCTCGTGTTCCTTTGCAAATCCGCATTAGTAGGAGTGATATGATTGCCTTCTATTTTTCCAAAAAAATGTATTTTATAAGTTCACCTCTACAAAACAGGAATATTGTACTTCCTTCTCCTCACAATGATACCATGAAGATAATTATCATTATCATTAATTTTTGTAATTTACTGCATTGCTGAGTCCGTATTTCTCAAAACTCTTTTCCCCAGATCTAGTCTTTATCCAACCTGCAAAGCCCATCAGTTCCAGTCTCACCCATTTAAATCCCAGGTTTAGGTGCTCTGCCCAGCCACTTAACGAACCAAGCAAAGTATTTGAGTACAAATAGTTACAGTTTGGCAAAACTGTAGCAAGTGAACATAGTAACTTAGAAAAAGAACTGTAGAAATATTAGTGCTACTAGTCCAGCCTGTAATAAAAGGAATGGCAGAATGTGGTAAGGATAGATTTAGAACTCAATAGATGAAAACAAAAGGAACACAATATATTACCTGAGTTTTTTCTTTTAGTAACAGTAGTAATGTGACAAAAAAATGTATTTGCTGTACAAAAATTAAACTGGGGAAAGAACAGCCCACATTGAACATAAGCAAAATGATAACCCAGATGGAGGATATCAAAGATTGTAAATGTCTTAATTGTGAAGGAAATAGCAGGTAGAAGTTTGAGAGATATGTGTGTGTAACTGATCATGTAATTCACAGGTCTTCAGAGTCATGGGAAAGACTTAGCCAAAGCTGCAAAATAAGCAAGGCAGATGTGGCTCAGGATTAAGCTCTTTAAACAGACCCCTGTGCTGTAACCTGAGCTGCCTTCCACCATCTGTACACATAGAGGAACACTCTGAAAAGCTTCCCTATTTATCTGCATGCTCTACAGTGCTTTTCTTACAACTCTTCCAAAGGTCACCCCATAAAAGCAGGATCTTGTCACACTGGATAGCAACAGAAAACAGTTGTCAAATAAAGTTCTTGTTAACATTACCAGTGCACTTACTTTGACAGAACCATGCTACAACTGAACATTATCACTCACGCCCACTGACGCTTATTGTTAAACAAATGTACTTTTCACAATGCTGCCAATGTGTACTGCAACCTTATGATGCCATGCCAGTTTTTGGCTAGACAAGCGTAGTATTTAAGATAGGTGATTTAATACAGGCTGTAGTGTCCATTGCTGCAGTGGTTATTATCTCTTCCCACCTTTCATGGGCACTTTGCCAATTATAAACTATGAATGACAGACCAAAAGCTCACACAGCTGGGCTGTGGTTTTCCATTTAACAGTATGAATCAGCACTGGAAATAAAACAGACTGTACACTATGCATGAAAAAACTCACCTCTAGTGGCGAGAGAAACAATAGTGTGACAATTTCAGAATTAGAATTGTTGTTTTAGCTCCAACTTTACCTTTTATATCTGCTTTACAAAAGTCCCTTGCCATTTTTTCAGTGGTTCTGAGTGTCCGCAGAGCACTCCAGGCAGTAGGAAAGGACCATCATCATTCCTGCTTCACACTACTAGCAAAGGAAACTGTGGCACACACAGTTCAAATAACTACTGAAGAAACACAGAAAGCTCATGGCAGAATGAGAACTCTTACTTCTTTATAACCTTTACCTCTTTATAAAAAGAGAATAGATATAACGAATTCCTCATCTACCTTTTAAAATTTATCTATAATTAAAACTTACTACTTGTGGTAACTGTCTTGTCTGCTTGATATGTTAGACTTCCCAAGTTATCTTTTGTCTTCTCATGTTTTTCTGAAGTTGCATCATGTGGAGGGCCAGCAACTGCTTCATTCAGAAATCTGTTTTTCGCAAAAGGCACGCTTCAAAAACATTAAAAAGTCTTTAAGTTATTTAAGAAATATAGAAAATAAATAAAAAATAGTGGGGGATATGTCTACATTTTCCCTTTTTTTAAATGCACTTCATAGTAATTCCTGTTTCAGATATCAATTATCAACAGAATAAATAATCTCCCACTATATCCTCTTCATCACTTCTGCATAATTATTAAACTTATATTAACACAAATACTTAGGTGTTTATTTAAATAAATGGACACCTACACACTGCTCCCCATCTTCACACAATGTATTTGCAGAACACTACAGGTCCCTGCGTGCACTATTTAAAGTAGTCACAAAAAAAAAAAAAAAAAAAAAAAAAAAAAATCTCATGGCATTTTAAATCTCCTGAATAAGTAATTTCTTTGTCCTGACTTCACAACAATGTTATATTGCACTTGGAGGGCAGCAGCACAAAACACATCACAGTAAATTTGTTTCACTTGTGAAGAACATGCTACGCTCTATTCCTCAAAAATACTAAGCTCAGCTTTCTAGAAGGAGGTGACAGTTGGGTTACAGAATTTTACATGCAGTTGCAAGGATATATAATGTCTGCTGAAGGAACAAGTAGAAATTTCAAAAACAATAGTCAGAAGTCTTCAGGAAAGAAGTAGTCAGAAATCAAGCAATCCTGCTTTGAAATTAGCAAATACTGCCTCCAAATATTTTTCCTCATAACATTTACCTAACTAACTTACATGCAAAGCATCCTATTTAAATAAACCCTTCCTTCTTTCTCTCAATATTTGTCCTTATTTGCTACTTAATAAAAAATAAAACATGTTATTAAGATATTAGAGGCAAATACAGTGATACAATCATATGAATAAAAAAGTAAAAAATCACTGATGATTTTTTCTGCTAAGTGGAGATACTTTCCTCCATTAATTAATTTGCTTTGATACTGTGATTACTAGACAACTCATCCCACAAGGAAAGATCATTATGATAGTAATAGTTGTTTGAATGGGAGGCTAGGAAAAATATCACCACAGTCTTAATATAGAGGGAATGAGAATGTTCAGGTAAATGAAAGAGTAACAGTGATGTAAATAAAATACTCATCAGCTTTTTTCTGTTTGAAGATAGTAGTTTCTCCAAAAGAACTAATATTCTGATAAATATTCCTACACAGTTCTAGTGTCATTAGAGTGTAATATCTCTAAGTTTCTTTCCACTAATGACTTATTTTTCTTTTCTCAGCAAACCCCCAAAAATATTCTACTCCAAAAGAATTTCTATTCTAATTAATCTGTACTGACAGTTAAATCTGCATGACGGATAAACACATACTCCTCATTTTATAGAACACTGATTTTGTTATGTTCATCTTTCACCAGAGTGTTGCTGTATAAAAGGTACAAGTGCAAGCAGGGGGACAGCAGTAGCACAAAGAATTTCATTTTACAGTTTGAAGCAGGCAAATATCACTTGCAAACATCATTACCTTATCACTGAATTATCAAATGCATACTAAGTGCAAAGATAAGGTAGTGCCCTGGATGAGTGCACTGAATCTTGCACAATATAGTTGCCCATCCTTGAGCAGAAAGGACATATTCATGGAACACACAGTAGCAATGTTTCACATTGCTACTAAGTACAGAGTCATCAATGTAATCTTTGGAGTAAGAATTCCACTGGTTTCAACAATGCAAACTCACATTTGCTTTTTCTGCAAATCTCCTTCCATAAGCCATTAAGACATAAAATCCGATCCAAAAAGCTATACTGACCCAACCAACTCCAGCAGTTACAAAGATTCAGTTTCTATTTTGTTATCATGTAATCGCACAGTATTTACTTTCATATAAAAAATATAATGCAGAAGGAAACAGTTCAATTATCAAAGGCAACAATATGGTGCACATGCACAGGAAATGTCTATTTAGTCTATTAGGCAAGGACTGAGAACTGTTAGAACAGGCAGTAAACCAAGACTTACTGAAGCTGATATAACAAAACATTGTAAGATTTGGGAGACTGTTGATTCTTAATCAAGACAGCATTTTGTCAAACCAGTATCTCACTTCCAGCTGCTCAAAAGACCACTGGCTAGGTACATTTAAAACAAGGTATTTGGATTTTCTAAATGAGGGGAGAATTCTTTTAAGATGCTTTTCCCCTCCAATGTAAATTACCTGAAATTTTGCTTGTATGTTCAATTTAACATTCTTGCTGATTTTTTAACTTCTAAAAATACATCTTACAAAACCCACGTCATTTGAACTGCAAAATTCACTTATTGAAGAACTCATCAGAAGTAACACATTCTTACTAAAAATGAAACACTCAGAAACATCCATCTGCAAAGCTTAGATAATAAATGTATGCTGAAAACATTACCTGAAGGTATCTTCATTAACTTCACTCTCTTTTAAGTTACAATCTGACTTAATCTTTAGGAGAAGTTCTTAAACTCATGTAATAGCATAAAATGAGAGAGTACTTCATACAGTACAGGATGTGATTTGTTATCTTGTGCTATCAATATCAATTAAGTTTTATAGAAACAACATAGGAACCTTGAGAAAGTAATTTAGGAGTTTATATATAAGTGTTTGGGGGGATTTTTTGGATGATTCTCTGAATTACGTATTTGAGATGTACGCTATTTGTGATTCATTTCTATTTCAAATGCAAGGTTTTCCACTATACATAATACCCCAAAAAACTTCATTTTTTTTAATGTTACCATTTATCAAGTCTTGAATTCTCTGAACTTTTCTACAATTTCAGAAAGTTGCATCCTGATTTTTAGAAATTTAGCTCTGAAAGCTATTAAACAAATAACTAACCCAAAAGAGTGAGGAACTGTTCCTAAAAGTAGAACAAAACTAACAAGACATTACGCCACTCGGTTTTATCCTCACTTGCTTTAGAAAATTACTGCATGTTTCTATCAGCTTAACTTAATTTAGAGAGGAATTTGAACCAGCGCAGATTCATAGCTACAGAGTCGATTTTAGACGCTTGTAAAGCTTGTTCTGCTGTTAACTCTTACTGCTGACACTATCTTCAACCTTTTCAAAAGAAAAGGGTACCCAGAGCTATAACAAGCCACACTTTTGCCACTTTGTAACATTCTCACTTGACCAACTAGCAGTAAAAGAATAACTCACAATTATTAAGAGGATCTTAACGCTTTTGGTACTCTATTATAATCAGTAGACATGGGTGCAAAAAGTACTAGTGCAGAATAGTTAACCACTTGTGAAATCGCTGCTTAATTATAACAAGGTTAAAAAAAAGTAAATTACCTAACTTTATTTGCAACATGTGAACACTTCCCAATGCAAAAGCAACATTCTTACCTCGCTGTATGCAAGTCATCTGTCCTTGAAGGATGTGGCAAGCCATAATTAGATGTTGGCAACCTACTCAGATAAGTTTCTGCTGTTGGAATAAAACAGGCTTTGTATTTGTTATTATTTCCATGTTTTGATAACTCCCAAAAGATGAATCAACTATTCCTAAGCCTCTAAGAAAACATGAGCAATAAGAGTTTTATGCAAGCTGTATTTATAAAACATTTATATGTTTTATGATGCGTATAAAAACACAATTCATTAAATTTTTGTCTCTATGTATCAAGGCTGAGTTTGAATAAGACCCAAATACACAAAATATTTTTGAGGGACTTTGAGGGATATTGTAGAGAGACCAAACTACTGAGGCCATACTTTATTTTATAGAAAATTAATTTCCACAGCAATTATCATGCAGCACTTCAAAACAAAGCTAGGAATTAACACGTAATTAAAACAAAGTGAGACTATGTAAATAATATTTTGTTAGCATTGACTGTCCTAATTGTACATAAGTACATTCAGATGTCAATAACATACCTTAATGCATGGAAGACTGCACACACTAAGAAACAATACATCACTTTTGCTTAATAATTTTGGTCAACTGTTCAATCGTTAATCCAATCAATACTTATTAAACACTGAAAAAAACCAATAATACTACTAGTCTCCAGATCTCTTATACAATGTGTAGATGCTTGTTTGGTGTTTTATATAGACCAGCAATTGGTATACTCCATCTAACTGGCTTCCAATGTCATTTAATTATATGAAAATAGTCACATTTAAGTGTCCTGCTTCATTTTAATTGACTCAGCCTTTGGTCTCATAACATGCCAATAGTTAGGGGCACAGTTAGGCCCCTCTTTCTACAGTTTTTTTTAAGGTCAGTGAAAAGAAAGAGACCTTCAGGGCACTTCTTTCTTCCTTAACACAGAATGGGTTATAATTTAAGCAAAACATAGACATTTTTACGTTCATCTGCGGCTGAATGTTAGGTTCCTGTCCTTTACCTCCTTGAACTCACTTTCTACTTTTGCAGACTTCAGTATTTGGTCCATCAATCCCATCCAGGCTGGTCACTAGATGGCAATACTACCAAAACACAGATGCAGACTACCAGATCACTACACCAGGAATTCCTCTACTCCTACTTTGGCGAAACAGGTCATGAATCTTCTTTTAAAAAGAATAAAAAAAATCAGCAAGGAAAGCTGGTGATACGGGCCTCCCAGCAAAATGTTGCAAATGGTTTTGCATATGATACTGAAGTAGGAGGAAAAGGTAGTATTTCCCAAGTCCCCACTACTACTTTCTGCAATAACAAGGATTCCTTTGGAGAATTCTATCTAGATATTTAGCAAGCCAACATTTTCTATTTGTGGATCTAACAAAAATTAGACATGACACAGAGGCAGAGATAGCTGTTAATTTGTTTTGACCACAACATCTAAAATTAAAAAATAAACGTGGATTTTCATAAAAGATTATTAAAGTCAGAACACAGTCATGGAGACTCATAACACTTCTTTTCCAGTATTTTTGACTTTTTTGTTCATAAAAAACATTCTACGAGAAGAACCTTTAAATTGCAAGGCAAACTCCCAATAAGCAAAAAATTCAAAATAAAGGGTCTATGCTGCCTTATTTCAGCCCTTTGATACAAATATATATTAGAACATAGACTTTAGATGATCACAAAACACTTTTTTCAGTGGTCCTCTGCCCTACGTAGCACACTACATACTGCTCATTAAAGCAGTTTAAAACTTAGCCTTTTCATTAACTATACAATGCAGCTCTTGCATTTTTGCTCTTTCTTATGAAGTATCCGAACAGTAATCCCAGTATAAAGAAAGAATTGCTGAAGTCCTCATGGAGAGCACTACAACACTCACTGTTACAGTACCCTTTCTTGTGCTTTCTCAACATTAATACTTTCTGTACTTTCTAACTCTATCTTCAGTGTGAAAATGAAAAATGGAGGCACAAAAACATAAGGGAAAAGGTTTCCACTAACCTTGGAAGCCCAGCTGGAAAGCTAAGGGTCTAGTTTTTCACAATACTGAGCATTTTATAATTATTTTAATTTTTATTGATTAAATTTTCAGTTGTTTTAACAAGTCCTCAGTTCTCATGATCTGTAGTCAAGCATAGTAACATGACACCATAGGTCCCCTAAAGGCCCAGCAGAGCACTCTGCACTTTCTCTAGCTAAGAGAGTATTGAGGAGCTTTCCAGTCAACAAACTCTAAAAAGGCTCCAAAAGGAACAAAGGCTAAAAGCACAGTTTAGGAAGATGTGGCAACAAATGACACAGCCACTAGATGGAGAACTATTTCCCCTCTTTGCTTAAAGGATGCTGCTGCTTGACATAAGGCTAGAATTTTGTTATCTGTGGCAATACCCCAGCAGTTTCTCAGCTGGAATAAGACAAAAACAGATTACAAAACTGCATAAAATAAGGATCCCACCAATGTCAGGAATAAAATTTCATACCTCCCACAATCTAGCTATTTGAAGAAAACATGACACGCTGCTACTAGGTTTCCAGTATTCACCAACAGCAGAGAAACAGTAAAAATCTGGAAGGTTATATTCTAGCTGAGGTTCTAGATGTGCATGTAGTACACTTAGAAATGTGAAACAGTAGGAAAAAAACAAGGTGCTTTCTTCTTATGTTCCTTTAAAAACCTTCTGTGAGCCATCTTTATCTCTTTTCTGTTCCAATTCTACTCCAAAGATACTAAAAACTTATTCCAACCTCAGTCTTCCTGCAACAGGCTGTTCCTTCACTAGCTTCCTCACTCCTATTCCTGCCCCCCCATTACTGCAGGTCCAAGTTTCACACCTGCTCCCTTTGTCTCCCATCAAGCTAGCTCTGTCTTCATACGTCTATACCTTCAACACCACGGGCTGAAGATGCCTTCTGTGCCTTGGATTCCATCACTCCTTTAACTTTTGTACAGCTAGGTGGTGGCTGAGTCTCTTCAAAAATTTTTCTTTGCAACAGTACTGTGTATTTTACTCCACCTGTTAGGGAAAAAAAGTAAAGAAATTTCTTGATTTAACTTCACTGTTAGTCTGGCTGGGCCACCAACCAAGTGGTCTCAAGTTTTGAACAAGTATTTTCCCATGGCTTGTGATCACCTTTTCCTAGCATCTTTAAGAAGCCACTCAGAGACATTATTTCTGTCAGTCTGGAGAGGAATCTAGGAGAAAATATTTTCCCTGTGTACTATATATAGCATATATAAAACAATGCATCTTTGGAGGAAAATACAGGGGTAGCTGAGGCTTCTTGGAACTCCCAGAATACTGGAGCTGCAGAAGAGGTGAGCAGTTTTAGAAGTAAGCCAACAGGGACTTCTCTATACAGACTCCTCTGAAAGACTGCAATTTTAGGAAGCCAAGCTCTTAATCCTTTCTCTTGCCTGCCTGTGGCTAAAATGTAAGGAAGCTGTTCAGAAAACACTGAAATACAAACAAGGTTCCATTCCTCAACAGCAGCTATTCAGGTGCTGAATATTTGCTTTTGTCTTGAAGACAAAGAACAAATGCTCTAAGTTTCCAACAAAGCTTATTCTCTGATCAAACTCTCCACAGCTCAGCAAGCATTTGATGTATTAGTATCAATTTAATCAAAAAGAAACCCAAGCTTGTATTAACTAGTATTTGAAATCTTATAACCTCCCCAAATCTCTATCCACTTAGATACATGGGCATTATTTTATTAATAAAAAATATATATTTTTTATTAAAAAAAAAATTACCAGCGTTTGCAGAGAAGTAGAACAAAGGATACCCTATGTCCTATAGGTTTCATCTCATACTTACTTCTCTAGTAAGCAATAAGGACTGAGTTCTCATTATACACATGTGCCTATATAAACCGTAACAAGATCCCTATTTTTCCTAATTAAAATAACTCAAGTAGTAGATTAACTAGTAAAAAAAATAAATTAGTTAGTAAATAACTACCTTTGAAACTACTGATTCTCAATCTACTGTGGCCAAAATTCAGCCACGGATTCAAGTTAGTTGGGTGCGGGAGGGGGGAACAAGAGTGAGAGGATGAAACAGAAAGAAGCACAATATAAAAATGTGGCTGTGAAATTTTTGTTTTCTCTCAAGACAGCTCCCCCTCTCCCCCTGCCCCTGCCAAAATCCATCTTTGAAACACTAATATAACCATTACTACCATCACTACAGAGCAGCCTCAAATAACTCTTCAGTTTACAAAGGTTCAGGTTATAGGCCCAATTATATTTTTCTACCATAAAAATTTTCAGAAGCTGACTTATGCATTAATTAAAATACAAAGTAGAAACTCTTTTAGTGAGAACAACAAAAGAATTTCAAATAATCCCATCAATAATTTGCTAACAGGCATAGTCACAATTTCAAGATACATGATGTGTCTGTTTGCATTAGGCTTACCAACAGCATCTGCATCCTCTACTTGTGAAGAAAAAACCTTTGGCTGACTAAACTTAGCTTTTGAAGAAACTTTGTCCTTGGAATCCCAGAGTTTTAAAGTTATTTTGTGATCTCTTAGTTTCATTAGATATTCATTGGTGACACTGATATCAATACCATGGTTCCACGATACCCAGATCCGGTCATTTTCAAACCATGGTGTAATAATCTATTAAAGCAAACATGAAAATCTTTACAGGAGCTGACCAGTACTGAAGAACTTACATTCACATGTTGACCACGATAACAATATTTAATTACAGACAGTACAGTGCATGGAAAAAGCTAGTGAGATCTCTTGAAGAGTTCTATGGTTACAAAATATTATATTCAAGTATTCAAGGAAGACTAAAATTAGAAGAATCATCCAATTGGAGAACAATACAATGAGAGATATTGCAGCACAGTTTCTCTTTTTCTGAGGTCAACAGGCTGTCGTCCAGAAGCGGAGTAAAAGATTATACTACTAAGTGTATTAGAAGAAAGCTGTTCTCTAATAGTACATTTCCTATTTTTGCAGCTCATGCTGGGACATATGTGACATCCATTGATGTGTCAGACAAGGATGTTTTGTTGGATTCATACAAGTCATCCTGTCAAGTCAAGGTCTGACATTATGACGACATGAGATAACAAAAAACAACAGGTACGCTGCTGATCAGTATGAACTCATATACTTAAAACTTAACAGAATACTGCAAAAGCAAAAACATACACTTTAAAATGCTGACTTGATACATACCAAAATAAAGTACCACCTCTACACTTCACTTGTATAGGCTGCTAAACAGGAACGAAGTACTTAAAATTGTTGATACAACACATTTCAATCAGCAACTTTGCAGAAGCTTTTTTCTTTTAAAAAAAAAAAAACTCAAACTGATTCTTAACAAAAAGCATAAAAAGGGGGAAAAGAAATAAATAAAAGTCACTGAGATTGAAACGCAAACACAAAAGCAAAAGCACACAAGACTAGCTGATGACCTCTTCAAAGAGTCTCTACTCCATAAGCAGGAGAATATATCATATTGTAAAAATATACCACCTGCTCCCACTGAAGGGAAAAGCCAATGAGTATTCACATATGAAAGGAAAGCAGGATTTTGTTCTTAATTTTAATATTTCAAAGCAGACTGTAAGATTCACTTGCAATTCTATATTATAGTTAAATTGGGGGCTAACGTGGCAAAGCAGCTTCAGCAACAAATTTTCATTTACATTCAGCCATTGTGATTTCTCAAGAATTTTTTTCTCTCTCCTTATTTGTATTTTATTTATAGACTACCAAAATAAGAATATGCCATATAACATGGAGAAAACATCCTAACAACCTCTATTTTCTGTTCCAAAGGCTGATTCTTTGCTACTCAACTCCTCCTACCTCCACTGATTTTTCTCCTCCTCACTTCAAAACACTGCATTTCCCACTCTTCTATCCGTCATTTATGTTTCAGCAGCATTAGTGTTTCACGGGTAACATGACTGAACTATGTGTGGAAGCATATATACATAAAACTGCTTTAAATTTGTACTACATGCTAAATATTGACTGGCTTGTTATATAACATTTTGCCTAGATCCATCTCCATTTCACAGAGGAATTTTCAGTTTCTGCTAATTTTTTAAGGTCAAAATGCTGCCTATCAAAATATTGCATACATGTTATTTATGAGAAAATAAATTACTTTGTGTCTGTCCCTTATCTTTCTGTTCTTTGAAAATTTCATAGAAGCAGGCTATCCTTCTTCAAGGATAGGACAGAACGTGGAGAAGGGGAGTGGGTGAGTGGGAAGGTGTGGGTGGGTTGGGTGTATTTATACACACAGACACACACACACACACTCACTCACTCACATATATATCTTTTTTCCCCCCTTTTACATAAGTCTTGCTCACTTTCATTTTAACTGAAGTCAAGTTCCTTGCCAGAAAGTACTAGGCTTTAAAAATGGAAGATTCACAGTGACTTAAGGTTTAAAACATAAATGTGGTCAGTCAGGATGATACCATGAAAAATCACCTTTCAAGGATCAAAAACTATTTGTGCATGCTCATGTGTTTTTATTATAAAAAACTGTGATGGAGACAAGATTTATGCACTATGTGACACATTAATGAAATAAATATTTTAGGAAAAATAGAGTGCAAAACTTACTGATAAAACCTATATATTCACCTCCTCCATATACCTCTCTGCCATACATCTACTCACTGAGGAAGTTACCCCTCCCATCAGTTTGTCTTTACAAAGGTTTGGCTGAATCCCTGGAATTGTCTGCTTACAGTGAAAAAAAGAACATAGTAGCATAAACAAGAAAATACACATACAACATTCTGGACTACTCAGTTTTATGGATTCAGGGTTTTTTTTGTTTGTTTTTTTTTGGTTGGTTGGTTTTTTTACCTTGGAATCAGATTCTGCAAATAGCTTTGCAATCATCCCAAACAATACCAAATCCAGTTTTCTGGGTACAGTATCATCTGGTAGAAGGAAATACTCAATGTGATAGTAACGTCGCATTCTTGGAATAACTCCATATTTGTCACCTTGAATACTATTTCTTTGCGCTTCAGCTACATTGGATATCTTCCGCTTGTGCCCTAGTGAGGATATTAGAATTATTTAGAAATGCCAAATGTTATCAAAGATGACACTGTCAGGAAAAAAAAATAAACAGTTCCTGCAATGCTCAAATGGTAACATGAGTTACATTATGACAGCAGAAAAATAACTGATTGAAATGAACATGTGAAATGCTGGAGGTGAAATTCTTATCCCAGTGCCTAAGTCTGCTGTTTTTACTCAAGTTTAACTGCCTTAATGGTCCATTAAGTTTCTGGAATTCCCCTCACTCTCTCTTCCTGCAGTACGTCTTCTTCCAATTCCTGTAACTCCCAAGACACATACATCTTCTTATTCAGATAAATTGCACAAAGCAACTGTTCCACACCACTTGGGGAAAAGCTGAATGTACCCACTCCTGTTATGCTGAAAAACCACTGTGCCATGGAGAATCATACCACATCTCCTGAACAGCTGCTGCCTTTACCCCAAAATGATGATACTACCTTTAGACTACTCAAAAATCATAATTAAGCAAACTGGGAATATGTGCAAAACAAAAAAGTATTTTGACTATTAGGCAGTGACTTATTAATAAGCACCAGATAAAATCATCAACTTGAGTAACTGTGACTACTGAGGAACTACCAGTCAGGAAAGGTTTTCAGTCACCAGTGACAATCACCCAATGATAAAAGGCTCCCACGTCCCATTGCTGTTTTCCTGAGTGATCTACCCAGGGAAATACAAACCAACTAACATCTTTTCTAACACTATCTCCTCAAAAAGACCTAAGACTCTGTCCCATAATTATATTTTATGAAATGATGAAAGTAGTATTCTTAGGAAAACCAGCGTCAGATACTTACTCGGAATCACTATAGGGACAGCTAGTGAGACTGTGAATGTGCAGGTGACAGTATGTGAGCCAGCAAGTTCCCCTGAGCCTTTTTCAGACAGGTAGGGCTCTTCTGGGGTCAAATGACCACTATCTTCAAGTACCTCTAGGCTTTCAGTTTCAAAAGTACTTTTAGAGCAGGTTGTGTCCACATCTGTCATCTCTTCTTCATTTCCCTCCTCCAGCTCTTCTTCATCCATTGCCTCTGAAGTCTCATGCTCTTGCTTTGCCATCTTGATGTACAATCACCAGACAACTGATTATAAAACTAAAAAAAAAAAAAACTAAAAAAAAAAAAAAAAAAAAAAAGAAAAAACAGCTTATTTTAGTGTCGCTGTGCAGATCAAATAGAAATACTTACCAGAGCCAAATCAGGAGCCAAAAAGGACAGCAGTAGGAAGCACAAATATTCCCATTCCAAAGTGTTGTAAAACTGTATAGCACATATACTCAAGGGATTAAATTTGAAGGCTGGAACAGTTCTCACAAAGATCTCTAGGCAACAGAATCTAGTAACAGTATAGCAATACACCCAGAGAAAAAAAAGCCCACAAAGCTCAAACAAGTGAAAAGGCTAATGTCTTCTGAGGCTATCAACTACCATTGTCGTTTCTACTTTCACAGTTTTGAAAAAAGTTTTACTTGCAGCCCGGCAGCAGAGCACCTGAAGTACCACAGCTGCTGGAAGGGCAGCACACGCGTTAAGGAAGCAGGTGGCGATAAAACTGCCCCTCGCGCACGCACCTGCTGCCAACGGCCGGTCGCGGGGGCGGGAGCCCCCTCTGCCTCCAGGGTACAGAGCCGCTCACCGAGCTGCTCGGGGGCGCTATCTGAGCGCCCGCGACGCGGGACACCCACAGCAGCGCCGCCTGCCTCGCTCCGCTCCCCGGAAGTGCCTCTTCGCACCGCCGCCCACCACGCGGTGTTCCTCCGCGCTCCAAAGAGTGCCCCGTCCCCGCGCCAGGCCGCGGGCGCCCGCGCAGGGATCCACGGCGGGGCGCAGCGCTCGGCGCGGCCGGGCCGGGGCGGCTGGGCGGCTGCCATGTCGCGCTGCGCCTGCTGCGTGCCCAGCTCAGTACGCGAACCGACGTTACCTCTTAAAAACAGATATGTGAGTTACGTGTCCTTAAGGAAGTCAGCTGCTTGAGAGCGAGTGCCTTACGTGCACGAAGTTTTTTCACAACCGCAGTTTTTCTGCCTTTCCCTGACTTACAGCTTTATACATAAAGCTGTGCTAAAACTGAGTATGCTGCAGCGCACGAAAGATGCAGCAGTGTCAAAAGCCGGTGTTTGACTTCCAGGGGCTTCGCACTGCACACGTTTGTCTTTAAAAGTTTAAGAGAAAACAGGCTACTTGAATATCTGAACGTTTCAGCCTTGATTCCTAAAATAAGTAGCGTAGGCTTTCACTGCCAGCATTTTTACAACATACTTACATTTTAAAATACTTATTACATTCTATCCAGGAATGATATATCATATAACATGCCTTACAAACAGGGAAAGCCACCCACTTAAATTAAAACTAAGTCAAAGTAAGGCCAGTGCTAAGTCAAAGTAAGGCAGAAGGGGCTCTGCTGGCGCCTGCATGGGCCAGCCAGGTGTCCTCTGCTCGCACCACCCAAAATCTAGACATCGAAAGCAGTACCCTACGTTGTATCTATATGTTCATGGAGCACTTGCATTAGAAAATTTAGAAGTATTACACTGATAAACTAGGAATTAAAAAAAAATGCAGTCTTACTCCCTTTCAAACATATATTTTTCTCTGGACAAATTTGTTGTTTTGAACATAGATGATATTTATGATACAGTGGGCACAAGAATGAGAAAATGATTATCTACAAATGTTTAATGCCTATGAAAGAATAAGGAGTAATAAGTAATTATGCACACAACTAACAAATTGCCAAAATAGATAAGCATGTTCACTTTTGAAGTAATTTTAAGAGCATCGCAATCCAAATGACTCAGCAGAAATACGAATAATCCAGACAGAAATAAACGGACATAAGTTTCTCAGAGGCAGTAACACAGGATTATCTACACACAGAATCACTGAGCAGTAAACCATAGTGTGAATTTATGCACATTAGTTACTCTTCACTAACTCCCTTTTCAGAAACTCAGCATGCCTAAAAAATAACTAACAGTCCTTATATTCACAGCTTGCATATCAATTTCCCTGTTCCCTAGACAACAGTGAAACTATTAGAGGATTAGTTCAGCAATTATACACCAAATCATCAGTAAATATTTTGTCTTCTTGCAAAAGCCACACATCCTATTTTTGATGTGAACAACTCAGTATTTAAGGCTACTTTAATCCATGTGCTTAGTTGGACAATATTTCACACAATTGGGATGAAAAAGGATGGGGATATTCATTTCACAGGTTTCTATTCTCTTTGTTTTCCCACATGAATGTGGATCACAACTGATCATTAGGAACTCTGGCTGACATCTCAATTACCTGAGTAAAAAGCAGAGTGGAAATTAAAATGTCAATGGAATAAAACATAATTATAGTGAAATGCTTCAACATTTTAGAGAGTATTCTATGAAAGATTCCTGTACGCTGTTCTCATACCTACTACCTATAGCATGAGTATTCGTAAATCTCTTTTGGACAAGCCTAAAGAGAACCTTACATCCAAAAAATATAACCCAGCAAGAATCTGGATTTTTTAAACATAAATTAAAAAGCACATAAAGCCTATAAGGATCCAAATCTTAAAATGGCTCAACAATTCCATGCTCCTTTTGTACCTAAGCTAGGTCAAGAATCCAATCCTAGATGCCATTCATCCATTTCAGCCTTCAAAAGAAATGTGCTGCAGATGCATCTGCTGGATACCTAGCTGACTGGGCTGCCAGAAGCTATTCCTCCCAACAAAGCCAGAAGCTATTCCTCTCAGGTAAAGGCCGTGGGCTGCGAATCCTCAGCAGGGTGCATAAAACCTCTGAATAACACAGAATAAGGTGCACCTAAATCTTCTGTATCGTCTAACTTGATGCAGCTCCCTATTCAGCATGCCATTTTGGGGGCATTCTAAGATGCCCAACTTTCCCCATAAACTAACTGAATCTAATTTGCTAGTGAGTCCAGGTTCTGGATTTCACCAAAAGGGCTAAAAAGATGCAAAATGGGTGTTACAACACTAAAGTTGAGAAGCCATAGTGCTGTTGGCATCTGCTCCTTACTGTCATCGTATCTCTATTTCCTCACCTATAAAACACAGACTTAGATAAGGTAATATTTAGATAGGTAATATTTAGGGATACTCAGGAGTAAAGGTGATCTAAAAAGGATAAGTCTAAATAATACATACTTATAGAAATTAAGACTACATCAATATTTTAGAAAGCAGACATCTCTCTGAAGTAATTTAGATAACATACTCTTAACAGGAGTCAAAAAACTTGTAACACAGACTCAGGTAACATGTCTGCAACCTATAAAAGAACTACTGAATAACTTAGCAAGTAGTGAAACAGAAAGCCAGTAGTGATATCATTAACTGAAGAACTACTAGCCAAATTCTGGTCTCACTTATACTATAGCGAATCTGCAGCTTTTCCCCTCAATTGACTCCCAAATTTGCTCATAAAAGCGCAATATTTACCTCATGAGCACCACTAAATAAAAGTTGAAAGTAATAGTTTTCTCTTTCTCTAACGACTGTAGAAGAGTAGAAGAGCCTTAAAATTTCTCCAGATTCTGAATAGCTAAGAAGTGTAAAATAGAACACCTGTTATTCAGATAGGTGCAGCTGCTTCCTCTGCAGACTACATAACGCCATTTCTCCGCTTAAAACGGGATTACATTCCTTCAAGAGAAAGGCCACCATGCGTTTAGTAGTATCTCTCTTCACTGCCATACCCACAGTGACACCCTCTCCTCCTCCCCCCAAAAAATATTACGGTAATCTTCAAAAAAACATTTTTTTAATAAATAACCACTGACTGACCAACTAATACACAAAGTGCTTCTCAGTGGCAGAGAGTCTCAAGTTTTGGAAACCGATATGCTGCTGAAATGCAATAGCTGTTTTCCCTCTCATTCCTGTGATGTGATACGAATACAGTGCTATCTCTGTTCTTATAGTTTATATTCCTTCACCTTTACCCATTCATTGCTAGAAAATATTTTGAAATCTTTAATGGCAATGGTAGTTCTCTCTTAAACAATATATATTATCAATTTTTAAAACAATCTATAAGCAATAAATCCTAAAAGGACAGATCAAACTTAAGTGCTTTGTCTTCACCAAGTGCTCCACACCCCTACTTGCTTATTTTGATCTGCCTCCATAATTCTTTATTTATACTGCCAAATAGTGTGTAACATGTTCCCTGAGCTGCTCCACCAGAATTCCCTACCAAGTGGATATAAAATTAAAAATATAATATGAAATCAAAGAATTATTTATGTACACAGTTAGCTTCACCCTGCTATCACATTTATTATCTCATTCTCTTTTTGCACATTACCTATACAACAATGAGCTAGCTCTACAGAGCAGGAATTTGTTCTCATACATGTCAAATATGTTCAAAATACAAAAACAGTAGTGAAGAAGAGTAACTTCTTCAGTAAGCAGGAGAGTAGTAGCTTCAAGGTAAGTATTAAATGAGAAAATGCTGCAAGCAGGAATAAACTCATGACAAATATGAATGCTCAACTACATTTTTCCTTTTTTTTCCTTACGGTATACATAGAACTGTCCCAAATTGTGCTGGACCTAACAAACAAGAGCACACCCAACATTTTTGGAGTTGCAAGTAACTTTAAAATTATGCCAATAACAACACTGCACCATCAGAATTATTTTAACTCATCTCGGTGAAATCGTCTGTGTGTACAGGAATCTTCTTCCTATACATCACAGTATGAAATTTTGAAAAAGATTTGGAAAACATATTTTAAGTATTTAGCATTAGGTCTTCAGTTTTCTCTCCAATAATAGAAAGCTTAGAAGAAATAAAGTATATTTTACAGTAATGAAGTGACCTTTCTTGCAAAATAAACACTTCCCACAGCCTAACTGGTCGTTTTGGCTCTGTATAGCACTCTTGAATGACAACCCACTGCCCAAATGAGACTGGACTGTTGGTATCCTGGCACTTGAGACACAAAACCAATCTGTGCTGATCCTTGCACAATATCATATATGAACCCTGAACTAAAATAAGAGTATAATTAATTTAAGGCCAAACCATTTTTTTTCTATAAACAATGCTACTGTGTACGTTCTTACTAATCCCACTCCTACCTAATACAGTTTCAATCCATATTCTGTCGATGTTGGCAAAGAAACTGAAGTGGCATGATGAGACCTGAAAACTTCTTGATGTAAGTCTGGGGCGTGAGGGGAAGGAGCTCGAGGGGGGCAGGCTCTGCCTCGGGCACGGCCGGCAGCGCGCACCCGGGCCCCTTCGCAAAGCTCGCAAACCGGGCCGGCGGCAGCGCGCGGGAGGCCGCCGGGTCTCCGATGCCGTTAACGCCCGCGCGGGGGCAACGGCTGCAGGTCCCGTCCAGAAGGGCGCGCGCCCAACGGCCGCCGCCGCGCGGGGGCAACGGCTGCAGGTCCCGTCCAGAAGGGCGCGCGCCCAACGGCCGCCGCCGCGCGGGGGCAACGGCTGCAGGTCCCGTCCAGAAGGGCGCGCGCCCAACGGCCGCCGCCGCGCGCCCAACGGCCGCCGCCGCGCGCCGGCGGGGCGGGGCCTGCCCGCGCCCAGGGGCGGAGGCAGGGCGGGAGGCAGGGAGGGGCGGCGGCAGGGAGCGGGCGCGGCGGCGGCGGCGGCAGCAGCGGCAGCGAGCGGGAGGCGGCGGGGGAAGCATGGTCGGCGGCGGGCGGGCGCGATGGAGCCGCCTGAGGGCTGGGACCCGTACCGCCGGCCGGCCCGCCGCACCCAGTGGCTGGTGAGCGCCCTGGCCTACCACTACGGGCTGGACCGCGGCGTGGAGAACGAGATCGTGGTGCTGGCCACCGGGCTGGACCAGTACCTGCAGGAGATCTTCCACCACCTGGACTGCGCCGGCGAGGGCCGCATCCCCGGCGAGGACTTCCGCACGCTGTGCCAGGTGCTGGGGCTGGAGGCGGCGGCCGACGCGGAGGAGTGCGCGGGGCTGTGCGAGGGGCTCTCGGCCGAGCTCACCTTCCGCCAGTTCCACGCGCGCCTCTGCGGCTACTTCAGCACCCAGGCGGGCGGCGCCGCGCCGCGCCTGCCGCTGGGCGCCGACAGCGAGCACATCGAGACGCAGATCCGCCTGCGCAGCCCGCTGCGCCGCCGCCGCCCGCGGCCCGGCCCCGGCCGCGGCCCCGGCCCCGGCCCCGGCCCCGGCCCCGGCACGCAGGCGGCGGGGCGGCGGGCGGCCGGGCCCTGCTCGCGCGAGTGCTACGAGGAGGTGGTGGCGCTGGAGCAGGCCGAGGACCGCATCGCCAAGCTGGAGGAGGAGAACGGCAGCCTGCGGGAGCTGGTGGAGGACATGCGCGCCGCCCTGCAGAGCAGCGACGCCCGCTGCCTCGCCCTGCAGGTGGGTCCGGCGCGGCGACACTTCTCCGGGCACCGTGCCCCCGCCGCTGCCCCTGGCGGCCTTCAAAGCTCCCCTACTTCTGTTGGCTAGAGCCCGAGTTATTGGTTAAAATATAGTTTGCAGATGAAGATACTGCGCTAAAAAACAATGCTGCTTTCAAAGAATCAAGTGTTAATAATACATCTGCATCCAGAGTGGTCTCTGGAAGGAGTGTAACACAGACTTGGGCTGTTACTTCTTCTGTATTAACTTTTTAAGAAGTAGTTTGACTACATAGAGTCTTCAAGGAGAAATGTTTTCTTGCAGTATATTTACTAACACGACATTATATACATTTAAGTAATGCACTAAATGTCATACTCCTAAAATTAGACAAGACTTCAATTTACCAAACTCAGATATACAACACTGCTTTTCTACTGCAAGTGCAGTCAGTCATGTATCAATTATGTAGTGTTTTTCCTAAAATATAAGTAAGAACTTCTGGACTCTTACCTGCATAAGCATGTACAACTCCTGAGCTCTAAACATTTGACAGTCTTACCTTGGAAAGATTAGAAGTGAGTTTTCCTGCAAATGCAGTCCTGTGAGTTCAGAGTTGGAGCCAGTTCTGCAAATGGATTGACAAGTAGTGCAGAGACCCATTAATTTGGAGTCTGTTGGCTCAAGCGAAACAAGCATATGTTTAACAGCAGTTAAGATACTGTGACATGAAACAGCATAGAACAGGCAAAGCACTGAAAGGCTAAGTTGGCCATTTGTTCTAGGAGTCTAATCAACTTGGATTTAATACTAGTACCCAACATTCATGTAACTTACAGATATTTGTTTCAAAACTTATCCAGAAGTTGCTTCCTTGTCTCTATGCTTGGCAGAGGTAAGTTCTCTATTAGCTGCTGATCCATTATATGTGATTAAAAAAACAAAAGAAAAATCCAGTCATTTTCAGTCTTGATTAAAATATTATCTGCTTTCAGATACATTAATTTCTCCCTGCTTTATGTTCCTGTTCATTATAGGTAGGACTGCGGAAGAGCCACGCTAACCATAAGGAAGAGGGGACCTGCTTTATAGGAAGCAAGAGACTGACAACACAGAACCACCCTCAGACCAAGTGCCTTCAAAGCATACTGAAGGAAGTGGAGCTCATCCGGAGCTCCAGGGATGGACAAATTGAAGAAGCAATTAGGTTCAATCAGGAATTGGAAAGAGAGCTGAAGAGCTCTCAGGAAGCTCTCGTCAACCTGGAAGACTGCAACCGTAACCTGAAGAGAGAACAAGCAGAAATGAGAAAGAAGGTTGAAGAAGCAAGACATGCGGTCCTTAACAGTCTTGGCAAAGTGAAGGAATTAGAAGTGAAAGCTAACGAAGTGCCACATTTGCAAATATACATTCAGCAGCTAGAATCAGAACTGCAGCATTATAGGTAAGTTTGAGTCTGTCAAAAATATGGCTATAAAATGATAATATTTAAATGCAAGTTAGCTTGAAAATCACTGATTGTAGTTTAACAAATGTTCCAAAATATATGGCTAGAGAGAAGTTAGGAGCTACTTTCTAATTTTCTTGGTAGGGATTCATAACATAATTCAGATTGTCCATTGATAATCAATCCAATAAAAGTTAGGCCAAAGCAAGAGCTCTAGTCTACAGACGGATGAAGTTATTCCCAAAACTCACTGTAACAGGAATTAAGTATTACTACTACTTCAAGAAAACCTCAAAAGAAATTAATTAGTCCTTCGTAATTTGTTTCCCACACAGCTTATATTCACTGTTTGAAGTGAAAAAAAAGGTTTATTTCCTGTTAGTTAAGTTATACTTCAAAACAAAACAAAAAAATGGAGGCTGCAACCAAATGGCTGATGCTCCATTTCTTATTGACGCCATTCAACTTGACATACAATCTGGAGAAAATCCACACAAGGCCAACTTCTGCCCAGCAGAAGTCTGCTGTGACTTTTAGCACTTCTTCGTTGATGGAATATGTTATACTTCATAAAAGAATCAATCTAAATAATTAAAGTGACTTGCAGATATTCAGATCTTCTTAGCTACTACACAGTCATCCCATGAGGTACGAAATTAAATAAAATCTCTAAACCAAAGAAAATAAGAAAAGAAGCAAGAAGGGGGTTACTGTGGTGTTTCTTGAGTGTGTTTTTTTTAAGAAAGTTATAAAGATAATTTCACTTTATTAATAATCTGATTTTAAAGGTACTTTAAGATATATAGTGTAAATTGAGTACAATAATTTTCACTTCTTGTTCTTGTATCTGATGGCAGTTCATTGGTATATCGCTGCCTTTACACCCTATTAACAGATAGGGAAACCTCAGAAGAGAGAATAATTTAGTGGGAGTCTCAAATAAAACATGCATCATCTAACTCAAAACCACTTTGTAATAGCATAAATACATACGTTCTCAAAACTAAGAAAGGTGGTCACAAAATTTATTTGCTGGGTTTTTATTTTTTCTTTTTATCTCTCAGACAAAACTTGAACTCATTGGTAGTTATTAAGCACTAAGCAACTCTACATTTTTTGTTCCAGATTCACTCATGGAATGAAATGTCTATATCTTTACTGTCCCAAAGTAAACTATTAGTATTTTAATATATTGTCTACTTTGAACTGCTTGTCTCTTCCTAAACTTCCTCTGCTTGCTTATATGAAGAATTCATAGCAAGTCATTTGTGGCATCATGCTATTGTAACACTTTATGAAGTGAGGAAATTCTAAAAATAATTGCTTTATCCGGTGTCTTTCTATAAGCATTGTATATGTTAATATCTGTGTGGCTGCAGAAGATAAAAGCATTTATTTTAAAATGCTATAGGATTTTTAAAATGCTGGCATGGACATGTAGTATTCAAGACAACTAGCTGCCATTTAAAACTCTTGCTTCTGAGCCAGATCATGCTACTTATTGAGTATATTAAGTTCTCTCTGGCATGGGCAGCAAAGTCTTACGCAAGTTCTTGTCTTGCAGATTTACTTGCAGAGTTACTTTACCAAAGTGTGATGAAGCATAAAGATTCACCCTTGAACAGGCAGAGATCAGCTAATTAAGGTTCAATCAAAAATGTCAACTGGGTGTTGCAGAGCAGGAACTTTTATGGGTTATATCAACATAAGTAATGGAAGTTAAAAATGTGATGTATATATTCTTTGTAATGCAACCCTCATCTATAATATTTATATTAAAATTACATGTTGATTTAAAGTGAGTGCTATGCTCAGGAATGATGTTTGATTAACAGTTTGAGAACTTCAGCCACACAGGATATTTACTACAGGACCAGGTCAGCTTCTGTATGTAAGACTCTTTAATGCATCTTGATTCTATGATAGCCATAAAGCACTTCCATCTCCTTGTCTGTGTAAAATTGGTCTTGGCTTAAACAGCTAACAGGTGATAGCTAACAACAGGTGATAGCTATTCAGTGATGCTTGTGACTTCCATGAAGGTAGTCATGTTCTACTCTTTTGTCTACCTCCATGTACAGAGATGCCCAAGCTAGCAGAAAAGCGGGTAAATTAAGCAATGTGAAGCTCTGTGTTATTGTGGTGAAATAGCTTGTTTAACACATGCTTAGGTATCTCCATGCTACATAACCATTGGCATCATAGCTTGACTGAAAGTCACAAAGGTACAGTGGTTCCACTCGCTTCTGTTGCAGATGGCAGAAGCTACTTCTGCTGATGATCATATTCTCCTGTAGCACAGAAGTCCAAAATCCATGGATATAGTTTATTTAAGGTGCTATAAAGTACATGTTGAAGGAGAGGGCATGATGGACTTAGCCAAGTGTAGAGATGAAGAACAACTGCTCTATCCGGCAGGTTTCTCAGAAAGTTAACTGGCAAGTATATTACTTATTATCTAAGTACCTGTTTCCATACCACAAGAAGACTGTAAGCGTGTTAGCAGGATTCAGGCTTGGCAAAAGTTAATGTTGGAGCAGAGAGAAATGTGTGAAGAATCAAGTATCTGTAGAAAGCCTGTAAGGCTGCAGACATGTCTTGTGAGAATTCAGCTTAACTAGCTGTGTATGGTCACTATTTTACTTAAGTGAAAGCCTGATTTCTCCAACAGAGAATCATATCCAAGAATGAGACAGACTGAGTTTTACATATTCCTCCTGTTCACCTTTCTGTTTTTCTAAAGTAAAATAGAAAATTATTTCTTTTTTTAGGTTCAGACTTTCAAAGGTTTTTAAGTATATAAATCCCACTTCTAGACCTTCAGCTTATACCACCTTCTTATCAGTTAGGACTGGAGTCAGAACAATGACCTTAAGTTACAAACCCTAATTCAGGAAACAACTTCAATATGTAAAAGTTTATTCCTGTTCAGGAAAGCATTTAAGTTCCTGCAAGTGATTAAATGTTTTCCTGAATTAGGGTACCTAACAACAATTCCCTTTTCTGCCCACAAATGCACATTTTTGCAAACTTAATGCAAAATGTTTCTACCGAGATGTGTGACAAATATTTGCCAAATGAAGTTTGTATGACTTAAATGTGAAGCTTTTCTGAATACAATTTCCTGTATCAGGGTTTGAAACTTCTGTATCATATTACTAGGTTCCTAAGCCAACCTAGCATACCAAGTAGTTTATACGTTTTTGTCTCAAGGAGTATACTGTATTATTCTGACATTGGGTGCATTTTCCAGGCTCCTATTTTCTTCATCATTAGAAACGTATAGTATACTCCTATACACTTTTTTTTAAATCCCTGTTAACTTAGACACTTTAAAGGTAAGTCTAGAGAAATTCCTTATTGAAAATCATGAGTTAAATTCATTTCAAATGAAAATGAAATTACCCAAGAAATTGTATGCTTTATCACTTGGTATTATAGCAAATTATATATCAAGTATTACCCACAATGTTAGCATTCTGAAGAACTTAAGAATTTTTGCAGGACTCATTTTTCTAACAGTACTGCCCAGACAGGTATTTTCATTTTGCACCAGTGCAGCTGATTTCATCTGTCTAGGTGTAGGACTTTTCACATTACTGAAGCTCAGCTTTTTGATTTTGGACCACTTTTCCAGTTTCTCAAGATGATTTTGAGACTAACCTCCAAAATGGTCTCATTCCTTCCCAGTTTGGTGTCAACTTTTGAAAGAGAAAAGTTGAAAGTATAAATGAACATAGTGATGAGAACTGGACCTGAGACACATTCTGGTGGCTTCTGCTTGATAAAATATTTTTTTTTCAACTAGTTTTGCTCTTACTCAAGGTGACACCATCCATGTATCCTAATATAGTCCTATGATTTATAATAATTATTTATAAGAATGCCATATATAAAAATGTTACTACAATGAAAATGTCACTTCTTCTGCTTCTCCTTATCCATTCAGCCATTTTTCATGTCAAAGAAGGAAATTAGATTGGTTTGACATGAATTGTTCTCACCAAATATAAGTTGGCTCTGTCTTCTATACTGTATTATCTTGTAGGTGGCTTATAAAGTTTACAGATTTTGTTTTTCCTCCTTAATAGCATTAGGAGGAATAACACAATTTGGCAACTTTTTTTTTCATCCCAGTGTAACAGATAAAAAAGAATAGTCACTTAGAATTGAAATTGATATAAGAATGGAGATGTTTATAGAGATTTTATGTTGCTCTGCCAGCCAGGAGCACAGTAATTACAGAGGTCAATGAAAGGGGTCATAAAATACCAAAATTGCTTCCCATATGCATGGTCTGTCTCCCAAATTACTTAATTATCCATCAGCATTTATATGTGTTGATGAGTAAGAATCCTTTTTTACATGGAATGCAGAGTAGCTTGTTTCATCCCCTCATGTTCCCTTATAAATAGGAATATGGATGCCTCTAACGTAAGTCTCCCATCTGTTCCTTTGACATAAAGTCACCACTTGCTATTTTTTCCAAATAATTATCCTCTACATTAACCTACATCAGAAGTAGTTCACTTCATCTTATTAAAAAAAGTCCTGATCTTTTAAATATTTTCTATTATCATCACTCTTAAATTTAACAAGATGGACCAAACAAATCCAAATCAATAATCTTTCTTTTTTAAAAAAAAAAAAAAAAAAAAGGAAAGAAAAGGAGAAAAATATAGAAATATTCCTGACTGGTACACAATCAGCTATTAGGTGAAGGAAGAAAGGTTTTAGGAAGGAAATACTATCCACAAGAGATGAGGTATATAAATAGGTTATTTCCAATCTGATTGGTAATTCACACTTTATACAGGCACTCTAGAACTGTTCTTTGTTTTAAAAATTAGATACTAAATTAAAAATTTCTGGACAACTTTCTGCTTGACTAGCATTATCAATATCAACTACTTGCTGATTGTAGGGTAAGGCACATACTGGAAATTTGTTTCAGATGGCACAGAACTTGAATGGAAACTGTGTGTGTGTATATATGCTGGACTACATGAAAGACTGCTTAGAACAACAAACAGAAGTAGATCTTGTGCTTGCCTGTAACATTAAGCTGTTTTTAGTACCCCCAGTCATTCAGAATGGATTAAGTATCATTTTGTGTGTGACAGATGACTTGAAATTGCTAAGGCTTTTGGATATTTAAAAATTGACCTACTAATTGCATTAATGCAGGCTTATGCTTTTAAAATGAACAGTGCTGAAAAGTGAAGAACAATGACAGCATTAGAACTGAACTCATGTATGGTAAAAAAAGATACACTAAACAAAGTACTATTTTTTAGAGTCCTCCCCTGTAAGAACACTTAATCAGATTATGTTAAATAAACTCATGTCATTTTACTTTATAACTGTGTTTATATCTAATTTTCTTCTGCTTAAGATTATAGTAGGTTATATATTCTATAGAAGTCTACCACTGAAAAAGATCTTCAAAGGTTTCTCAACAGGTTAACAGTAGCAAGTGAATATATGTACCTGTCATATGAACCTTACACTACTCACATGTCTGTAGTCATAGAAGAACACACAAGCTAAAATGAATCAGATCAGATTACTGCTCATTTGGAACACTTTAAGGAACATTTTTGATTTTACAGAAAGTTGGAATAATCGAAGGTATTGTTATTCATATATGCTAGAAAAACTTCTATGGAGCAATTTGAATATATTAGCCTTATACTGAAGAAAATGTATAGGATCCATTTCTGTGGAAGGGGAACTTTTATTTGAAATGCAGGAATACATTCAAATTAATGCTGGAATGTATTTATCCACAAGGAAGCTTGAATGTTAATTCTGATGCTTGAAATGTAGCTAGTTCTCTGGTCTTTTACAGTTCTGGGCCCTTAGTTTTATGGACAGCTTTTATTCTTGGAAGACTTTGCCTAGTTTCTCATTAAATTCTCCTTTTTGTCTGGCTTGCCTTATTTGCTGTGTTTGGAGTAATTGACTGCAAGCACAATAGCAATGCCACATATCTGGACACTGCCTATTCACTCCAGTGGACATGCTTTTGCAGTGTCTGGGAGCTTCCTTCCATTGCTCTGAGGAGGAACTGTTGTTTGAACACGTTGTAGGTATCACTTAGCAACCTTCATTGTAGTTCATACCTTCCTTGTGGCTGATACATTAAAGCATACTACATTAAAGCCCTACCATAGCAAGCAGTAACAAAAAGGCAGACTAAGCTAAAGGAAAATTAATTTTGTCATGGCATGACACATGCAGTTGCCTTTTAAAGCTGTTTTTGGCACATCTGTGCATAATTTAAATCATGCTCCTCTTATACCATAGGGATTAATCTGTTGCAAGAGTTGTGCAGCCAGTGTTTCTGCAGCTATTCTCCTGTGAATTAGCACCTCAAGCTTCAGCCAGCAGCTCTGACAGTCCCAGCAGTGACAGTGGTGCACCTCCCTCCCTCCTCTGGCTGTCCTGGCAATCTGTATCACACTTCTCTGTTTTTATAGTCTTCCCCCCCAGGAAATGGACACCTTATGCTGCTCCAACTTTCTAGTGGATACTACATACTATCCATCTTAGGTTATGCCAACAAAAATGAAAGATTAATTTCATACAACAAACTCTAAATAAAAAAAGAATCACTCCCCCCCCCCGCCCCAGCATACACCTTTCACTCCTTTCATAAAAATGCACTATGGCTCTTTGCCATGCCTCTTTGAAACGCATCTCTTAGTTACTTCCTAGCTTCCATTGCAAGAACCAAATTAAACAGAAATGATCCTAGCTCATAAATGGCCCTCAGCTGTAACCCTATAAATTACTTGGATGAGTTCCTGTGCAGCAGCTTTCCATGTAGAGTAGGAGCAACTATGATGCTTTCTACCATAAAGGCTTCCTAGATGCCTGCTGCATGGTGGGACTAGCTGCCTAGTGACAGGATATCACTGCCCCAGACTGCTGCTGTTGCACTCTATGCACAGACCTAAAATTACACTAGCCATAGAGCTAGCTTACAGATTCTGACACTTCAGATCCCATTGCATAAAGATAAAAGCACAGAAAATGCCATGCATTAAGGCATCTCTGGAAGTGGAGTTATCAGTTTGGCAAGACTGGCATTTGTGCATTGACTGCATCCTTCCTGACCTAACAGCCAACTAGCATCAGAAGAAGAGAGAGCTGCATAAAAAGAACAATTACTTGCAACCAAGAATAATGCATTTGTAAGCCAAGAGCTTGTAGCCTCCTGTCACAGAGCGTTACAGTTCTTTATGTGCCTCACTGGGGAGCTAGAAGGATTGCTAAGTGTTGTCTACAGAGTCACACATGTTGTGTCTCATTTGTTTCTTAAGCAAATTGGGAAAGTTTTTAGTCAATTTTATGCAAAAGAGCATCTGCAGGAAAGGAAGCTTGCCAGAGCGTTCCAATTCTTTCTCATCTCATCAAAAGTTCTTTGTGTGACTGCGTCCCACTGCATTGCTTTTGGCTCGTATACTCATGTGATCAGACCTGTTGAACTCATTAGGAGCATTCTTCTGCTTATAGGAGTATGAAAAGCATAACTGGGCAATAAATCTTTTACTGAATGCAAGTCTGACAAACTCTCCCAATGAATGCTTTGAAGATCCAGCAGTGCTGTGAAATGTAGCTGCTTCTTCAGGTCCTATTTCTTTATTTTTTAAGACTAAAAATATATATCCTCAGAATGCAACCTGAGGCTTAAACTTGGCTTCCAAGTTTATTATATCATCTCTGTCTCCCTAGTTGTGAAAGATACTGACTAAAGCTTGGAGTGAAAATACCAGGGACTTGATACTGAGAGGTTCAGAGCACTGGTAAATGATTCAGTCAGCACTTAAACACGTAATATAAAGTACTTGGTGACTCCACTGAGCCTCTTTAAGAAATAAAATTCAAACAAACAAACAAACCATATCTCAAGTGGTTTTGGCACATACCATTTTTTTGTGCCAATTCAGATAAATTACTTTGAAAATCAAATAATCACTGTCAATAACCTACATTCTGGAACAAGCAGAGTTCTGCATTATTTTAAGCTTTTTATTCCATTGGAGGTATAAAAAGAGAAGACATTTTTGCTTTTCCTTTTCTTCATAAAACTTGAAAATTACTTCATAAAAATGGAAGAGGAGTTTTATTAAAGTAATAAGTAATTATTTACTCTGCTCCTCACCTCACATTCCTTCAGAACATAACATAGGCAAGGTACTTTGTAAGATGGATGCTGATAACCCCAGTTTTCAAACAGATTGAATTAATTTGTTCTGCTAAAGCAGTCTGCTCTCAAAATATGGAAGGATTAATGATCTGCAAGGGAGGAGATCTTATCTCATGAATATCTCCAAAATGGCAATAATATGAGAAGATGAGTGAAGTCATCCTAGAATAGTTAATGGGAGATTTGCATATATTATGGTAAAAAGTAAAAAAAAAATTAAAAAAAAAAAAAAGCCTTTTTAATTTATGAGCTAGAAAAAAAATATGGTATCATGAAAACTTGAATTGAAACTGATTGGTCTGGAAATGCTAGAGGGAAAAATCCACTCAAACTTCTCTTTGATTAAGAACTGTGTTCTATTTCAGCAGCTTTCTTCACCCAATTGTTTAATAGAGTTAACCAGCCAGAGAAAAAATTTATCTAGTCTTTTAAAAAGTACACATGCAGCCATTCTATTTCATCATGAACTTACTTAAGTTCTCAAAACATCTGTTCTCTGTAATAAAAATATTAAATTATCTGGAGACCTGAGAAACATCTATACAGTAAAATTAGCTGGCTCCATGACATTACTGAGAACTTGTTATAATGAAAACTCAAAGCCAAATTAAGTTTATAAACTTCTTTTCAGGATATTACAGACAATATCGAAAGACCTAAATACTGGTTCTAAGACCAGATTGCTTAGAACAATATTCACATAAAGGCAGATAGTCAATCTGTATTTAAATCTGCCTAGATGCTGAGCAGGTTAGGGGATGAACTAATGAACGTGGCTGATGTTAGGAAATACAATATAGGCAGTTTCTGTATTTTCAGTGGTACAAGACAGTTATTTAGCAGTACTACAAACATTTGCTAGAGTGCCATGTTCTGTTTACCTGTCTTCTCACTGTAGTCAGAATTTCTGTTGACTCTCTGTCCATGTTTAATGTCTTATTCTCTTCCATTCATTCTCCAATACAATTTGCAACATTACCATCTTCTTGTCTGCCTGCTTAGCAGAATGACTAAAACCCAGACTGATACTTGCTTTTCCAGTGCTTAGGTTGGGGGGTAGAAGGGGTGATACTTGGCATATTTCCCAATATTTGCCAGATTTGCCTAGCAGTCTGATTCTTCTTCATCTACTCGGAACTGTAGTCACTGAAGAAAACCTGTGGTCACAACCTTGGAAAAATGCCATCAAACTAAGAGAAAAGATACTGAAGAATACTGTACACTATAAGTAAATCTGATAAAAATGAGTAGATACGTGTCCCTAAAAAGTCACAGAGTTGTAGTTCAATTTCAAAGATAGGAAAACTTAAAGCATATAATCAAGCTTGTTTATCATTGCGAGTATCTATGTCATAGGATGCTGAGTGCATTCTGTTTGCAAATGCAATTTCAAATGAGCAGGTACTTTATGAAAAAAACGCTGGTTGGAAAATAAATGTCAAATGTAAACTTTGAGGATGACATCCCTTTAGAAATTTACCTCTGCATAATAAACAACTTCAGCCTTTACAGTATGGTTCTTAAAACTCCATGAAAAAATAAACTGTGGAGTCTGACTGACTGTGTGTTGCAGTTCCTCCTTGTTTGTAGAAAAAATGTTCTCTGAAGGGTGCCTGAATTTCTAGTGCTAATTGGCATCACATCACACATCATCTATTTCAGGAAAAGAGGTGCCAAGTCTTAGGATCAGATTACACTGGAAAGATTCCAAACCTTTCCCAGAGTAAGATCAGGCCTGTGCTTTGTCTTGTGAAGAATCTCATAGCATAATGTTTCCATGAAGGTTCATGATGTCACATTAATCATAACACTGCAAAATCTGGTATGCACACACAGCACATCTGCTCTTGCTTTTATTCTCTGTAGTTGACCCCATCTCATATGCTTGTCATTAGTTCACATAACATACAGGTATCTGGTACTGCATATAGTGAGGTCAGCCAAGGTTAAAGCAGAACCTTGTCAGGTTTAAGCTGAGTTTTGAAAGTAGTGCTTCCACACTTCTGAAGTTGGTATACCTAAGTAACCCAAGTGCACTTTGCTTAGCAGAAAATTATGCAAGACTCTCTAAAATATGAGCAATCAAAGCAAAGCCAGTGCTTATGAAAATTGCAGAAAACAAGGTTATGTTATCAGTTTTTGTGTCAGCAAATATCCACACGTGGGATTTTCAAAAGCATGTGTGCAACTGGGGCACACCTGGATGTTGCAAGGCATCAGTTTATTGACTCCCAGTGAGCGTGCTGTGCAGCTGAGGGGGTATAGCTGTGTCAGCGAGACGTTCTGCCCACTCCATGCCTCTGCATGCTGCAGAGCTGCTCAGCACAAACACCAGCTCTTTTGAATTAATCTAAGTGTTTTTGCACAGCACAGCACAGGCATACCCTTAGAAGCACAGTAAGACATCAAGGAGGCAGTTTATAGTCATTTAATTTGGTGGTCTGACAGATCTGGCATGAGTGAAGTAAACAAATAGACTACTCTCACAGTGACTGCCATAATGTAATTTAGACCTATGCAAAATAATCAGGCTGAATATATAAAATATAATTTGGAAACAATTTAAACTATTTGCATATTTAGGTAACATGAGGCAGTTTTCACATGAAAAAGCATGAAAAAAACAGAAAATTTGTCTTTTATTTTTACATTTTCTTGCTGAAGTGTTTTGATTTTTCCTATTTGGTTAACATTAAATTAGTATAGGTAAATCAAATTTTAAAATGCCACTTTAAGAAATAAAAAAGAAATCAAACCAAAATGAAGTATTTATTTTCATATTGGACAGTTTCCTTAGATGCAAAACATTTTTTCTTGAGATTCCTAATTCAACCAAATCAAAAAATAAGAAAATATATAACAGCTATAACCAAAAGTTATGAGAGAAGCTGGACCTTAGTCTGAAAGATCTGTTTTTCTGCTTATAAATGTACAAAGCTCTGCTTAATTTCCGCTACTATCTGTTATCACCAGGGACAATTCTCTTATCATAAGAAAAAGAGTAAGAAAATCAAAAATAAGAAGGCTCTTAGCTTGTATCAACACAATAACTGCATCTCTCTATTCCTGGAGCACTAGTTATGATGAGACTGATTTTGAAGAATGGGAAGTCTAGCTGTGAAATATTAATCATTGGCAGAGTGTGCCTGCAAGAATTCACCAACCTTGAATAAAGACCTTTTAGTGTAGCCAGAAAAAAAAAAATCTATATACAGCATAATTATATAATGGGTATATTCCTGTGTTGTTAGTCTTACACTTGCTACTCTTTATCCCTTGTTAAAACATTCTTTGTTGTACAGTGTCCTTCATATACTTTGTGTAGTATTTTCATTGGTTCTCTATTTTTGCCTCCATGTGTTCACTCTCTGGGTTTTTTAAATATTATGTTCATCATGATTTTCAGTTTCTGTGTGATGCTTCAAATACATTAAAAAATAGAAAACATAAAAAAGTAAATAAATTTAAAGCTTTTTAAGTAAATACTATGCAGTATATGAATTATTCAATGGGAAATTATCTGATTCTTTGAATAGAAAAGTCATTATAAATGTGGTATTTTGACTGCAGGCTGTCCATTTTAGAATGTATAGGGCACTTTATTTAATATGTCATATGCAGCAGAGTAGATGTATTACTCCCTGATAGAACCAAATTGTGAGAGGATACAAGAAGCCAGAAGCTAAGGTCACTATTTAACAATCAAGAACTACTGTAGCTTGGAAGAAATGTTTCAGGGATTGGTTTGCTTGTTTCTTTCTTAGTTTGAGATTGTGCTTCTATGGAAGCACATTCCTTTGCAAATAGAGCTACAATTCAGAGATGTTTTTTTCCATTTTCCCGTATCAATCCTCAGAAAACATTTGTGCTTTCTTAAAAAAAAAAAAAACAAAAACAAAAACAAAAACTCCACACGACAAAATACTCCTTAAATCCCAACACCTTTTGTCCCACCATGTATAGAGTCCTCAAGAGAAAAACATAGCACTTCAATCTTAACTCTGTGGATTCTTTTACTGCTAACACAGACTCTCATCATATTGGAAGAACTGAAAACAGAGTCCCGCTTGCCCATCCCAGTCAAAATCTCCCAGCTGGCAGGTCTCCCGTGGTCGATCCCTGGTCAGCCTCACAAACATTTCATTAGGCAGTTCAATATTCCTGTGATTTCACCTCTCAAGGTTAGAGAAGTAATGAGATAAGACTCTCAGCCTTCTCTAGTAACAAGTAAGCTGGTAGACATGAGAGAACTTCAGACCTCCCAGGTCCAGGTATGAGCCTCAGTTACATCCTGATTCGCACAAAGCCATGACTGCAGGGTGCGGCAAAATATGTCTTCCCCCACTTTCCATATGTAGGAGACCTGGACAGGTAGGCTAAAAAGGATCTGTGGCACTGCTGTGGGCTAGTACTCGACTGAATGACTGAGAAAGCAAAGATACTTGAATGTTCATCCTGTGTACTCACTATTTTATCTGAAACATAGCTTCCAGAAGGAAAAGAAACCCCATAAGCAAACTCTTGCATTGCTTTTTGTCTTCATCATTCTTCAGAACAGTGGCAAAGAAAGGTGCCATAAATATATAGAAAATGTCAAAGCACTCAAAAAATACTTGCTGCCCTTCCACTAAGGCTAGAACTGCAACAATATAATCACAGTGTCAATTATATTACACAGAATCCTTATGGAGTTGCCTTCATGTACCAGCAAAGATGTCAAAGCAAGATGCCTACCTCTGGAGCATGAAAGATTTTCTCCAGTTCAGACACAACACTTTTAGATTCGCAATTTACTTTACCAGATAATTTTGTTTTGCCGAGTCTGAGCTCTGCATTCATCATCAAAGGTCTACAATACTGAAAGTTTTGAGGTGGTTAGACCTGTACTTCATACAAATCACACAAACTGTTAATCCATAAGGCATGTATAGAAGGGTTTCTCATTGGTTTTATGGCATTCACTGTGAGGTATTACGAATCATTTGTATTTAGACTGGATTGTTGCAGTTCTCCAACCTCAATAGTTAATACTGTGCTCCTGAAAACAGTCCTATCTTGCATCAAACAAATCTTATTTAGTTAAGATACAAGGTACTTATACTCTTCATTGCCTTATTATTAAATTATGTTCTTTTTAAAACAGAAGATTATTAATGTGAGAAAGGTAGCAATTATTTTTTCCTCTTCCACAGAAAAGTGTACTTCTCTGTGGCAGACTTCCATGGACTAGTAAATTAATGGAGCTGTTTTTGATGAAGAGCATGATTCACTATACAGAAGTTACCAGGAAGTCTGGTGATGTTTTGCTACTGCATGTACTCAAGTTGAAACTAATTCTATTCATCTGCATTTACCTGTCATTGTATACAGGAAGGAAACAGAAAATCCCCCCTAAACAAAGCAGTGACTCCTCAGGCAGAGCCCACAAAAGACACACAGAGCTTCCAGTTTATCTAGTCAGTCCCTGGAAGGCAGTGCTGAACTGGCCATTGCTTTCCTTCATGCTGCTCTATAGAGAAAGAAAAGTCCATGGTGAACAGGAGCTGAGGGAAAGAAAGAGCAGTTTTGCTCATTACTGTGAAAAAGGAGCTGTCAAAGTGTCACCTTCTTTTATCCTTCCTCTCTTGCCAGCCTTTTCTTGAACCAGGGAATGGAAGCTTAAATCAAACAGTGGGAATGAATGATGAAACTGCATGGTTTGTACAAAACAAAAAAGGAGGCTGTTTAGAGTGGTAAAAAGGGGGCCCATCTGATGGCAGGAGACAACACTTGGCTGCTTGTTGCCTTGATTTCGTTATGACAGAGGCTGGTGCTTGAAGAGCCATGGTGGGAAGACAGGCCCCCTTCACTTTTATAGATATAAACACAGTTTGTAAGGTTCCTGAATGCAGAGAACGAACTTTAATGCATGGACATACTGTGTGGTCGAAGGCAATGGGATTAGTAAGAGGACAAGCTTAATGAAAATCTGAATTATCAGTCAGGCTTCAGAAAGAGTCAGAATATTGGTCTGAAACAAAGTTTTAATACTGACAACAAGAAGGGCTAGCTTTCACTGCATTCTCCATTAGAGGGAGAACAGTATAGCACTCTGCATTGGCTGAGATGAGTGTGAACTGGAGAAGCTGCTGAAATATGGAAAGAAAACTGTATGTGCTGTACTGTTTTTAAAAGGATGTTTATGCATTATCTATCAACTCATTGTGCAGAATCCCTCATTCACTTTCACGTTTTTGTTATTTTTGATGAAGAAAACTTCTGAAAAGTTGTTTTGTGGTTTAAACAACCCTTAAAATAAGCACCTTTTCAAAAGAAAAATTATCCCAGGACTCTGGGAATACACATTTCTTTGCTATGCTTATGAAAATGATAAATTTTTTTCCATCACTTCATAAATGAAACTAAAAACATGATCTGGTCCAGAATGTAATGTACAAAGTGCCAGGTCAGAGGTGAGTCCTACAAATCAGATGTAAAAAGAATTTATACGTCTTGAATTGTGTATCCTTAGGTTTAAAAGGCTTTCCTTCCCCTCAAATAAACAAATGCATACTGCTGATTGTTAATATACATAATGGATGATATACAGTATAAATTTATATTTTAAAAAGATTAGTTTGTGCTAAAAGAAAGGGTACTTTATAATACATTTAAAAATATGATATATCAAAGATGTTTTTATCTGATTAACAACACTATACTACCATAGTTCAGAGGTGAGTTTGAATTCGCCCAGAGCTGAATTCAGAATTGAAAGCAGTAAAGTTCCACCTCAGATTAATTTGATTTGCGTCTTAGCTAGAAGTGCATTTGAACCACAAAGCTTAGATCCAGATCAGAATATCGACTGTCTGAGGGGGAGTAGCATCAGCAACTTCAGTTTTACCCTAACCCTAACCATGCTCTATAGTCTGCCTTGGTTAATACTTGGAAACATGCTTCATGTGGTCTTTAGTTGAAAAATACGTTTTATATCATATGGTAAGCAAAGTTACAATAATGTGATCATTATTTGTTTTTTAGATAAAACAATAAGGCAAGTCATTCACAATCTAGGTGTGTACACCTGTGATATCCCTTGCTTTCTGTGTAATATTTTGTGAATAAAAGCATTTAATCAAAATTTCTGCATGTCCTTGATAGTCTGCTGGATGTATAGCTCTCTAATACAGCTCCAAGAACCGGAAGCATTATATAGAAGTATAGTGATAAATGATACAGAGAAAAAGATGAATGGTGAGGTGAAGGTATTAGAGACAAGGACCAAATGTGAAGAACTGCAGAATGACCTTACGATACTGAATGACTGGATAATAAAATGGTGTGTGACATTTACCATGGAAATATAGAGATGCCCTTCAGAAAAAACACAGTTTCAGTGCTATGTAGACAGTGATGGACTTTGGGCTTATTATACTGCTCAGGAATGAGATCTTGAAGTTTTATCACTCTAGGAATTTATCAGTCTAATTGCTGAGTTACAGTGAGGAAAGCAAAGATAATACTAGGAATTACTAGGAAAGGAATAGAGAACAAAACGAAGACAATTATGCGAGTTTATAAAACAGCTGTATCACAAGCATGAAATTTTGATCCTTCCATCTAAAAAAAGATACAGTAGAACTGGAAAAGGTATATAAAAGGAAACAAGCATGGACAAAGGTATGGAAACTATTTTAGCTGCTCACATATTTAAGCCTGGAAAACAGAAAGCTGAGGAAAGCTAGGATAAAGGTCTATAAAATTTTGATTAATATCAAGAACACTCACTATCTCTTCCAATACAAGAACTAGGAGTCATCACATGAAATTAGCAGTAGGCAGCTTCAAAACAAACAAAAAAGGTGATTCCTTTTGGACACTGTGGGTAAGCAAGCTGAGGAATACCTTCCTGCAAGATGCTTAGTTTGCTGAAAGGTTTACATGGATTAAAAAAGTAACTAAAATACTCATTTAGAAAAGCCCTCAGCATCTATTAAACATAAAGATGTTGTCTCTACCTGAGATGTTCCCCTGACTCACAAATTACTGGATGCTGGAAAAATATCCTGGAGAATGCTTGACTTGATCTTTTATTTTTCCTTACAGATGTTACTATTACTTTTATTACTGTTACTACTACTACTGTTACTATTACTTATAGTTACTGATGATCCACTCCAGCAGTTCTTACGTATCTGTTTGAGCCTAGCACTATTCCAGAAATACTTACCTGCGCAGGAGCTGGGCTCATGAACGCAGGTGCTAACACTGCCTGGGAGACCCAGCAGCACTGCTCCACTATGCCAGCAGCTGTGCCAGCATGCTTGGAGCTAGCACAGGCCTTGTCTCTGTGCTCCACTGTGCAATGTGGAAGGAGTCCTTTTTCTTTTTTCAAGCACTGTAATAATTCATGTCACCAAAATGATAACTATTCTGTTATAAATGGTAAGGCAAGAAAGCAACTTTGCATAATAGATCTTGTTCCTTCACTCTTTGGTGGCCAAACATATATGAATATTTTGAACCTAGTCATTAATGTTTATTATTTCAGAAATCTGTTAGAGAAGTTGCTGTGCACTTCCTAGGATAGAAGATACAAAATATAACTCATATCCTCAATATTTTAGTCCTATATAAATGCATATGTGATAAAGGATGCAGCTCTGTATGGAGCAAGATTAAATTATCTGTTTATATTAATATAATAAAAATGTTATCTAAAATTTATTCATGTCAACATGTGTCTAAGAGAAGACTGCATGCTGTGAGTTCTAGAGAATTTTATCATGTTTATCAAATATAGACATTTAAAAAGTGAACGGTAATTTAAAGAGTTACAAGTAGAATTAATCAGTTTTGTAAACATTGCATTGCAGTTTTCCCCTTCAAGAAATTTAGTTCAATGTCTAAAAATATAAAAATATTTTATCAGACTATAAAGGTGCAGGTCTAACCCCCACAAAATTTTATTTTACGGATTATTTTGTGCTTTTAATTTAGGGAATTTTTTTCTGTTGTTATAGGGACTAACAAATAAGTCAAATAATACATAACAAGAATAAATTCAGATCATCATATGCTGCTCTACCTAAACATACGTAAGTTTTTAAATAGGTTTTACACAATAAAATCAAGCTCTAGAGCACCTTCCCAATTGGCCACATACCTACAGGGAAAGAAAGAACTTTCAATTAAAATAATCCAAATTTGGAATTCTGTTAGATTCCAAAGTCTTCACTCAGGAAATGAACCCATGCACTGGATGAGATTGGTTTGATGGTAGCTTGAGATCTGTAATGGCATTATACTTAAAGTCTGTAAATTTGTATTTCTTTAGGCATTTCATAGAATAAACAGGTCCAATATTTTGTCTCAAAACAATTCAATTTGATTTCAGCACTTCCTATGTAGGGTTCAAGAAACTCCTAAAAAAATTAGGTAAATTTGGAGAGGTAACTAAGCAACCTTAGTTCCTACTGATACTTGCAGTGTATTGACTGTAAAAAGAATGAGTATATCTCTCCTCTCCCTGCATCAGGTGTATTAGCCCTGTGAAATGAGGCAGCCCAAATACTCCAGAGAGGAAGCAGCTGCTAGACACAGTATGATCATTATGCTCATTATTTAAAAATAATCAAAATTTAAAATTTTTGAAGAATTAAAGAAGCTGATTCTTTTGGAGTGCTTATGCAGTAAAAAGTGAGTATCTTTCATGCTGGCATCTTGTAACCATGTGAAGATTTGCCAGCTTACGTTTCCTTTTGTAGTGATGTAGGAATGTGAGAAGCCAATAACAAGAAAATCATTGAGTGGGGCAACACTACTACTATAGTTCAAAATCCTACTTTCTTTATAGAAACTGACACATTAATCCAACCCTTGGAGAAAAAAAAAAAGAAAAAAAGAAAAGAAAAAGGCTGTTCTGCAAGCAAAACTTTCCTAACTAAGATACAGTCTTTAAAATTCAATTGGACCACAAGAACAGATCGAGATTTGAATTATAAATGTGATTTCTTTCTTAAATCCTCTACGAGACCTCTAGGGCCTTTTAATTCACTGTACATAAGCACTTCTGGTTTTACAGCAAAAAGTGGAAGTGGAACGACTGTTCAGCATGAATTACTGTCATCTGTTTGTCTACTGCTGCAAAGTCTTAAAGTAAAACACTCTAACCGACTCCTACCTTATTTTTCAATGTGCAAAGACAGCCAACATTGAAACAGACTACTCTGTACAATTTAAACACAAAAATATCATTCTCAATTGGGAGGAATAACATTGCCAAAATTAATGATACAGTTCTGTGAAACTGTGAAACTGTTTAAATACTCAGATAAGCTCATATGTCTATATGGGTAAGCCTTTATATGTCCACTAAACACCACAGAAGCCCAGATGCCAAATCTGTGTTGGGAAATCTCAAAATGCTGATTATTGGAAGCAGGGAAAATTTTGCTCTAAATTTGCTCTACGCCATATTTCTTTTTTGAAGCATCCACTATAAATCTCTGTCAAGAGATAGGACACGGGAAAAGATGGAACTCTTACTCTAGTGTGGTAGTTCCTAAATTGTTCTATTCTTATATTCATATAAAGAATGAACTGTTGTAAGCCTTACAGTGTGTCTCATCTTCTGTAGTTTGCTGTTACTCACAGTAATATTAATCACAGTTATTAAACTGTGATATACCCTCAGGAATTTCACTCAGATTAGGCCTGGAGTGGCTTAAATGGGCCAGTGATATCATTTTCATGACATCAAAGTTGGATTTGATATGATGAACTTCCCAACTTGTGAGCTTATCAATGCTTAAGAAGATATAGAACTTTACCATTTTTATTATTGTAGCAATGGAAAATCCCAATGATAATTGGGTCCTCAATCAACTTTATGAACAACCTCTGCTTCAAATCACTCTAAACTTCAATTCAGTCCTTCGGAAAACTGTTTTTGCTTTTAAGCGTGCAATAAAAACTGTACCAAGATGAATGTCACATTATTTGGGGGTTCTCTGTAAATATTTTATCATGCAATTTAACTCTCATACAGGCTTGTATCTGCTTAATGGACAGACATTGGACAGAAAATACAGACACACTTGCTGTGAACAAGTGTTCATGTTCACTGTTCAGTGAACATGAATACACATGTTCATAAACACTCTCAGTACAGAATTGCATCACATTACAGTGGTGTCTCTGGTTTTATAATATACAGGGAAATCCACAATCTTTCCAGAGCTTAGGCTAACCTTAAAATTTTGTACATAGTTGATATGAAATATGGGAATCTGATACATATCTTCAAAGTAGTAACACTAGCAGTATGGAGATAAAATATTGATTTCCCAGCTTTTGAGCCGAAAGAACATGACAGCAGCAGAATTCAATTACAATTTTCTAAGCACAGAGACATCAGTTCCCCCATTAATTTATCAAGTAAGTCACATCATTGATGCTAACATGAGTAAGTCACATAAGTCCTGTCCACACTAGTAATGCAGACATCCCTCACTTTGACTTGCTAGCAACAACGTCATTATCTCATGAGCAACCGCTTCACTGTGGACTCTTTACCATTGTGTTGAAAATAAATGCAGTTAGTTCTGGCAGTAACAGAACTCAAAATTTCAGATCTGAAAAATATAGCTCTGTTGACTTACCAGCTATATACTGGAAGTTTAAGGCACACTGAACAATATTTCAATTGTCTCCATCTATAAACATGGGTTAGTCACAATAAACAGTGCAATATGCACAAACAGGGCACATTTAATAGGCAGTTCTTTTTTTAACAGCAATTATCAGAGTTCTACATCTAGTACCATTTGCAACAGGAAAGATATAATATAAATTGAAGTGAATAAAAGTAGACTGCCAATGTAAAAATTGCACATGGCCAGAAAAAGCCTACATTCTAGCATCTTGCATAGTCTAGGTTGGAAAATGTGCCAACTGAAACAGTTCCACAGAATCAAATTGCCTGAATCTGATTAAAAGGCGGCAGACAAACTCTTTTGAAGTAAAGGAAAGCATTTAAGTTCTGCTGTAAGTCAAGATGCTGCTAAACCTTTACTAAACAGTAATGATACGCTTTGAAGTAACCTTTGATCCTGCACAGCCTTTCTAAGAGCTGAAGTAAACAGCAGTCTGATGGGATACTGGGAACTGTTATACATGCCATTGTATCTTTCCTACATTGCTATGAACCCAAGAACCTGAATTCCTATTATTCTTAGAAATGTATTTAAATAACGATTTTTAAAGGTAGCTGCCAGAAGTCTCACCATAAGATATTCTCTGTCATCACCAGTACAGACACCTAAAGGCTGCTTGAGTCATGCATGATGTGGTTTTAAAGTCATCTGAAATAAATCTGCATGTGATATAACCTTTCTTTCTGTTACTAATGATGTGTTTGGATTTTAACTAGAGGTCTGGGAATGACAGGTTTGACTTCTCATTTTTAAACAAATGCTTCTACTGAAAATGAAATTTATGTACCAGCCTAAACCTGTCATCATAGCTAGAGCCTATCACTTCTCAAACAAGCATTAATTTTGGCCCTTCCATTAGAAACTAAGGTCATTTCTATTCCTGCTAGGATGAAGATCTGAAAACAAGTTGTATTTATCCTAAATATCTCAGTTTTGGCCAGAATGAATGCCGTTCAATGAGCCTTTGCTAATGCAAACCAGACTTCTGCATGCTCATGGGATGCTGTCATTAATCCTTCAAGGACATAAACGTACAGCTGGCTTAGTTTACTGCCAGCATCTTTTTTTTTTTAATGACCCCCTAGATATTTGATGTTTATATACTCATGCCCTGTTTCAAATAATTTACATTCAGAAATCCAGGCAGAGCATGTTAAATTTTACCATTAGCAGTTATTGCCAGCCTAATCACAAAAACATAAAAAAATTCACTGATAGAGAATTATTAGTGTATTAGTCTTCAGTTGTTGAACAACATGACATACTACACAGCATCAAGTGATCATGTAATGAAAGATCATTTTAAGTCCTTTAAAGTAACAAGTACAATCAAGATCATTTTAAGAACTATAACTGATGGTCGGGGTGGGAGGGGGGAAGTGGTCTCTACAGAAAAAATTCAGACAACAATGCAACAGTCTTTTCAGCTGCACTGCCTCCATGGATTGTTTCCTCATTCTGGTGTTTAAAGTATTAAGAGAAAACAAAAACAAGAAAAATCTGAATTCACTACAAAGACCTACTACTGTTTTGTTATATGCTAGCATCACAGTTAGATAAAACAGGGTATTTAGGTTCTGGGTGAACTACACAGACAAACTCCACTCTGTTAAATAATTTTAACTCTATCAACATAAGTGAAAAACAGCAGGCTTGATTGTGAGAATCAGCTGAAAGAAACTCTAAAACACAGCAGCATGTAAAGTCTGTTTCTGCTCTGATCTCAGTCGGACTATTTCAGGCCTTTTTCACTTTTAAAAGTATAATATGCCATGCCTGAAATGTTTTCATGAAATTCTGGTGTGTAAGTAGTATAGCTTTAAAAGTTAAAGTAGCAGCATTGCAAGCCAAATAGTATAGATAATTTTTTTTTCTATTTTAGATGCCTTTGGATTGTGAGGATTTAAAATATAAGGTTGTTAATTACTAAAAAAAATAGAATTAAAATTCAGGAATATATCAGCTTTATGCTTATGCCCATTTCTGTATTAAAAATGAGTTAAAGTATAAATACTAAAGTATACCTTATGTTCTCAAATAAAAACAGCACACTGTGAAGGCCAAATACATCTGCTTCCTGGAGTTTGGCTTTATTAAATGAACAAAGCGAGAAAAAGACTAAGCTCAAATTTCATCTTCAAGATTACAGTTTCAAGGGTTTCCTCCTCAAAAACTGTTTACCCACATCTTATATCCTCATTTTGTAATGGAGCACCTCCACTTACCTAAGACTCCATTGGCTAATAAGCTTCCTCATACAGTCCCCTTGCATATTTTCCTAGTGTGACTATCTGCTTTCAAGGTGGAGAGTTCCAGACAAACTTTCTTTTCAATGCCTGGCACTAAAAGTTAGAAGAACTTCTCCATGATATTTGGAACACTGTAGGAGTATGAAGATAGATCAGAAATTAGTATAATGTGAAATTTATAAAGTTTTTCATAAACAAGTATTTTTACATGTCAAATTTTGTCCTAACGCATCTTCTTTATTGTAACACAACCATAAATTCCATGATTTGGAGCTGTATTGTAGAATGTCAAAAACCTGAGGAAGAGATTTAGTCTCATATTGGACACAAGAGGGATGGATCAGCATTAGGCAGTTTGGGATCTCATCCAGCGCAGAGGCGGATGAGAAATTTTCCAAATCAGTTGTCTGATTTGGAATAAAGTTGAAATAGAAAACATGCTGTAAAAATCTATTCCCAGCAGTTTAAATATTAATCATCTACTGTGAACTAAATTAAAGGTTAAATATATAAAAATACCTGAGTTTGTTTTAGTCTACTATAGCCCTGTGATGTTAAATTTAATCAATTGTTTTTATGGGAAGATAATACAACCAGTGTCACTTATGGTCTCAAACAACTGCATTTATTTTAAGTCTTCCTCCTAGTGCTATGTTACAGCTTTCTGCTTTTGAGAACTGCTTCCTGTTTTTCATACAGATTTCCCTCTTTTCCTGTGGAAACCTATTGAGGAAACTCTATTAAAACAAAAGGAAATATCTGTTTCTAAATATCTGTAAGATTGTCCAAAAGCATCTCCTTTAACCACTAAGGAGTTCCTGTTGTGGGTAGAGACGGTATATGGTCTAAGTAGCATTGTGTCCCACTGAGATAACTGTGAACTCACAGGAACAACCTGAATCTAGCTCCTATAGGGCAGGGCCATTGCATGGAGTAGAGTACAACAAAAGGGGCAAATATGATAACTAAGCATCATCCTCTTAAAAAAAGAAAAAAGAAGAAGTAAGGGCCCCAAAAATTTAGCTAGAGTAATGTGGAGTAATGTTGATCAGGAACAGAGAAAATGGAATCCAGACTTTCAAACCATCATATGTGGAATTTTCCTAGAAATAACTTCTGTCTGCCCTGTCTCCCTTGCCTGATTTGTCAACTCCCCTACCTGAAAGGAACTGTAGGGCTGTGTTAGAATCTGTGATATCCACTTAAAAACAAACATTATTCAGGGAGTAAGATGCAAAACATGGATTTGAGCCATGTATGATTCAAGATCTGACCAATATAATTTACCATTTTTAATAATCTAACATTAGTAAAGTTCTGTATTACCTTAAATGTACAGAAGCTGAAATGGAATCACTTTGAGGTGTTTTTTCATTATAACTTCAATTACTTTAAACAGAGCTCTGATTTGCTTTAGATGTCTAGGTTTCCAGACTGTAGAGCTAGGAAATTCAAAACAAAAGTAGAAGTAGAAGTTAATGTATTTCAACATAATTAGTGTCTGTTTCTGTTTTTTAGCAGTCTGCTAAGCTCAGAATCTGGATGAAATTTACTTCCCAAAGCATTATAGTTTTGCAGAATGCATGAGTATTTTAAAGAGAAGCTGAGCAGCAGACATAGTTAAAGGATGGAAAGTGGTTTTATTTCAATTTTAAAAACCCTTGATGAAAAACTGATATGCAATTTCCAAAGCTGCACCTACCTGCGCTATCAAGTTTTCTGCTTGTTCAGTTGAAAAAAAACAGGGGAAAATGAGAGTTATTTTAAGTTAGTAAAAAAAAATATACCTGCTCCTTTTTCCAGCAAAAAAACATAGCCTATTTATCACTTACATTGTACTTCTCAAGGATTCCTACCAGGATTTCACTGTACTATTGTCCTAATTAATTGGGAACATGCTTCACCCTGAGCTGCCATTTCAGAACTTTATCACAACCTCAGTGCTGGATAAATTAGGACAAGATTTATTCTTGTTAATAGAACCATTATTACAAAAGTGCCTACTGATTTCAAATAGTTTAGGTCATGATTCTGCTACACTAACACAATATACATACGCGATACATGATCATTACATAATTTATATCCTACATCAACAATAAAGTGGGTATCAAAAAACTGGCCTTATCAATGTAATAGCATTTCAAGAAAGGAGAAGTCGTCAAAATTTGGCCATTAACCTATTAGTATCTAGCAACATTGTCCATTTCCAGGGATCCAGCTAATACTAGTATGACCAAAATTAAATTTTTAATCTCTGTTTTTGCTAGCCTGCTATATACCCAAGCTGTATTTCTTAAATGTCTTTTAATGTATGCTTATTTCCATAGTCTATTTGGCTCACCATATTAGCTTATAGTCCCAAAAAATACCATATTTTGCCTATTGGAAGCCACCCACTGGAGCTTTTATATAGCCTGATCTATTAAGCCATATTCTACATTTATGGCATCTAGCTCTTCTGAAAGAGACAGGAACAAGTTAATCATACTTTTTTTTCCCTCCTGTAAATATTTGTATTAATTTATGTTGACTTCCTACAAATGTTCAATGGTGTTGCATACAGCCATCCTGCAAACTGCAGGAGATAACTAAATGGTAGAAGAGAGTACTTTTCCGTACAGCAGTATTAACGGTTGCCTAAGTACCATATGAATCCTGATACTACGTTCTTGAACATCATGGAAATTAATGGAGGATATTCATATTATGAAAAATGGCTTGCAAAGCAAAAGGTTGAGGAAAGCTGGCAAATGAACTTGCATAAACAATAACCTCAACTTGGCTCTGATCACTTATTTGAAAATGGCAATACTAAAATCTTTACTTAGTAACACATTCAAGGAGGTGTGCAATTTCATGTGTACAAGAACTACAACTGATACAGTGAAATAGAAATGCAATTCAACCGTTCTTACCACATATTTGTTTAAAATTATGTACCTGCTTAAGTACTTTCCTGTAGTAGGAAAAGACACATATAAAGTTTAAAATCAGATGAAATTTAAGTAAATTTGAAGATAAGTACAAGGAAAACCTGCTTGTACTGAGGTTCATTAGATAAAGAAACAGGCCTGTCACTGGAGGTGCTGCTTCGGTTCTAAGACTGTAATGTTAAAAATCAGTTCCCACATGACAGGAGAATCTGCATATGGTTACATAATATTTCAATGGCATTTATATCTCCAAACTATGTTTCCTATTCAACTATATAACCAATAAAAGACTAAATAGAAGCCTGATTTATTTGCTGTTAAAATAAACCTAGACCCTGATAAATGCAAGTATTTGCGTTGGCAATATTTGTAAATCTCTATCAACTGGCAAAAAAAACTTATGAACATTTAGGAACAAAAGTAATTAATTTGGGATTATTGAACAATAAAGGCTTCAAGAAAGCAATGGACAGGCTGCTTTCAGGAAGCTTTAAACTATTTCAAATAATCACCAGAACATCAGGTACAGAAGCTGAATATGAAGGAGCGTCCAGAATTAGACAGTATCTAATATAGAAATAGCACTCTCTGAAGATCTAAGGATGTTTTACAAACATTAGTGAAACAGATAACACAACACCATGAGGTAATTGTTTTTCTTGTTTCCTGACGCAGGATCTGGGGAACATGGAAGTTGTGACTTCCTCACGTTCACAGCAGAAAGTTGCTGGCACTGACAGTTCAGGCTCTTGGTCTAACTTGCAATAGCGACACCATCCATTCGCACTCTGAGCTTCCAGGCTCATTGTAATAATCTAGGCTATTGTAATAATTGGTCAGCAATAACGTGCAGCCAGTTTAAGACAGAATGTTGCTGTTAAGTGAGTCATCCTCCCTTTCCTTACAGAAAAGCCAAATCCATAAGCCTAAATCTATGAAATCCAGAGATAAATACTGAAGGGGAAACATACCAGTATGTGGGTACTTTCAGAGTTAATACCGCTTTATGGGATATCTGCACTTCTGCATACATGCAACAGAGAGAGGACATGAAAAACAGTGTTTTGTCAGATGTTCTAAGCTCCAAGAGCTGAACTCTGTAGGATCACCACCCTATGGATAAGTACTCAGACTCTGTTTAGGAAGAATACATTTCTTCATCTAGGAGACATTGAAAGGATCATTGGATATTTGATCTTTATTGACATACACACTAGTGCACAGGAGGTAACAGGAGGATTCCTTGGGGTTAAATAGCACATGCCTATGTAAAGGAATACATAAGGTTTTTGTTTGTTTTACAAGCATTGGTAGAAGGAAATTATCTGCACGACTACAGCTCTGCTGCCCTTGTTTATCTTAGATACCATATATCAAATACCTTGGTTCTATCTGTCAGTGTTTTAAAATTTCACGGTCTTTTACTTACTAGTTTTTGGTTGTAGGCTTTCAAGCAGTAACTAATTAAATTTCTGATCAGTAATTTCAGCAACTCAGCTGGTTTGTATAGGTTGCTACTGTTCCTTAAAGCAAATTAACTGTTTCTTTATTTCTTCCACAGTAAAGAAGAATATTCAAAATACACAGTGATGTTATTATTGCTTGTATTAGAGTAACAGCCAAAGCACCTTTCTGTAAAATATGAGCCAGGATACTAGGAGAGAGAAAATTCTAGAAATAAAAATTGGGAGATTGGAAAGGAAGAGTAGACATAGTTTTTGCATGCTTCTATTGGTTTCCTTTAAGAACTAGGCTAAAAGATGATATCCAAAAATGTCTAGATAGGTTTTACTAATGAGACTGCAGCCTGACTAGAAGTGAAGAGGGCTGGAAATCTTGTGTGAGAACTTGCTCTCGAATGAATTCCAGCCTCTTTTCAGACCCATATTTCCTCATAAGCTGGAGAAGCAAATGCACTTTACAGTGCTTCTCTGAAATGGACTTACCATATCCTGCCAATGCAGAGTCCTCAACAAACTCCAGGCAGAAGGATCTATGTCCTGTCCTAGAGTGGGGTTGGAGGACTTTGATCCGAGGATGGGCAGTTCACAAGACGCTTTCCACAGATCTATTGTGGAAAGAAGCCTTGCTCAGATTCAGAAGCTGGAAGTAGCAGCCAGCCAGGAAGGCTGGATCCAGACGAGTGGGCAATTCCCTCTGGCCCTCTCTGCTGTTGGAGCTGGGGAGGAGACTGAATTGGCTGTTACGGCATAGTGTGAAGACAAACAGCAGAAGTCTTGTTAATGCACCTGCACATAGCCAAGTATTTAGAATTACTGCTGCATCCACATGGCTTATTAGGAAGGCACAATTTAAAAGGGTATTAGGCTCCCAGGACTGAAAAGGTTTGATCACCTTGGTGAAACAGGAGAATGCTGTTATTTAACCAGCAGTCAGTCAGTGGATCAATATAATATCCAATAAAGCCTTTCTCGTCCCTCAGGAATCCCTCAGTATCACCTATTAAGAAACAGACTGCTATAATCTGGTTGGAGATGTGAAGGTTGGGGGCAACCTTGGCTGCAGTGACCATGAGATGGTGGAGTTCAGGATCCTGCAGGAAAGAAGTAAGGCAATAAGCAGGATTGCAACTCTGGACTTCAGGAGAGCGGACTTTGGCCTCTTCAGAGACCTACTTGGAGGAATCTCATAGGTTAAGGCCCTAGAAGAAAGGGGGGTCCAGGAGAGCTGGCTAGTATTCAAGCATCACTTCCTCCAAGCTCAAGAGCGGTGCATCCCAAAGAGAAAGAAGTCCAGCAAAGGGGGCAGGAGACCTGCATGGATGAGCAAGGAGCTCCTGGCAAAACTCTAGTGGACGTTGTGTACCTTGACTTCAGCAAGGCATTTCACACTGTCTCCCGTAACATCCTCCTAGGCAAGCTCAGGAAGTGTGGGTTAGATGAGAGGACAGTGAGGTGGACTGAGAACTGGCTGAATGGCAGAGCTCAGAGGGTTGTCATCAGTGGCACAGAGTCTAGTTGGAGGCCTGTGGCTAGTGGAGCTCCCCAGGGCTCAGTACTGGGTCCCATCCTGTTCAACTTCTTCATCAATGACCTGGATGAAGAGTCCTGCACCAAGGGAGATAACTCCATGCACCAGGACAGGACAGGACAGGAGAGGATGGATCTATCAGTTCCATTTCCCTGACTAGAAGGAGAGTGAATCTAGGTTTTTAACTCAGACTTCTAAGTTGAAGTGCAAGCTGTAGGAAATAGCTTTTATGCTAATAGTACAATCAAAAATTTTAAGTGATACTTAAAATTTTCCCACTTTAATTAGATCTATATTTTGTGCGTCCAAACTCTAGTCTTCAGTGAAAATATCTGAATTTCTAGCTAGCAGGGTGTGGCAACAGAATTCTTTATTCCAGTAGAACAACATCTGGAAATCATTTCCTTTATAGTGTCACAAAAGAATTCATTAAGGAGGCAACAATATCTGAGTGACATAATTCAAAAGTGATGTATGTTTCTCCTAGATAATGCTGTGACTATTAACCATAAAATATCCCACACAGAGCAAAAAAAGCAGTCTGATTCATCACTGATATACTCAGAACTACAGCCATGCAATACAATCCATTCCTAAGCACAGGATTTATAAAAACACTCTAATCACCTAATCTATTTAGCCTAATTATTGACTGTCAATTATCAAAATCAAATTATCGAATCTTCTGTGGAGCAGCCCAAATGACTAATAGCATAGTAAGAATGCTAAATTAAAATTTCAAGGCTAAACAAGGTTAAGGAAAACATCAAATAGTGAGAGTTAGAGATCTTCAGATGCATTTCAGAGCTGAAAGAAATATATTTTAGAAGTCACAGAATGAAACCTGTGATGTAGTCTCAATTCAGCTTCCTTAATCATTTATTTGTAATAAATTTATGTATGTATGTGTGCATCCATGCATAAGAGCCTCTATTCTATGGGTCCTGCTTAATGCACTGATATTTATCTTAATCATAAAAAGTGGCCTTGTTTTTCTGAAAATAAATGATCATCTTTTTAGTATATTGTTTATCATCACAGTGTAACAGAAAGATTATCATCACAATTTTCTGCTGATTTTAGGTGCCCAGTCTGACATGCCTGAAGGTTCAGAATACTTTGAATTGTATAGCAGAACACACAGATCATGACTTCCCAGGCTTCTATGCTTCTGCTGCAGTTCTCATACCCTGTTGTCTCAAGTACCCCACCACGGAAATCCAGACCCAGTTATTATCTTTACACAAGTAACACAGTAATCATGCGCCAAAAGCCTAACTCAAGTAATTTGCCTCACATTATGCAGTGTCTCTGGCACAGAGGAGAGTAGAATCCACTTTGTCAAAGAAGCATATAGCTGCTTTAATCAAGACATCACCCCTTCTTGTCCTGCAGTGTCTCACCTGACTACTGCTCATAGGTTCTGCAACAGATGAGACAAGATCCTACCATCAGAAGTTTCCTTCTCTATACAGTTTTTTCCAAATACAGAAGTCAATTCTCTGCCTTGAATGAGGCAAGGATCACACAGGAAAAACAGACTGATTTAATGCATGAGCATCAGTGGATTAAGGCAACCTCCTAACATCTCATAAATTGAAAGCCTTAAAAAACAAACAAACAAACTTAAAATGCAAGAATTTGTGTCAGATACTCACGGCATCTGTGTGTTCCACCAAAGAGGCCAGATTTTCTGTATTCTTGACATAGATTTCTGCTTTGAATTAACAACTGAGAGCATAGCAAATTATCATCCTCTGTGTAGACCATCAGAGGGCAGGGACAGAAACTGATTTGTGGATAATTTTCCCAAACATTTACTGATAGAAGAGGAATGGTGAGTCTTCAAGCACTTGGATACCACCCCAAGTTTTAGCTGAGTGTATGTTTAGTCTGTAAAGCCCCTTTTCTGCATTTCTCCTCTCCCGTTCCTTCCTATCTCTACCTTAATCTCTTTCTTCTATGTTCAGGTCCGCTGTTGCTATAATTCTCATCCTCACTTTAATCACTGTACCCATTCAGGGTGTAATTCAATTTCATGCTTCCTTCAGCAATAAAACCTGACTGCAAGACCTTTCTCACAGCTGCTCACTCCTGCCACAGCCCTGCACCTTGCCTTTCCAGGATAGATACAAGTCTTAGGGCTGTTCAGTGATCAAAATTTTAAACTATTCTCCAAAAATAAAAGAGAGAAGAGGTATTTTAATACACCTCCTTTTAGGAATCCAATTCATAGCAACACAAGCACACACACTGGCACAACTCAGGGAGCAACAAACTGTAATATGGCATCAGGTATGAGAAGCTGCAGAATGGGACCAAGGGGTTAAGGGAAAGAGATGGAAATAAAAAGGGAGTTTTGCTTTCAAACATATTTCTGAACAGCTCCTTCAGGCCTAAACAGCTCCTCAGGTCTTCCCTGTTCTATGTCCCGGCCACCACTTGCAGTGCTAGTATCCTTGCCAGGGAGAACACTGAAAGCGCAAAAGGCAAAATATTCCTGATGCCATTCCTGGTTGCTAGTCTAAGTTTGCTTAGCATAAACTAAGATTCCCAAATGTTGGCAAAGTTTTACGTAGTTCCTTGTGACCATGAACTGGAATATGTCCAATGCTAATGGAATCTACACAGCTGTTCCAAAGCTTAAAACAATCACTGCTTCAGCCAAAGGAGATACAAGGCCTTCTAGCAATGTATTTCCTTCTGCTGTTCTTTGAAATGGCTTACCTATTTTAGCTAAAACCTAAAAAGTCAACCTAAGAAACATTTGGATTGTGAGAAATTCAACTTAAATGGCATGGGAAAGCAATATACAACTGAAAATCTTTGCATCTGAATCTTTGAGAAACCTAAAACGTCAAGAGAACCAATGTGAAGCCCAGGAAATCCATCTTTCTAAACCAATCTGAGGTTTTTTTGTCTAATTTTTGTTCAATTAAGGATAAAGACCTGTACTGAGAATAGCTGATTTCCCAAAATAGTCATTTTCCCCCAAACTTTCTGAGTATATAGAATTTGCTCTTTGGAATGGACAATTCAAGACATCTTTATACTGTAATTTCACTATGTGGTAAGGAGGACTCAGTCCCACAGTCTTTCTTATTAAATAATGCCACGTTAGTGATTCGCAGTGTTACATTTATCAATTGACATTTAGAGTTATTAGAGCAAAGCCATGAGGTAACAGATTTTTCTCATCAACTGGCTAGAGCTACTCTGAATGCTGGAGATAAAATGAGAACTTCATGGATCCAACAACGGCAGCTCTAACATTAAGTCTCCTAAGGCCCGCCAGGAAACAGGTTTTTTACAGCTGACCATGTGTATGTAATCATACATATCTGTATGTAAGGAGAAATTCCAAAAGGATACCATATTTTCTGAGTAGAATATGTTAAACTTCCTTCTAGGAGAAGTTTAGAATAATTTATCTTGCAATGCACCCTGTAGCTTTTGTCTGATCAGCACATCCCTTCCTTTTTTCCCAAGGATAAGGTAGCGACTTCTAAACCATCTTCTGTATCTTATATTACAGTCTCAGGTGCGCTCTATGTCCAGTGGCTAGAACAGGAAACTTTGTTTGACTAGAGAAAGTCATCTTCTACTCTTGTTCTGCACAAAGTTGGTGTTGTCTCCAAATGCTTGAACTCTTAATTGAAAGAGTGTGAAATGACAGCAAGGGTCACACATAGCAGAGTTATCTGTGCTATTTTCTGCTATGTGTGACTACCGTTGTAACACTTGTCAATTTATATACAATATGCACAAAGTTGGAATATTCAGCAAGCAAACATATTGCCATCAACAAGATAATTTCTTTCCAGAGGATAGTGAGTCTGGCAAGCGAATTAAAATCACAAGCAGATAATAGGAAACCTGCTAGAACTATGGCCAGTATTATGGAGGCTCTTCAGCTACAGTTTTATCCTTATTTTAGTATAAATCCAGATATTTAGTCATCTTTATTCTAGTTAACAAAAAAAAATACTTTATAAATTTTATATTTAATGTCTTACAGATTAAGCAATTTAAAATTTAAATTTGTCATAGAAAGCTTATTAATATGATTTCTGCTGGAGAGAAGTCCGCAACTTACAGGACCAACTCAAGACAGAGGATTCAGAAAACCAACAAAAGGATGCTTAGATGCAGTGTGAAAACATATTATAGTATTTGATCTGCATGATCTTTGAAAAGTCATAAATAAATGAAAGTATGCACACCTTCAAAAACTCTAATTCCCTGTTTGAGGTATGTCAAAACAGAAACCATCTTGAGTTCCATGAACCTTGATGGTTTGCATAAAACAGTATAAAAATAAAATCAAACATAACTGGAGTTTAAAAAACGATGTCATATACTTTTAAAATAGAGTATAACTTAATCTGTATAACTACAGTAACTGCCAAGTACATATATACACAGTTGTTCTATCTGCTACAAATAAGACTCTAAAATAAAATAGTTAAAGATATATGAATGTGAAGCTATATAATTCTCCAGAGCGATCTTATGATTAGTCAGGAATTATTTAAAGTTTTGTTCAGTGCCAGAAGCAGGTGTTTCTGCTGCCGTTAGAAGTTTCCATAACAATAACAATAGTACCAATTAAAAGCCAATTAGTCATGGACATTACTTTAAGGTCCAGTACTTTGCAAACTCTCCACTCTTCAGTTTTCCGTCTCTCGAGCTGCCCATTATTCTCAGTACAAAGACCTTAAAATGAATGTGGACTGTTTGCCGGTCACTATGGAAACCTTGCCACACTGCACCATACCCAAAAGCTTCCCAGGCATCTTCAGAACTACTCTGTCCTGTGATCTTTGCCCTAAACAAATGTGCTGTTTATTCATTCTTCTTCTCAATTATGAAGACCCAACAGATGTTATGTGAATACTAATGAGAAAAGAATTAAACCTATGTTTAAGCATGAGTGAAGATTCCTCAAATAAGACTTTACCATGACATTGAAAGTGGACTGGTTGGCCTCTTTCACTCTGCTCTTTAAATCTTGAAATCTCTGCCAGTTCAAAATTAAAGCATAAATTTGGCATTAAGTTTTACTGAGCAATAAAAAGCTCTGAGATAGAAAAAAGCGACCAAGTGGTTAAATCACATGATGGGAAATCAGGAGATCATGGTGTTTTATTGTTCTACCACCAAACAGGTCACCACGCAACCCTTCATGCCTCCACCACCTCACCTTGGGATGATGAAATACTATGTACTCTAGCAATGAGAATTAAAGCATGAATCAACCCCATGAATTAAAAGCTTTTGTACTCTTTGATTTGCATCCGCTTTAAAGTCTAAAAAATGGATAAATCCAACCAGAACTTTGCCATCTTCTTGAATCATTCTCCAAAGTCTATTTAGTCACTAATTAAGTCAATGGCAAAGTTAAAAAAAAGGGGGGGGGGGGGGAAGGAAACAGTTTCTTTCTTCCCATAGGCAGCAGAGATTCATTAGCATCCTTAAAGCTATTCTTCCAGCTCTATGCAACATTTCTGAGGAAAACCTTCTTCAAACTTTCTCATATTCAGTCTCTATTACAGTTTTAAAGGAATGGTACCTTCTTCCTTGCAGCAACACGAGCAGTATAAGCAGCCCACTCTCCCCTTCACACCTCATGCATAAGCAAAAAGAGCCTACCTTCCTGATCCTTGGCACCAGACTTGGCAGATTAGTGCTTAAACGGGTTTTGGATAACATGGATGAGAGACAACTGTGTTTATACATCTCTCCTTTGGAATCCTCCTCCTCCCTTTAGCTACACTACAAGGCTGCTGATTCTTTCCTTTCACTTTCCCTGGTCGCTACTGTCAAAAAAACAGTGCCCAGCATCCAGTGTTATACTGGACTCCTGGTAAGAGATACTAGAACAACAAATTTCCATTTTTGTTATTTCCACTAGATTCTTGACATTACATATTAATCGATTAAATGTAAAATCTCTTGGTTCCTTTTAAACTTCCATACTTGTTCCTGTTGCTCCTTGCTTTTTTTCTTTATTCTTATCCGGCACAGAACAGCTCTGAAATTCCAGCCTATCTGGCCATATGTTCCTTTACACACATTTAAAATCTATCCCATTTATAAACACCTTGAAATAACTGCATTTGCCATGTCTTACTCTAGAAAACAAGGCTTTATCTTAATCTACCTTTTTACATAGGGCATAAAGAAATTACCATGCCATATTTCTGTTGGAGTGATTTGATGCAAATGAGAGAGCCGGATTCAGAACGAAGATTTAAATTCTGGAGCATCTTGGTCTGAAAATCCTTACTCAAAATTCACACTTTCTAGTTTCCCAGTTTTCCTCAAAAAAAAAAAAAAAAAAAAAAAAAAAAAAAAGTTGCTTTCTTCAATCGATATACTAAGCAGAAAGACATAACAAAACAGGTTGTCTGTATGGTTCCCATAATTTCTCTCTATTAAAAAAGATCTGATGATGTCTCCTCAGGAAAAATACTATAGAGCAATCAGCGTTTGTACTTTACATTTCATCAACTCATTGTAAGCTCTCTTACAAGAATGACAGAGAAGTGAAAGCTATTATTTAGGTTTTCTCCTGAATCTCATCTAAGTGGAGGTAGTCTGTTATTCTAATTCATGACAAAGTGTGCTGACTTTTACGGGAAAGATGTTTTTTCACTAAACTTTTCAATGCTCACTGAACTGCAAACTAAATTGAAACCAGGTTGCCGGATGTAAGAAGTCAGTACTATCAACAGATAGTATTTTTTACTACAAAAGCTCTTCTTGGTACATGAGTATTATTCTCAATTTTTTATGGGTTAAAATCTCAGCTGACTTTGAGACGACAGTGACTATGCAATGGAATGCCAGCATCTCTTTACTATGCAAACTAACTTCAGAAATCTCTAAAACCCAAAGAGGTCTAAATTATACCCTTGTTCAAAACCAAGAGAACAATCTGCAAAATACCATGTAAGAGTCCTCAAAATATTGGAAAGGATGTATATTGAAGGTCAGACCCAACTTATTAAAAACAAAGGAAAGGAGTGCATTTCAGAAAAAAAAAATATAACGTCCTTGTCAAAGGATATTGCCCAGTAACTGCCCTGAAGCCTGAAACTCACAGCGGAGTTATCACAGGATACATTTGCAATCTTCACCAAGTCCAGGAGCCTCCATTTTGAACGCGCAAACTTAAGGGTCCTTGCTATTTGCAGGCTACTTCACAATTTTTTTTTCTTCCAGAACTAATGAAAGCTAAATGACTATGCAGATGCCCTTCAGGAGCCTGCTCTTTCCCTTGACTTCACAGGAAATCTAATTGTTGCTAAGCTAACTAATATCATAAACTTAGCATTAGCGTAAGTATAGCATTAGTTTTTACATAGTCAGCTCTACTCTAGGGCATAGAAGAAGTGGTGACTCCCAAGAATGATTTACCTCAGCTTCTTTCCCTACAGACATTTCAAAATACTGACCGTTTTTGTTAAAGTTGTGGTGTTGTTTACTCAGAGTACATACGCTTTTACCAGCACCAAGGGAACTAACACTGGTGTGGTTCTTCAGGAACTGACAGCAGCTGTGTTAGATTAAACAAAAGCTCTCTGTGATACTTATCTCTATCTTGGCACCAGCTTTTCTATTGCTACATCTGAAGTTCTGTTTCTAGCAGTAGTTGAATTTAATGGCAGGAAGTACTCAAAGGATTTGAACAAAAAGATCATGTTATACAACTTGTTTCAGTAAGACCAAGTTTTCTAAGTGTGTTAACTCTCATTTTCTACTGATGAATATTTAATGTGTTAAGTGCAAGGAATCTTCAATATTCATCAAATTAAAACTAATTTTTGGAGGAATTTGGAAGGAACTTAACTTATTACAAAACTCCTGAATTTGGTTTGTTTTTTTCTTCATATAGATTTTTTGTGAACTATATGCTGGCTCTTTATGGGGAAAGCATATGTCCATGTTATTATATGGTCTAAATGAGAAAATATCCTGATGAAAATATTGGAAGTAAACTATTTTCTTAGTACTAAAAGAAAGCTATGGAAACATATGTCAAATATATAATATTATATAACAAAACGTACAAAGGTGCAAGAGTAATTACTGAGTTATAAGCAGATTCTGCATTATTTTAGATTGTAAACAGGAAAGATGTAGTACTGGGACAGGAACACAGACATTGTCATAATGGACTAGACTCAGTGTTCATTTAGCTACATATGTGAGAAGCAGTTTATCCCTACCTCTGAGAATGTTTGATATAAACTTTAAATGTGTGAACTGATACGCTAGGTTTCCATTTATCCAACAGAACTGCGAATTGCTTACTACGTAATAACTGTTTCTCTTTTTAAATTCCTCATAGCTCTCAATTTTGGTAGCATTTTGTGAAATTAAGTTACCTTAACCTGTGTGAAAAAACAGGATTCCTAAAATAAATTCAGTATTTATGTTGCTTTTCAATTTCACTGACTTTTTTTTCACTATTTTGCCTGTAAATAAGAGTGTCTAAACTCACTTGCTTTACCAGTTATATTGCATACTTCTATTATATCTCCTCTTAATAGCCATGTGGTCTTTCAGTTACCATTGATCACTTTATTATTGTTACATCCTTTTGAAACTGAAAGGAGGAGAGCCAAACAAAACCAAACCAAATGCATTCCAATGGGACAGCAGTAACTCCAGTTTACTCAATATGACAGTCATTTCATATTTTATTTCCCAACTTTCCAAACTGTAGTATTTCATTAGATTTTTTAGCTTATAAAATAAATCTATGTTATTAGAGTTACTAGATTTTGCCTCATGTAGAGTTAAAGTTTCCATTTTGCTACACAGAATGACTTTTACAATCTTACATGGCTGGGTCTTTCTCTTGAGTGGGTAAGAACTTTTTCAATTCAACTACATTTAAATATAATCCAGATTTTTCCTCTAACACATGCTACCTTGAATTTCCTTGAATGTAATCCTCCAGTGCTGTCCATTTAGCTAACTACAAGTTCCTCTGTCAACAATCACTGACCTTTATTTAATTGAATTACTTTTTTTTTTAATTTTAGTGGTGTGTTTAAGGACTCACATTCATTAGCTAGACAATCCTTTTTTTGAGAAGCAATGCCACTCATCCTACTGTAGTTGATGTCAAGATATTTTGCAATCTTTTTTTTGATCTGAGTACTGTCACTTGAAGTTCAGTTTCCTTTAAATAAATGTAATATTCTCCACATTCCAATTAAAAATATGCCATTTCAAATGAGATTGTTAGCAATTCAGAAGCTCAATACTGAGATTTTTCTAATGTATAACTCACTGCTTTTCAGATGTATCACTCTGTTCACGTGTCATTCTTTTTGACTCCTGAGCCTCTGACACTGCTTCATCTCCAGTACTCAGAAGAGTTACAGGAAAATTACCTAAAGGTGTCTCCCTGATGTCTTCTGTTATAAATGAGTACAGAATTATGAGACAGATGTATTACATTCTAATCTTGATTTTCCCGCTGGATTAACTGTGTAGTCTTGGTAAAAGTCCTTGGGCCTGGAAACACAAAGTGATTTAGAAACCTCATTGTTGCTGAAATAAATGAGGTCTCATTTCCTATATAACTCTGGGAATGCAGGTCTTAATCTTCATATTTTCATATCTATAAAATGAGGAGTGTACTTAGATTCTTCACATGGGTACTATGAAAACTAATTAGTCAATACATATAAGATTTTTTAATCTGTGAAATGCAACACTGTTGGCTACTACTGCTGTCCACGTGACACCTCATTCCACTCTGTTTAATCTGTTGCAAAGGACCCACAAAAAACTTTATCATTATTAACATTAAAAAAGATTATGGTCCTGTAGAGCCTTAAAGAGCAGAGCTGCTCTTTGAACTGAACTGAAGCTGGGTTCAGTGCATGCACACTGACATTTTTAAGTCCGAGTATTCAGTCTACAGTAACAGATGCAAGATTTGCTATCCCAATTATGGGGTAGGGCGTCCATGTTGAAAATGAAGCATGCGCTCCACCACTGTCAGTGGAGAAGGGAGAGTTTATGGCCAAGATAGACTGTTTCCATACAGATTTTCCAGATATCTTTAACCTGAACTAAAAGCTGTAAGTAATTTTTAGTTCAGAGAGTTGAAAACCACCTTCCTTTGATTCTTAGTGAAGCTACTGAATGCTGCCCTTGAGGGCCCCATTTCACAGGCCCTGAAAGCAGATGCCCCTGTTCTTCTACAGCAAGTCTGAACAATTTCATTTGATGAGAATCGTTCATGTGCTACAGTGTGCACATTCATCTTGATTTTTCAAATTTCCTACAAGTCTACTTTATTTTGCCCTTCTTTTCCAGATCAGAAACCATGAAATTTCAACCTCCTGCAAGAAGCAGCCCAGAACAGAAAGAAGGAACAGCTTCACTGGATGGAAGATACTGTTTATCTGCTGTGCAACAAGATCGAAGATCTCCCACTGGTGGAGCTGGGATTTCAGAGAATGGTATCAAGTCCAGTATAAATATTTTGTTTCCTCATTGATTTCTAAGAGCTTCAGTAGAAAAGCTAGCGTAGATTTTAAACCAGCAAAGCTACAGATAAATCCTAACAAATTTTGAAATCCTAGACATAAATAAAAGGTAATATCCCAGCTTCCTACTTCTCCCTCCCCATATAATTGTATGCTTAATAAAAGGCTGAACATATTGCTTAGAGCTGGGATTTAAAACATTTGGTTTTTTTCACATCACCCCACAAAAAAGTTTTTCCTAGCCTGGAAGTATGGAGTCTTTATTTCTTTAAATAAATCTTGTAACTTCAGCTACAATCATTTGCCAAAAAAACATTTGCAGTTAATATTCCATACAGTCACACTCTTTAAAAACATTCTGGCCTCTTCAGTAATTCTGAAAATATCCAACCTGTTTAGCATATGTACCACTAACTACTGCCATAATATGGCTCAGCTGCAATTTCTCATGGGACTGCATGAAGCACTCTTTGCAAATATTATAAAATCACTGGGTTTGAAAAATTTAGAAATTACCTAGGCTTTTGTAGAGCAGAGAGCTACAATGGCTCTCAGATGACAATTTTGGGGTGTCATTTAGCTGCTGTAATGACAAGAGACAATTTTGACAGCCATCTTAGAAGCCAAACATCTTTTTTCTTTTCCTGGGTACCAGTTTAAATGCCAAGTAGACAGCAATTGCAAACACAGAGTTTGTCTTTCTTTCCGTGATTTTTGATACATCTATTTCAAAAAAGACAAAAATTCTTATTTGGAATTATCTGTAAGTAACATGGTATCGTCACTGCAGATTGGAGATCAGTGTGTATTGACAAAAAAATAATTTTGTGTAATATACTGAATGAAACTGGCAACTAGCTGCTTAGGGTGTGAAAAATGATGACATGTAAATAGACTTAACATTTCAGCATTTTCTCCATTTGGTTAGACCTATATAGTTAGCCTGCTTTCACAAATATTTTATTAAAACAGGCATACTGCCAGTTCAAAGATAGATCCCATGTCTAAGTCCCGTATTTCAAGTTCAAATAGTCCCATATTTCAAGTTTCAAGTTCTAGCAAAAGTTATGCAAACAAATAAATTGCAGTTTTACATCTTTATAAACGTGAAAAAGTATTCCATCAAATGAAAAAGCATTAGGTAGGCAGAAAAAATAACTCAGAGTGAAACTGCAAAGCTGAACAAAATACTGTGTGAACACCTGCGATAAACCTAGATATACTAGATAAATAAATCTAGATATAGATTTATTTATAAAATATCTACATACACTTCATTAAATGAATATTAGTATCTTAGATCATAAGAGCATTTGCATCAACGGAACTGTGTAAATTATTTGAAGTTAGCTGGCTTACAAATTAATGCCTATGTACCTTAGTACGCAAATATTTTATGAATCTACTCATAGAAGACTTTTATTAAAATGCTGGCTTTCTGCTAAGAGAGAGACATACAAAGTTTCACTATTATCTCTGGTTTCCAGTCCTGCTAATCATAACCTACAAAGGGATATAGAAGGTAGTCTCTTCTACATACCTGTTCAGTCAAAGCAGAAGGTGTTCCCATGTGTGAAAAAAATGCATTACTAATGGCTTAGATACCTCAGCATGAAGACAGCTTGGGGTTTACATCCCTTTCCCTCTCATTTATGAAAAACTAATCTGAGCATCTGCTATGCCAGGTGTAGCAATAATTCACCAGATTAAACATACCAGTTTGCAGGTCTTCAAGGAATCCACAGTACTGTGCGGTATCAGCTCTCGTGACTGCTACGACAGTTTTAAACTCTGATTACTCCTTTCAACTCCTAAGGCAAGAAAATGAATGATCGTACAAAAGGTTTACTACCAATGTATCACAGAGTGAAGATATAAAGTCATTTGTTCTGTTTCGGTAGTGCTCAGCCTCATGAAAGAAAGTGTTTCTAATACACTAGTTCATACAGTGTTAGAATTGCAGTAAAGATGTGCTGACATTCACTCTCTAATTAAGAGGCAACACTGCAGGGAAATAAGCTTTGTTCCTGCTTAGCCAACAGACTACTGAACATGATAACCTATAAATTAGGCACATTGAATGCCTCTGGAATGAAAACTGCATTAACAAACATGACTGTCAAGTGTTAACCAAAACTAAAAAAAATAAAGATAAACCCCCCAAAGATCAAAGATCAGGCTGTTTTTCCTCAACGCAGACCTGACGGAGGACTGAACGCAGTTTCAGCTGGCAGCCAGGCAGAGCGAAAGACTCCTCCGGAGGTGTTACGCGACTGCCCTCTGAAGGAGATCCTGCCGAAGGACGGCGCGAGGGCCACCGCTGCCCTGCGATGCCTCCACGAGAGGCTACACAAGTCTCTGAGTAGTGACAACAAATGGAAACGGCATTTCAGCTTGAACCAACGTGCCTGAATGCCTGAACTGAAGGCTCAGTTGTTCTTCCAGGTGGCATGCACAATGATGCTCTGCACCCCGTGCCTTTTGCACTGCCTGGTGTAACAAATCCAGCGTCCACCACTAGCCATGCGGTTCAGGTGCCAGCTCTTAATCAGATTTCCATCAGCAATCGGACAGTTACCATATAAATCTCTCAACACCTCCCACACACATACACAAAAGTATCTGCAATCAAAAATCTGCTGTTCCAGTTTGTAAAAAACGAGCTACTATTGTGCAAATGCAAAATGATGTTTCTTCAACTTGTAAAAGACCATGTAGCTACCCCTGAAATTACAAAAGGCATACGGAAAGGATTTCTCTGCTCCGTGAGAGTCGCTGGTAGGTGACTCACTGCCTTGCAGCCACTGTTCCTGCACTGAATGAAGTAACTAAATGTGCACAGTACTTGAAATGTACTTAAGGTCAAATGTCTTTCGATATTTGCAGAAATGATAGCAAACTCTTATGATTCTTTGACTTGATCACTGCTAGAATTAGTTGAAGCTGTTTAGTTAACTGACAGCTAGAAAGATGTAGCTAAAAAGTATTGAAAAATCCTTGCATGCATTATGGTTATTTCATCTACAATTTATTTGGCATATAAGGATACATTAGGTTTAGTTTAGATAGCCATAACTAAGCATTAAATAGCTAATACTACAGGTACATATCAAAATCACCATCCCTACAACACATAGTGAGTGAATGAATAAGTAAGAGAACATTAAATAAAATTCTTGCACTTTGAATAGATATTCAGCTAGTATAATGATCATGCAAAAAAATCTATCACATACAATGGTTTCTTAATCCTGATGAAAAGCGTGTATTCAGTTGCGTATGCCAGTGGTAATTGTCACTCTAATAATATATTGTTCCTTCACAATTATTCTTATATTTTGATTATTTAAAGGAAAGAAAAGAGTTTAAGTGAAATAGTAACAAGTTATCAGCAAGAGAGTGCTGAACTGTTGAAGGCTGTTAAAATAATGATCTTTGCTGAAGCTCAATTCCCTTAGTTTTAAAGCCCCTTTACAAAAATGGTGAAGGATGCTGCACTATGTTTCACTGAGATATTTAAAATCTCATTTTTTTTCTCAGTCACACCAATCTAAAATGTCACAGCTGCAGAGCAGCAAGGATTGCTGTTTTGTTGTTAACTGCTGTTCTTTTCCCCAGCCGAGGATCAGATCTTCCGCTCGGTGGAGGGCCAGGCTGCTTCTGATGAAGAGGAGGAGAAGTGGACAGGAGACCAAGTGACTGAAGTGAAGAAAATACTGGCCAAGCTCCCTTGTTGTGGCACTGGGTATGGGTATGTTTCTGATATTAATGCTGCTTGGGCCTTTGGAGAATATTATTTTATGACCAAAAGACACCATGGCTTCAGTAAGAAGAAATACTAGTACAAAACAAAATCAAAAGACTCCCATGTGCTCCTTTACAACACACGGGAAACAGCATGCTAAGTACTTCCACCTAATCCTAACAGGTGTCAGGTAGGACACCAACTTAGGACCTGTGCAGCCAAGAATTTTGCAGAAAAACTGTCTTTTACAAACATAGACTTTGATTACAAGGCTTCATTAACTCCTTTTTTTTTTCTCCCTTAATACAGATGTGATGAAAAAATGCGGAAAAAGCTGGTATCTTATTTTGGGACCACCAAAACTGAAAATTATCAAACAGCCTCTGTGGAGCTAGCAGAGAGAATCAGAGAGCTAACTGAACAGCTTGAGCTCAAAGGGCATGAAGTGAAAAAAATGGAAACAAACATGGAAGAGGTAATAGGTGCCAGGCCTAGTGTGAAAAAGTTATTTATGTATCTCTAAGTAGCTCCATTTATATCTATTGTATTTTGTCTGTTCTTCTTTCTGTTGTTGCCTTTCACTATGCCGTTACTCTGTAAGCTCAATCATCTCATGCTTTCCTTTAACACCACCATTTCCAGGATTGCTCTTACCTGAACCTCCAATTATTTAGAGGATGAGATAAACCACAGGTTCTTCAAATACTATCCCGATTTAAACAATTTAAGATGTTCACAGATTTTGTGATCTGGACTGATATCTCTGCAGATCAAACAGCAGGAGACTAAATATAGGCCATGCCCCTTTCAGTGGTTTCTCAGCTTTGGATGAAACACTCCTCATGTCCCAACCCACCCAGTTCCCCAGAATAACTTTTCTAGAAATTCCTCCAGCTGACTGAGCCACAGAGGCTCACTGTTTTGGAATACTTAAGAGGAAATCATCCAGTTTACTCTGATGCTAAATAAAAAAAATCTATTTCTGAGACTTATTAATGTGTCCAAGTTTCAGCAGAGGTTATATCTACAGTATTTAAAAGCCCCAATGTGGTATCCTAGTAGTGTTACCTAATTGTACTATTTAAATATTGCCAACTTCTGCCAATGATGGGCATAGATTTTAATGCTATGAATCTTTCTATGAAACAGAAATAGTGAATCATATGCATTACTTTGTCTTAAGCTTCAGTCGATATCTGTTCAGTATTTTATACCCTGATGCTAATCACTTCCAGAAATAAGTTATAAAGGAAAAGATTTTGAAGATTTGTTTTTGTTTGCTTTTAATGTGCTGCGTGATCATCCAGTTTTACCTAGTTCTTGCACGTGGAAACAGTCAATGATCTTTCCTTTCATAATTTTATAGACTTTCATCACCAAAAAGCTCACCTCACTTATCCTCATTCCTAGTCTGTTTCATGTCTCTCAGTACAGAAACCATTATTTACTTCCGTTATTCTATTTTATTCTTTAGCTTTATTCTTTCAGCTACTATTACCCTTTTTGAATGAGAAGAGCTGAAAATGAACTTAGCATTCAAATGTAAGCCTATCATGGCATAAGAACAATTTCTATTTTCTCCCTAGTTCCCTTCCTAGCTAGTTCCCAGCATTTCTCCTCTTGATCTTTGCTGACCACTGAGCTATGTTCAGGATACAGTTCTCCAAAATCTCTTTCTTTAGTTGCAGTTATCATCACTGTATATATATGACATTGTTTATTTTCCCTATAGGCCTTACTGTGCATTACTGACACTGAATTTTATGTGTTATTTTATTGCCCAGTTATTCAGTATCATGCAGTCGTGCTGTAATTCCTTGCAGGCAGCTTTAGTTTTGACTACCCCCCAAAATACATATGCACAACAAACTTAACACTTTCACATTCATCTTTTAAAAAATCATGCATGAACATGCTGATCAGCTCAGGTCTTAACCCAGATCTTTATGAGACCCTAAGGATGATCTCCTCTCATTATAAAAGCTGACCATCCAGTTCTGGTCTGCCTCTCTGTGCCTTACCTCCCACCTTTTAACCAGATGTTAAGGATATGGGAGGATCTACTCTACAGTCCAATATCAGTTTTATTTTACTAAGTCTTTAGTAATGAACCTTAAAAAAAGCTTTTTGCAGATCCAAAGTGCACTCTATCAACTGAATTACCATTATTCATATATATTCATAGACCCTTTCAAAGAAATCTAATAGATTCCCCCCATGTTGATCTATGTATTCACCAAATCCCATCTCTATTACAGTTTCTATCAATTTACCTGAAAGAATTATTGATATTCTAGAGGTTATTTGTTGTCCCTCAGATCATCTCTGCAGTATCTTTTAAAAACTGGTGTTATATTTGCCACCTACCATTCCTTGGAGGCTTAATTGATTTAACAGATAAATTACACAGTACGTATTAACACCTAATTCTGGAGTTCTGTTACTGTTTTCCTCCTGTTTTGAGAAAGCTCCTCAGGCTCACCTCTGGCAAAAAATGGCTCTGAGACCCTTTTTAACTTCTGTGGTAGCAAACACAATAAAATCTTTCTTTCTTTTCTTTTTTTATTTTACATTCCTTAAGTTTTTCTTTTACATATTAATTATTCTTTGTCCTAGATGTATTTGTATACACACTACTCCAGAGGCCAGATTCTCCTGTAGCATTCACCCTCTTACTTAAAGAGGATCACATATCAGCAGCTGATTTATTCTCAAAACTAGCAGTTAGCAAGACAGTATTTCTGTTTCACAAAAAAGGCACAGATTAAAAGGGAAATAACCAAAATCAGGCTATGCTGAAGGACTTCAACAGAGCTAAGAACACCACCCACACCTCCGAGCCCCATGACCTAACTACTGACCATCTCTCCTCAATATCTAAACTAAGGAATAGGCTATTCTTAACTATCCTCATTATCCTACTCACAAGTGCAGAGGTAAGAACAGGTGATAGATGTAGCCTATCTAGAGAAACACATTAGGAGAATATTTTTATGGTACACTGAACCATTGTCTTAAAGCACAGTAAGCTGACAAAAAAACTACATAACCAAAAGAAAGGAATCCAAAAACTAGCTTTCTTATATATGAGAAAGTGAATGTAAAGAAAGCATAACTGCTGTGGAAAGCAGTTTACTAGTCTAGGAAATACAGACATAAAGGGCTTTGTAAGAACAGCTGAAATGAACAGGAAAAAGAGCCAGCAGTAGCAACAAGCACTATGTCCAAATATCACTAGTGGTATCCTGAGCTAAGCGTATTGCAGATGCTGCCCATAAAAACTAAGCAGCTGCTTAAGACACTGGACAACTGTGGAGGACTCAAGTGGCATGCATATTAAAGAGGAAAGTTTGTACTTTTTCCATTCATGTTTGTACACAAGGCACACTGCACGGCCTACAGCCTTTCAGTAACAACCGAGAGAGGACAGAGAAGTCACTGTGCAGCTTTTCAAGTACAGTGGTTTCGCCAGTGGGACCACAGAAGCAGCTAAAAGCAGCGGATGTGTAATATTATGGGTGCTGAGGCCCAATGGGATAGGCCTCTCTCCCATCAGCCCAGATGGGCACCAATTAAGAATTTCCATGAGCATCTGCTTAGCTGCATATTAGGAAAGTAGAGTTTTACAAATCCAGATGATGACCTTGTTTCCTCTGTGTTATTTGATATGACACTTCTGTCACTGCTCAGCTGTACAGGGGCGCACAGCTACATTTCACGTGTTTAGTACACAGCCGCGGTGAGCGGTATGTACAGTGTGGAGGCAATCTGCAGAATAATAAAGCAAGCTGCACGTGTAATTCACTAAGGACCTCACACAGCCTCTAGACCATTTGCTATGTCTCAGATGCACTGCTGCCACACTGGTGGTAACAATGTTGGCTTAACGTACAGGAAGATATTATTTTATTCATCCAAGATGGGTGTTCAAACAGGAATACTGAAATCACTGTTTGGCAAACGGACTAGAGTAAGAGCTCCAAACTTCTGTAGCTGCTGCACAGCTCAGAGGAGCTGGAGAGAGTCTCACAGCAGCGCTCAGGGATGACTAATGGAAAAGACAAATTTCCATCTGATGGTGGAACAAGTGACAACTAGAACATACTTCTAGCACAGTCAGAAACTAAAATGACCATTTAGCAGACTCTAAGTGGATCAAGGATTGTTTTATTTTTTCACTCTGATGACACTCATGTTTTAGGGAACTAAAGTTCCTTCCTATTAAATATTAATTAGGATAAAAATTTCTGCAAATAAAATCTAGTGTGCCCATTAAACCTGCAACTTTACTGGTTCAGCTCTTTCTTCAGTTATTGCTAGAACTGCAATAAGGATTAAAAAAGAGTCAACAAAGAGGGATTATCAGCGCCAGCAAATTTGGCATTTACTCTACATGGTTCTGTTCCTAAAGGTATTATAAACATATTTAGATTTTGTATGCAGCAAGAAATTGCAAAGAAGGTTACATTTCTAAATTTGAGGCACAGTAATGAATTAAAAATTAACTTTATTGCTATTACTAAAGTTTAAATATGTCAGTTCTCTCAAAAGTCAGAAATTAGTATTTGCAAAAGTGAGAAATTAATATTTAAGTGACATATTTTCCAGAAGATGATTTTCAGGTTCTTTTTAGCAGCTTAGTCATGCCCCACACACCACCTTCCTGATCTCCTAAATCAGCCTTTCAGAACCCTGTTATAACCATAAAGGCCTGGGTCTCTGACAAGCATTTACTTTGTAAGTTCTGCGACGAAACAAATCCAGTGTTTCAGTTGGTAACTTTTTTTTTGCAGGTAGATCTGAGACAACTGACAGGTTGCAGCTCAGCTTTGGAAGGTCCAGGTGTGAGAACACCACTCCTACTAGAATTTCTATAGACTATTTGAACGTCTTGATGAATCAGGACCTTTCTGCACTTAGCTGCAAACCAGTGTTTCACCAAGCAAGCAAGCATGCCAATGCTTTGCAGAACCAGGATCTTAAAAACCTTTCTTTAAAATTTCCTTAAGACTCATTTTTTCCCCAAAACATTTAGAAGAAACTAGTTGATAGATTTATTTCGTCTTGTTTCATCAGATACACAGATGATCTGCATGTAGGAGTTCCAAAGCAAAAATATGATCACATTGGTGAGGGCATACAAATCAGTCATGCTTTCTTACCTTTGAGGAATACAGGATTGTGAAAGTTTAGAAAACTGAAATAGGAATGCTACCAGTTAAAATTTCTGTATGATCTGGTTGCATCCAGTGTTGAATGACCTGCCATTATGTACAAGAGTGAAGCACACATTTTCTAGCAACACTGATTCTTCACTTTATGTAGGTGTTAAAGAAATGTACTTCCTTTCAAGATGATCTTCCAGAGTGAACTGACATTTACCAGACAAGGGGGGGAAACTTAGCTTTGCAGTTATTGGGCAAGAAAACAAAAAGCTCCAGTGCTTTTAATTTCCTGTGTCATTGTCTAGATGAAAGGCCCATTGCTAGGTGAACTGCAGCAAAAGGTGGAGGAGACCGAATTGTTGAAGATGGAGCTACAGATGTTGGAGACTGAGAGAGTTAGGCTGTCACTGGTGGAAGAAAAGTTCATGGATGTTTTACAGCTTCTTCAACAACTTCGAGATTTGGTATGGCAAGAAAGCAGTCCAGAGACTTAGAACTGTTTTATATGGTGTCCTTTCCAAACTAAAAAGGATGTTCATAACTTTCATTCAGTACAAGGTCCTCTACACCAGAAAACATTTCTACATGTGTTTGCCCTTGGGACTGTCACAGTGGTTGCAGAAAACTTTGAAACCCATATGGATGACTTTCCAAAAGAGGTCTAGATAGCTCCCTGGATCTAGAACTTCAAGCTCTCCTCTAAATAAAAATATAGGAGTCAAGGAAAACAAAAGTAATAATCAGAAAGTCTACTTCTAGAAGATTATTTTTCTATTGATCCCACAGAAATCTCAGCCAGCCTGACTGTCTTCTCTTTAAGCAGAAACCAACCTGAAAAATAGTCCTCTTATAACACAGCTCTCATTTTAAAGAATCTTTGCCTCACACAGCTCCAAACGAGGTATGTGGTAATCCTCACACACTTTCCTATTTTGAGGAAAGAAATGAACTCTGCCTACCGCCAGATAACGGTGGTAATGGGAGGTGCCCTATCTTGCTTGCAAAAAGTTCTCCTGTAGTATCTCTGTCATTCTTCTTATGCCAGTGCACTTTAACCTCAGATTCCTGAAATGGGAATCTTCTGCTGCAGTTGCATGATCAACATGTGCTATGCAGTCAGACTTCTGGTGAAACGCAGCAACAATGCTTCAGTGCATTGTATGGCAATATAGCAGAGGAAACCAAAATGATCGTGTGTACTAGTTAGCTGCACAGGAAATAGCGATACAGTCTGGAACTTGGCTAAAGGTTACAGTTAACAATTTCATCTCTTATTTCAGTGGAATGGTTAAGTATTCAGAAATGTTTATGTATCAGTCTTCAAGTCACAAGTTTTTGCAAGCCAGATAGGGCACCTCCCATTACCACTGTTATCTGGGCACAGGCATGACGAAACCAGCAGGATAGCATGCTGAGTCACAGGCTGTCTTTTCTATAGCAACTGCAAGCACTCATCAGCATCTGATCAGAGGTATCCTGCCACTGCAAAGCACAGTTCCCCATACTTACTGAGTTCAAAACTCAGACTGAGCCAGAAATCAGTGTTGCACATAGACAAGAATTCAGCTTTCCCCTGTGCAAGCAGAAGGAAGAGTGGAGGAAAAAAAACCAAAGAATTGGAGAACCTTTGTTTAACTGCATCCTACAGTGGCACTGAGTTCATATTAAAGGGATAAAAACACTTCCTGTGTACCAGTAAGATATTTTTCTGTGAGAAGTTTTTTACTGAATTAATAACCCAAACATATAAGAGCTCATGCAACAATATCCCAGAAGCAGTATGGCAGTTCAGTCCTTTAGAAAATATATTTAAATTTTCTGTCTGGAGATTGATAATGGTAGGGGATGGTCATAAGACCATCTTGGATGGATAGATAATCTGTAGAACGTGGAGTATGTGGGGAGCCAAGCTGTACTGTCAGGAGTTAATTTCTTCAGTAACAATTCAGGGTGCTCCTCAATTTTCAGCAAAGCTCTTGCCTAATCTGCATCAGATGAGAACACTTCCTTGGATGATCACTTTATTGTGTTTGAAGTATGCTCCTGTTCCACCGCTGACTCTAGGGAATGAGTGCAATATCTCATAATTTGGTAACTTACTTTAGCACTTGACACAGAAATTCTACTTTCATATCCCAAGTCTGACACTGCTTGTTACATGCATCAATAACTATCCAGCGAAGAATTAAACTAGTAGAGACTGTGACTGGCAACAAGCGTAATAACCTTTTGTGTCAAGACTTCAACATATCATTCACTTGTCATTATTGAAACTTGTACTATTGAAAATTATTCCCACTTAGGAGACGATCCATCATACAGTGTGCCACACCTGAGTGATAACAGTACGCAGCATGAAGTACTTAATGCCGAGCCTTGCTGGAAACATGCCACAGTGTGCTTCTAACTTCCATAGCACCAGTACAGGGAACACTGTCATTATAATTAAGTAATTTACAGCATTTCTAGTAGAGTTTAAACAAGGATCTCCTAAATCCCCAATGGGATATACTTCAGACAAAAGACATCTTATTCATCAGTAACTGTAGTTTAAGTCACTTCCCCAGTGTATTTGTTTTCGAGTCGTGAATACCCCCAGCATCTCACTTGCATCAATATCTTATACAAAGCAATGGCCCAAATGTGCACTCTGCCAGGACTGCTGGAACTTCCCACCATGTTACAAAGGCCACATATAATCCCAGCCCACCAAAAGCTTCTATCCACTATGCCCCAGTCCCCACTGGGGCAGACATGCACAAGGTGGGTGACTAGCATCAGTAAGCAAAGTCAGGACGATCTGAGTTGCTGGCAGGGTACCTAGTCTTTCTTCCAGAATAGCCTCCATCTATTTTCACTTCTTGAAGTTTTAACAAGAACAGCCTGTCCCTGCAGAGATAGAGGCTGTAAGCACTAATTAAACTGCCTGCAAGACCATCTCCCAGAAAGCATGCCTTAGTGTCTAGATAACAAATCAAGAGAGTTTGTTTTCTAGATACATTATGTAACATCCCAAAAGATTTCTAAATTAAAACTGCTACTAAAACAGGTCATGTAAATCCTAAATAGTTCATACTGTTCTCTCACTTTGGCTAATATTTAATACATCTCAATATATAACTAATAGTGGCCCTGCCATATGACACATACAAAAACCTCTTCTGATTTCTGTATACCTAAAATGCTTGCCAATGATTCTCGAAACAAGTGGGTTTGGGAAGTTTTATTCTAATATAACATCAAAAAAATTTCCTGTTCACCTTTCAACATAGGCTTTGCAGGCCTGAACAAGCTTGTACTGTGCGTACCCTGCTTGCGTTCCTTACTGTCTAGATTTGTGTAGGCACAAGCTCTGGAAAATCTGTATTTTGAACTGAATAACTGCAGTTTCTCTTTCTAGAGCCATGTTAAGGAAATTAGACCCTCCACAAGCTGCCCTCATTTGACTAGTATCTATGATAAAATCGTTGAAAATAAAGCCAGTATCAGGTCTCATGTTATCACCATTCAGTTTCTTTTAATTTTCAAATGGAAATACACTGTGCATAGATTTTATTGCATATATTTAAGCTGGTGAAGGACATAATTGTGTCATAATATTATCTTGTTTTTTAAAGAACATATCTAAGCGAGCCCTGGGGAAAATCTTGCTGAGCACTTTGGAATCCTGCCGTGACCCCCAAAATGGTAAGAAAGTAAATCATGTATAAAGACCAAGGAGTATGAAAAGTGTCCTTTTGCAAAATACATTAGATAATGAACAATCGAGTAGGAAAAATAGTATTTCAACTCCTGGTGGTCAGGGTGAAGGAAAGAAGTATCAGGCAAGATTACCTTTAGAAATTGATGCTTTCTACTCTGTGACACCTCAGAAACAGGAAAACATCCATTTTTTTTAAGCCAAATTTAAATTAGAATTTGGCCTTAGGGGAATCGTTCAGTATTCCACTAATGTCTGTAGGAATTTATCAATACAAAAAAAGAGGAAAACATAACCCTGAGTACGTAAGGCACCAATTTATCAGCATTTACTACTCCAGTGCATGCTTCATTCCTCTCCTGCAACAGAAACAAGTTATACAAAGAAAAACAGCACATTTCTGTAAAGAAACTGGATCACACCTGCACAACCTCTCATGTTCCTCTTACAAAAAACTAAACTTGCAAAATCCTGTCCCTTGACAACGGTCTGTTGTGCCAGAGTTGCCTTTGTAGGAACCATACAGGGATCAAAGCCTGGAGGTTTACATTTGATTACTTTGTTCCTATTAGCAGAACATTCGTACTTACGCTGAAGAAATGAACATGCTGTACCAAGCCTAAGAACATGGCTTGTAGGCGCTTTTAATAGGCACAGTGGTCAAAAGCAAGATAATAAAAGTCTAGATGTGGCCTGAGGGCTTGATTTTTGGAGACTATTAATAACAGAGTTTCGGGGAGAATAATACAAAAACCATTCCGGGTTTTCCTCTTCCAAAGGCTCACTGTTGCTAGTGTGCAGCAATTCAGTGTGCAGGCAGTCCAGACCTAAGCTGTGCTCTTCCCAAGTGGCTGCAGGGGAAGCAGGAGAAGCTGCAGCTTTTTCTGGCTCCAGGACACCAACACAAAGGGAAATCGTATCTGAGCTATAGATTTGGTGAACACAAGAAAAGTGGTGACTATTAGTAACCACAGCACCCAAGTGTCCAGAAGGTACTACTACTTACCCTACACAGGAACACTGACTCAAAGTAACGCTGCCGAAGCAAAGTATCTCCTGCTGTAACTGCAGCACAGCTCAGCTTCCAAGAATGGATAACTGACACCAGTAAGTTAATGAAATAACCTTGTGACACTCTCTGTCCATTCTTCATCACCATTGCCATAAACTGCTCATCTTCTCCATTTCTGGCTCTGCACTTGATGTGATTTAAGCAGCTTTCCTAAGTCTTTGTAATCAAACATTTCTTTTTCTGTTTGAGAACACTAAGTGGATAATTGGATTAGCAACTTTTTATGGTGATATGAAACAGGCTTTGTATTTGAAGACTTCATGAGCAGAGGATGAAGCAAGAGAAACAGTAGAGAAACAGTCCTTGAACTCAGCTCCACTCTCATGCATTTTTATGAGGACAGGAATTGATTATTTGGCCTCAAAATTTATAAATTTTATGTCAGTTACTGAAATAGCATCTATGTAGAAAAGAGCTTTTGTTATGACTGTTAAATTGCAATTTTCTGGCTTTGTTGATATGCTAACATTTGCGATTTTCTCTTAAAAGGAAAAGCCCACCTTTTTGAAGTCCTAGATACTCTCTACCATGAGCTGACTGCCTGCGAGCTCTTACAAAGCCAGCCCCTGGAGCAGGCGCAGAACCGCCAGTCGTTGTCTAACCCACTGGTCATCTCGTGCTAAGCAACAGCGCCAACAACAGCGCCTCTCAGCTCATCAAACAGCCACTGCTCATTCAAACAACTGACGAACGAGTAAGCTTTGTCCAGCTCAAAGGAGCTCAGTAATGGAGGAGAGCGGCAGAATAATTAAGGCATAAAATCAAAGTTACATTGCTTTAGGGAAGAGCGCCAATTCCTCAGCTAACTCCAAGGTCAGCCCTTATCTGAACGAGCGTTCGCAGGAAGTGAAGATTGCTTACCAATGCCCACCTCTGATAGCCGCCTAACCAGCCTTATATTTTGGCCCTGTAACTGTACTGGCTACTCAAATAGGAAGTATTCCAATTACCCTGACCTGGCCAATTTAGATTTACAGCCCTGGTTATACACTAGCTGGCAACAATTTTTTTCTTTTGTGATTACTGAATCATTTTATTCAAAAGCAAAAGACAGCCTTTCTAGCCACTGGCAAGTAAGCTGTGTTCTTAATGCACAAGGGACAAAATTACTATATTATAAATATACACATATGAATATAGGCCAGTAGTGCAAGTTAAAGACTATGTATAAAATGTATGTTTGTATGTGTTTATATATGTGAATACAACTATTGATCTTATTTAACTCTGAAGTTAGATTTATGTTATTGTCCTACTGAATTTTGTATTGGTAATTATAGAATCACCTTAGAAATTTGCAACCATTCTTACTGATGATAGCCTTAGATTTTATATTAAAAGTTACATCTAACTGCTTGAAAAATGCACAAAGCAATCTTGTTTCCAGGCTCTCAGAAAAAGAAAAGATTGAAAAATTCACTTTGCCACAGCTGTCATCACTACATTAGCAAATGACATGTGCAGTACACTCCCTTGTTCTCCATTTAATTTCCCTCAGTGCAACTGTACACACAAAGATAAGCCCCATCTGCAGACAAATGGAAGTAAAATACTGGGCCTAAACAGGGCGCCATATACCATTTTAATCAGCAATAAAATAACACCCTAGGGGCAAAAGTAAAAAAAAAAAAAAAAAAAAAAAAAACAGGTTGCTGCCAAGTTGCCTTTACTATTTCATTCAGCTGTCAAACACAGAAATTAAAGCACAGTTCTTGAAATACCCAATTGAATTTATGTTATTGAAAATACATACTGTAGTTCTTCTAAAAATGTGAAATGATTTGCCTGAGATAATACCAGCAATGGAATAAGACCATTCAATTCAGAACTGTGTATATACGAATTTTTTTCATGAAAATGGATTTCATAGAGGGAAAAAAGCTCGTACCACAATGCAATTTGGGGATTGAGGAGATTTCTATTCCTTTATATGCATAATTCACTGTATAGCTCACATATGCGTCCTATCCAAAACCGCTCTACATTACTTAACATTTTGAAACAAGCTAGTGAAAACATGCAGTAGATACTTTCATTTTAGAGAAAAACTTGTTTTGTAAACAATGGGCCAAATTCTGTGTGTTCAATGGTGTTACTTGGGATTTTTTCTAGTTTAACAGAGGAAGTTTATACAGAGATACATATCAGATATAGATATATATTTTCATTGCAGGTTTTTTATCAAAATAATTTAGACAGGACAGATAGACATAGTATAATATTCACTCTAAGTAAGAAATACGAAAAACTAATACTAAATATAATACTAACTAATTTTAAGTACAATATACTAATACTTAGTATATACTAAGCAATATACTAAGAAAACTATATACTAAATGTGCAATAGGTAAAAATTACAAAAAAAGGGAAGTTAATTCTCCGTTTGGGTTCATTTTCTATACAAGCAAAAACAATTATCAGCTCATATTCAGTACAGTTCTCTTGGACTTTCCTAAGAGTATGGTACATGTATAAAGAGAGAAAATGCCAGTAAATCATTAAATATACATGATCTATGTGTATACTTGGCAGAAAAGACACTTCAGGAATAGGATTACAATGCAAATATATACCCGATTTTGAATTCCCTCAAGCACTACAATATTCTTTAATAATACGAATTAATGTTACTTGCTGTACACTCTATTTCTATTTCACTTTCTACTATCTTTATAGAAATGTTCTAGACTATTAAGTAGGCTGATGTGCTATTGACAAAATGAGAGAGGAGCAGTATAATCCGAGTGCTGCACAGCTTATCCAAGCACCAGCGGTAGTTGGAAGGTGAAAAATATCACTGGAAACATTGGTTATTTCTGGTGTTAAGGAAGAAGCAAACAGTTGAGATTAAAGGAAGCTTTTTTGAATACATAAAAAGCAGTTGACTTATATAGGAAGGACCCAAACTGTATCTTGTTGAATGAAGTTCAAATACTGTAATATTTTCTATTTCTGTAAGGAATGGCTACAAGTTAGAATGATTTTTGATATATCAGCATGTTCTGGAGAAATTAATTATAGAGTAAATTAGACCTGCTGTATTTTCAGAAGAAGACTCTGCTCTTCAGGATAGATTAAGAAACAGCCATTAGTCAAATCCTTACTGAAAATCTGTGGCAGACCAAAGTATTCTACTTCAAAAGTTTCTTTGCGAGCTTAAAATTGATTTTTTTCTTAAATACTTTTACCTTCTTTTATACTGAATCTGATAGCAGTGCTGCTGAGGCTGACAAATATTTCATCTGAACTTATATAAATATGTGATTTTAAATCAGTGTAAGTGAGAAATTTCTAGTTCTGCCTCAAGAGAGGTAGGCTTCAATAGCACAATTTACAATCTGGGACATGTTCAAAAGAGACTGCGGGTAAGTCCTGGAAAGGAAACCCAGCTTTTCAAAATCTCCCACTGTTACACAAGTTATGGTTTTCTTAAAAACCTAGCTCCTTGAGTCATGTGATCACAGCTGATTTTAGCTACCTCTTTGTTCAAATGTCTTGCTCTTTTGAGTATGGGAATTCATCCTAGATAAACAGCAAACAAATATTATATGATCAAGAGTCACTGTTAGATTCACATTGTTTCAAACAATAATTCAGGATGGTTATTAGTCACATTGACTGCGTAGCAAACTCCTCCTCTCCCCAGTTATCACACTTCTCACAGCAATGTGCAGAGAATGCAACTGCTCCTGCAGCACATTCATGATCTTAGATTTGCACAAACTAGTACTTCATGTTGCAGGGAATATATATCAAGTTTAAATGAACCTTGTAAAAAATTCTTTCCCTATATGACAAAAAAACCCTGAAAAGATAACAATGCACGCTCACAAGCCTTCCATTTAAAGTACAACTACAAATCCAGTATCTCAAATTTCTTCAACACTGTATTTTGCTCTATATTTACCAAATGGTAATAAATGCCCTTTGGCTTGCATGTTGACTTCTCAGTGAGGAAAGAAAATCATGAAGAGAGTGAAAGTTATAAACAAAACAAGTGTCACTGCCTACCTGGAGCTTCTCTAACTAGAGCAGCCCCATCAGTGTGTGCCTTCCCAACACTTCCTTGTGCACTAGAAAACACAGTTTGGAAGACTGCACGTGACATGTCACCAGAGGAGACCAGATTAGAGCATTACACAGCATTACATCCATTCTAATGAATTCTTATTCTAATGCACTCCCTAAATATAAAACCAAATATCTACAACTATGCACCACCCATAGTTCATACTGTCATGATGTGCGTAGCTGCCTGAGGAAGATTTTCTTATAACCTTTCTGCTGCCGCAGCCCTGCTGGACAGTTTCCAGCTAGCACGGGTTATTCAAGACTTGTCTGTAGAAGGGAACTGTACTACTTCAATTTTCGTCTAAGAAGCCAATGGGCATCTACAAAGGGATCAATCAACTTACTTCTGCTGGGTTTGAGGCACTCTGAACTCTGGGCTTTTACCATGCTTTTATCCCTTCCCAACAGGCTCATTCCTAATTCTGGTAGAAATATGTTTTTTCAGAGGTTAGTTCCAGTCTTAAAGAAAGGCCAGTTGTTTGCTCCCAGCTGTGCCGGCTGGGGGTTCCCTAACACAATTCATCCCCGAGAAAAAGCTGTTCTTCATCACCTTTTCTATACTTGAACCCCGGTATCTGGTCTTCCCTCGAAGGAGCAGCCTGGAGCGTTCTCAGCACTTCTAATGCTCACTCATGTGAGTCTCAAGGAATGAAGTATCCTTTTGATGTTCACATCTTCTGGGGTATAAATGGGCTGTTTAACTTTCCTCATTAGGATTTTGTGCTGCTGAAAATGGTGCAAAAGACTGATACCTACTTCACACACCTATTACCATAGGAAATACAGTAAAGGAAGCAGAAGAGAAGATGATGCAAGAACAGAGATCTTTCCATGTGGCAGCCATGAGTTATTAGGTTGAATGTTTCAGAATGCTTTCTCAAGCCTTTCCTACAAACTGATTCAATTTATTATGCCCCTCATGGCCTCCCATTGCCCCTATTCAAGCTTCATCTTAAAACATTAGTTAATGGGTACTTCTTCCCTTTCTTTTAAACACTGTCTAACAAAATATAGTTAAAAGAGATTTACACAGCATGTGCATATTTATTTTCTGTGAAGTCAGTAGTGATATTCCCTTTTTGTTCTCTTATACTCACTAAAAATTTCCACTTCTGGTGCTTATCAGTCAATCTAAGGTCATTTTTTAGTCACTCCATTCCTATACCCAAGGAAATCTGCCACTCTTCTCCCAGTTTTGCTTGTTACAACTTTTTGCCCATAGGTTCATGTAATTTCTTTTACCTTCTGTACTTCTCTCCTGCATGTTATCTACTTGGCAGATACTTCCGGAAGAAGAAAAGTCCTTGGCACTGGTATGCTTAAGTTTGCTGAATTTGCCGAAATTCAATCTCCTCCCAGTCCATTAATCTATTACATGGTACATTTTAATGATGAAAACCAGACTATTTAGATTTCATTCTTTCATCTTACTGTTAAAAAGAAAGGAACACTTTCAAATAGTGATGCATAAAATAGAACTCCTAGGTAAGAGAGAATGACAATAGACATTCACTGCATGCGTGACATATTGCATTACCAGCTAAAAGGTTTCTTTTAAATTTATAATTTCATGGAGTTTAAGGACCCTAAAACCTTTAAGATTTATATTAGCTTACTTGCTTAATAATTTTACATATAATTCTGCATAATACAAAAACAATAGAACACATTTCTTAGTGCAAAGTTCATCCTCCTTACTTCCTTAATTACATTTTACTTCCATGGCGCCTGGATTTTCAGTATTCCTGTCATTTTTCTGTCCTGCTTTTCTGGCTCTTTTATAATAAATACACCAGCAGAAACATCCCTAGCCATTTCCTGTAGTACTATCTGTTACAGCAGTCTGGTGGCCCTTTAGGTTCTAAATCGTGGCCTTTGGAGGCAACTGGTCCAAGTGAGCATGTATTTGCTTGAGGACTCTACCAGCCCTTTTGGAGCCCAACCTTCTCCTCAAAAAGGAGGAAGACAGCATCAGCACTCCTCATCTTTACCTCAAGACTAGAGCTGATACTGCCAGAGCACTGCCCTCCCCTGCTGTGTCCACTGGCAGCTCATGTGAAGTAACCCACTGCTCTAGGCCAGGCTTGATGGCTGTGGAAACCCCTGGAGATTTAAAAAGGCACTTGTTTGGCATTGCCTGAGCATGCTAAAACAGCTGAAGTTGATTTTGCCCCCTTGACTTTTTTCAGATTCTTAGAAGAGCTCCCCCTTAGCACGAAGCCTAAAACTCCCTGTGTTTTATGCAGCGCACTTGCTTTTTCACCCTGGAGGGGCCACCAATATAAAGCTAGTGTAGACACTCTGGCATCTACAGGGCCCTCCTACAACTACCACAGTACCTTATATGTGTCAGTTCTTCTGGATTATACTTACCAACTTCTATGCTTGCCATGAAATGGAAATCTGTAATACCGCAGGTCTGTTCTTTCCATCCACTACCACTTGGCTTTTTGCAAACACAGCCTCATACCACAATACCCTGCCCTGGCCTGCTGCAATAAGGTGCTGACTCCGTTCTTCGTGGAGGCGGGTCTATACAAGCCTAGCTCTGCAGGAACTACACAGAGAGATTTGTGGGGAAACAGCAGAGGGAATCAGATCAAGGTATATAACCAAGTAAAAAGCAGTACAACTCTCGTCCTACCTAACAACAATTTCTGCTAACCAAACTAACACTGGCCATGGTATTTAAGAGAATATCATGCCTTACTCAGCAAGCTCAGTATATGTGAGGCTTTACATACCTCATAATAGCAAATATTTACATTCTAATCTAGATAAAGCCTATAAGCACTGTTCCTGCATATCTTCCCTACAGACTTAGTTCAGGGATCAGCAGCAACATCTCAGCATGCTGGGCAGCTCCAAGCAGAGGCGAGCGGCTACTCTGCTGCACTGAGGTCTCTGTGTTTGCTGTGGTGCTACTCAGTTGTATGAACAGTACTTCTGAGAGTGCAACATAAAATACAATATAAATGACTATTTTATAATTCTGCTTGAAAGAACTATGAGATAATTTATCTTTGTCAAGGAGTAAACAAGGACTCTAGGATGACACTGAAAAATTATTAGAATTGAAGTGGTTTCACCCACATCCTTGCTTCAAAACAAAAAGGTCATCAGAGCTCAATGTTTGTCCTATTATAGTTATGGATATTTTCTGTACTTGAAGAAAGTTTCATTGTTTTCTTGTTCTGGTTTTATCCATTATTTCTCACAGATTTTAGTTATAACTACAAGTGGAGTGAAAAAAAAAAGACTCCGATAAAATAAAGGTCCAGTATACTGTGAAACATTTAAGCATTTTCTATCTCTGAAAGTGGGAAAAAAGAAGAAAGGAAAGGGGAGGAGGAAGGGCAAGGGGAATAGGAGGGGGAAGGGGAAGGGGAATAGGAGGGGGAAGGGGAATAGGAGGGGGAAGGGGAATAAGAGGGGGAAGGGGAGGGGAAGGCAAAGGGGAGGGGGAAGGGGAATAGAAGGAGGAAAGGGAAGGGGAAGGAGGAGGAAGGGGAAGGAGAAAGGAAAGGGGAAGGGGAAGGGGAGGGTGAAGGAAAAGGGGAAGGGGACAGAAGGAAAATGGGAAGGGGAAGGGGAAGGGGAGGGGGAAAGGCAGGGGGAAAAGGAGGGGGAAGGGGAAGAAAGGGAAGGGAATGGAAAGGGAAAGGAAACTTGATCTAAACATACCGTACACTTAAAAATGCTACTTTAAAAAGAGAATATACAATATACAACCCATGGGAGTTTTTTTTTTTTTTTTTTTTTTTTTTTTTTTGCTTCTTAACTAATCTGAGAAATAAAATTCATTCTATAGTCACAGTACAAGTCCAGCACATGCAGTAGTACTGCCTTCTTTCCTGTCTATGCACCGCAGCACTAGCCATCAGAGATCCGCTCTAGGAATGCCAGGAGAATTCAGGACAGCTGCTAGTTGTGTATGAACAAACATCTGCCATGCCCTGGGCTGAGAACCACCACTGGCTCATCTGCCAAAGGACTGACAGTCTCCCCAAAATGTCACCAGGTTTTGAGAGGCCTTTGAAAGTCTCTCTCAAATGTGCTTGCATTTTAAATAGCCTTCTGGAGCCTCCTCTGAGCTCATCAATAGCCTGTAGCACATCTTACTTGCTGTGGAAACCGTATCTAGGTCACCTTTACAGAACTATGCAGAGAAAACACCCTACCACCAACTCCACTATTAAAGCATACTCCTTTTTAATGAAGTTTGCAGTAACCAACTTAACATTTACTGTAATTACACCCTGTTTATCACAAATAAAATGACAAGCTGTCTCCATTCGAAGGACAGAAATGTATATACTATGCAGGAGGTCTTGCCTCAGACTCTGCTTTTACACTTCTAGATTGCAGCAAGGGAACAGAATGACTGCCTAATCCTGCACATCCATTTTTTAACTCAAGCTGTGTGACAGCTTGGGTCAAACTAATGCTTTGGAGAACGTCACTAACACTGGGTAGAACTGACAAAGAAGAGAAACACAGTTGGAACTGCTTTTATGTATCTGGCTGGAGATACATATAAATAAAACTGACAGAACCAAGAATTTGTGTCATAAAATCAGATTTAAGGTGCCACTGAACTGAACAACAATATATTGAGTAGAGACAGAAAACAGACAGGAAGGATTTCAAATCCTGAAATATAGGAATATTTCAGGATATAAGGAACAAGAAATAATCACATACCAGGTTCTTTTCTGCTCAGGAGCACTGAAGAATTACTGAGGCTGGAGGAAGAAAGTGAATTTTTACAGTAACTGTTAGTGAACACTCTAACCTAATTATTGAAAGTATGGAATCAAGATATTCAAATCTGTGAAAGAGCCTTTGTCTTCAGGAGGATAGATTTTGGAAAAGGAAACTATTAAGAAAGATAAGCAAAGTTTTCAGATTATGTTGACTAATCAGGGAATTTTATTTCCATGCTGATGATTTTAACAGCAATGTATTGTTATTCTAACTGTCTAAAATTTCATTTTGAGTTTATGCTGCAGAATCCGTAGCTTGCACATAGAGCATAGTCCTCAGTTCAAAGAGCCTCAAATCCTGAAGAATAAAATGAGCATGTATAGCTATTGGTATTTGTTCTTTCTTCCAACTAATTTTTTTCTAATACAGAAGCAGAGTTGTATATCCAACAACCACTATTTCATAAAAGGAAGTTGTTGCAAGTCATAGTGTTATGGCTCAGCTGGTTCTAAATAGTAGAATGACCTCAATTTATACTTTTTTTTTAATTGTAAGTACGTACAAGTCATTCCAAAACTCTTGAGAGAGACAGACAGTAATTAAGAAGTACAGGAAGAGAGGGGGAAAAAATTCTGTCTGAGACTCTGAAATAGAACATAATTGACAAGACTGAGAGTAGAGAAAAGGAGATTCTGCTGACAAGAATTGTACAAGAGAAAGCTCTCAAGAATATGTAGAAGGAAAAGGAGAAGTCTCTTTATTCTTATCTCCTACATGGACAAGGATGTCAGCAGATGTGGAACAGAGCAAAGCTGAAGAACAATTTTGCAAAGTCTAAGCAATTTCAATGTTATGCACAAATGCAGCACTGTATTTTTTATCACTGTAATTTTAAAAGCCTAAAACACAAAGCCAACTTCATGATGGTTAGAATAAGTACATGCTTGTTCCTTTTCTGAGAAATGTTTCCAAAGGTATATTAGTAGAATTTGGATTAATATTGGCAAAAGGCTGTGAAAATTCATCAGGAGGAATGTGCTTCAATATAATTAAACATAAATGTAGATATAGTTAGATCACTGACTGATAAACCATGTAAGTAAAGAACATGCTTGTTTGTGCTATAAAGATGTCTAGGACTAACGAATCAAATATTTGAACAATCCACTTAATTATAAATGATTAAATATTCAATGGACCACTGAGAGACTCACTCAACATTAGACTGGACCTGGGATGAATGTAAAGATACACATTTCTTCCCCAGATAATAGTGCACACAACCTGCAACACAGTAACAAGAAAACACCCACCTTCACACAGTCAACAATCTGAATAAACCAGCAGTCAGGGTACTCATCTGGGAAAGGTGGAGCTGAAATTCAGATGCCTGCCATGAATCAAGAGGGACTTGAGTTACAGTCTCCTTCAATCTAGATGAAGGCCAGCAGCATCCTGAGCTGCACTAGGAGAAGTGCTGACAGCAGGTTGAGGGAGGTGATTCTTTCCCTCAGCTCAGCACTGGTGAGGCCAGACCTGGAGCGCTGGGTCTTCAGCTCCCCAGTACTGCTGGAGCAGGTCCAGCTATGGGCCACAAAGATGATTAAGGGACTGGAGCATTTGACATATGAGGAGAGGCTGAGAGAGCCAGGACTATTCAGCCTGGAGAAGAGAAGGCTCAGGGAGGATCTTATCAATGTGTATAAACATCTGAAGGGAGGATGTCAAGAAGATGGAGCTAGAATCTTCTCAGTGGCGTCCAGTGACAGGACAAGAGGCAAAGGGCATGGAAAGAAATACAGAAAATTTCACTTAAACATAAGAAAAAACTTTTTCACTATGAGGGTGCTCAAATACTGGAAGAGGTTGCCCAAGGAGGCTGTGGAGTCTTTGGAGATATTCAAAACCCAACTGGACATAGGCCAGCTCTAATTGACCTTGCTTTGAGTTGGGGGGCAGACCAGATGATCTCCAGAGGTCCCTTCCAACCCCAACTCTGTGATTCTGAGAGTCTTTTACATAAAGAGACAAAGGTCGCTACCACCATTATTTTTCATTAGTTACACCACGAATAAGGGCAGCACTACTGAAAATATACTGCAGGAAAAACAGATTCATAGTGGAATAGCCACTAAATATCCCAGAACAGGAAATCTGTGTTCATGACTCACCAGAAATTCCACTCTTGACAAAACCTCTGTTCATTTGCACTTAAAACTGTTCAGCTTCAATTGAATCTCATTTTCTGATGGAAGGAAAAAAAAAAAAAAAAGAAAGAGAATGTTATTGGGAAATTTAACCTGTTTTAGAATTTAGAGGTCTTTAAAATCAAAAGATTTGACAATACAAAAAGCTAGAGGGTTTTAATTCTTTTTTCCATGCAGAAAAACAGCAACTTCTGCTTATTCTGTTCATATACATGGGTTTTTTTCCACAGAAAAGATAGCTTAAAACTGAAAAGTAGTACGGCTTTCTCAAGCCATTCCAAGTTTTATAAGACATTTGACACTTCCTTATTAGCAGGAACAGAATTAGTAAGAAAAATCAGCAAACAAGCCTATATACTACTGCTAAAAATGCAAATAATCAAGTCCAGCAATTTGTAGGAAAACTTTGGAAATTCCTTGTTAGACTCCAGATTCACATCATACCTGCACAGATGAATAAACTCCATAAATAGTTTTAAAGCTACATCTGTCACTGAATGATAACATTATGGAGACCTGGTCCTAACTGCTGCTGAAAATAAACAGTTGGAGATCTTGGAAGGATAGTGGAATTGTAATTTAGCCTTTGACTGGCTCAAAAACCGTCACATAAGCAAACAGCAAATAGAAGTCACATTTTCCTTTATTCCTTCACTATCACTCCTTCTCCAGCCAATACCACATAAAAATTCCAATACAACTTAAATCTGCTATTGGCACAAGAATGCTGACAAGTCAATTTACGGCCCTATTAGCCATGTTACAGTGTGAGAGAGATGAGCAGACCCCCCCAAAAAAGGTATTTGGAAGCATTTTACATAATTACAGGAAGAAAAATGAAACATAATAAACAAATCATTTAGATTAAAATTTAATTTTTCATAGCCAAGAATATCACAGAAAATACCCTTAGCAATTGATAGGCCACATTTACACACATGCCCACTACAATTAAACACAGAGTAATATTGCCATTTAAACAATCTGAATATTGCACATTCACATTTGTTCTGTTTAACCATAGAATCACAGAATCATAGAATCAGCAAGGTTGGCAGGGACCTCTGGAGATCATCTAGTCCAACCTCCCTGCTCAGCAGGGTCACCTAGAGCATGTTAGACAGCGTTGCATCCAGGTGGGCCTTGAAGATCTCCAGAGAAGGAGACTCCACAACCTCTCTGAGCAGCCTGTGCCAGTGCTCTGTCACTCTCACAGTGAAGAAATTCCCCCTCACGTTCAGGCGGAACTTCCTGTGCTTCAGTTTCTGCCCATTGCCTCTTGTCCTGTCACACGGAACAACTGAAAAGAGCTTGTCCCAGTCCCCCTGACACCTTCCCTTCAGGTACTTGTACACATTGGTAAGATCCCTCCTCAGTCTGCTCTTCCCCAGGCTGAAGAGGCCCAGCTCTCGCAGCCGTTCCTCATAGGGCAGGTGCTCCAGCCCTCTGATCATCCTTGTAGCCCTACGCTGGACTCTCTCCAGTAGCTCCATGTCTCTCTTGTACTGGGGAGCCCAGAACTGGACACAGGACTCGAGATGAGGCCTCCCCAGGGCTGAGGAGAGGGGCAGGATCACCTCCCTTGACCTGCTGGCAACAGTCTTCCTAATGCACCCCAGGATACCATTGGCCTTCTTGGCCACAAGGGCACGTTGTTGGCTCATGGTCAGCTTGTTGTCCACCAGCACTCCCAGGTCCTTCTCTGCAGAGCTGCTCTCCAGCAGGTCAGCCCCCAGCTTGTACTGCTGCCTAGGGTTATTTTTCCCATCAATGATAATGTAATGATTAATTCCTATTCAGTCATATCTACAGCTCTTAGCCACTCACTCAACCCCACCCTTTCCCAGTCCCAGGTCCCCCAGCATTTACTACTTCCTTAGTTTTTGTCTTGTAAGCATAAAGGCTTTTTGTCTGGCAGAAGACAAGTAAGGGATATTTCCCGATAAACAGCCTTTACATGCTCTGATCAAGGTTTCTTACCTGTGGTAGTGCTTTATCACTGCTTGGTGCTTTTAATAACCTTTTCATTTAACTTTGTGCTGTGCATTTGGTATTCATCATTAGAGCTCATAAAACTCACACTATCTCTGCAATTCATTTCACAAGGAATGATTTCTTTTGAGTGAAATCCCCATGTTTGATTGTATTTACTAGTCCATATTCACATATTTCTCTGGATGAAGTAAATACTGGATACATAAGAGTAAGGTAGCATTTCTTCTCGCATCATGTGTAGAAACAGTACTTCAGAAGCATAACAAAGATGTTTGCATTTGAAAAGTCAATGCAAGATAAAGATAGTAAGCGTATGCCTTTTCTTAATGAATTGGTGGTGCTAATGCATATAGTCAAAATCAGTAGTATGCTGCCGTCAGGTCAGTCACATTATCCCAAGGGCCTTGGAATTTTAACAATACTGATCAGAGGCACCAAGTGAACTGATGTAGCTTGTAGCCTAAAAAAGTCTGTTGAAATTAAGAGCTGTTCTTTACACTGATCATCCAAGCCATATTTTGCTATGCACATATCGAAACTTATGACTCGGCCAGTGCTGAATAGAGGTGGCATTCTGAAAAGTCGTATTCACATTATACATACGCAGAGCACTGGGAGGAATCCCCCAAGAATTCCTTCAGGGAGCTCTCTGTGCTACAGTAAGCTTCCATGGCTTCTTTCAGCTGAGTTGCTGAACTTACTGATCCTTCCGAATACCTTGGGGGTCAACAGCAAAGAATTCAAGGTCTGTCAGTACTCACACCATCTAACTGGCATCCTCAAGGCACACGGGACTGTCCCAGCTGCCTCAAGAACAGCAGCAAGGTTGTTTGCAAACACGATGCAGGGGTTTTCAGGACACCAACCAGTTAAGGGCAGAGGGAAGTTAGGACACCCTAAGTTGTCTCAGCTTGGGTGAGAATAACATCATTTGTCTACAGTTAAAAAAATTCTCCATCTTGAACAACAGGAGACGAAATCCATTTTCCTTTCAGAAAGTTCCAACAAAACAAAAAACAACCCCCACATTATCAGACAATAGAACAGAAAATAATGGACCTGACAATTTGAATAGACCTGACACTATAAAAAAATTGAGGCTGGAAACTGAACGCGCCCTACCTAGAATGTGAAATTAGTCCTGCACATGGTAACAATTGCTAAGCACATCGCTATGGAAATTGAGAACTCACAGCAGGCGGAGGGAGTCTCAGAATGTGGAAAATCAATGCGCTGTATGCAGTGGCAAAGAACGATTCCAGCAGAGCGACCTTTAAACAACTTCATATATTGTAGGTAAGTAAAAGAGAAACATAATGGGCCAAATAGCATAAAATAAAAGCACTTGGCAATTTTGCAGCACCTTGGCCAGCAACAAAAGGATCTCAAAAGGTCTTACAAATAATTAAGCCTAACAGTATTTCTGAGAGATAGGGGAAGAATAACAGTAAGCACTGTTTACCCATTTTTAAGGTAAAAACGAGTAGCTAATTAACAGTAATGCTACATAATAATTTGAGAGGAGAAATAGAGACTATCATACACTCTTGAAACTATATAGCATATTAAAATAAAAAGAATACCATTGACGAGTTTGGTCAAGACACTGAATTTAACAGCCCTTCCTTTCGGAGTGTGACAAGGACCCAAGGACCCATTAAGTGGAAGTCCTCAGGATGGCAGAGTGAAAAGGGGATCACTCCCTCCATGCAACCAGAAGAAGGACAAACTTTTCAAACAGAACAGACCAGGAATTTTCCAGTGGGAACTTTGGTCAGAAAAAGTGCATTTAAATTGAAACGTCCTGCGGTGATACAAGTTGCTTCACAACTGAAGTACAATCAACAGTCTAGCAGATATGGTACTCCCCCAGGAGGTGGAAGATTGAATATAATAGAGTAGGGACTTAACTTTGGTCTCCCCTATCACAATGAATTCTCTCTCTGCTGCACTACTGACCTGCTGGGTTCTTACTGAATCTCTCATATTGGAGCTGCTCCATTTCGCATAAATAATTGCATCTTATACAAGGAATTAAACCTAGTTCTCCCATATCTTTGATGAAAGCCCTAACCAATGGAGTATTCACTTTATTGATTTATGTGTATCTCTTGGGTTAAACTAGTTCAGATCTGCATTTTGAATAAGGCATAAGAGTTGTTTGAGCTGGTTTAGATGCATCTTAGACAGATCTGAGATAAGCAATTTGCACTCAATCTTCCCTTCTTGTCCCCAGAACAAGAAATACTATTCAGACTTTTGCATTGGTTTAATTATAGTGGTTTAAAATTAGATCTTAAATAGGAACAATGCAAGCTGCTATCACAGAAAAGACCTAATCTGAAATGAGTTTCCTCTGTCACAAAAAACACTACCAGTCACTGTTGTTTCCTTGTGTTCATTGTAGCTATTCTTTGGTAATGAAGAGCGCACTCCCCTTTCATCCTGCGGTGTGGGGGATCTTTCAGGGCAGAGCTGGGAAAGCTGAAGGGGAAGAATGGAAAAAGCTACTTTGATGAGACCTGTATTTTATCTACTTTGTGTATCCTGCTCCTTCATTAGCATTACATTTACTTTTAGAAATCTAGCTACACTAACTCTTCAGAAAAATTTGAGTATATTTGACTCACAGAATACTAGCAATGATAGTTACTGGCATTCTTGAATTCTGAAGGATAACTTATTTGTAATAACATATAAATAACCTACTAAAAAGAGACATATATCAAAGTAGAATGAAAAGCTTTATATCTACCAAACAAACTGTGTGCAGGAGTGCCCATCATATTTTGTAAATGTACTGTTAAAGGGTCTTTACGCATATACAAATTATTGTAAACCTCAGGAATACTTTCTGCAAAAAGATTTTTTTCCCCCACATACAAGTCAATTTTTCTGATGTACACTCTTTCAGATCCTTAAAATCACCTTTCCGTTATTTCAAATATTTTGAGTACTTTAAACTTTCACTTACTTAACACTTGCCAGGCAAATGTTTCCTCTTGCCTATGGCTGTCGGGGTATGCACAAGTGTTAAGCCAGGGTAAATGCTCGTGAAAATAGCTAGTCAAATAGAAATGTAATTTATTTAGATAGTATTTGTATATTTCTCTTCTTATCAAGAATCCACTAAACATACCGAAACACAGTAAGTGCTGCAAGCAATCTTCAAAAGAGGTTATTGTTGTTAGTATTTTCCTTTGGTAAGTCACCGTAATTTAAATGCAGCCTTTGTACTTTCATCTCCCTGTAAGAATATACACCATCAGCTCATTTAATGAACTTATAAACTTCAATATAAAAGATCTAATAAAGTTGTACATTGTCTGATGTGTTACCATACAGGAAAAGAGTAAGACAGCCCTAATTTAAAATCAACCTAAGATTTTTTTCACAGGACTAGTAAAAGTGAACTAACATCTTTAGCTTGTCTTTCTAACCAAAGGAAATGCAATTAATATTATGTAGTAACTAGCATTACATACTTATCCAGAGACAGCTTAAGAAGGCCTTGATTTCAGTGTGGTCATTTAGCAGTTCCTAAAAATTACGAATATTGTTAGCAATTTTTCACTTTATCTATGAAAAATGGTGGTATGAAAACAAGTAGTTTATTTGAAAAAAAGTCTTCTGAATTCCTTTCTTGAGGAGGAGAATGTCAGCGTATTAATGCCAATAAAAGTACCTCTTTGTTGAAGCATATTACAAATAATAATCTAGAAATCCAAAGGTTGTAGAAAAGAACAAACACTCATCTGCCATTATCTGATTTTATTTTCCTACAGGAAGCAGACAGGACGTGTTCTGTTAGTTTCACCAGTTCTTCAAGGTATTACAGCTATCAGGTCATTCAAGTGCTAGTACTAGCTAAGCCAATAAACCCATTCCACGTGAGGAGAGAAACAGAATACAGGCTCTAAAACATTATAGAGAATTCCTTCTTTCCTGCCTCTTTATTTAAAGCAATTCCAAGATTTGGCATCATCATCATCATTATTAGCTACTCTGAAGATTAGTTCCCACAACTCCTCCGCAGTTGCCCCTCTGTGCAATTTTGTCAGCAAAAGCCAACTTTCACCAAATCAATTTAGACAATACATTTAGAGACTCTAGCAGCTCCAGTAATCTGTATTATTAATTACGTCTTTTAGTCCCTATCATTGCCTTACTCTGCAGAGTAAACTGCCTCAGCTTGGGTTAGCTAAATTTTGCAAAAATAGGAATATTTCAAAGATGAGAGTCAATCTTTGGCTTCTATTTAAAAAGTTCTCAAACATGAATATAGTTTATACTGTTAAAGTTGTATTAGAGAGAGCTCACTCAATAGCATGTTTATTTTGCCCACTTAACTTTAATGTGAAAATAACAACAGATGGCTTTTTTAGCTTAAAGTCTGGCCAAGTAGAAGTTTTTAAGGCAAACTACCACATACAATATACCAAATCTAAAGCTGTGATACACTGGGGTTCACATACAGCAGTATGTTCAGTGCATCTTCGGTGAGTAAGATTTAGCTGTGTTCTTATAGTGTACTGCTACAAAGAGACGTTAACAGGGTTCTAAATTTTGACTGAGTTTTCTGGACAACTTATACACATGCATACACGCACACACACACATACCCCAGAATGAATGCCTAAAAGAATGAAACTAGATACTGACAAACTGCCTGTCCTAACAAAAGCAGTGCTGAACCAGGTCATTAATCAATGCAAACTGTGTGTCCTCTCCCAACAGCACAAGGCCTGCGAGACAAATTTGCATACCGCATATGTCTCAACTGAAAATAATGATAGGTTGAACAGATGGCAGGATGAAAGGGAAAAATTAGGTGGTGTAAAACATACATCTATTCTAATAACAGCAAAGTACTGAATTGAAAAGCTGGAGTAGCCAGAAAGAAAGGCTCTCAGAAAGAATCACTTTAGAAATACAAGCTCTTTGCCTTTCTTTCTCTCCCCTGTTAACCAAAGATAACTTGCTGATTCATACGATGAAACTACTCCCAGGTGTAGATATTATTTTGGAAAAAGATGCCTTTTTCTTGTTCAGCTTTATCAAATATGTTTGGCTTAATGCAGAGGAAACATACTGTTATTGTAACATGTTTCCACATATGGAGTTCATCAGGAGTATCTGTTTCTGAGCAGGGCCAGGAGCAAGCAAGACCCATGTAGTATGCACCCACACTACACTTCTAGAGGAGATTTTTTTTTTTTTTTTTTTTTTTTTTGAGTTTATTTTCAACACATTTAAAATCACTTAAGGCCTTAAATGGAGTTTGAATGACTCCTTGGCTTCTGGCATGTGTTGAACATCATACTATATCTACACAGCTAATTGTCTTTCAAAGTTGTAAGGAATGTAATGTCAGCTATTTATCTGTGAGTTCTCCCTTCTTACATTCCCAAAGACAACAACATAAGCCTTTGCCTCAGTCAGATCATGCCGGCAGTTTTACACACTCATCTGATCTGCTGCAGTGGTTGTGCAATGTCCTTGATGCTATTTTTATACTGTTTGAAGAAGAATTCAGACTTTTCATTCAGTGCTTATTTTTGAAAGCATTCCACTCTTGGGGCTTTTTCATGTAAATGAAAAATGTTGTTAGCAACCCTAAACTTATGAAAATTCACACCATGCCAACACCCCAGTGAGACCTTTAAAACCTGTCAAAAATGAATCTCAAGAACATTTGTTCAGAGTCAGAGATGGTTTCAACCCCTTCAAGACATCAGTTTATGTGCTGACTGAGCAAAAAGGCAGCTACTGAATTTCAGTTTACAGACTTCCTTAGAAATAACTAAAAGCCTAAAAATAAGGTGACATCTGCACTGTTTATTAGTTATACCAAGTATCCTCAAGGCTGAGAAAATCTCAGTCCTCACTGAACCAAGAATTGGTGTCAGTGCTTCCTCTCTCAGACGTTCAATTTATATCTGCTAGGAACTCTGCCCTGAGTGAAATTGCTGACTGCTCTGTATGCTCTTTTATTCCCACCATTCATCACAGCCAACATAAGAAGCTTCTTGAACAAGTACTTTCTAACACAGGGTTTTGATGACCCTGCTTGACCTGGCAGGGAAAAAAAAAAAAAAAAAGGCAATTTTGGAACTCTGGAGATTAGCAGATTCACGTTTTTCTTATCCCACAGGGAATACAGCCTTTTCACCCATTCACCAAAAAGGGAAAAGGCCTAGGAAGAGAAAAGGGAAGAGAAAAAGGCAAAAAGGTAGAGAAAGCCCATGTGTTTTTCTTTCTTCATTCTTTTATTTGAAACCTCCAAAATCAGTATTTAAGAAAAACTCATGGAAGATTCCTGATTTTAAAAGAATAAAAGGGAAATAAAAAGTAGATGGATTTTCTGTAGATATAAAACCTGAACAATGTTCTTCAGCTGGTGCAAATGAAGCTGCTGCAGCTAGACCTGCAGAAGGCAGCCAGCCAGGGTGGGAAGGCAGTGCCCAGTGATCTCAGCAGCGTACTCAGGGCGAGCTGCTGACCAAGGGAGACAGCCAGCTTTCTCTAGTGCCAAGCTCCTGTTTTTTTCCCATTAGAGGCTGATATTACTGGTGGGTGTTCTGCGTCTGTCCATGCAGAGAGAATGACACAGCAAATATCATTGCAGGACAGCATCAAACTAGCAAGATTCATCAAAACTAATGTGGAAATGAATTAACCTCCAACCAGCTCTATTAAATATAGGAAGTTTCACTAAAGTATAATCATCAACACTGAGCAAGAAGGAGCAAAAGAGGGCAAAGAAGGAGTCAGATTATGCAGGAAGAGATCTGCAACATCTTTTAATGATGCTCAGAGTAACACTGCTTACTTATGCCTTGCTATATGCAAAGTAGTATTAGGACTGTATCATTAATTAATCTGCCAGTTTGATAATACTGACTCTCCATATTATTAGTACATTAGGATTCAGTGACAGGAAATAAGAGGATTAGGGCAGCAGCATTTTCAGCTCTTGTGATTTTCTCACAAGTCTCACTCCATAAAAGTCTTCCTTCAGAATCTAACACTTGGAGTCATGTGATCAGAGGTGAATCTCAGTTTTCATTAATAATATTTCTAGTCCAAATGTCTATGAGCAGAACTCACAAAATACGAACTTTAATGGCTCAAAACATCAAGCTCATAAAAAAAGTTTAAAATAAGAACCAACATACTGCTTTAAATTGCAAATCATGTCATTTTGGGATGTTATTCAAGAACTGTGGAAAATTGGAATCAACAAAATCATGTTACCTAACATATTAAAGCAAACTACAATAATTATACCCAACATATCCCAATCTCATTTAAAAAAGAGCTGTGAATATTCCTGGAATTGACAGTGAACGCTCTCAGCACTTTCAACATTGTGTGTGCATATGTGTATGGTTCCCCGTGAATGGAAAGATAATTAAACTGTACAAAGATAATTTCATGACGTTGTATTTAAAGCACGCAAAAACTGAAAACAGTTCTGAGCCAATACAGAGTTCTTTAACAACACGTGTTATAGAGAACAGGTATTTAAAATTTAAACTCAGTTCTCTAATGCAAACATAAAGACACTCCTGTAGGAAAAAAAATCTGATTTCCTCTCTTCCCTGAGATTGGAGATATCAGACTATATGGGGTATAAATTCCCAGACTGTGCCACACAGACACTTTTTGAGATCATTGTTCACAACTATCTTACCAGCCACGTGAAAACTGTGATTTTTGCAACGTCTTCTACCTGGGTTAACTGGAGTGTGCATTCCTGACAATCCATCCACTCAGCAGTACAGATGTAGCTTGAAGTCAGCAGAATTGTATTAGCTCTGCAGTGAGTTTCTGTGGTTCTCCCTGTGAGACCAGAAGGCTAGACAGAATCTTCCACAGTTCACTGTGGCACGAAGAAGAATAGGGCACACTTGCAAATTTTAGCAACAAAGTATGTAAATACAGCATCCATGTGGAAGAAGTAATTAGATTGAAACTCTTCACATCTGGAAAACAAACTCATCACTGAAGATGTATCCAGAGTTTATTATTTATTTCAAAAAACATGAAGTCATAGCTTTATAAAGGGCAATATAAAAACCAATCACAGCAACTTAAATTCTACAATGAATTAATATGGAAAACTCATCACTCTGACTTTTCCAATATAGTGTTTTACATCAGGCGGTAATTAATTTCTAATTGATCTTTCCAAGAACACATGTTCCATGTGACAGTGAAGTTCAATTCCCTGTCTTTACGCTTCTAATTCTTTAAGCACAAAATACCAGGTTTTTTGCTAATGGGGCAAGAAGTCAGATGCACTTTTGGAGTGAACATTATGGTTTAGTTTCATCCAAAAAGCATCCATGGTAAACAGGGAAGACCATGAGATGTGCTCCAAAAGCTCAACCATGATCGTAATTAAATTATGATGCTTACTAAAATGCTGACATAGATGCAGCCTTGTGTTGTAATAGTTTGACCGAAACACTGTATTTGTATTTCGAATAACATTAACTGTGGATAAAGAGCTAGAAGCTAACTGGTTTTAATGAGAGCAAAATATTTAATTCAACAATGCAAGTAAGGTGGAGCACAGTTGACCCTATTTCACCAACCCAGCATCTCCAGTCAAGGTGGCAACATGGCATTCAGCTAGTGAAACACATGAACATTGAATATAATGACTGCTGGCAGGATTACCGGGTTTCCAGGAAAATGTTGAGAGTTGATCTGAACTGAGATTGCAGAGAACTGCCTAGCTGCTTTACAGTGGGAAATACCGCCTTTATGGCATGTCTTTCAAAGATGAGACCCTTAGAGGTTCTTTCTCCACAACCTTTCCCAGGTACACTATCATTGTTACAACATAGTATAAATGATAGTAATACTCTCCTGAGGACAGTCTGAATCCAAATCCTCTATGAGTATTTATTTTCATTAAGAAGCTCAAGGCCCTGAGACTTTCATAAAGTAAGAATGTGATCAGCTATCTGATTTATATAAATTACTTAATACCCACATTTTGTATATCTTTTGTATTTTATCTTGGAAGCTGTAAAAAAGTAACACTCTAAAAGAATATTTCGATCTTTCAATTAGTTCGAATTTATAAGTTACATATGAAGGTTGATACAGATACTGTATGCTCAACATTTAACAGGAAAAACTACTTGAATGACACCTAGTGGAAAGATAAGTAATAGCTGAGAACAATGCAGTAACTACCTTACAGTGAAAAGAGCAAGGAGAGAGATTCTTTATCAGAATGAGCAGGACAAGAAAGAATTATTTGATAAAATGCATCTAGGACAATTTAGGAGAAGAATTTCCTACATCAGAAGAGTTATCTGCCTGTGTAGAAATCTTCCGAGGGAAGTGGAATCAAATCAAAATTTGGTTTAGCACATGAAAAAAATTAAATCTGGCAAACCACAGTAAATATAGACTAGAAAACAACAGTACAATAAGTAGAATACCACAGGATGAACTTCAGTGTCCTCTTATGTCTAAATATCAAGGAAGCTTTAATAGGCTAGCTCTCTAGGGTGCAGTAGAGAGCAGGAATATTTTGGTCCTGGGGGCTATAATAACTCCTAATGTGAGAGAAGCCATAGAACTTCTGTAATTCTTTTCTGCAGGCAATATTCCTTGATGTGTGAATGGATTTCATGATCTATCTTCTTTTTTTGTTTCTTTTCTGTTTATTCACATATTTGCATAATTCATGAATTTCCAGTGACTCACATCCAATTATAAAGAAATGTTTTGGTTAGATTTGTTGTCACCAACTCATTTGAAAGTATGAAAGGACAGATTTAATCCAGACGATAGAACATAAACAAAAAACACTTTTGCCATCTATTGACAAAAATTGGCAAGATTGTGGCAAGCTCTTTCAGCACAGGAAAATGAAATGGTTCTGGAGAAGACCTCTGTCTTGATAGGTCAAGAGTATGTCATTGACAGGAATGAATTACTATAATTCATTAAAACTTTCTATATATAAAAAAGGGCATATTCTCCCTGAGTGTCATCTAGGCAGTTCATGCATTTTATGAGCACATTTAGCTTTAACTTGCAACTTTTTTTTCTTAATTGCAAGGATAGTGAGTTATTACCTCTTTGCCTGTTCTCTTCTTCTTTTTTTTTCCTAATTAAGCAATCAGAAGCAGCAGCAGCTATGTACTCTACTAGAAAAATCAAGACTGCCAAAAAAAAAAAAAAAAAAAAAAAAAAAAAGTATATCATCCAGAGTTTTTAAGTGTCATTGCAGGAAGCAAGGTAGTAACAGAGGTTTTGTTTGGGAAACAAGGATGTCAGAAATACCTCAAAGCTAAGAAGCTTGACAGAGCCTTTTTCTTTCAGAAAAAGTTCAAACTCTGTATAAAACAAGCACCTGCAGAGAATAACAATTTGTTTAAACTGGCTTTTGTTAAATCCTCTTAAAAGCCAAATTCTCACTTGGCCTACAAGAAATTAACTATAACCCTAAAATTATAAATGCAAAAGCCTAGTGTGTCACTGGATACGTTTATGGCATTCAGAGCTGCAGAAACTAGCCCACAGTCCTCACCAAATCTAACAGACTCAGGGGCTCAAGGTAATCAGCCATTTCTGCAGCGATGTGGAGCACAGCAGCTGGAGGAATGTAGGACTGCTTACAAAAAAATGATCTGCACAGAATAGCATAGAATCTGAGCATGGATTCCAGAGGATTCCAAATATTTTGCATCCCTTTCAATGTAAGAGGATGCACCATTTGTTTTAAGTATGTAACAGCAAACTTTTTAGTTCATGTAGCAGCATTCCTTAAGATACACATCATAGACTGTGTGATAAAGGAAACAAGTACGGGGTAAGACAGACATTTATTAAATTCATGGTCTAGTGAGGTGTTTCACCTCCAAAAAAATACATATGCTATTAGAAGAGTAAAAAAAGGATCTACACACATCTACAATCACAATCTCACCTACAGATCTTTCTATGAATGTCCAATGACCAACATACACAAGCATTCTTTATGTAGATGAACAGATTATGCACTTGTATGATCCCGAATTACTTGCATTCCCTCCAAACAACTGTGTTGTGTTTTAAGATGTTACGTCATTATTATTCAGCAATCTACATTCTCCAGTAACTTCAGAGTGAAAAGATTTGCAGAATCGTAAGACTTTTGAGCTACATACCACTGTCAAATGACTGGGGAGGCAGGCTATATATGGACCAAGGACATCCCCATCCTCCAGGCTGTGCTAATAAAAGAGAGCTATATAAACCATGAGCATGAGCCTTGCCTCTTCTGTATTTTTTAACTCATTTCTCAGCACCAGTCCAAACTAGGACATTACAAAGAAAAGATTCCACAAAATATCAGAACCAAAACAGGAATTGATCCACTGATGCATAAGCACGTGCCCTTCTCACCTCCAGCACTGTGTCAGGTGTACCTGCCTGCTTGAGTTGTTCGATGCTCAGGTATTTCTGTGCTGCTCTACACTGATCTGTATCGGTATACAGATCTCTGATAGTCTCCTCTCATAAAATAGGTTCTCCAAATCCCTAATTACCATGGAAAGCTTTGTTTCACTTATTCCAGTTTGGCTTAATCTTTCTTGAACATGGGTGGTCAGAATTACATACTGTGTTCTGGATGAGCTTTCACTACCATTTCAACACAATGTCATTAATACATCTCAGTTCTCTAATGCTCTCACTTGACTAGGTTATTTTGATGCTAGAGTGTGTTTTAACAAATTTTACTTGTTCAGTGGAAAGACAGATATCAAACACATTTGACTGACAAAAACAAAACAAAGAAACCTATTTTATGCGCTAGCTTTAGCTCCCTCGTATCTTGCTTGGGCTTGCAGGTAACTGAAGCACAAGCTAACTTTTATACCTGTAGATTACAACAGCTAAGGAAGAAATTTTGTCAGATTTCAGATGAGTAATTTCAGAGTTTCAAGAAACTGCCAGGTTTAATGGAAAAATATTAGTAATAAATAAAAATTCAAAAGCATTTCTTTATGTTTGCAGAAAATATAGAAAACCCCCAAGTACTCTATGACATGGCACATGTCACCATTTGACATGATGCATCTTCCAATGGGAATGGTTTCCTATTATGTATAGGAAACGTCTTCTTTAACCCATTTCCTTACTGACTCTTTTAAGAATCAGCTTCAGGTGCTGTATGTGCTCCAACACTTCACCAAGCAGAGGGAAGGAATTGGAGGGAAAAAATAAGGGTAAGTGTCAGTCAGACAGCTCAACAGTTCTTTTTATATCTTTGTTACAGGTCTTATTTCTATTTGATTTGGAATTTCTTAGTGTTTATATATTAAATCACAAGAGATTACCTTTTTAATAGATACTGCTTAGCTTTTTATAGTCAGATGACAGTCTGTTATTTTAAGATTTGTCTGCCTTAAAAAAATAGATTTCTTAAAAAATAACAGATGAGGGTCTAGATTCAGACCAAAGATATATTATTTGCTAGCAAAGACATAAGAAATGGTTAAGATTAATATTTCTGCTTCTCTGCACTAACCCCACCTGAAATATCAGAAAGTAGTATTTAGATTAAAAATCTAAAGCTGTCTAACTTTGAGATGCTAATTATACAATCCTTGTAATTAAATTGAAGAAAAAAAAGATTGAAGCAAAATTAATCCATTGCGATTCCCCACACATGCAATTTTAGTCTTTATTAAATCAGATTTCTTGGAGAAAAAAATACAGTCTCATCTTAAGTTTATAAAAGAGAATACTTTTGTTTTTGAGTTCTAGAATCTTTCCACATTCAAAAACATTATTTTTAAGATTTTTTTTTTCAAAATTCCATTCTACATATGTAAAATGTAAGTTCTTTACTGCCTTATGTATGTAAAAGTCTCTTTTACTCTATGTTTGCTGATGTTAATAGGAGTGCTCTATCTGCCTGCTATTTCTCATGCTCTGTCCAGTCTAATTTTAAACCACACTCCCAATGTGCATCTTATGTTTGCCTGCAAACAAAACTATACAACATAGCTTTTTGCATTTTTCTGTTCCAAAGCTTAAGTGTTCAGTGATATAAAAACCTGGCACTTTTTACAGCATCTGCCATTCTCCAAGTAGCACCTAGGGCAATACACAGGTATTTTTGCCTCAATAATTACTTACTGCAAATGAATTGGAAAAAAAAGGAAGAAAATACATTTTAATTATGAGCTGTATGGAAGTCAAAAAGAGATTGTTTCAAAATATTCTCCAACCTGAGCAAGGGAATTTATATTTCAAATTCCAATTTGATCACAAGGCTAGCCAATATTACTATATGCAGAGAAGTAGGAAATATATGTAGAGAGTATTTTTAGATGTTTTAAACTGCAAAATAGAGGAGGATAGGATGGGCGTCTAGGGGAGCCACTCTACAGAACTGGGAGTGACATAGTAAAAAGGATGATTACTTGCCAGCCCAAAGCATGGTTATGTAATCCCTAGAAGACAAGCAGTATCAGAGCATAGATATGCAAAATTTTCAACACTTCATTCATTCAAATTTTAAACTGTATCTTCTCAGAGATGCATTAAGTTACAAGGCAGAAAAAAGAACTGTTTACTACATGAAACTTTCTACTTGCTGCTTAGAATCTTAACATTCCCACGGAGAAGGATATTTTTAAAAGCTTAGAATTATTCAGTCTTTTAAGCTCATTTGCAAAGTCTGACTTCAATACGCAGTTTTAACACTAGCTCTACAAAGATCTAGAAACTGAATCAAAATCTTTGCCTAAAAATAACCTAATTTTTACCATCATCTCCTTGTGACACTGTTTTCCAGAACTTTAGGCAATGCTACATTTTGTACAATGATGTAGGAATAGTAATAAATTAGAGGCAAATGGAATCACTGTGCTTTTTCCCAGTTGCACTTATAATACTTGATTTCAAGAATAGCTCTGTGGGAAATGTTACAGGAAGCTAATGACTGTCTTCCAAAACATTAAGTCTTCCTGGTAATCCTGAGAAAGAAATACTGTTGTATTCCAGTTCTGCATTTAGAAACATGTTAATTAATGAATCATGCTTATCAGATTATTATTCTTATTTTCTGGGTAGCTGAAGCATGAGCAAGGTGGAATTCACCACTGTTGCAGGATTTGCCATATTATTGCTGTTCCACATGACCCAGACTGAAGTCTGTCCTCCTTCCTGCAGTTGTAAGTCACTGGGAGAAATGAAGGGTTTGCAGATAGACTGCAGTTCAAGGAAGCTGAAGGAAGTGCCTGCCTTGCCTGTTAACACCAAGAAGCTTTATCTACAGAATAACAGCCTGACCACAGTTCTTCCTGGGGCCTTGGACAGCCTACTCAGCCTGGAGGAGGTGAAAGTATTTGACAATCCTTGGAACTGTGACTGTCACATTCTTTATTTAAAATTCTGGTTAGAAGATATCTCTGAATCCTCTCTTGCAAACGTCAGATGTGCGACCCCAGCTCCCATTTGGATGAAGCCCTTAAAGCAGCTGACTGGGAACGAACTGGGCATCTGCAAGAGGTTTCTCCCAATCAAAAGTCTTGAGTTCTTTTGGCGAGACCTCATTTTAATTGTTATAGGAGTAATTACACTTATTTTAGTAGCATGGGTTCTGAAATTCTCAAAAAAGTTGGTCTACCAAATAAATATAAGTCAATATGATTTCAGTGGCCCACTGTTGCAGAAGCATAGCTTCAAAAACCGTAAGTTACAGTGAGCTGTTCTCTACCATTAGCTTCACCAGAAACATCAACTTACCCTACCACAAAATAGTACTTGCACTGGCAATACTGGTTTTAATGGTAACATGATACAAACAGATCTCCAGCCACAATGTCTGAGTCCCTAGATAGGCAAGTTTGATTTTATTTCATTTCCAAAATCAACCTGGTGATGTATTCACTGGCAAATTTCAATTTGCCACTACCTAGTCATCTGGTAAATAGTTCCTAAATATTTTTAAATCACTTAATTTAGCATTTTTCCTTTGAATTCTTATCTCTTTTAGCAAGAAGATTTACATGCCAAGCAATTACCTCTTTTCAATATACGGATATGAATACTGATTGTACTATTTTAGCAATTCATTTCTCATTCTGAACCTGTGCAAGCTTGTAACTGGGTATTCCCACACAGTGTCCAATCGCCTCAGTAGACCCACTCTTTCGTGCAAACTCAACTATCTCTTCATGATGGAGTTCAATGCCTGAACTTCAGGTTCCAGAGTTCCCTCGCAGCAGAACCACTATGATTATACAAGCTAGCCACTGAATGTATCCCTTAATGAATATGTTTACAGACTGACTGGTAATGAGAATATATCTGATAAAGTAATTTTAAATATTGTTGAATTTCATAGAAAATGAACAAATAAAAAGCATTCTATGTGAAATTAAAATAAAGAGTGCTTATTGAACATTCATACTTGCCCAAATCTAATCTCTTTCATAGCTCCACAGAATTCTGATAAACATCCAAAGAAATTCCCAGAGCTTGTCTTCTAGGTCTATTAGTGACACTCAATACACTTGACATTATGCAGCAGCATTAAAGGAGGTGTCTTTCTCTCTTCCCTGTCTCCTCCTGTACCCCAGCCTCACAGAAAAACTGTTGTGGTGACTCAGGCTTGTCATTTTTTCCCCTAACATAATTATTTGTAATGACTCCAAGCACAAGAATTTTTGCTGTGTCCCTGTCTGGTCTGTGAAGCTAGGCTGTATTTCCAGGCTATGGAAGATCTCTGAAGAACTTCTAAGATTAAACTGAACTGCCAACAGTTGTAAGTCACATCTTGCTCCTCACAGCTCAAAATCTGAGCTAGGTATTGGAAGTCACATGCTGAAGACACTAAATATTGCCTGGCCCTTTTAGGAAGGCCTAGCACCTTCTCACATGAGTGAGACCCCTAGTTAAAGTATGTAATATCCTTAGCAAAGCCTGTTGTTTAGTTCTCATCTGATAGATGGTCTTGCAATCACCATGAGCTGTAGTTTCTGTAAGACGAGTTTCATTCCTAACCACAACGCCCAAATCAAAGATAGCAGAAACTCACAAGGACATTTCAGGTACCTCTTATCCTTGCCAGATTGCTTTAATAGTATGAGTCAAACTGTCAATGCCAACCACAAGCAGCATTTACAGACAGCTTTAAAAAATATGTGTTACTATCCTTCACCATCAGTCCTATCTCTCTCTTGCACAAGCAGTGAGAGGCCAATCTCAAGACATCACCACTTTTTATCCTAAATTGCCTGTTTGTGGTACAAGGAATGGCCACTAAGTATAAAGGAGCTGCTGAGAGAACTTTTCATGAAGTATTGGTGATTACATTTAGGGAAAGAAGATGCACAATAGGTAAAAGAGAGTTTACCCAGCTTAGTAACAAAGTGCAAAACAGGGCTTCAGATTGAGAAAAGGAAAAGGACAGTCTGAGTCAAATGTTTTCTCTATCTTACAAAATGCTTTAATTAATAATCTAGAAGCCAATATGCACAATTCAATGTTAAACATGCAAATGATGAGCACTGGGGAATAACAAGAGAGAAGTCATATATGTGCAGAGGTGAGTTACTTGGAGCGTCAGACAATCAAATGCAAGCTCATATACCCAGAAACAAAACACAAGGTTGAGGGCTCAATTCAGAGAAGGGAGAAAATCCAGTAATCGTGATCTCCCACATATGAAATTGTAGCAAAAGGCTAGTAAGATTTTTGTTTATTAAAATGAGGGATATCATTTAGGAACAAAAAGATTTATTTAATACAACGTTTAGACAAGCCCTAGTATTTCAATACTAACCAATATAAATCAAGAAGGATCAGTTGCAGAAGGATCAGAAAAAAATGTAGCAACAAATAAAGGATTGGAAATATATCTTAAAGGAAATTAATCAATTCCATTTAATAAAGATGAATTTAAGGAACAGAAAGATCATAGTTTGTATGACACTACATGAAGAATAATTTGTTAACAAAAGGGTTGGAAGTAGAAATTAAAACATCAGACTAGAAATCAGGCTCAAAATTTAACAGTGAAAATAATTAACCACTGAAATAGCTTATCAAATGTCATGGTAAATCCTACAGTTTAAAATCAACACTGGACATTTTTAAACTGTCAGGCACAACCTAAAATGACAGTTATTTAACAGAAGTCCTCCAAATTATACATAACATCTGCCTAAAACATTCAAACAATTCTCACTGCTTTGGTCATCTGCAAATTTATGATGGAACAGACCATGACAGAAGAGACCACAGCAGCAGTGCACCACAGAGCACTCGCAGATCTGCAGAGCACCGGCAACGCATCTATGCAATTCAGCATCTGCTGACTGAGCCACCCTCCCAAAATCCCTAACAGAAATAACATGCCACTCATCTTTTCCCAGCCGTGTATCACACTCTTCATCGTTAGTACTCCAAGTGCAGCACAGAGTTTTCTTTCTGAAAAGTGGTACATCCCTGCTCTAGAAAATAAAGTACACAATCTGCAAGAAACTGCATGGTTTAGAAAGCCTGTAACATTCTCAGGTGCAGAGCAGAGCAAAATTCTGTCTGCAAATTTGTGTGTGCATTTCAACCAGTTGAGCACAAACAATCAGAATTTGTCTAGCTTTATTAAAAGTTATAATTCATGAATAATCTCTGCAGAAGATAATTTTGAAGAATCACACATGAATATAATAGTGTATGCAGTTATGTAATTATAGAATATTTTCTCTGCACTAAGATTTTAAATTTTTTAAAAGGCAGCCACCATTTTGTATTAACGCGCAACATTTGAGAAATGTACTCTACAGTCTCTCATGGAAAGTTTCCTAAATGATTTTTCTTGTTTCCCTAATATAAAATAAATCATTAGCACTAAAAGCATATCACTCTCTTTTCTGCCTATATAAACCTAAATATGTAATTTTGCACTAGTCCTAAAAACAGGCCATGAAACTCGATGAATTGAATGGATGTAGCCTATGAACCCACGGCAAAACAATATTAAACATGCAGGTGAGGTGAATGAAGTTATAATTATGCACTGGAATGTAATCAACTAGAAAGTTTGCTAGTGTAGATAAAATAGTAAACTGCTTTACTGTACAGCTTTATTTGTACAAACTTACATAAATGAGCAAATATTCCTGTTTACACCAACAAACACACTAAATAAGCAGTACAGCATATAGAAAAAAATAATGTTTGATGGAACATCAATGTGCTTCTTCAGGAAAACATGTCTTATGCTTTGTCCAAGCATAACAGGAAATAAGAGGGAATCTCCTCAATGGCAGTATTTCACATTCCACTAAAACAGCACAGTGTTTACCACTTCTGAACCATTTGGCTTTTAGCTTAAAAAACTCTAAAAAGGGGAAAGCCAGACCTGTTAATTAAAGCCTCAAGAGCAACATTCAAATACTTATCTAGTAAGGCCACTGCGTCCTGCTTAAGTCACATACATCAAATTGCAAAATAATGCTACAGTTGCTAACATCTCCTGTCACAACATGCAAAGACAAGAAAATACGTCAGCTATCTAAACTAAACATGAAATAGTGTTCCCAAAGGAGTTTGTAAAGATCCCAGGAAGCATCATCATTTTCTAAGTTACCATCTCATGCCTGCAAGAATGCAAAATAGTCAAAGTATCTGCTTTCATGTGCCCCTAGAATTTACAGTAAATGATTCTATTTTAGAAAAGGGGGGTGTGTTCTCTAGAAACATAAGTACAACTGCTGGGACTAACTGTAATTTACTTTCGAGTTTTGGTTTTATACTTAGCAAGACAAGAAGTCACACTCATCATAATTGAGCACGAAATAAAAATATTGATCAAATTCAGTATTTTTAAACAGTTCTTCACTATAATAAGCAAAGAATAGATTTGTGTTAACTGCAATCCAATTAACATGGAAAACGTTTGCAAACTTCACTTATTGGACAGAATGGCAGGTGAATCACCTTTTTGCTTGAAATGCCTAAAATTTTCTTAACATTGAAGCGCAAAGGTAATTCAGTGTGAACAACTTTTGTTTACCTTAAGCATCCAACCCACCTCTGGTCTTATTACAGATTCATTGTTTGAATTCATGCATCATGCTGCTTATTTTTTTCATCTGACACTCATAAACATACAGCATTGTTTGGAGAATAGCTACCAACATTTACACAAATAAACAAAAAAAAGGGAGGCTTAGAAACCAGGCACTTTGTTCCGACCACACAATTCCCTGCCACCATAAAATGTCTTCAAATGCTTCTGAAAACAGTGGGAGACTCTTCCTATTTTTGAAACATATAATCACAGAATCACAGCTGAAACATGCATAAATTTCCTCTTCAATGGGTCTTGCCACATTTGATGTAACCAAGTTTGACCAGTTCCCCCAAACTTCATGCCAAAAGCATAGAGTTCTGGATCGATAATAATCATTTAGACCAGTATAGATTTCAATCTTCTATTAATATCATAAACTAAATGGGAAAAAAATCCTTAGAACAAGAGAAGAACTCCCCTTAAAACAAATTTAATATATTTAACTGTCTAGTGTTCGAAATTTGAGTGTAATTAATGGTGGCTACAAACATACAGGACCCCTATTATAGAGCACACAATGCATGAGCTCAGCATGAAACACAGGGGTGCCCATCAGTAGCTTTACTAAATACGAGTTCTTTTGTCTATATACAGCTGGCTGCTTAGGTGTCCTCACAAAAGCATGAGAGCCTCATATGGCCCTCTTTGATCTTGAAAGAGAAATGAATTTATACCCCAGTATATCAGGGTATGTAGGTACAACTGGAATAGTATGAACATTTGTTTCTGGCTGAAACAAGATATCGCTCACACTACCAAAATAGGTAAGTAGCACTCTAGCACTCACTTAGGTGTCCCTAAATAACCACACACAGAGCAGAATTACAGGAAAATTGGTATTTGTCAAATATTTATTACACAAAGCAACTTTCCAATGACCTGCTCAACTTCCACATATCAGCATTAGGACCCTTCTCAAACCCATGGCATGTCCACTACAGTGATGATGCAAAAATAAATAAAAAAGAAGGAAAAAATGAGACAGAAGAAAAATTAATAAGAACTCATGAAATATTAAAATAGTGGGGGAAAAAGAACTCTGAGCAATTTAGAATCCCGGCACAGGAAGGCTAGGTGATGCTGGTTTTTAATTAAAAAAGTAATGTTCAATAAATGCTCTGTGCCGAAACATTTTACATCTTTCACAAAAGCACAGATATGGCAATAGCTGCAGCTCTCACTGCCTAATTTAGTGGGAAATTAGCTGAGTGCATTCAAACTTAAATACTGAAATGGTTCATTAAATAATTCATGTTTATTAATATCCTCAATGGCCTAATGACAGTTCATTTTTCAGTTTTACAACTCTGCAAGAGTTAAAAACACCACTGTGTTTATTTTTTACATGATAGCAGAAGCAAAGGAGCTATCTGGAATAGAAGTTACCCGTCATGATTTAAAAGATTATTACTCTCAGGCTTATGATACTTAATTTTTTCTCCAGATAACAATTTCTGAATGATAACATCAAAATCATAAGCACTGTTTCTGGCAAAAAAATAAATACATACCCATTTTCACCTGAGAATTGCAAAGCACTTAGGATCATCCAAGACTTTTGATGCCAATAGACAAATATGAGCTGTTTTACACACAGGAAAAGTGAGATATATACAAGTTACAAACTCGTATCTGTTCCTATTCAATAATGTAAATGATCATGGACATGTCCTCAGTAGATCTAAGAAAAATTAAAAAAAAACTTTAAGTGATCTTTGTAAGGTCACATGTAGATCCTAGAAGTCCTGGCTCCTTGCAGAGATCTCCTTACAATAATAATGTCTCCTGCCATAAAAACATTCACTGTTGGTGCGGTTCAGCAAGAGCACAGCTTTCGCTACTTGGCATGATTAGGCCTTCAACACTGTGTAGGGATCCTAAAAATGTTAAGTTACAGTAACATCTAAACATTAAAAAGAAAAACAAATGATATTTTTAAAGTGAACTGACAAAACTAGTTTCATCATAACATGGTCCCATCATATGGCATAGAACATGCAGCTGTTTGTAGTTACTTTGGTAAAGCAAAGCAAGAAGGTCAGTCTCCATTGCAGCCTTAAGTTCTCTACTGTTTCAAAATAGGGCAAAAAAAGTTTATCAATGGAAAATTAGTGAGCTTTAGAATAAAGTTTGGTTACTACAAATAGAACTTTTCTAATTATGTCATTGTTCAGTGAGACAATGTTTTCATTTTAAATGAAAATGTATCCAGTTCTTTCTTTTCCATTTTAATTTATTTTAACATTGTTGAGCAGTAAACTTAATTGCAGGCTACTAGATTATCCATTGATATCATTCCTTTCTTGAACAGCCTTTGCTGTTGCTCATGGATTTGCACGATTCCTATTCACAACAAGAATCCACTAAGGAGTAAGGTTTTAGTGTACATAGATCCATTATGTAAAAGACTGCAATCCTTTTATCCCTATGGGCTCATGACTTTGATATAATTATATTCACTGGTGATGAATATCTTTATGAATGAATGAACAGGAAATAACTGCTGCTTTTTGATATAAAATAATGTGATTATTTCATTCCATCACGTTACAGGTTAGTTCTTTCACAAACCCCCGAACAACCCCTCTGCCTTATGGCACTGATAGGCGATCAGATGGAGTGAAGGAAAAGACAATCCTTCCAGTAATAGATAGGATAAACATTTTATAGCAAGGCTGTGAAGCACTTTAACCATTTTTTTCTTGTTGTTGAAGACAGAACTACAATGTCCAATTCTATCACATTAGGCCTTTTAAAATCACAGCCGGCTTTACTGCATTAATAATTAGCACTTCATAGTCACATGAATCTAAATGATCAACAGATGAAGATACACTCATTAACTGAAGTGATCCTAAAAGCCTAATGAAATTACATCAGAGAGAAATTCACTCTGAAGTGTCTGTAGTTTCATTCAGATTGTGTTGTGAACCTTCACACCAAGCTTACACATACATCACAGAACACTATTCTCCATCACGTTTAAGGCCACAATATTACAATGAAAGGTAATTATTTTGATGAATGTGCCAAGTCAGCTTTGGAGCTACATAATATAAAATAAACAGAAAAAAAAAAGCTCATTTTCTAAAAATTACCAGGTCTCAGGCCTTTCAGCCGACTCTGATTGAGCAAGAGTCCTGTCAAATACAACTGCCTCTGTGCATTAATGGAGTCAAACTGTGATATGATTATGCAGTTATTCAGACTTGGCAGTTCAGCTTTGCATCACTAATGCCCTTGCTATGAATACAGCCACTTGGGATCTGCCTTCTGAAGCTGGCTAGAAATACTCTTTTCCTCAGCAGACATAGACTAATATCTAAGAATTAAAGCATTGTTTTATTTGAATCTCCAAGACTCCAAGCAACAGTAAGAAAGCCCTCTGGAAGAAAGAACACCAGACAAAGAAAACAGAAGCTGCCGCTTTCACTTGGGCAGCAGCAGCCCAATCGTGCTACTAGAGCACGTGGTAATAAAATACATACATTGTGAAGTCATTAGGCTGGTATTGTATTTGCCATTTTAACAAGCAGTTATGCATGAAAGGATCCCAATTTAGCATCCAGACCTGATTGAAAAGTAGTGTTTACATATACAGAAAATGGGTAGCTAAATAAACACTAAATTAACACTAAATAATATATTTTTTCTGTTAGGTTAAAAGACAGCTGTCACACAATGATAGTTATTTTTCACCTTTAGCTGCACAACTACTGACTGCACTGACCAGATGCGGAACTGCATTAATAGCCATTAGAATAACTAATTAGGAATAAAGGTTCAAATAGCAAGAGTCTAAAAATAAGCAGATCCTAACAGGACTAGTAATAGATAGGAGATACCTTTCATTACTGACCTAATAAACATATATGATAAGAATTAAATACTAATTGAACACACGAACAACTACATGTACAGATTGGACAGTGAGACAACCTTGTTAACCGGTCTAAGCTATTCTTCTTGTATAGTTTAAGAGAAATTAATTAACCAACATAAACACATTCTGGTACTGGTTTTATGCGTAAATAAATGCTCCAGTTTGTGAAATATTATCACAGAATTTGAAGCTTCACAAAACTGCTCTTCTTCTCTCTTAAAGCCCAGGTACTTTCACATTATGATTTATATTTGAATTACATAATGTTATTACTTTGGCCATTCTAATAGTTACAAATATCAATTCCTCACAGGAGAGAAATGATTACAAGTGAAGTGTCATGTGTTTAGTAACACACAGGATCAAAACATATTTTTGTTTTTCAAAGTCTGATAACATTTCAGAATGTAGACTCAGTGTTTGCTCATGATAAGCAACAGATTTTCACAGGCCTCGAGTGCAAGTCTGGCTGGCAGGAAGGACAAAATTATGCTTGGAAGCATCAGGAAACACAGGTTTGATTTTACACTTGTTAATGTGAGACTTACCACCACATTTAATAAACATTGGACAGGGTCCATGATGTTCAGACAAGAAAAAAGTCATTACAACTAGAGAGAGCTAAATGGAATCCTAACGAAAATCTTTTGCTGTTACCTCAGATTCACAGTACAATTAAATAATTCAAATGTTGGATGATGAAGGATGCTGCTCACATTTTCCAAGTATATTTTTCTCTAACACTAGTATCCACAAAAAGTGATTTTGGGGACCATGATTTAAGAAGACTGCTCTGGACTTTCTGTGAGTGCACCTTCTCACAGAGGATGTTTGGTTTTTTGCCATACTCCCTTCATTTTCTGAAATAAGACTGAATTTTCAAGATAAAATAGACCAATTTTGAAGTGACTGAGTTTAATAAAAGATAGATTTTTTATTTAACTATTACATTATTGAATATTATGTGTTTGAGAGAAAACAAATTATGTATTATTCATTTTAAATAAACAAAATACATACTATTATTCATATTATTATTATTATTACTCATTAAATATCTTTTCAAAAACTACAGTAACATAAATGTTATTGAAAATTCATTAACAGTCTGATTTCACTTGTCAAATATTGATACCATAACTGGGTCTGCAACAACCCATATACAGCACTAAACTTCTGATTTTTTAAACTGACATCAATGACTATTGAAAAATTAAGAAGGCCTATCTAATGACTACTTTAATAGTACTAAGTTTATCACATGGCTTTCTCTCTTCAGAACACTACACAAAAAAATAAATATTTTCCTATTACATTAGTTCCAATTAAATTTAGATTACGCTCAATAATGGGTACGTGAGAACAAATTACCTCAGTTGCATAACGGCCACATGGCAGCTATTTACGCCGAACGCTCTCCCAGGGCAGTCTGTTCCCTGACAGACCCTCGCAGAACGCCCTCCCCAATGGCACGTTCCCAGCGCCTCCAACGACCGCCAACGGGCAGCAAGAATGACGCCACCTTCACAGACACATGGTTACTGTCTGAGACGGCAAGTTCATTTTAGGCAAAATGAACCTGATGTACCAGACAGAGGTTTTCACTCAAATTTCATATAGCTTAGTTATCACTTCTATCTTGTCTGAACATCCAGTATCCAGACTACAGTTTTTAAGGTTGCCTTGGCATAAAGGGAAGGAAGTCTCAGCAGGGATGATTTCAGGCTCTCTTTTCAAAACTCTTTGAACATCTTCTTGTCTCCTCTTTAGGAGCCAGGAGATTTTTGCCTCTGATAATAATAATTTTAATCTCTGTCTAGGACTTACATTCTAACTCTTGTGGCCACAGAGGAGTTTGGAATCGCCTACTGACACCAATCTGTATAAAATCTATCTTACCACCCATTATATATCAGCATTAGTAGGAAGTATTTGAAGAACGTGACAGCCACCACATCACCAGCATTGTCTTCTCTGAATGACAACGGAGCATTTAAAAGCAAGCATATGTTTGCCTTCCTTGAGATTGCAAGGCAACTGCAAAACAAGTAACTTAATTTTCAGATACACTTATAAAAAACCTGAATTATTGGAAAGATTAAAACTTTCCCCAAAGAATAGAAGCAATTACAACCTGAAGGAAAGGCCAACTGCAGTCCCCAAAAGATCACAGATTGCGGGTAACTGAACTCTAGAGACCCTAAAGACCCATACTTTAGCAACAACTTTGTCAGACAAAGACAACTCTGTAAGTGGATCAACATTGTCACCTAGTGGTTGCTGAAAGCTTTCAAGGGGAAAAATTCCTCGAAGCCTGTCACCTTTTCATTACTGAGATCAAGATCTCAGTAATGGGAGATGATAGACTGATTTTCCAAACAAGCAATTACTGTCAGTTTTTTACAGATTCTTGGAAAAAAATAAATGCAAACATCTAGAACCAATCCCTTTCAGGGCATTTGCTACTATTCTTCACGTCATAATGAAGGTCTGAACACATCCCACATACATATTTTATTTCTTGCATATTTGCACACAGTCCACTTCTAGCAAACTGTAATCATACACATAGGGATGTACGTTTCCCAGTTCTGCTAAAGTTGAATTTCCATAGCTCAGTGTCACATAACTCTTAAGGAAGAGACCTTTGCTTTACTTACACAGATGATCAGCTAAATCATGAACATTGTTCACGCTGCAGTTTTACAAAAATATTGCAGAGAAATAGCTTACAAAGATGTCCATCTTTAAAATTAGTATTAAGCCAGTTTCAAGACAAATCTTCAGTTTCATAATTCATAAGTTACGAATGGAGATATCATTTTCAACACTATGCTTCCTAAACTGAGCTCACTGTCAACTTTGTATATATGCATATATAAATAGCCCAACTGCATATATGTAAATAAGGCCTAGGGACCGCACTATGGAGACGGCTCTCATGTCCTTTCTCGGAAGTCAAGGTGCTGGGGTGCCTCTCTGCAGTGCCTGTACACTAACGTGTGCACCACAGGAAACAAACAGGAGGAATCAGAAGCACGTGCACACTTACAGGGCTACAATCCTGAACTTGGCTCTAAACACCAGTACATGCTTGGAGCTGACCAGCTGGAAAGCAGCTTTGCTTTCCATGATCCCCAGGTCCTGGCCCAAGTTGAACGCGGCCCAGCAATGCACCCTCATGACAAAGGCAGCTAACAGTATCCTGGGCTGCATTAAATAGAGTGTTGCCAGCAGGTCGAGGGAGATGATCCCTCCCCTCTGCTCAGGCCTGGTGAGGCTGCATCTGAAGTGCTGGGTCTAGCGCAGGGCTCACCAACACAAGAATACATGGACCTGCTGGAGTGAGTCCAGTGAAGGGCCACAAAGATGATTAAGGGACTGAAGCATCTGACACATGAGGAGACTCTGAGAGAGCTGGGACTTTTTAGTCTGGAGAAGAGAAGGCCCGAAGGGGATCTTATCGATGTATATAAATACCTGAAGGGAAGATGTCAAGAAGATGGAGCCAAATTCTTCTCAGGGGTGCTTAGTGACAGGATGAGAGGCAATGGGCACAAACCAAAATACAGGAAATTCTATGTGAACATACAAAAACACTTCTTTACTATGAGGGTGATTGAACATTAAAACAGGTTGCCTAGAGAGGTTGTGGAGTCTCCATTCTTGGAGATATTCAAAATTCATCTGGACATGGTCCTTGGGAATCTTCTCTACATGACCCTGCTTAAGCAGGGGGGCTGGACCAGACGATCTCCAGAGGTTCCTTCAAACCCCAACTATTCTGTGATTCTGGATTTTTGATGTCGTTTTTTTTTTTCCCTTTCCTCATGAAATATTTTGTTTTCAAATACCTGTGTATTAGTGAAGTCTTTATAGCTAGAATTTCCCCATGAGGGAATAATGTTACATAAAACAAGTCTGAAGTCTGAACTTCAGTCAGAAGTATTCCTTCTTACCAACAAGCATTAGAGATCCCAATCTACATCACATGCCAGCCACTTACCACATACACATTCCTTTACTAGGACTTCTTTATTTGCCAGTGAGTCATGACCAATCATCTAACTAAATATTCTTCCCTAAAACAAGTAATTCTCTGAAATATGTCACCACAAGAAAGAACTAATACTTAAATTGGAGATACCTCTTCCTTATTTAACTACATTTCAAAGTATTTGATTTTGGTGTGACATTTTCCAGCTCAAAACCAGTCACTCCTCCAATCCTTTTCTGGCTGATCTGTCAGTCTCCTGAATTCTTTTTCTCCTAATCTGCTTTACCTACATTTTAAGAGCATGGGTGACTTCCCATATTGACATCTATTAGTTAATCTTTAAAGAGGCTTCAGTGGAGCCCCTGTAATTTTCCTTCTAAGAGCTATGAAGCTTCAAAAACTGTTCACTAACTATGCTGATACCTCATCAGTAAAGACGGAGCTGACTAAAGAATTTTGTGTTATTAATTAGATGGGAGACAAATGAGGACTAATAGAGAATGTAGGTTTTAGAGACTGTAGGTACATGAACTACTCTGAAAGATGCACTGAATAAATATTTCAATTTAAATATTTAAAGACTGCTGAACTGACTGTTTCAAGCTTAAACTATTTTCTGCATTACATACTAAAAAAAGCCTCTTCCTGACTTTTTTTTTTTTAGGGAAAACTATTCTAAAAAGTGGGAGAAATGATCAGCAAAAATAACCTTATAGAGATCTAAAATAATTTACTAAATTCATGTACCTAACTGATTTTATTTGATATTAAAACTATACAACAGACATTACATGTTTTTTGATGGAAACAGTAAATCCCACTTTAATTAAATTACATAATGCTGCCTAATAATTATAACCAGTAAATGGGAAATCCTATTTTTTCTTACCATATTAAAATCATTATATGTACGAGCTAATCTAAGAACAAGCAGTAACAGTTTCAGTAACTTGAGAGAGAATTCAAAAAGAAAATGCAACCTAAATACATCTTCCCCACAAAATACTCTATGCATGTCCAAATGAGAAAGATATAAAAGAAACTAATGTTTCAAAATTGTTTCAAAATTGCCCCTTTCTTTCACTTGTTTGCATACATAAACACACAGCACAGTTGTTTTCATTCTTGTTAAACCAGTTTATTATATTAAATAGAATAATTTTTCTCTTAACTGTAATTTTTATATTTTGCTAATATATTCTCCAGCAGTTTGTATTATCATTAACATTTTTCTATATAAATTCTTTGTTCTTATTCAAGTCATATTTTTTTTATCTTGTTGCAATTTGCCTATTTTAAGCTTCTCTGTAGTATTTGTTAATGGTCTATCTTGGAAATGACCCGTAACATGTGCACCTATAGATTAAAAAAACTATCACCTTCTTTTCTGATAAAATGGCATTGGTATAGGACCCTCACGTTTCTTGAATATTTTCACTGGACCTCCTGTGTAGCAGGACATGTCTAGAGATTGTTCTATATGTGCTCACGTGCCTGTGCGAGTCCTTACTTAGAAAACACAGACAGTGACTTGCTGCCTTTCCCTTACTACATTCCTTTGGGCAGATTTCTCTGTCTTCCAGGAATGATAAAGATCCAGACTTTTCCCCAATGGTGGTAGTTTAAAATAGCAACAACAGTTTATGATGATAACAGCCATTTATTTTTAGCTGGTTTGTAGTGAGGAGTGCAAGAATAATTTTTTTTCTGGTCTTTGGACAGCCCTGTGTCACAGAAAAGAACAAGATGGCTGAGAATTAATAAAGATGGGATGGAAATCATGGAAACTTATGGTTCTAGTTGTTAAGTTGTAACGTCTAGTCATAATGGTAAGGCTTTTTAATGGAAGTTAAAAAAAAAAAAAAAAAGAGTTCACATGTACTTACTAAATCTTAGTATCTTGATACCAGAAGATATCCACAATTGAAAAGATATGCATTCAGGTTATTTTTGTAATTCAAAATAAGCAAGTATATTATTTTAAAAAAGTATTTTATATAAAGCTATGCTAGAATTGTACATAGGCATTGTATTCCTGTTAAAAGACTATTAGGTTCTTAGCTGTTTGTCCTTGATTGAATAAGCCTTTTTCCAAGGAAAACTGCTGTAGAGGTTATCTGAAGCAGAAGTACATAATAAACAAATTGCAAATTACTATGTAGTAATAAATAAAAATTAAATCTATTCAGCAGAAACTAGAGAAGCAAAGATAATGTTCTATACATACTTCACGAGAGCTGAGAATTCGCCAGAACGCCTCAGTAAGTTGAACAGAACTATGCAATGTAGCTATATGTATGTATACCCCATTTTTGCAAATCTGACACTGTACCACATACAAACCTGAACCTGCAAAGGTAGCAACAAAGCCGCCAAGAGAGAGCCACAACATCTTGCATTGAAAATAATCTCAGGTACTAATGACCCTAAGAAATGTACTGTAAAGAAATTGTACTGTAAATGTCAAAAAATGAGGGCTGATAAACCAGACTTCCAAGTTAGCTGTATTTGTTGCGAAAATGAATCTAATTACTGAGGAACATGTTTTCTAATCTTAACCAGTCCTAATAGTTTCAGAGAGGATTTCTTTATAATATAGTCTAAGTTTGACAAATAATGTTAATTTCAGTTTCCCAGCGTGTAAACAGTTGAAGGAAGTGTGACATATCTCCTTCCATCAGACATCTCTCTATTTCATATCTCTTAATACCAGATTGCGATCTGTCAAAATTTTGCTTGTAGAAATTGGCAAAATCTGTAACACCTTATTTAAAGATTTTTTTTAACTATAATACCAGTGTAACAACACCGGTCAATTTAGATTTAATAACTGATCCTGTAGAAATGTATGAAAGGATTCACTGGCTTTTGGGCCCTAATTCAACAATGTATTTGACTGCATCTTAACTTTACACATACAAATTAATTCCACTGACTTTTCTTAGGTCAAAACCTTTGAGAAGAGTAGAAACAAACACAAAATAATACAGAGAAGAGATTGGAAACAGGAAGGGAAAATGAGCATGCTATTTAAACCAGCAGAACATCACCATTAGCATCAGAAAGGCAGGTGTTTGGTTTAGTGCAGAGCTCTCATTGAACAGTCACCAAACAGCAAAAAATAAATTAGCGGAGGTCTGAGGCCAGGCCTGCAGCTTGTGTTCTCACAAACTGCATACTTCCTTGGATTGGCACACAACTGTCCTTGAGTTGTGCCCTTTTCCCAGTACTTTTAGGTATAAAAAAATCAATCCTCAATCTAGCTGTATGCATCATACACATTAAGATTTTCAGACCCACTGCAGAGTACGTGCAAACAAGTAAGGAGCCTTAGGCTCACTTACAGGGAGTTAAATTGGGCTACTCTGTTGGTGATGACAAATTTTAATAAGATAAACTGATTAATTTTGGTAACAATTTAAAAATGTATACCTGAAGTTAGAATAAAGAGGATTGTATAACATACTTTTAGCAAAGTCTGATCATTCTGAACTTTCAAATGTTTGGCATCATAAATAATATAAAGCAAAGACTACCTAACCCGTTGAACTGCATTTGTAATGGTATTTGAAAGTATTCCAACAGACTGAGAGCGTATCTGTGACCATTAGTGAGTTCACACTGCTATCTATCATTGCAATTGAGTAATAGAGAATTTTTCTTCATTCTTACATTTACTTGTTCAGTGATTCAAAAATGATGCTAAACTTGCTGTCTATGAAATGAAAATAAATATTATACCTATAACTAATTTTTTTAAATGGCAGTTTCTTACCAGATTTCCTCCTTTTATGTATGGAAGAGCTTCCTAATTTGTTCGAATCCTTCAGAGGCAGCACAACTAATACAAAAATCTGGACTGCACTCCATACTGCACAAAGTTATTTCCCATGTTCAGATCCCCACTGCACCTGTACAAATTCAAAGGCAACAGTTGGTACAAATATTATTGTAGACTATATTTAGCCACAGCATTTTACTACTGATGACGAGGCAAAAGAAGTAACAAATCCAGCTTGTTCTCAGAACAACAAAAGAAAAAAGTATTGACAGAGCTATAAAATTCAAAGAGAAAAAAAAATTAAGCTGAAAACATACTGAGTCAATGACATTTTATTTTCCTAATAACATTTTTACAGTTTATTTTTTGATTCAGTGGTTTTCTTAACCTAGCTTTATTAACCCAGAAACTGAATTACAGTGCCATACAGAAACCATTTCAGTTGAATAGGATAAAAGTGTTGGAGAGAATTCAAAGTTCACAAGGCATGAAACTATAGGAGGGTTTCAGGAGTACTGACAGAATCATGATATTGCGACAACTGCCACGCGTGTTACCTTCTCCAGTATAATGCAATAATTATGCCAGGAAGGATCCACTACCTGCAAGTTTAAAAACTGATGTCTGGAACTGCGAAGAACACTGTAAATGCTAAGTAGTCCTGTTATGACAGAACTTCATTAACTGTCAATGCTCAATTAGCACACTAAAAATCACACCAGAAAGTGAAGTCTTTCACTCTACCTTTCAATAAACATGTAAAAGAATAGGCAAAATTTAAATTGCACACTATTAATATGTTTTTAATAAATTGCTTGTAGTTTGTTTCTATTACTTAGTATGATATATAATTGAAGCTAAATGAGAAAGGACAAAAATTTAAGAGAAAGATACAATTTTGGACATACTTCTCTACTGTCATATCAAATCTCTCATCTAAATTGAGGAAAAATGGAATTGCATTTGAATTAAAGCTTTGCTGGCTAGGTTTCCGTTCCATCTTCTAGAGCTAGCAGAATGGTTGTTGGTATGCTATATTCTAGAGTTACTCAAGCTTCAAGGCCAAAGAATCAGTTCTCAGGAAAAAAGTGAAGTATGATACATAGGATTTAATTTGGAAAGCCTCTACACAATCTCCATACATCTGAAGTAATCAGTACAGCACTAAAGGAAGTAAAATGGGAATATTTCACTTTTGGAATCTCACATGAGAGCATTACAAATTCTTCATAGGAGTAGTAACAACAAAATACAGAAAGAAAATAGGTTAAAAACAGAGGAAAAGTACGCAGTCACTACTTGTTCTATTTACACAATTCTAAAGGTAGTAGAGATCAGTATATTTTAAATTAAGACACTAAACCAGAGAACATTTTCATAAAAAATAAGCATTTTAAAAAATATAAATACAAGATAAGGAAAATGTGTTGAAAAGTGAAAGCAAAATTGTAGAGAAATGATAAAGTAAATTTCTCCTTTAATGAAGAGAAATACCAACAGTTAAGGAACTTTCAGAGAACAGGAGTAGTGCTATGAGATGGGAGGCATTAGTCAGAGCACTATATATAGGAATAATCTATGATTTAATTCACCCGAACCTCTATTTTTAATCATAGAATATTTATGTAGCATCAGTAACAGGCATGCTCCTTTTTAGGGAAGAAGGATAAGATTTCTTACTTTAACTGTGTTTTTCAGGAAGAATATACATTTTTATATATATTCAAATATATGCATATATTCAAAATATTCAGATATCGTGTAAGCCTTTACTAAGATAAAGGCATCTAGGCTGACATACCGTAGTGTTTTACAAGCTTTATTTTATTTTATCACAAAATCTCTAAGACATCACTAAACAGAGAGGAAGATGAGCAATGAAATTCAGTTATGACAATGGCAAAACAATAAATATAAGGAGTGCAGTTTACACTACATAAAGCTGACTTTAAAATTAAGTGCATCAACTCTGAAAAGACAACTTGGGCATTAGCTAATGTGCAGCATCATAATTTTTAAAGGCCCTAAAAGAGTACCGTTTACAATGATAAAAATTGTTATTTCACTTTGCTATATAGCAATGGTATGGTCTCATGTGTGGGAATGGTGTTGCTATGGTTATTTCTACTGAAAAAGAGTACAGGACAAAAAGAAGCAGTTCAGAAATGAGCTATGAAGATGAATAAAAATACGGAAAAACTCTTATAAAGAAAGACCATAAAGACTGACCTACTTTGATATGTATATTGATATGGAGATAAAAAAAAAGATAAAAGTGTAGAAAACAATAGTATGAATAAGGTAAGCAGAGAATTTCTATTCATTCTGTTACACTATAAAAATACAGGTATAAATTCAATTATCAATAATTCAATTAAATCAAACATGGCAATTTCAAAGTCAACATATATTTTTTGCACGCTTTGTGGAATTAACCATTGTCTGACTGGAAAAGAAATTGAATTCTTCTATGGGTAACATTACATACAAATGTATGTGCAGTTGCAAATAATAAAACACCTCCAGAATTTTCAAAAGAGGATTGTTCAGAATTATGTGTGTCCTACTCGGGTTCAAGGAAAAACTTCCACAGGGAACAAGTTGTTCTGTAGTGCACTATCACTAAATGTTTTAAAACATTTCATACATAGATTAGATAGATGCCAGAGAGGTGAATTATGAAACTGACCCAGTTTAGAAAAAAAATGTATTTCTAAAGAAAGCAGATCAGAGTGGTCAGAGATGGGAAAAAAACACAGAAGACTAGAGCTCTTTTTCTGACTCAGCCAAGGTAAAATACATGCTGATGCACCACACTTATCAAACAGTACCTACATACACTAGTTTGTAGCCTTGGGTGCCCAAGTATTTTAAAGGAAATCAGAATGTTACTTGTCTGATAAAAATCTGAAATTCTGTGAGGATCAGGTTCTGGTAAACTGAATCACTGATATGTTTGTATATCACGTTCATGTTAAATCACTGTAAATAAATGGTTGAAATCAATGCAAGACTTTTCATTTTGAAGGATCCAAAGCATTTCAGAAGTTCTGTACATTCAACATCACTGAAATGAAGGGCCAAGCGTCCAGATAATGCGTTTCTCTCTTCAGTCCATACCAGGGAAAGGAAAATGGTCATGAGGATATCCAACTATCACGACAAGTATTCTTGGGAACTCACGCATCCAGAGACAGCAAGAACACTGTTGCTAAGATAACTGTTAAGTTTACAGGTACTACAGTGATCCTTCTCAAAAGGATATGAAGTCAGCCAACTATGCAGATTTCCAGGTGGTACTCAAGTATTTAGTATTTCAAATAACATTTCATGAATGTGCAGTCAAAGGCCAGCTGATAGAGCATCAGTACTTGTGCACAGACCTGCTCTACAGGGTTTTCATTGTTTCTGGAATGTAAAAGAGGAATATTAATGAAAACATGCACTGTTCAAAGGGATTTCACTCATTCCCCTTATCCTACATTCCTAAAGATGTATCTGCAGTCTACAGTGGCCAGATGACACAGATCAACTCCAGGAACCACACAAAGCTACCAGAAATTAGGGACTGGCCTGTGATGATTTGCCAAATAAACCTGACTGTAAAGAATCCAGGTTTTTAGTTTCATCAGCAACTCTTTGGTGTCTGAAACAGAGAGATTGAGAGATATGTTTTAAGAGAATATGTTCCATTAACTGGCATGGTTTCTTAAGTGTTATGTCTCCTCTTACAGTCTTTGAAATAAAAAATATGCAATGACTGGCTTTCACTCTCTACAGAATAAACTCAAGGAAAATGGGTGGGTGACTTACATTGATAAAAACCTTTAGGATCTAAGTAGAGGAGAATTTGCATTTCATTCACACAGAAGACAATTAAGTTATGTATATGAATACAATATTTCATATGGCAATGAATCCAAAGTCTATAACTGAGTCATCTGAAAATAATCAGAAATAGTTTATGTCTTCTCATACTCAAAAGGAGTAACTTGGAAAGCTCCTTGAATGCAATTAAAATTCTTATAACTAGCTTATTCTGAAATCTGGCTGATAACAAATTTAACAACCTCACTTTGGTTGACAAACATGTCACTCGTGATAAACTTGCACACACTGTCAAACAGCTGCATAATAGAGTTTATTTCATTGCTAGGAAGCACCAATGAAGAATACATTAAAAACTTCATTGAAGCACAGTTAGGCTCTGCAAACTTACAAGCACAAGTAAACAAAAAAGAACCTTAGTTATAGAGGTTTCGGACCTCAAATTCTTCCATTTCTTGGTCAGCAATTTCCTTGTAACTTGCAGTTTCACTGCCACTGCTGCTAGTACAATCACAGAACACTAGGCAAAAGCAGACTTTCTGCGAGAAGGGGCCATGGATGATACAAGGGCCAAGTGACTCCAGGAAGTCTAAGTGCTGGGACCTTTGCAGTCACAAAGTACGAGCATGGTAAAACTATGAACATGAAAGAGACACTCTCCAGGACAAATCCATTCTAAAACTGTGGGGTTTCCCAATTAATCCCAATTTTATACCATTATCTTAAAGAGCATGTCTATTTATATGCTGTTCCCCAATTATTTCTCATACAGAATACAGGCTTCTAGATGTGGAAAACTAGTCATGTACAGTAAGAACATCCATCAGCCAGTGACAGTCCTCAAATGTCTTGCTTTTTTGCAAATGAGTTAGTATGTGTACATCTCATTCACAGGGAGGACAAAATTTTGTCCCTCTTGCAAACATTAACCATCTAGATGACCTTCCTAATTCTTGTTTTGCTCCCCAAAAAGCTTTAGAACATAATAAAAATAAGCCCACTAGCATTTTAATCGGTACAGATCGAAAATTGCTAAACTTTGGAAGCTGTGGACACAAATAGGCTCAAATCAGCATATGCTTCATTTTACCCCGAGTAACTAAACAGTAAATTACTACAAAATTCTGGTTAGGATTCAGAACAACCCATTTTTGTAAAAGACGACAGGCCATTATCCTGAGGGCTTGGTTGCTCAAAAGACTCAGAAGGACAACCCTGCCTATGGTAAGCCAAAATGCCAGCAGAGTCTAAGGCCTGAATTAGAGTCTAATGATAAAGCTACTCAAAAATCTGTTGACTCCAAGCAATCCAAGGCAAGTTGGCCTGGTTAGCCTACCTCAGCTCAGTCATAAATCAAGTTGTCTTCCTATTGCACCTTTGCTCACAGGGAAACTTACCTCTCTCCCTCTGAAATACTGCCACTAAATGCATTCACATTTCACATTTTTTTTTCATTTGAAACCATGAGGGGGAAATTTAGGAAACCTTAATTACAAAACCACCCTAGCAAAGTGTGACTTGCCAAAGTATTTTGTTAGTAAAGCAGTCTTTTATCAGCATCTTGTAATCTTAAAAAAGCACCTGATAAACAGCACTTTGTTATCATAATCTAAGTAACAGTTACAGCACAAAGACGCGTGCCGAAGTGTAGGTACGGTAAGGTACATGGCGCGACGTTACCAGTTTCAAAGCCGTGCCCGAGCAGCACAGCACCTTGCACGGGAGAGCAAGCGCCGCGCTGGGGGGGGGGCCGCGGCGCGGCGCAGCTCCGACGCGAAAAGGAGAGGCCGGGGGCGGCGGGGCGCCTCCCGGCGGGGCTGCACCTGTTTCCTTCGGGGCCTCAGGCGCCAGGAAACGCCGGCAGCAGCACCGCGGAGCAGCAGCACCGCGGGGCCGGGGCCGGGGCCGGGGCCGGGCCGGGCCGGGCCCCGCCGCGCCGCCCCCGCTCTCGCCCCCGCGCGCAGCCGCGAGGGGGGCGCAGGCCGCGGTGGCGCCGCCGCAGGCCGCGGCCCCGGCGCGGCCCGGCCGGGAGGCGGCGGCGGGAGGCGGAGGGAGGCGGCGGGAGGCGGGCCCGGCCCGGCCCGGCGCGGCGGGGGGCGGCGGGCGCTGCGCAGAGCGCGGCTCCCCTCGGCGGCGGGCGGCGGCGCCATGCCCGGCCCGGCGGCGCCGGGGCCCGGCCCCGACCCGGAGGAGAGCTACGATTTCCTCTTCAAGCTGGTGCTCATCGGCGACGCCAGCGTGGGCAAGACCTGCCTGGTGCAGCGCTTCAAGACCGGGGCCTTCGCCGAGCGCCAGGGCAGCACCATCGGCGTGGACTTCACCATGAAGAGCCTGGAGATCCAGGGCAAGCGGGTGAAGGTGAGGCAGCGGCCCGGGGCCGCCGCTGCGGCCGCGGGCCCCCGGCCGGGGCGGGGGGGGGAGCAGGAGGAGGAGGAGGAGGCGGCCCGGCCCGGCCGGCGGTGCTGTGCCGCGCCGTGCCGTGCCGTGCCGCCGCCCGGGGCGCTCCGCCTCCGGGGCGCGGCGCGGTGTTTACTCGGCCCTTGGGCGAGGGCCGCCGGGCGCGGGCGCCTGCCGCCCGGCCACTCCCGGGAGCGGCCTCCGCTACAAGCGGGATGAGCTGTGCAGCGGCCAGCCGCGCTGACTCCCGATTGCCACAGCGTCAACACTGGTAAAAGCCCCGCTGCAAACCCTCCCTTCGGGATACGCTCCGGTTGTGCTTTAACTGCAGCGCCCTTCTTCTCGGTCAGGCAGCTGGTGATGATTTACAAGCCAGAAGGAACCTTAGCTGGACTGTTGTGCCTCCAGGAAAGCACGCAGAACTGGCAGATTCAGAGAAGCAGGGGAAACTGTTGCTAAATCAAGTATGTGTAGAAGTTATCCTAAAGTACTGTATACAAGGCATCTCAAAAAAAAAAAAAAGTCACTTTTGTAGTTATAAATTTGACTTGTGCTTTTCTCACGCTGGAGAAAATCAGTTAATTGTTTAGGGTTAGAAAAAAGATATTTACCCAGTGGAAGTATTGGTGGTAAAAAAATTCCCTATACCATTCTTGGTCTGTGAGCACAGAAGCATGATCAGAAGGTAAGAAGGAGGGGGGAAAAAAGGAAGCACTGTGCAGTTTGTGGGAGGCTGCTGCAGCACAGCCTAGGTCTGGGACCTGCTGGGATGAATCCACTCATCTCTAGAGCCCTCTCTAGAATTAAATTATGCAACCATCTTTACCTATCCACAGTGGGACTAAAAAGAACTCTATTTAGTCACTGCTTGGAAAAGATCATAAAACTGTAAAACTTCTGAGATGATAGACAATACAGAAATTTGATAATTGCAGTTGAATTTTGGTCTGTTTTACGAAAGTCGTGGCCAAAGTCCTGTATTGTATCTTCTTCCTATAATGTAACTTTGAGCAGAATACTAAGCAGAGAAAATTGCAGAAAATGGTAGAAATGAAGGCACATCTTTTAGGAAAGAGGAAGGGATTAGAAGTTTAGGAAACAGGGAGGACTTCCATACCTACCAAAGGTGTTTCCTTTCTGTGCAGTATTATACCTTTATTCCCATCTTAATAGCTAGGGTTAGCAGGTGAGAGGGCAAACCATATTTTGTGCTATTAGTTCCTTTTCCTTGCTTTACAGCAAGTAAGCAGTTAGAAGTGGGATTTCTCCTTTAAGATTGAAACCTGGCTCAATTTAAATGCCAAGCACACACAAAATGACAAATGTGTCTGTTCCTGGTGCCAAAGGTCTCAGCTAGGGACTCCAGGAGTAGGAGAAAGCTAGCCCAAGAAATGAACCAAACTCCCTAGATGTTCTTTCTCATATTGCCACTGTTTATGCTGGAGTGCTCATTTTAGTGGTCTGCAACAACATTTGTGGAGGATTTCTAGGTATTTTACAAACGACAAGTAAGAAAAGCAAGGCTCTTTTTAAGAGGCTTTCATTAGCCTTAGGTGGTTCTGTGCTACCACTTTAAAAAAAATCCAGGATGCACAGACTGGCAAAGCATTACTTTTGGTAAATTAATCCAACTTGGCTGCTATTTACCTGGCAGACATTTTTAGGTGCTGATTCAGGACCACAGCTAGAATATGAAAATGTTTGCTTTTCTTTTTTGTTTGTTTGTTTGTTTTGTCTCTTAAGATGTGGATTTTATGTGAAGTTTAAATTCCAGTCAGGCTTTCTCAGTTTGGATTGAAATGTCAGAGTGGCACATCTAATCAAGATAGGTTTGTTCAGTGTTTATAGGAAACAGAAAATAAAGATGCATTTGATTATAGTTTTGTGTATATCTTGCATATTTACAAATTTAGTTCAATGTAGGTTATACAGATTCATGGAAGAGCACTTTAACTGTCCAAACAAATCATATTCTAAACCAGTAGCAAACAAGCCTGTACATGCGCTGAGAGATGTAATATGTTTTTCATTGTTTCTGAGTACATCGCATAAGAGGTACTTGTTTAAGGAGTTTCAGATAAATTGTTGATTGAGATGCCCAAAATCAAGAGATGTTCAGGAAATGTTTAAAATAAATTTTGTTGTTTGACTGTTAAGATCCTTACAATATCATGCCAAGTGATCCCTCTGCTCCCCACCTTCATTATGGATTTCTGCGACTCAGAAGAGTTATCTTCATAAGGACTTTTTTGTTTGTTTGTTTTTTTACCAAATGCTGCAAGAACAAGAATTCTCATTTTCATAATTATTTATAAGCTCGTCTTTAGAAGTCCTTTCAGAGCAACAGTGTGTACTAAAAAGTCCCATGGAGCATTTGAACACCAGTTGCTCCACATCCCCAGTGGTTTAAGCTTAATTTTCAGTCAGGCTAAGAATAGTACTACAACACAACTGAGTATGGATCTGACACTCATTCTGAGATTGAAAGAAGCATTTTAAGATTGAGCTAGTGTCCCTTTCTGCTTAAACTTTTAATGTCTTGATTACAGTTGCCTAATGTTTCTAAAACACTTGGGGTCCAAGGATTTTAAAAGTCTCACTTCCTTGATGCGCTTTTGGACAGGGAGGAAAAGCATGTTGGAGTAAAGGTGAAGGTTTTACAAATAGCTTTTCTTTCTTTCTTTTTTTTTCCCCTCTTTCTCCCCCCCCCCCCCCAGTAAGGCTTTTCTTACATCTTAAAGATGTTTATTTTCACGTCTCAAATGATACTTCATATACTACTGCTTCACCAGCTATTGAAGCTTAGTCAGCTTCATATATATATAGGGAGGTTAGTGCTTCAGAAAGGTGCTCTTCACTGACAGTCCTGATAACTGAAGCTTTCTCTTTAGAAACAAAACAATAAAGTACTGGTACCATAAGCTTCCCCAGTATTTGTTTACCCTGATTTGCAGTGATCTACCCATTCTGTACAGGAAGAATAAGCTCTCTGTGCCATCTAATCTTCTGTTCCTCTTCTTGTTCTAAGATTTTCAATTGCAATTTGAGATATTGTCCAGTGGGATTATACTAGCCAGGTGTCTCTGGGACAGGCTTCTGTGAGCTATGGGCAAGGAGAGCCTTGTCAACTAAAAGAAGGCAGGACACGTGGCAAGGAGCCAGGCAGGGGATTTGGTAGATCTGGCAAGCTGGGTTCTAATGGAACTTAATTTAAAGTCAAAACTACCTGTGATGACCATCTTGATTTCTGATTACAAAGGTAAATTCTGACCAGTATATATCCAAAAATTTTCTCTTTCGGCTTTATGAAATGTCTACATCGTCATTAACAAAAAGTGTTCTTGGACATGCTATTTAACAGGTTGAAAGTTGTGATATATCACTCTCTATATAATATGTTCTTCTTAGCAGGCTATCCCCTACAGTACAGAGAATGTAGTTCCTAAAAGTCAGTTGGCTTAATGCATAGTCATTAAAGTTGTATTGATAAAATAATTACTTGTTCTCTGACTGATAGAAAAAATCTGGCAAATAGAACAAAAATGTTTTATAACTGTTATGTCACTATAAGAAATCATATTTATAAAATTGGGGAACTAAGATTTTACATAATGACAGGCAAGGACATGGTTAAGTCAAAGTTCATGAATTGTGGTTAGTAATGGTAATAAAATTCCTTTTATTTTCATTAATTTATCTGTTCACAAGAGGAAATTCATAGGGTGTCTATTTTTAATGTCTATTTTATGCTGTCAGTTGATAGTATTTTACCTATAATGAATATTTTTATTCCTTTCATGCAGTAGTTTTTCTCTCTGTCTCTATCTTTCAGAGAGCAACAGGAGAGAGGAACATTTGAAAACAAATTCCTTTTATAACAAGTACTTCTTTATGTAGCACTACACTTTTTAATTTACAGGTTTATTCAGTACACATGATACTAAGATTCTTAGCTCTTATTCAGGCCTTGTAGCTGTAATTATATGCCTCTCAGAATGGATCAAAATGTGTCATTACCTGGCCAAATTGCAAGTAATCTAAAATTATGACTTAGTTGTCTTGCCTCATGACTTATTGGGGGATCGACTCTGAAACTCCTCCTCCTCCTCCCTCCTGGTTTAACATTAAAGTGAAGGGTATCATAAAAGGTAGAAGAAGAAAATATGAAACACGTAATAGGGAAGAAATCAAAGGGAAGAAACAGAAACAAGAAGTGTATTCAATAACAGTGCTGAATACAAATGAAGCAGCTGCTTATTCCATGGCAGTTGTGTTCTTTGATAATTTATAATTGAGGCAATAGACAAAAAGAAGAAAGTGTAGCCCTCTTCCCAATTACTTTGACACTCACAATGTTAGAGCAAACAGAAAAGCTGCCTTCCCAGCAAAGTGGAATTCCTCATTCTTTGAAAATTTTTAAAGGAAAATTATTGAATGGATCAGTTAACCTAACTGTTCTGTGCTTGAGTATTACTTTAAAATGAAATATATTGCCATACAGATTTTGGTTTTGTTGCTATTGGCAAAGATTGTACGGATCTGGACAGAAATTGTTTATTGTTTCTGTAATTTTTTTTAGGACTACATGTGATTTGTCGGCATACAAAAATTATTGTCTATTATTGTTTTCCATTTGAGATTAAAGAATTTAAATACAGTTCATGTAGAATTACTTAGCAGAATGAGTTTTTGCTTCCACCATTTCACTACAAAGAAATTTTATGAAAGATGCTATATTCTGAAGAATTCATAGCATGAAAATAACAATGCTATCTTTGTAAGGGATGTTATCATCTCTAGGAAGTACTTAGTTATTATTAATGCTTAATGCTGCTTCACAAATAAAAGTAAGCCTGAATTCTCATTATACTTGGAAGAATCAGAGAGAGGAAACTACTTTGTAAATTACGTAGGAAGTAGGGAGGGAGAAATTATTTAAAGTTTCTTGAGGACCTTTGTTCAACATTATCCTTTGATAAACATCATGTCTACCACTGCAAAAAGACTCTCCATCAAAGTATTTGATAAATACTTGTTTGCTATGCTGTTTGGTCAATATGTCACTCACCATTTTCAACACTTTCTCAATTTCTATTAGTTGAAACCCTGCTTTCTTTAAGCCTGATCAGTCAGCGCAGAATGATTTTCCAGAGAGCCACCATAAATTTCTCCACCTTCTGTTTTAAGGGCATGTATGATTTGCTGCTGTTTTTAGCTCCATGTGGTTTCCCCCTCCCCTCCTCCTCACACATTATGAGTTTGTGTTTAGCAGCACATTTGTGAAGAATTTTTAGACAGCAAACTACTACGTTGGTAAAATGCTATAGAGCTGCTTGACATCTACAAATCTGAGAAAAACGGGCACTGTTTAAGTAAGCAACATCATATGTGCAGAGGTGTTTTAGACATATAGCACTTGTGCATGGGATAATCAGATAAACAGCACAGGTACTACAGATCTAAAAAATCTATTGACACATGCACAGTAAGTCCAAACTGCCCATAAAATGTTTGTCTTACTCTATCATCCATGGCCATCCATGGAGCATGGCACAATTCTTCTGTCACTCCAGGCTGAGTGAATATTCTCCCGTATTTTTCTCTAGTGTTTCCTCAACAGAACAACAGGAGTCCTATGCATGTGCTCTTCTATCACAAGAGATAGCTATACAGCCCTGTGGGTCAGAGTTGATCTACTTTTCTAAGTGCAAAGCCCATTTCTTTGAGCTTGCCTTCTTAAACATGATGGCTCAGCATTACTGATTTGTGTGTAGACATACGCATATTTTTTAATCTAAAGTTACAGAATTACAGAGTAATTCGGGTTGGAAAGGACTCCAGGAGGTCTCTAGTCCAACCTTCTACTCCAAGCAGGGTCAGCTATGAGATCAGACCAAGTTGCTCAGGGCTTCATCCAGTTGGGTGCTGAAAACTTCTGAGGATGGGGACTGCACAAACTCGCTGAGCAACCTGCTCCACTCATGATTGTCCTCATGGTGAAAAAGCTTCTCCTTATATCAAGTATCTCATTTCTGTTTTTGTCTGTTGTCTCTCATCCTCCTGCCATGTGCTGCTGTGAAGAGCTTGGCTCAATCTGCTTGATAACCTCATAGGTACCGGAAAGTGCTAATAGGTCCTAATAGGGCTAACAAAGACCCTTCTCCCATGCTGAATAAGCTCAGTTCTATCAGTCTCTTCTCATGTACTCCAGCACCCAGACCACCTTGGTAACCCTTCACTCAACTTGCTGCAGTTTATCCATGTTTTTCCTGTACTAGGGCCCAAAACTGGATGCTGTATTTTAACTGCAATCTGACAGGTACCAAATAAAGGGGGATAGTAGATCGAAGGAGATGTCCCTTGATCTACTGGCTTTGTGCCTGTCAGCACAATGCAGGATGACATTATCTTCTTTGCTGCTAGGCCACACTGCTGGCTTACATTCAGCTCGCTGTCTACCAAGATTCCCTTGCCCCTTCCTCGGTCCTCTTCAGTCAGTCAGTCCCCAGCCTGCATCATTGCAAAAGCCCAGTGATATTTACTCCCTGTGTATTTCTTCTCAACAGGAAAGGGTAGGAAAGCAAATATGAAAAGATACTCTAGATTTTGTCTAATGCACATCTGAAACGCTCTGATTTTACAGAGATTCTGTAGAACTATCTAAAATCTTACAGGTGTTCATAATTGGTTTAGCAACCTGCTACTCAGTACCAGCCAGTACTAAGGCTGTGGTGCCCAAAAAATACAGTTAAAAGCAGATGAAAATTAGCCTGTGTGATTAAATGGGTATTCAGTAAATAGCGCAAGGAAGGTAGCTCCTTGTCTTTGTTCATTTAGGGTACTCTGTCATACTTTTTAGAACAATGGAGATTTATTCTCTGCTCTTAATCCTGTGTATATTTGTTATTGGTGATGGTCCCTCTAAAAGCCTACTAATAGTCTCCAGTTGCATAACTATTTTTCCTTTATATGCTCTATTGAATTTAATACAGTTCTCCAGCAATTCCAACTTCTTTCTTTTACAAAAATTGTTGTCAAGGTAATTACAAAACCAGGAGTTGCTTAAAAACAGTTAAGGTTGCTGTGCAGAGAGTGTGGCTTCTTGTCATGTTACTTACAAAGCTCTAGTATTTAAACCAAGGAAATAAAAACTTCATATAATATATAAACACACTGCTACAATACAAAGACTATGTATCATCATACCTTTTTCCATAACCTGCAGTAGTATTGTTCATTTGTGATTTTGATTTTAGCATCTAATGTATGTAGGATGGCTTTTAAATGAGAAACACTAAGATTATACTTTTTTCACAGAATTTACAATTGCTATTTCTTCTCACAAATTAGATATTTGTAAATACAGTTTAAACAAGAGATAATTTGAAATTGTTACTGTAAAATGGTGGGTTTTAAATTTTAATTGAGATCTTATTGATTTAAAAGAATACAGTTGTTAAAACTTCAAACACAGGATATTCAAGTTTCTAAATCATAAGGAGAAAGCTGTGTTAGTTCCCCCCCCGCCAAAAAAAAAAACAAAAAAACAAAAAAAAACCCAGCATATTCAGTGTGGAAAGACAGAAGGCATAAAGATTCCTACTACCTGAGGAAGCTACCATTGCCACACAGTTCTGGGTAAGGAGGAGATTGTACTCCTTGTCCTCCTTAGGAGGAGGACTCCTTACTCAGCTTCAGCCATGGTCATTGAATTGGTTCACACCCTCCTTCAGCAATGAGTTAAACTGAAGGAGCATTTTCATGATTAATTTAAGCCAACCTTGCCATTGCTGAAAAAGATGATCACATCTTTCTCCCTGCAGTCTGCATGCTCTCAGTACCATAAGGCTGTGTAATTAGAACTAATCCTACAAATAAAAGCCCTATTTTTCAGTTACATCAGTGAGTTAGTGACTCACTGTACAGCTTTACAAGTAGCAGTTTCAATGCAGAAGGTGGCAGAGATATACAGTTGGGGTGGCAGATCTTTTATGACAGTGTGGTCTTTGTTTGGCTTAAGCAAATCATTAAACATGTCCTATTTGGCTGACTTTGCCTGAAACAGAGAGTGAGCACTCACCTGCTCTTTCTGCCAGCAGAACTGATGGGAGCAGTGACAAACAGCAGAGTATCAGTTGGTAAATAAGTTTTCAAAGCGTCCACTTATGTGTTAAGTCACACAAGTAAGACTAGCACATACTGTAATCCCAGCAATGAAGGCAAAACCACAACAAACTAAGGATCTTGTGAGAAGCTGACGATCCACAGCCCTTATACAAAAGAGAAGTGACAAGTAGGGGAATATGAACCTAGAGCATCTAAGGGAAATAGCCTACCTGTAGGATGTGGCTTGGGAGGAAGACTGCTACCTGAGCTGCTCAAAAGGTTCAACCTGTGGTCTGTGCTGTTTCTGGCTGACAGTCAGGACTTCAGCAACTTTGTAGGTTCAGTTCTGCAAACATACAGACATAGATGCTTGTATTAAAAATAATAATAATAACAAAAATCTAGGAGTGCTGCAAGAGCTAGCTGGTGTCCTGATGCTGCTCTCTGTCATCTTTTCAAAGCTGGGGAAATGGGTGATGACTACAAATATCATACTCATCTTCAAAAAGGGCACAAAATTCTGGGAACTACATGCTGGTCAGCCTCATTTTCATGTCTGGGAAAATAATGGAGCAAGTCCTCCTGAAAGCTATTTCTAGCCATATGAAGGAGAAGAATGTGACTGGAAATGGCCAGTATGTATTTACCATGGATGACCAACCAGATCGCCTCTTATGGTGAAATGACTGGCTCTGTGGATGATGGGAGAGCAACAGATTTTGTGGACTGTGACTTTAGCAAGTCTTTTGATTAGTCTTCCACAGCATTCTTACATCCAAGTTATGGCATTATGGTTCAGATGGCTTGGTTACTAGATGGGGGAAAGACTGGCTAGAGGATTTGGTGGAAAAGAGTACTTGTTAATGTTTCATACACTACCTGAAGACTGCATGGGTCTGTCTGGGAACCTGTCTAGCTTTGTATTTTTATCAATGACATGGAGAAGGAAATGGAATGCTGCCTCATCAAGGCTCTAAACACCACTGCTCTGGAGGGGGTAGTAGATAAATTCAGGGGCAGGGCTGCCATTCAGGAAGGGCTACACTTGCTCTTGAAGGAATGGGTTGACAGGTATTGCATGAAATTCAGTAAGCACACATGCATGGTACCTGAAGTGAACTGAGCCCCTGCATCAGTACAGGCTGGGGAATGACTGCCAGTGTGGCAGCTCTGCTAAAAAGGACCCTCTAGACACTAGGCTAAACATAAGTCAGCAGTGTGCCCTGGCAGTAGTGAAGGCTAACAGCACACTAAGCTGTATCAGCAGCAGCATGGCCACCAGATCAAAGGAAGCAATTGTTCCCCTTTGCGTGGCACTTGTTAGACTATATCTGGAGTACTGCGTCCAGGTTTGGGCCTCCCAATTCAAGAAAGGTGTTTGTAAACAGACCTCACTGGATGAAGCCCTGAGTAAACCATTCTAAATTCAGTGTTGACTCTGCTTTGAGCAGGAAGTTGGCTTTGTCACCTTCAAAAATCCATTCCAACCTCAGTGATTCTGTGATTGTACGAAAGTTGCGTATATACAGAGGTTTTCAAATTCAGTGTACAGCATAAGGCCCAAGACTGTCTTACTCAATCACGCTATAGGTAAACCACTTTTATTTATGCCATGTGAAAAGTGTGGCCTAAAACAAGTATATTTTATGAAAAAAAAAAATTGGTAATTGTTTTATATGCACAGCATCTCTCAGGCCTCTCCCAAGAGTTGGGTAATTATCATTAGCTTTGTTTAACACTTGACCTAATCAAGTACTGGGATTTAAAATTTTATCAGACGCAGAGGTGTAATGGGAGACACTTGAGTACAGAGAACACCATAAACCCATTATGAACTTCCTTGCCTCTAGTAATAGTCTGTTGGCTGCTCTAAATCATTACTTGTTCCATTAAAATCATTGCTTGATGGTTTTCTATTTTCTGAGTCTATTGCAGTCCCTTCCACTTCTCTGAGAATACTCTTACCAGAACTCAGAACTGTTTTTTTTTAATTTGATTTAATATGTATATTTCAAGCTGAACATATATCACTTGAGTTCTAAATGTTTAGCTAGTACAGGGAAGTAATCTGATCAGTACAGCCTATTGCAAAATGAAAATTTCTGCCTAAACATGCAGCAGGGACAGAAGATAGAAACAAAATACTAATATACAAAAGAAATAAATGGAAAATAGTTTCATTAAGTGTACAACATCACTAGAAGACTGTTAAGTTCTTCTTAGCTCTTTAAAAGAAAGCTGTTCAAAGAGAGGAACAAATAAATGATAGCTGCACAATATGAGAATATTAAAAAAAAAAAAAGAACAAGAGTATTCACTTATGTCCTCTCTCAAAAAGAGGAGATGCAGAGTATAACAAATAACACAAAAAGGCAAGCAGTGCTCTCTCATTTGTCATCTGGGGATAAATGTGAAAAGAAGTGAAACAATGACATAAATTTTAAAAATGATAAAAGGAAAATCTTAGGTATTCATTGCTATTATATACTGAGGCCAAGAGCTGTGAAGGATTAGAGATTTATATGGAGAATGAGAACATCCACAGTTACTTTAGATTAAAAGCTTCTGGGATATAAGCTGTCATGTTCCAGAACATAAGACAACCTTTAAAAGAAGAGTATTTAAAAAGAAATCTTCCCTAAGAGCAGGTTATTTTGTTTGTCCACTCTGACTTGTTTGTCTCTTTCCTAAGGAAAAGTGTTTTCACGTTTTTTATGTTACCAGATTTAGGCAAAAGTATGTAAGCTGAGCATTTCCTCTTCCTGTCCTGATACAATATCTGCTCTGTCACCTAAAAAAGGACAGAATGACTGACAGAAAAATTTTGCAACAACCTTATATTCCTTATGCATCAAAGGAAGCTTTTGTTTGCTATGTTTTTATAAAAAAGAAAGGTAAAACATGGGTAGGGTATCCGTTTGAAGGAGTTCAACTTGCTGAGCATCTAGATCTTTGATTTCACTGAAACCTAGAGATCTTGGCACTACTTTTATACTATAGTTTTGTCTCACATTTCCCTATCAAACACCTTTGTTGCTCTCAGATGATGCCACCACCTCCTATTCCAACTCCCAAAGAAAAGTGGTTACTGCCTCTGTAGCAGAACTGGCAAAACCAAATTAATACCTTAGATGATAAGCTAGTTAAAACCCATCTGTAGTTTCACTAACATGCCAGCTGTGTGAATGTCTGGAGTGCTTTCTTAGCCCTTTGAGGGATAATATCTTATTTTGCTAACACTATTAGAGAAAGCTGCAAAGGGGTAGGGTAGGACAGGTGAAAGTGTCTGTCCTGAACTGTGGCAAAGGATGCATCAGAGCTTACCGGCATGAACCCGAAGTGTCTTAGCAGCTGACGCAGGTGTAAACTCTGGGTAGCCATGTATGAAAAAGTTCACTGGTGTACATTATTATCCTTAAATCATTAATAAAGGGCTAGAGGGGAAAAAGTGACTGCAAATGTATTGCATATAAGGGAGATTTATGACAAGGCTACTGAATCAAATCCTATCTTTTCAGTCAGGAAAAAATAATGTATTCTAAAATCTTTACTCTTAGTCTTTATTCCGAAGAAAAAGAAAAGTGTAAAGCATAAAATCTATTTAAACTAGATAGTGTCTCACTGCATGTTTTGTTTTATTTAGCTGCAGATCTGGGACACAGCTGGCCAGGAGAGATTCCGAACTATTACACAGAGTTACTACCGAAGCGCCAATGGAGCAATCCTAGCCTATGATATCAGCAAGAGAGGCTCTTTCCAGTCCATTCCTCGCTGGATCGAGGATGTGAGAAAGTATGCCGGTTCCAATATTGTACAATTACTGATTGGTGAGTTAAAATATTAATACTTAGCACTACAGAGAGTACTGTACAATGTAATTAATTGCAATACTTAAGATGGGTGAAAGTTTTGTTTTTGTTGGAAGCTAACGTGCATGTAATAGAGCTAATTCTATGATTCTAATTGGAAATTTTCCAAATATTTTTAATTAGGAAGTGATTTATCAAAAAAATGTTTTTTAACAACCTATCTGTTTTGATTAATTTATGTTAAAAAGGAGCCAAGTTTGATTTGAAATTCTTGCATGTTGCTTAGTAGAGAATTGGGTATCCAAAATTTCCAGGTCCTCAGGCAGATCTGCTCAGGAGCTATTCTGATGGTAAGCCCAGAGAAGCTCCACCGTATCAAGCAGACATGTTCTGGGGAACGGGAACGCTCATATGCTTAAGCAGACTGGAGGTTCTGAAAGACATGGGGGCTGTTGAGGTTTGTAGATTCTCTGCTGGAAGTTCTAGCTCACAGCCGCAGTGTTCACAACTCAGGCATAGCTCTAGGGGCTACTAATATATCAGTATTTTAGATTTCCCTAGGAACCATCAGACTGCTGCTGTTTTCACTTTTGTCTTTTCTCACAAAATGGTTTTAGCTTTGATTTCTAGCCTGATTTTTAGGTCCTTTAAGGTCTCCAGCCACTGTTCTTCAGTCCTATCAGATTGGTTACGGACATTTGCTGTTCTGTGTATGAATCATACAAAAAATCAGGTTGGAAGGGGCCTTATGGAGATCATCTAGTCCAGCCTCCTGCTGAAAGCAGTATTAGTGTCAGGTTGCTCAGGGCATTTTCAGTTCAATTCTGAAAATCTCCAAGAATCGAAATTCCACACATTCTCTGGGTAACCTGAGAACCTTCTGCTAAACACTTACTCTGGCATAAATACTTGTTATCAATTATTTTGTTTTTTTCTTCCAGGAAACAAGTCTGACCTAAGTGACCTTCGAGAGGTTCAGCTAGAAGAAGCTCAGAGTCTAGCTGAACATTATGATATCATCTGTGCCATAGAGACCTCTGCAAAAGACTCCAGCAATGTGGAAGAGGCTTTTGTGAAGATGGCCACAGAGCTCATGATGAGGCACGGAGGTCCAATGTTCAGTGAGAAGAGTACTGACAGCATCAAGCTTGACAGCAAAGACGTCGTAGAAGGCTGGGGGTGTGGTTGCTGATATGAGCTAGGTGATATCCCTAACTTTACTGGAATTTAGATGGTGCTTCACCCTAATGCTGAGTAGCACAGTAGCCATATTCTCCTCCTCCTGTGAAACCAGCAATTTTGTAGAAGTTAGACACAATCCTGTTTGCTTTGGTGTCTTATTTTTATAAGGAGACTCTTGAGATGCAGTCTTAAAAGTCAGGCCCTCTGAAAAACTTACTCTACATTTGTCCCCACTATTTTATTTTCTATATCCTTCATGTAAGTTACAAAAGTGGAGGGAACAACTTGGAACTGTTGATGTAGGGTGGGGAGATAGATGGCTGAAGGCTGATACACACACAAGTTCTGAAACATTCAGTATGTGTTTGTGACAAAGGAGGTCACTTTTAGAACAGGCAACCTTGAAATGTCTCTTCAAATCTTCAGCACTCCAGCAATGACCAGAAAGCCTAGAAGTGAGAGACAGTGTCTTTGATAGAAGTATTTCAAGTGTCAAAATACCCAACATTTTGATTAAAGGACCAAATAACAGTCATCTATCCCAGGGCATATGGATTGCTAGGTAATATTGGTGACTCTGGTGGGGCAGCCTTCTCTCAGGTTTTTTTTTTTTTTTATTTTTTTAAGTTATCATTTTAACAAATAGCAAAATCAGCCTGAGCAGTAACACATGACTTGTTGTCAAGAATGATTGGATGGTTTTAATTATTTTAAATACAGCCTTGAAGAAGGAATGGGTTGATACATTTCATTTCTTACTGTTTGCACAGGGATAGCTCCCTTTTCCAAGTGTGTGTCTTTGAGTTCTCATTTCAATTAATTTCATTCCATAACTCAAGACTTGCATCACTGGAAACAGGAACTGGAAAACCTTGAACTGAATGGTAGCCATGACCTACTGGCATGTGTCTAATGGTCATATACAGGGTTAATTCTGGTCATACATTTGATGTTATGTTAGTAGAGTGATTATTGCTTAAATGGCCTAACTAGGGCTTATGTTTTTTTAAAACATCTCCTTAAATACAATCTGGACATACAGTGGGAAAGAAAACTTGAGAATAGCTGAAAACTGCATGCATTGCAACTTCTTGTTTGTAAGAAACCAACTCTTTTTGAATGGTAACCTCCCACCTTGTACTCATCTGCTTCCCTGTCCCAAGTCACTAACTGCTTTTCATTTCTTGAAAATACTCAGCAGGAAAAATCTTTTACTGTTGATGGAAAGTTTATAATGTTAAGTAATACATTTCCTAATCCAACTACATATAGTTGTCTTTCAGACACAGCTCTGTGTTGTGCTAGTGTATGTTGTATATGCAGTTAAAGTACTGATGGCAGCAGTCCTCTCTGTATTTACACTCTCAAGCACCTTACAAACTTGGATTTGCAAAGGTAGCAGTATCAGGATTATTTTTAAATCTGCAGTTAAAGCAAAGGTGTTCAGAAGCAACAAGTGATTTTTGCAATCCTGATACTTTAAAGCGGCTCATTTTCAGAAGGCACCCACTTGAACCAAAATCACTTGTTCCTTTTGAAAATCTTGATTAAAAAGAACCAGGTGGATTCAGTTGTTATTAGGGCTACACCAGTTTTTGGCCATTTGCAATATCCAGTGTCATGAAAATGAGGAAGATTAAGAAAGGGCTAACAGATCCTAATTTCAGTACTGTTCATCTTCCTACAGAAATTATTAACCATTCTTTCATCTTTCTGTTTTTTTTAACTATGATGTAGATTATTAAAGAATTACTTATGCTTTGTAGTCTGTTTGCTTCCTATCTAAAAGGATAGTTTTCAAGTTTCATAGTTGCAAGAGTGAAGGGGCCTTAAATTTTTCAATTAGTGTAGTTTTCACACTTATAATGTTCTGTATGGAAGGGCAGGGCAAGGTGCAGTACTCAGTAGTATTTTTAGATAGTTTTCCAGGACATTCGCAGCTCTCCTACATCCATAGGTAACAGACACTAAGCACCAGCAGCAGCAAAATATTGAAGATGAAAGTTACCCAAACTCCAGATTCATTATTGGTTAGCAGATCCTGTCTTCCAAAAGAAACCATGAAGACAGTCCAAGCTATAATTCAGTCCTTATTACTGTTTTTCCTCCTAGTTAGATAGTCCTTAAGCTAGCAGGTAATCCCCTAGTCTCATGACATATTATAGCTTACATATGTAACACAGGTAACAGTCCTGCATGCTTGGACATGGACCCTCAAAAAAGCTCAGCCTCCCAGTATTTGCAGGACCAGTGCCAAATGATGTATTTAAGCCATGCTGATTATAAAGTATTGGTACTACTCAAATCAAGTAGCTTACAGAGTAGCTCATCTTAAAACTGGAACAAGATGCAAAAGGAATGTAGATCCTGCTTTCAGTGCTGTCACTGAATGATTCTGTTTTTACTGTAGATGGAGAAATGATATATTGATCCATTTCCTTAATTTTGAAGTTTTTTAGTAAATGAGTAGAATTAGACCAAGCACTACACTTGTTTTAAGATTTGCCCTGCTGCATCTCTTAATCAAGTGTTGAAGGTTGAAACTCTGCCTGTGGGCTAGTTTGTTTCAGTCAGGAAACATGAAATACGGTGTCTGTTATTTTGTTTACTGTGTTTTCAAATGAAAGCAAGAATTTAGAAGTTTTCATTTTGCAGTGGAAAACTAAAGCTATGGCTTTGTGTCAGCTATATCTTCTAATGCTCGACTCTTCTACATTTTAACAACTGTAACACAAGTTTGCATGTCCTACCTAACTGAACAAAAGGGAACAAAGAAATAGCTGGAAGACCTGGCTTATTTGTTCAGGTTAGTAGCACATATGAATGACAGTGCTTGGGGCTGTAAGTAATAAGAGGCTATTTCAATTACCGAATGGTTTCTTTGTCTATTAATAATATTACAATATTAATGTCTATTAATAATAGTAAAGCCATCACTAGATTATTAGCTTCTTGACCAGAAATGCGTTAAGCAGTAAACGTAATTTGTAGTTTTTCACTCCCTTTCTGAAGACCTTTATTAGATCCAGAACTCACATACATAGCTATGTAATTTAAGTATTAGCAGCCTACTCCTTTTGGTTCACTTACAATAATCTTACTGTAACCAAAAGGATACCTGAATGAAGAAAATGAGTAGCAATATGCCTGAGATTAGTAAGTAAAATATTCTGTTTCAAATCTTAGGTTAGGAATGTGCATTGATGTACATCGAGTGAATAATTTAGTAACACATGATCAGAATGTGTGGCATAAACATTTGCTAAGAATCCTGTTTACTGGCAGTTGAACATTAACAGACTATGTTGCAGGAATTGCTTTTAACCAGATCTCCTTGGCTGACCATATATTTGCATTAGTATTTATCATTTGTTTTTGGCAGTACCCAAAGTGTACCCATGTGCAACATGTTACAAAAACGCAGAAGGGGACACTGATCCCTGCCTTTTAACACTTAAGTGTGGAAGGCACGGGTAAATAATGAAATTAAATCATCAGCAGAATATCATTCCCAGTAGTGTGGGCATTGTTATTCTTTGTTTTAGTTTTGATTTAAGCTAATTTTTATCTCCAATTACTCATTCAGTTCATCATCATGGAAGAAATTTGCACAAATATTTATAAATATATACATGTAATTTCAAATAAATGCCAGCCCAGACACCTGCTAATATTGGTTTTGTAAAACAAATTTTTTAAAATAAAAACATATAAAAATTTAGGAAAAATGCTAACCATTTTATCACACTCACTTTTTCTGGGGAATAACAAAGCTGAATGAAGCCCAGCTAACACTGCATACAGTAATGCAAACTTCATGAAAAGTTCAGCTCTTGCTCATTTTTTTCTTTGCCTTTAGAGATCAGATTTATTCAAAGAGTAGAGCTGACTATCAGATAGAGACATACATGTGATACTACAGTAGTGTATTACATTACATATGTACTCAAACAGCAGTATCCTTAAAAAAACATTAAAGCCTTTCCTTGATTCTCCTTGCTATGTATTCCTCCCTCGAATATTTAATTTCATACTCCCAGCCAGAGTCCAGATGACTATTTGATTGCCTTTTGACATCTCATGTCAATTGCCATGGAATTGGGGGTTAATAACATTATTGCTTTCCCTTTGTAAGACTGTTTTTATGTTATAAAACTAGAGCAATATGCACTCAATACTCCATTGAGTAAAGAAACTCAATGTGAATTTCTTTAAGTATAGGATGCATTTATGTGTTACTTTACTAACAGCAATTTTTCATCTTTACCTATCCTGCTTCCTCAAACATGCATATATTAGAAGACCACTGAAGTTTACCTTTTTGCAATATTTTGTGTAAAAAGTGTGTCGGAGGAGAATCAAGTGAGAAGAATACATGCTTTGTGAAACAAAAATAAAGTGACTCTCCTTCTGTTGTCTTCCAGCCTTGGAGAGTGCTTAAATTAACTTGTCAGTCATCCTCTGTGGAGACTTCAGGGAAACAAGGCTCCAGACAGAGTGAATGACCATTAAATAGACAGGGAGAATTCAAGGAAATTGGAGCAAGTACATGCTTATTTTATGAAGAGGTAGTTCCTGCTTAGCCCCATTAGTGTCTGATCAGTTTGTAGATTGTATTCCCACCCTTGTGGCAGAGGAAGTGAGGCAATTACATGACAAAGAGTAACAGATCCAAGTACACATGTGTAGTTCTTAACGGAAGTGAAAGGAAATTAATCCCCAAATTTAGGCTAATCACCCTAACCATTTATTTATCCTTTCTCAATTTACATTGGAGTGTTTCATCAGCTAAAAGGCCTTCTAGATTTGCAAATTTGCCAATGAAAGATGCCGTATTGTTAACCCAGGTAGAGTAATAATTAGATTTTATTACAGTTGTGTGAAGTATGGTAACCTTGGGAGTCACAGAACAGTCTTCATAAATGGGCTGTTCTCAGGATTTGACAATTTGCCATGCCATAAAAAATGAGATTCCTGGGTTGGGAGAATATTGTCTCAGTTGTGATTTCATACTATTTATTTTGGGTGTTGATTATCCTACTGAACTTTTAGTCAGAGAGCCAGTCTGCTCAGTACCTTTTTTTTTTCTTTTTTTTAGGGAAAAAAAAGGTAATGTTAATTTCCTTTAACTCCTTGTATTAGGTTGTGAAGTTATTTGAAGCAGCAAAAGTCTCAGATGAAAGCATTTAAATACAGTTCACGCTCTGTAGTTTAGAAGACCACCAGTCCATGACCAAACGTTCGGTTTCCAGTACAAGTTTATTCCTCTATATGCTTTTATCATTTTGTTTTAGTTTACTCAGAAAAAAAGTAGAGTAATGAATTAAAACACACCAACTGACATGGATGTTTGCTGTCCATGGAACTGTTGCCAAAGTTTAGATGAAAATAGCCAACATACTTTCCTATCTTGATACTAGACAGCACTTCTTTTATATGACTGACAAATTATAAAAATGTACTTTTAAAAAAGTTGCCTGAAATACAAAAGGATAAATTTTTTACTGTATGTTTTCAACAGGGATTTCTGTTACTTGAATACTAATAATGGCAGTTACCTGTATTACATTCATAATTGTAGATGCTGTTGAAGGCAGACCATCTCAACAATTGCCTTGTCTTTCCATGTGATTCAGTGGCCCAGTGGAAAACAGATGACTAGAATGATTTCACAGGAATGAGAAAAGTGAAGCCTAAGTAACAGTGAGGGAAGACTTTCTAGTTAGTCTGATTAAATCTGGTAGGTTTCCTTAATGCTTACTGAATTCAAAGAAAATAATTTCCTTCCCAAGTGTAAAACAATGTAGCACACAAATGGTTACAGTTGCTATTGTTTGCTCTTTTGCAACAGAAATTTGTTGTCTATCCTGTAAAAGAATGGACTGCTAAACATATGGTAACAAGAAAGTTTAATATATTAGGAGTTATTAAATTGGTTTAAAGCTGTATTTAATACCCCCTATTCCTTCCATTATGAGGTAAAAGTGGTTAATGTGCATCTCTCCTCCAACATAACCTTTGAAAATCTTGAAAAGATCAGATACAATGTTGCCAGGATCATATAGCGATAAAAATTTATTGAGGTTTGCTATCATTAAAAAATAAAAGCACAAGTCACTTTTTTTTTTTGCAAGACTTTTTAGAGTTCAGTTGAGTTATTTTGGATTTGACTATCCAACAAGACTACTGACTGATTTCTACTTTCTTTCAGCCTCAACTTTAGCAAAAAGGGAATATTCTATCACAAAACTCTGAAATGCCATCAGATAGACTATAACTAGCACTTTTTTTTGCAGGTTATAACTATCAATATCCTGCTTCTGTGATACTAATTTAAGATCTGTAATGTGTAATACATATAATATTGCACTCTTGATCAAAATTAGGTGTGATCATTCATCTGAATAGATTGTGCAGGGTAAGGTATTAGGTAGGTATGGCAGCTTCACAAAGCTGCTTCTATCTAAGCTACTTCCTCTGTCTAAGGCTTGCTTAACCCATCCAGAATTTGGTATTACACCTGAATAACTAGAAATGGACTATTAAATGGACTATTTCCTTTTGTTTTAATTTAGTTATAAATATGATATAAAATTTGTTATTCTCTGTGTACATTTTAAACTTAACTTTTTAAGATCTTGTTTAGACTAGGATATCAACAACAGTGGTCACCTATTTTAAGCTTTTGTTAACAGTTTTAATAGTGTAGTGAGGGGGAAAAACATACACCTTATCATAGACTACACTGCAGGAGTTTAAGCCTTAACTCTGCCATAAACTAAACCAGGTATCTTAAAGTACACACTGTTCACATCTCATAGCTAGTTAAAAGCATCCAAGTTGTTGTAAATCTTAGCTGAGAAAGTACCTTACATATTATCAGTATTGTGAAGCTAGTAGGTTAGGCATAACAATCTGGGGAATTCTGAGCATGGTTCTGGTTCTAACCACCTGTTCTATGGCTATTATTTCCACTTTTCAATCAATACACACACACACACACAAAATCCTTAAGTTTTCTTTTTAAGAAAATACAAGGAGTAGTTTCTCCAGATAAAAACAGACAGAAAAGTTTGATGGGATACTGTGTATTTCTTTCCTTAGGTTTTGGTTTTTTTGGGGGGTACCAAAATCCTGACCAACAATCCATTTACTCCTCAAAGCCAGTCTCTTTACAATAACTACTACGTAAAAGCCCTGTTACTACAATTGCACTGTTGCAGAATAGGTGATCTACACCCATTTTTTCTGCAATAAATTCTCTAAGCAATATAGACTCATCTGAAGATACGAAGGTAAGATTTGGGGCATCTAAACTATTATATGTGAAAGTAAGGATGTGAAAAATAATCTTTTGAACATGGCATGCAAACTTGTTTGTTTTGACAATTTGAAGCTGCTTTTAAGAAGTGTTTTTAAGAGCTGAATTTTCAAGAATACTAAGGCTGCAGATAGTGCCTACCGATTTCTTCAAAAGTATTGGATTACCATTGCAAAAAAGCACAAAACTTGTGTTTTTGCACTAAAGGGAAATAATTATCAGAAAGACTTTTATTCATGCAAAAGGCAGAGCATAAAAAGGTTCATGATCATTCTGTATTTTTCATGTTCATTCCATATTTCAGTGTTGTGTATAATTAAGAATTTTTTCCTTTTATAAATGGCATTAAAACAGAATGTTCTAAATGTGAAAAGTAGTTTGATACTTGACAATGTAAAATGCTATATACATTTTCTTAATAGTGAAGAAATACAGACTTCTTAGACTGATATATCGATGAGAACAACAACTTTGCCACTACACTTTGGTGGTATGATACAAGGGATTCACCAGATGGAGTTAAGCTTTGGAATAGTTCTAAATACCATTATATACCATTTCAAAACCAGGGGCTACACTAGCTTGGAAGCCAATGAATGAGATTATATGCTGTCCTGCTTGCCAGACATGAAGCAGATTCAGTCATTTACTGAGCAAAAGGTGAATTTAGTTATTTGTAACAGTTTAAAACTATTTTAAGTCTGTGTGGAGAAAGGCTAAGACTTGATAGTCAGATATGCTCAGTGCTGTCTACCAGCTTTTCCCTCTTTTGCAATAGTGCCTCACTCACTGATTTCTGATGGATATAAAACTCAATATCCTGAGGATGCACAACCCCAGGGACTATATAGCATTCAAGTGAGTCTGGCTCACACACCTGTCAGGGAAAAAAATACAGATCTCTAATTCATATTGAATTCATTCACTGCATTCCAAAATGATTTAAGGAAAAATACCAGTGTTAAAATTATTCTGCGTTTTCTAGGAAAAATATGTTGCTATTTTTCAAGGTTTCTTCAAGAGATGCAGGCTGCACATTTCTAATCATCAGTAACGACTTTACTTTTAAACTTTCTTATCACAATACTGACTAGGTCTTTTGGAATATGAGGAGACAAGGGAGCAAGCTTGCATACTACAATAGTTTTTTATACTTTACCTTTATCTATTTATGAATTTATTACAAAAATATTTTTAAACAGATATGGAACCTGCTTTTTTGTTGTAAATTTTAGCAGAGTAGTAAATACATTGTACTGTGCATCATTAAAAAGATTTAATTAAATGCTCGACAATTCACGTATTTTGTTATTTTATGGATGTACCTTTTCACAGTTTACTACCGGAAACAAAATCAAGATCTTAAGAAATTACATATCCTCTTCTAAAGTGCAGCATGACCTTTATTTTTATAAAAGATAGAATCAAGTATACTCTTCATTAAACAAGCAGTGTTTAACTCTTACTCCTAAAACTGCCTGTCACTTACACAGATGCGTGCACACAACATGGTTTAAATTTGGAAAACTATGGGGGGAAAACACTTCCTGGAAGACTAAGAATGAAAACCCTTATGCTACATCTTGGAAAAGTGAGAATAACCTTTTCTCACTTTTCTCATGGTTACAATTACGTGTAAATAATGAGGGTATAGACCTTCCACTGGAAACGCTCAGATCCTGGATTTTATTTAACTCCTGTAAATTAAACAAAGCAACTCTTCTTTCTTTCTGCTTGGCTCATTAATTCTAACAGTAGAGGAGCTAAATAGATTTTTTAGAACCTGCCCTTTCTGATCATATTGAGTTAGTCAGCTCTATATTCAATCTACTACTCCAATAAGGGACTCAAACAAAACCGACAATCTGTAGTTCGCAATAAAACGGCCTTGCACTAAGCTAGTTCCTTACAGCACTGGGTACAGCAGAACACAGACAGTTAACTCTCTTAATGATATATTCTCTACTACTGAAACACTGTGGATGTGATTATACATGCCACTGCTATGCTCAGTGCTGTGGAGACATGGTAAAATAGACAAATAATGCAAGTGTCATGCTCAACAAAATGTTTCAAGTCTTTGTGGGTATCGATCTTTTAATTTTAAATATACTTTACATCTATAGTATGTTTTCTAGATCTGTGTAAATATATATAAAAGAAAGGGAAAAGCAAGTTGTAAATGCCATGGCTGTAACAAGTTGGGTTTCATTTATGTTAATACCACCATTATTATAATACAGTCCTGGAACATAATATGTAGAACAGCTCTCTATATTCCCAGTACAACACAGGGCCTTCAAAAGTTAAGTATGCTTTCACAGAATATACCAATGGCATAAGTCAATACCAAGTCAATACCAAGTCATACGTCGCTTCATACAAAGTTCACAATACACCTGTCTTGCTAAAAAAAAAAAAAAAAAAAAAAAAAAAAAAAAAAAAAAAGTCTCAGTATTTCTAAACTAGAAAGGACACATACCCATTTCCATACAACTGACCAACTGACTAGTTTGGAGCCTACTTTCCAAGTCATTGAGGAACATGTTCCAAAATGCTGTACGACATACAGAACACAAACCTCTGATTGATGTGGGAACAAGTAATGGGTGGCCAGAATCTCCCCAGGACACCTTCGTGTACCACTGAGAATATTAGCAGGCTCATCTAATAAGAGAACAAAATAATAATAAAAACAAAACAAAAACCACTGCTCTGATATGTGCTGCAGTATCAGATGTAACTGTGCATGGTATACAAATTAAAACGTGGAGTAATACATCTTCTTTGCTAACTTAGGTTTCCCATGGAAAATCACCATGACAACTTACATGATGTTTAGCTGGCTTAATTATTACAGGTGTGATTGTTCATTATATAACAAACATTTTAAAAGGACTTCATATATTATATAAATATTTATGTTCCTAGGAACCTTTTCTTGAATTATCTAGGAACATTGAAAAGTTTGGATACAAGAGGATAGTTACACACATCATAACCCAATTTTTTCCTTACAGTGAAGTAAACTGGTCTCAATTATGCAGCTTGTACCTTCCAAAAGTACTTTTTTTTTTTTTTTTTTTTTTTTTTTTTTTTTTTAAGAGCGAAAGTTCACTACATTTTTTCTCCTCTTATGATCAGGAACTTAGTTGTTAAAGTAGCTGAAATCCTACCCACAGATATACTTCCATAAAACCAGTGATGAGGCTCAAATCCTGTAGCAAATCCATTTCTTATTCCAAGAAACATGCTTACCCATACAACAGGTGGTGTTTCTGCTGCAGAAAGAGTACAAGGCGAACCTGCTGCAACCATGCATCAAACTGAGGGATGAGTTTAGTGCAACCTTGGATTCTGAGCCAGGCATACAGGACTAACAAGAAACAAGGAAAAAAAACTTTTAATCAAGACCAGCAAGAGATTCTGGCCCAGCTCATCTAGAGTCTCAGGTGGCTTTGTGTCTACCATTCGGGCTATTCTAAGAAACTACTGGTTTATTTTATTCATAGAACTGACCACAGAAATACACTTTTCTGAAACTCTCAGAGCGCTGGCTGTCTCAGTTATGAGAACAGGATATATTTCCTCACCCAAGCATCCATCCTTGTAGACACAAAGATTTGAATATAGACTATACTGGAGTATTGAGCATATGAAGTGACACCACTGAATAAAATATTAACTTGAAAAGAAATAGCTCCTAACCAAACTTACAAGTCTAGCACTAGGTTTAAAAAAAAAAAAAAAAAAAAAAAAAAAAAGTAATTTTGGCTTCCTGATTATGACACTGAAAGCAGCATCTTTTCACCTCTTTCAGCAACTGCCTTGCTCATGTAATGTTGCTCACATCACTCTTTCCATCTTCTCTTAATCTCTGGTAAAACTAGTTGGAGGACCAAATAGCTGCACTGTTTTTAACTAGCAAACAGAAGACAGGGAATGTAGAAAGCTGTGTCAATTAAGGGGATGAAAAGCTTGCACAGGTCTGCATACCTTCAGCAGCCTGTGCAAGTAGTATAGTGTTCAATATGTATGTGTCTTTGCACACCAGAATACAAATCTTCACCAGCTAGAAAAGTGGACTGCAAAGTCTTTCTGTCACTACATGTAAATATAGTGCTCTGGACCTGATACACTGCACTCTGGAAATAACGGTTTTTAACAATTTACTCAGTTGAGATTCCATCCTAGTTTTGAGGAAGAAAAATAGTTCAGATTGGCAACGTCAAAGTTCAGTATAATGTTTCTGTGAAATGCTTGGTTAATATTTTTTCCACATATCATTTGGAAACATCTTTTTAAACAAAAAGTAGCCAACAAATGAGTGCACCGAACATCCAGTGCACAGAAAACACAGGTGCGATACCAGTCACTCCACAAATCAACTGATGGAAAAACACCAGGGTGCCCAGGGGCCTTTCAGCCGCACGTCCTTCCCGCATTGCACGTACGCGATATGGAGGCGGTGAGAACGAGACGGCACGACGAAGGCAGGCACACCTCCTCCTGCTGCCTTCCAGCAGCTTGGCTCTTCAGGGTGCGCCAAGCCCGTGCTGTTACTTACCGAGGTGGAGTTAATATAGAGAGAGAGAACCTGAAACAACCTAAGCCTCGGAGAACCGCACGGGGGCAGACGTTTTGCATTTTATTGCTTTTCTCACCTGAAAAAACCCAAGGACACCCGCGAGCCAGGGGGAGGGGAGAGGGCGCCCTCAGCCCGCCGCCCGGGCGCCCGCGCTGAGGCGACACAAGATGGCGGCACGCGGCGCCCCGCCTCTCCCCGCTCCGAGGGAGGGGGGGGATAGCCGCACCCTGAAGGTGATTCGGGGAAACTGTCTCCCTTTCAGTTAAAAACAACAGTCTTATCAACAGAACAGTATTTTTCTACATATACATTTACACTCTCATGACAGACGAAGTTTTTAAAAAATATACACACTTCCTGCGTAGACTTTTTGAAGATGTGAATGAATAGTTCTGGAAAAAAGAAATTGAACCATTTACTGTTTTTCTTCATTAATCTCCACATCTTTATTCCTTGCTTTACTGACATCCTGAGCCAGCTTCCAATAACAGAATTAAAGAGCTCTGCAACATCCTTTAATATTAAAATGACTGAACTTTAGTAATTCCAACATCTTACAAGTCCTTAACTACAATTTTTACTTAGAAATATTTGGCCTACTTGGCAAGTATTTGGCATATTACAGGCTAAAGAAACAATAAGACAGACAAGAAAGACAGGGCTACTTTAGTATTTTTTCCACTGAAGGAAGAGATACACTGTTTACAACACTGTCCTTGATCTCAGATTACTGAATTCAGTAAGACAGGCTGAAAGCTGTGTATGAAACATTACAAATGAACAAATCAATGATCCTGATAATAGAGCTAGGTTTGGGAGGGTTTGCAAAGGACAGTGAAAACAGAAATCCGCTTCCACTGAAGCGATGCTCTCTCTGTGACCACTTTCCTGATTTTGATTTCAAAAGAGTAAATGAAGAAGCTGGCCAGGAAATCACTTCACTTTATGTCACCATGTGTCTATTAATGTATTTAAACTAGCATTCTGCCAGTTCTGCAAGAACTTAGTAATACTGAAGATCCACAGATTTTTCCTTGTACAGTTTCTAATTTGCAAAGAAAAAGCTGACTAGTCCTAAGGTAATGTTAAGTGATATTTCTATGTATGTGATTTTGGTTTTAAATACACTTAATTGGCTTATTTTTGCCAAGTAACAAAGGACAGGCTCAAAGCTTATATCAAAAGTACACTTGTACACACAAGTATAATCAATTAACATACAAATATTTTCAGACATCCTTTAAGCAGACAAAAATGTTTTTACAAAAATAAAACAAAATTTCTTTTTAAATGAACAGTTATAGAATCCACAAACCATTACGACAAACATATAACATTGCCACAAGATGGTCACTCTAAGGACAGGTTAAATACCACAGTTACAGAAGCTTCAAGTAAAATATTAGGCACTTTTGCCCAAACAGCTGTCATGTGCATTCTGTAGAAAAGTCCAATTGACAGAAATGCCTGAAACATGCTTTCTAAAGCACATGAAAATTTTAAATTCCTCATAAGAGTTTAGGTAAAAAGGCAATGACAAAAAGGCCAGGTATGCCACAAAAGATAACTTTCCTTAGATGACTGAGTTCAGGTGAGCTGCAATTCCAAAAGAATAGTGTTAACAACTCGTCCTTCCCCATCTTTTATGGGCATTTCTTTAAAGCTTTACATATCAGAGAGAAAACACAGTGAAGTAATGGCAGCTCCCAACACATGGGAAAACAGATAAAAAGAAATGTTGCAAAATTATATGCAAGTATGAAAAGGCAGAACATATTTGAACTTGGCTCTAATTTGAAGAATATTTGGAAGAGAGCTTATTACTTGTAGAATACCAAGAAGTTATACATATCGTGCTCCATACTAGCCAATTTGTAATCATGTGAATGACTCCTACATCACAAGCTCACACGCTTAAGAGCCACAGAACAACGGAAGCTATATCTTTCAGTAAACAGAAGAGTGAACTGATGTGAGAATTTAAGTGATAGTTAAATTATTAGAATACCAAAAATTATGAATGGGAGAACAATGACGTGCAACTAAAGCAAGAACTTAAGTATTTCAAAAATATCACAGTTAAAAAGTTAAAAATTTTAGAAAGCAGCAATTTGTGGCATGCTTTTAAAGCACAGATTGTTTGGGGGAAGAGAAGCAAAGCACTGAAAAGCCCGTAAGAAATCCTGTCATCTCAACCAGGTGCAAAATTCTCCAACTGGAAAATCAGGTCTACAGCTGCATCAACATCTGGTACAATATGATCTGGTTCTACTAAACCAGGATCAAATCGAAAATCTCTGTGGCCATGGAACACTCTGTCAGTTATGTTCTCCCTGGTATCAGAAGCTACCTCCGTGTGAGGGTTGTAAACCCCAGTACAAACAAGAATAGACCTACAACAGGTAGCAGCAGAAGATGCTAATTCACTTTCCCAATTGTTCTCTATTTCATCATCCTGAGTGAGAGTGGCAGGTCTCCTGCCACCAGCAACTTTGGCCTGAATTTGTGTTTTGGAAGTTTTTCTGGAGTTCTTCTCTTCAAGATAGCGATTGTAAAGATTAGCACCATAGACATCAGTCATGAGATTATCTCTGGAAATATAAGAAAAAAGTTTAGGTAGCATGACAATTTTAATCAGCAGGTTTCAATTGTATAAAAGACATTCTATGGGTTTAGTTTATTTTACACTCTACAGAAGTTTATGGGGAAGTATGTAGACAGAAAGAAGTACAACCCTGTCATTTTATCACACCATTTTCATTAACCATGATGTATGACAGAACTGAGTAATTCTCCATACGGAAAATTGCAAACAAGGCTGATGGAGGAAGACTCAAGGATAGGTATCAGCAGTCCATGAATGAGGTTGTCATATTTTCAAACATCTTGGAGATTCTGGAACAGTTCTTAATACAGTAGAGCTTTAGCTGTTTATGAAAAGGATTCTATGATGTGACTGCGTGAAGAATAGCATATGACTGAGCTTAATGACCCCAAAGATCAAATCTAATTTTACATTCTCTAATGCTCTGTTTTCTACTCAAAGCTTGTTGATATATCAGTAACCTCAGGAGGAAGAAAAAAATTTGTTAAATATTTACACAGTCTATTTCAAAAAAAAAAAAAGAAAAAAAAAAACAGGAAAAATCTTAGTAGCATTTAAACCACTTCTTCTGCTTCTACAGAAATTAGAGATACAAGTATTTGAAGATTAAGAGTAAGCCTGAAAAACATCATAAAAAAACCAACATATTGCCTAGAATATTAGGTGGTCCCAATGATACAAGAAACAAACTATTAAAGAGTTGTGTATTTTTCTTTGCTGAGATATATGGCTTAAGTAGTTTCCTGACATACTCATTAGACTTATATCTTACCCAACAGCATAAAGAGTTTGAATAGGCTGTTTCCATTGTCTTTCTGCTGCTTGAGCCCTGATAAGGTATTCTGCATATTGATAAGTCAATTCACTAGGTTTGCCCATTAAGGCTTCATATTTCAGATCTTTGCCAGTGATCTTCTTGTAAATGTTTTCCAAACAAATCATGAATGTTCCATGTCCAAACCTACAGAAATATAAAGGTTTGTGACAAATCAAATTATATTAAATACACAAGCCTTCCCCCCCCCGCCCCACCCTACCACAGACTTTTGGGAAAAAATAATATCCTGTTTTTAATCAAGTTTTCCTCAGTTGGCATACACCACTTCCACAGCCTTTTCACTGAAAATGAACTGCTGAGTAGCTGAACAATAAAGATCGTAACAAAAACATGTAATTGGGACAGCATAGCACACTGGTCTATTTTAAAAATAAAGTATAATAATGATCTGTTAGTATAAATTGAGCTGTTTTCTTAAATGCAAGTAGGAAGTGAGGCATTTAGAAATAATGCCTGTAGTCTGTAGTCTACTCTGTTCAATGACCTAGCAGAATCAGCTGAATTTCAGAATTAAAAAATAGGAAAAATGAAAGAGAGAAGTTGGAATCAGACGTAAGGAAAATTAATCTCTCCTTAAACACAGAAGTATACCAAAACTCATTCTGTACCATAGAAATTTAAAAAATCATAAGTTTATCTCTCAAAAAATAGATGCAAAGGATGATCAAGAAACAGCCTGTAATTTTAAAGCATGCTTTTAATAACTCACTCAGTCAAGGCAAGAACAGTGACAATGAGTTATTGACCAAACCGGTAAAATAGCAATTTAGAAGATGTAATCTCAGGAATAAAAAGCAGTTCAACTTCACAAGTTCAGGGCTTGGGTTCAGGGGTGAAATAATAGGTATGCTTGAGAAATAAGGAAGTCTAAAGTATCAAAACCACCTTAAGAATAAAAAATAGCTATACAACAAGTCTATATGCAGTAAGTTACACAAATATCTATATGCATTAGAAGTTATCTAGCTGCTCTTGTTAAGTATTTATAGCTGTTTAAACCTAGTAACTATAGCTTAAAGGCATCAAAAATCAGTATAATGAGAAACAAAAGCCAGTAGATACATATTAGGGGCACTAATAAAATAACATAAGCCTCTAGTGGCCTAGAAAACATCAAGAAATAAAAAGGATCAGTTGAGAAAAAGCTGTGGAGAAGGAAGCAGTTGTAGCACTGTGATACAGAATACAGAATGTGATACAGAATTAGCTTTTCAGGGCTTTAAATTAACACTTCACTCCTTCTCTCCAGCCTGTTTGTTAAGAATAACATATAAAATAGCATAAAATAACTTCCAGTAATGATTAGCAACAGCTTAAAACAGCCCAGGCACTGCATTAGAGCGCTGGAAGATGCAAGCCTGTCATACTATCAAACCCAAAGCAAAATCAAACTTTATTTCTGTTTGAAAATGGAGTCTTTCCCAAAGGACATACCTGAAACAATGAATCTTTCTTAAGACATATTTGTTGCCTTACCCTTAAGCTACTAAACATACATATTTTGCCAGTGTGCTATTAATGATGTTCTTTGCATCTAAATAAGGATCTTTGACAAGATCTTCTCCGTAATACCAAGCCAGCAATCAAGTCATAGTGACAAAAATTTCTATTTCAATGTATGTCCAAATTTTAGACTGGGGGAAAGAGTGAAACAAATCAATTAAAACACCTTTTATAAAACGAACAACCCCCCCTCCACAACCTAGGGATCATCCTGTTCTGTGTTTTTTTGTTTGGATTTTCTTATATTCCTTTAACAATTTACTACAGTGTCAGTTTGAAAAACACACTGCTTTTAACTAACAGGGTCAATTCATCATCCTACCAGAAGCTGTAGGGTGGAAGAGGAATACCAAAGGAGACCTGATGAAATGCAACACTAGCCTTGATAATTTTTTATTTTGTCTTTTTTTCCCCCCCTTTGGACTGAAACTCTGAGGCTTTCAGGCAAAGTAGTATCTTTCTTTGGGGAATGAGTAAACAGACCTGCTGTAAAGCTACAGCAAACATCTTGTATGAAAATACCGATTTTCTATTTTCCTGAAGCAATGATTAAAAATGTAAGATATCATACTATATATGTGTTATAATTGCATTTACCTTGGAGACTGTGCTTCAGCTACCCACATCAGATCCATATTACAAGCAAGTACAGGTATATGAGGGTAATTTTCATGGTGATATGGATTTCCAGGATAGCCACTTGTCAGCAGAACATCTATTATCAACTGAAGGTTGGTTTCCCATCTGACTGGCTCCCCAAACAAAACAACAGCTATGATAAGAGTTACAAAATATAGTTATGGGATTAGTTAATAGAGCATCAGGTCTTTATCACTAAAAGATTAAACAATTAGTTTTAATCATAAACTGAGAAAATAGTCACATTAAGTTATGTTTTTAATGTATTACGTACTCATTCACAGAAAGTCTCAGACATAACAAGACTTCACTGCAAGATCCACAGGTTTAAGAAATTGATTTTTATGTTGGCTAAATTGCTCTGAAACAGTGCAAAATAGACTTTTCAATTCTATTTCTGTCTTCCATACTTTTGTAAATTCTATGATATTTATATACAGTATTGAAAAACCATCAGAACTGCCATTTATCCATTTTAAAACAATGTTTGGATGTTACTTTTAGGTAGTCTTCAGGTTTCCAGCAATAATCTATCACAGCTTTTTAAAAACAGTTGGAGTGTTTCTTGCACTCCAACTCTGAAGAGATCCTCCTTACTACTATAGGAACAAAATCAATTATTTCTGAGTATATGGCAATTCATTCTTCATTTTCAGAAGGAAGGCAACAATAACATGTTGAAGGAAAATGAAAAGCAACACAGACCTCACCTGCCTTCTAAAACTTCAAAGACAGATAGTTGAAAAGTGCACACATTAAAAAAAAAGTCCCATTTTTACCACATTTCATGCATTCTACATTAATGATCGATGTCCTTAATAAGGAAATTTTAGAAAGTTGGCTAACAGAATTCTAAAGTAGCCAGTAATCTAAAAATAAATTATAATTCATGTGCTAATAGATAGTTGCAAAGTGAGTAAAGATAACTTACCCTCAATCTTGGGAAGCTCCACAGTAGAAGGGTACTGCAGTAAGAAAAAAAGTAGTTTTCAACAAGATTAAACATCCACTGTTATTTTAGCAGAATAAATTCAAACATCACTTTCACAGTTGCCTTCTGCAACGGACAGGAAATGCATTCTATATTCTGATGTAATTACTGGAGTTCTTGATGTCACTTTACTAGAAAATGTGTATTTCAAGTTCTGAAGTGAAATTGAGTGGCATATAGCAACAAATTACAGCATTCTACAATCTCAAGGCTCCGACATCTACTTAAATCTGACAAGCTATTAAACTTCAGTTGCTTAATTTACTGGTGTATGAAGTATGGTATGCTTTTTTTTTAAAAAAAAAAAGGGGGGGGGAAAGAAAGAGACAAGCCTCTAGTATTAACAAGACATTTGAAAAATATATTCTGAAATATATTTCTTTAGCATTACTAAGAAAGAAAAATGTATTGCATAAAAACTGCTACACAAATAATAGTTTGAACTTCGTTATTCCCCTCAGTGACAAATACATTAATATTTTCTTAAAGTTCTACATCTACATGGATGTAGAATAGTAAATAAGATGTAGTTATAAGGCAAAAGGTGATACAACTGAGTCATTGAACCACAACAAAGATTTTCTTTACTGTACATGGAAAAAGTCTACATTATCTAGTGACGGTTCCATAAAACAACCATCCTAAGGCTTAAATATTTCCTGCTTCATTAACACAATACTAATGGCACCTCTGGAACTGATCCTGAATATATACAATACACAGATTTGTTTGGCAAGAGTATGCTTTTAGACAATAACTTGCATTTTTAAATAATGCAGTTTCATACTTCATTATGCTCCATACTTTTCTCAGCAGAAGGGGCAACTTAAGGTTGTTCAACAAGTTTTATAGGTTTGATTTTGAATATTTCAAAGGAAAAAAATGACTTTTTATTATGTTTTTAAAGTAACATTTACTGATGACAAATGCACATTAACTGGCTCTTAAAGTTTTATGTTTAACAACACAAGGTATACAAGCTGATACTCAGCTGCAATAGTATTCCAGAGATATTCAGCAATCAGGAAACAAAATCAAATGAAAGATAACATCCATTTCTTGTGATCAGTTCCCACTCAGTTAATTACTGAGATTCTATGGAGACAACCAGCAAGTACACAAATGAAGTAGTAAAATTTCACAAAATGGAACACAGTCCTTACTGTTGTTCTGCAGTGAAGTAATACAATGTTTTTCATCAGCAATGTGAATAGTTACAGTTAAAATTCCTGCAGTATCTGCACCTCTCATTACAACACTAGTGTTATACCCCTACATGTAGCAGCTGTCTGAATTGCTTACAAATATCACTTTTCCTTCTCTAAAGCAGCTGCTGTAGATGCTTTATGTGGACTGTATTACTTAAGACTGTTTTATAGCTATAGTTCTTGTAAACATTTCCAACCATTTCATATGCTTTCTCTCAATTGTTGAAATCTAGCAGGTGAATAATACTAAGCCTACCTGAAAATAAACCATACCTCCACAAGTCTTTGTGCTTTAATCACAAAGTGACTGACACCCCATACAAGAAAAAGAAATATAGGTACTGCTTTCTGAAATTCTGCAATATTCACTTGAAATCATACTGCTTACATAAACCAATTGTCTGTTATATTTAAATATACTTAAGTAATAGAATAAACAAAAATGCTGTCTTTTGGAGAAAATTTAGTTATTTACAGGCAATTAATTTACAATCAAAGAAAGCTCAGAGCTTAGAAATAGTACCATGACAATCCAACATGGAGGGAAAAAGTGATTCTCCCCAAAACGTCCCAAAATGCTTTCCAAAGCAGATTTTAAATTCAGTATCTGTAGTAAAGTTTCCATAATAGTAAGTTACAAAATCAAAGATTATGACAAAGAATTACCACTGGGATTAAAAAAAAGAAAGAAAAAAGAAGACGAGAAAGGTAAAGTCAAAATACAACATAGAAACAGCATTAGCTCTGTAGTTTAAATGTTGGCCTCTATTGCAAACATCACCTAATAAGCAAATAATCTGAAAACCAAAATACACACCAGAATTTTAGGCCTTCTGTCATGGTCAACCATATCTAGCAAAGGGTATTTCTCTCGTAAGGTTTCAATGGTAATAGGTTGACAGAAACCCAGACTGAGAAAGTACCAGTTAAGGATACAGAACTGCTAACCTTAAAAGATTTTTAAAAAGTTTTCAGTTTCAGCAATTAATTTTAACTTATGACATTTATCAAGTAAAGCAAATTATTTAGGGACTGACTTTTTGTGAAGTAAAAAGACGATCATCCCATTACTTATAAATGGAAGACCTGTATGTTCTGAAATTCTAGATGGAAATGATATAGAAAGCTTTGTTCAAAATTTGAGATGGAAAGGAAGAAACCACCCCACACACTTGCAACGCTCCAAGATTATCTTTACGTAAGCACAAAGGAAAGCTACCTAATAATAAGACAACATCCCGTATAATTACGGGGAAGCTTGTCTGAAGGAAAAATACTGTGCCTACAAACTGTTTTCTTTAGGCGATCATAGCTGCAATTGTATTGCTAGTTAAATAATTATTTTAAAGCTCAGTCTATTGCTAAATGGTAGGCTGCCCAATAAAGTTTCAGTGTCCTGCAGGCAGTTAAGATAAGCATCAAAACATATTAAAAAGAGGTGCAAAAGAAGAGAAAAATATCTTCCTGATTTGCATAGCAGTATTCTTAAATGAAAATACATCCCACTGATTTAAACTTAGTTAATGGATGCAATCAAACTAAAAGTGATTGCTGGTGTAAGTAGTAGTTATGATGCTACAGTCAGTACTAACACAACTCATTCCTACAATGCATATGAAAGTAAGAGCTATTTAAACATATCAGTTATACAAACAAGGTCACCTGATTTTATATCAGAATTAATACGGGCCATTTGTAAAGTTATTTTAAAATATAATTATCCTACACAGAAGTGCTATCTAACTGCACTTAAGTTTGCAACACAGAAATACATTTTTTTATATTTTGTATTCAGTCTTGTAATGTACTTTTCTCTCAACTTGTCTAAATCGAATTTTGAGCTATTCAGGATGTTTTTTTTAGTAACTTTTTACCCAACTTTAAATTAAAATAAAGCTCTTAAAAGTTACACATATAAATTTTCGCAACTTATAATTTATTCCAACTTTAAATCAAAATTAAAATTCCAATAAACCAAAGACTACAGAAGAGAGTTATTGAAAGCAGGTGATAGATTATACAAAAGTTAAGGTCATTAAATTAAAACTCAAAGCTTATATACCACAATCACATCAGAGTTCTTTTTGGTAGTTAACATAGAAGTTGCAAAGCTTTTTAAAACATAGTTCTGCTCCAGACATTGGTTTCAAAAACAATGTTACCTAGCCTCATGCCTTAGAGAGGAGGAAAACAAACACGGAACTTGCACTTCTAGCTAGTAAAGCTAACATGTGATTAGCAAGTATCAAGAAACCAACAACTTAAGAATTCTTAATACATAAACTTGAGATTATAGCAGGAACTACCATTGCTTAATACTGAATTTCTAATGCTGGAATACTTGGTATTCCCTTGATCCACAGGATCCTCTGAACTTGATTTAGGAAGAATCTTGAACAGAAGTATCTTAAAGGATACTCTTGAGCAATATCAAGAAGTGGTCCTTGCCCAGATACAAGAACACATTTTTCATGATAACGCTTGAACATTCGCAGAGGACTATGTGACATCATCACTTGATCTTGTGAAATCTGTTTGGGATTTAAAGAAATGTGTTGTTTTTCAGATAAATTATGTATATGGATATTTAGAGGCATGACAAATTATTTAAATTACTAAACATAATTACACATTATTGACAAATTGATATAAACATTTGCTCCACTTTCTAGCATTTCTCTATTCAATAAGAACACAAGGTGCTTCCAGTATTTTTCTGTTCAATAAGAACACAAGGTTTTCTCTACTAGTTTTACACAACAACCAAATCCATTCAGAAAATATAGAAGAAAGAAGATTTGGAATTGTCCTAGGTCCAATTCTGGTACCTTTGCTAGACTGCAGCATTGTTTCTGTTATATCACAAGACCTTTATCTCTTAGTTTGCATATTGCATCCCAGCAATGGGTACAAAACAGTAAAGTAATTATGTGGGAACTATAATATGAGTTATTATTTACTACCTTACAGATCTAAAAAAAAAATCCAGAAGTAACTGAGATGTCATTTTACTCATGATACATTACATTTTAATAATGTAGATGTGCCCTTGTCCACTGGCCTTTACTGAAACAAAAGGTACTACAAAATTATGGTTTAATCTCAGTAATGTTTGAATGTAGTCCCCAGAAATAGAGAAGTCCTACCACCAGCAAAGCCTATAAATCAGAGGCAAATAAGGTTTTATCACTTACATCAAAGGAAGGCAGGAAGCTCCAGTCTCGCATGTTATCACAGAAATCTTTCAGCTTGCTAAAGCAGGGTTTCATGTCATTGGTACATACGGTTTCTTATTCAGAAAGAGCTATGATTATTCTCTTTAAAACAATTTTGCAAAGAAATACCATTACCAATTATAGCTTTGGACAGTATTCCTCACTTTTATAGCACTTTCTATCAAAGTATTTCAGAGGATTTATGGTAAAAATTGTTTAACCGAGCAGTCATATGTATTTAATGGACAGTACTACATTTGACAAGCACACCATACATGAATAAATAAATTAATGAGTTTTAATCTACTCACTGGAACTCCCAATATATGAGACAATTGATCAGCTTTTTTCTGGCGAAGGCAATTCCCTGCATTGGTGACAAATACAACAGGCACAAAGAACTGTCCCTGAGAATTAACTAGCTTTTGAAAGGCTGTTTTTGCAGCAGGAATTGGAGTCTTTCCTCGTACTAGTACTCCATCAATGTCAAAAAGGAAACCAAAAGAAGGCAGTATGTTGAGCTGTAGTGAAAAAAAGAAAAGAAAGGAGTACACTAATTATTTCCATCCTTACACATTTGATAGAGCTAACAGCTGAAGACCAATTAAAAAGCAAGTTCCATAAAGAAGAAATGGATCTTTTTTATTGCATGTTTTAATGTGCCTGATAGCACTCCTTTCTTCACAGCAAATATTGTAATATATGAATATGTTTATATCTCCCTTTTCCTTATCCATACAGCCTCATGAGTTCTACCTTCTCTCATGAGCAGTTCTACAATGCTAGAACAAACTGTGTTAAACTGGTAAAAGAGATATAAAACGCACACTGCTGAGCCAGTGAGTCCCACTTTTATTTCAAATCTGAGCATTTCACAGGTAATTGCAACTGAAAGAACGCTAAGAGCCTACTACTAAAAAATAAATGATTTTTTCAGCAATAGGTAGATCTTGATTACAGATACTGTAGAAAGCTCTCTGCTTACAGGATGTTTAGCTGTCAAAACTTTCCCTGCTGATACTTGCACTTTTCTGTTCCAGTAACGGATCAACTATCACTAAATATATGTTGTCGCTCCTTGCACCTCACTTCAGCTGATTCTTGGTTGTGTATGACAGACTAATGCCTATTAGTCAAGTTAACACCTGCTTAAATAAAGACCCTATTTGGGCTGCTAAGATTTTTCCAATTGCCTTTCTTTGAAAAGGTAAAGAACTGGACTTCACGAACCCAGAAAAGGAAATCGAGACTAATGGAGCCTAAAGAGCAGAGACTGAGAGATAGGACCGTGAAGCAATTAGACTGTTACTGAATCAGTTTGGAAAGGACAAACCAAAGGGATCTGTAATTTAAACTCCACTTCCTTCCCAAGCCATAAGTGGAATCCAGGGCTCTTGGGATTTAAGGTTCTCTCTTCCACCATTTATGAAAAAGGTGTGACAGAATAAGTGCCAGAACTGAGCATGCTGGGGACAGAGCCAGGACAAAAACCCAGGGGAGCTGGGGCAGCTTTTGCTATTTGCGCTCTTTCAAAGGGCATACTGACAGAAGCTGAGCCCACGTTTTTTCTCAGCTATTAAGAAGGGCATTTCAGCTATTTAAGCAGCACTTTGTTCCTCATCATTAATTCATCTACTGCTTTTTTCCTGGAGCTGCATACAGCACAGCACTGATCAGATAGACACTGCTGCCGCCACCACCAGCGGGATGTGAAAGCAGAGGTAGCCAGAGGTACATGTACTCCTTGCCAAGGTTGCTCTCACTACTGGCTTTTAAAAAAATCCTGATGTATGAACTACATTTGAACCTTCTGAGTATATTCCCCTAGAGAGCTCCATTAAATACGGTCAATATTTAAAATCAGTTACAATACATTTAAATAGGACAATTGCTTATTGTTCAGTTTAAAGTTTTACATTCAAGGACATCCTCCAAAGTCCTCCCCTTACACTGTATACAGTCATCAACCCCTTTTTTAAAAAACAAAACAAAACCCTCACACCATTTTCTCTAAGGTGTATGTCAACAGGTTAAAGAATGACAGATTATTTTAAAAAAATGTTGCAGTTAGCATTGCAAGCTCGTCGATTAAAAAAAAGGACTTAAAAAGCCCCACTCTACTGTATATTTAACAGGTACGTGAAATTACTGAGCTAGCACCGCAGCACCATCGTACCAAGCGTTCTTCACGCCGATTTCGCTGCTGCCTGTAAGTGCTGTAGACTAAGGACGCGAATTTTACAGCGAGCAAGCGCGCAGCAAATAATTTTCTGAAGATACCGAGAGAAAAGCAAAGGTATCTAAGCAGCGAACCCTAGCGCATCCCGCACGAGAACCGTCACCTTAGCCGAAGCTCATCCTTTCTCCGGCCGCGAAGGAGCGCTGCCCCGCCAGGCACCGTCGCCCCCGCCCGCAACGGCGGCCCGGCCCGGCCCCCCGCGCCGTTTCGGCTTCGCCCCTCCTCCCCGCCACCGCTCACCTTGCCGCCACCGCCCGCCGCGCTGCGGAGCCCGCCCCGCGCCGGGAGCCGCCCCGCGCCGCCGCCGCCGCCCGTCAGCAGCCCGCGCAGCGGCGGCAGCGCCCGCCGCATAACGGCCGCCGGCGCGCGGCTGCGGCCAACCGCCGCCCGGCCGCGAGCCGCCCTTGGCCCCGCCCCCGCCCGGTGCAGGCCCCGCCCCCGCCCGGTGCAGGCCCCGCCCCCGGCGTTCCGCTCCCGCGCTCGGGTTTCAGGCAGCGCAGCCGCAGCCGCGGCCCGGGAGAGGCGGCACCGAGCTCCTACCGCGGAAATGCTCAGTTGTCCCTTAACAACCCGAACACCGCCGTTCTTCAGGAACTAATTCTTAAAAAAAGCACACGGAGCGCATACGGGAACCCTGCACACTGCAGCAGCGCGGTGGCTGCGGATCTGTACCGCAGCGGTGCCTCCCCGCCGCCGAGGCTCCAAGGCAGCAAACGCGCACAAAGCATCATCACTCCGCAGATACACGGCGAAGCTATCCTCACCTCGCTCATCTGCCGAGTCCGATCATGCAAATCCAGTTACTTTGCAGTGCTCCCAACACATGTTCCTCACCAGCTTCTCTGACACCAGGGAGAAATCGATCCTCCCGGGATACACGGCACTTACCGAGGCAAAGAGCAAGGCAGGTTTCTCTCAGTGTGCATCACGCAGGTGGCTGGCATTAAATGAAACAAAGGTGAATGCAGTTCTAAAACACAGAAGCAAGCAAAAAGCAATGCAGAGAGTGGAACAGTAAGAACAAGACTACGGTTATCCCCCATGCTCAGGCCAGGGCTGTGTGGGGCTGAACTCTACAGCCTGCAAGAGAGCACGCTACATGTAAGCAAGTCTAAAATTATTATAACCTAGACACATTCCAAGCTGAGATACAAGTAGCACAAGTCACAAGCCCGACAATACACAGAGGTCTCCACGTACAGCTGCACAGCTAAAAAGTTACTGCAGAGGCTATGCACTGCTTCCTTCTCTAGGACAAACCACTAACTACAAAGACCAAATCCATAGCCTTGGCTACAGCAGCATCACAGCCCTAACCTTACCAGCAACGTACTGGCCTGTAAAGCGAGCAGAACATGGGCATTGCACTGCAAGCAGCTGCTGCAATTTTTTGGCTCACATGCAGCTAAAGAGATCATTCAGCTTAAAAAAGCCTTAGCAGGCGTGCAGAGCTGCAGAGTATTCAGTACAGCAGGTTCAAGCAACACTCACCATCTGCACATCACAATTCCCATATTTTAATACATTTATTTCACTTCCCTGTTTGTAAACTAAAGTCAGCATTTGCCTTTAAGACGTCGCCATTTATCTCAATGTATTGGTCTTGCTCAGGTCTGCTAGTTACTTCTCTGAAGACAGAATGGAATTAGTATCTTGTCTTGATCTTCTTTCATCTTTTCCAACTCTATTAATCTGTATCTACTTTTACACCCATTCTCATTAACACTTTCTCCCTAATCTGACTCTGTCCTTCTGTTTTCTCTAATCTCTTCTATATTTATAGACAGGTACAGTGACAGAAAAGATCAACCACAGGAATCAATCCCAAAACTGAAGCAGGCCCTTAAGAAAAAAAATGCTTTTTAAATCTAACCCGGTTATCACCAGCATGTAGTTTAGCAAACATACAGCAAAACTGGCATTATTGTTCCAAACACTCCTCCAGTAGACAAAAATAGCTCTTGTATTGAACAAAAACAAGGTCTAGTAGAAGCATGATTGGCAAGGGTCTGTTTACAATAGAGCTTTAACTCTCCGTTCCTTCTGGAAAGTTCATACAGCTGCTCTATTTTTCCTTTGTCATACTATGGTTTGGTGATTTAACATTCTCAAAGTGTGGAAAGTACTTTACATACTGCCTGCCAATTTATTAAGCTTCAGGAAATCAGTGGCTTACTAAGAGGTAACAAAGCCTCAGCCTTCACACACTCGTCTTTTCCATAGGTGGAAATGCCCAGATAGCGGATTGAGCACTGCTGGTCCGTAAGCCTGATAACATTTGCAGCACACCTAACAAGCAAGGAGTCTATTCCTTCATTCTTGGCAGCTAAAGAGGTTCGACAGAAGCAGTATTGTCTTTTACAGCAGCATAAATGAGAAAGCATATTACCTTCCATAAATTCAGGAACAGAAAATAAGAGACAAAAGCAAAAACTGGAAACAAATTAGGAAAGAAAACTGATCAGAGCTGCAAGTATGAAACATCAGGATGAGTCAAGAGATGTACTAGTTTGCTACTTGATTACAAAGTTCAAAAAGCAAGTGAAAGTTTGTATTACAAGCGTGTTTGTAATATTCACTGTCTGCTTGCTATCAGTGAGTGCTCCAGTTCTGGGCTTGTTCTGGTGCTTCCCTTTAAGGCTCAAATTTGGCAGTCATGTTTCCTACTTCAAGACCTATTTGGAAAATCATTTACCTTTATTAAAACAGAACTTGTCATCACAATTTAGAGCTTTGATAGTTCTAGAGTGCATTATTTACAAAAGATAGAGCTGAATATTAAAGCATCTAGAAACACCAGATAGCTGCAGATGTGGCTTAGTTGTTAAATACTACATTCTTTAGATAGTGCTTCTGTTCCTTGGCTGCTGATTTCCAATTTAAAGATTTTCACATCTGTATAACAATGTTTGTACAACTTTGTATAACAAAGTTTGTTAAACAACAAAGTTAGTCATAGTTTTCTTCCTGTGTCTCATGATACACAAGCTGAGAGCAATCGAAGATGTCAAAGTTCAAACCCCTACACAGATGTCTATTTATGATCTCATTCTTTAGGTACAATCAGGAAAAGAACAGAGTCCTTTGAAAGAGCTAGAATGAAGCAGAACATAAATTTATATAAAAGATTTACTAAAAATATTTTAACAAGACATTACAAAGGTGAAAGTATTTACAATACCTGCTGAAATATTCAGCACTTGAGCAATCCAACCAGGCACAGTTACAAATTATAAAAGGGCAATGAGCTTTTAGACATACTGCATAAAAATGCACTGTCAGATAAAGAACCAAATCAACTTCAAAGTCATGAGATCTGCCAAACTATCTCTAAACAGGTTCTTAGCTATTCCAGTAAGCAGATCTGGTGTAGAAGTAATCAAAAGGATAAACGTGTATGCTTACAGTCGGGATGCAGGAGACTCTCAGAATAGCAGTAACAACCAGATTTCCCTCAGGTTTTAAGAAGTTATTGCTTTTACTGTTCCACCCATAAGAGGCACCACTGCACAGTTACTGCACTGTGCAGTGAAAGCACTGAAGGCAGTTACTGAAAACAGACTAAATTAATCTAGGCTTGGTGGTCTTTAACACTGAAGAGCAAGTAATTTCAGAAGATAAACCAAAATGTTCTTTCACCTTTCAGATCATGCACCATAACTTGATCATGTCTTTTTGCTAACATCCACAGGTACTTTGAGCTACACAATATTGTTTCCAGAATACTTGAAACTGCTACAGGAATATGTGAACCTATTGCTTTAGGATGGATTATATAAAAACCAGGACATACTGATGCAATGGTTACAACCCTAGAAGTCTTTTTGCTTCTTCACTCTGGGCCAGAAGAGTTTCACTAGCATACTTCTGAAGAAGCTCCATCTTCTTTCTCCGTACAAGAGCTTCCTCGATCTGCAATTTAAACACACAGACATTCAGCCTAATTGAGAAGCTGAAACCTAGCATGCTCAGCTATTAAGATAGGAGAAAGAACACAGGAAAGTTAGAGATCTGTACTAGAATAAAATTAATGGAATTAGAAGATGAACCTGTAGTATCTTTTGTATCACCCAAATGAAGTTCAAGGAAGTCAAAACAAGCAGTAAAATGGATACCTTAGAACTTCAGATCTCAGCTCCTACTCTTTTTAATAAGGCAGTAACCTACAATTTTGCTTTACTTTTTAGTACAGTCACTTGAAATTCTTTTCAAGTAATTGTCTCAGATACAGCTTTAACAAATACTGGACAAGTGGAGTTATATCACACTAGTCTACATCTCTAAGATAATTTATTGATTGTTATCCTTTCACATTATAGGTGTTCACAGCCTTTACTACATCAGGTTTGTACAGAAATGACAGCAATGCACAATCCTTTAATAAGTATATAAAGATCCATTAAGCAGCCTGCAAGATTAGTTTTACTCTCAGTAACGATTTTATATTTGTCTGAATGGATGAATCAGGCATGTAGCATCTCAAAGATAAGTATGTTCTGAATGTAGATTTTTGTAAGTTAGAATCTAGAAAAAAAATCATAGGCATAAGGCAAGGAGTGATTTGCCACCAGAAGGGGAAAAAAAAAGAAACCTACAGTGACTGTTTTCTAAGTGGGAATGACTGTAATGTCAGTCAGCGGTTAAGTATTAGCAAGCTAGTCCCAAGTCTCAGACACGCTCTTTTCATTAAGGCAATACCATCAGCCAGAAAGCAGTGTTTTTAATCATTATTTCTCCTCCACAGTTTCAACATGCCATTATACATATATTGTTGTTGCATGTGCAGGATCATGAGGATATAACATTAGTTATCTGACCACGTGATAGGAGAGAACAAAACACTACACGGTATCTGTGATGTAAAGGCATACCTATTAAAAGACAAAACTCCAGAACCTTCTTGCTTAAGTTACATTTCAAGAAATCTCTCAAAGTTGAGGTTACACATGCCCTAGAATAACTTCAAATCATAGTAGTGATTTCAGGATGATGTCACCCTTCAAGTCTTTTCTTAAAAGTTATGAAAGCAAATCTAGCATTCAGAAATAACTGCATTAAATTAAAAAAGCACTAAAGCTTCAGCAGAAAAACACCATAAAGACCAAGAATGCAATCAGAGTTTTCTTGATCATCACACCACAACACATGCCAATTTATGTAATATTTAATGAAGGTTTTAGAATTTTCAAATGAAGAGGGTTATAGCAATAGTAGCATAATTCTGGCCAGTTTCACAACATTGGCAAGATTAAACAATTGCAGACAGGCAGTAAAGTTGCATCGAGGACTTTTAGTGATCTGTCATAAGTTAAGATCAGTCTTGCAAAAGTCAGAGTGCATCTCTGCACTTCTATTTTCTGATGTCTTACCTCCTGTTGAGATGGCACCGGAACGTGTGCAATAAATTTCTGTTGGCCTTCTTCACCTTCTCTTTCTTTGCCACCTTCTTCATCAGACTAAAAAAAAAGTCACAAGTTTACTTTGAGGTCATCACAAATACCTTTTCTCTCACTCAACCACAAGGAATCATATGGAAATTTAATAAGACTATAAATATAAGTAGGCAAACAGAATCAAACAACACAGGAATGTGACAAGCATTACATTTAGATCCTGCTCCCTGAAGTTTAAGACTGCTGCTTCCATTCATTATATGGCTTCTCCTCTGGTGTTGCATGGGCAAGAATGTAAAGCTACATTGCCTCCTTCACCACATACTTCTGGCTGCCATAGCAAAGTTATAAACAGAAGAGAGGAGCTAACCAATCCAAGCAGAAAGCAAGTGCCTTGAAAGAAGTACAGCTTTAAGTGTCTTTCTCATGCGTCAGAGCTGAGCTTATGAATCACAAGAGGTAGTTCATAAGTTAAAAGCTGTAGTTCCTCCAGTACCCTGTATTATTTGTACTATCATCTTTTTACTCTCATGATAAACCCACTTCGGTTTGGACTGAGAAACACAAACTAGTTTCCAGTACCTCTTTTAGAGGTCTCAGCCAGCATCGTGAACATCCCCCACTTTCCTTACTGGCATTAGAAACAGGGAGAAGGAAGAGGCAACAATCACGTCACAACAGTGCCTGCAGCATCAACCAAACCTTGCTATATAAACACTGCGTATAAACACGGCCTTGGCTATAAAATGGTTTTGCTATGTATTGATAGCGTTAACAAATACTGCACACAAAACTACTCATGCTATTACTGATGAAGATCGTACCGAGAAGCAAGACTCAGCAGTGCTCAGTGACAGAACGTTACCTTACCAAGACTAGCATACCAGCATTCCAGGCAGTGACAATTCATCACAACAAGGTCTCACAACAGCTAACTGTTTCTCACTCTAGCAAAAAGCCCTTCCTAACTGCCATCTTCCACCACACACTAAACTTAGACAAAATTCTCATCCAATACTAATTTTTATTAAAAATTGAGACAATTGTGCAGTAAGTTATGCAGACAGGCAGCCAGAACACAGCAACAGCATTCAGTGACGAGAGCTTTCCAAGAAGACAGTATGCAAGACATCCCTAGTCTTACATTACCTTAGCCATCACATACCTCATCATCATTGACAGCATAGATGTTTTCTTCCTCTTCTTCCTCCTCATCACCTCTTGCAAGTCGTGCCTCTCTCTCCGTTTTCCATTTTTCCACTGCTTCTGCTATAACTGGTTAGGAAAGGAAAACAAATTGAAAACAGCACAGTCCCACAATAGGCCCAGTTCCCCAATAGCAGTCGTTTGAGCTTCCTTAAAGAGCAGACATTGCCTTATATGTATTTGTCTATTTACAATAGACTTAACTGCTTACTTCTCAGTTATTTCTTATACATTGATAATACAGTACCTTAAGGCTGTACAATAGCCCTACCTGATAAAAAATGTCATTGAAGTCTAGCCATTAACAAGCAGAATCCCACCAACAGCAAGCACTAGACTATAACACCACTAAAGCCCAGCTCAAGACCCATCCCTTAACTACTTGTTGTAAGCACTGAGCTTCCACAGCTGAATCTTTAGGCAACACTGAACTAGATAAATCCATGCCTAACCCAGGACATCCTTTATTATATCCACTGTATTCCACTCTTTCAATGTCTATAAAGACTTCCCCCTTTTACAGCAGGCAAGTCACTTTTGTTTCCAGGTGTTATCAGATGACCTGGACCCAGGCAAAAGATGAGATTAGAATGAGTGTGCAAGTTAGAAGCGAGAGAAGTAACTAGAGGAGTGAGAAGGACCAAGGTAAGGGAGAACTGACGAGACTACTGCTGCTTCTGCATAATCAGTTTTGTTATGGGATACTACAGGGGAAGAAAAAAAGAAAAAAGAAACATCTAGTTTAAAAGATGAAAATTTTTTGGACTTATGACAGTATGGGATATCAAAACAAGCACCAAATTCTGCTATTTAACAAGATAAAGCTCTGCATAATTTAGTGCTGCTTTGAAACTCTAAGCCTCTACTTTAATTAGGTCACCCCAAGAAAGAGGATGCTAGATTCAATATCAAAATTTCAAAAGAACGTACCATGAAGAGCTACATAAGCTGAAAAGTGATGTGCCATGCAGTACAAACTGCTGTACAACTGGCCAAACACAAGCCATACTAGATGAGTTCTCCTTCTATAAGGGGAAATAAAAGCCATACTCGCCAGGAGCAGAGAAGCTGAAAGGCACTATTTCTTGACTATTTACAGACTTCCTCATAATCAATTACTGCAGCTTAGTTATTTCCTTTAACTTTATATGGCTTATTATTTTCACAATGTGTTATTTCCCTACAGCTTTATAACTGCAGAAAAAAGTGTCCTAGGTACATATGAATTACCAATTCAGATAGCAATTATTTTTTTTGTTCTATCCAGCCAGTCACTGTGGATCAGCGATCTACATACCTGTTTGTATAGAAAACCCCTGAAATTTATCAGAATTATTTAAGTATGCCTAATTAATTATAGCTGTAACTATATACAGTGTCAGTTTTAAGGTGATCTTAAGAACTTCATTATCACTGCAAAAAGAGATGAAGAATGTTTTTTCCCTACATTAGATGTTACCAGGATATTCTAATGCCTATGTATCTAATTCTAAGTAAATCTAGGTGTCAATTTACGTAGGTTATTGAATCTCACATACCTTTCCGCTCATGTTCTTGTTCCAGTGGCTCCAGAATACCATCATCTTCATCCCTGTAGCCATAGTATTCTGCATCAATGGACTTCATAAGCTCAGCACGAGTTTTCCGGGGTGGCGGGAGGGCTGAGGGAGGAGAAAAAACAACAAAACCACCCACACATGACCAGCTGCATCATGATGGCCTGCTATGCACTCCTGGTTCTCATCAACTTCACAGTAACTACAACTACCTCACCAGCCTAAATAACCAAAACAAATGATCTGAATTGCTGTCAGTACCAGAAGTACCGATATTTTTCTCTATCCCAGACAATCAAGATAGTTTGAATACATAGCTCCAATGCTTCAGATGGTGGCAGTTCCCACCTTGGGGTAATTCCATCTTGTAATTACCACCTTGGGGTAAAGGCTCTGTCATGCCTTTTTTGGACTAGTGTCCCAGTATCAAGCAAGATTAATATATGAAAGGGACTAGAGGAGTGTCCTAAGCTCCACCAGATCATGTAGTACTTCCCAATCTTTTTTTTTTTTTTTTTTTTTTGTGGATAGCAAATAAGAAATAGATAGTTCCGCAGGCTCACTTTCAGGTTGAAGTAATTGCTGCTCATTCTGTAATAAGTCAGTAGATAAGTTTTTTCTACTTTCATACAGCTTTTTCCATTGCAAACATTGATTCCTGCTTCAAAATTATGTTTAAACTTTTTTTCCTCCAATCCTGAACTCACAGGATGCTATTTATAACTTACCATTGAAGTTTACCTGTTGTGATGGACAGTTTCTATAGAGTATCAGTCCCTGCTCTTTTGAAGTCACAGCAGAAAACAGTTTACTTTTTCCTACTTTTCTTTAATCAAATCGCAGACAGTCAAAGGTGCTCTTTGCTCAGAGAAATAGCATTTAATGAACTATTTGTATTCAGTGTTTCATTTAACTTATCTAAGGCACAGGCCAGAACATTCTCTTACTAACATTCACCATGTATTACAGTAGATGTTTTACACAAGAGATACTATTATGCAACATCAAATCTGGAAAAGGTTGCTGTTTACTTACGCTCCTTTTCGAAAAGTTCTCTAACACCTGGTAAATCCTTCGCGGCTCCAAAATATTTGTAACCTCTGTTTCCTGGAACTTCTTTCCCTTCATGATCTAGCATTCTAGGTCCAATTCTCTAAAAGATAATCATTTTAAACATTATTCCTCTTGCCTCTTGTATTTCCTATTTTCCTAGGCATGTTGACAGATTAACAGATCTCCCTTCTCCTATCCCAATTCATTATAACAATTCAAATAACCTTACAAGTAAAATGCCCTCATAGCTAATTTTTATACAGGTCTCTGCTTTTAATAGAAATCACATGGTTATAAGGACTCTGTAAACCATTAAGCACCTAACCTGATTCACCTTGACAACACATCTATATTTGTCTTATTCCCTATATTAGCATATTCAGGTATCAGATACACATGCATTACTAAATCTGATGAAAAGTATACATTCAATGATTTGGCAATTGAGAGCTAGTCTCATTATTTCATTTTCAGCAGCAATTAGGTGATCTACCTAGAGACGTTTTATAGGTTGCTGCAGTACTGAACAGAAGAGCCACACTTCATGAGGGATAAAAGTAAAATGTTGCTGAAAACTGAACAGGAAGTTAAGACCACCCAAACTAATGAAAGGCCAGGCTTGCTCATCTAGGAAACAGTATTTCTTTTAATATTACTCAAATTTTTGGCGGATGAATATAGTTCATCTCTAATAAACACTGGCCAAGTAATATTTGGTAAACGAAATTCTATACAGACTTTTCTCATCAGTCACTTTAGTTGTAAGCAGAGCAACTACCTGGTACAGCAGTTTACACTTACAGCATAATCAGGACCTCCTAGCTCCTTTATCCTGACTTCCCAGTGTCCTTTCTCCCTCAGAAGCTTGTTAATTTCATCATTCAGGTCTCGAATTCTGAATTCACCTAACCCAGCTGTTAGGAGAGAAAAAAAAAGTTAATCAGCTTTCTAGAGGCACCAGAATAACTTCAGAACTGGACAGTTCAGTATATATAGAATATTGTGATTTTTATTGTAACTACTTAGGACTGAAGTTTTGTACAAATAAAATGTAATCAGAAAAATCTTACCATTTTGAATCTGTGCCACTTTCTTGGAGATTTCCCCAATGATCTAGTCAAATAAGAATATACACAGAAGTGAATTATTTTATTAAAAAAAAAAAAGCCAGGAAACGTAGAAAGCTCTTTCTAGATATTTTTGAACTAGAAAACAGACCTGAGGCTGTTTATTTCAAATATCCATACAGATTTTATTCACACACAAATATTGTTCCTCAAAGGCTTAAAATACAAGGAATTTGCCTTGTAACTCTAACTATAAATAATCAATTTCTTAATAAAGACATCTAATAACTTCACTTCTGGCTTATCAGACAAAAAGAACACAGAAGAATATCTAGGGAACAACAAATCAGTCAGCCTAACCACAGTCCCCCGGAAGAGTAGGGATAAAATCCTCCTGGAAGACACTTCCAAGCACACAAAGGACCAAGAATTGGAACAGCTATGATTAACGTAATAAAGGACAATCATGCCCAACCAATCTGATGGCCTTCCATAATGAGCTGACAGGCTCAGTGGATGAGGGGAGAAATGCTGTTTACCTGGCCTTTAGCAAGGCCTTCAGTACCATTCCACTACCAGAAAACTGCTTAGACAGGCAGGCTCAAAGGATTGTGATGAGCAATACAGAGATCAGCTGGTAGCTAATTACTAGTTGCGCCTCCCCACAGGCAGTATCATTTAAAGCCTCTAACAGCCTGGATGAGATGACTCAGTGCACTCTCAGAAAGTCCAAAGATGATAGCAATTGGAGGGTGCAAGGCTGCTGAGAGATCTTGATAGGCTGGCAAATGGACTGACAGGAGCCTCATGAAGAAACAATGGAAAACGCAAAGTCCAAATCTGGAACAGAATAAATCCATGCAACAGTACAGGCTGACTGCTGAATGGTTTGAAAGTAGCTTTTGCAGAAAAGGATTTGGGAAGATAAAAAAGCTGAACATGAGGCAGCGATATGTCACTGCAGCAAAGGCAACCAACCTCATAATAGACTGGATCTCTCATTCTTCCCATATATTTGCCAATTTTGAGACCACATCTGTAGTACCATGTCTAGTTTTGGGCTCCCCAATGCAAGAAAGTCACTGACATACTGGAGAGAAGTCAGTGAAAGGCCCATGGTGGAGGGCAGGAAGGAGAATGTGACATTCAAGAAGAGGCTGAGTGAACTGGGTTTGATTTACCTTAAGAGGAGAATAACAACAAGTTGGACCATGAGAAATTCTCATTAAATTCAAGAAAAAAAATTTCACTAAGAAGGTAAGCAGACACTGGAACAGGGGCCCAGAGAGGTTGTGGAATTTCAATCCTTGAAGGTGTTCAAAACTCAGCTAGGCATAGCCCTGAGCACCTGTATGTGGTTGGATCTGCTTTGAGCAGTGGGGTGGACTATACAACCTTTCAACCTAAGTTATTCTCTGATTTAACTGCGAGTATACAGGACATGCCCCCAGAACTTAGCACTTTTGTTTCAGACAGTTTGCTTACGAAATATCTACCACCTATAGAATTAGAAAAATCTATAGCTTGCATTACCTGTCGCCTCCATTTCTCAGCTTTAGGCAATTCATTACACTCTGATGCAAGGAAAGGTCTTCGCTCCTGTTCAACAGAAAGCCACACACCGTAACGTTTGAATTCAGCATCATAGAATTCCTTCATAGCACTTCATGCCACCTGTATGGCTTGGCTAACCCCAAACTACAGTATAGAGCTTCAGTGCCTCCAGCTCCCAACAGTGTTAGGTCAAAAAATGACTTTTTACAGTTCTGCCAAATCAAACCGTCACAAAACTTATAACAATCAATTTAAATCCACCTTATTGAAAGTACAACCTATCACCCATCTTTCCAGATCTTCTCACTATCTTCTGATACAAAAAATTTTCCAGTACGTATAGCTGAATTGCGTCATCACTTTCAGTATACTAACATCTAAATAAAATGCATTGTTTTCCCCACAAAAGTTTAGGACTTTCATCATCGCTACTACCTAAGCACTGTAATTTCTCTTTGAGATAGTTTCCATTTGAGTTCTTCTAACTACAGTTCATCCAAAGCACCTTTTTTCACTATTAAGCCTTTTCCCCAACTTGTTCACACTCCACTGATTAGTTTACAGAAGTTATTACTATATACAGAGGCCTGGAGGTAAGATAAAATAATTTTGTCCCTTCTTATTTCTCAGGTACCTATACAGGTTTTCCTTTCATACGTTTAAAAACCTTCCTTGCTACACCAGGAGCTCTAACTCCATCTTATTTTCTGGCTGTTGTTCAAAGATCTTTTTAGTTAGTTTCCCCTAACTAATCATTTTCCACTTTGCTGTTTCATATTGCTCTCACTTGTGTTTACTGTATCACTTCTCACAGTAAAACGTCCTATGTTTGCATCTTCATTTGCAGAATTCCTTTGTCGCTTACCCAGAACTGAAGATTTTATATCTGTCCAAAAAGGTTGTTGGGAACACTCTGATCCCTACAAAAAATATTACTGCAATTTGAGTTCCAACGCCCCGAAAAATACACTGGAATATCCAGAGAGTGACTAAGGTTCCATATAGGTTTAATAGTGCTATTTATTGTACTGTAGGTTTTGGGGGTTTTGTTTTGTAATTACAAAGTTGTTAACTCCAATTTAGTTCAATCTAATGCCAATCTAAAAAAACCCTCAAACATCTGGAGGGAACTTAACTACATAAAAGATAATATGAACACATGCATGGATATAGTGTTTGGCTAATGATATACCCATAGTGTGTCATATGCAGTCCTTGAGTTCAAAATGATCACGAAAGTACTGTTTAACAGTTACTATTTTGTCAGGATACTACCAATGAACATAAAATTATGAGGACGACATCTCTAGCTTTTCTGGGAAGAAGTCCAAGCAAATCCTGTGATCATAATCAGTAAAAAATGAGTTCATGTCCATCAGTTTGCATAGATATTTGCAGAAGGAAATAATTCTTAAAGAAATCTTCATTTTAATCTTCTGCCCAGCAATGCATTCCACCTCTAAAGTGATACTGTAGTTTTATAAGATACCAGGTGTTCTACCTACAACATTAAAGATTTAAGTGATGTTCAACTTTCACTTTCCTCTCAGCAGTTAAGCCGACATCTCTCCCAAATATGTACTTCTAAACAGGTTATTTAAGAAAATACTATTTACAAATTTTATTTTGCATCACTGTCAAAGAGTCCCTACTTCACCTGCTTTCCAGGTGACTATTTCCATAGTCCTATATGATAGTTGCATCTGGTGCATGACCTTTCAGGCAGCTGTCATACAGGTCCATAAGTGGTTTGCACTCCATTCCTGATTAGAGCTAACAAAGCTTTAGCTTTTTACATCATACCTTAACTTTTCCTTCTTCAAGCTGAGCTTGACGAAATCTTGCCAAGGCCGTCCTAAAGAAAAGAAGGGAAACAAGTTTACTTTTACACATCTACATTCCAACAGTAGCAACTTTTGCTCTAGCAAAAGTTTTATTATTGACTTAAGTACAGTCTGCAGAAGGGCCTAGATATATTCATCAACTAGCTCTTCTGGCCAGTAACGTCAACATTAAAGCACTCCCAGTGCTTAATTTCTTACATCAATATAAAACTTGTTATTAGATTCTTTCATGATTAGACAGCTAATTAATATTTATATTTAGCATATTCCAGCATGTTAAACATTATCAGTAGAAGAATGTCGCAAGATATAAGCAAAAGCACAAAGTCTACATATTTTAGCAGGGGACACATCAAAAAGCAAACAAAAAAAAAGAGAAATGAGTCAATGAAAGAAGGACTGCAACTAATGAAATATTTTAGCATTACTGAAATATTTCAGGAGACTCTTACAACTGAGTAAAGACTACACAGACTACAGGTCATTTAATACACACCTTTATTAATTTACAAGGTATTTAACACTTTAACAAAAAAATCACTGAGAGATTATTTAATACCTTTTCTTTAGTAGCATACCTGTACCCAGCATCTAAGCTGGTTATTTAGGCCCTGTCTGCTTTCATGTAAAAAAGAGGCATTTCCAGAAAGAAATTTGCATCATCCAGTTCAATGTCCAAGATGCACGCAGTGGGATCACCATAACAGCATCTCACGAGATGCTACATACCTGTAGTCTTTTCACCCAAGTTACTATTGCACCCTCAGGAAATGATTTAGTAAAGCGAACGAGCATGAGAAACACATGAAAGAGTATCTAGTTGAGTAGTTTAAAATACACAGTCTACGAGCTGTTTGAAGAAGTGCTTTAAAGAAGGAAGCCAATACAAAAATAAAGCTGTTAAACATCAACTTAGTCCAAGTCACTCCCCCAAGCAAGAAGAATTACACTTAAATCAATGCTGACAGAGCCTGCTTCAGACACAAACTTCCTAAAGCCATTACGGACCATTAAAATATATTACACTGTGTTTATCACCAATTAAAGCAGCATCAACATCAAATGGAGCAGCTACGCAAACTCTAGGACACAGGCTACCTTGCTCACAAGTAACTGTCATCTCTCCCAACCACACTGTCTTCTGACTAACATAACACATGCAAGTGCGTGCTGAAAAGCGTTACCAAACTCCTAGTGCTTCAAAACAGGCTGAGCAGTGAGTACCACTGGGCAAGCATGGCCCTGTGGACGCAAGTCACCGCAGCCAGAGCACAGATGCTTTTGAAGCCAAACGCAGGCAGCCTCAGAGGTGCGGGACAGTGCAACACACGTGCTCTCGCTGCCTCTGAGTTACAGGGAGACGCTACAGGCTCTCGGATGGAAGCTGCGGGGTTGGGGCGACTCTGAGCGAGCCGTGGGCAAGCGCTGCCTGTACGAAGGAGTCAGATCCGGGGGTGCCGACACGCGGCGGCCCTCGCCCAGCCCCGGCGCTGTACTTACATGGCCTTCTCCGCGTTGCGAGCCTGCAGGAGACACACACACAGACAGGTGCGTTATTACCGGGCCCTCGGTAGCGCCTCGCAGCGCGGCCTCCCGCCAAGGAGCCCCTCGCTGCGAAGCGCCTTGGGGAAGGGAAGTGGAGCCCGGACCCATCCCCATCCCCGCTCCTCGCCCAGGCCCCGGCACTCACCATGGCTCCCACCAGGCCGCTCTCGCCGCCGCAGGAAGGTGCGGGGCCGCCCCGGAAGGAGATGCCGCTCGCCCGGGAAGCGGAACCGCCGCGCACGCGCACGCGCACGCGCACGGCGGGCAGCCGCTCGGGCAGCACTGCGCGTGCGCGCTCCGCCCGCCGGCGCGGCAGCCCACTCACGGCGCCTGCGCGCACCCGCATAAAGTTAATGCTACTTCATGATATCTTAATTTACAAGTAGCACAGCCTTAATACTTATCTGTTAATTCTAGCAAAATTCTCACATGGCTATGAGGGAACAGATAGACCCCAAGCTATGAGGTAGCCCAAGCCATCCAAAATAAATTCTCAAACATTAGAGAAAAAGATCATTGGCCATCAATTGTACTCCCAACACACAAATTTAAGTCTGTCAATTCATCTGAGCAAATCCCTCCCCCCCCCCCCCAAAAAAAATCATAAATAGAAGTCTTCTCCCAACATGTACATGCAGATTCAAACATACACTAATAGTACTCAGTTAACTGGTGCCACGTGACTTTTCACTCAGCTCCTGCTCAGGCTCCGCACCTAACACGTGGAGCTCAGGCTTAGGCCCAAAGAATGCAGGGAGCAGCACCATTAGGCTAAAGCACAAGCAACACGTACATCACATACACAAGGACAGAAATAACAGGGTCTGCTGTCCCTGCAAGTTCTGCAAAACAGTGCTTCATAGTTTCTGATTAAGACTGAAATTCTTCAGAATAAACTAAACCGTTACCCAGGAACTGAAATGACTAATGGGGATGGTATGGACCAAACTCCTGAGGAACATACAAATACCATGCCAGCTCACCCAAAGAGCCTTTGAAGTGCATCCACCAGAGGCTGGACTACTGAGGCTCTTGTGCTTCCCAGTTTTATTCATGGAATGCCACCATCCTGACAGAGGAAGGTTACACACTCTCACCATCTGTTAGCTATTTTACCCACAAGCGCCCAAATTAGCAAACTAGCAAATTAAGTAACTGAAAAACTAACAATTGAGGCTAGTTTGTAGAGGAGAGTAACTCCTTGTTTGCTTTTTACGTAACGAGTTTGTAAAAATAAAGTTCTGCTCACTGTCCTGTAAGTTTGAGAAATCACAATGAACAGTGACAGCAAGAGAAGACATTAGTTGCATTGATGGCTGCAGAACTTAAAAACAGAAATACTTGTTAAGTACTCCAAACAGCCAGTTCACACACCTCTAACTTTTAAGTTGTTCTCTACAGGAAGTGCTCTTCCTAGACATATCTTCCTTAGAATACTTTTCTTCCTTTCTGAAGTTGTATCATAGTTCATATTTCTTACCTTTAAGATCCTGTTTTCTTGTTAAAAAAAAAAATCCAAGGGAACTATACTGCTTTCCAGTCACAGAAAAATGCATCAGTAAGACTAAAGCAACTAAGCACCAGTACTTCTACTGAACAGTAACTGTGTGATCTTCATAAGTTTAAGTTGCTAAATTCTAAAGGAACAGAAAAATAGACTGTGAAAGTTACCAAGAGTGCAGGTCTCTAAAACAGCATTTTTTTTAAAGCCACAGGTTCAGTGGCTTAAGGTTCAGACCTTCAGGTCTTTGTAAATCAGAGCATGAACTTTTATCAGTGTTTAACTAAGATAACTGTATTTGAAGACTATGTTAATTCATACTGACCTGCCACAAGGTTTCCGAGTAGGCTTTCTGTAATATCCCAAGACTACCAACTTATTTCAAGTGTCTTAGCAACCTAATTTAAGAGTTAAAGTACATTCATGCTCTACAGGCAGCTATGTGAAATAGTCTTACCCCTCCACTCCCTAAAAAAGGAAAAACCTTCAGACAAGAATCTCTTCCCTATCCCTTAGTTTTCGGGGGGGGAGGGGGGGAGAATGTTATTATTCAGCATATAGAGTGGGCAAAAAGCATCTCACTACAGAATCCTGACAAAATTGCTGTAACACTGACCTGTTATTTGCATCTCTACATCCCACAGACTGGGTAGATAGAAATCCAAGTATTTCTTTTCTGCTTAGACAAAGCAGCACATAAATACTCTGAAAAATGAAATGATTCAGATTAAGAGCCTTCTCCCAGTTGACTGTTTCCTTCCGTCTCTGCAATAATACCAACTTGAGCCTTTCCAAAACCCGATTTTTCAGGTCAGTTGCTCTCAGTCAAGTAATCTGAGCTCTGGTGACACCATGTAGTATTAACTCTTACCTCAGAAAAGCTGGCTGGGGTCAGGAAGGTGCTTAGTACTATGCCTCAACTTTTATTGCAGGCTATTGTAGGCATCAAACTATAGGCTGAAAAATTCATTTTTTAAGTCACTGTTTCAATTAAGCAACAGCAACAGTCTGATCAGGGTTCCCCTATTTGAGACAGTAACTACTATCCCAGTTTTCCTGGACATACATGTTTAGTTACCAAACCTCCTGAAAGCACCTATTCAGAGATGATCAGAAAGTATGCCTGCTTTTACAGTTTCACACGCTCCCAGTCAACACTCACCACTATGGTTTTCTGGTCGATCAACTCATGAGTTCTTATTACCTTTCTATACTTCGAGTGTCATTTATCTACTATTAAAAACAAGCAGGTACAGAAAGTTTGAAGACCACTGATTTCAGAGGAATTGCTGCAGGACTGCATCATATTTAGTAGTCTAACAAGAAAGTAGTAAAGTAGTACTAAGGCTTAGCTGGTTCATCAGAATATGGATCAAGATGACTAGTCATAGTGCCAAATTCATTCTACACTAGCATACCTACAGATTAGCAGTCCTAGTATTCCTTTCCTTAAGAGTTGGGTAAACCTACACTTAATTAACCGTGCTAACGTTACAGGCAGCTTTGACTATGATGGCATACATAAGCTGTGAAAAAATACTTTGGGACTTGGAAGTAAGGCAATCCCTTTGCTTCCTCATCTGTGAGGGCAACAGGGAAAACATGACCACAGGATACTACTTCTGATGAATACCAAAAACCTTTGTTCAGTTTTACCTGCTAGATCTCTTTAGAGACATCTTGAGTTCATCAGGTATTCCAACTGAAGCTGCTGTTAGCTGCCTTTAACATCAGATGTTTAAGACATTAGCAAAATTCAAATCACCCTGGACTACTTTCTACAAACGTGTCTGATCTGTGAAGTACCGATCAGGCAAGTATTCGGGCCCTGGTAATACTTTCTTACAAACCAAGATTTACTACTACAGTGGACCCGTTCACGATACACTGTGCTTAGTGTCAGCTCCCTTTATTTGTGGAATTTGAATTACAGTTACTAACCCTTGGTCAATCAAGCTATTTAGCAAGATGGAGGGAAGCTAAGCATACTGCACACAGGAAGCACTTTAAGAACTAGACATTTTAATGATAATGTGTCATAAGGGTTAAGTATTGCTAGCAGATCACTGAACTACTCCGTATCTACTATTATATCTGAATCATACCGTACCTTAAAAAGGTACTTACGCATGCATCTTCCTCAATAAAGCATCACTTTCACTATGCATCTAACAGCGAGCAGCAGAGATGAAGCAACAAGCCCACTGTGAGAACACACAATCCACTCGCATGAATATGCGGAGCAGTGAAGAACTGCAAAGTGAATGTATTTTGGAGCTTGATGCTACAAGATTAAACAGAAGACGTAAGTACAAAAGAAGTCCAAACTAAGATTTTACACCTCCACATACCCCTTTTTAATGTTATTTTGCACTGTGTACATGAGAAACAAAAATAAACAAAAGGAACTTTAGCCAAACTCCCCTTCCTCCTCCAGCTTTATTGATAGTTTAAAATTACATTTTCTATGTTCTAGGACTTCAATTGCTTTTACCATCTTACTTTAAAAACTGATTACAAGCAAATGAAACTCAGTTGTCTAAGTGATATAGTATACAAAAATAACATCTTGATTTCTGTGAAAATGCATTTATTTGCAACTCCTGAATAACTCCAAATTGTATATACTATGAGCACTGATGTCTGGGTTTCAGATTTAGTTTGAAATATTTATTCAAAAGCTTTCCATTACGTTCTGTATCTCCAACATGAACATTCATTGACTGAATTACTGTTACTTTTAAGTTTATTCCTGATTTCTCTCTCTCTCTCATGGCCATTAACAGGCATGTGCATCTTGTTTTATTTACTCCCACTCAGCTATATGCTCTAGGTAGGGCCTGATACAGATATTACTTGGTGTTAACAGCTACTGAGGTCAGACAATCCAAGGCCATTATAATAAAATTAAAGTTAAAGTTATGAGGAAGTTCAGACACTTCCAGGATTTCTTTCCTCCTGCATAGGATCACTTCCATGTAACCCAGAGAGGGTTTTGCTGGTCTGACTCAACTCTTCCCACTCATCAATCCCTATTCACCAGTGGCACGGAAAGGGGGTTCTTTAACAAAGCATTATACATAACACCTCTACCAAACTAAACATAAACATTTTTGTAGTTAAATGCAGAAAGTTGATTTTTCCACCCCTTTCCTCCTTTTACACGGCAAGTAAAGCTCACTGGCCTGGGAGTAGCCTCTATCTGCCAACCTTTGGCCAGTGAAGAGGATTCAGAGAAAATAATACAACCATCAATCAGAAAAAGGAGGGGCGACAAAGGAAAATAATTAGGCTGTAGCTTCAATTGTGCATTCCCGTGCAAGGTGCCCTGACTCGCCGCAGCGATAGCAGTTGACTTCACTGGTCTTGCTGCAGTTGATGGCTACATGGCCAGTTTCACCACACCTGAAAAAGCAAATTATTTCAGTCAAGACATTGAGGAGGAAAAAAAAAGAAAAAAAAAAAAAAAAAAAAACTTGCTCAGGAAAGCCATCCTATTCCGCCAAATGCATCCACTGAAACTCATGCAACACAGGTTCTGTTTTCAAAGGTTCTGCTTCAGTATTCCAGAATCCTCTGACCCTAGTCACTATCTGATCAACTCTAATTTAAACACTATATATGCCAAAAATCACCTTAACTACAGAAGTTTACTTTCTGTAAGGTTTTGGCTGCCCCAGTGCTTCTCCTGTCTTCAGTTTAACCTAGTTTTAAGAAACAAGACATTTAGAACCCAGATGCACTATTTCCTTTTCCCCCTCCTCCAACACCTCCAAGAATGGAAACTTGTAAAGAAAAAAAAAATGTGTCTTCAGGAACACACTATGGCCATCCACCCCCTGCATTCTCCTGGTATAATTTAAACGATCCAACATCAGTGTTGTTTTGGTCATCTAGATATGCATTTAATTGAATCTATTACCTGACTTTGCTGACACATTCTTCAAATCTTACCTCTGAAGAGTAAGAAAAAATACTCTGCAAAAACAAACTACTTAAAAAAAAAATGAACTACATTTCCTAACTGGAACTAAACACAGAACACATCTATCACTGAGGGTATGTTCCACACACACATCTTTCATCAGTTCTTACCTATAGCATTTCACTTTGGTGCAGTCTTTTTGAATGTGTCCAAATTCTCCACAAGAATAGCACTTCTGCTCATCTGCATGGTCACAGTCACGAGCCAGATGGCCAGGTTTGCCACAGTTGTAGCAGCACTGCTCTCTCTCCCTCTTTGGCTCCTTGCAGTCCTTCGCAATATGGCCACCTCTACCGCAGTTATAGCAGGCTTCCACAATAAGAAAAACATACCAAACAAGACTATAAAACCTTGGTAGACTGAAATGTAGCATGTATCTAACAAAAAGAAATACTTAGTGTTTCTTTTCAGTGAATTATGATCAGTGTATCTATTACAGCCCTCCCTTCAACCAAGAAGCTCTGTCCATGCAATTGAAGAGATAAAATTTAATGATACTTACCATCCTCCTGAAGATCACAGTCCTTGGCAAGATGGCCAGACTCACCACAGCGGTAACAAATGTCAGGGAGAGATGAAGACATGAACTGGAAGCCTGCTTGAAGTGGGTAACAGGAGAAAGGGAAGATTTAGGGATCAAGATAAGAATTAAGACACTGCCAGCTGAAGTTACAAATCAGGTAGTCCCTCAGCAGTCCATGGAACCTCGCAGAATAGAAAGTTTCTCAAATGAGGTAAAAATTATAAAATTTAGTACCACTGTGCTGTAGGTAAGTTATAACTTCTTTAGCAGTTTGACTGAAATCTAACAACTTTTTCTAGATACTGTTCAGGATAGTCAGCTAGACAGATATCTTACTGTACAAGTAAAGAGAAAGATCACAGTAATCAATTACCTCTGCCACGGCTTCTCATCCCACGACCACGGCCAATTCCAGTAGGGCACTCCCGAGCCCAATGGCCAGTACGTCCACACTTGAAGCACTCGTTGCTGCTCATTGCTGCAGATTACTTCCCTGTAAGGGGTGGGGGGGAGACCTTTTTAGAACACCCTTTTCCTCTCAAAGGCCGTATTAACACATATGGAGGTTTTCCTATCCTCTTGACAGAATCAACTAAAACAGCTTCTAGCCATCTCAAACTTGTTTATACAGTTCACGATCATTTGTTAGCTAGCACAACTGTTAAAGCTACATAGGAGACGAGCACATCTCTTTGGCTCATATTGTCTAACAATAAAGAAAAAAAGAAAAACAGTACACCTGACTTTTCCTCTAACCAGTTCTTATAGTCAGTTTTTGCTTCAAAAACTGAAAGAATGCTTAGGATTGAAACAAGGTATCCCAACTCTAGTCTTAACAGTCTTACCACTACCTTCCAGTAATACAGCTTCCCTTTCTTTACCTCTCATGGTTAAGCTCAAAGTCAGCTATTTGTCTCAGGTTATTTCTTCCAGGTAGTCTTAAGTTACTCTTTAAGTGTCTATCTGACTGCTACTGTATTTATTGACTAATCAAGCTATATTCTAGATATTCATTGTAAGAATAGTCAATATTACAGCTAAGGCCTTAAAAAATGAATTCAGTTCTTTTATGATCTAAACCATCAGTTATGAATTGTTCCTCAGAGCTTCTCAACTTCAAAATATTAATTTGCAGTTCAGGATGCATGTATTTCACTCCTACATTCAAATGAAGGAAAATGTTTAACACATTTGGTATCCCTAGAAGACATCAGACACTTGCCAGACATCTAGAAGATTAACTTGGAAAACATTCTTAGAATGCTAGAGCAACATCAGATAGGCATGCCTGTCAAACAGTATAAACAGCTTCTTTTGCCCATATTGGGGAATAGAGGTATGTTCTACTGAGCAGGAAAGTCAGTCTACCAGATGCCACTAATTCAATGGTTAAGACAGGGTGAATTAAATAGGTTGTAACCACAGTACCATCAGTCTTCTAAGCTATAATTATGCAAAACTTCTAGAACTAGAAATACAGCAAAGTTGAAACAGATTCCACTTTAAGCTTGCTTAAAGACAAGTTTAAGATGCACTAGTTTAAAGATGTGTATCAAGCTTTGTTCTGCTAGAGCCTCCTTAAACACTGCACGTGCCCTCTCCCCATTCATTCTTCACCCCTTAGTAGCAGGGCAGCATGATACATCAAGACCAGAGAAGCTCACAGCAGAATCATTTCTCGGCAAGTTTTGTCAGTTTACCAGATTCCCATCAAGGAATTAAGCCTCCTGTAACACTGCATTTCATTCATGCTATGCAGTTTTTCTGAAAAGCCTAGCAGCAAGATAGTAAGTTGTTTCATATGTTCCCATAGGGATACTTTCAAATACGGGCCCAGAACTTCAAATATTTATAGCAGAACTAACAGCTTATTGAAAAAGTAACATCCAACATCCTGAATCACTGGGAGTACTGATGAACAGTGTCTTGAAGGCAGTCAGTGCAGAAGCAGTAAGAACATATAACCTCAAGAAGAAATCAGAATTAGCATCCTGACATTAGGCTTTAATTGAACCATGTATAGCTAAACATGGATTTTTATTCAGAGATTCTTTTAAAGTACTCAAATGTTGAAAGAATTACTGTAGTTGCTTTCTGGTCATTCCTCCTTCAAAACAGATGCTCCCTCCTTAGTTTTCTGCAGATGAGTGACCATCCATCCTTCCAACCATTGCAGACACCTGAGAGTTTAAAGCACTAGAAAGAAACTTTAGTATGCAACTTCTGTAATCCTACATCTAGCTTCCAGCTTGACCAGATCATTATCTGGTATTTGCTTTTAAAAAAATGAAGTTTTGCAATGAAAAGATGTCAGGAATCTTAGCTAGATGTTCACAAGATCAAAACAACTGGCTACTTGAGCACTTAAAGATATTATAAATACTTGGATTTTGTACATATCCCAGTCTTCTCACAACCTAACTGGTATTTACTGCTTCATCTCAGTGTTCAGGATTTCAAAGCATCTTATTAGGACACCCGAAATAAAGGAAAAGCCATCTATTATGGTGGCAGCAGCTGGCACTCAGTGTGCTATTGCTTATACAAAATCTTGTAGTAAACACATTGACACTCCAGGAACAGTGGAGCTGGGCACCACAGCAGTTAATGCTACTTTTAATTTCAAGAGACAAAATAGCTTGGTGTAACTTAGAGAACCCACATATTCCTCATTCAACTCTAAACTCTTCAGAAGTCTTCATATTAAGACACAGAACAGCAGCATAAACTCTATTAAAAAAAAAAAAAAAAGCTAGATCAACAGCTCTAACAGAATTGCAACATTTACAGATGAAGTTAACAGCTACCAAACTTCAAACCAAACCATCCACTTAGGACTACAGTGTGCAGTGACAAGATCAGGTATCCCAGACAGTTAACCTTACCAAGAACCTGACATGACCAGTTCAGTTAATAAATACTATCTTCAATCATGTGCTAGGTGAATCAAGAGATTCACTTAAGGGTATCTAGCTTCAAAGGTCTCTATTTTTTCCCAAGCCTCTCTTACCAAGATCTTCAGATCATGGCTGCCCCCTCCCCCTCAAAAAAAGAATGATTATTACTAAGCATGCTGCTCCATATTCAGATGCTTTAAAGTTCTCTTCACCAGTATTTTAGTGTTTAGTGTCTGCCATTTTCCCAGAGAAGACCTGAAGTTGAATTCAAGTTTACCATCTAGAGGTGGATGCAGTTGACACTAGTTTTACTTGCTCTACATTCCAAAAAGCTTTACAACAATAAAGTTCATCACTGACATAAACATTGCACCCCCCTCACCCCCACAAACAATTTTCAGATATAACTTATGTTCACTTTCAAAGAGCTAAATCCAGAAGATGCCAGTTCAGAACACAAGTCCTCTAACAGATGCCTTGAACAGTCTGGATACCATTTCCAGTTTTTCTGTTATTTCAAGTGAACAAATAAATACAGTTAAAAACCACCTCAAGTTCAAACCCTCCTCTATCAGTCAATACTTCTCCATTTTGTCACTGCAGACGAGTTTTCAGCAATTCCTTTTACTTTTATCTACCAAGGCCACCTCAGTAAGCCTTCTGGAGGAAAGCCACTTGTTTAGGTTTTGGTGGAAAGCCTTCTACTTGCAGACAAGTTTATCAAAGCTTTTTGAAATAAAGATATGTTCAACAAAGCAGTCCCCCACCACACACACACCCCCCCTAGAACTAGATTTTACCTCACCAGAGCCTGAACAGGAAAAATAGTAATAGAAAAATAGCTAAGGCCCCATCTGTTGTGTTTGAACCAGGTCAAATTCTGTAAGATGTAACGAATCACTGTCACATACACCAGATTCCAAAACTTTGGAAGAAGTAAGAATCTAATCCTCCCAAGCCTCACTCCTGCTATGGAAGAATGTAGCTGTTTACTAAGAACCCTTACATAGGGCTCCTTAACTGTAGTATGAAACTGAAATAATTCATCTTGCAGCTAGCCACAGAATCATATTAACAAGGAATTTTAGACTTTGTTCTGCATAATCCTACTATTTTCATTGGCTGACATCAATTCACAGATCCAAGTGTCAGGTGCCACTGCAGTAGCTTCCTGTGTTAGATTTGAGGATTTTGCAAGAACAATTCCAGTATCAAATGTCAAAGTATTTAGATTATGTTTTTCAGGGGTTTCACAGTTAACAGTCTTTTTATAAAATAATTTTAAGAACTTATTTTTTAAACTAACCCTTGTCTTCACACAGAAATCCACAAATATCTCAGCAGTTCAGAAAGCTATTTACATCAAATGATAATAAAAACTACAATAAAAATTATCTTGTATAACTACTTTGTTTTATAGTGTTTACTCTAGGGGAAGAAAAGCTTACTTCAACAAACAAAAGCACCACTCAGTCTTGAACTTGGGCTCCTCATAATAGTGAGGAAGTTGAATCTCACTCTCCAAAGCTTGGAGTTTTGAAGAGGAAGAGAGAAGAAAAAAAAAAAAAAAAAAAAAAAAAAAAAAAAAAAAAAAAAAAAAAAAAAAAAAGATCCCTAGCAATTCTCAAGTGCCAAGCACTTACTCCAGGTGTCTGAAAGACACCTGGCGCTAACCTGCAAGCCTGCAAATTAACTAACCTGTTTTGAAGCTAGAATTTGTTCTGAACAACCTGGATCAATGCAACAGGTGACAGAATCACAGAAGACTCACAGAATCAATGTCTAGAGATCATCTAGTCCAATCCCCCAGCTCAAGCAGGGTCACCCAGAGCGTATTAGATACTCAAAACCTGCCTGGATTATCTCCAGAGAAGGAGATTCCACAATCTCTCTGGGCAACCTGTCTCAGTGCTCTGCAACCCTCACAGTAAAGAGGTTTTTCCTTATATTCAAGTGGAACTTCCTGCACTTCAATATCTGCTCACTGCCTCTTGTCCAGTCATTTGGCATGATACTGCCAAAGATTATGATAGGACCCCCTCTGTCTTATTCTCTTCAGGCTGAACTTTTAACATTACTTTTTACCATGTTGAAAGAAAGCCCAGAATATCTTTATCATTACCTAATACAGGCAGCAATAAGTATTTCTGACAGAAACTGAGTTAGTCTACATTATGATAACAACATTTTTTTTTTTAATATAAATGAAACCAGCAGAGTAAAGATCAGGACCGCGTAACTGGGATCTGCTACTCTAAACATAAGTTCTGCTCTGTCTACTTTAGGCTAATTTAGGTGATCTTCCTCACAGAATTTTAGATCCATTTGCTGAAAAACTACCAGCTATCATCACCTCCCATAGATCTGAATTCATAGTTTTAAAACATGGAAGTAGAAAGTCACAAACACTATCAGGATCACAACTGAATGTAAGAGGTTTCCTGGAGTTAAGTGAACAGGTGGTTTTCCTCTGTACAAGCACTGTTTATACCAGGAACAACCTGAAACACAAAGTAAAATGCTAACTGAAGAGCTTAGTGGGCAATGGAAAACTATTGTAGAGATGTATGTCACTTACTCAGACACTCCTCTCGATACTGGTAGTTCCATAGGATTCAACTGCTTACTAACAGTAAAAACTCTGTAACAAGGTCAGTTATCTTTATTGTACTTACCAGGTGCTTCCTTTGATCTACAAAAATCACTTCCATTTAATATTAAACAAGACCTTCCTCCTTCAATCAAACAAAAGATTAGACCAAAATCACTGCTAAAAAACAACATACTCGTTAAAAAGATCTTTGGCCAGCCAGGAGAGGAAAAAAAAAAAAAGAAATCATCACTTTCCAGGCTGCTGCTGGCCAATCTAAAATATCACACCAAGTATGACAAGTCACTCTAGAGACAGTAGAGACAGCCTGAATATGGCAAAAATCAGTATGTAATAGGCTTTGCTTTCCCAAAATTTACTCAAATGGAAAAGCATAAAGGACTACTAACAGAAATACATTTACAGTTTAAGAGCAGTATTCAAAAAAGTTAGGACGTAAAATGTGAATGCTGCCAAAACTACAGAGCATTTGAATAGTTGAATTTCTAGACTTACACTCTGTAAACATGATACAGAAATAGATTCTTAAATTAGTGATCTTGTTTTCAGCTTTTATCCTTACTAAAAAGGATATAAAATTGAGTATTTTAACCACCAAGTAATAATAATTCAGTTCTGAAAAGAACTACTTAAAGCTTCAAAAAAACCTGCAAAATTTGAAAACCAAGTTCTGAACTCCCTTCATGTCCCTTCAATACATTCGGACAAGTTAAATCACCTGATCCAAGAACATTAGCATTAACTCAAAACAAAAAACAGTAACCACATTGAAGAACTTGGACCACTATTAAAAGGCCAGTAGCCAGGCCAAAAAAATGCATTAAGACTCAGATACTTTACAGACTAATAATTCTGGGATAGCCTTGTTGACTAGAAATCAGAAACAAAAAGTTATCAAAGTGGTTTTTCAACCTCTTTCTGCCCACTTACACTGTTACATACAGAGTGAGAGGAACTGTAATGTACCTACCCAGTACACACATTCCACAGTCTTCCCCTTTCATTTTATAGCTATCTGAACAAAGTTTTAAACTTAGATAAGCACATAACATCACCACACATGCAAACTCTTTAGTTTCTAGACTGGGTTTAATGTTAACAGAGTTAGTTGGAAAAAAAACATAGGTTAAGCCTGTAAATCTCAAGGTTCTTGTGCAGCTCTAGTGAACTCATTTAATCTCTTCATTTTGAAGACAGCAACAGGCTCTACGCCAGTTTGCAGTGAAGAAAACATTGAGTATGCAAGTCTAAACTCTGTGGTAATAGGATCCAAATAATGTTGAAATGAAAATAAAACCTGCTATTAAATTTAATAATTCCTTGTGACAGTCCCAGATAGGAGGTGAGTAATAGCAGCTACTTGGGAACTACATCCGACAGGAACTTAAATAAAAGGCTACTCCACTAGTTCATGATCTGCAGATGTCATGGACTATTTTTCCTATCCATTTATAGGTCACATTTGGATTCGGTGCAGGCCACCATCCATGCCTGCGGTCGGAGACAAGTAGTTGCAACACCTCGACCCTCTTGTCTCCGGCAGAGCCTAACACGTGGGGGAGCCACGTGGTGCGCTCCGGCCAAGGCCCCGCAGTTACCGCTCCGCCAGTCTCCCCACTCAGTCACAGCAGAAGTGATAGTTTAGTACAGATTTTAAGGTTCTTGTTAAAAAAGAAGAAACAGTTTTACTTCAACCACCTCCCACCCAGCCCCAGGCTCCCCGTGCCTTCTCTTCCTCAAAGTTGCTACAGCCACCCACCCATAGCGAAGTTAGTCACACAACCCAACCCATGTATTAAGGCTCGACGAGCCAGTTTTTTTCCCACCCCACACCACCAAACCAACCACGCGGAGAGTCAGCCGCGGCTACCCCACAGCCCTCCACCGCTAAGCCACAAGCCCAACGACTGGAACACGTCGCCGCCGCCGTCCAGCAGGCCGGGCGCTGCCGCCGTCCCGGGCGCTCAGCAGGGAAGGAGACGGCGCACCGGCTGCCACCTCCCCCCTCCAGGGTAGCGCGGCCCCTCAGGGCCTTCCGGAACCCGCCAGGGCCTGACTCAGCTGCCGCCCGGCCTCGCAGGGCCTCGGCGACCCCTCTGTCCCAGCGCTCCCTCATCATCCTCTTCCCCTCTCCGCCCTCCCAAGCCCGGGCCAGACAGGTGCGGCCGACGGCACTTTCCCGCGCACTAGGCCGGAGTGCGCCAGCGCCATCATCCCTTCGCCCTCTGCTCCCCCCTACCCCGCAGCCCTCGGCTCGAGGGTGCCGGCACCAGCAGCCGTCCTCGGCCCTGCGGCCATTTACCTGCAGACTTCCGACCCAACTGCGGAGTGGCGCGCCCGGAGGACGGTAGGCCCCGCTCCCCGCCCGGCTCCGCCGCCTGCTCCCGGGCCCCTTCTGGCTGCGCCACACGCGGTTTGCACACGGCCCCGCGCGCTTCCCCCCTCCGACCACCCCGCCCCTCCCTACTACTCTGCGCACGGCTCACTACTGTGGGTGACGCGGCCAATGGGCGCAAACCGCTTTTCTGGGCGGCCAATCAGCGTGGCAGGCGGGGCGACCCAATCATTGCCGCCGAAAGGTGGGAGGAGCCCGCCTACCGCGCTCGGCATGAGGTGCCTCAGCAGCCGTTGGGAGCCTCGGCGGCCGTTAGGCGCGCGCTCCGCGGGGAGGGGGAGGGGGAGGCTAGTCCCTGGGCGCTGCAGAGCAGCGCGGCCGCTGTCAGGCTCTGCGGCACCTCCCTGCCCTTCGCGCTGTGACTCACCACCCAAGCAGCTCCGGCTTCCTCCGGGCGCCTCCTCCCCCACCGCCCCCCCATGCCGGACGCCGCTTTAGCGAAAGGCGCAGTCAGCGCATGGCGCTCCGGCGTCCTGCTGACGCCTCACGCCGGGGGCGACGCCCGGCTGCCCCGGTGATGCAGCAGAAAAGGGGCTGACGGCACCGCACCACGACACGCCGGAAAGTCGTGTGGGGGCCGCCCTCCCCTGCTGCTCTGCAGCTCGATTTAAAACCCAGCTGCGGAGAAGCCGAACGGACGGTTACGGTTCGGGGTTTGCCGCCTCGGCCCCACACGAAACCAAACGCAAGCGCGCCTGCCTCCACCGGCTAAGCGGCGGCAGCTGCCCGCCTCCCCCTTCCTCGTTCCCCGTTCCGGCTTCTGCGCAGCCGCCTGCACGTTAGCGCAGGGGCTGCGCTCGTCCCCGTCCTGCCGTCCCGGAAGGGGCCCCCGCGGCCGCCTCGCACCCCATGGGCTCGCTTTTTCCCGCACCCCGCGGTGGGACTGCGGTGTCGAACTCCTGCGGCACCCCCGCGCCCTCCGCAGCCTTCCGCACCTATCTACTGCGGGGCCTCTGGTGTCTCAACCCCGTAGCGGACACTGTCTGCGGTGCTCGGGCAGCCTGCGCCGCGCTGGGGCTCTCGGCACGGCCCGCGCGCGTCACAGCCCCGGCCGCCCTGCGGGGAAGGTGCGGGCGGGAAGCGCCCCCGGGCGGCAGGGGCCGGGCCGAGGCGGCCCCGCCCCGCGCCGCCCGCCATCCGCGCGGGGAGCGGCAGCCATCTTGACAGCAGGCAGCTCGGCTCTCGCCCTCTGGGCGGCACTAGGAAATGGAGGACGGTGGCGCGGTGCCTCTCCGCAGCTGAGAAACTCAAAGCCGTCACGCTTTACGACGCTCCCACAGCTTCATCAGTGCTGGCGAGGACACCAGCTGAAAATGGTTCTCATATTTTCACATGTTGCCCTCAAAAGATAAAAGTGGAAAATGATTTTTTGAGAGAAAATAATTGCTTACTAAACAAGTTTTACTCTCCTGAGATCTGTGACTAGTGCAAAACTCATAAATAATATTACTGCTTAGTGCTTGGCTATGAGGATTTCTACGTAAATTCTTCTAGGAGCTTCATAAATTAATTGCCGGCCAAATAAAACACCAAAACTATTCATTTGATAGGGGAACAATATTTGATAGGGAACTATGCCTTTCAGGCCTATTTCTGGTTCAGAATCTCTACCCTATGACTTTTGGTAGCTCTTGTTCTGACATTTGTTTTATAACAATATAAAAACATCAACACTAACAACAAACTTAACTCACAATGTTTCTTCACACAAAAATTTACAATCTTCATTATTTCAGCATAATTCTCAGGGCCTTACTTTGCTTGCCTCAGATATATCATAATCCTGTTCAGAAATATTTGTACTGTTAGTTTTTAATTCCTAATGCTTTCACATCATAAATGGGGAAAAAATGTGCTTTTAAGTACTGAGAGCTTTTAAATCAAGAGTGTGCCTACACTGTATTTTTTGTTACATAACACATGAAGAAAATTATATAACCAAGAAAGAATATGGAGACAAATCATATATCCTCATTTTTTCATCAACTTCTTACTTAAGAAAACAAAAAACAAAAAAACCAAGCTGGATTCTATATGCGTCTTTATAACAGGACTCGGGACAGAACAACTGTAATTTAACTTTTCCAGCTTTGTCTTGTGTTTTGCTGGTTGTATTTTAGGTACTGTGTTTGAGGCTAGGAAGCTAAGGAAACTTAATTCGAGTGCTGTTCTGTAGACTTACTGTCCTAGAAAGTTGTGTGACTGATGCATTCAGCTAACTCCATGAAATAAATCACCTCTTAAAAAAACTGTTTACTTTATTCCAGTGACCTTCAAATGATACACTGGACTCTCCCATAGTTGAATTGGAAATAGGGTACAACTGCAAGTGAAAACATTACTCAAATGTAGTTACTGCTGGCGACAAATGAGATAATCATCCTCTGCAAGTTTATTGCCTCAATACACTTTCAGTTTTATAATGTAGGATATTTTACATTATATTTCATTATAATAGATGAAATTTTCCCTCAAGAGATAATACAAGTATCTTTGGACAGCATTGTGTTTGTGTGTGTACTTACCTCAGGAAATAATTTGGCTTGTTATATCTTAGTGAAGCTTGCAATTCTTGTTTTGCAGGTTTCTCTGATATTAGGTGAAGGATAGTCTTGCACTTAAAGAAAAAAAGTGAGAGGCATGATATGAATATATGCCATCAAATGCTATCTGTCTCAGTATTTCCTGTAGAAAACAACATAGATAGAAAACAAGGTAGAAGTACAATGTCTTTACATTTCTTATGTACAAGGAAAAGAGCTGTCCCTAAACAAGATAGGTCAATTCCAAGATTCCCCATTGTGTTAGCTCTGTCCAAAAAATTCCAAGTTTCAAGAACAGTTTATGAATAACAGTGCTCAAAGGAGCAATCTTAAGTACAGTAAAGTTGAAGGTAATCTCTTCCAGCAACACATCTCACCTAAAAAAGACAGTCCCTGAAAGTGTTGGATGAAGAATGAAATCATTTTAATACCAAATAAAACAACAAATCACATCTTGCAACTCATGTTCTTGTACTGTTTTCTTCCAGGTAGCGAGATGCATGGGCAGAAAATGGTTTGAGTTGTTGAGCAATTGTTGATAGACAATTTCTGGGCAATTATCTTTGGTTCTCACAACATCGTTTTATTGTTGAAGTAAATCTTACTTCATTTTGCATGTTGCATTTTTCAAAACCACGGGAACTTAAATTAGATTAAAATAAATAGATTATAGGAATTCAAAAAAGAAACTCCTTTTGGAATATTGTTTATTAAACAGTTTTTCATCAGCAGTTTCAGAACAAATAGTTCTTTCATTTTCCATCACAGGTGGCCATAACAGAGCTGGAATAAACAGCGAGCTTACACAGTACTGCCACTGGATGTTTTATCCTACCTTCTGCAGTAAACATAATTACAATTGTGAAAGAGTATAACAAAGGGGAAAGTATTTGTGTTTTAAAGATTGGAAAGCTACATTATCTCTCTCTAAGATGAATAGATTCCTTATAGCATACTATCTTGCAGCATTGCATACAAGAAACATATTTTGTCTGCCTCATGCTCTGTGGGTCTGCAACATCCACAAAGATTATGACTACAAAAAGCGCATCATCTATTGCTGAAAGAAACAGAGGGAGTTTTTAGTCAGTTCTGTATGTTTATTTCTTAAAGTCATGGTCAAATAGCCTCTGAAAAGAGGCCTCTTCCAACACTTACTGCAATCAGTTCGCATATTGAGGAAAGACTGACTGGCTGTTACTTGCCTGTATAAATGACAGTTCAGTAAGCTTCAGTGGTGATCTTGAGGGACTCCTGAAATCTAGAAGGCACAGTCTCCAGAATAACATAACAGTTGCCAGGAAAGAGCTGCCTGTTTGTATTATAAAATACTCATATTCAGCCTTTATAGCTGGATTATTCTGTGGGCTCATATATGCATTTCCTTGGGAAGTATGACTTTAAACTAGCTAGATCCAATCTTACAGGGTAAAATTATTCTAGTTCAAGAGAAGGAAACTAAAAGACAGCTTTTCTGTTCCAGGTTTTCCTGCACTTTTAAGAATCTGCAGTCTTACAGAATGATTCCAGATGCCTCATTCATTTTGATTTATTACAATTATCTGATGAGATTTCAAATATTTGTTTACTTTATAATAAAAATGATCGATTTCAAACAAGGTAAATAAGTTACCTCACAACTATTGCATACTGTTAGTATCAGGCAAAAATAACTTGCTAACTAAGAGGAGTCCATCTACACTATCACCTTTCCTTCTTTTTCTCTAAAAAGAATTTTCCTATGTCTGAAAAACTACATGCTATTTTTTTTAAACAGCTATATAAATATTTGCAACAATGCATATATTACTTGTCAAGGAGCGACAAGAGCCAACAGCTCCCTAGGGGATGGGGAGCCAGGAGCCAAGCATGATGACAAGGCTGACAGGGCCAGGGCCTTGCTGTCCAGGGCCCAGTCCCACAGTACTCAAGCTGGGCAAGCCCAAGGATGGCAGCTGAGATCAATCAAGAGACCAGATCATCAGACAAGTCCATAATGATGAGGCAGCTCTGTACCCAGTCTGCAAGTCAATGCCAGGAACAGATCCAGTGACAGTAGCAAGGCTAAGACACAGCCTGGTGATTGCTAGCCAAGTCCACAGCAGTAAGGCATAGCCAAGGTCAAGGTCAAGCCAGGAAGACAGTCCATGGACCAGGGTCCAGATTTAGGAGGTCCACACTCAGGCACAGATGTAACTGTGACCAAGCTGGAAAGGGAGCTGGAGACCAACATTCCCACACATAGCTGGAGCAGGAACTGTAGATCCAAGGCTGAGCTTAAATGGAGCTCCTGGGCCCATGTGCAAGGGTGTGGGTGAAGGCACAAGGTGAGGCTGGTTAGGGCGGTCAAGGCCTATTAGTGCACTCACAGCCCTCTTATTAAACATACCTAGCATCTCCACTGTGTCTTTATGATTTAATGTATTTTAAGTGAGTGACTACATTGATTTTTTGTTGATGATACAGACGATTTATTTAGCCAAACATTTTTTTGTGACTATGTGAGAAAGTTTATAATACATGTAAAGGAGTTATTAGGAATGCTTTGTGAAATAAAAACGTTAGAGCTTACAGGGAGGGAGGGTAGAAACCTTCAGGACTCGACTACAGTAAATACCTGAAGCAGTAGATTGTACGACTTGCATATGAAGGCACCTTGAGGTTACATCCAACATGACCAATGATTATCTCAGTCCTTGTATCAGACTGAGATACAAGGAGAAAATGTCTCAATAAAGCCTTCTCTAATGAGTGTTATTTGACATGAAAAAAATAAAAATCCTCAAACACCTAGACCTCTTTCTTTGATCTTGACTCATTCATAAAATAATCTATGGAACAATCAGTTAGCTCCCAGCTACTCAGTACATTTTAACATCTTGTGCTATTTCCATCTTCAGGCTATCATTTTATTTTATCATACCAGCAATTGTACTATTTCTTCAGCAAATATGATTACAGTGATTCAACTGTTACTTCTCTTGAGCATGACTATAATGTTAAAAATGCACTAGTACTTGGTGGTCTGTATAACACACAAAAAATATTTAGTACATGATCTTGCAGCCCTTGATGAAGTAGGTCTGTGAGACCACACACAAGAAAAAGGTTGAAGAATAACCCATACATTAAGTAGCCTAGACATTACATCATGATAACAATAGGAGATAACTTTTTCTTCAAGTGTACACAGACTTGATAGAGTTCTGGTATTCCTCTAAAAGCGGATATTCAACTATTCAACTAAAATTCAGATTTTGTAATGCTGCTGGTTCTATTTTTGTGCAGTGTTCTAAGGTTAACATTACAATGTAAAACCAAGGTCATGAGGTACCCTTGATTGTACCAGTGAAGCACACTAAAGTATATTATCAGCTGTCTGATCCTCAGGCATCTGCTGCAGTCAATCTGTTGCTCTGCATGCTTGCTTTCAAATGCTTTTCTCACATCTCCCAGTGATTAATACAAGTGATTCCAAAACTTATGTTTTGCTGACTAGGAACCAGTGACAGAAGAGCTCTAAGCAGTGTTTTATTCCAAATACAACTAAAATACTAGTTATTAACATGATTGGACTGTACAAGCCTGGATCTTCCATGATATATGTATCAGTTTAATGCTACTGCAGTTCCATTTACTTAAGCAGGATCTGTAATTCCAGAAGAGAACCAGATCCCATAACTTTTTTTCTCCCCCTCCCCCCGGGCAATTGTATGAACTGTGTAGAACGGATTATGAAATCATTATCTGAAACTCATAATCAGTCTGTGCTGTATCAGCCTGTGGATGCTGTCGAGCAACTGTAACTGGAGCCCAGGAATTCTCCCTTGTTTAGAGGGCATTCCCACGTGGCTAGTCCAGTTAACTCTGGGGAAGGAGGAGATCCTTAACAAAAAAAGTTAAGTGACAAGGGCACAGCTGCAGCCCAGTTATACCCAGGTTCTTGAAAAGCCCCTTTAAGTTATCAAGAGACAACTCTAAATGGAGAAAACAGTGATTGTTCTAACTTTAATAGACTGCAAGACAGCTACAGCCTAGAAAAGAAGTACAAAAGCAAAGCTGCTTTGTCCTTTCCTACTGCCACCTCTCCCCCCATCAGGTTCCTAACTTAGCTTGGATGCAGTAATGCTCAGCTTGGATCCAAAACTGAAATGAGCGCTTTATCTGTACTTGACTAGGCTCCAAAACTTCAGTAAGGGGAGGCTGAGTAACAACTTGGCTGCGGGTGAATTAGAGACTTTGCAGTGTTTATTTATTAAATATATCCCATTTTGTGTCTTGTTTGCAGTCTGGCAAACCAAAAGGGAGTAAAACTTTTTTTCTCTACATCTTATTACTGAAATAATGAGTAAGACCCCCCCCCCCAACATTATTACTGGAATAATCTGCCAAGCAAGCAATTGAGTTGCTTTACCTTATCACAATCTTTGCCAAGAAAATTTAGCGGCTGCTAATTTAATGGAAAATATTATAGATACATTCTTTTCAGACATAAATTCTCTGTAAAAAGATAGACATCTAATGGGGAAAAAAAGCTTGTGTTCATATAAAGAAGCTTTGTCTGCTTTACTGTTTTTCTCAATGTCTCTTTTTTATCTGATATAGTGCAGAACATATATGACAGATAGTTACATGATGTTACCCAACCTCTTACTGAAATGTGGATATAAGAATGATAGCATCTTTTCAGCTTCATTAAATATTAAATAGAAACGCCAATATAATTATCACAAATACTCTTTTGGTAACCGAAAGATGATTTTAAAAAGTCCATTTAATGCTGTGCAAAGCAAGGTTGGGGTATGCGTGTGAGGAATACAATGTAAATAACTCATAGTCAAGGTAGAAATATATTTAAAAAATGTAAACCTTATCAACAACAAAAAGATAACTGAATTCCATGTTAATTTCAACCAGCTAACAAATAAAAACAATCAGGCTCATCCAACAGAGATGACAAACAGTTTTTTTAGTTCCTAGAATATTTTTACATGCTAAAAATAGGCATTTCTCACTAATTACATGAGAAACTACAAGCTGAGGATCAGTAAAAGATAATGAAAAAGTGCATGGCTTGAAGATTAAAAGAGTAACAGAGCAGACCTATCAGAATGAAAAGTTATAATAAAGATGTGTATATTAGATATTTTGCAGTGCTGAGTTAATAGAGTTGCTTTAATTATGTCACAAACTAAAAGTTAGAGCAATAATACATGTGAGGCAGTATTAAAGGTTAAAAAGGCCAGGTACCATGGGGTTCACTGACAGTGCAAACAAACTATGTTCAAATTTGTAAAAGTGAAGATTCACAGATAAAACATCTTATAACCAGTCCCCAATTTCCACTCTTTTCATGACAATTCCATAGGGATTAGATAGGAATGAAACACTATTCTCCTCGTAATAGTATAATAATATCATTTAATCTCCTAATTTTGTGTAACAACGAAACTAAATCTACAGATCTGATTGCTTCAACCAAAAATAAAAAAAATTCTCAGCTTCAATGCAGGCATTTAGTAAGTGACATCATCCTCAAAACATGAAGCTGCTTTTTCTTCTTCACAGCCTGCATGGTTGAGAAGATCCTGCTGTTCTTCTACTGAAATATCCTCAAGCTGTTTTAATGATTTCAGAGGCCTGCTTTCTCTTGAATATAGGGTCCTGGAAATGCATAAAGACATTGCCAAGATGTATAGAGGTCCCAGCTTTTGCTAGATACTAGAATATAGACAAATAGCCAAGAACCCCTAGATTCAGAGTATCATGTTGACTTGAAGCCACCTTCATAAACCAGGCCCTTGGAAAACTATTCACAAAGGCTCAATTCAGGACCTGCTCTGCACTATTTTTTCACTGTGGTTCACACTGTTTTCATTTTAATTTCAATTAATTTCACTATTTTAAGCAAGATCTTTACTCAGGAAGGAGTTTTCTGGATTTTCTAGGCTACTTCTCACTAACATGTAAAATTTAACTTGGTGGATAGCTAACTAAGTCTTGAGTTTCAGGAAGAGGATTTACATATGAGCAACTATGGTCTGTTTTACAAATTTGTATTTCATAACTTACAGTAGGTGTGATCTGCTCTATATAGGTAGGTCATTGTTCTGTTGTTTTCAAGCTTCTTGAATTGATTCTTCAAAAATCTTGTGGTGCATTAGATATTAGTCTAGCTTTAGAGAGTCTGGCAATAGCTCTCTGGAATATATAGTTTACCTTAATTCTTTAAGTAAAATCATTCCTGGTATGAATGCAGAAAGGGCTCCCATTTAACATCTGACATTTCAAAATATGTTTGCTAGTGCATTTGCTTCTCAGAAGACTTTTCTTCTCACACTAAATGCATCAGATTCTACTACTCAACTTGAAAATAGCACACAAGCATATTTCTTAATTGTGTTAGGTGGTTCCTTAATGTACCCCATGTTTTAAGAACCATGATCACCCTATATGTTTCTGAATCTTTTCTTTTGAGCCAGTGTTTGGCATTGGATGTGTGTTCAGGGTGGAAGGGTTGCAGGTACAGAAGCGTTTGTGGAGATGCTCTAGTGTATAGCAAATAAAGCCTAGACTAGAAACAGATACTGTACAATATGCATCATTCTTCTTTTGCTCTGGAAGAAGCAGTAGTCCTATGGGATAACATGAAACATGATTATACAGTTAAGAACTTTAATGATGTTACTCTGATACATGCAGGTTGAAACTGAGTGAAGAACATACAGGGTCTCATCATTCTTGCCTTTGATAACCTCAGGGTGTTTTGAGATCTTTTGAATTAATATTTGCATGTCTGAACAGTCAAAGAGAAGCAAGCCAACCCTAAGTGCTGCTGGTATGGTGTTTTTTAGACCAGTGGCTGCATGAGAAGGACAGTCCTGGATTTTCATAGGTTAACTGTTATATGCATATCTGACACTGGAATTCCTTAAATATGCATTCAGTGGCAGATGATGTATCCAAGGATCAGGCTCATACAAAAGTTGTTTATTTCTTGTTCTTTCTATTTTGTAAGTTGGTATGCGATGACTTTTTGTTTCTTCTGACAGTTTTTCTTCCCACATGGTCTCCCAGGAGTAGCTAGAAAACCCACTTAAATGTTGTGCATGACTTCAGTTACACACAGTGCAGAGATTATTGCCCCAAGTATTTCACAGAGGCTGTGATCTGTAACTAGATCCCCAGCTAGCTCTTACCAGTGCCATAACATGACAATGTATCACTACTCCTTTACTACAGAAATGTGGCTTAAGTAACTCATAGTGGAAAAAATAAACTATTATTAAAATTACAGGACTGTTAAGCACTATTATATCCAAAACTGGAAGAATTACAAATGATTAAAGAGAAAGGTGTTCCTTCTTGGATTTTCCTGTAACTTGACCAAGCTGCATTAAATAGGAATAGAAGTGAAGTGTCATGATCTGCTCTACTGCTGAAAGAGAACTTATTCAAAGCAGAGGAAATAAAAGGGTTCCTGATAAAAAGGGGCACTAACTTGGGAAATAGGAGGAAGAAGTTGACCTGAAGTATGGGTTAAATAATTAGTAGCTTATTTTTTAATGCAAAATATTAAGGGATTAATCAAAAATCTTAGTCTTTGGCTAAGACTCCCACTGACTTTCAGAACAATTGAAAACGCCGTATGAATTTCTTACCCTCTACATGAGCAATGAGACTTCCCACTTTTGAGGCTTTTTTTTCCCCCAACAGTTCACAACCATTAGCTAAACATTACAACATCTTGAGAACAGAAGAAGATAAACAGGATTACTTTTGAAACATAGTCTCTTGAGTAGAAAACAGGAACTGCTTGAAAGTTCTCTTAATTCTGTTTGGCCAGTATTTTATATAGCAGTTCTTCTGAGAAGAATTTACACAAATCATAAAAATCAGGAATGTAGCACCTATAATGTAATTTTTAGGAAAGCTGCCAGCAAAGTTTCTTGTTCTATGTCAGATACAGATAGGCAGAAGAGGGTGTTTACTTATAATCCAAAAAGGGATTCAAAATGAACTACCTGCACTGCTGAAGCATCACTGGACTAGCTGGAAAATTATATCAAGCAGCACTGCTGCTGCATGTAGATTTCAGAACTACAGATATTTAGTCTGGCCTTCTCTAACTGCAGCTTGGTGATACAATGTATTACATATTGAGGACTGTTACTTAACTTGCATAAAAGTAGATAGAGAAGAATCACCTGAGAATGATGTAGAAATTACATTTGTTTATGGTATTCATTATTATTCAGAAAATGGAGGAAAAAAAAATCTCTGCTCAAAGATAAGGTTTGTTTTCCTCACTAGCTTTGTACTTTATAATATGTTATTACAGTAATTAAATATGAGAGAACTCAGCATCAGATTATTCATAGTATTACCAGCTTTAATAGGAGCATTTCAGATTAAGATCTATTAAAAAAGAAGTTTTACTTTAAGATTTAGGCTGCTGAAAGTCTAAGCATAATCATATCATAAACAACCATTGGTACATTCATCATACAAGTAAAACAAGTCATCTAGAAGGTTTTATCCATGTGAGCTTGAAAAAGGCACAATACTGGTATCCAGCAAAGTAAAGAAAAAAGGTTGTATGTGAAATTAAGGAAAAAAAATCAGGATAAATAGAATAAATAGAAGGATATTTTGTGGAAGCAGCTCTCTGTGTACAGTTCTCTTCACAGTGGGAAGAGTGATAAAAGTGACAGCAAACAGAAAGTACATCAAGAATGTATTTTCATATTTTAAGTTAGGAATGACCTTGGGTGTTGCCTGATTCTACTGTTGTTACAGATGTTCATACGGTGACTAATGTTGATATTGGAACATTCAGAAACAAATACATTAATTAGTCAACTTGATGAACAGGTCTGTGGTCATGAAACTCCTGGAAGCCTACCATGTGTAAATGTAAACTCCATGCATTTGATTTGGAGACCTGGCATCTGGGGCCTCCGTTGCATTGCCTACTGTAACTTACCCTTTGCACATCTGCAAATTGTACTGCAGACAGTCCTGAAGACTGAAAGCTGCTTCGCAATACCATGACTGATAGCCAAACTGTTTTGCATGAGTTGAGAATCTCTGCTCCATAAAAGGGATGATTCCAGCAAGTCTGTGCAGGTATTCAACCTAAAGGAAGAATAAGGAGGCACGTTACCCAAACGCCTTCTCTATCCTCCTCTGGCGGATACAGAAATCTCTTCCCTTGTACATATATAAAAGGAAGACCTTCCTTTTTGTCTGAGTGTGCAGGTTTCACTTCATTTAATGAAATTAAACATTCTGCTGCTGATACAGGAAATTGCCTTTTGGACAGTCCATTAGTATCACTCATTAGTATCACTGAAGATACTTGTTAAATTTTCAGGCCCACACAGCTGAACACTGAGACTGCTAGAAACATTAACTCTAGAATGTTGATAAAGCTTCTGAATTTCTAGACAAAATTTATCCAGAAAACAAACCCAGTTATTAGAATACATGAAAAAGGTTTATTAAAGGGACAATCGCGTTGCAGACTAAGCACTCCAAAATTGAGAAATGATAGAGATAAGCTTGCTTATACAACCTTAATTTAGGAACTTTGTGGACAGAATTACAATAGCTTCAATTAAATAGTTCAGTACTATTTTTTTCCCCACCATCCTTTGAAGTGAATCAAGGTTGCATGTTAATACAATGTTTACCTAGTTGCAAAGCTGGGAGATATGATACCTAAGACTGCAGGAAAGAGAAAGAACAATTTCATGGCTCAAAGGCCTGAATGTTGTCCTGGTAACTGATTTCTACCCATGTCTGTGTCACAAAATATCTGTGTGATGGCAGATATAGCACATTAACTAAACTTTTCACAGCTGTACATGCTTCATTCCTGAAGCTTGCACATTTGAGACATTTTCAGAAGTGAGGAGTGATCACAATTACCCTGAAGTGTGACAGCTCTGGAGTTACTCAGAAGAGAGGTCATAGGAGTTTTTTCTGAGTAGAGAATCATCCTTGGGAACTGTTGCATCAGTTTTTTGAAGCTGTCCCAATTAAACTAAGTGTGTTTCCAGCTAGGCAGATGACAGCATTCAGCTTCAAAACTGTAGGACCAAATGATTAAAATTTGGTAAAGTCACAAGCAAAGAACCACAGAGTTGTCTAAAGGAAAACACTGGTAAAATAATACATGATGTTATAGTCATCTCTGGAATACCTCTGGACAGTGGGAGATATGACCAAGTGAAGAAGACAGGGAAATTTCTGTCTTTCCAGTGTTAAAAGGGGTATCACTGATTCAGCATAGACTGAACACCAGGATTTTCAAAAGTATAAGAATTTCCCCGTGATAATCATTCATTTTAAATTGACGCTGCTTAAGTGCATTTCCTACTAATATTGACCCTAAAAAACAAAATTCATGCATCTAAAGCTTTATATTTGCTTCACATACTTTCCCATCCAAACGTACTGACTCTTCAGTTCTAAAACTTCTTTCTGAAATTTACTCCACCCTGTAACTCAGAGGAGACTTGAGTAAACCAATCAGCACATGCTCAGCTTTAAGGTTACGAGTTATTCCATTGCAGTCAGGCTTTCTGCATCTTGGGTGTGATGCTGACCTCAGCAAGAGCACGGTACCTTGTTAATGCATGACTTACCGGCTGAGATTATTCTTACTCCTCCCTGCCTCCACCTCTCTCAAAAAATTCTAGATCTTAATAACAGTCTTACCATTACTTTCAGATGCATCAGCAAAGAGATGCAATTGATGAAACATAGCTGAGACTATAAAATTGAGGTCAGTATACCTATTGGTCATTCACAGTCACACACATAATCTTGTAATTGTTGACTGATCAGTGCAAATCTAGATGTGGAGCTTACAGTTTTTGGAGATAGCTTGAAAGACTCATAAGCTTTTATTTGTTTTGCTTTCTTTTTACGAAATAACTCAATAGAAAATTGCTCCCCAAATAATTATTCTAGACTGGTTGGAGAATGATCAAATGTAATGTAAGTTAATGTTTTCCAGTGCATTTAATGCAGTATAATTAAAAACACAGACTCCTTGGCAATATTAAGCTTGTCAAAATCAAATCTGAAACTCTTGTTTTGTTTTTCCATTTAACGCCTCTCTTTCTGGGTTTTAAACCAAAACCCAACAGAACTATACTTACTGTGAAAAATGGGGGAGTGAAAAGTGCTGGAAGTTGTTGAGCAGAGCCCAAGGATCCCTTTGTACAAACCATTCTTCCTCCCTTTAGGTCTCTGAGAATAGGAGTCTGAATGAAACTTTCACTGTTGTAAGTAATGCTTAGTTTTACTTTTGGGCTACCCCTGAATGTAAACAATTTGTTTCTGAAAAGCTGTAAAAGAGAGTATGAGAGAAAGACTGTCTCTAGCTAGTCTAGCTTCCTCATCTAGAGTGAGTTTAAACAAACCAGTTAAAAAGTGGCATCCAGTTAAAGAAGTCACTTTAAGGTGTTGCCCTAAGATACAATCCAGTTTATTTTTATTACTATACCCTAGACAGCTACTGGTTTAACAAGGTCAACATTTTGCTCTTGCACTCAGGAGTATGACTGGATAAAAGAAGTAATTCTGTATTTGAATAATGACAAGGCAGAAGCCACATTGTACGTGATGTGACAGTGATCCAGGCAGGATGAAATTCAGAAAGTACAGGGGCCATTTCACCCTGTTCATGCCATGTGGCAGTCTGTGTAAATTCCAACAGATCTAATTTCAAGTTAACTCCATGTTTATACTTCTGGTGCTCATCTGTTGCACCAAGAAAAGATCATTTGAAGAATGTGATCCTTGTTAATACTAGCTAAAAAGCTCATTCAGCTCATCAAGTAAAACAAGCAAAATGATTACTGGCAGGAACAACAGCCATATGCTTGACCTTTACCCATCCTCTCTTTCTAGCTTCACATTCAGGACCAGGCTGAATGCATTCTTAGGAGACACGTATTTGGAAGAAGAGGGCTATTTTAATTCATTGTGTGGTTTCTCAGCATAGTGGGTCTCTAGGAATATTTCCTTTCACGTCAATCCCTGTAAGCATTTTACAGAGCATAGTCTGTTCTGGAAGTCAGTAAATCTGAATTCATGTTCTAAAGTTTTATCGTGACTCAGAATATAACATGCAGAAGGCAGATAGCACAGCTGAAAAATAAAGCGAATGCAACCTATGTAGTCCTGCTAAAGATATTACTGGAATATTTTACATTTTCCATGCACCCAAATTAAACCCTTTATACAAGCAAAGTAATTCAAAACCACCTGGCACCAGAATTTGGGATTTCATAATGCTTTAATGCAAAACATGTGAGCAGAACATCTAAAATGTCTGTGCCAGTGGGTTGAATTAATAGATGTAGAAAAAACTTAACTTTACAACAGTTTTGTCAGGTTTTTGTTGCCTCCAGTCAACTAATACCTTATACCACTGCTGTTCAGCAAGGATAACTTCTGCACTGTTGCCATTCCTTGCCTGACTGTTGTCACTTCACTGTGCCTGAACTCAGAGGAATAACCAAGATCAGAGAGGAGGAGGCTGAACAGATCCAGATCCTTGGCCTAGCTGTTCTCTTGAAGTTCTTTCCAACCCTACTTTTCTATTTAACAAGCAATGGGAATAACTACGACAAATGATCACTCTCAGTTCAGCCCTCCTCTCTCCTCTCAGGAAGAAGACTCTGCAATGAGTCATTGCTGGGTGACCAGGCAAAAACTGGTTCTGTCCTAAAGGAAGCCCAGTGTTTGCAGAAGCCTGAGTGGGTAGCAGCCGGACTGACTTAAGTATTTAACAAGCACATATTCTCTCTCTGCTGACTGTGTCTCTCCAAGATATGCTATGCCAATACACATTTTATCTTTCCAAATTCCTTGGGGTCCCAACTAGTTATCTTCCCTGTGTTGATTATTTGTTCTTCTCTAGAGCAAAGGAAATTGGGCATTCAATCTTGACTTAAGCTGTGTTGCAGGAGTACAGCACAGACACAACTGTGTCCAGCTGTGGGGGCCCTGACAATGGGCACAACCTTGTTAGATTGAGGTTGTTTACAACTCCACCAAAGTTCAGAAAATCCAAAGATGGTGACAACTTAATTGAAAATAGACCTGAAAGAAATCATGAGAAATGATGAATTCAAAATTCTGATTATCCCACCAACACTGCAGTAGAACAGAAGCACTTTATCCTATGTTGATTATTTTGCATTAATCCATGCAATGCCCTGCTTGATTGTTGCTGTGAATTCTGTTGATCCCTTGGTCTGCCAGAAGATGACCATTCTCTATTCTAACTTAGGATTTTCTTTGGACCACTCTACCAGTATTGTGCATACATCATCACTCAATATAACATGATGTCACCTGAGGATGGAGAGGCTCTGATGATGATTTTGGGACATGTTTGGGATGATCTCACATTACGGCAGTCCTGTACTATCATTTCAGCCCCCTTGGCTATTGGCTATACCAGTTAGCTATACCGATACTGGCTATACCTTCTGACTATACCACCATGGAAAAAATTGTATTCCAGCCTTGAACACAGAAGCCCTAGGATTATAGATACAAGGGGAACTTTACACCTCTACTGCCTTTTCTGACCCGTACACTACATTGTTCAGCTTGATCTGGTGTGTTTTCTAAAGAGCATCAGTGACCTTCAAAGTCCCCAATACTGGTCAGAATAAGCATTTTGAGAACCAAGCAGTCAAAGAGAATCCAGAAAACTTTTCACCGAATGTTCACTTCTAATTTACATGGGATGTTAGCAGCATAGGAATTAAACTACAGCCAACTGCTGACTTACAGCTCATAAAGTAGCATGACTATATTTGCATATACCTGTGACCTCCAGATCTTGCTTGCTTATGGAGTACAATTAAGCTTTTAATCATGTAGGTAGAGACTTAATTGTCTACAAAAAGATTGCAACCCTGCCCTATACCAGAGCTGCCCCTTCCCTTTCCCCTTCCACTGCTCTCTCCTCTGCTCCAAAGGCATGCATCTTCCTGCAGCTCCCATTCATGCCCCTGCTGTCCCATGATTGCTCTTGGCAGTGGGGTATCTCCTGTGCAGTGCAGGAGCAGTTACCCTGGGTGGCCTCCTGGTCACACAACCTTCTGCCTCTGCCACAAGCTGCCTTCTTCTAAGTGAGGCAAAGAAGATGAATTTTTGTGTGCACTCCTAGCATATCAATGGCAGGGATTCTATGGGCTTTAGGCCATCCTCTCTTTGAGGAGTGCCTCTTGCACCTTCTACTTAATTTCCACAAATGCTTTTTCATGGGTTACCTGAGACCCTAGTCAGAGACTTAGGGACATAGGAGGACTTCATCCTCCAGACTGCACAAGCGTTCTCTGACTCTTCTTCTCTTCCCTTCCCATTTCCTGACCCTCTCTCCCCTTAGAGAAACTTTTTCATATTCCTCAGTCCTGAGGCTCTCATAGAAGAGGTGGATCCTAGTAAGATGAAGTTGTGGCACCCCTAATAGGAGAGGAAATCAAGGAGGACTAAGTGTGAAGAATTCTGTCGAACAGTCCATACCATGGCAGTCCTGAATCTAGTGGTGGAGCAGGAGTAGATTTTGCATCCTTGACAACAGAAGTATGGCAGCACAGAGCAGCATGAGAGAGATGGGCATGGGGACATCCTGGGCTTGCATGGGGGTAGCATTGATGTGTAAAAGCCCAGTGTAAGGTGCCAAGGAAGTGTGGATAATGTATATGTTAACATGGAGCTTCCCAAACATATTTGAAAGTTATGCCTTCAACTTCAGCAAGGAAAGCTTTCTCAATCAGTTCTGGATTTTATAGAAGATGCAAGTTTTTTATTCTCTTTGCAGGTTCATCTTTGCCTTCAGATGTTTTGCTTGTTTGATATTGCAGAAGAAGAAAAGCTCTTTCTTCTTTCCCTCCTGTTTTGCCACTAGAAACTAGAGAATCACCCCACAAGTTCTAGATGGTTTAGGTAATGATGTAGTAAGAGGACTTACAGTCAGTCCCCAACTAGTTATAGAAAGGGCTGGGAAGCAATCTGGGAGCTCTTGTCCCATCAGGGTACAGGTCAGTCACAATCTGGACAGGACTAGAAGGATTTTGTGTTTTCAAAAACTATTGCTAGCTATCAGCTTTCGCTTTGAAATGTATACAGTATGCTACAGGCCAGTGTGAACGTGAGAGGCAGCTTTACCCTGGCAAGGTGGAGCCCCGCCAAGATAAAGGATAGAGGACTCACCTGGCACCAAGCCTTTTTAGGCCATTTTCCAAATTAAGAAAACCCTGTAAGAATGTCAGTAAAGTCATTGTGACAATTAAATGAATCTGAGAATGCTGGACCGAGATCCTTATGGCAACTTCAAGCCTCTCCTGGGCATGATGAAAAGCACATCATGATTGCTTAGTTGTCTGAGGTAAAAAAGAAAAAAATCAGACAAAGGGTAGGTAAAGACAGGAACCTATTTTCTCCATTTCAGTAATGCCTCTATTGAAGCCTTAGGCAGCTACTTCTTGTTTGTATGAAGCACAGCTCACTCCACCCAGCAGCCACACTGGTTTGTACTTCCACATTTGGTATGCAACTGGGCAGCACAGATTAGGAAGGCTGGCACGGCCTGCCATCATACACGGGTGCCACACCACTGCTGTGGGACAGAGATGCGGGTCTCCCCTTTGCCTCCAGCTTCTCAGATGCTTGTCTACCACCAGAGGATTCAATGAGGAACTCAAGTTTGGAAATATTTCTCTCAAATCTGCAAACCTTCCTCCTCTTAGCTCTCCTCTGGAGCTTCTCTCCTTGTCCCTAACTTGAACAAGCCTTCCCAAATTCCTGGCTGTCCATCCTTGCCAACTTTGCCTTTCTAATAGTTTTCCAGAGGAAAAGCTACACCAGCATTAGCAGTTTTAACAGAATGTTTACTGATACATCTTAAGAGTTACTTTATTCCAGAATAATTTTTTTTTCAAATTAACAGTACATAATTATCCAACTTCAAGCATTTTGTTATTTGGTTTCTATAAAGCTGTGTTTATAATGCCTTGAATCCTAAAATAGCTGCCAGTTTACTGTCCCTGTTGCCAAGTAATGGCTAGGGAGAGCCTAACCCATCCTCTTAGGCCTGAGTGTATTCCCAAAACTGTGAGCCCTTGTGTCAGCCACAAGAGGGAGGACGTGACATGCACTACACCGAACTTTCTAGTTTACCAAAGAAGTTTCCAGTTTACAAGAAAATAATTTACTTAAGATTCTATTTTAAACCAGTTTAGTCAAAATCGGTGCAAGAAGTTGGCTGACATTTGCAGTTAAGTTTAAGAATAGCTTATTTAGGGTTGCCATAAACAGATTTCAAATTGACATAAGCTAGACCAAGTGTCTTAACAGAATTGTTTATACCAGTTTAACTAAATTGGTTGAAACCTCCATGGAAGATTAACCAGGGGGACCCCTGTGTTTAGATAAATTAAGACTGAAAGGCACTAATTTAGCTTAGAATAGAAATGTAAAAGTCTGGTTTAACTTCAAAGGTAAACTGTGTACTGTATTCATCATCAGCTTCACAGAAAGTCACTCCTGAAGAAGAGACTTCTTGTGGATTGTTTCTATTTCTGTATTTCTCATTAATTTCTGTTGTTGAATCTGCTTCATATAAAAAAACCTCATGACACTCAGACACTGCATGAAATGCTGTGACACAGCAGAAAGCAATGGAGAAGAAATGTTCTAGTGCTTGGATATTTGAGAGCCTTGCATTTAAAGCAGAGTTTGTAGCAGACTTTATGGTCTTTAAAAAATTAGTCGCAGTTGTACTTGTTTTAATGCTGGTGTTGGAGTATTGCTGGTGTGTTTGTTTGCTGGATTTTTTGAGAATAGAGGGGAAAAACAATGTTCAAAGTAATTCAGAGAGAAAGGTTTTGCTCAGCTTCCTAAGATGTGGATCCGTAGAATCTCTCCTGGATATTCTTCCCATCACTGGCTTCTCTCAGTTGGGAATGCCTTGTTCCTCCCTTTCATACACTTCTCCATAGGCTTTGTAATCTACATTGCCCCAAGGAAGTGCAGCTGTCATGATGGTTCACAGATCAAAATTCAGCCTTTAAAGTAGCTAAGGCTTGATCCATTTATTACTTTGAAGATTATGACCAAAGCCTTAAACTGGCATCTGAAATATGAAACTTCAGCATTTGATGAGGCCCAGGAAGCTTGCACAGGAGGCAGTTATTGTAGCCAGCATGATGTGATTATAAAGAGATGCAAAAGCAACTAACACTGCAGCAGAAGTAAGTAGCAGAACAAAGTAAAGGCTGAGAGAGTCTGAATCAAGATTAAAGCTAGATGATTTTAAAAGAAAGGAGGGAAGTTCTGACTGCAACATCAGACACAGAAGCTAGGGAATTCTGAGGATGTGAACACCGAGAAGCCAGGCAGTAGCATTCCTCATGTTTAGGAGCCACTCTTAGCAAAGCAAAAGACACGAGAGAGAGCGAGGTTGCCCTGGCAGACAGAGGATGGTGAGTGCGATGCCTCACATACACAGGACGTGTCAAGTCAACCTTACACAGCGCAGTGTGGATGCAGCTGGCACTAAATGGAGGAAGACACACTGTGACAGTCACCTATTCATATTCATAAGCTTCTTTTGAGTAAAAGAAGAATATCTGCTCTTGAAACTTCTGTTTAAAAAAGTTTTACCTACATAGTTATGAGCGTAGTATTAGAGTGCCAAAGGTGAAGCCACCGCCATACCAGATCACAGCAGAAAGAGAAAATGAGCAGGGAGGAGTCATTCACAGTATCAGTGAAGCAGCATACATTTTGATATCAGCATAGAAATGCTAAGTTTAAGGATGGACCAGAAATAGTCCAATAGGTTCCCACTGAATGAACAATTTCAAATGGAAAACTGTCTTGGTCGGAAAAGTTTCAGAAAGCTTAAATTGTTAAATTGAAAGTGCTGGTTTTCACTTCCCCACTCTATAAATACCAAGTGTTCATCATCATTGCCATTACAAGTTTATTATAATTCTAAATATGATTATACTGTGACTCACTGGACAGACCAAATGACAAAAAATGTAAATTGGCAAAACAGACAGAGATTCAAATACTAAAATTATTCAGTTCAGCGTATACTTTACTACAAAATATATTTTATTTTTACATATTTATACTACTACAAAATATATTAAACTTTTGTTTTCTGGTACTTTTCACTGACTTGTGTAATTTAAAGTCACTACAACTTAGTTATACTCTGCATATTCACGTCTTATGTTCTACACAGTACCAGTTAAATGAATGTCTTCCCATCTGAATGCTAAAGAGGACAGCCTGAAGTGCAGAAAAACAAATGAGTCAAATTTTTTATTTTTAATTGGTTGTCATTCATGCAGGAACAAATCCATAATCGGCTGACAGAGCAAATATTGGTAACCTTGTTCACACAGCTAGTCCTAGTTCATCCGCAAGGCTTCCCCATAGCGTAGGGACCTGCGTAGGTAGGATTCAGGAAGGATTCAGGAAGGAGTGCATTTGAAATGGCCAGTCATCTCAAGGAGCAATTTAACTGTCATAGCGGAGGGCCTGGACCTGAGGTCCAAGGAAGCCTGATTTGGATTACTGTCCTAATTTGGACAACAATATAGATTAACTTGGTTAACTCAGTTACTGTGAATGAAATAATCACAGCAGAGTGAGTTCACAGCAAGTTGTTAGTGCCAGAATAATTACATCATATACAGACGCATTGTAACCGGCTGTTGAAAGGGCAGTTCATAGATGACTTCCAAGAAGTGAAGCTCTAATTTAGACACAGATGTTAACTACTTAGTGGTCGTACTTCAGTTTTGACTAGATATTTATTTTATTTAGTTATTGAACAACCAGCTGCACTGATGGTCTGTCAAGCCTGTCAAGCTCGTCTCCCAGCAGCTGGGAGGAAAAATATGAAAAGCAGCTCAATTTTTCATCATGACTTTTTTTTTTACTTCTTCAACACTGGCCGTTAGACCACAAAATAACCACATCTGGTTGATCCTTTCATATAGCATCCTGTGTGTTGCATAGGTGAATAGAATTGCTCCACAGATTGCTCCATCAGAGGCTGCAAAATTGGCACAAGAAAACAAATCTTCTTCCATCTTGCTCAATAAATTGAGGGAGGAGGGGAGATGGGCTAAGACACGAAAAAGGCAGTACAGGTATAAATATCCTTCCTTGTTTCCCTCCTCACAGTCCCTCACAGATACACATTCGGGTCATGGACTCTACTGCTTAATAAGCACAAAAGTGAGAATATCTCTGCATACCATCCACATCCTCCAAAACAGCTTAGCTGCCTGTACCGTGGCAACAGCTCATGCATGATACAGTCATACCAGCTCCAAAGACATCTTAGACTACAGTGTCCTCTATCCACATGTACAGCAATGCTCACGAAAGAAATACAGAGCCTCTCATCTGCACAAGTCCAGATAGTTTGTGGTTTATGGATTGCAAGTACTTGGCTGCAGAAACTTCCACATGTTCTTCATATCCTTGTAGTTGGAATTTTTTAATCTATAGCCATGACAGCCAGCTTCAGCACTCCAGTACCAGCACTGAACACAACACAGAGACAAAGCACCAGTTTGCTTTTTTAAAAATGCTCTAAATTCCACATTTTTCTGAGAAACACTTCAGTGCCAGTGAACCTTTGTGATACAGGATTTTAATAAAATCATCTGAAAGTGTGATTTCAGATGTTCAGTCCCTTAACTCCCCTCCTTTATCCCCCACTATTAACTTTAGTAATATCTATCAGAAGAAATACAGAGGAAAATCAGAGGATACAGGACAGCAATGAGCATATGATGCAAGACATGTTTCTACTTTTTCTCCCTTCTGAGGATCAGCATGCTTTCTCTTTGATACCTTCTTCTTAAGTTACAGCAAAGTGAAGAACTCTGCCTCTAAGAATACGTTTTCATTATGAACAAATGTATGAGTGCTGCCTGGAGCTTAGTCAAACTTCAGCTTTAATCAGACTACTGTAGGGAACTATTGTGGAGATGCAGAAATCAGTCTTCATTGAACGGCATAAAGTCCTGCACTTGTCAAGTATTCAGAGTAGATATGAATATTACAGTTTTCCCACGAAAGAGCTGAGGAACCAGCATCCAGAAACAAGCTAGTTTATTTCTTCATAAAGATATTTTTAAAAGGTCTAAAACTGCTGAGATACTAAATTAGCCTCTATTTAAATTTCTTGCCTATTAGGTCATAAGTAAATTGTAGGGGCCTTAGTGATCATCAAGTACCAGATGAATGAATCTTACTGAAATTAGAAAAACCGGAGTCTGTGATTATGCATCATTGACAAGGAAGAAAAGTATATAATCTTCTTGAGATGCAGGGGCCTCTACTCATCAGAGCCCTATACCATGAATTCCAGAACTCTTCTAAGACAGACTTGCAATTAGTAGAAGAAAGTCTAATATTAGCTCTGCAGCCTCATTATACTTACAGACACTCATACAGAAGTGTGTCTCCCTGTCTCAGCAATGACCTTCTAAAAAATCTCAAGTTTATCCGTACTGGATCCTTGAAATTAGAAGAACCATTTCAGCTTCATTTTTCAGTTACTATTTCTGATTTCTAATACTTATTCTGAGTAACAGAATTACCCATTCACTGCTAAGCGATTTACCGTCATAGGTTTGAAACCTTTTCTAAACAGTAAAGAGCAGTGCAAAGCTGTCAGCTCCAGTTCTAAGTAACAGCAGGCAGACTATTCCCCAAATGCATAATTTCTGTGTTTGTGACATCTGCCTGTTACATTATGGCTACCAGGCAAATAAGAAGGAAGCTGAGAGACTGCGGGTAGCTACCCGTATTACTGTCAGCACTTGTATGCTTCAGAGAGGCTCCTTGCCTCTTCCTGGGATAGCCCATGAGTCACTGCTGACTGCGCATTATTCCCATGCCCCATAGGCTGCATGCGCAGCTCATGTCACTCACTCTGTTGCATCATGGAAACCATTTTCAAGAGAACTGCTGTCGTATGCACAGTTACCTGTTGGTGATTAGGAAATGGGTTTTGATTGCACTGGCGATTGCCCAGCAGTAGGAGTTTTGCAAGGGGGTAACTGGAGGTAAGCACGATGGGCTTTAGAGTTGAGTTTGTTTTGTTAGTGTCCTTCCCTTGCCACAAGCAATCTCCTCCATGATCTTCCTTGTAAAGACTTTGGAAAAGCAGTATTTTTGATTGTGTCTGTACTGCTTTGTCACAGTGATGCATTGGTGGAATGATTCTTGGACTTTAAGATTCAGAACGTGGATTTTGGGGGCTCAGAGTTCACCCATATGTCAGGCTTCAAAGTCAGGGTACTGGAAGCTCTTTCAAGACCAGGTATCAAGTCCTCAGCCAGATCAAATATTTTCACTGGAATTCTAGGGCCAAATTGCTACAGCCTTCCAAGTGAGACAGTCTGATTTTCTCTCAGCCTGTGCAACAATGTCCTGCACTTGGTGCCTCCTTCTGACATTCCACACAGTCATTAGCAATAAGGGGGACAACAGACTCTGTCTGGAGAGTGGAGACTCATCAGTTTTGAGAGAGTTTGTAACTGATTTTTCTGACTCTCCATACAATCAGACAACATGGATGAGGGAGAAAAATCCCTTTCCATCATGCAGTAGACCCAAAATGGACTTGCATCAAGATACCAGATTCACATGGGACTGTATAACTGAACAAAACAAAACCTTTGTGCATCATTGAAAGGAGGAGCATTTTCAGCTTAACCTAAAGTACAAAGTGTGCTAAAAGCAAGGCTCAGTAGCCTATACAGAATAGCATACATTGAACTTTGCTGCTACTGAATACAGTACTATGCTGCTCTGTATTCTCTGCTGGAAGATGGGAATGGTTATGATAGTAGCATAAAAACTGTGATACCTTTTGCCAGAGTGCTTCCAGCTGATGGAGTGGCTGTCTCTAGGTACTGTACAAGGAAAAGAGTCCACGTTGCTTGAGCAGCTGGGGCAGAGTGGCTCATGTCTGCATTGCATAGCTCTGGGCCCTGTGTAGTTGTTCTGGATTATTGTTACTGCTGTTTCACTTTTTTCCTCAGGTGGAAATGCACAAAGTAATCATTGGCTGTGTTACAACTTGCCAATGTGGCTCTATAGGATGACACCAAAGTGTAGATTGTCTGCCTTTAGGCACCTGAAGACATAAGAACTACTGTAATAGTATCAGAGTAAACTTGGAACAGCTAATGTCCAGATTCTCTCTCAAGGTTGGACATGTCCTCAGGTTTCCTTTCAGTTCTAGGAAGGAACCCAGAGGTGACTAACTTGCACGCCAGGCATGTCCTCAGAGTACCTAACTCTTGATTTTGTGAAGAACTGCACAGAAGAAATAGTTTCAATAGATACAGTATTTTTTACTTTCTCTCTTTTACCTTAGCAAACTCAGGCAGTAGCCTTTAAAAAAATGCAGTCTGGGTAGTCAAACACCCTTGATTCTATTGTTTCTAGTTTTAATACATTCCTCTTGGATCAAAGCCTTCCATGCTTTGTTCTAGATCAGAGGCCAACTTTCATGTTTGAAAGAGCAAGCGAAATGAGTTTTCAGCTGTGAATTATTCAAACGTGGGAGTAGGAAGGAAAGAGACTTTAATATTGTGATCAGAAATGTTGCCCTCTGGTTACTCAAAAGCTCTTTAAATTCTTTAAAATTTCTAAGTAGCTTATACAATTTAATCTACTTTAGCCATCTTTTCAACAGTCTGTTTGGATTGAGGAAAATCCGTTCTTAGTGGCTCTGAATTTGGTCTGATCGATAAAAGTTGCTTTTGGAGTCTTTCTCTGTAGCGATTCCACTCAAAGCTTTATAGAGGTTGGTGCAGATGTGCCATGAAGAACGAGGGATCAGATTGCCTTTACTTAGCACTCCTGCACTGAGTTCCTGCACAGATGAGACTCTGGATATATAAGTCAAATAGGTCCTTCTTCAAGATGGTGCAAAAGCTCTCCTATCTGAATAATTCTATGTTTTTGTGAAAAGGAAATTATGTGGATAAATATGAATGCCCCCTAAAATGAAGAGATTGAGCATTCAGAAGTTGGTCCATTTGTAAAGGTCGGGCTGTTCCCATGCTAACTTGGCTCTGGTTCTGCATTTCCCTGTGTGAGGTAAACCTCAGCTGTTACTGTTATTTGCTCTTTGCATATGCCATAAAGTATACAGGATATGCAACGTGGCAGATCCAAAGATGCAGGAGCACCTCAAAGTTAAAGAGTTTCCTGATTTAATATTGAACCAAAGTTAAAATTTCACTTTGAGTTTGTAGCTTTCCTCAGTACTTGGTTCACAGTACCTCCTTCCCCAGAGAATTACAAAGTGCCTCTTCTGGATACTTCGTTGGAGATGCCAAACTCCTACAAAGCATACGAGATGCTGCGCCTGAGTCAGCAGCATGCCTTCGGCCTTGTTAGACAGACTGGCTGAAGAGCAGAAAAATACGTAAATCACAGCAGCTTGCAAGAGCCCAGTTACCTTTATATAAAAAGCCGTAAGGGTAGATGTCATTTGGAATTTAGACTCAATCTTAAATAGCCCAAACCATTTAGGCAGTAAAATGCAGCATGGATAATGACTTTGAAAAAGACCTCATGTCACCACATATGAAGGACACACTCAGTCTTCAACGCTTCAGGTACCTGGCTGCGCCTTTAAAGGCGCTGACATTCGCTTCACCTCCCTGGTATGCCGGCTCAGATAACCGGTGCTGTGCTGAACAATAGAGAGCAGGCGGACAGGCTTTCAGAGGAGCAAGCTAGGTTTACATTAGGCATTTTCCATAAGGTCTTTTGGAAAGGTACACCCAGGTCTGAGGAACAGAGCAAGCAATACTGACTGCACTTAGTAATGTGTACAGTAAACAGCCTGGAGAGCAGGTGACAGCTCAGCTAAAGTGCATTTCTAATCTTAAGAGTGACTCTGAAAGTGACTTTGGGAGGTCTGCTTCAATCTGTCTGTCTTCTGTCCATTTTATGAACAAGTTTTCCCTTGAATTGCCAAGTGTGCCAGTTCTCCAGAGAGGCTAAAGCCAAGCAGGCTTCCTCCTGACTCATGCTTTGTAGACAGCAATTAAGGATGTGCAAGCATAACTTTTAACCCTTCCATTGATGAACACTATTAGCTGAGCAGTACTCTTTCCGCCAAAAAACCGAGCATGGCTGAACACACATGCAGCAATATTGTAGGTACAATTTGTCTGTCCAAAGAACATCAGTAACAGAGTTTGAGGTGACTTAAGTAAAATCACACGGAGTTTCAAACTGTCACAATTAGACCAGAAGATACGTTCTACACTTGTAGTCACCTCTAGAAATAGCAAGCTGTCACTAATGTGAAATATCCTAAAAACAATCAGAGGCTCCCCATAGCAAGTTATTTTTTTGCTCAGTTCTAAGAGCTTAGACAAGGCTGCCTGAAGTTATTATTTCTTCCATTTTGTTCCTAGGATCTTCTGCTTTTGGTATAGTGAATAGCAAGGACAGACCTGGAAAAGTTCAGGCTGGTGCTCATCTGAACTCAAGAGCTGCAAAATGGTCCTTCTCTTGTCTGTACATTACTCTTGCAGTGGCTGTGCAATGTGCCCTCCCTCAAATTTTTCATCTCTGAAAGGCCTCTCCTCCCACATTCTGGTACCTTTAAATAAAATACTGAGCAAAAACACTGAACCTCAATAAAGTCACATAAAAAATAAAGGGTCTGTAGCTTTGTATTAAATTCTCTGGCTACAGATCAGTGCAGGATGCTGTGCTGAGATGGTAGTGGTGGCCCTGCTTGTCCTGTTAGGCAAGGAAGGGTCTGTCTGTGACTGTTAGAGCGCATGATTCTGAAAAATAAAGTTATTATTATTACAAACTAGTTCAATGATTAAATGTCCAATTTAATTACTGTTTTGCTTTGGACTAGAGATTCCATTGCCTTACTTTCTGTCTGAGGAGAGAAGCTAGACTGATTAATAGAACTTGTATCCAGAGAATTTCACTTTCAGATACCTTTGCAGTCTGTTCGGTTTGTAGGATATATATATCTGTGAAAAGTTATCATAAATGTGTGTGTGTGTGTGTGTGTGTGTGTATCATATAAGGCTGCATTAATTGACTTAATTTTTATTGTGGCTTGTCTTTCTTCTTAAAATTTGGATGCTGAATCCAGCCTTTTTCACAAAGCAGGCTTACTTTAAAAGCTTTTTTAGCCATCTGTACAAATTAGAGGTAGCCCCAGGAGGACTGAGTCCCCACTAGGGAAGAAGCTCACATCCTTGCTCCCAGCTGGTGCCAGCAAAACTGGGAACCAGGGACTCCTCCCACTCGCCACATAAAATAAAGCACTGAACATCAAGGATCCATCCAGTTTCAACCACGAAGCAGTTGTTATCATCACTAAGGAGTGTCTTTATTCTCATCCTGGCTCTTGACCCGTATCATGAAGATAAATATGTTTTACGGTTGCTTTTCAACATACATTCCTAATGCATGGGAAAAGCAGGAATGAACAACCACCACAGCCTAAAGATCCTTGTTCCAGCAATTTTGGCCCTGTCTGTCTGCGCTCCGTATGCCCAACAGTTTAGTGCTTCTTACTACACTTCTGAATGTACTTGCTACAGCCTGGCTCACCGAAGAATTATTCTGACCATGAGTTTTCTGAGATAAACAAAATGAAAGAATTCTCCTTCTCCAAAATAATACAACTTCTGCATTGCCTTAGGCTATCGTTTTCAGACTCAGCTCTGTCCCAGACTTCCATATATTCTAGTTTGTCATTTAATAATATGGTGTGGCTGTATAAGAAAGAAAAAAGCCTGGTGATGTTTCTAGATGAGGTAATAGTCATATGGGAGTTCACACCCCTGCTCAGATTTAGTTCCTGGTTTTCAGTTTCTGCATCTATAAAGCAATATATATTACATAGAGATTTCAAGGGCTGTGACAGCCTGTGTAAAAAGGGCAAATGGAATGTTAAATACTACCAAAATACCAAATACCAAATACCACCAAATACTAATACTAAAATGGCCAAGTATAGAAATTCCTGTAAGCAATACAGGCTTTTATTAACAATATTTTGTCTCAAATTTTGTTTGCTATTAACCCCAGTGAGTGAGGGCATAAGGTCTACTTTAGTAAGCAGGGAGAATTCAGTTAAGTTTATCAGAAGATAAAAGTGATGTAAGAAGAGACCAAATAGCGTAGCCTAAAAAAGAATGTATGATCTAAAAATTGTATGTTTTAAAAGTTAATTTCTAAGAAACAGCATATTTACTGATTTTGATAGTGATGTACTTCATTATAGCCAGGATTCTTATTTACTTATTCTTATTATTACCGATCTGTTTGTCGGCCCTGTCCAAGCCTGTCTACCTGTAATTTTAAATGCACTTGTCTCCTTTGGGGTTGGGTTTCTGATCTGGATAAGCAAACACAAATCATACCCAGAACCAGTGAAAAAGAAACCAAACAAAAACACTATAATAATGTGCAAGAAGCAAGTCTAAGTCAATAACAGAATGGTATTGATAAGAAATTGAGTTCTTTAAAAAGATTCTTTGCATATATAATGCTTTTTTCATCACCAAATCCGTTAAAGCTAATTAGGATATTTTTCCTGCATATGAACAATTAGTTCAAAGGAAGCACAAAATATATGTTATAAATGAAAGTTCAGCGTGTTGGTATGGTCAGACCATGATATTTAAGAAACCAATATATGAAGGAAATACTTAGGAAGATTAAAGCTTTTTAGGTGATGGCATAAATGACAGTCGCATATTCAGCTGTGGTTTGGAACTACATTAAAAAAAAAGGGTCAGTGAAAACCACCCATTGAGCAAAACACCACCCTAGCTCTGAGATCTGAATCTCTGGTTCACAACTGATGGAAATATTATTTTTCATTCGCAGTAAAATAGGAGTGAGAAGAGATCACATCCTCCTCAATCTAAAGCAAATTCCTCACATTGAAGGTACTCATGTAAACTGATTTGGCTCTGCTAAACCTGGCACACTCCATACTCAAAAGAGAGAGAAATAGGATCTTCCAGAAAGTAACCCAAACCAGAACGGGGAGCTCACATCTTTCTGTTGAGACCTTAAAGTTAGATAATGCAAATTGGACTGTGCAGATGCTCCCGACCCTTTTGGAAACATAATTAAGGTTCCTCTCCTTAGAGTAACTGGACTGAATAAGAACTTAAGGTTTTGAATCTAAACTATCTCTGTCTTCCACAATGTAATTCCAGATCATTAGTTTTAAAATCTGCTTTCTTGGCAATACAGATGCCTAACTGTCTTTTTTACAATGTCCAAAAAAGAAAAAGTCAATGAAAGAAAGAGCGACTTGTCTGCAAGAAACATGACAGGGCAGGAAGCAATCTTTTTCTAGAGATTAGTAGGAAAAAACTGTTTATTAGTGGCATCTACGCAGCACACATATTAGAGTCTGAATAAAATACACTTCCATTTGAGAATAAAACAGAAGAATTTATGTTTACCCTAATGCACGTAACTCACCATCTGCTTTACAAATATTTACATGCTAAGAGCTTAAGGCTTCTTGTGTGTCCTGCTCTCATGGACTCACTCCTTCTATGTATCTTGGTGACAGAAATGCTGAAAGTCAGTGAAGCATGACCAGTACTGGTAACCCACTCTTTACTGTTAAATCATCTAAGCAGCACCCCGTATTTTTCTTTTTATATGCCTTAGGCTACCATTGAGGTTTCCTACAATATCTGGCTGTTTCCTGCCCAGCACAAATATTTCTGCACCATCCATCACTCTCAAAAAGAAAGCACTGCCATATATGTTCAAAGTTGTATATAAACACACATGACATTTAGAATGAATTTTAGCCAGATAACTTATTAAATAGGGTGTAATAATATACCCCCAGATTGCATTTTGGGCCTCAACACCATAAGGCCGAGCATTGTGGCCATCTATGCTTCTCTCTGAGAATTCTTCCAATATAGGGAAGAGCCCCACTAACAGGCCAGTCTGGAGTCACGTTTTCTATCCTGGTGGTCACACCTGCTTTTTAACGCTCCTTACGTCTTGGGTTGTGCTGACCTCAAGAGGCTGCTTGGTGGCAGATAGTCCATACCCACTCCCAGTTTCCCGGAGACAGCCCATTCTCAGCATTCGCTGGACTCCCTGTCTTGCAAGCCTTCTCTAAGCCCCAGTGACCAAGGAGAGAGCTTAGTGAGACAGTGCTAATACTTCTGAGCTGGTAATTGCTGTGGCAGCTTACACTGCTTGACATAATCTGTGTACAGCTTGAATGCCCGAAAACACAAAAATTAAATAGAGGATCAGAAACTCCTTTATCAAGTCAGCAGTATCATTTTAGCACTTTTTTTTTTTTTAATAAAGATTAAGTGAATGGGCAAATTGCCAACGGGCAAATTGCAAGAATCTCTGACTTATCATTAAGCCATGATCTGAAGCATGTTCAAGGAGGCCCATCAGGCTGCTAGAGAGCAGCAGAAGCAGGAGGCTAAGGCTTTGGAAATGCTTAAGGAAGGCTTTGGCTTAAGGAAAAACCTTGATGAGAAGAACAAATCTATAGAAAAGTTGCAGTAATGTGGTAGAACAGCAAGTTATCCATTTTAGCTGTGCTTGACATGCGGAGGCACTGAAGCATCACAAGGACAGCAGCAGTTTCTGACTGCTCTTCAACAGCAGGGAGTAAGTAAACCACAGAATGATATGATGTTTCTTGTGTTTTTCTTTACAATTTTGCTAATGGGGATAATGAGGATAAGGGTTAACCATGAACCAAGAGGATAATGAGGAACCAAGAGGAATCATGATCCAAAGAGTAACTGAAAAACTGGGTGAGAATACAGCAGGGATTGCACAGGGCCTGTCTGTAGCTTCCCTGGCAGTTCCTGCGACCCTGATCCAGGGAGGGAAGGATCTCCCGTGGTTCTGCGGGCACCCAGTGCAGCATCACCTGCCCTGCCACTGGCAGAAAGACTCCTGGCTGCCTTTCCTGCTTCCTAATCAGATCAGAAAGTACTGAACACTGTCTGTGCCAAAGGGGAGGGGGGGGGGACATGCTAGTGTTATATAATTTAGCCAAATCAAATTTAAAAATGCTAAGTGGCACCTATTTTATGCCATGGAAAAAAACTGACAGAAAATGTTAGTTGCTCTGTTCAAGATCTCTGCTTTACAGTTCTTTTATTCTGCATTTGTTACTTATGAAGAGACGGAGAAACCACCTACAGAAAAGTCCTTTTCAAGCAATTTCAGTTACATGCACACGATATAGTCAGCGTATTGGCAATGACCATGTCTTGCTCTCTCAGACTGGAGTTTTGCTGTTGCAGTGTCCTTTGTTCCATGGATAAGATCAGTGTTTTTCTGTTTCTCTTGACCTGTGCTCTTTCTTGGCAGCAAACAATTAAGCCTACCAAAACTTAGATAAGTAACAAGGTGAAGTGCGAGAGCAGGAGTTGAGCTAAATGAACTTTATTCCCTGGAGGCTGCCGGAGGAGCAGCAGTTCAGTGAGCGAGACATGGGATGGGCAGTCTGAACACCGTATTCTAATCTTGGCTCTGCTGCTGACTCATCATGTCACCTTAGGCAAATAACTGCCTTGATATATTAGGTTTTTTTTTACGTGAAGTGGCCACACTGAGTTGCAGACACCAGTTACCTTATTTAGAGAGTCCAGAATAGTTAGGATGAATATTTTTCTCAGTCAGCTAAACCGGCAATCCTTTATTTTCTTTCCTGCTACAGGAAGAAAGGGCCAGAAGTATTAGAAAGGAAGAAGTATGTTCAAGCACGGTAATTCAGCTCTTTGGTATCAGAGATCAAATTTATTCCAATTGCACACCAGGTAATGTGCAACTGTAATAAATTCCAATTTATAATAAATTCCAATTTATAATAAATTCATTTTTTTACCTGGTCAGGTAAAAACCTGACACCTACTCACCAAAGGCTGAGAAGAAGATAGTGGCCTATACTTTTCCTGGAAAGATACTTGCAGTTATGTGTTTATCAAATGAGCTATTATAATTTGAAAAATCTGACCTGTGAGAATATTGTTAGCAGTGATCTGCTGCCAAGCAGCCTAGTCTTATTTATTCCACTCAAGAAAACCTTGCTGACACAACTCTTTTTAAAGGCAATCTACTTTGTGCATGCCTGTCCTGTTACTAGGTTACTAGAGAATGAAATACCTCTGTTTTTTTGTAAACCTCTGTACTTGCTTTTGGAAGTCTGGTCACACAAATCTCTACACCAGACCTATTTGCATGTTTGATTTCTATTTACTTACCGCTAACCTTTCCCAGCTATTCTTTGCGTTTTGATGAACCCTTCCTGCCTCTCTTCCCAAGCCCTGCTGTAAGATAAATAGAGGATTCAGACTATTTGGTTTTGACCACTGCCAAGGTTTGTGCTCTCGGCAGCATGCTGATCGTGGCTGCAATTCCTGTCTTGCAGAGACTTGGGATCCAGTTACATTTGCTGGCGTCAAGCAGACTCTGCACACCACTATGAAATACTGACTCTAAAAATAAAAGGGTGAAAAAGTGCAAAACCAAAGAGACTGGGATATTAAGATTCCAGGAAAGTAGCAGGAAAGTTGGGAAGAGATGCATAAACTGTCTCAAGGGAAAACACTAACATATTGGGGGCGGTCTAAATTAAGCCTATGGGATTGCCTTTTTTAGCTCCGTCACCCATGTGACACTCGAGTTGAGCCTTTGGGTGCAGGTATTTCAGCTAACACAAGGAACGCATTGGAGCCTTTCGGAAAGGCGAGTCACACTGGCGGTCGCAGCTTACTGCCTTTGCTCTTGCTGAGGACGGTTAACTCCAGGTGCACTTTGTTTCTGTCTGCACACATCCTCTCAGCTGGGGTCCTCTCTCAGCCTCTGGATTGCTCATTTGGACCAAAAACGCTGCTGATAGTGCCAGCGGGCGAGCTGGGTGTGGGAAGACTTTTCAGGCGCTGGTGAGTCTCGGGGGGGATTGCTGATAAATGATAGTTGTATCATTTTCACTGTTTCTACAGCAGTTTTGGTTGTACACTGACATATGGAAGATTAACTGATGTGTGAGTTGTCTAGCCTAAATGGTCAGGTTTAGATACTTGTTCAACCTGCTTCACAAAGTTCAAATACTTAGTCTGAGATCAGATAGAAAGGGACAAGAGCTATTCCTGAGAGGCATTTTGTGAATCTCATGTAAAGAATTTGGTGGGAATTTTCTTATCTGTTGAGGAAAAATTGAATAATCTTTTAAACTGTCTTTTTCCTTTTAAACATTAAACCAGCACAACAATTAACTTTATTAAGTACAAAGTTGCATTTGTAAGTGCAACATTTACTATGACTGTCCTTTCCTGGACGACCTTATTTTCCTTTCCATTTGAGGATTTTAGATTGAACTGTTTTTTAAAAACATCTTTCTAGTTTTAATCAAAGTCTAATTGCAGAAGGCTTTATTTTTGCCTCTTTTTGATGCTTTGAATTAAAAGCATGATATGACTGTGAAACTGAGGTTTAAAACTAGATGTGTGTTTGTGTGACAGTGTATTATATACACACAATACTAGAGCTCCATGGCTACCCTTAATTGCAGCAATAGTGTATCCGCAGTGGTAGCTCCTTGGAAGTTTACGTATAGGTCAGAAGTTTCCAAATGATGAAGATTGTATATATTCTGGATTGCATTTTCAAAGTATGCCATGATTCTGTCATGGGACTCATTAGCATTCACGGGAGCTGCAAAGCTATCCTTCGTACTCAACTGAAAGTTCAGCCCTGCGTGCAGCGTTTCATGTTGCCGAGATATTATAATGTCTGGTCTTAGCTCTCAATTCAGTTTCTTAATGCATTGCTGCAACAGGCTCTATTGCAGTGGGTTAAGCAACAGGACTGAGTACCTCACTTCCCTGGACTCATACATTACGCAACATTTTGATTTGACTTGGTTCTTGATCTGTCTTAAGTACAGTAGCTCACACTGTGTGCTTTCTAAAGAAACCTAGAAGTGGACAGTTTTAAGTGGACAGTCTGAAGTGGACATTTAAAACTGAACGGATATTTCAGTAGGGATTCTTTCCAAACCTCTGCTGTCCCAAATGTGACCTTGAAAGCACTTCACAGGCAGCATTTTCTGTAAGTTGTTTAATTGTTTTTAATAGTACAGCTAAAATGATATGTTTTTAACAACTTAAAGTAATTTAAAAGACTCAACCCAAATATTTTAAAAACTGTACTGCTAATTTACATTTTTTTCATTCCCCTCATTCACTCTGTAGAACAAATTTGGAACTATCTATTTTAATTTCCAGCAGAGGAAAAGCTAACAGAACCATCATGGAGGCATTTGAATTTTTTTTACAATGGCCCAGACTGTGTGTGTTCGAAACAAAAACCACATGAAAATAAACACCCCAAATATCTGCTACTTATGTATGAACACGGCAGATTCCTTTATAACTGTGCAGAACCAGGTTTCCAGCTTCACAGCTGATTATGTGCACCGTAACTAAATACATTGCTCTGTTGTGCTGTGCAAGGCACTGCATCGGTGAGCCTGGTTTAGTGTAACTCCAGGCAAAGTTTGTTTGAGGACTCTCAGCCATTATGAAATAGCCAGGAGGCTAAGCCAAGGTGAGAACCCCATTGCGGCAGGCACTGAACACACGCAGCAGAGGTTCACTTTCTTGCTGTCAGCCCTGCTGGGCTCCCATCATACCTCATCTTAACTGTTGTTTCAGCTATAGAACAAATCCTTTGAAGTCTCTATTTAATAAAGATGAGTGAATAGGCTTCATTTCTCATTAGAAGAAAACTATCAAGCTGGATCTCTAAAGATTTAAGTATTTAATTTTTTTCCTAAATAGTCTGAAGTTTAATATATTTCAACTATTTACTTGGAATTCATTTTAAGTAAACAATAGCCATTCATATCCTCTGATAGAAAGAAAATTTCCAAGCATTTTGATGACTTTCCACAGCTGGACAATTTCTGGCAGCAGGTCAAAAGTGGCAAGAAAAGCATTAATATCCCCCTTCATCAAAGCTTATGTCAGCCAGGAGGTTCAGCACAGAGACAGGCCCAGAGTTTATGCCAGAGTGCTGCTTTCTTCAGATTCCACAGAACTGTAACTTCTCTTAACTCACTCACTCTGTGCTGTGCTTCCAGGTTCTTGTGAAATCTCTTCTCTCACAACTCAGCAAAAGTGAGCTATTACGCACATTGTATGAACCCCTACCCTACCTTTTCTCATAGCTGAAACAGGGGACAAGACAAAAGGTAGGGGACATGAAGTATCAATTCCTCTTTTCCAAAATGGGGAACTGAGGCAGATACCAAGTTGCTCTAAGACAGTTTCCATTAGTGGTGAGGGAACCAAACAGGCTCACTGAAGCACACAGGAAGCTCTGAATAGGCTAGAGCAAGAGACAAGCTTTTTTAACAGAAGGATCCAGTTTAACTGTAGGAGAGAATGATGTCAAAATATAGTGACATTTAGGAGAAGGAGGAAGATAATGTTCTGAAGAAGATTCAAGATCTGCAAGAAAGAGTCCTGGAAACCTAGAAGATGCTTAGCACAGTCCCAGATCTGTTCCACTCTGCTGAGGAAACCAAGCAACAGTGATAAGAGTAGGATTTTTTTTACTTTCTTTCTGATGCACATTCTAAGCAGAGAGTAAATATCTCAAAAATTTTGTGCAAAGTCTGGGCATTGTGTTGTGCCTTCATCACATGCCTCTGAGAAGGCAGTGATCATGGCACATGCTCTGGGCGACGCGCAAATGTCTCTTGGAGAGGTTTGACACACATACTGCAAGTCTCGGGGCTTAGACGTTTCAACTTTAAAGCCTCCACCATGAGAAGGGACAACAGACACAGTATTAACCCTTTGCAACCCAAGTGTAGAAGCATATCCTAATAATTTCACTTTGCTAGGGGATGTAAATGAACAAGTGATTTAGCCTCTAAATAAATCCGATGGATGTCCGGCAAGGCGAGTGTTATCAGCCACACAGATGGCAAGAGAAACATCCTTGAACCAAGGCAACCAACTTGCCAAATTTGAAGCATTTGCTTGAAGGGCTGGGCACACTGCAGTTTCAAAGAAATGCTTGGGAAATGCTGATCGGATAAAAGTGTACTATTTCCATTTTGAAAAGCTGACTTTGTTGGTATTTTATGCATGTGCAGACACACATATACACACAAAATCACCTTGTGGCAGAGACCCAGCATGAAAATTTACAGCCCAAACAAACTTTTGGAAAACTAACCAGCAACAAAAATTAGGACCTTATACATGGGAATGTCAAGCAGTTGTGGTCATCTGTACCACCTGGATGTATAATTTTATGTTACTCATTGTGTTCTCAGACTGCTTTAAAGTCTAGCTTACTATCTTTACACGCTTTACACGCTAATTCTATCTATTATTCTATATTTTTTCTTTCGGTTGTATGGAGCCATAAATATTTCACAGAGCTCAGCTAAGCTTCTGAAGCTTATTTCAAAGAGTTATGCTAATTTCAAAGAGTTGTCTAACATAACCCAGGGGTCTTTGCATGCATTTTCACTATTGTCAGCAGCAGGTGCTGGCTGAAGTGAGAACAGTTTAAATGCTTGCACAGACTGAAGCAAGCTACTGTAATTCTTTGTTTATTGGACTGTCATAGAAACATTAGTAATTCAAAAAGATATGTAGTGTTGATCAGTGTGTAGTGACATCTACACTAACCTTGCCACTTTTACCTGTTGCTAGATTTTAGGCCCACATCACCAATATAACAGAGTTAGGTCTAGCCACCCCAAGATTCAGTTCACAACTCACTTTTTGCTAGTTTCTGAAATCATTAATTAAGGTAGCAGCAGAGTTCATTTTGTACAATGCTCTTTATCTTTTGCCTTATTTTAAAGAATGATTACTGGAGGAGGTAGTGGGTTGCATTTGCATCACTGTGGCTGGAAAGCAGCCAGAAGAACAAGGAGCAAAACTTTTAGGCAGTATTCCGTATCTACAACAAAACTCAAATCTCTAGCAAAGTTACCTAAGGAATCCAGGCTGAGAGCAACAAATGAAAAAGGAATGACAAAGATAAGACCATGCTATGAGAAAAAAAAAAGGACCAGAATTTTAGGCTAATTTTTGATAAATTTTCCTGCACATTTGTATCACTGCATTGCTTTTTTTATCTCCGCAAAATTTGAGTCAAAATACTGCCAACTTCAGCAACTAGGTTCAAAATCTCATTCTCTGATAACTTGGGTAATTTGGTAACTTGGGTAAATCAAACTAATCTTGCAACTACAGATCAAAAGTTATCATCCATTCACAAGTGGCAAGTTCATGTGTTATGTCAAATAAGGTATGGTCCCACAGCCAAAGAGCAACACACTGTGTATACTTCCACTCAGTATATGGATTAATCAGTGCCTCAGCTATGGTATATTTTGTTGAACTCTGTTCCATGTTTCTTTAAGAACACAGCTATGCTTATTGTGTTTTGAATGGTAAGAGAAATTTTGTTTCAAGAAAAAACAAATTGCTCTATAAGCAGCAAAACTAAAGATGCTTCACTACTGATTTATATCGTCTCTTCCATAAAGCATCAATAATAAATCCAGATCTTACTATGTTTCTTATTCCAGTGTCACCTCCATATGGCAAAGTAACTCACATGTTGTGGCTAATTCAGCTTTAAGTGAATGGTGACTGGCCAGGCTGCTATTTTAAAACTGTATGTAAATAGCTATTTCTGAGTCTGATCTTCTTTTGCTTCACTAGGGGAATGAATATGGTTTGTTCTTCTGTCTTCAATTGCTGACTTCCAGGAAACTTGTAGGAATTTAATTATTTTTGGACTTTGGCTTATGTGCCAAATGTGTTTGCAATTTAGAGCAAGAGATTGACTGAAACACTAAATAAGCTTCCTTTCCTTAGGAAAGCAAGCTAATTAGGATTGTCCCATGAAAATCTCCACATCCAAATGACTGGAAGTGCATTTTTTAACAACTTTAGACCTATGTCAGATAACAGTCATCAGAACCTCTTTGCCCACTGTCCCTTATTTAGACATTGATACAAGTTTGTGTTTGAGAATGAAGCCCCTACCACTTGTCATCTGGTTTGAGGAAGAAGTTTCTAAGTTTTTAATAGTAACATCAACTTATATTCCTAACTTCAATTCAACTGAATCCAAACCTTAAGTTTATAATGGATTATCATTAATCAGGCTGTAGGAGAAAGAATAAGGATAACCAAATGGAAAGAAGAACGTAGTAAGATTTTTTCCAGAACATTAGATTACTGTACTTTTTTCCCTCTAAACTCCTATACTATACTGTACTTTGTTTTATTGGCAGATATCCCATACTACTTCAAAATCTGAAGCAAAAAGAATGAGATGAGTATTCTGGGCATTCAGAGTATGTTAGATTAATATTGTTGGCTACCTACTCTGCATATCATGATTAAGTTAGGGCTCCTTCAGCTACTAGGTAGCCTGGACTATGTTGTTGTAGTTTATATTGTTGCTACCTGCTTAATTTTTGAAATCTGTATGTTATCTTTTTTGTCTGGTTTTCGCACCTTCCTGTGGTGTGGATTTTGCAGTCTTATGAGGTCCCCTGTGCTCCTTGCAGAGCCTCTGTCTAGGTGGGGGGACAGGAGCGTATTGATTGCACTTTTGCCCCCCAAAGCTTGCAAATGCTGTATCACTCCCACTGGGAAGGCCAAATGCGAGTAGCATTGCCATTCCCATGAACAGGAGCAGTAGCCACATCTGGCTGTGTAGAAAGCCTAAGGATGGACTAGTGTTGACAAGATTGTGTTCACTTGGCATTGAACTGACCCCTGCACAAAACCCTAACACATTTCTGCAGTTCTGCCACAAAAGAAGTGTTTGCTTTTATTCTGTTTTCAATCATAGAGCAATGGAAGTTTGATTAAATACCTATTCATTTTGATAGTTGGAAGTATATTGACTGACAACCAACTGAATTCAAGCATATTCAGTTTGATGCTCTGATTTAGTACCTGCTCATTTTTGGCTTCAGAAGGTCTGCAGTTCTTGCTTAAAGAACCTCAGCCTTAGGCAAGTCCCACAGCTGGCATCCTTAGCTTGTTCCCTCCTCTGAATATTGCCAACTTATCAGCTAGGGATCACTCTGATGCTCAGGCCAAATTTCAAGAGAATCAAATTTTGTTCTCCTGGAATGTATCAAATTGCATTAAATGCCAAGCATTTATTAATTAAGACAGAAGCCTTCTTACTTAGGAGGCAGCAGAGACATCTCAGACATATCTCACAAGGTTTTGTTCTATTGTATCTTGTACCTTTTATTCATTAACAGTACCAGAAGAAAGCATAAATAATTCCATAAAGAATGTGGACTTTTATTTAAATGGAAGAACACATCTCTCTGCTGACAAAACACTCTGGTACGTGAAAAGATTGTTTGGTTAGAAAAAATAAAATGAAAGTTTTGGCACACCCTGGTTTCACATGCCCCAAACACCAGGTAAACACCTGCACAAATATTGTTTGTATACAAATAAAAATCTGTGTACCCAGAAGTCTGAAAAAAAGAAGAAGCTGAACCACAGTATAGAAGACCAGCCCAAAACATCCATCTTTTTATAGTATGTCATTACTGAAATAGTGATTAGTTTAAAGTCATTTTATTAAGGGAAAAGATAGAGAAAAATACTTTTGCTGAATGACAGTAAGAGTTGCACCCTCTAACACAGACTTTAGCTGCACTTTTAAATAGTTGATTTTAGGCAGAGGCATTTTTAGCTGCACCTGTAATTGTTTTTGCAGATTGTTTTTGCTTTTTTTGAATGTCTGCACACATCCCTACAATCTTTTAAACTTTCCCACTGTATTCACATGCTGATCAAAGCAAAACCATACATGTTAAGAATCATCTGGTAGAGATCCTTGCCAACAAGCTATGTGAAACAGATGATAATACACACAAGACCTACATTCTCCTTTTCTCTTTCCATGCTTCAGGGAAAGGCATTGATATTGGCATTGTTTTAGCATGTTTGAAGAGCATTCATTCTGCATTTTCTAAGCCGTGCACCTGATTTTTGAGTATTTAGTTTCTTCTTTGCAGGCTTTCTGCATTTAGCTTACATGTGATATGTCATTTGTAATTTGATTCTGCATGGCTGTACTTCAAAGTACGCTTCATAAATCACCTGCAGTGATGAGGAGAGACTGGCTAACTATATAAATAAACCCCAACACTGTCCCAAAGCAAGACATTCCTATACCATAGGCTACACAGGGTCTATCTAATGGCTGAAAACATATAAAAGGAAATAGTTTATTAGGGGAAAGCTGTACCTTTCTAGCGCAATATTATCTGCCCAGTAGACCATTTGTTGGGAAACATTTTATCTTCCTGCAACAGTATTGATCTTCTTTATACTCAAAGCCACTGAGTAATGGGCCTGGTTTGTCTCTGTCCCATGCTACGCTCAGGATGCTTGTGTACTTTTCCACAAGTGGAATGAAGCAGAGGTCACCATGAAAGAATGGGCATGATACCAAAAAAGAAGAAAGCAAGCAACCTGTTTTCCTCCATTCTGTGCTCTTGCAGAACGGAGAAGTCCATGAAATTATTGCACTGCAGAACATAGAACTTCAACAGTGGAAACAGCTGAAGAAAAGGCACTGTACTGGGCACAGTAGCTCCACCCTTGCAGAAGCTGCATATTTACTCTCCAAGCAGGAGGGCAGGCTTTTCTCTGCTGACAGACACACAGGCTGCCCTGTTACCACTATTGTAGATCTGGAGAAAACAGACAGCTGGTAAAGACAAAAAGATTCCTGTCTGCTCCTAAGGACATCAACAGGGAGAAGAGGCTATCGGAACTGCTGGAGGAACAAAAGGCAGAATAAATTCACTGCTTCTCAAAATGGGGAGAAAGATAGGAGAGAGAGCATCCTAGTCCAAGACCATTTCTAGATGAGTCTCTTGCTGCAGACTCATTAACCCCACACAGTATTTTGCATTTAATTCTGCAACCTCCTCCCCACCTGCACTTACACGTAGGTATAAACTTCTACAGCTAGACACATTAAAAACTGAATCTTTTCAAATTATGGCAACAGAAGATACTTTATTGTAGTGCATTTGCCTAAGTGCTAAGTGCCAAATGCAAAATAATAATAATAAAAAAAGATTTTGCAAAGCAGGGAAGAAAATGTTGGTCAAGGTTAAGTGTACTCATTGCTGATCTGCTGGATTGCTAAGCACCTGAAGCTAGTGGGTAGCAGTAGCAATTGCAATTGCTTGTTGAGGTTCTTGCCTTATTAAATCAAGTCAATACTTGCTCAGTGATCAGAATCTCACTAAGCTTCAATCTTGTGTTGGGGCTCAGGGGAGGAGACTTGCATGTTGAGGGCTTCACAGTTCTTGTAAGTACTAATAAACAGTATAAAAATGGAAACATGAGCGATCTGTCTTGCCTGAGGATATTATTGAAACCTGGTTACACGTAGATTCATACTTATTTTGTGATGGCAACTCCCAATCTGAAGTCACCTGTAGCAGGTGATGAATTCCTTGGGAGTATCAGATACTTCATTTGGCTTTGGGCAGATACCAAGAAAAATTATAGGTTAGTTACCTAGTTCAAAAGAGAAAAAAAAGATGCATTGCAATTAGGGAGCCTATTATATGCAGGAGACTAATACCTGCCAAGCTGCATTCTGGGATGCTGGGATCTGTTCCCAGTGCCATCAGATGACAAGCAGAAGAAGATGCAGTTAAGTACAAAGCTCTGATTTTGAAATTATATACATAAATACATACACATACTTTCTTTTTCAATCTAAGGGAAGATTGTAATCACTACTTAATCAAGGATAATGATTTCAAGGTGCAAAAGCTATGGTCTTCAGATTATATATTAAGGTTGGCTACATGTTTATAAATCTTACTTTATCAGGAGCAGGAGTTTTAAATTGTTTGCCATGATGGTCTTACTTTAAACAATATACCATACACTGCACATGAAGTAGAAAACATGGTGACTGTCTTGAGAAAACTAAGCATCTAAGAGTTTGCTACTGTGTTAGCTGAGTAAAGCATTTAAATACCACAACTAATTTTCTTGTTTCTCAGTATATTTAACATGGTCTAGAAACAACTCCAATTATCTGGTTCTACAAGAGACATCACAGACCCTTGTGATAGTTCTCTGTCCCTTTCAAATATATTCAGCTTATACATTAAATACATACTGTTTTGAAATGCTTTATGAGTATGCAGAACTCTGAACCTATGTGGCAATACTGACTCAAGCAACCAGAGCTCAAGAATTTACACAATCGCTGCAGTTAATTTGCAAACTAGTGGATGTGCAGCATGCCTGGCTATTTTATCTTCCTCTTCTCAGATTAGCTTTTTTGCATAAAAGTTTCTATCTCTATACTGCAAATAGTAGTAAGATGCTCTGGGTGTGTATGGGCATGTATAGCAGGAGATCCTTGTAGCAATTTTATTTCCCCAGAACACACTGCTAGCTTTCATTAAAGTGGATGGTTCTACAGGCTGAGCTAAAAAAGCAAGTTACTGCTTTGATCATTTTTTTCCTTATATGTATCTGCAGAAACCTGTATCTGAAACACCTGTATATTAAGAAAGCCCAAATTAATACTGCATTAATTCAGGCTCCACTGCTTATTGCAAAATGATTATTTTTAGATTTGTACAAGATTCAAATCTTTAAGAGGAGTTTAAATCTGTCTAGAACATCCCAGTTAGTGTCTGTGAATGGCTATGAGAGAAATCACTTCCCTATCACTTCCCTATTCTACCAACAAAATCTTGCTCTAAGCACATTCTAATACACAGATCTTCAAAATCACATTAGAATACCTATGGTAGTCTGCTTCTATGTTCTTCCCCCCCCCCCATATTGCTGCTGCTTTTTACTTGCTTTGTTCCTATGGCCTTCTATGTTATAACAGTAACTAAAAAGATGCCAGTTCAACACCCATTGGTGAAGAACAAAAAGTGGCTACAGCTTAAAAGAACTGTTTCCTCTGGCTACAGACATGAGGGATGGTAACTGCCACCTTTCTGCAGACAGGCAGCCCTCAACTTCAGCCAAGTTTACAGGGTACCATTTAATGACATATCCATTGGAGAGAATGAAAGTGTAAGAACTAGCTCAGTGTAATGCTGTGAAAAATAACCCCCCAAAATTCTCTTTAATTCCACCTGACCCACCCGCCTCTGTCTCCTGGCCAGCTTCCTGGATTTAATTGCCTTCTCCGATTTTTTCTGTGACTGCCTCCCCCAAAACGTTTTCCAGTAACTTTCTGTATTTGGTTTCTTTTACAGGCTTTGCATTTAGAGTCCTTCACATATTGCCAAAGGCTGTCAGTTCCTTCCTTGGAGGGGAATCCACAATAAATGCTTTGCCTTCCTTTTCTGGCTCTTCCCTTGACACAATTTATCATATATACACAAAGCTGAAAGAATGTCATGCCTAATTTCCTTCAAGAGTATGCAAGCAGTTAATATTTCATTCTTTAAAGAGATGATGAATCTCTGAATTTTACCCACATGAGCATCTGCTGCTTCTATTCAAAAGTTTACTGGCTAATAAGGATTTGAGGGAAATCTATTATTTCTCCAAAGAATTACTCAAATATTTGAGAGTAGGTTAATGAAGACAGAACTGTTACATAGGCCAATTCTACATATTTTAGTCTTAATCAGATCTCTGTCCAATACTGCTTTATGTAATTGTTCAGGTTAATACTTGGTGGTGATACCACTTCTCTTACAAGTCTAAAGAGATGCTATGGTATATAATAAGCACTCATATTCTGATCAGAGTCATTGTAAATGAAAGAGAGTACTGACTGAAATGTTTATTTGTGGACAGAGATACTAGGGATGAACCGTGGAGCTACAGGTTCTCTAGCAACCCACTTCACGGAGTTTGAAATGAATTCTTCTGCTTGATGTAGTAGTCTAACCTTTAAACTAACACTTCTAATGCAGGTTGGCATATTTCCTGTTTTCCACATTTACCACACCTTCATAATATTAACTATCGATCTATATGAAAAGTCATTTATGTTATTGCACTCTGCCCCTTCAATTATGTCAACCTGCACACCAAGTCCAAGTCTTCTGTATCCTTTATCTCCAAATGCAAATTGATGAATATCCCATGGAGATGTTTCGTCTTCAAGACAGTTTCTGTGCCTCCTGGTTAGACATGAAATGTCTTTCTTAGACATGAAATTTTGAGATTATAAAAAGATACAATCTCATTACTTAAGTGTCCCCCACTACCAGCAGATTAAAAATACATTGATATTTTTATTCAACAAGCAAAATGCAGTATGTCTGATAGCTCTGTTCAACATAGTTGTAGAAATCCTAGTGTAATATGAGTAGCTGTTATGTGTATGCTTTGCTTTTTAAGAAAGGCCAGGTGAAAAATGAAAACATACTGGCCATATTAGGAGAGCTTTGGTGGTACCTCTTCTACACAGCAGTAGTAAGACCTAGAATATTCAAGTCAATTTTACACTAGCAGAGAAAAAAGTTATTGAAAAATGTGATATTTATAGTGATGCTTGTGTTGTTTAAATTAAACTTTGCACAAATGGTGACCAGAGATTATTATTTTTGAAATAATAGTCCTTGTAATTATGCCTATCTGCATGATTTCTGCCTGTAAGATTCATCAGATAGAGATTCAAATATTCAATAAATTCTGTTAGCAATAATTTCTTGACCAGTTCCTACATCACAAACATCAAATCTATTCAAATGTTTAACTTGAATTAACTACAAAGGGAGTATCAACACTCCCAGTAAAGGTAATGTTTTAGGATTGGTATAGGATTGGCATATTATTCTTATTTTCACTGAATTTTAAACATGTAACAACATTAACAGACTGGAGCCATTCTGAGCACAAACAGTCCTCCAAACCCCCAAGGAACATGTATACATCGAAGCTGCTATTCTGTGTTGACATCCATGACAACTTATCCTCACTTATTTTTATTACTTCTACTTTTACTAAAATTCGCATGGGTATATTACAATCACATCTTCTCTTGCAATGTAGCATATATAGCAAGTGCCTTGAAAGAAAAAAGAGGTAATAAATACCTGTTTTGAAATAAGCACAAAAAATAATTCAAAACATCCAGATTCTCTTGCGTGTACATAATTCAACTGCTTAGAGTTTCTGCACATCAACTATCACTTCATGGGCCTTAAGATTCTGCTCCAGTGGAATTTCTGGGATAATACCACAATCAACTGAAAGAAGTTAAGAATGAAACATGGCTTCCAATTTAACTGTAGTGTTCATTAGTAGCAAATGCAGTAGTTCTTTCAAGCAAAAAATGGCAATTCTCCTTGTAAATTGCAGCTGCTTTCTAACAGGATGCAAAAGATGTTTAATCTCTTTCAGAAGTAGAAATTAGTCATATACAGATCAAAATCTATTCATATGCAAAGATTACTCATCTATAAATTGCAGCTGTTTTCAGATGTAGTTAAATTTCTCACTATACCCTGAAAATAATTGCAAACAAGTAGAAAATGCTTATGCATATTCAAGTTAATTACTTAGGCAAAATGCATCTGTTGGATGACACTGATAAAGCCAATGATTTTCGAAGATTTCCTTGTCCTACATAGTGATTACTCAAAATGTATTTCAGTTTAGAAATGGAGGTCATCAAGAATTTTTCAACAAAATGCTTTTTCATTTGACAAAGAGATTCAAAGCCAAAGTTTTGCATGGAAATTAATTTACTTTAGTGAATCTTTTGTCAGGAAAAGTTTTTATATTCCAAGACAAAGTTTCTGATATTGATGAGAGTCATGCCTTCATTCCAAATAGTAAACACTCTAGTTGCTTGGAACAAAATAAGTTCCAGAATTTTGCTCCTATTAATATGTATTTATACAAAGCAGAGGAGCTCCATCAGGAGAGGCTGAAAGATCAACTGCAGAATAACCAAGAGACAAGGGTTTGGGTATCTACCTTAGCTATGAACCTGGGGATTGAATGTGCCACATATGACTTCACCACTAAGATGTTTCTTTTGTTTTGTCAACAGGTTCAAAATAGTCTTTTTACCCTCTAATACTTATGAAAGATTTTAAAGTCTCAATTTTGATGGATAAATAATTGTTCTTTAGTCTGCTGTCAAAATAAGGACTCTTAAGGAACTGGATTCTAGAGGTATTTTTGTTTTGTTTGTTTTTTGGGGGAGTGGGTTTTTCTTTTTTTGTAAGATGTGTACGATTTAGGGGGACTTTTTCCAAGCCACTTCCAACTCATTTTACGGAACTACTAATCCAGAAAGAATTGTTTTGCAGATTACAAATACTGTTGCACTGTCCTGGAACTCAAGCTAGGAAATAAGAGACATGCAGTCACTACAGCTTAAGTATTCCTGGATTCCTCCTTTCAGATTAAAGGAAAAAAAAAATATATATATATATATAAAATAACCTGAAAGAGGCTAGTATGTAGTGATGTAAAACTTGCAGCTCATTCTGCAAGCAGGTTTATGTAGCTGAAGTATTCAGTAAGCTTAAGTAGCAGAGAACTAACTTTCTTTAAAATGGAAACATCCTACTTGAGCCCTCTGTCTCCAGCACAACTACAATCCTTGTTTTCAAGAGTTTTCAACAAGCTCTCTGCCCAGCACCATCCCCTTTCATACTAAGTAGAATCTAAAAGACCAGATACTTCCCTCTCCAGTATGTTTTAAGATGACTGACAAAAGACAAACAAAAGAGCCTTAAAGTAACCTTGTTTTTTTCCCTAGCAATACTCAGAACAGTTCTGTATCTTACCCTGAAAAATGCAGACAACTGAAAGATAGAAAAGAGAATGGATTGTGATTAACTTTTGCTTTTCCCTTCATGGTCTAGTCTTGGAGACCTCACTAAAAAGGCAAGACAAGCCTCCTCCATCCCCTCTTTTTTTTTTAATATATTGTTTCCTAAATGCCTTTCCTATATCTTAATGACTGTGGTCTATGCCTATGACTTCAAGCCATTTCTGTATTTTGATTACTTAAACTTCAGCTAGCAGTCTTTATGTACTCTCTAGGTTGAGTAGCTGGAGAATACATCTTCAACTATAAATGTAGTGGTGGTATTGCAGAATTAACCACTAAAACTTAGGTCAGATCCCAAAAAATCCCGAGGAAGAAAATTTCCACAACAGCAGCAATAAAAATCAAAGCATCTTTAGTCTGTCTTTTATTATTATTATTATTATTGATTATGCTGAGCACTGTGAAATTAGCTCTAAAGTTGCCAGTTCTCCTAAGTGTGTAGAATTTCATTTTGGAGTACAGAAACTTCTGAAACTGCCTGAAGAATTGGGCTTCCAACAATCCCAAACACTCTGTGTTCCACGCTCCTTTCTGCTTGTATCAATGATACACTTGATGATAACACTTCTCATCAATATTTAGGGTAGTTAGCTTTCATTTGATTATGCTTTTGATACCCTCATTTACATTTCTGTTCTTTTTGAGTTGCAGTGTACATTCGCTTTTATCCCAGGCTTGAGACCTCTTCTCAGACCTGGACAAACAGAGGAAACCCCAGGTGATCTTCAATCCTCCAGAGTTAGAGGGAAATTTCCAGGGAACAGAGGGGGAGCAGACCAAAACTGACCAACTGCTTGCAGGAATGGATGCAGAGAAGGGATTAGGGCTTCTGGACACTCTGCTTCCATTCCTACTACAAGGATAGCACTAATGATTCCTCTTCCTATTTAACTTCAACTGAAAAGAAAAATCATATTGGGTCCTGAAGATGAAAAGGAAAGGTCCAACTGCCGTGGGAAGCAGTAGTCTAGATGGTCTGTTTTCCTGGAGACCAGGAAATAGAAGTGGCAGCTAGTCAAAGGGGTTTTCCACAGACAGCCGAAAATGATGTGAAAGCTAGAGCTGCTGGATCTCCACAGGACTGTCCAGGTCACAGGACAGAATCGTTTTACTCACAGTACAATCATGAGAATTAGCAACATTTAAAGGAATTAGTCAGGAATCAGCCAGGAACTATAATCTTGGTATGACTTGGGGAACAGACATCTCATGAATGAGCCATACCACTAAGGACATATGGAAGAATTTCACTTCCCAGGGATATATAATGAGCTGCTGATCTATACTACAAGCTTCAGGAGACCAGAGCTAATGCTAATAAAACTGATGAAATGTGGCCACAGAAATCAAGATAAGTTGTTGCTGCACAGCATTTCTTTTTGTTAAGCTCCTCAACGACAGTCTGAATATTTTTTGAAAAAGATCCATAAGCCATACTACTTGCCAGTCTCCAGAACTCCTGGCATATCTCAATGGTGTTTAATATTCCTCCCCATTAAAGATTACGTGAGTCAAAGCAAGAGAACTGCATATCACATGATAGCTTGGAAACAAAGTGCTAATCAGCTTTGCTATTTAGGAGACTTGCTGATTTGTGACAGCTTTTACATTCGATACTTCTCAGACATTTACAATTTTGGGCCAATACAGCCCCTATAAAATAATGTCAGAGGGACAGTTGAGGATCTTTGAGTGACTACTACAACATGAGCTTGGTGTTAATTTTCCTCCTCCTTTCACAAGCTTTGGGGATAACAGGGTTGCTGCATATAAAGATGCAATGTTCATCTAGCATACAGCCATCTCAGTATGCTGACAAGCAAGTAACTCTGAATTCTGGTTCTGTGACAAATGGAGAGTAAAAGCAGACCATTTGGATTTCAAGCACTCTGAGGAAACCCTTCCTAGGTAGACATGTGAGACCTTGTGGATATTTAGAATAAATGTAAAAATGCTGTGAGTGGTAAGAATAAGGAGGGGTGGGGGACAACTCCAACACACCCTTAAATCAAGAGCCAGCTTTCCCTCGCAGGAAAGGATGTGCATAGACAGGTATTTTTGGAGAGCATGCCCTTCAATGATGAGTTTCTCTACTGGTTATTGAATCTGTTTTTTCTCTTCTTTCCCCATGCCCCAAAGCAAAGAAGGGAGGCAGAAGTTTCAGATGAAGGAGCATGTTATTTGCAGATGGAACTTTCTCTTACAGCTGTGAAGTTGCCTGAGCATAGGCACATATACCTGCTTGGCCCAGGACTGTCAGTGAGGTTTACTTCTGTCTGATTTCTGCTATATGCTTGGATTGCTTCTCACTAGAAGTGGAATAACACTTGCATAGCTGGCTGATGGCTGGAGTGGGAACTTTATTCAGTAAATACTTCTGTTTTCTATTCTAGCATGTTCTTTAATCCTTCTTCCTGTTCAAAGTGTTATAGCTTTTGTTTTCCAATTCTTCTCCTCTAATGAACACAGCTCTCTTTTTCTGTAGCTTTCCAGTGTCAATGCGCATTAGGAATATCTTCCTTGTCAATATTCCAGTTAAGTCTCATGCAAACAAGAATTCTGGTTTATGAATATGTCCCTCGCATAATCAATGTTGATACCTCGTAAACATTTGAAAGTACAAGGGAAGCATGACTCTTTCCTTTTCAAGGATAGAAAATCGAGGCATGAAGAGGCCCTTACTGAACAATCTTTTCCAAAATATGTTCCAACGTACTTAACTGCTTTGAGTTCTCATTACACTGTAATTGGGAATCTTGTGATATTTGGATCATCTTTTGCCATCCAGAGGTGGCTCTTTTGGAGCCTTTTAGACACAGCCCGAGTAATGTGGACATATGCAAAACTTACAGCAAAGCTGCAGATTTCACCTCGGTCTATCTAGTTCTGTGTCGCCAAGTCCTGTGACTTGAATTATGCAAGTCTGGTCAGGACTTGTATCATTCTTGTGAAGATATGAGAAATTCAGGCTCCACTGCAGATTTCAGCCCTCTCTAGGAAAGATCTTTGAAAAGCTGCTTTCCTTGTTGCCCTGCTTCTGGAAGGAGAAGAAATGGTGAGGCCAAGCCAAGAAGTAAAAGTAACTCCTTGTTAATGGGGAGACTGAAATGTGGATATGAAAGAAGAGCTCTTGAATTAGGAGTCAACTAGATTTGAGAACAGTGGGAACAGCATGACTCCTGATTTCCCCAAATCTTTTAGGGACAGCTGAGGGAGCTAAAAATTAAAAAAGAAAGTAATATCCCTGAACCCCACACTAAAGGAAATCAAAGTCACAATTTAATCTTTAAGGAGAACAGAAAAGTTTGGCTTGGTGTAATCTCGTGGTTTGGATTCAGTGATTTTGAAGGTGTAGATGTGGCTAACAATGGATTAATTGAAATATGCTTAAGCAGATGTTAAGTGCTTTACTGACTCTGAGCCTAAATGACTTGACTAAGTAGTAGAGCCACAGTTCGAGTCCTTTGCTGCTTCAACTCCAATGCCTTTATTGTTGCTCATTATAATATAAAATTTGCTATAACATTATTGTATATATCTTATTGTATATTTTACCTTCAACTACATTGTTTCCTCATTAACACCTACTGCTATGAAGAGAGTTAAATGCTGTAAAGCATCACACTTGAACATTCAAGTACACTAAAATAAAACTGGAATCAAGGGAGTTGGAGCACCAGGAGCTATGACAGGCTCCAAAACCAAATGAGTCTGCTGCTAAATTCCTCCATGGTGTTATGATGTGGTGGAAAAAAAAGATAATACAGAGTCTATTTATTGGCTAATTTAAATTCAAGGCCAGTTCAAAAAGACTGACCTGGCAAGTCAGTGCAACTCATAGCAGGACAACACTTTTTTGCTTTCTTTTAAAGGAGATTCTCAAACTTACTCTAAAACTATTTTCTTCCCCCCCCCCCCCCCCGACACTTTCCACACTGGAAAGAGCAATGCTTCTCTCATGTGGTTTGAAATATCCAGCCACTTGGCCAATGATCTCATGCACCAGGGCATCTGGAATGAAGCTCTTGCTTGCATTAGCATATTAGCACATTGCATAGAGCCATTAATTTTTTTTAACCATTTACAACCCAGAGCTGTTTTGTGTATTTTTCAATACATTCTAATGGAAGTCTTGGGAGGTATTTTATTTTCTCTTTCTGGCTTCCTTAGAAATGTTTTAGGATTACATTTTTAATGAAGTATCTTCAAAAAATTTCAGACTTTGGAAATCCTTACCTTGGAGCATAAGGAGTGGGAGTGAAGGCTGGCAAATCTGAAATATAAAGTACTGCCCTCTACCACATCTAAAATTCCCTATGTACCTTTATTTACAAGACCATACGGCAGAAAAGCAACTGACTCAAATCTTCCATTTTTGAAGAGTCACAATCTACTCATGAGGAAAGACACACACAACGTGTGTCCTATACTCCTATATCTACTTCTAAGGACAGAAGAAATTAAAGTGGCTATAAGATGATGCTTTTAATACAGAGTAACTTTCACAGAAATGAAGGTCTTATCCATTACTTCTGTGTACATTTGGACCTATGTGCCAACATTAGAATATGATTTTTCTACAGTAAGATACTGATGTCAGCATCACATGCCTACAGATAAATACTGTCCTTGACCTGATTCAGTGCACTAGGACTTTGTGTTTTTCCTAGAGTTCTCTGAATTTAAACTTTTTAGTAAACAAACAAACAAAAAAAACCCAAGGATTTATTCCACGTTCACATTATATCACTCCATGTGACTCCTTCTGGTGCTATTTTTGTAGCCTGTGGTCATATCACTTAGTTCCTAGAATCAGGATGATAAATTTTAACACTGTACATTTATTTATTTAGTTAACTTCTGTATTTTTGATGGTAGAGTTCCTCATTTTACTTCTCTTTTGAACTTGGCTTTTCTGTAACTGTTCATTTATTATGTTGGGTGGCATTTGCTATACTTCCCAGAATACCTGCATGGGAAAATGTTATTTCTCTTTCTACTTATTTTGGGGGTTTTTTTTTTTAGTCAAACACAGACATTTTGATTCTTCTGTTCTTAGCTTTCAAAAACACTGAATTTTTTCCTTCATTGTCAGAACCCTGCACTTTTGGCACATTGTGGCAAAGAACTGAGACAAAGAGAAAGCCTGCCCTTGCAGTGTTTCAGTAACTGCACAAAGAGGAAAGTAATCCACTAGCCATTCAGTATGTAAATCAAGCAAAATAACAAAGGGTTTCCTGTATAACAGATCAGCACTTCATCTAAACATCTTAAAATCTAGAACTAGGAAAGGTATGAAAATGGCTTGAAATTACTTGACTGAGGTGCTGTCATTTAAAAGCAAAACTGTAATGATAAGCAGTAACTTTGCTTTCCCCACCCAAATCAAGTCATGTAAAAAAATAACACTGTCTTTATTTAAATGTTGGCTGCATTTCGCAAAAGTAGAAGTGAATTTTAATACAGCTGTGTATACCCTTTTGGTGGGCGTCTACCAAGATTAGTTCCATCATACTTCATATATTTGCTATAGAGGACTCAAACATTTTAAGATCTATAATTTAATTTTGCAGAAATCCAAGCAGGTTGAATTCATTTCAGAGTTGTTCTTAATAGGTGTAGTCAAATTGTGTGAAGTCCCATCACACAAATGGAAGGCCCTTTCTCTGAGACTGCCTAGTTGTACCCCATTAGTAGAGTACACATGCTAGTCTTCTAATCGCAGCCTCCACTGAGATAACACAAAACTGAAATCTTGATATATAGGAACATTTTTCAATACTGTTCATCTCTAGACCCTCTCATGTAGATGTGACTGACAATATAATGAAACTGCATGACAGCTGTTGCCAAAAAGTGAAGTTTATTATTGTTATACTGTAAGAATTGCAGGGGAGAGTTGCATAATATAATGTCAGTATCTATCAGTGATTATATATAAAGCTTACTTATCTATAAACTCCCCTTACTTACAGCATATACAAAGCTTAAAGTCTGTGAATGTGCTGAACCAATGGGGGTTCTCAAATGTGACTTCGGAGGATCTTTAGTTGTATGCAGTTAGGTATATTCTCAGTGCTAAGCAGCATTTAAAGATTACAGGTCTAGGTCTAGTTCATCTGCAAAAGGCATTTTAGTTAGCATAACTCCTTAAACACTATTTTCATTTAGACATTTCAGGTTAGAGAACATCTACTGAATCATGAGCTTTGTCTCTAAATTTCAGAACATGTTTTGCCAATTACTCTTCAGATCAATGACAGTTTTCTTGTAAAAAGAGAATAAATGGCAAGACTGCACATTAAAGAGTTAGATTCCCTTGACAAAGAAGTCAGTGGAAATATGTCCCGTACCAAAGTCCATGCAGGTCATTAGCGTAACACAGTCAAATATTCCAGCAAAAACAGACTCTTCAGTACAAAGTGATATGGTTTGGATGTTGAAACAACCAATTGCCAGCCTTTGCTCCTTGATTTTTGTTCCCAGATTTCTCTCATTGATTCACTATGTGCCCTTAGGCAAACCAATTTCTGTTTTCACTTGGAAGTAGCAGCAATAAGGGCAAAATGTTTGCAGGTGGCTTAGAGTTCATCTAAAGACGCTATTCTAGAGACTCGGCATAATCTATTGACTCAATAAAAATGCTGAAAAGATCCTTTCCTCCAAAACTAAGGACAAACAATAGAACGAAGAGCATTATTAGCAGCAAAAAGTGATTTGCCCCCCAAAAAGTGTGTTTCTAAATGAAAATTAAAAAGCCCTTAGCTCTGGTATTTTAAACATAAAATCATAGTAAGGCAAACACAAAACCCAAACGACTGCTTAGAGTAACCATAAAAACTATAAAAGACTTCCAAATGCTCAAAATCAAAAAATCAACCTCCAATTCAAAAAAACTTTACAGTGATAGCTGTAATATGTGAGGTCATAATAGGGAGAAAACATTTCATATTTGCTTTGCTTTGCTTTATTTTATTTTATTTTATTTTATTTTTTAAAACAACCCTCTTTCTGGATTCACTGTGGTTTGTAAGGTGCTATGAGACCCTACGATAGGGAACGTCTACAAATGCACATAAAATAGCTATTCTCTGAATTTGCCTAATTCCTTTTCAAATCTATTTTTAGCCTCTACACAATGATTAGGGGCTAATTATTGCCAAAAAGTGAAGTTTTTTGTTGTTATACTGTGAGAATTGCAGCGGAGCGTTGTATAGTATAATGTCAGTATCTATCAGAGATTATATATAAAGCTTACTTATCTATAAACTCCCCTTACTTGCAGTATATATGTACGAAAAGGTAATTGTCTTGTTTTTTTAAACCCATGTAATGATAAATAGTGAATAATTATTCTTTGTTTATCTGTTTCATCAGGTAAGCACTTGTCACCTTATAAGAAACTTTTCCCCTCAGTCATTTTTGCTACTGAAGAGTCCTAGTCTGTTTAGTCCTTCATCATGCTGAAGCTATTTTTTATCTCTAATAATCCCTGTTCCCTTTTCTGTTCCTCTTTTAATTTTAATAAACATTATCTGGAACAGAGCTGCATGCCATATTCAAAATGTGGGCACATCCTTGATTTATGCAGTGCAATACTTTTTTGCTGTTTTTGTTCTCAGCTCTCATCCTAAATTCCTAACATTGTTTGCCACTTCAACCACTGCTTAGCACCGAGCTGGCATTTTTAGGGAGCTATCCAGAGTAAATCCACCATCTCTCTATCTGGGTGGCAAGAGCTAAGCAAGATCCTTACCATTTATGTATGGTTTAAGTTGTCTTCTCCAAGACCCTTGCTTTGCATTCCTGTCTATAAGGTTTAATCTACTATTTCATGATCTAATATTGTGCTTTTTCAACTTCTGTGTTTTAGCTTTGACTATTTTGAAAAAAAATGCTAATCAGCAAACTTTGTTACCCTCCTATCCACTCCTATTCTTCTTTTTTAATAATCTTTTATAGATTTTTTTCTCTAAACCAGCCTATCCTTCTAGCATAAAGAGGTAAAATAAATTATAATACATATGGAATATATGCAAAATATACAAAAACTAATTTAGCAACTTCAGTTCTGCCTGTATATAATATTATTCACTGTATATAATATTGCTGCTTGTTATACTGGCACGATAAAGGTAGGAGTAAAAAGGTATAGTCTTTGCAATATTCTTTGCATGTACAGAAAGATGCTCTTTCTGAGATAAGAGTTCCTAAGTATTTAGGCTGCAGTTTCACAAGCCAAATAATTGGATCTGAAGGATGTTGCCAAATGGCAATATTCTAGCCTCTGCGCACCTCATCCACTAAGCTGGCTTCCTGCTCCTCTCAGTACCCTGATCAAGAAGAGCTGGACTCTGGGATTAGCCAGGAAAACTTAAAAATCTGGCTCACCATGCAGTCTCACAACTGCTAGAGCCAGTGTGAGAGAAGGAGCAGAAACATGCAGCTCGGGGTGAAAGAGGAAAAAGTGACTGTCCCTTTGGCAGAAGTCTATAATTAGACTGCATTAAATATATTGTGAAATTGCACTCAAAGCTTTATAGCACTGCAGTGCTCCTAATTTTTCTTTACAAAGCAGAAAGCTGAGGTACAGAGAACAACATGAGCAAATCCGTAGATTTTCCTTGTGGCAGAGTCAGGAATATAGCCCAAATATTCTCACGCAGTCTAGGCTTTGTGGCAGAGTCAGGAACATAGCCCAAATATTCTCATGCAGTTTGATGCTTTGCCTCTGACCATTAAAAGATGAACTGCCGTCCACACCATCCGACTTGTGATTTGTTTTGGGCATACCATTTCTAATTACGCAGGTTAGTATTCACATTGCTTAGCCAATAAAGAGGTCACTAATGAAATACAAAGACTGATTCAGTTAAATCTACCTAATAATGTCTAATTTTAGTGAGAATATTTTGCAAAACTCTTTCAGCCTACTTTTATAACTTCTGTAAATTGAGGGGCCCCCTGCAACTTTCCATAAATACAAATAAATAAATGCAGTTGGCACTTGAAGTGGAGCAGCATGCTGCGTGGCACATATCTAATGCAGCGGAGGTGATGCCAGAACTTTGGAACTGGTGGCAGTAGCAAAGGCAGGGGATGAGAGAAAATGAAGACAGCAGATAGTGATTAAGGTTGCCTGATAACCGTAGCCTTTTTGCTATACGTTTACTCTTTCTTTTTCAATGGGAAATTAGAATAACAAGTTTGGGTTAAGTGCAAAAATTAAGCAGTTTGGACTGTTTGAAGATGTATGCTAAGGGAACTGAAAGGAACTGTATAAAGATAACAGCTGCTTCAGTACGATATCCTGACATTCATAAGGACTTTCATTTATTCTGATACGCTAATGAAAACCAAGGGGGTTATGCCTTGCAGTAAATTGTGTGGTGTAACAGTAGTATTTATATGGCTTATTACTTTGAAAATTTCCACTGCATTAAGTCACCATGAAAGAATAATACTATATTCTGTCCTTCTGTGTAATACACTTAAGAGGAATCATACCGTGTTTCTCAAAACTTTTTTTTTCTTTCTTTTCTTTGAACAAGGAATGCAGTATTTCATGTGAAAACTACCTATTTTCACACACACAAAAATAAATAAGTGGTTATTCTTAGTAACCTACATAAAGGAATTTCTCTAATTTTGCTCACTTCTGGCTATCTAGTCTTTCCTATCACTGTCTTCTTTTTTTTTTTTTTTTAGTAAAACATTTTCAGCATGTTCTTAGCTTTTTGAAAGACTTCTTAGAGTTTTGGCCCAGGAGAACAGTTTAATTTACTCAGCATAATTAAAGTTCTACAGAATTAGCTATTTTCTAGTAGCACTTTTTTTACCAAGAACTTGAACTGCAAAGTAAAGCTAATCAGAACATATTGGCTTTTTGCCAAATTCCAACTAAGGCTTCCTTGGCAAGCATAATTTCAAGTTTTTCATATAATTTACTTTGCAATAGTTTCACTTTCATCAAAGAAAAGCTATTTTGTAGATTGGGAATCTTAGCTACAGTTATGTCTTGATTATTTTATTAATTACTGTTCCATATCACTGCTCAGCAGTAGCGTATTTTGTTGTAAATTCTTTCCATTACTCACAAAACCACACAAACATCTCGCAGCTTTCCTCAGAGAATTCTTAACTTCCTACAAAAACAAGCAAAAAAAAAAAAAAAAAAAAAAAAAAAAAAAAAAAAAAAAGCCTACCAAGAAAAATAGCCAAAAGACTTTCAGTCACTCAAATCTATTTCCTATCCCTAAGAGAAAGCAGGATTTTCCATATATTTCATTTGAGTGAAATGATCAAGAGAATTAGATGGCCTGTATTAAATCAAAACAAATCTATGATGTGTTGCTTTATATAAACTATATTGTGTCAAGTATGAGAACAGATTGTATTTCTTATCCATACTCAGAGGTTTCCTGTGACTGCTACAGAAATGGATTTTTTTTTTTACTGAATCACCCTGTTTTTCCATTGTTTGCTCTGGATGTGAGATTTCATTAGTTACATTTTTTCAAATGTATGAACTGGCTGCCATCTTTCTCTCCTTTTGATAAATAGAAACTTCTTAAATCCAGTCTTTTAAATATTAAACGCTGCCTCCTGCATGTGTGGAATGACTAACATCTGTAATTCAAAAACTTTACTGTGATAATACTTTAATTGTTCTTTGTTACTCAGGCTACCAGGGGTTACAAGGAGTTGAGATATATATTGATACCAAATATTATCGCTTTGAATATTGCAAGAACAAATTGTTACAGCTAAGTGCATGATGCCCAGGCTTTGCATTTGATTATGTTTAAATACTCTAGATCAGTCTAAGGTGTGTTCAAATGAAAGCATAATTGCGCTAAGGCTTGGCACTTATTGTCACATATTTGTGCACTTAAAAATAATGGCCTACCTTAGAGAGAATCCAGAAGCAAAGCAGAATGACAGGTACATCTAGAAAAGGGAGAGGGTATTATTATTTTTTTTCCTTTTATGTAAACTTAGTAAAATTTTAAGTTCGCTTTTAGTAAACTAAGCCCTAATCCTCTGATACTGACAGGTATTTTTTTTTCCAATCCTCATGTGTTCTATGATTTATTTCCAGTTTTGATCCCCCGTCTCAAAGTTCTATGCTACAGCTTGCTTTCTTACATCTCTGTGAGCTAACTGAAGTTGGGAGAAAAGGATGATTGTACAAGTTGAAAGGCAAGATGTAGGAATTATACAGGAAGTTATACAAGTAAATAACGTCAGCGACATGTTTTACTGCTACAGCAGTAAAAATCTGAGGTCAGACCTCTGGTTTCATTTGATTTATTCTGAATTTTCACCAATATAAACAAAGCAGGTATGATATATTAATTTTTTTACCAGTGTATCCTGTATTTCAAATACTCCAAATAATTCCTTATAAGATATGTAATCTTTTTTTTTTTTGAACAAAACTGTGTCTATAATCACCAATATGTACTTGAGAATTAGCTTGGTTAACTATATGTTATCAAAAGTTAAATGAGATCTAGGAGTGAAAAAAAGGGGGGATTCATTTTGCTTGCATTCTTGACAAGTAAGAGCATGAGCGTATTTGAAAACATGACAAATTGACATCTATTACTTGGGAAATTGTTGCTTTGTACTGAATGTTTCACCCCAACTCTCAGTTGAAAGAGCTAATTTTGAACTCAATGGTCCTGAGAGATAGAAAAAGTAAGTTACAGCATTTGCCCAGAGTGTACTGGGTCAGGTGTAAGACTCTGGTGTAAAGCATCTGAAATTTGTAGGGCTCAGTGTAAGATTTGTAAGGTTTTTTTGCCATAATGTTTATATCAACCTCACTCTTCACAAGAGGTGAAAAACCCACCTTCCTGTATTATCAAAAGGCAGTTGTAAAGGAGGAATATCTGTCAAGTGTGTCCTGGGGAGATATCTCAGCCATTGATCCTCTTTGGATAGCATTGTTGCTTTTGTTTTTCACCCTACTTGCCCCAGGAAAGATTTAACTTCAATTATGCTGTCATAAGGCCATCATGAAGCACCTCCCTGATACTGCAAGCAATAATTGGTTTAGAATTAAGGTAATAGAATAGTGGTATGTTCAAGTCATCAAGCCCCAAATTGGAATTACAAGCAAATATATACCATATAATGGCAACAAGAATTTGCTGCTCTCTTCAGTTTGCATATATTTTTAAAAAATCCTTTTTTTTTCGGTTTAAATTTCCTGTCTGAAAGTTATTGTGTGAACACTGAATCAGAATATTTTAACTCACAAAGATGACAGCAACATTTATTTTATGGAAAATAGGACTTTGTTCCACAAAAAAGGCATTTTTTTAATACAGCCCTACTGTTTGTTAAAATACTATCAGTTTTATTATTTTTTGTTACGTTATGGCACTGCTCCATTTATGCAAGCATTTATTCCTGCATTTCACCTATTTTACTGTTAATAGAAAGCTACTGTCTCCACCAGATTTTTGAAATTAAGGAATGTTTGAATTAATTAATCTGAGTACATCTGGGTATTAGATGAGTATCTTTAATACTTTGAAGATGGTTAAGTACGACAAGACATACCTGTGCTCATTTCTCAGTACTTCCTGAAAGATTTAACAAATCTACTAACACAGCACACTAGAGCTCTGGAGGGAGGCATGGCAATAGACTTGCATGTTTGCATTCCTTTAACCTGATGTCTTCAATAATTACTGTTGAACTAATTTAGTTATTTTGCTCATGGCATTGGTTTTATTATTATGTTTCTAAAAGAATTTTTTCTATATATAAAAATAAGACCTAAATGAGCATCTTTCTGTATTAGGATTAGGATAAACATAATTAAACTGACCTTTCCTTTGCAGGCAGACCCTGATGCATATCATCAATGTGATTACCCATTGTCCAGTCTAAGGAAAAATGAATTTGTATTTTAAAAAAATTAACAAATGACATCAAATATTTGGCAAATAATGCCCCCCACCTTTGTAGGGTCTAATCTAGACTGTAAATTACCCATATATATACACATTTCCCCCCAGCCCTGTACCTACATACCTAAACTGCTGTATAGGTCTAGAGAACTTCATAGGGTGAAAGCCGCTGATGCGTTCTGCTGCTGACAAGAATACTTCTGATGGCATCTGTAATGGAGCTGTGCCCCATCAGCATACACTAAAATTTCCACTAATGCATCTGAAATCTGGCATGCTGGTACACAGTACTTGCTACAAACTTGTACCGGTACAGCTATGAAGCTCAATCAGCACAATAATAAAACCCCTTCAATATAGTCGTAACTTCACACACTACTAAAAAAAATGTGTTTAAAATATAACTGAAACACAATGGATAAACAGCATTGTACTTAATGCCAGGCACTATTTTTGACTTTTGCACTGGTTCTTATAACAGAATCCAGTAAATGAAAGGTCTGTTTCTCTTAGTACACAAATGCATGCACACAGGCTAAAATGGACTTTCAGTTTGTCTTCCTGCTAAACAGAAGTATCTGGCATCAATCCAAGGTTCAATATATTTATAACCTTATAGCTATATTCTAAGGGATTGGGCTTTATCTGGGAATAGCTGTGCTGGAGAGCAGCTTGGAAGCTGTTAGATGTGCTGCCTAGACTGCTTTGATCCCTTGTCTCTTAGAATCTAGCTTTGATAAAAACTGAGTGCGATGTCAAGAAGAACCTAAAGAGTGTTTCTGTACACAATAGACAACATATGACAACAAGAATAGGTTCCCCTTTGAAACTATAAAAAGGCTTGGCTTTGTCATGAAGAATCACTATGAACAGGATCTATGAAAAGATGCAGGGAAGTTTTGATTTTCTTTTGTTGTCCGCCTTCCATTCATTTAGCAATTCTAGCTTTAAATATAAATATACATGCTTGGAAATAGTCAGATACATATATGCACACTAACATCAATTCTAAATTTTTATCACTACTGATACTCATCATTGATCATATTTAAAACTGAAATTTTTCTGTCATCCTGATGTATATTGTGACACTGAATTATTTCTAGAAATGCTAAGTATTGAATGCAGCTAAGTCAGTGCGCTCTTGAAATGGTCCACACACAGCAAAAATAATGCATAACCTGTGGTCAATCCAAATCAGATGATCCATCTCTTTACATAGCTTTGTATTAGGTGTAAAAAGAAAAAATAAGTCCTCTGCAGCTGAGCAATTATATACTCAGGCTCAGTTCTAAAACAGTTTGTCAGGAAAGAGCTATTTATACTTTGTTATTTTTAAATGGTAGTACCTAGTTCTGGATACATTTTTATTGTGGTTAGGCTACTTCAGAAAGTCAAAATAAACCCAATAAACCAGTTTGGTTAGGTTTCAAAAATAAAATGCATGTATAAATCAAAGCCTTATATTTATTTTCTGTGAAATAGGAATGGTTCTTCAAACAGCAAAAAAATAAAAGCCTAGATTTCTTTTTTTATTGGAGCTCACATATTTCTTATTCAAACTGAATATTTATTCACTGTGCAGATGGCATTCACCAGTTCAGCATCTCCACGTAGAATTAATAAAACATTAATCTAAAATGATTTTCCTGCTTTTGTATTCTCAGTATAAAAGGGTATACCAATTGACGTAATAGATATGTCTCATGCTCTTCTTTGAAGCTTCCTAAATTTTGTCTCTGACAAAAGGAGCGCTACCCAGAGACTCCATCCTTCTACTGAGACCCTTACTACTATCCCTGGACTGCATTTCTAACTACAGGGAAACATAACAGCTATGGTGACCTAATAAAATACAACTGTATCTGTCAGACGCAATTTTACAGTGACCGCTTTGAAACTGCATGGCTTGAGTGATTTTAGTCAGCATTTGCAAACAAACTCGTAGCCAAGGTATGTTAGCAGCAAAGTGAGTCAACAGACACGGGCTGAGTCATACAGCAGGGGCAAACAATTTTTCTGTAAGCAGGACCTGCGCTTAAAATTCAGGCTTCAAAGTTTTGAAGTTGTTATGTGTCACAACTTCATCTCATCTTAGAAGAAAACTAAATCTTGGCAACATGTAAAGCAAATGAATATCTGAAATATAATAATGCAACTTAACTCTTCCTCTCTGGAGAAGAGTCTGAGAGAACTGGATGGGGTAGTACAGTGCCTCTAGATTTTCCTAGAAGCAAGCTGCATTGCACTGAAATTGGAGAAGATAAAATTCTCCAGTACTCTACATACAAGCCCAGAGACACTGGATATCTGCAATACCATAAATCATGGTAGGAGCACATGGAGGCCCGAAAACTAGCAGACAGTCTGTTGAAAATTTTAAACATACTCTTCATGCAAGACTATCAGTGAAGCTAACTTCACCTTTCCTTTTAGCGATGAAAGATCATCGCTAACTTTTTATAGTGCTGCTACTCTCAGAATATAGTTTATTTCTCTCAGGCTTAACGGAAATTAGTTTTGATTTTTACTCTGAAGTATTTCCACAAAAACTTGCACTGAAAATTTGTTGCATTAGATGTTTTTGTCACAAATTTTAAGTTGATAACATGGTCTATTCAAGAATCATATGCATACAAATACCTAATAGATGCATTATAATTTTAGAGATGAATCTGATTTGGAAGAAGTAATGTGCAAGTCTGTACAGGATGGCAGTCTTTGACACTACAAGGAATTGTGTATGTTTTGTGATGAGCATTCTTATTAAGTGTTCATACATTATAAAAAAAAGTAACTTAAGTATAAAGATAGAATGCAGCAGTGAATCAATGAGGCAAAATTTGTTTGCAGTATTGTAGAGCTAACTGCAGCATGATATATTTACCTTAGGCATTGGGTCCAAGGATGTAAATGCTGCAAAACCCACCCTTTAGCAAGAAATCTGACCTGAAGACAAATTAAAGTGATGAAATGTGTATGTGCACATGTGTGGGAGGAGGTAGGAGAACACATACCAAGAGCTTAGCAAAAGTTTAACTGTCTTATAGCACTCAAGCAAATTGACTTGATTCTAGAAGTAAATAAATGAAAGTGAACTTAAAAATAGACACTGGCATGAAGTGTGAAGTAGTAACAGCATATACAAGGTTCATATAATATGTATTCTGTATTGTGAGTACATGACTTGACCAGACAGAGAAAGATGTCCTAGAAGAAATCCTTTGGGAGCTAGACTCTGCAGGTACCCAGGCCTACTTCACTCCTTCTCACAGCCTGACTTCCACTGAGTTCCCTTAGTGTAGGAATTGCTCAGATAGCTCCATTTCCAGAATCCAGCCTTTTTTAGGAAGTATTGAAGTGACTACACATTTAATCCATGACTGATGATAGACTGATGTTTTTTATGGAAGATGTCTTTTGTGTTATTCCTACGGCAGGTCAGTTACTATTTTAATAAGAAAAAGAAAAGACTCCTGAGATTTAGGTTCAGTATTTGGCTGAAACGACAATGAATAGAGTAAAGAAAACGTATGCACTGTAGCCAACTCGACAACAGTCGAGTAAGATGTGGATAAAATGAAAGTTAAGAGTTTGTTAAGGAGAAAACAACAAAAATAATTAATGTGAACAGACTATACTACAGTTTCCATTCCAGCAAAACAAGTTTGCTGCTTTGTTATCTGCCTCATATATGAGTCCTATTGTTGTAAACACATAATGCAATTTAAATTTTACAATGCAAGGAAAACAAACAAATACATATAGATTACTTTCCCACCCCTCTTCTTTGATCACCTCACTGATATGGGGGGGATAAAAAAGTATTTGAGCTAAACTATAAAATATAGTTTACTCATAGTCCTAAAATATTCTTTGTTTGTAATAATACTCTTCTGGACTGTTATTGCTTGATTTGTTCAAGGCTGCTTTCTTCATTGGCTCTGTACTTTGGACTTTTTTTGTGTCTAACTTAGCTTAAATTTCTAAGCAATGTTCTCTCACTCAAAAAAAATCTTACAGTGAAATGAATTATTTATAGCATGAAGCAAAGAAACATGCAGAGGTACAGTGCTTTGAATGTAGCACAGATTAAAAACCCTGGATAAACTGGCAAAGTCTGTCAATAGCAATCCTTGGCTTGAAGAGTAAACCAGACCTGACACCCACAATTCCATAAGAAATGCACACACAGATATCTTCCCCTTCACCCCCATGCCAGTATTATTTGTTTTAGTTCTTGTTACTCATTCTTCTGAAGCTTGTATTTTATATACTAAAACTTCAATTAAGTGTATATGATATTACTTGAAACATTTTATACCCTTTGAGACTCTTGCAGAAATCCCAGTTAAGTAGACTGGGAAAGCATGAATATTGCACGTAGCAAAGTGAACCATAATGAATAAATAATAATAGTTTTAACTCTTACAGGATTCCTTTCAGCAGTCAGTATCAAAACACTTCTCAAAGATCACCAATCAGTATCATCTGTTCCAATTTTATCAATGAGGACATAGAAGTTTGTGAAGCTGAGATGGCTTTGCCAGTGTGACACAGCTATTTGATGCAAGGGAATTCCCAAGCCTACAACTGCTAGACAAGTCCGCTTAATTTTTCAGTATGACCTAACAGTTACTGTAACTAGCCCATGCTAAACCCTAGTTGTACTGGCTCTCATTCTAATCACTTATCAAAAATTTTTTTTTTTACTGAAAGTGTAATGCCTGTATATTCATATATGTTAAACATATTGTAAATCCAACTCCTGAACATAAACATAACACAAATCATGAAGAATGCTAGTAAGTTTCAATTTATTTTGGAAGTTTTGTTCAATTTTTGTATCCCTTCAACTTTCGTGCTGTGGTGTTTGAATTTCTTTTGCTTCATTTCCCTGGTTTTTTTAATCATGTAATAATTATATATCCTTTTAAGTAGTGCTGTTTAGCTATTAGAAATTTGCATTGTTTTCTCAGTATCTATGTTCACTTGTTCCATGACTATAATTCTTCTACTCTTTTCAAAGTTAAAAATTTTATGAATGGCCTTCTGTCAAAACCACTTTTTTTTCCCTGCAGGATCCCTGTTTTCTCCCCTTTAAAACTTTGTTTGCCTCTTGCTATGTTCTTATTTATATTTGACATTACTGCACTTAAAGTGCTTTTGTATATATTGCCAAAATCTGTATTGCTGTCCCCAGTATTATATGGTCATGCTTAGTCTTAAGCCATGTGAATATTCATTGTACACACTACTTTGTGTTTAGTTTTTAATTTTCTCCTAGGCCAATGCTTGCAGTCAGATACATGGATATGACTCCTGCTAAAGTCATATAAATTATGTATCTACATCAGAGGACTCACTCAGTTTAAATGTGATACTTGAGAGAAAAGCTACTCAATGAGAAATTGGAAGAGCATTTACATTTGTAAATCTTGTTCTCTGTAGATACCATTTTGCCATTGCATCTTTTGTTAGGCCCAAGCCCATGGCAATGGGGAGGAAAAAAAAGAGAATAAACACTGTTTAAATGTAAAAGTTTAGATCTCTATGTGCTTAGCCTTATTCTGGTACAAAGTGCTACAAATGTTTAATTAAATCTTTCTCTTAGCAATATCCTCTAAACTGAAGGCCTTGTTACACTTGAATATGCAGGTAACTTATTTTAGAGTACACTGGAATAACACATAAGTACTGAATAATGATATTTATGACGATTTCTATTGCAGCCTTCTAGGGCTCCTGGTTACCAACCCAATTTCCATCTGCTATTGCTTAGCAACAACAGCTCTTCCTGCAAGGCAGCCGCAGCTAGAGACTTTGTATGTTTACTCTTATTCGGTGCTTAGGGAGAAAAGCCCAAGAGCACTACTTCTTCCTTGCCCTTGCTATGCCTCTGCAAGGTTGCTGCGACTTTAGCCGAACTCAAGTCTTGGTTTATATCACAGTAAGCCTTCCTCTGTAGAGAAATCCCAAATAAGGCTGAGAGAATTTTGCTGGAGGCTCCTTTTAGAGAAGTTCTTATTACCAATTAATTTAACTTCCACGGTCGTAAATGCAGATGTGCATGCTCTTTTAGTTAGAGCTCTGGGAGAAATGCTTTACTTTGCAACGGCTATGCTTAGATATTCCGTTTGGGGGCCGTGAGGCAACTGACTGCCATTTAATTTAGAGCGCGCTTCCAAAGCCTGGCCCAGAAGAGCTCGGTTTCAGGTGCTCTCCGGGCCCCGCGGCAGCGGGGTGGCTCGTCTCCGCTCCGCTCCGCCGCCGGGCAGCTGCTCCCTGCCTGCCCACCGAGAAGAGGCTGCAAGCCAGAGGGGTATTTTTTCCCTTCCAGGTACCTTGCGCGCCCACCCCGCGGCACCGGCCGCGCCTCTCCCCGTGAGGCGGGAGCTGCGCGCTTCGCTCGGCGCGGGCAGCCGCCGCCCCGCCCCGCGGAGCGCCGTTACCTAACCGACTGCCGAGGCGCCAGCTGCAGTTAATTACCTAACGAGCGAGCCGTCGTGTCCAGCTGGGGCTAAGCCCCGCCGGCGGGGGACTGCGGGGAAGCGGCTGTGCGGTGCGGGCGCCCCTGAGGGACGGCGCCGCTCAGCTCCCCGCCGCGGCTGCGGGGGAAACGCCTCGGCGCGGCGGCAAGGCTCCTTCGCCGCCGCCGCCCGGGCTCCGGGGAAGGGGAGCGGAAGGGGGCAGGGAGGGAGCCGCCGCCGCCCGCCCCCTCCTCAGCCCGGCGGCTCGGCGAGGGCAGGCGGCGGCACCTCACTGGCGGCTCCCAAATGGCGGCGCGAAAGGGGGGCAGGTGGCGGTGGCGGGTAGGGGCAGGGCCTATCGATAGCTCGGCGCTCCGCGCTCAAGCCGAAAGGAGGAGATGAGGAAGACGCGGAGGGGGAGACTGAAGAAGGAGAGACAGGCGAAAGGGAAGGAGCCGAGCGCCGACGGATCGATGGTCCGAGGATAAATGTCTCGCTGAGTGTGAGGCCGCCATTTTAGATGAGGAACGAAACGAAGGGCGCCGAGCGGGGCCCGGGCCCGGGGGGAGCCGCCGGGAGGGAGTGACACAGGTAGGGGCCGGGCCGGTGAGCGGCAGGGCACGAGGGAGAGCAGGGTGCCCGCTCTGCCCTTTCTTCTGGGCGGCCGCGCCTGGAGCGGAGCCGGCTGCTCCCGGCGACGCCGAGTCGCCGCCGCCTCGGCTGCGAGGGCGGCCGCGCTGCCGCTGACGGGGGCCGGGGCGGCGGGCGGCGGGCTCCGTACCCGCGGATGGCGCGGGGCGCGCCGCCTCTCCGGCGTCAGGGGGCTCCGGCGGCGGCGCCGCGCCGAAGGGGCCCGGGCGGCCGGGGGAGGCGGCGGCGGCGGCGCGGGGGACGCGAGCGGGGCGGGCGCCGCTGCGGCGGCGGCTCAGGTGAGGCGGGAGGTGCGGCGCCCCCCCCCCCCCCCCCCCCGCCGCCCGCTGTCAGCCGGTGTGGGGGGGAACCTCGCCCGCTCATCGCGGCGGCGGCCGCGGCCTCCTGCGCTGCCGGCGGCGGCTCGCTCGCCGTCCTCTCGCGTCGATCTGCCGCTTCCCGAGCCGAAAACGGACAGGGTGCTTAAATGGCATTAGCATAGCTGAACGCGTTCTCCTCAGGCGTGCTCCGGTTTGAGCAGCTCGCATGATTGTTATTATCTTTTTCGATTTAGGTTCAGTTTAAATAACACATTCTTAAACGGGAGCGAGTTCCTCTAGTCGCCCGATTTCTCCTAAGCTGTTGAGCTCTGCCGTGTAGACGTGGTGTTACTCCAGAGCCGGTGCCCTAGGATTGTGCTGTTTCTGGACACCGCTTATCTACAGTCCAAATGTACACAAAAATAACCGCTTTGACTAACAGCAGCTCTTATCCATTGTTCTTCTTGCCTCGGTCAGACAGAATTATTTATTTATATATATATACTTAATTGTTACCCGTTAAGTGACATCTGTAAGCACAGAGAACTTACCTGGGACAATTAGACCTCAAAAACGGTGTCAGGGGAATTGCTGCTGCAGGATGTGTATTGCAGAGGCAGTTGGAGGTTGGCATAGGTATGCAGAACAAGAAGGGAATATAATGGAGCAAACCTAAAATGCCACAAAAACTCGAGCCAACTTAAAATACCTGAGAATAGTTTTGTGCAATTTTTCTTTCAGAAGTTTTAAAATAATAATAATAAAAAAAATCTGTCTCCAAATAATCCCTAGTGGATCAGTGTATTTAGCAAAACTGGGATACAATGTAACTGGACGTGATCATCCTTTGGGGCTTGTCAGCAGTGTAAATGCAGAAGAAAACACTGAACTGATGAACTTGAGTGTGAATTTCAAATGGTTCAGTTAAATCTTTCTGTGGTCTGTCATGCAGAATGGAAGTGGCTTTCATTCAGTTTGTCTTAATGAATATTTTCTGTAGGCGAACCCTAAGGCTACAATTTATCATAAAAGTATGTGGATCTGTATTTATTTTCATAAGATGGATCAACGTTTGACTGATCTGTTAAGCAGTTTAATCCTAGATTGTTAAATCAGAAGAGGACTAGCTAGTTTGGGTTGGAGTAGTGGTGCTTTCAACAATCTGGAATTGTTTTTTGAGTGATTTGTTGCTATACTTAATATCTTCAGGACCGGACAACCTATTGTGCAACACTGCTGACTAACCTGCTTTGGAAGAAAATCTGAAAGTAGCAGAGAAAATATGCTATTTTTTTCCAAAGAAGATATAAAACCTTTTTTTTTTTTTCTCAGTTGATGCTTTTGATGTGTACATACAATTTTCCCTTTCTATTTTTTAACAACAACAGTCTATTCACGTTAAATATGAAGTTTACTTCTGTTTCAAGGCCTGAACTTACTACAACTTATTAAAATAACTCATATTTTATAAACCACAAACATGACCCATGGAAGTCATCAGTCAGCATTTCTTGGTATGCTGTGCTAAATCAGCATTAGTTTCTTCTGGGACATATATTCCCCCCCCCCCCCCAGTTTATTTATTTGGCTTATTCACTGTTGAGAAACCAGGAGTTGAGGGGAAAAAACAAGTTTTCCTTGTTTTCAGTCTTTGAAAACAATTTAAGTTGATGAGAGTTGTCGATTCTAAAATTTTTGTGGAAGGTGTGAACCAAAGCTCTTGGTTGAAATTACTATGTATAAATAAGTCTTTAATCAGTTTCAAATGCAAAAATTGTGCTGATAAACTTGCTTTTGTATTATGTATACAAATATTTAATTATTTTTATTTTCCTAATAAAGTTATGTGAGCAAATGAAGCTTAGCTTTATACAGATTTGTATACGAGTCTCTGATCATCTCTACTGCAAACATACTGTCTTCCCCTTCTACGATACCTTCATTCATTCCCTTTGCCACAGCTTTGTAGTACTGCTGGTACCACTGGCTCCTGTCTTCAATTTTGCCCTAGTTAAACACCCTCCAGCTCTTTCTACTCCTCCTCTCCATCTCTTACCATGTTTCTTGCCTACCTTTTTGGCCTGCCAGCTAGGCAAGAGGGAGTTTTTGCTCAGGTTGATTTAGTCATGTGGTGATCGACTGGCACACCGAAAAGTTTGTGCTTGCTGATGAAGAGATGAGGAGACAATTCTTCCATAGCCTGTTGGAATTTCATATCCTTGATGCCTCTACCTAGCTGTTTAGCTGAAATAAGCTAATATGCCCATCAGTTATTGGAGGAGAGGAAGGAGAACATCTAGATAACGTGATCATTTAAAGCTAGTTTGCTTTGGAAACAAAGCTAATACATTTTGTGCAGTTTAGTTTCAATAACTTTCATGAAAATGCAGCTTGAAACAGTGGAAGGAGTCATTGTGTTATAAGGGCCATTTTTTAAACAATAAAAAATCAGAAATGTAAAGACTATGCAACTGCATGAAGAGAAAATATAAGTGAGAGTTCTATTTCTTTTAAAAATATCACATTGCATGAGTCAATTTTCTTTATTTGGAGAAAGTAACAAAAATAAAAGCAAGATCTTGTCATTTTGATCTTGTCAAAGCAAGATCAAAATGTGTGATTTAACCCAAATTTAAAGTTTGATAATTTAGAACATGATTTAAGTCAGTGTTTTAGGTATTTTTAATTTTTAAGTGACACATGTTTATAGCTTCATTGCAATAATTTGACACAATAATTGTTTATCCAAAAGCCTTCTATATTTTCTATTACGAAATATATTTACTATTTCTTCTGAATTAGAAATTCATTATGTATTCAATATGGATGTGGAAACCTTCTGTCAGCTGACAAAGTCAGCTGAAAGAAGAGTTGATATAATAGTAGGAAATTAGGTGAAAATGCTGTCTTTATGACAAATTAACAAGATATTTTAGCAATGAACAAGCATTGTCTCATTAATTTTGAGACAGCGTGAAGTACATGTATAATGCTTTGAATGGTTTTATGTATTGATGATGTAGTTAGTGATGTTCCTATTCTGAACTTTCTGAAAAGAAAGTGTTTTGGACAAAGTTCTGTGAACAGTTAATTTTCAGTGGTCGTTGGCTCTTATTGCATACACTATCTCTTTGTAAATAACAGTTTTACTTTGAAAAGCAGCTGGCTTACGTTTACTCTTGTGACTTGAATATTGTGTTTGTACTATAAATGTCATCTATTTAACACAAAGTTGATTTTATTGCAGTAGTGTGCACTGACCTTTTACAGTTAATTATAATATGGTCATCTTGTGTACTGAAATGCTGCAATACGTACAGTAGATGAGAATAAACAAAACCCTGTTACTAAGTAATTTGTAAATGTGTAAAGCATGTTCATGGCAGACTTTAGAGGTCAGAATTATAACAGATACTAAACAGAATGTTCACATAAGTGGGTATTCTTTTTCAGGGCTGTAGGTGACAGTCAATATAGTTGAATTTTATTTTTTCTGAAGTATTTTGTTTCCTTGTGGAGAATGGCATAAGATTAAGATTATAAGGTAGAAGAATTTTGGATTCCTATAGAACAATGCAATAGCAAATCCAGGTCACTGGTTTTGTTTGCATTTGCAGGTCTGTCTGTATTCTGCATTTCTTCTATGCATGTTCTAAATGAATCCTGTGCACGTGCATAAATGAAGCAGAGCTAAATCACAGCTGATTGGCTTTAACTTCAGGCAAAAGAGTTTTTGAATTACCTTTCAAGTAATGTGTGAATGTGATGAACATGTGAGTGATCTTGCTTTATTTTCTTTACACATATCTGAAAATGGGACCCCATAGCTCCAGGTCTTCTGACGTAGACCTTTTGTTGTTTGTGGTTGCACTGCTGCACAGAATCATTTCACTTGCTGATTTATGGTGCTCTGCAGATGCTGACTTGCATGCTGCAGTGCTGCCTGTTTTGTCTTACTACTGCATTATATTGTTTCATTTCAGATTTCAGCTTACACTGCATGCTTGCTATTGGTTTGACCCTAAAATATTTCATTTCTGACAAACGACTGGCAAAAGGTGTTAATTAATATTGCGTTCCAACTGAAATACGTAGTATTGGTTAAGAGCAGTTGGGACATCTTGTATATTTTTAGTTCACAAACTAGCGGGAGGTTGCTTCACTGACTTGCAGCTGGGTGTGGCATGGGGTTAACCATGTTAATTAAAGTTGGCTCAGAGGTTTAGACTTTAAAAAAATGACTCTAAGTCCCCGTCATGTTCTTTTGTTACATAATTTTTTTTTCACTAGAGAACAAGCTACAGTTCTAAAAATGAGTGTTGTAGAAACACCTTGCAGCTGGAGAGGCTGACAAGAGTGAGATACAAGGTAGTGTGCTCTAGTAGAAGACATTTGCCTTTGTATGCTTTTTAGGGCTAAAAATTTAAGTCTATGATGAGAAACTTCAATATATGACTAAGCTGCCTTTTTATTTTTCTGTATTTTTTCTTTTATTTTGCTAATTATTTGCTTATAGTGAATATAAGGGGTTAGATTTAGCTCAGCTGGTTAGAGCGTGGTGCTAATAATGCCAAGGTTGCAGGTTCGATCCCTGTATCGGCCACTTGTTTGAGGGTTGGACTAGATGATCTTCAGAGGTCCCTTCCAACCTTACCGATTCTATGATCTGTCACTTCTGTCAATAATTTGATACTCTTTTTTTCATAGTCCACTTTCTTGCTTTACTTTCAACCATTTAAAAATGTGCATATTATGTTTGCTCGAAGTGTGGTCACACCTTCAACAATCTCTAGAAAGTCTTTTCAGTCTATCAGAGTACCACAAAAGGCACTGCTCTCTCTCCACTTCTCTCTTCCTACCTCTGCCGTGATGAAGGGTATTTAATTTCATCGCCCCCAAGTAGTGGGACTGCTTGAGGGTCAGATGGATGATTGGCCTTTTTGCTTTCTTCCAAAATGTTCTCTGTTTAGAAGAAAGCCAGTATGATACCTTGCATAAGAATTTCTTTGTGAAACTGAAGGGAAGCATGGTGAAAAGGTGAAGATATGCGTACTCCCTTTCAGTTCCATGGAATTGTTACGTAAATTACCTATGGAGGAGCACAGAGTCCTGCAAAGTAACAGACCGAATGTAGGGAAGACCATTAGACTGGAAGCTTCAATGGTGGCAATGCTGCTGGGAAGAAAAAAAATTAAGAATACTCCTTTTTATTTTTTAAATTCCTAATATATTGCTATAAATATGCTGCAATGTGCTGCTTATTTTATTTCCAATGAAGATCATTTAAAAATAATACATCTTTGTAACTTTAATGCAAAAGAAAAGATCAGCAAGGCCAATATTAATTTCACTAGATGTTGAAAGGAAAGAGACTGTTGCATCTAAACTAGCTTTCAGCTGAAAAAGCGTATTTTGATACACAGTAACGATTTAATTTTGTGGGGATTTTGTCTTTGTTCTAAGAACTTTTCTTATGTTTCTCTGAAAGTTGATCACATTTATGACAGGCTGTAACTCCAGTTTCAAATTCTATAAAATTGTCCTAAATATCCCAGAGATTTAACATCATTTACCTAGCAATTATCGGTTTATCAGTTCCAAGATTACTGTCTGCAAGTATTTTCCTTTTCTTTAATAGCCTGTAATAGAATTTGAATTCTTTTAGGTCTAATCTACTCCAGAAGACCATGAAGATATATTTTTTTTTTGGTAATCACTTCTTTATTTGTGCATTTTTCCTGTTGTAATTTTATAGATTTTTTTGTAGAACCCATATCGTAAAACACACATACAGATTAAGCACGTCAAATGTCTGATCTCTTTCTGGTTCTGAACTTACTTCAGACCAATGTATATGTTTTTATACAAACTTACAATACTGGGCCATTGTGTGCAAGTAAAAAACAAATATTTTTCGTTGTGGTAGAACTTTCAAACTTGAGCAGTTTTAATATATTGATGTTCATTCCATTTTTCTCACAATGAGGAAAAATGTAATAACTTCGTGCAAGCTAAGTGATATTGTATCTTTTTATACATTTCTTTCCCTGGCTGTGCCCTCCACCATGATAACTTTTGAAAGCTATTTCCAGTCAATACCAATATGTAGACATGAACAGGCAGAAACTTGTTTATGGTGATGTAGATAAGGAGGATACCAGTTTCCCTTGAACCTAATTAGAAAGCTGTGCAATTTCAATTATCTGTAGAGCATGAATTTCTTTTAGCAAAACAGTATTTCTGCTCGATCACTGTTCTTAATATGAACTTTTAAAACTCTTGTGAGTGATGTTATCTTAAAAAAAAAATCTCCCATTCGGATGTGATGGAATGGCTGTTCCAGGGTGAGTGGAATAGAAAGGGTACAAATGCAGAATTTGATCAAAGCAGGGGTTCATAGGAGGATGGCCCGTGTGCAGCTGTGAGGAGAATTTGGTAGCCAAGGTAGCTTCCAGAATGTGTTGCAGCCAAGAGAAGCAAGAAAGCGTACAATTATCTAAATTTATGCTGACATTTAACAAAAAATAAGCCCTATTCTGAATTACATCATTCATTTGTGTTAAATGATCTAGAAGTGAGTATAAAGCTTATACTGGCAATAATAGCATGCTGAAACAGAGTGCTCGTGTCAGAGTGATACAGTGGATTGATTTCAGCTGAATGCGAGTTCCAGAGCATGCTCTTACTTTTCTCAAACCTTTTACATTGCCTGTGTAACTTGCTCATTGGCAATCAAGAGGTTATAAAAAGAGAGCCAGCTGATGTTGCAATCTAAGCAGTGGCCATATAGTGGAAAGACTCTACTTTGGCATGTTCTCTAGTGCTATTTTTACCTATTCCAGTAAGATCTGCCCTTGTGATGTTAAATTACAAGACAGTACCTGGAATTATTTTGTTCGACGGAAATGCTGTATACTTTGAAGAAAACTTTCAATAAAACTATCAAACAGAATGAACTAAAAATATCTTATACTTGGAAATATATTTTCTTCTGTCACCATAAATAAAGTTGTTATTGTAGCTGTAAGATTTTTCTCACTCTTGTTTGCATATTTTTGTCTTGCATTTTTTTTTTCAGTTTTGGTTTCCTTCCTACATTGAGTATTTCTTCTGTCAATTTCTCCTGTGAAGACTTAGCAGGGAGAACACTTTAAGGAGTTTAAATAGGCAGTGTGATTTTAAAGAGAGCAAATGAACAGTGTAGCACAGAAATAAATGTAGTATTGTTTTTTGTTGTTTGTTCCTTTTTAACTTCTGGAAAAGACCGTAATTGGTGCTAATTTAGGATTGCCATTCTTTCATACACTAGAAAATGAATTTCATATTGTTTCTGGGAATATATTTTCAGCACTGACAGTGATAGTGCAATAGCAACCAAACTAACCATAGTGCAAATGGGAGGATACGGCAAGAATGCCTAATGCTATGGTGCAGTTGTAGAAGTATCACATATGCAGATGTATGACTGTATGAATCATAGTCCTGAAACGTCCAACTCCTGTGAATACCTAATCTTAAATACAGTATTGTCTAAATGTATTTAGTAGAACTGTCAGCATTGAGTTCAAAAAGTAACTTGGCAACACTATAAGACAAACCTATAACTTTGCTTGTTTCAAACTGTTGTTCAGGCTGTTTGTGGAGATAGATGTATATTTGTAACAGAATTCTTAATTTTTTTCAAAAGCAGTGACTTGACACTCAAATACGGTCAGTGATGGACTTGCATATATGTCAGCAGTTCATTCTACCCTTGCAGAACACCTGCTTCCCTTCTGCCTCCTCTGCACTATGGAGCATCTCGGGTGGAAATCCTGCAAGTAGGCATGCTTCCTTCGCTGTGAGCAGTTTTCTTTTCCCTTAGCTTTGCCATTGTCTTAGTTAAACAATTCTACGCAGATTTAATTGAATCTCACGTCTGCAGTAACAGCTGATATTTTTTCTCAGCTCACTTGCTTTTTAAACCCTCTTTCTTGCCAATTCTGTTAGTAAAGGTTCTTACTGATTTTTCTTTTCCGTGTGTATCTGTCAAGAAAATTGACAAAATACATGACTTTTTGCTCGTTTATGGCCATTCTGTAGCTACAAGCAGAAGTATTGCACTTGCTTACTCTGTAACTCATCACAGTTGTTTTATGATATCCTTTCTCTTCTCAGTTTGTGGGTACGTTTCTTTGGCTAATGTTACAACACAAAGGTTTTAGCTTTTCAGTCTAGAAACTCTACTCCTCCTCCTCATTTTTTTTCTCTCTCTTCTTTTTCATCTGCGGTCATCAGTCTGGGACAAACCTAGATAAAATCAATCCAGTCAGTATGACGGTTTCCAGTTTGGCTTTCATCTCTTTTTCTGCAGGAACTGGTCTTTCCAAATCTGACCTCTTATCTGAATTTGAGGATCATAACTGTACCCTCATTCTTACCAGTTTGCTAATTGTCAACCTCGCTATTAAAACAAAAAAACAAAACAAAACAAAAAAAAAAAAAAAAAAAGAAATCCAGTCTGTTGGCTGCTGCTTTGATATCTTCCTCTGGTTCTCTGCTTATATTTATGGTGTTTTTGAGCTTCCCTGTTTTTCTCTGCTTCTGGTCCACACTCTCTGGTCACAGTATTTTTTACAGTTTTTTTTCTAGGTAATCTGTAACAAATCCAGCTGTCAATTTTGTGTAGGTTATTTTATAAAATACTTTATATAAATATTTAGAAATATATACATAAATATTATATAAATATAAAAATGCATATAAAATATTTCTAAATATTTTATATAGATAGTTTCTAGCTATTCTGAATATGTCTTTATCACTGCCTACTCTTCATGTGTTAGAGCTAAAGATCTCAGCTTTTATTTGGTGCGCAAAAGAGCGTTCCTTCCTCCCTAGTCTCCTTGCTTATATTTTTCCATGACGGGAACTATATTCTAAACATTTTGTATGCTACAATCAGAAATGTTTGTTGTAGAGAACATAACAGTCCAGGCTGCAGGTAGGTATTAGTTTTAAAATGACCAAGTAGCTCAAGATAAAGATTCATAAGCATTCTTCTGATTTCTTGTTTGTTTTGGATAATTTGCTATTTTGGGTAAAATCATTGCAGATTAATTTTTGTTTATCATACTGAGGAGAGAGGATACTTCTAACCAAAAGTGAGCTAGCATTATAAGGTCTTGAAATACTTTCTTTTTCTGTACTTTGTCTTGTATTGCATCTTTGTCTTCTCCCATTTTTTTTTGCATGGGATTATTTTAGAAACCGTTAATCAAGATGAGAATTGTGGGGGTAAGAAAGCATTTTTGCCATTTGCTTTCTGGTGAATATTTGATTCATTAACTGCTCTGAGCTTATAAGATATAGATGGCCTTTTGAGGTGTAGCTTGTTGCTTTTTTCTTTTTGTCACAGAATCTGTGAGTCAGAAAGGTGTTTGTCATGTGCCTAACCTTGGGTATGCAACTGATGTCTGAAAACAAAGCATTCAGCCTGTGCTTAATTTTGACTTTATTGGAATTCTAGCTGTAAAATATTCTTATGTTGTTTCTTGAGTAACAATAAGATTGTTGAGTTGAGATAGCATTTGTTTATCTTGGTTGTCATACAGTATGGTCTTGTGAAGTGCATCCTGTTACACTGATATTTTGCTTAAAATGATGAAAGGCCAAAAGGCTTGGAAAACTTCAAAGAGCAGAAAGAAGATAAATTAGCTCCGACGTTGACATAATACATGAAATAATTTGTTGATTATTAATTTGGTGTGTTGTGCATGTATGTAAATTCTATGTCTATTAAAACTGTAAATATCATCTGTTTTTTAATCTTGCATTCCACAGATGATGTACTTCATCCTTTTGTCATAGGACTTCAATCCCTCAAAGGAAAATTAAAGGTGTAAGTAACTACTTTTAACTTTCCTCATTCCTTTCTCCTCTACCCTGCCCCATCCTTTCTTCCAAGATTCTTCTAAAGAGAATTTTAAAATAAATCCCTGCAAACTCATTTATAGAGTTAGTGCTTTGTTTAAAAGAAAACAAAACAAACAAAACAAAAAAAACACACAAAAATCCTACCTCAACCAGAACTGTAATTGGTGGAAATATTTAATAAGATACTGTAAGAGAGAGTTTGTTGTTTGCTAGGACAAAGAAAGTTAAACTGGAAATGGATTTCTCTTTGCAGGCCGTAAAGGCAATAAATACTTGACATACCATAAATAATTTTGCTTTTGTACAGTCTGGAACTTCTAATTAAATATAGTTTATATTTGCTATTTTATGCAGGCTTCTCTGCAAATACCTATACGTGGGAAACAAATAAAGTTACAGCTGTCCATATAGTTTGTAACTAGTATTACCTTGTTAGATTTGGTTCATATTGCAGAAATATATCTTGAGTTGTTCCAAGGTACATATATTGGTTATAAAATATGAGGGGGGCAATCATTTATTCTTTTATGTATCACAGACTCACAGATATGTCTTCAAGGCCCCTTCCAGTTCTTTCTTGATTCTATTAGTCTTTCCCCCTCACCGCCTCGTGTCCCCACTTACCTTGGATCTCTACATTTCTTGCATGGCCAGGATCTTAGAGCTGCAGGATTGACCTCTCTGTGGCACTGTTGGTTCTGGGACAGTGCTCAAATTTAATAAACTAAATTTATTAGTTTAAAGCTGCTTTGAGTGACTACAGAGAACACTTAAACTCTGAATTAGTTAGATTGCTGCATCCTGCTGTAACTGTACAGATACAATCTAGCACTGTTTAGTAACTTTTAAAACAAATTTAGTAATTGTAATATGTTTAAACTGTACAGTTAGTTTGCATAAGTGGCACCTTTCCAGTAATTACTTGATTAACCTATTCTCAGTATGAGTATTCTACCCCCCCCTCCCCCCGTGAAGCTGACACTGATTTAAAGCTTGATATGTGGTTGTGTCCTCACTGTTATTTCATTTACTGTGTGGTGCAACTGAGGGAGGACAGAGCCAGTATTTCTTTGTGCTGAGATTCTCAGTCGCTTTGTCCAATATTTGAGAACTTGAGTAGGAAGGGCATTTGGTGTATTGCTGACACTTGAGTAACTTTTTCATTCTTGCTGTAAAGTGGATGAATTCCAGGCAATTCTAAACACAGTTTGGGGCTTTCATATATACTTGAAAGAATTCAAGCATGTGTGAGTTCAGAATGCAAATAGCCACATGTCTGAAAATGTATGTACAGTTAATAAAGAGTTGTGTGTGTGTGGGGGGGAAATTGTCCAAAGCCTGTGTTGCCTGTGTAGTGTAAATACAGATGTGATCTCACAGCCCCACTTCTACAGTGCAAGGTCATTCTCTGAAAATCTATCAATTTTTTGAAACTTACTCTGGGAGACTTGCTTGTGAAGAAGTTAACATTATTGCAAAGAAAGAAGCAGCCTGAACCTGACAAGTGTTCTAGTATGGGATTTTGATACAGTCAGGTATAGGAAAGGAGTTTTCCCTGTGTTTTTTATTTCTAGTAGTGCATGTGAATTTAGCAAATCAAAAAAGAATTAGAAAATCCTGAAAATCACTTCAGCTTTGTGTCTTCATAATGTTAGAACACCTTAAAATACTGAGAGAACACCTCTGAATTATTTACCAAATTTGATTGACATAGATATTACTGATTGTACTTCAAGTAACTGTTGTTGAATCAGTTTAGAAACCTATTTAACACTTGAGAATAAACATTTTTTAAAAATTGGAAGTTTTACTCTATGCCATACAGTTCTTCTGGTACTTCATTAGCAAACCTCAAACAAAATGTAAGGAGTGCAAAGGTTTGTGTACCTGCCTAACTTGTCTTGTTCTTTCATAGCAATTATAATAACAATTTTTTAATTTATTTTTTTTTGAACCTGTATAAATTCAACTGTGGTACTTCACTAACACTTTAAAAAGTTCTGATTGAGTGTTTGGAAACACTAACTATATTTTTCTTCTTATGCAGGTTTGTTTGTTTTTGCTTTGGGAAGGGTAAGCATTTGGATTCTGTATCCCTCTTTTTAGGTACAAGAGGAGTTGTCAGTGCTCCTATTTCTCTAATGCAGGCAGTAATTCAGATTTTATAGGGAAGCTTACTGAGCTTCGAGTCTGAACTTAATAGAATTATTTCACATGTGTTAAACTTTGCTTTATGGTTGCTTGGCTGATCTCAGAGCATCAGTATAGGCAATGTCCAGCCTGACACTGGAATTATTCCTGTGGAAAGGAGAGAACAGATCTAAGCAACACTTGGTTAGGAGAGCTGGGTCTGCTTTAGCTGACAGGAGGAAAGGAGGCACAGAGCAGCCAAAGATGGAGATATTTTTGGTGACAATACCTACTAATCAGAACCCCAAATACAGTTTAGAAACAGAACTTTCTGAAGAAATATAGATTCACGTTCTTTTTGTAGAACTCCAGTCTCAGCAGTGCTGTACAGGTGCAGTGTGCTGCTTCTTGATTCTATAACTTACTCTATAGGAAATATATGTCTGACGCTTTCTTTCTTTTTTTAGTCACACTTGCAGATGTACAAAATCATGTTTAAAGGCTTTTAGGGTTCAAAGTCACTTTTTCTGTAATTCTCAGGGAAAAAAATATACCTTAAGACTATAGAACTATGAAATTGGAATAGTTTGACTTGGTTTGTACTTACAGAAGCTTTAAAATTAATTTTAGAAATGTTTAAAACATACAAAAAAAGTATTAATCTTACAACTTTCAGTAAGTTACCTTTTGTATTCCTGCTGCCCTCCTTACCATTAACACTGCTAGTAGTAGTACAGAGACCAATTAGTGGAAAAATAAATTGTGAATTAAACATTCTCTCCTCCCCCTGCCACCCGAGTATCTTAAAGTTATAGTAGCAACATAATGGTGAAATAGTGACTAAGACAGAAAAGGTCGGAGAAATAAGACAAAAAGGTGGGAGAAGAAGCTTACAAGATCAAAAGAACAGCGGCAGAAAGTATGTGTGCTATCCTTCCATATTCCTTTCCAACAATAAGGAGTTAGCTTAAGCAGATATCAGCTTTCTGGCTAATAGTGTTGATACGGTCACGAGAGGACCATTAGTTCTGAGGAACTAATTAAAAATTACTGAAGGTATTATATGTATTTGCTTTTTTTTTTTTTTTTTTTATGTTTGCATGGGTCATGACTTAGTATAGAAATGGGTCCATATTTATCTTATACTGCTATGTAAAGTTGTATGTACAGCTACTTTCAAAGATATGCCTGATGTGTTCCCCTGACCTCAGACAACTGCTCATCCTTGCAATATTAAAGCAGTCAAAAATTACTATATGAGAGAGGAGCTGAGAAAGACCAACACTGCATATATTAGTGACTTTTTTTATTGCCTCAGAGTTGAAAGCTCTTCTTACAGAAAACTTCAAAAGTGCACATCCAACAAAAGTATTCATTTTGGTTGGATGAATTCTGTGTTCATTTTTGCATTGTTTTGCCTTTGCTTATGTGTGTGATTAGACATGAGTGTGACTTTTCATCCAGGTGAAAATATCATGTAGTGTGTGTGTTGGGAGAGGGAACTGCATTTATTTCCACTTAATAGCTTTTGGTTAGCAGAAATAATGGAAGGGGCAAGATGCCTAAATTTTACACTCTGAAAGGATTTTGGCTTTGTATCCTATGAACTTTCAGAATTCTTCAGTATCAGTTTCTGCATTCCTCAAGGTGATAGTTTTTTTTTTTTTTTCTTCTTCTTCTTTCTTTTTTTTCCCCAGCCTAAGTATTTGCTTTTTGTTAGTCAGGGGAGAATATAAAACAATTAAAAGTATCTTTTGGATTTGCTTCATCCTTGGTAGTACACTAGATTTTTATTTTGACTTTCTAGTAATGGAATGCATTAGCTATTGATTTTTTTTTAATTTCCTTAATTACATAATATCATTCCATTTTTCTGTTCTCCCAAAATGATTACTTTATGCAGCTGGATTCTTTAGCTAGTCTTCAGTTTCTAATTAAGATTAACAAATTTCTTAATTGAGGAAACAAAATAACAAAACAAATTTCTTAATTTCTTAATTAAGATTAACAAAAAAAAATGCAGAAAATTTGATTCAAGATACTCTGCTATCAGTGCATGACACTTGGGGGAAGGCCAGAGGTACTTGTTTCTTACATTTCTATGTTAATTTTATTTCATGTTGTCCTTTACTATAATTATTTATTTAAAAATAGGATGATATTATAAATGTAGATTTCACAGTAATTGAGCCACAGTGTCTCATTCAGTGTTGGTTGTGTTTCAATGGAGAGTTTTTCTAAGTTTTTCTAATGGTGTTATTTGTGGAGTATATTGGCAAAGCTTAGGTAATAACAGATTAACAGTCTATCATCAGGCAGATGGACTTTTCACCTCAGCTGGCTTGGGATTGTTTAGTGGATGATCTCTTCTAGGAATTTGTTAGACATGCACGTTGCGTGGCCATCTTGTGCATCCAGTTTTAAAGCCTGTACAAATGACTAATTATCCTAATCTATAATGTGTGCCCAAAGTACTGGTTACAAGTGCAATCTCAGACAGAGGATGCAGTTTACTTGTGGAAGCTGGAGGAATGACTAGTATGAGGTAGAATGATAGAATGGGTAAGGTTGGCAGGGACCTCTGGAGATCATCTAGTCCAGCCTCCCTGCTCAGCAGGGTCACCTACAGCACGTTAGACAGGGTTGCATCCAGGCGGGCCTTGAAGATCTCCAGAGAAGGAGACTCCACAACCTCTCTGGGCAACCTGTGCCAGTGCTCCGTCACACTCACAGGGAAGAAATTCCCCCTCACGTTCAGGCGGAACTTCCTGTGCTTCAGTTTCTGCCCATTGCCTCTTGTCCTGTCACAAGGACAACTGAAAAGAGTTTGTCCCCTTGACACCCTCCCTTCAGGTTCTTGTACACATTGATCAGATCCCCCCTCAGTCTGCTCTTCCGCAGCTCTCGCTGCCGTTCCTCACAGGGCAGGTGCTCCAGCCCTCTGATCATCCTCGTAGCCCTATGCTGGACTCTCTCCAGTAGCTCCATGTGTCTCTTGTACTGGGGAGCCCAAAACTGGACACAGGACTCGAGATGAGGCCTCCCCAGGGCTGAGGAGAGGGGCAGGATCACCTCCCTTGACCTGCTGGCAACAGTCTTCCTAATGCACCCCAGGATACCCTTGGCCTTCTTGGCCACAAGGGCACATTGCTGGCTCATGGTTAACTTGTCACCCACCAACACTCCCAGGTCCTTCTCTGCAGAGCTGCTCTCCAGCAGGTCAGCCCCCAGCTTGTACTGGTGCGTGGGGTTATTTCTCCCTAGGTGCAGGACTCTGCCCTTGCCCTTGTTGAACCTCGGGAGGTTCCTCTCTGCCCAACTCCCCAGGCTGTCCAGGTCTCTCTAAATGGTGGCACAGCCCTCAGGTGTATCAGCCACTCCTCCCAGCTTGGTGTCATCAGCAAACTTGCTGAGGAGGCACTCTGTCCCCTCATCCAGGTCATTGATGAATAGGTTGAACAGGATGGGACCCAGTACTGAGCCCTGGGGGACTCCACTAGCCACAGGCCTCCAACGACTCCGTGGATATTTCTGCTCAATTTGAGTTGTTTAAATTGATAGAAATTGGTAATACTTTGTAAGCAAAACGGAGCCTTGAAGGGGCCAGATGTGCTCATAGTTTTTCTTTTTTCTCCCCCCACCACATCATTTTCTCCTAAAATACTCTTTGAACGCTGCTGTTGCAGTTTTTCAGTTACAAACTGGCTATTTCTAGTTGTTCTTATGGAAGAGAGGAGTTGTGTGAAGAACAATTTAAAAACAAAAGCCTTATGAAAACATTCAGCTGGCAGTGAACTATTTGAACACTGTAAACACATTAATGTAATTTTATTTCAGAAACATGTTTGTAACTTATTGAAAGGAAGAAAGAAGGCAACATTGTAACATCTTTTTTATTTTAAATGAAATTCTCTTTAGAAAATGTCATATGTCTTTTCACTGGAGTAAATTGTTTTGGATCTTGAGAGAGTTGGAGAAAATTAATTTAGTTTCAGTAAAAAATGGCTTTCCTCAAATACTGATTGGAGCAAAAGATCCAAAATGAATAAAGAAGTCAGTGATAGGGCACAGGTTATGAGACTCTGAAAGCTAAGCTATACTGGGCACATCGTATGTGTTAAGGTGGCCAGAAATGCAACTAGCCTGTGTCCTGTGAGATTGTCTGTCATCTTTTGCTGTTGTGTTTGCTCTGTGTTCAGTGTATCAGATAGAGACTATCTGTATAATATTAATGTTGTGTAATTATATTTTTTTTCATTAGTTCAGAGCTTGCCTAACGGTTGCCACGCTCTCTCATTCTCTTACCTGATGTTAATACATACAAAGAGCTGTTTGAATTCAAAGTGGGTATTTTGTGTGTGTGTGTGTGTATTATCTGTCTTCATATTAGAAGGCACTAGAAAGGCATAAGTTACTTATCGGTTACTTCCTAATAGCACAGCTTTTATGACTGTCTCTATTCCACAGTAATAATTGATGATAATTTAGGATGAGAGCAGTGACCACATCCAAGAAGTGAATGTGTCTAGTGGCTGCCACACGTGGTATTGAATTTGAAGCATTCTTGGCTAGGCTCCTCTCAGCTTGAGTGGTGTTTTGGAGGACCTGGACTGTCTTGTCATCCAGCATAACGGTTGCCTCTGAATAGTTAAAGCCATCAGCAAGACAATCAATTTCTGCTGTTTCTTCCGTATGACACCCCTTACCCTGCTGCATGTCCTTGTACCAATGGATACCAAGAGGGGGGTTAGCAGCCTTTCATCACAGATCCCCTATCTGTCCCCAGGATCCTGTAACCTTCTTTTCTCCCCTTGCCACTTTCAAACCCGCTGCAGGTCTTTGTCCTCCCCAGGCCAGATCTGAGCCAGGCGCTCCTTTTCTCTGCTCAATCATTGCTCTTCCCTGGAGCACACAGGTAGAACCAGATAGCCTTCAGCTTAGGCAGGAAGAAGAGCTAAGGAAGCTATGTCTTAAATAGCAGGGAATATTTTACCTGCTGAGGTAAGGAAGCAAATACTTTGATTTTTTTGAAAAAAAACTCTCAACATCTGTAAGACAGTTCAAGCTGCCAGGACACAGTCATGAACTACTGCCTGAAAGATGGCTGATGAATAACTGCAGCTACTTACTCAGTATCAGTCTGAAGGAGTGTTTAGAGTGTTGTTGAATATACTGTGTTTCCTTGAGCAAAGGATTTGAGGCAAAGATGTGCATTTGTAGTCGAAGATACTTGTATTGTACAGAAGGCTGATAGCAGTTGCTGTCTTTAAGTTTTTGAGCTTGGGTTGTACGTACAATCGTAAAAATTATTTCTATGACCTCCTATTAAGTAGGCTCTGTCTTCTGTAGTATGTAGAAGGCCTTTTGTATTGGGAAGGACTAGGGAAGTACCTTTTTATTGTATGAAACTTAGCCTTTGTCAAGATGCAAGTTGAATTTTTTGCCACTTCCTGTTTTTTCTTGAATTCTTGAGGAAATGTTGGCAGCATGTCAAAATATAAAACATAAAAACTATTTTGTTAGATTGTTGCCAGCTTACTTCAGCAGTGGGTACAGGGAGCTTTTGATCATTGTCCTGTTATTCCTTACCTCACCTTACTCAGCAGAAGAATTCAGTTGAGCTTTTGCCTTGTTTCCTCTCATATAGTACCTAGAAGGGTGAAATAGTCCCACAAAGTTGTGAAGTTAAGAGGAGGAAAGAGAACAAGTTGACTGGATTTCACCTACAATTTATCTCCATTCTGTTTTATTGTTGCTATCTAATTGGTTAATCTTGTGGCTGTCCCTATGCCTAATATGTTTATTGTAACTGTACATACCTTTTCTCACTTCTCTGATTCTTAACAGTAGAAAGTTGCATGTGAATTGTTAGATTATTTCACTTGTAGTTGCTTGTGCATGTTGAACTCCCATCTCATTCTTCAGATTTTCTCTCCCCTTCTCCTTCCTTTTTACACAACTTCCCTGTGTTCTCCCATTCCTTGTTCACTTCTTGTATCAGCTGCAAGACTAATCTCTTGTGCTGTAGGCTTAAAAAAAATCAGAATAACTACTGTTAGATTTTGATTGGGTATTGTTTTAAATGTTGTTGATATTTAGAAAAAATACTTTTAAACCTTTGAACAACTGAACCTGCACAATATTTTTTCTTTCTTCTAGAATATTTCTTTTCCAGATACTAATCCGAGTTTGTGTAGCAGTGCTGAGTAGTTACAAATCTCGCTAAAGCTTGTGGGAGTTGCACTTTGAGTGAAGCACTTTGAAAAGTTTTATCCTTTAGCATATCTCAAATCAGATGCTTAGTGAAGATGTTTTTTCATGAATTCCAGTACTTTAGCTCTTCAGCTGTAACAAAAGACATCCTTTTCTCTGAGATAAGGTTGTGAAGATTTGGGGATGGGAGAGCTCTATTTTTTCTCTCCCTTCCTCCTTCCCCCCCCCCCCCCCCCCCCCCCGTTGGCATGGATGCTACGTAACAGGATCTGAGGAAATCAATTGGGAGGTTCAAATAATTTGCAACAGAGAATGCACAGGACCACACACCAAATGATGAGACTTTAACAGGTATTGATAGGTGTGTCAGTAAAGACATGTTTGGTATTATGTACTGAATTAAGTTGTTACTGGTTTCAGGGGAATTATATTGGTCTGTCCTGTACCTTAAAGTGACTGAACTAAGATTGCCTGGAGGATCTTTATTTTGACGTTTTCTGACGAACTTGTTTTTTTGACTTTGCAGCCTTAATTTTCCTTTCATAAAGATGATCAGGGATATAGATGGTGTACAAAACTACTGAAATTTAATTTGGCATTAAGCTACTAACATGACAGAAGAAGTGCACTTGCACTGAGGGGTACGAATGTGAATTTTTCACACTTTTATGGAGGGATGCAGTTTCATGGGGAAATAAACTATGATACTTACTTTGCTTGTTTCATTTATTTTATCTTCTCTCTCTCTTTCTTTCTGAAAACTTAGTAATAAATCTGGCTACTTGGAAATTTAGGGCCCCGCCAAAAAATGCAAGGTTCAAAACTGTTTCAGACTGTTCAGTTCTGAGTAAGATGCTTGTAGTATAATTTGGATATCAAATTGCATTAGAATTGTAATAGTTGGGGAAAAAGTAGTAATACTTGTATTTTTGCACTTCAGTGTGCAGTAGTAGTACTGTGTGCTGATTCGGAGAAACACGGGTTTGCATGCATCTGCATTTGGAGGAGAATTTAAGCTGAAATGCAGCTGAGTATGTACTGTGTGTGTGTGTTTTATTATTATTTTATATAATTTGTTTTCTGTTTTAAAGTATGTACCTTGCAACACTGAAAACATTCTGTATTTTTTGGTATGCTAACGGTATTAAACTTCCTACTCATGTTTAGAAAATGATCACTGATAAAATAGAATTTCATCAGTACTTTTTATTAAAATTTTCAATTGGTCCTTTTTTTAATACAATTCATGGCTTCCAGGCTATATCTAAGTTACAGCACAATTCGCTTGCTAGCATTTAGCTACCGAAGGCTCCTCAGGCGTAGATTACCTAAATTAAGATGATGATAAGATGCTCCTCTGACACCACAGAAGCAGTGGAAGTGGAATTACATGTACATTGTTGCTGAGCTATGCATGTGTGGAAAGTCAAATGCTTTCAAGGCTAAGGCTGATTATGCAGATGTGGGTGAACCATATATGTGCCAGGTGATCATGTCACAGGAGAGAAGTGTTCAGTTTTTTTCGGCGGTTTTCAGATGCTTTCAAAAGAGGCTGTGAAATCTGCTCTGTTAGCAAGAGTGAGTACCACTTCTTGATAGTTGAGGATATTGTAATTTTCTTCTACTCTCCTAATTTTGTTGTTTTTTAGGTTGCATCAATGGAGCACATTCAGGGAGCTTGGAAGACAATCAGTAATGGTTTTGGACTCAAGGATTCTGTTTTTGATAGCCCAAACTGTATTTCACCTACTATTGTCCAGCAGTTTGGTTATCAACGCCGAGCATCTGATGATGGGAAAATATCAGATACTTCCAAAACTAGTAATACCATTCGAGTTTTCTTGCCCAACAAGCAACGCACGGTGGTAAGTCGACATTACCTGCATGTAAGAAATTCATTGCTAATGCTGTGGCGTGCTTCTGGCAATAGAAATGCCAGACTTCATGAAGAGTTCTTCTTGTGATTAGATAAAATGTAATCAGCTTGTGAATTTTGGAAGATGTATTTTGAAAAGAGTATTTCTGTATTTTGAGAACCTGTATTTTTCTACATCAGTGCTGTGGTTTATCAATATACATGAACAGGATATGTTTCATAAAATATCTAACACTGAAAGACAGTAGTTGGCTGATCTAAGTGGTGATGCCTATGTGAAGTAAAACATACCGTGATTTCTATCACTGTTTTCTTCACTTGGATGCCCACAGTGAATTATGGTAGTTTAAAGCTGAATTGAAACTTCTTAGAGGGTGACATTTCTATGAGTGTTTTTTTTTTTTTTTTTTTTTTGAATCGGAGCTTACCAGTAGTTTCTTAAATCTTAGTGAAGTTCCTGGAAACTGAAATTCAAGAAGTGTTCTTCTTGAATTATCCAAGGTAATTTCATTTGCATGCATTTTTATTACTTTTATAGGATATCTGCATGTGTAAGTGCTATATAAAATTCTGTTTCACAGAAACTTAGTAAATTGTAGGGAAAAAAAAGGTTATGAAATGGCTTCAAAACTTTATTCTGTAAGCATAGAGTAATTGTGTGTAGGGCAGACAGTATGCCTGCCTGATGCGCAGTGAATTAAACTGTGCAGGCACAGGAGTCTGTTGTTATATAATGCAAGGTAATTTTTAATTTCTTATTTACAGTTGTGCATTTTATTGAAGCTCCTAAAGAAAAGGAGAAAAAATTGACTTCTTTCCTAAAAAGCTTAATATAATTCTGCCATCACTCATTACAATTTCTTTTTCCTTTTGTCACAGGTAAACGTGCGAAATGGGATGACCCTGCATGATTGTCTTACGAAGGCACTTAAAGTAAGAGGTCTGCAGCCTGAATGCTGTGCAGTTTTTCGACTCCTTACTGAACCAAAAGGGTAGGAGTCTTATTATGTTATATAAGAAACTTTTAACCAGAGAATTTTAAAATCCTGTTTTTAGAATAGCAACAATAATGCTTTATTGCTTCCCCTCTTCTGCTAGCTTCTTTTAAGAGTGCAATTCAGTTGTGAAAACCTCTGTTGCTTTCCTTGCTCCTCTAAAGGACAGCTCCTTAAGCTTCCTGGAGTAATACAAAAAATTAATTTCAGTTTCATTTCAAAATTAAAATAAATATTGAAAATATTCAGAATTGAGGGGGAAACTCAAGTGTTTTTAGCATCTTATAGAGTTATTTTTTTTAATTATACTCTAGATCAAATAATACAGTATGCATTCATATCTGAACTATAATTTTCTTCTGCGCTCGTAGTTTGTAAATGTCAGCGTTAGTGATTCTTGGCCAACCTGAATGAAGATCTCCTCTGTTCAGTTCTAAAAGTCTGCAGCCCTCTAGAACTTACCAGTGTTTGAATTTAAAGTCTCACTTCAGATATTCCTTTTTTTTTTGTAGGACCAGGGATGCTGCTATTAAATACCAAATGATTCTTTTACAAGCTGAGGGAGTGAAGGTATCTCATGGCATTAATACATTTAACTTCACACCTCAGAAGGCTTGGGCTGAATGCTCTTTTATGCCTCAGTCATGAGAAGGTCATTTGTAGGTTTACACTTCTGTGTAATTTGGACGTCCCAAGTAACCTTAGTACTGAAGCACGTAATACGGATTTCGTATCACTTAGTCTTCTACCATTCATAATTTATTATGTTGTGTTTATAAAGGTATTTCTGTGACTCCACCATAACTTCTAGGGACCTTATCTTATTCCAAATAATCAATATATAAAAATCACTTCTGTGTTCAAACAAATGAAAAAGAGTTGAATTGCTATGGCTTCAAAATTAGTTGTTGCTTACAATTTTTTTTTGTTGAAAGTTGCTGAAATACAGCTCATCATAAGAGATTAGCCTCACTTCTTTTGTATTTATTTTCAGTTTACTTAAAGTGCACAAAACTTATGTTATTGATTAGACTAGACTTTTTTTATATATATTTTTTCCCATCTCTGTAGTAATTTTGCCTTCCCTACTCTTTCTTACAGTAAAAAAGTGCGCTTGGATTGGAATACAGATGCTGCTTCCTTGATCGGAGAGGAACTGCAAGTGGACTTTCTTGATCATGTTCCACTCACTACACACAATTTTGTAAGCTTTTTCTCTTCTGTACTTCAATATCAATTAAATCAGTTATATCAGTTGAATTAGATATTCAGCCAAAAAATGTTTTAGGCATTAGGTACCTTTTGGCTTTCTAAATATGAGGAATTTCAGAAGTGATGACGTGATCTTTTTTTATTATTATTTTTTTCTCTACCCCCAATGGCTAAATACCAGTTGACAATGAAATGCTGTAATTTTATTTAAAGTTAGTGTTTCCTAGGTGTCAGAAATTTTTAAAAGTTCACATTAAGTATATTCATCAAATTTCTGATGATTGCCATTCTTGTTATATGGGTTTATATGAATGTTTATATTTCTGTAACTGTCATATTTGGATATTATGGTTTAAAGCCCAGAACTGGGAGATAATTTGCCTTTTAGTCTCTGGTTCATAGAAAATAAGCTTGGTAGCCTTGTGGAGCTTTAGCCAATTGTACTGAACATACAGAGGCGCTGTTAATTTTGCAAGTTCATGGTGTTGCTTTGTGACCTAATGCTGTCTTGCGATTTGACCAGCTGCTGGGGTTTTTTTTTGGTGATGAGAGACTTTCAGGCTTGTAGTTTCTTCTCAGCCATGTATTATTTACTGAGGGTAGAGAGGGTTAATAAATACTTTTAGCTCTGTTTTGTGTGATTTTTTTTTTAGGCTATGTAGGAAAGGCAAAGGAAGATGCACATAAATGGAAGATGAGAAGAATTATAGGAATTCCTACTTTTTTTTTCTTTTTTTCTTTCTTTCCCTTTTTTTTTTTAATGAAGAGATAATGCCTAACTCTAAGTTTTACCTTGTGCTATTTTATTCTTTCTACAAGGGAAAAGGGAACTCCATTGTCTAGCCTATTTGTTTTTTTGCCCCAGAAATACACTGTGGCAAGACTAAAGGATAATTATTTATATCTATTAGAGAAGTTAGGAATGACTTACATAAAACCCAAAGTAGCTTTGCTTCTACTCTGCAGTTTTAGAAAACTACAAATGCATTTGTCTGCAATTGATCACCAAAAAAGCAATATTGCTCTCAGCATCTCGAGGAGGCTCAAATTTGGAGGAGGGAACTTTCTAAATAAATATATATGTATATATATAAAATATTTATATATAAAATTTCCAAGCTTTGGAAAAATATGTCATTTAAAAATAGTATTTTCTTAAACTGTTTTACTTGCTAGGGAATTTTTCTATTTTTCTTGTGCAGGAGGTATTGATCATACATAAATTCACAACAAACATTTGATTAATATGGTTCATATGATTTCATCTGCTTTCAATATTATTAAAAAACAACAGCAAACCTCTTCTCACTTCTGCCCTGTCACCCCGCTCATGCCAACTCACTCACCTTACTAGACATAGATGGTGGAATACAGTTAATGTTTTTTGTTAAATGATTAAGTGAACAGTGCCCTAAATATTTGAAAGCTTTTCATTGTTTCCAGCTGAATTGGAAATATATGCAAAAACACTCAAGTGTGGCTTTAAGTTTAGTAACATCTTGGGGGGCATTGGTAACTTTTACTTGCCATTTAACTATGTCAAGCTTTAAAGATGTTCATTTTAGCTAATTAAGAGAGCTAGTAGCTTGAATAAAGCATTTAATGTGTTTTTTAGGCTCGGAAGACATTTCTAAAGCTTGCATTTTGTGACATCTGCCAGAAGTTCCTGCTAAATGGATTTCGGTGTCAGACATGTGGTTATAAATTCCATGAACACTGCAGCACTAAAGTTCCAACCATGTGTGTCGACTGGAGCAATATCAGGCAACTCTTGTAAGAACAATTTCTTTTTAGTATCAGTAGTAATTTTCCATAGCAGAAGAGCATCAATTTTCATCTCTAATAATAGAGATGAATTTGGATTGTTGGAAGTGCAATCCCTTTCATTCATACAGAGAACTTTATGGAACAGCCAGCAATGATTGTCTGTGCCCAGATGATGAAGACCTTTTACATTACATGCATTTTGTTCTTGCTGTAAATTTAATACTCTGGGACAAGCATACAAAGAGATCATAAAAGATGAGGCAATTGCTATAGTGCTATTTTTCCAACATAGGAGGACACAGTAATTCCTCTTACATACTACTTTTCTTAGAAGGGGAGAAAAAGCTAATGATTCGATTGGTCTTTAGCTAGTGGAAAAATGAGAGTTTCAGAATGACCACAACATTTTTCACTTGGAAAATAAATGCAATTCTGAGAAAGGTGATAAAGGGTAATATATTTCCATTATTAATTAGAGAGCAAGTTCAAAATCATTGTGCTGGAAGTCCAGTTATGCAAAAGTACTAAAACCTATAATTGAAATGTCAGTGATTTTAAATATGTCTTAATTAGTGACTGTGTTTTTCTAACTGAACTTAGTCATATAGTTATGCATTTTCTAATATGAACCAGTCATCAGAGGTGTAGGATGAATTGTGTCATTTTGTGCTATCTGGATTTAACAGAACTTAGTAAACTTGGTCTAGAAAACTGTTAAGGGAATCTGAAACCGAAATTTCCTTTGGGAGTCTGCAGGCATAGTTTTTAATCATACTACACACAGATTTGGGGGAAAAAAAACAAAAAAACCCCCCAAAAACTCAAACCAAAAACATTTTATAAAGACTGAGCCATGTTCTTGAAGTTCGTTATAATGAAAGAAACAGCCCTTTAAATTCCCAGCTTCAGCAGCATTGTACAGGAGGTAGTGTAGCAGTTGAAATTGTAATTGTTTTTGTTGATATTTCAGATTGTTCCCAAATTCAAATATCAGTGACAGTGGTGTCCCTGCACTACCTCCCTTGACAATGAGACGGATGCGGGAGTCTGTCTCCCGGATACCTGTTAGGTAAGCTAGTATTTCCTATCATTTCTGTTTTGGGAAATACAGTTGTTTAAAAACAAAAAATCAAGACACTCCCAACTCCTCAGAAGTAGAACAATCACATAGACGGTTGGGATGAATGTGCAAGAAGGCAACACCACTTCATCATAGATATCATGTAATATCCTTTCTTGTTCTTAGATTCAAGCAAAATGTTGATTTGAGGTTTTATAGTTTTAGTTTTTAATCTTAAGATTTTAAATGAGGTTATTAAACCTTTTCTGGGGGAAGAGGGGAGGGGCTTTATTTTCCTACCTAAGAATATTCAAGTCTCCCTTTGATATTGTGCTAATTAGTTTTATATTTCCTCTGATCAGATAAGTGTATAGTTAAGGTTGGACTCATTTGTTTTGCCTGACTTGAATGCATAAACTAAAATAGTGTTCTAAAGTTACGATTACAAATAGGAGCTTAAAGAGAGAACACTGGGAACTGTGGAGATGAACATGCCCCTCTTTAAAAAAAAAAAAAATCTGAGACTTAAAGTTCCTGTAGGTTTAAATGCTAAAATAAAAGTCACTTCCCTTCTGAAGCTGCCCATCTTCTGATCTTAATTTGTGTCTGTATTTTATTTCCTTGAAATTCTAGAGCCTGAAGAGGGCAGACCATCTTTTAGGTTTTTTCTACATCCTTGTGACAAATGTTGGCCTATTCAGGAATGAGGCACAAAGCAAGCAGCTGACTTGTAAAAGATTTTATTTATTTATGTATTTTAGAGGGAATTGCATCAGTAATTGATTTTACGTTCTCTTTGCCATCTGACTCTATTTCCAGTGTTGTTGAGCAGTGATTTATTAACTTGATATTCTTTTAAGCTTTTTGTAAAAGCTGGCTGACTTCAGTTAAGCTGCTTGTGTGATTTGGGGTAAATAGGGTTGATTGGTTTTAGCTGTGATTTATGGCTCTGCTTGAATTGAATTTTACACTGTTGGCCTCCTTTTAACTGGTATTGGGTTTCATGACTTCCTTGCTGGCTGTTCTGTGTGAAGCATTGAACAGTCTTGCAAATCTTTACAAACTTAGGGCTTAGAAGTAAAAGTAGCTTTTAAGCTATGCATTTCAAGCTAGGCTTGAAATGAAGGAGTTGTTTAAATTTTGCAGACCTGAATTAATCCAGCAGATTATCAGCATTTTAAATGTGATTTGATAAGAATTGAGGCAAACCATGGCAAATTTTTTAATGGCAGAAGTGCAGAATAGTGTTAAAGATACCATGTCAACTGTCAATTTTTTATTTATTTCTAAGTTAAACTTGGCATGATTTAGCCAACTAAATAGTTTAGTTGGCACATAATCCATACTTGTCCTCTGTTTGGTATTCTGTGTATATTGCTCTTGGACAAGATGCATTGAACAGTATTTTTTCAACTGCTGCAAGAGGAAAAAAAAATGAAAAAACATAACTTTCCCTTTCTCTCTGTTCCCTTCTCAGTTCACAGCACAGGTATTCTACACCTCATGCCTTCACATTCAATGCCTCGAATCCTTCCTCTGAGGGCTCCCTTTCCCAAAGACAGCGATCTACATCCACACCAAATGTCCATATGGTTAGCACTACAGTGCCTGTAGACAGCAGGATAATTGAGGTAATATTGCTGAGGAGAATAGTATGCAGTTAAACTCAAATTGCAACTGGCTACCTAATAGTTACTGTTTGGGTTTTTGGGGTTTTTTTTGGTTTTTATTTTAGTTTGCCTCTGTCATTTGCATAGTGTTTTCCTTAGTTGGCTGGCTGATGAAGAATGTAGGTGACCACAAAGTTAACAGTTCTTTAATGCAGTCTTTATCACCTTTGCTAAAGTTCTAAATAGATTTTGGTGCCCATTATTTGTAAAGATGTGAGGAATCTTAACACTCAAAAGTTTAACAGATCTGGAAAAAAAATTAGTTTTGTTGTAGAAATACTTACTGTTGGGCATACCTAAAATGTTTTTTGAAATCTGGATTTATTCAAGTTTTTTTGTTTGTTTGTTTGTATGTTTATTTTAAATATGACTGGAGGTACTGCAAGTCCACAAGTAGTTCTTAGGGTCTGAATAATGAAATCAACTTACTGGCAGTTGTACATCCATCTGCTTATGTGGTAAAGCCACCTTTGAGATTTTTTTCTACTGTTACTTACTTCCAAGCTTTTATTTATTTATTTATAAATTTTTTTTTCTCTCCTTAGACTGGCAGTAGTTAGGGACAATTTTTTTGAAATTAGGACTAAAGGAGAAGGTGTTTTTTGTTTTGTTTTGTTTTTTCTTTGAGATAACTTTAACAAAATAAGGAGGGGGTTGCAGGAAAGCCTTGCAGAATCAAAGTGCTGAACTGTAGGACTGTAGAGAGAACAGTGTTTGTTTTTTGCTCTGGGATAGTTTAAAAACTCTTAAGCCAAACCCTTACGCTGCTGAGTTCACTTGCTTCTTCAGATGGTAGTGTATAGGTTTTACAGCTTACCTGAAACATGCCAGAGAAGTTCTTGGGATCTTTGGTGGAGCAGAAGCAAAGTGCTTCACAGCACTATGAAGCTTTTCTGGAACAGAAGCTTTTTGTCAAGCGAAGTTTCACAGGGCGAGATACCTGTCCCTTCTCTTGTTTTCTTAGGCATGCAGCCTGTTTTGTTGCTTCAGAAGCCTTCAGGCTGGTGGTGTTTTATAGCACGAGAAAAATCCTGAAACATTCCTGAAGGAGAATATTAAATTCTATAGTGTGATGAGCTTTTAAGAAGATGTTTGTTTATTATACTTCTGTTGATATACTTTATGTATAGCAGGAAAGAAATGCTTTCTACTCTGCCTTCCCTAAAATCATAAAGGACTGAATGGAAGTAGTTGTCCTGTCATAGAGGCAATAGCAGCTTTTCCAAAAGCTGCTTTCTGGTAGGATATGAGAAAGATCATCTTAATAAAGTGATTTACCAAAGTATGGATACTAAGTGGAGTTTTAGTTTTGAAGAAGGATATTTTTTAAGTTTTGCTGCACTTAATTATCACATAGCAAACAAATTACGTTACTTCTCCTTTCATTTATCCTAAGAATTAAAAAAAAAAAATTTATACTCCCTCTGTTCTTTTCTTTTACCCTGTTGACCTAGAATAACAGCCTGAATGCTTCTCCCAGTTCCTGGTGCAGACGATTTTGTTTGAGGGGAAGAGTAGGTATTTTCTTGGTGCCTTTTGCTTTCTTGTGATTAACAGGATTGCTGTAACTTGTAAGCCGTGGCAATGTCCACATGAAATGTTTAATCTGGAGTTGATTTAATGAAAATCTTTATGGCATGTTTATACTTAAATGTTGAGAACACTAATTGGAAGAGGCAGATCGATAGAGTAGCTTCATTTTTAATTTAACTGGATGAATCCATACTACTACAAAACTTGTTTGATGATGTTGGGTTAGAGATGTATTTGGTCATACAGCTTTTAAAATGAAGTCATCTCAAACACATCTATTGTGTGGCCTTTTTTTCTCTGGAAACTATTTAGTTGAATATAGTTGTATGAAAGTTAGATTAAAAACATGATGTACTATCTTTACTTCCCATCAAAGCAAAGATGATGGACTACAGCACTTGTGTTTGTATTGTAAGTGTTGTAAGAACAACTCTGTAGAATACTTCGATTTCATTTACTATAGGATTCATAAAAAAGGAAATAGTCCTTAACTTAGGTTTGAAGTGCAACAAAAATACATTTGTTTTTGAATTACAAATATATAAGCATGATAATAATTTAAGATTACTTAGTGATTCTTTACCAGCTCACTTGAAGAAAGTTAAATTTCCAGACTAATGTAGAAAAAATGGTAATTTGTATTAATGCAAGTTTAAAAAACGTTTTATTGCCCTCAGAAAGGACAAATTTAGTAACATCCAAAAGTTCTTCATAGTTGATGCGGATTTTAATCCACTCAGGTACACAGTAGAGGAACTCTGGACTAACCCTGTCATATTTAGATTCAAGCCTGGGGGAGTGTAATTAATTAGCTAAGTGGTGTATTTTGTAAATGAAACTTTATAATAAGGGATAATTTGGGTTATTTGAAAGATTCTGTGGAGGAGTGTAGGCTTGTTCTGTTTCCTGTGAAATCTTTAATTTATTATTCTACTAACTAGTTAGAAAGTTTGAATTGACCTTCATTAACATTTACAGTATTTAACGTTTCTGCAGTGCATGTTCTTGCTTTGTACTTATACAGTACCTGGATATTTTACCTTTCCTGTATGTACTTTGGGATAATACATAGCAGGTGAGAAAAGTTGTTAAGTTATGTTTGTCAGAGCTTAGTTTATCTTGTGCATGGCTGTAGAGTTGTGTTGTAAAGTGCCTGTGGCATGAGGTGAGTGTTGTTGCACTGTACCAACTGGTGAACAGGGTAAGGACTTATTTTTCTTCAAATACCATTAATCTGTGCAAGAATGTTTTTAAAAAATCAGATGTTTCTGAGTAGGACACAAGACTTAACTTTTTATGCGTTCAAGTAGTACAGTGTGGATATTTCTAAATGTATATCGACTTGAAGTAGTATAGGGCTTTAGAAGTTCTCCTACTGTAATGCAGAAATGTCTTTGAAAGTTTGTCCCCTGAAGACACAGGACCATCACAGAAGCTATATGCAAATCTGAAATACAAGCATGTACAATGGTGGGAATGCAGACAGTACTTCTGGTGTTTTTCCTGTACTGTGTCTTTTTTAAAAAAATACTTTTTAATATACTTTGAATATTTAAATATATTGTAGGAATTTACAAATTGCATGTTTTCTAGCATATAGATTTCTTGTGACTTGAGAATAACCAATCCGTCATTTTTTGGAGGGTATTAGTCAATAATACTATATGGTATTTGACCAAAACTGTTAAGAGCTATTTCAACACAACTATTTCTACTTGTTCCTGTGTATGTTCTCACATATTTAATAAATTTATTGATCTTCTCTGTTTTAGGATGCAATTCGAAGCCATAGTGAATCAGGTATGATTTCCAAAAATAAAATAATGTATAATATTATTTTGTGGGGTTTTTTTTCCCCATAACATTTTTTCTTCTGTTTTTTTTATATTTAAGCCTCACCCTCTGCTCTGTCTGGAAGTCCTAACAATATGAGTCCAACTGGCTGGTCACAGCCCAAAACCCCAGTCCCAGCTCAAAGAGAGAGAGCCCCTGGATCTAATACACAAGAAAAAAACAAAATTGTAAGTACTGCAGTATTTAGTGTTTAAATTTTAAGCTTGAATGGGAGTAATGGAATATTAGGACAAATTTCTGTATTTAAAGGGTAATAAAAGTTGATGGTAAACTTCTTGGATTACTCTGTACTTAGTTAAAATTCCATCGTTACTATATACACAAACTTGGAGAAGATAGCATTATTGCCTTGCATTTTAAAACCCCACAACAAAGTGTAGGTTGAAAATGAATTTCAGATGTTAATTTGATATACTTTTCAGTACAAGCTGAAATACAGTTTGTACTGAAAAAGTGCGATACAGTTTCTAGCACAAAACTTTATGGTAGCTTCATAACATCCAAGAAAATATTCTATCTTTTCTTCATGTATTTTCAGTTTGGGGAAACAATAGAATAGTATTCTGGGGAGAAAAAGCTTTAAGAAAAAAAAGAGTATGTGAATTTAGTATTTTCTCTAGTATCAATTAAAATTTCTCCCTCAGTTCCTGGTGTCTTGTCAGTCCCCCCCACCTCGCCCAGATTACTGAACAAAACCTTAAAGGTTCCAGTGCATTTTAAGATTGCATGAACAAAGTTATTTCATTCTTGATATAAAACTTATATGCCTGTGCAATCTAAATGCATATATTTAGCATAATTGTACTTTAATTTTTGTTTCAGAGGCCTCGTGGACAAAGAGATTCCAGTTATTATTGGGAAATAGAAGCAAGTGAAGTCATGCTTTCTACCAGAATAGGATCAGGTTCTTTTGGAACGGTTTACAAAGGCAAATGGCATGGTAAGTACTTAAGAAGTGTTAAGTGTCTTTTGAAAACATTGATACTGTAAACAAACAAACAACCCTCCCCCAGCAATCCAGAAAAAGGTAAAACTGTTCTAGCTGTGTTGTGTGCACAACTACAACTGAAATTACTAGGTGAGAAATAATACTTTGCTAATTTTAGCAGTGAGAAAATTAAGGCAAAGAGAAGATTTGACAGAGCAGATATCAAAATCTGAACTTCTTAACTGCCACAGATTTCCATGTTTGGTAAATTGGAGCCAATATTATTTTATTTTCTGAAAAAGACGTTTACTTTTCACTAATAGGATTTGGGGTGAGAAATTTCAAAGCTTGATATTAAATTATTATTATTTTAATAATCTGTGATTTTATTAGCATACTCATTTATGGCAGCAGTGAAAGAAAATGAGTTTAAATTGCTTGCGCTGTGGAGTATTTCTAAGGGAAAAATTGTTGATGTTAGAATTTGATAGATAAAATTAGCTGGAGTAGCTTCAAAAGAGCCACATCAAGGAATTACAGAACTGTGCCCCAAATTCAGGACTTCTGATTTAGACACAAACACACATGCACATCTCTCCAGGCTCTAATATAAGTAGTAGTGTTGTTGTAAGATAAGCTTAAAAAAAGATTCAGCAGACCTGGCTCCTTCTCCACCCTCTATTTTTAAAGCACAAATACTCATATGTCTTGTCTTAGATCCCAAAGACTGTCAGCATCAGTGGAAAGACTGTTCATATGCTAATGGTAATACTCATGAACTGTTTAAGTGAAATGAAACACATAAACGAAAGTATATGAAGTATTAAATGTGAATTTTAGTATATGTTTTCCTTTTAAAAAAAATACAACTGCTCTTCATGTATCAAGAACTTCTGTGTATTAAATAGGAAATGCATGCAGCTACAGATTTACAAAGCACCTTCAGTTGTGTGTGCACAAAATAGCTGTTTGTATAGCTGTCACCTAGTTTGATATTGAAGTTGTAACCATACGTAGTTATTCTGATTTCTCAGGAAGGTCAAAGTTAATTTATCAGAAGATAACAGCCTAATCTGATTTTATAAATTCTAAATCAGTGTCAGTGATTTAACTATTTTACTGAATCCCTGTCCCCTACCCTCACCTCCCTGCTACTGGCTTATGGTACAGGAGAAATTTCTAGGAGAGCTTCCTATTTATTTGTTTATTTATTTTAACCATTATATAGCTGTGATCTTAACAGATTTATAAGTTTATTTTTCTCACAAATCTTTTCTATTTAGAATTGAAGAATGATTTCTTTGTAATAAACCCTTCTGATAATACAAACGCAGCAATAAAAATGTCTCAATGATGCTAAATGGAATTAATTGAAGTTGGCAGATTGCTGCAGACTTGAGTAGAAATTCTAGATTATGCTAGAGATGTCAAATTTTCTATTATGCTCAGCAGTGTGGGGCTAATCGCAATGAACTTTTGGAGCAGTTTTGGAAGGACTGTGTATACATCTATAGTATATGCAAACCATATTATATATTATATACTATATACCATATTATATACTATATGCAAACCATATTAGGTTTCTAATAAGCTTCCCCGACTTAGTCTTCCAAAGTAAAGGTGAAATTAATAGCATCAAGGACAGTCTTTCTCTGGGGAGTGCGTGTCTCATTGAACAGGTATCTTGCACTTCCGTATTTTACAAGATTGTTCTGATGGTTAAGTACTAATTTTGATATTTGCAACACTTCTGTTACAGACCCCATTTGGATCCTGTAGTGTCCTGTAGCATGCTTCTAAATTTAAAAGGAGGAAAGAGAACCAAGGCAGTTTAAATGGGTTGGAAGACTACCTATCATAAACAGTCACATTTCCCCCTTGACCCTGGTAATCAGTTCTAGGTTTTTGGTGGTTGGGGGCGGGTGGAAGATGATGGTCTTCAGAATGCGGCTAAAAACCAAGTGCTATTGTGTTTTTATTTTTGTAGAGAAAACTGCTTGGGGAATGCGTCAGGCCTACAAAAATATGGCAACTGACTCAAAAACAGTACATTTTTCACCTATTAGATTAAAGAAATCTTTTAATCAATGGAGCACATATAATGGGGAATATATTGAAAAATAATCTGAATACATTTAGCTTATAATTGGTGAATGCTGCATCTTTGCGTGTCTTGGCATAGCTCGTAGCAATTTTCTTTAAACTGTTCCTAAACAAAAAAATTTCTAGTACTGATAAATCATCTGTTGATCTTATATTGTACATCAACATAGTTGTGTTAGAAATTGGCTAATTTAAAGCCTTATTTTAGTAGTTATGTCAAAATGTAGCTTTTCTATCAATTATGTTCCATTGTTTCAGTAAGTGGATAGATCTGTAAGTTGAAAATCTGAGATGGTTTGCTTTAGGAAGATCCTAAGGGATGAAATAGGAAGAATACTGTACTTAGTGAAGTTAAAGATGGCTATAAATGTGTAATAATGTATTCAATATTTGTGGATCTCTGACTCCAGATTACATAGCAAATTAAGCAACTGGGGTAACTGCACTGGAAGATACTGGAGTTCATCAGGGTACTTTCTCTGAAACTTTCAGTTACTGGCTTGCATCTCCTTTTCGTAGTCTGTTCAGCAGACTACCAGCTACCAGTCTGTTTATGGTGTTTATTTTTGTCGTTGTTTTATTCTTTTTTGAATGATTAGTATTCCTATTGTATTCAGTTGATTATTGTAGTAGAGAGCCGTACTAACATTTTCACATATATCTTTGAAAAGAGACCATCTAAGAAGAAAATAATTGGTAACTGTGGTAGCAGAGAAGTCTGTCATACTAGAGATTTATTAATGTAGGTGATGGTTCAGTAATTCTAAGTGGCAGCAGCCTTTAAACTCTGAAATAAGCCTGTTTTGGAGTATAGCATCTCTCAGATCTATTGTTTTACTCACCTGAGGACTAATATCAAAGTGTCAGTTTTTCTAAGCTCCATTTCCCTTTCTGATACAACGTCAAGGCAAGTTTATCCTCTCTTGAAAATGTTCTGTCTGTCCTTAGTTAAAACGAATGTGGTGTTCCCTCCTTTCACTGAGGAGTTTGTGGGTACTGCTGTTAGTGCTTTCTACTTCTGTTAGAACAGTCAGCTTCATTTCACTGTTGTACCTTGTCGCATCAGTGTGATTCTGCTCTCTGAGTGTGCATTGTCAAGTTGTTTACAACTTTTCTCTGTACAATCTCTAAACAGATAGCATACTACATTCCCCTCTGTATTACCCTTTAACAGATATTAAAATCTATAGCAAGCATTGACACTGAATTGACATTGAAAGCGATTCAAATGAAATCTTTTGAGTAAAATTTTATAATGTATCAGCTTAAAGAACAGTAAGATATTTCATTTTTCCTTATTTCCCAAATTTGTTATTAAAATTAGTTATATATCTTTTTTTTTTTTTTTTTTTTTTTTTTTTTTTTTTTTTGCTATTTGTTGATGAAATGACTTTTTCATTAGATACAAAGTCACATAAGTGAATTGCTTGGTACTGCAGAAGTTTGTATGTCTGCAGAAAAGTCTTAACCTCATACAAATTACTAGGGGTGTACTATACAGAAATTAAGGATTTTAAGCAAAAAAGTATGTTAATATTGTTTTACAAAACAGTTGAATTTTTAGTAACTTATACGGTAAATGTATTTTCAGGGGATGTAGCAGTGAAGATACTAAAGGTTGTAGATCCAACTCCAGAACAGTTCCAAGCTTTCAGAAATGAAGTGGCTGTATTAAGGTTGGTAGCGTCTTTGATAAATTTTGATATTCAAAGGCACTGCATTTGACTGCTCCTTTTAGCTGTCTTATCCAATATGTTGTGCTTCACGAAATCAAAAGCAGATGTCCAGAGAGAAAGAATAGAAAAGAGATCATACAATGATACTTTTGAATACTGTTATAGAACTAAGAGATACAACCATAATTCAGAGTATTTCTGTGGTTTTTCACTGGTTTTCAGAGTCTTCAGATAAATAATACTAACTTCTATAATCTTCCAGGTCACACTTGACATGCCATAAAAAAATGGAGATAAATAAATTCTACCATAATTGTCATCGCTAGAGAGAATACTTGAACAGTGCCTTTTAGAATTGTAGCATAATTCCTTTTTCAGAGTCTAGTCTCTGATCCACATAACTTGTTTTCTGCTTTCAAATACTGTTTCTGTAATATCCAGTTAACGATCTATGTTAAAACTGAATCCTTGAACTGAACCAATTAGAGTATATAAAAATTAGTCTCATGTGTTAATTCCTTTAGATGGAAGACTAAATCCTGATGGGAATAGTAATTATATACTATAAACTTACCACTTTCACAGCTTTCAGGGTGATTTCTGTTAACCTAATGACTTAAACTTTGACTGTTAGTAATTTCAGAAAGCCTGAATTTTCATGACATCCTTCATTCAAAAGAATAGTAATACTAGGATAGCTTTAAATAATGTCCTAAACAAAAGTATTTGCATTAAAAGCAGAGAACAGCTGATCTCTATTTAAAAAATAGCAATTAACTACTGTTGCATTTTCTTGTTAGTTTAAAAACAAACTTTACAAAAACATCCACATATTTCATAATTTGTTTTGCAGGAAACTTATTTTGGGGCTCAAAAGCTGAAAGATGTGCCTTTAGCTGGGAATGAATGTTTTGAAGAACTTTAAAATGTCTTTTATAAAAATACTAATTTCTCTTTCTACTGCTATTTATTAGGAAGACTCGGCATGTTAATATTTTGCTCTTTATGGGCTACATGACTAAAGATAACCTGGCTATTGTTACACAATGGTGTGAAGGAAGCAGTCTGTATAAACACCTGCATGTTCAAGAGACCAAGTTCCAGATGTTCCAGCTCATTGATATTGCCCGGCAGACAGCACAGGGAATGGAGTGAGTAGGATAAACAATGGTGGCTATTTTAATCTCTTGGAATGATGTCCCCCCCCCCCTCCCCCCCAAGTCACAAAGTTATTGCTTTAAAATAATAATGGGTCACAAAAAAGTGTCACTATGGTAAACAGAGTAATGTCTGAATGTTTGAATAAATCTTTCAGAACTTCTGAAATACTATTTAAATCTTTGTTATGGAGCTCTAAAAAGACCCTGATCCATTTTAAAGACTGTTAACATGGTAAGGTCAAGCACTCAAATGGAAAAGTAAAGATCTTGTGCAGTCTTAATTCAGCACTGTTGTGTTCATTCTTACTTTCATGTACTATTTTTTGCATGGACTCTTGTCCTAGCTTATGTTAGACCAATAGTCCAATATAGCATACTTAACAATCAACTTTCCTGTACTTTAATTCTAGCTTGAGGTCTTACTGGAACACACTAGATGAGATTGTGTTCTGAACACAGAATTACTTCCGCCACCCCCGCCATGTTGCTTATAACATTGCAGTGCTTTGGCAAACACTAATTTGTACTCATAGTACTTCTGTGAGATGAGGGAAGGCCATTTGTTCCCATTTCACAGTTACAGTGCTCATGCACACAGATTAATCTTGGAAACATGCTTGAGACACCTGAATTGAGATGATAACTGTTCAGTTTCTCTTTCAGAGCTATTAATATTACAATATTCATAGCATATAAGATACTGACGTTCACTGAAGCTGTCAGTGCTCATCTGTTTTGTAGATTGGAACCAAGGTCTCTAGTCAGACACCCAAAAAACTAGGAACGTATATTGTTAACACAAATGAAAGCAGTTTGTGGAGAAGTGACCCGTAGCATAGCATACAAACTTTGTTAGTATCAGGACAGAATCCAGTTCTTCAGGGCATTATTCTATTGCATAACTGTAACGCTACTCTCTCTTCTTGCGGTTCCTTTATTGCATAGCTTCCTCCTTCTATAACATGCAGGGCAGTAGCTTTGTGCTTGCTACATTTCTCTTTTTCCCCAGAGTAGACTCGTCTTTTAAATTCACTAAAGCAAGAGAGCAATGAAAATGCAGTTGAGTATATCATGAAATGATATAGTGTTTTTCAGTAAATTAAAAAAATATAAAAAACCTTCATTACAGCATTTTTCTTATTTTTTCCTGACAGCTATTTACATGCAAAGAATATTATCCACAGAGACATGAAGTCCAATAGTATCCTTTTCTGATTTAATTGTATTTCCTTTAATGTGAGGGTGATTGCTTATTTATATGGAGTGCTTTTATGAGGTTTAAATAGCTGTTTCAAATGTATGCAACTTACATAATGAGTAATTCCTACTGATGACTAAGAAGCCACTTTCTAGCAAGCACTTTCGTAGAACTTGCATGCTTACTTTCCTAATTGTTGGTGTAAAGGTGAAATAAAGATGTGCAACTTCACTTCTGTGTACTTCAGAAGTGGCCCGTTTTAATCTAATAGTGTTTATGCAGTGTGTCTCTATTATACAAGTACTGTATTGGACAGAAGCTGCACTCTTTACTTGATGGGGCTGTATGCAAGTGCATGCTTACATGTATGCACACGTGTTTTTGGTTACTGTTTCCCATATTTTTGTTATTTAAAATGCCTTAATCTTAATTTAAACTCCGGAAAACAGAAGCTTTACCAATATATTTCTTACAAAGATATGAATTTATTAATACATATGGAATAAAATGATGTTTTTCACCTTTGAAAATTTCTGCTTTTGAAACTGCTAAATAGAGTATCTATTGAGCTAGCTACATAAATGGAAATTTCCTTTCATAAAATGTGAACAGTGTGTTTTGCAAAGGGCATTATAAATAACACCCCAACTTCAATAGTTATCTAAAGTAAGAGGTTTCCCATTTTCAACTAGGCTATAAGAACAATCATTTTAGAATATAGGAGTTGAGTATATAGATGTTTAGGCGTTTGATTCCTGATAATTGTAGCAACTTCTGTGAAATTTTCCCTTCAAATTATTACACTTAATGAGAAGCAGGTGTTTCTGTCATGCTTACACATCTGACTCATCTTTTTGAACTTAAAACTTTCTTAAATATAATTGTAACATGATTCTTCTGAAAATACCCCCAACAAAATGCTAGCTGTCAGTCTTCGTAGAAGTACCAAGTAGTACAAACTTGAGTGTTTCCTATTGAAAGAGATTCCTTTTCTAAGTCTCAGAAGATCTGCAAGAGTGTCTCTGGATGTCATTTACTTAAGACCTCCTGAGTCACTGACACACTGACATTTTGATGAGCTAGAACAGAAATTAGCTGTGTTAAAGATAAATGTACAAATTGTGCTGAAACATCTAGTATCCTTTTGTCTCAAGTGTTAACTCTATAAATATGGATGCTGTAAAAAAAATTTTTTTTTCCTGTATTTAAGATGCAATTCATAGCAGGTACAGAAAATAAGCAATGATCTTGGATTAGTTGACTTGTATTTGTGATGACCCTGACCCGAGCACTTTAGCCATGTCAGAAAATACAGTTCTTTTCTACAGAATTTCTTTAACAGATGTTTAGATATATTTCTTCATGAAGGCCTCACAGTGAAAATAGGAGACTTTGGTCTGGCAACTGTAAAATCCAGGTGGAGTGGATCTCAGCAGGTGGAACAGCCCACTGGTTCAGTCTTGTGGATGGTGAGAAAAGTGTTTTACTGCTTTTAAATAGTTTTCTTTTGTTAATACATACTTTGTCAGTTGAAGACTGTAACTTATATTTGACAAAGCTTTAAATCAAAATGATTCTTAATATGTGCTGTTAGTACTGTGTAGACTTTTATCCAGTGATGTAAGACAAAGAAAAGTTTAAAAATGAAGTGCTGGAGTGCTTAGTTTTCTCAAAGTAGACACCATCCTCATGTGAATTTAATTATTCTCCTTTTGAGTTTGGAGTTGCTGTACGCATCCAGGGCAGAGCTAGGGTTGCCTGTGGAATTCCAAGGAGCTGTCCAAGGGAAGAGGAGAACCTTTCTCTTGCAGTTAACTTGCCTTTCCCCAATTAGGCTTGTCTCACTGCAGAGCAGGATTTAATTGGATTATGGTGGATTTGTGAGATTGCCGAGACCCTGTCTTTCTCTATGTTGAGCACCACGGCCTATTCTTCACCTGCTCCCTCATTGGGACTTGGCAACATCCCTTCTTGAACACGTGCTGAGCACATGTTCAGTGGCACTGGCACACCAGTGGGGAAAAGACAGGCAGTGCCCCTTGGGGCAAGGGTGTGAACACAATTTATCTTTGGTACTGTGATATGATGCCTGATGTGTGCCAAGATACTGTTTTTATGTCCATGAGTTCTCCTTACCCTGGATGAGATAAGTTTTGAGACAGCTCGGAACCATTACAGATGAACATCAGTTTGTGCATGGACATTCCTAAGATGTACTGAAAAATTTAGGGAATTTTCTTTTTGGTAATGTTACTGCACAGTCCTTAGACTAGTAGAATCTACTAGTCCTAGTAGATTCCTAACAATTGTCTTTCCAAATTAATTTCTGCATGCATTTAAAAGCCATTTCTCTGATTTTTTCCTTCATAAAAATGATCTGCAGAAATACTAACTTTTCAAATCTGCGGCTTGAACAGAGTAAATGAGAAAATTGCCAATTACCAGATTAAAAGGCATCATCAAAATCATGCTTAAATTTCTTACTTCACACTGTGGTATTAAATGCAGTATTCTTTTCAAATTTCACTTGACCTATTTTGGTTAATACATTGCAATTTACTTAGTTTTAGAACATAGACTGATTTCTGATATTTTCTGGCTTCCAGGTTAGGGCCTGCAGCTACATCTGCGGCATGTACTCCACTGAAGTGTGACAAAATAAAAATAACTTGCTGAATACTAAATAATAGTAAAATTTAAATCTTAGTTTTTTAGCACTGAGCAGGTGTTATTTAAACAGTTTAAGGTGTTACTTAAAATAGTTTTCTTTTTTAATACTTATGAGGCTGCTAGTCTTCATTGTTGCTTAAGTATCCATATTTTGAGAAAAGTCAGAAAGTATTCATTAAGAATTAAGATGCTTGGCCAAGACTTACTTGTGACACACAAATAAACTGAAACAAAATTAGAAAACTAGAAGCAATTTTTTAAGTCACACTTTTCCAAAAAGTATTTAAAAACTAACTTATTTAATAGTATAGCTATATACATAAAACAGGTCTTGGGGGAAAAAAAATCCTTTGCATTTTTGCTTTTTTAATTTTTTAATCATGTATTGACCAACTTTGAGTTTCCATTACACAGAAAAGAAATATCGATCCTGTTTGTTTGCAAGTTGATACAACCCTTTACTGAGGTTTCTGTTTTTCTTGTAACTGTAGTGGGATACTTTAACTGGTACCTTTTATACCAGTTAAATTAAGGGATGGACTTAGGAAAAAAGAATCTTAGGGAATTAATAGGAAAGCTGTTTTGATGGTGTCACATTGTTTCTTCTATTTTCTTTAGCTTCAGGGCATAATTCTACTCTGTTTTGCAAAGACGCTGGAATGCTTCCCCCTTTCTCCCCCAGTTGTCGTCATATATATTATTTCACATTTTGCTTTCACATATCATTTAAATGTTTTCAGTATTGATTTTAGTAGAGATTAAATCAGTTAAGTCTATTAGAATTGATTTATATTACCTGCCTTCTCTGGGTTTTCTCATGAACAAATAGATTGGACATACTGTTAAGTGTTTGAAATAATACATGAAAATTTGGGAGCACTTAAAGTTTTGTTGGAGGAAGGATCTGAGTTCTGGTAACAATATAATGGAGTTTTTGTCTAGACAAAAATATATTTTACTAGTGTATGTGCACTTAGGATTTATTTATTAAATAACAATTATTTGTATATGTGTAGCTGGACTCAGGGGCAGCTTTTTGGAACTTCTGTGCTGAAATACAAAAGGAATAGTGCTCTTGTCAAGCAAGCATTTTTCCCTTTGTATACATCTATATCCATTTACGAATTGATGATGAATTGATCTCAGTTGTATGCAAGATGTAACAAAAATCAGTGTACATTTTCAAATGAGAATATTAATCATTTTTCGTAAATGCTGTGTTAAGTTCAAATTTTTTTTGTTTGTTTCTTTACTCTCAACAGTATTGTTTTTATAAGATGTAGAATAACAGTGGCTGAGCTTTTCTAGAGCCAACTTGTCATAGGTCTGAGGTATCACTTCACGCACTAGTTTTCGGTTGAGATCCCTCTCTCCTTTCCATTCCACTTCTCTTGTCCCTTCTGTTTTCATGTTTTGTTAATCTTGCTTTTAATACTTCTTTTTTTTTTTTTTCCTAAAGGCACCAGAAGTGATAAGGATGCAGGACAGTAACCCATTTAGTTTTCAGTCAGATGTCTACTCCTATGGAATTGTATTATATGAACTAATGACAGGAGAATTGCCATACTCCCATATAAACAACCGAGATCAGGTAAGAAACATATTCCTCAGAATACTGCATTTTATTTCTGATCATAGTGTATCTTGTTTTCTTCACGAAGCATAAGATGAAAACAAATGCAAAGCAAGAATTGAAATTTTGTTTACATCATGCTTCATATCAGCAGTAGCACTGCATACAGGAATGTTTTACAGTAAAATAAACAGTGACAATTACTAAAGGGAAAATAATTTCTCATTTAAAAATATGCTCTGTTAATCTATTTAGGGCTGAAAGGCATTTGCTAATTAAGTAAAATCTTGGTATTTTATATATTAAAAGTTATGTGAAATTTCCCTTTTGATGTTAAGAATTCTGCTTAGAAAAGCAAAGTTGGATTCTGTGCTTTTTAATAAGTAAATAAACTATTGTCAGACCTTTTAGCATTGAGTGTTAATTTGCATGAATTACATTTACTAAGTTTTGATCTTACCAAGTCAGCTAACAGATGATTATAAAGAAACGCGTTAAGGATCGAAATCTCAACTGTTCTATTTAGTTGAATGCTTTTGCCTACCAAGTGTAGAACTAATTCATCACTGAAGCTTTTCTTCTGCAGGGCATGGACTTAAAGCAGATCCTTCTGAGCTCTGCTTTAATCTCCACCTGATCTCAGTGGATTTTCTTTCTTTCTTTTCTTTTTCTTTTTTTCTTTTTTTTTTTTTTTAATGAAGATCTAATAATGAACAGTGTATGGGAAAAATGCTAGACTTCAGTCCCTAGAATGTTTTGCAGTTTGTATTTCAAGCAGGAGAGGCCAATTCTGTTAAGTTAGTTAAAAAAAAAAAAAAAAAAATTACCAGATTAATAGTCTTATCAGTATAGTATAGTCAACTATTAAGATAACTGGAAGTCTGATGAAAATCATAAATGATAACTCTGTTAACTTTGATTTGAACAGATGATGTATTTTCCAACAAAAAAAATCACTTTACTGTTTTTCTCAAAAAAAAATCCAAACAAACAAAAAACCCCTTATCCTAAGCAAAAAATAATCTGTCATGATGCCTTAGTTATGATGACCTCCTTCAACTTGGCATCTGTACATCTGTCATCTCAAGGTATTCTACTGATGCCTGAAAATACTGTTGTGCTGACAAATTGAGTTGTCATGCCAAATTGGCTGGCAACCAATAAGTATTAATGTTGAATGACATTTGTCACTATTCTGAATGCAACAGTACCTTCACTTACTGAATTTTATAAGCCACAGTGTTACTTAGATTGAATTATATCCTATATTATACAAAAGCTGGACCATTCTTTTAGTTAACCTGTTTCAACAAAGCTGTAAGGTTTTGCCAGTTTGTGCACCTTTGGTACTTGTGTTTAATCACTTTAGGACACTAAAACTTGTCAACCAGTGAAACAACTTTTATAACTTTGGTAGTTTTGCTAATTCTTTGTTCTTTTTTCAGATTATTTTTATGGTTGGCCGAGGGTATGCTTCTCCAGACCTCAGTAAACTGTACAAGAACTGCCCCAAAGCAATGAAGAGGCTTGTAGCAGATTGTTTGAAGAAAGTTAGGGAGGAACGACCTCTGTTTCCACAAGTAAGTGTTTTTTCACTATGTAAACGTGTAATAGTTTCAAAATATTTTATAAATGGCCATTAGAACATGAACCATTCTCAATGCATACACTAGTTACTTCAGAAAAGGAAAGTAGATAGTAGGAATACAGTGCAGCAGGCTTCCTATTTTTATGTTGACTCGTATGTGCATCTTTCATATGCAAAGCAATGTTACGACCAATACTAGAAAAAATTTGCTTTTGACAATTGACGATTTAAAAGGCAAGTAAAAAAAAAATAATAAAAATAAAGCCTATATTTATATCAACGTTTTATTTTAGTGTGTATGAAGGGAGACAAGTGACCATTCCTACTTGCCTTTCCCAAAACTTGAACATGCAAACAAAGTTCATTTGGGGATCTAAATTCATCTTGCAGTTTTCAGTATATTCACATAGCATACTTTACCTTATCTTGCCCTTTTAAGGATGAAGATACTTTCTCGTACTCATTAAATACCTAAAATTAAATATCAGCAGATTCTGGGAAAATACTCTCTATCTGTTACAATCAAGTATAAATTTTTCTGTTTAAAAGGTTCTTTCTAAATTTTGTTTTCTAAACGGTAAGTCTTTTGGGCAGATTGTGCAATTTTTTCCCTGTTACTGTCCTGGAGACTTGTATAGATGCTTGCTAATTGATCATGATGTAGATTAAATATTTTCCCATCCTCTAAAATGAGATGAAACTCCTCTTAGCAATGACATGGTACAGTTCGATTGTTCAAACTGCATACTGCTGGAATATTGTTTTAAATGCCTCCAAGTAGCATATTGCTGCTCTTAAGAGATGCTTAAAGCCACAAATAATGAAGATTGAAGACTAAAAAGACTTTTCAAGTAGCTGTTTCTAACAAGGTTTTTCTTTATTTTTGTTTTCCTCAGATACTGTCTTCCATTGAACTGTTGCAACATTCGTTACCGAAAATCAACCGGAGCGCTTCTGAACCATCTCTGCATCGTGCAGCCCACACAGAGGACATAAATTCTTGCACATTAACATCTACAAGGCTACCTGTTTTTTAGGATTGTGCTCTCCTTCATTTGTTCTCCCCAATAATGGGAAAGGAACAGAAATAATGGAAGTTGTTTTTTATGCCTCAGTGTACAGGATCAGTGCCAGCAGGATTATCTGCTTCCCAGTTTTAAGAACAAGCTGCTAAGGATTTCTGCAGTTCTTATCCTGCAGGGACATAGCTCCACATTACCTTTTTCTACCATTTCTTTTACTGGGATAGAGTAACAGACTATAATCAAGAGATCTATTACTATTTTTTTAATAGATGCACTTGAGCCTTATTTTTCCCATACATGGAAGAGATGGATGTTTCTTTGGCAGTGTTTCTGGATTGATTTGAATTTGTTGATAAATTGGTATTTTTATAGCAAGGATGGCTTGACTCGGCATTTGAGGAAAGATAATGCATTATGGTGCTCTTTGATTGCTCCATGCCATATGCCACTTTAAGTTGGGGGAGTTTTACCTGAAAGGGGTATCTGCAAACAAGACTGAGGGAAGAAGAAAAAAACTTTCTGAAAAGCAGCTCCTGCCTAAGAGCGTTCATCAAGCCAACGAAATAAGTTAAAATGCTAATTCAACACACAATAGTTTTGCAATAGTTTTGCACATAGAAGAAAAACTCTTGCAAAGGAATGGAATATATTCTAAACTGTACTGCTCAGAGAAGGAAGCTAGCCAGTCTTGCTACGGTCATCTTCAGTAACTTAAGCAGCTTATTTTGGTACTATTGACTTGTTTCTTGCAGCCCAATGAGGCGTTGAGTGCGGAAAGATGGGCTTTTGTAGCTGAGAAAAGCTAATTAACATTATCAGTATACTTCTGCAAAATGAGCATAGTCTTCATCCCATCTGAAGCTGTCATCGGAGAGATGCACTATCAAGAGGAAACTGAGCATATGCAGTTTTTCTTGCTGATTTGGGTTTTAATTTTGTTTTTATTGCTCCTGAGAAAATGCATTTATTGTAAGCCAAGGTTCCTCTGATTATCTTATTTTAATAAAATAAATTAAATTTTAGGTTTAAGATTGAATGTCATCATTTGACATAGTATACATTTAACTTGTATATACATCTAGCTTTGAAAAAACTCAGAAAAGTACATTCTGAATACTTTTTAAAGTTATTAGGTATTAGCAGTTTTCTGTAAAATCACAGTTGATATGACAACATGCAAGTATGTTTCCAATCACTTTCATTACAAGATGGTTCTTATTCTACTGTCATAATCTTACAGTAGCATCTGCGCATTTTAAGATATGCATATTAAGGTACTTTCAAGCTATTTAACTGCACTGGTTTTGCTCTGCATTTCATCTTCCACAAGTCTGTTCTTTACTTAGCTAGAAGTGAATGTTTTGTCATGCCTGAACTCTGCAGATCACAAAATTAGGTGGTTTGGTTTAAGATTTCTTTTGTTTAATAGCATTCTGTTCAAGTATGTTCATTAGAGAAAGAATGGAAGCCAAATTTCCATTCTAGGAAGGGAAGCTTGGGATTTTATGTGCTTCTCTGTATGGGGCTGCTATCCTAAGTTGTTGCTGAAGTCTAATGAGTGAATAGAAATGACGTCTGTAACCAACATTGTCTGAGTCTAGACTACTGCTTAATATTTGTTACGCAAAGTGGAGATGATTCCTGTGAATTTTGCCCACTTACTAACATATGCAGTTGTCAACTGCCTTTAACAGAGTTAAAGTAGTCTTTTTAGCTTCTTAATTTGCAGCAAGAGGAAAAAAAAAAAAACACGTAAAGCTATTATGAAAGAGAATTTCAAGCAATCAAGGAAATTAAGCCTGAAACCTACTAAAAAAAAATTACATTTAGACTCTTTGTCCTCAAAATAAATGTTAGGCCAAAGCTTCATGTAAAATTACACGAAGGGCAGAATATTAACCCCTAGGTAATAATTGAGTGTGACTAAGATGCATGCTGAAAGAACTACTTTGAGGAAAAGTGTGTTCATATAGTTCTTTATGGGATTTAATAATATTATTAACTGCAGCCTTCTCTGAACTTCATTTATATCTCCCTTTATTGCTGTGTTAGTAAGAAAATATTTTAAAAGGAAGAGGATTGGAAAGCAGTTAACTCTAAATTTTAAAGAGAATGGTTTGGGGAATTCAAAGCAGGTTATGTATCTCTTTAAACATTTTTGATAAAAGCAAGATTTTTTTTTACCACTATGAGTTATCAGTTTAAATGGATGAAAGATGTTAAAGTGAAGAATTTAACAAGTTTGAATTTCTAAGCCTTATTGCTCTTGCATTAAAACTTGTCTTTAATATAGTGCTCAGGCAGTTTTGTAAAACAAGCTATCTTTTCCAATTTCAGACTATTGTTACCTGGTTTTATGTCTCTCCTCAGGGTAAAGTAAATCAAAAGTATCCTTTTTAGCTGTAAAGAACAGGCTCTCCAGTGGGTGCTTTACACACACTCACCTCAGTTTGTTACTGGAAATATTAATCTCTTCCAAGACAAACATGCAGGAGTATGCTAGAAACAAGCTTCAGCAGGGAGGCTAAGTAGTGTAAATATTTTGAGTAAAAAGTAATGTCTAGGCAAGAAGTCTTGAATGTTCATACTACGGTACTGAATCTCCTTCTTGGTAATATTTCATCATATTCCTTCACCTTTGCAATTAGTGATGAAAAACTACATGGCAATGTGCCTTACTAGACTAAGACCCTGGATAGTGACTTTATATGCCACTCTTAAGAAACAAAGTTGAGCAATTAGAGTTTATAGATCCTTATTGGCTAAGGACTAACTAACTGCACAATAAGCATTGCTAAGCATTAACATTAGGACAGAAATAAGTTTGGGGGAAAAGTGAAACTTCCTAGATCCAAACAGAGAGCAGTAATTTGCACATTCAGTTTTTGGAAGCCAGTAGAGGTAGAAGTTCTCTCTGTTCTATGGGAGCCCTTATAGAAATGTAACATTTTCACTGAGGAGGTTTCTCAGCTTCAGTTTTGAGTAGAAATGCTAGCGAGCAGGTGAAGCAACTAATCTTGAAGTCAGTGTGGTGGGAACAGCACCATTATGAATGTCTGAATCCCAGATTAAGGTCCCTGTTCTGCTTAATGTTTATGCTAGTGACCCAAAAACTAGTTTCTGACCATAAAGATTTTTTTTTTGCAAAACTACTATTACTTTAAATATATTTTCTTCCCCCACAGTAAAAAGAATTTTTGTCTGCTCAACAGTCAAGCTTTCTGAGATGCTCGAGTCTTGAAACACGTCCTATGCAGACAAGCAACCTTTCCAGGTATGCAGTCTCATCTTCTAACTATCAGTTAAAATTGCCCTTCTATTTGACTTTAAGATTATACGCTGAATTGGCTTGAAAAAGGCCTGTATTTTGCTTGTCAAATGTCTTAGTGCTGTATTATTCGGTAGGCATTTAAGTTTTTGTCCAGATAGGTTTTAGTTTTAACTGGAAAATTAATATAAATAACATAAATGACATTAAAAAACAGAACTTAAAAGCAGATTGCTTTTGTTCAAAGTATAATTAAAAGCCAAAGCTTAAATTGAAGCTCAAAGTTTTTAATCTATGGGTTGCAAAAGTTTCAAACTGAAAAACAATTTAGTAACATGGGACAGAAGTTGTCTCAGAAGAGATGTGCTTTAATACCTACCTTCCTGTACCTTTAACTTTGTTGTCCTTAACCAGAAAAAGGCAAATCAGCAGGAGGAAATCAAGAGTCCTACTCAGTAACTGTTACACTGGAAGGTAGCCAGCTGCCAAAAGTGGAAGACAGACTATGATGGAGAGCACTAAAGACAGTCTGCACAAAAAGCTATGGTGTAGCCATGCTAAGAGTTACTTTTATGGACAATAATTGAACCTTTACATGCCATCTATTAATAGTGCCTACTGGCTGTGCCTGGTGACTGGGGATACATGGAAAGGGAGCATTTATTATAGTAATATATTATGGTTTCAGAAAGACAAATACCTTAATATGTTACAAATACATAAAAAAGGAAAAGCCTAAGCTTCTACCAGCCACCGTAAAAAACAAATTGCTTCTACTGTAATTGAAATGATTTTTTTGTACGATTGCAAACTATAAGATCATTGATATAAGGAGCTCAGAAAATAGTCTTGGTTAGTTCATTTAATTTTGGCTACTTCATTTAACCCAAGCCAAGGTTTTCCTTCACATTAAATACATTTGAACTTGTTAAACTGAACAAAAATTGAAGTATTACTGTTGCAATTAATATTGGAAGTTACTTATTCCCATTATATACGTTTAAAAATCTGATCTGTGTTGTAACTTAATTTTGTTGTATGTTGTGATTGCAGTGTTGGTACCACTGCTCTGCCTGCATATATTAATGAGTATAGTTGTATTTGCCTTACAACAAATGCTCTAGGGGACACTTCTCAGTGTCCTGTAATTAAGATAGAACAATTCAATAGCAGGACCCAAACTTGCACAGTCCTTGACAGCCAGGTCCCATTACTGAATTACTCACTGTAAGAATACAGTAAGCTTTCTCTTTTCCCTTGAACTCTAGGTACTTTGAGGTATAATGTATTAAGCTTTAAATCTCCTGTTGGAAGAAAAAGCTACACTGACCATTATTCCTAGTTAATATTCCTAAGTACACGTTAGTTGACTTAAGGAAAAACAAACAAACAAAAAGCCAGCCCAAAACAGATTTAGTAACAGCCTTTAAGAGCTTAAGCTTTAAAGAGTAAGAGAAGAGCTGTATTTACACTACCACTCAATTTACAAGACAGCATGTTAGGCAAAAGAAAGAACCCTGTGGGATTAAGGGATTTTTTCATGCAATCAATTTAGTTTTTGTATGTCAATAAAAATTCTAAGATATATTTTATCTGAAAGATTTACCAGGACTCCACAAGTGAACCACAGGGCACATTCATTCCATCTGTACTGCAAAAAGTAAATAGATAGCTGGATTGCTATACAAGAAAGCACTTTTAGTTCTTTTTATTGAGAAGTAGCAGACTCTTCATCAGCCCCAGAAAGATGCATGAAAAGTTCTCCAAGTTCTGTTACTTCATCATCTGTGCTGGACACAGTCCTACTTTCTCTGTCTTCAATAAAGTCCCAGAGGCGAACAGAATTGAAGAACTGGAATAGGAGAAAATCTGATTTAGCATGAACCAGTGCTTGTCACTTTTTAATCACAATATTTCCCATATCAGTCCCATTGCTTCGTTAAAAAAAAAAAAAAAAAAAAAGTTATGTCTGGAGATAAGACTCAAAAGCTGTGTTTGCACTAGTATTTACTAGCACCCTCCACAATACTTGCTGTTTAATTAAGTTCAAAGTGACAACCACTGTTTAATGTTACAATGCGAATAATAGTTTAGGTCAACCCAGCTAATATTAATGAGCTGTATTTAACTACTTTTAAAGTACTACACCAGCCTGGATCATTCAGAACATTGGCCAAGGAACAGCAAATATTTGAAATGGTTTTAACCTTTTCAGCTGGTCATACTAACAGCTGTATCCAGTTAAATGAGATTAGTTTTTAATACTATAGGTGAAAGCTCTAACTGTGGAATTCCTTTGAAGAAAAGTTTGCAATTAGAAGGACTGGTTTAAAAACAAAAACCAAACCAACACTGTGCTCTTAAATGAAAGGTAACTTCTCCCATCCTTAATAAAACACCTTTGCCTTTGAGAGAAGTTTTCTTGACTTCTAAAATGTTTATTATAAAGCACAAACTTAGAGAAGTATGACTTTATATTCTAAGAGTGTTTTTAATTACAGTTGACTTGAGTATTCCCTTACCCGCACAGTCCCCTCAGAGCTGAGCTGTTTCCTTGGTTTTTCAGGTTCAGCTCTCCTCCCATCTGGATATGCATGAAGGTAAAGACATTTTCCTCCAAAGGGGCAAGTTCCCTTTCCCTGTTCAAAGTACTTGCAAGCTTTTTTCCTGATTTGATTAGAAGAGAGAGTTATACCTTCAGGTAGCAAGAAGGTAAATACAGCTCAGACTCCCCTTGCTCAGGCGTATCTCCACAGCTGCTTATCTTGTCCTTAACTTAGTGATGCAAGGCATTGCACTCATTAACACTCCAAGAGTTTTGCTCTACTATTTCCTGATAGCAGTCAAAATAAATGGTAAAAATAATTAAAAGCGAACAAGGGAATACATAAGACAGCAGTACCTAGTATCTAAAAGTCTTAGAACACGGATACTTGAAGAATGCTATCTATAATGCAGAGATATATTTTCATCATAATGAACAAATCTGTTGCTATTTTTCTAGCATTCCTCCTCTATACTTTCTACCAGTTCACTTTTATGAACCAGTTCCTCTCATTGCCTCCCCTGGAAGGGCTGGGACAATACTCTTCGTTTGTTAATTGAAGCTTCCATCAGCCTTATTGTTCAACTAAGCTGTTTGGCTATGTGACAGTTTTTATAAAGGTGTTCCTAATCATGCACTGTTCTTTCATAGCAGTACTTTGGGGGTGAAGGTTAATGGATTGTTCTACAATGAAAAAGAGGAGGAAACTACAGGTAAATCACTATTTAATTTGTAACCTTAATACATAAGTAGTGGTGAAAATGATTCTTAGGACCTAGATACAGTGTCAAGTAGCAACTAAATGAACAAGAAAGCTCAACAACAAAAGAGGCAGTGCATTAAAAGCAAAACTGGTCTTAGATTAGAAGTGGCCTGTGACTGCCAGCCTTCTAGGTCTGACTTTTCTGAACAACCTCCTGTTTAAACATTCCTAACCACTTTTTACAAATTCTACATTGTAATAGGAGTCATGGTCAAATACAACAGAAATCCTGTGAATCCTGTGGAACATAAGAATTTATGGCCTGGCCTTCCACTCACCTGCAAGCATGTCCTGACCGTGCTTAACTTAGACATTTTGAGTAAAAGTGTTTCCAGTACTCAACTTCATTACAATCCAGTCAAATAGATGGGGAGGGGTTGGGGCTGCTCAGCCTGGCCCAGCCCCACGGGCAGGCCCAGGGACCCACGGCACAGAGAGTCAGACAGGGCTGCAGCTCGTTGGGGCTCAGGGCAGCCAGAGCTGCTGGTCAGCACTGAGCAGGGCTAGGGCATATCTGCAGGAGAGGAAGGTAATCAAACTAGAGAGAGAGTGGAAATCAATGCCACCCTCAGTAAAAACAGAGGGAAAGGTACATATTTCCAGTACTTAAGCGAGAGAACTAAGAATCATGGTTACAAGAATTGCCAGAGTGCCATGTTTTGTTCTCTCAGGTTGCAATATTGCAAGTCTTAGCCCCATTTGGGAGATGTTTTGCTTTGATCATATTCAGTCTACAGCTTCAACAGAGCGCACAAGCATGATTTTAATGAAGTTGCATTTGTATTTTTGCTAGTTTAGTAACTGGCTCTGTTGAAAAGCCTCCACTCCCATTACTGAACAGAATGCTAGGATCACCCCTGCTTTTAGCTCAAGACTCCCCTGTAATGAACATTGTTATTAGCACTTTTTTCATTCCGTGTAATGCCACATCATAAACTGACTACTCATAGATCTATTCATAAAGAACTTAAGCACAGGAAATTATGCATACAACACAGTGCATTACTGCAGTTAAGCAAAAACCCTTTATGTATTTTAATTCTCTCTTCTAAACAAGAGTTTGACAAGAGCCAGAAATCCAACTTGTAACATTACCTAACATCACTATTCTAATAAAGGTTACCTTATTTAGAACACTTGCCTGTTTTAAAAGTTTTAAAATTTGCCATTTTAAAACTGCACTGAACTTTGAACACAAAAACCATTACCTTCAAATTCCTTAATAATTTATAACAACAGAAACACAAGAGGGATGGGATACTGCAAATAAACAGTATCTGAAGATCCTCAGTTTAGAGTGAATGATACTGTTCAAATATTTCCCCTGAATAAAAGACAAAACAAGGCTGAATTAAAGTTTACTGGTGTAGTTACGCTTTCAGCAATTTTTCTGCTAGATGACTTCAGAAACTTAAAGCTTTCCAAGAAGCTTATAAGCTAGTGGTAACAGCTGTGCACAGAGTTAAGCAATGCATATTTGTTCCATAAGAGACGCTCCATATAGCACGTTTAAAGGTTTAGTGCACATCATAGAATAAAGCCACACAACCTTTTGCAAAATAGTCACTACATGTTCAGTTCAAGCACAAACAAACAAACACACACTACTTCTATACCATTAAAAGAAATGGGCAACGAGAGAGGTAATGGTATTTTACTGCCTTGTGATCTAAATAACCCTTACATATTCCAGGCAAGCAGAGATTTGCAAAGCTGTCCTTTAGCTGAACTCTCCAATGCTCTTAACAAGAAGGCAGATCTTTATTAGACAGTAAAGGAAATGAATTCATGTAATACTTTTTTCCCCATTTCCAGCAGACATTACAAAAGTTTTATGAAGTATTACCCTGTATTTCAAGAGGCCAGCCTAAAAATTGTATTTTCCTTCCCTATTTGTTTCCCTTAGTTACAGAAGGGCCTGGCATTACAGATGGTACAAAACACACACATCTAGCTTCAGGAAGTGGACTGAAATAGCCTCAAACTTTTCAGACCACAGTAGATCAGAACTAATCTACAACTATGACAGACCTTTGACAGAATTTTGCACAGTAATTGCAAAGCTAAATAAAAATGGTGTGCTTCTAAGAGAGAATGATGTTCTGTAGAATGGTTCATAATTGTGTAAAGAACTTTTAAAGAGAAATGCATTTTGATTGACTAAGTCTTAGAGTATCTTAAGGACAGTAAAAATAGTACTTGTAGTTAATGAACTTACCCCATTCCCTGCTTAAATGCCTCAATCAGCTTATTTTTCTGCTCCTGGTCTTCCACCCAATGTGCACTAGGAATGACAAACTCTGATATCACACGGCACTCTGGACAAGACCTAAATGGATCAAGACAAACGGCAAGGCTCTGTTACCTTCTGAGCGCATACTCCTTAACAGATTAGCTAAATAACAGTAGTTTCCTCGCTAAAAGGGAAGGGTTTTGTCATGCTGAAGTTTCAGGCAATGTTTCACAGACCAGTAGTGTATATGTATGTTGTAAGCATATGTATGTTGTTGTTCTTTGTTTTTTGGGTTTTTTTTAATGTTTCAGTTGAAATGATCCAGCCTGCATTTGTTTCAAGATTTGGACAAAAGTAACAGGCATTTCTCAAACATGGCTAAAGGGTCCCAGTACTCAGAAACAAACCGTATTAGTTAATTATTATGTGAGTGCTGCAGCTCCTACTCAGAGGCAAGCCAAACCAAATGAGTAACAAAAAAGAAGGGTCTCCAAGCCTTCCAAAATGTGGTCTGACTTCTGCCAGCACTGAATAGTTGCTCATTTGGTGGTTTTATGAGATGGATTTGTGCATTAGAAACTAGATCATGAATCAGATATGCAACTTCTGATACCTCAGCAAGCTTGGGAAAGGTTTTAAGGCTCCCTCCCCCACCCCAGTAAGTCTTGTAAAACACCTCTCTCAGCAGGCAGTGCCTTCACCGGTAATTCAAGTCTCTCCTTTAGAGGAGCTTCACAAACGCTGGCACGTTCGCTATTTTGAAGACATGTAAAAATATATTTTAAAAACTTGTATTCATATCTAATCCATACTCGAATCTGATTCAAGTGCATCTTTTCCAGAAAAAAAATCATAGCCACTACTGTGAACAGCAGGTCTCAGTACCAACCCACCAGGTGCTTTATACCAATACACAATTACTACACTTAAATTAAATTTATACTACAATTTAATTTATAATGGAGGTTGTAACAAAAAGTCTATTTTGGGTAAGGACTGTATATACTTCCAATCTTTGATGCAGGGTACTTACCTTCTGAGTGAAGAAAGTTTCCTAAGAGGTATTCAAAAGAAAAATCGCCCTAACTGGACTTTTAAGATAAGAAATAGAGGGGTATTTTAAGAGGAGCATATTTAGAATACATTTTATAGAGCTAGGAGACTGTGAGAGTGACAGAGCAGTGGCACAGGTTGCCCAGAGAGGTTGTGGAGTCTCCTTCTCTGGAGAGATTCAAGGCCTGCCTGGATGCAACCCTGTCTAACATGCTCTAGGTGACCCTGCTGAGCAGGGAGGTTGGACTAGATGATCTCCAGAGGTCCCTGCCAACCTTACTGATTCTATGAGACAAAGTCATTGAGTCAGAAACACACAAATGTGTGATCAATAGGACATTTAGCTTGAGTAAGCTATAATTTTGAGAAAATCCAATAATTAAGCATACAGAAAAAAGTTACATTTTTGCAAACAGGTTACTGTGGAGTAGGGAAGGGCACAAGTTAACAAGGTCCCAGCTACCTCACAGTCCATGTGCATGAATTTTCCTCATCATCAATGTAATGAGAGAGTAAGTTACAAAAGGTCAAGCTCTTCACATTTATTACAAGACAGCACCATATACGTGAACTGTTACCAAAGAGTACCTGAATACCAGTCCTGAAACTAGTTCTTTGCGTAGCCATACTCTAAAGTCTTGCACCTTTCCAGCACTTGGAACCAGAATTTTTTTAAACTCAGATCTTATTACTAACTAGCTGTGTTAATACTTACAGCTACAGAATCTGTTATGACCAGATTTATTTCCAGGCAAAGCCAGAGTACACAAGTGAGTCCACCTCGCTCAGGGGCCACAGAAAGAACAATCTGGTTAACATGAACTTACTTTATGATGGGATTCTCGAACTGCTTGGCACATCTCCACTGCCGGATGCAGGACAAACAGTAGGTGTGATTACAGTTGGACAGAATCCCAAACCTCCTCTCAGAGGCCGATGGCTTTTCATACACCACTTCCATGCAGATGCTGCACACTTTGTCCTGACTTGCCTGAAAGGCAAAGGCCTTCTCCATCTCATGCTCAAATGCTGCCATACACATCTGTCACAGGAGACACATAACTGGTTATTATGGTCCATATACCAGCCTGATCCTTGCAAAACAAGTGTCTATGAAAAGAATGTATTAAAGGAAAAACAAAGAACATTAAGCATATCATTGCTATCCTTTATCATAATAAAAGTTTAAGAATATTAAGCCCGATCACCTATTCCAGTCCTCCAGCATTCTCCTCAGCTTCAGAAATAAGGCTGCCTGAATGCCCTTGTTTTGCCCTCTTCCTGCATCTCTATCAAAGAACAGTAATTACACACAAGATGCTTCATCTACCCCCAGGAACTATCTATTCAAGGTCCAGAATGGCTGCCACATTCAAGATAAAACTGTTTAGCATAAGGCTATACTCCTCTTTACTGAGATACTAGATAAGCTTTACCCTATATAAAGGATTACAGTCTGTTTCTACTATCTTTCTTAGAGTATTCACAGTATCCAAGTAGAGACAGTCAAAAAAAAATCAATTTACTTTCACAACACTAAGGTGAGCTGGTGGCAATACTTGCATAGTTTTAACTAACTCTTGCTTTTCAACACGCAGGACTTGACAATGTAAACTTAAGAGACTTTTAAAAAATACACAAATAATTCTACATTAACAGCAGCATTTTGACATTTGCACCTTCTCCTCCAACACGCATCTCTGCTTCCACAGCTGACTAGAAGACAGCAACAGTGACAGGATACCTGCCGGGTACCAACTAGCTCCACGGAGAAGCGAGCACTCCTACCACTGCATGTGCTGCAAGAATTTGCAGACAGCACAAGAGCTGAGATTTAGACCCTGTGGATTCTACTCCAGGCTCTGTACAATTAAAATTTACACTAAAGCTTCTGGTCTTTTCCTCCTCCATCTTGAAAATGCCTGTTCATCAGTCCTGACCCAAATCAGGTAGACAAGCAGAGAGAAGAGCAGACCCTCAAGCCCATCTTCACACAACAAATTCCTTATCCAGCCTTCCTACCTCAAGTTCAGCTCCAAAAATCTCTGTCCTCTGTTCAGTTTGTTCCTCTTTTACACTGTCCTGAAAGCAGCCACACCAAGCTGGGACCGCTAAAGAAGGTGACTCAGGAGATTGGCAGGATGCTCTCTCTGAAAGCACCAGCCCTCCAGACTTCCTCCCCCCACTATACGTAACATAGCACGAAGACATCTGGGAAACTACAAAAGATGTTTTCTAGACAGAGTTCTAGGGTGTTTTGGAGAAGGCTGGAGGCAAGATTCCCATTAGGATAAAAGGCAGAGGAAGAAGTTGCCATGAGAGGCTACCTGCATCATTACTACCAATAGGTCTAAGTCCCAGATGCTTGAACAGGCCTCTCTCAGAATCATTTTATACCTTGACAAACTAAAAAAGCCCTCTGGAACAACAGGCTACTCTGCAGAACATATCTTTGGATTTCAGAGCAAGCAAAACAGGTCTTAGCACACAACATAGATTTCACACTGATTTCACATTAACATTACCATCTCATGAGCCTTCCTCTGTTCTTGATCAAAAGGGTGAAGTACTTGCAAGTTACATATTTCACACACGCTTCCATGGAGGTAAAGGCAGCGATCCCCGAAGTGGCATGCTCCTGCTGCAGCATAAGGGCATAACTGCTCTCCATCAACATAGGAACTTCCGGCTACTGGATCTTCCAGTCCGCTGCAGATAGCTTCCAAATATGAATGGGGCTTCATTTCCAGATTATCATTTTTGTCACTGCAACATACCAAATCACTTGTGGCACTGGGTTTCTGCTTTTCTTCATTCAAGCCACACAGATCTTAAGAAACAGAAGCATAATATGAACCATTCAAGGCACAGCATAAAACTCACACATGAAGCTTCACATAGTTTCTTTTTAATGATCGCCAGTTAGAAAAAAATGTATTTCCTTCAGATTAAATTTTCTCATTTCTAGGCTCCTTTCACTCACAAATCACAAGAACTTTTACAATCAAACTGCCTACAGCAAAACCCAAATATAAGTTTTTTTGGCTGTCTTCCGTTTACAAATAGAACAAACATCATTCAAATTCACATGTGGGCAACTGGCACATCAGGTGTAACAGGGAGACACAGGGCGGGGAAAGCATGCAGACATGCTAGTGACGGGGGGCTTGGCTCCCCTGTCCGGAGGTGTGGAAGAATGTGCCTGTGCTTGTGCTCTTCAGTGCTAGTTCAGTCCCCCACACGGCAATGCCTGACATTAAGTAGTCAAGTTTCTCAGCACTTCAAATGCCTCCATGTTGAGAACACAAGGCACAAGAAAATCTGAGGGGCTGGGAATCATGGGGGGGTGGGAAGGGAAAAAAGTCCTTCGGGGAACACCAGGTTAAAAAATAGCCAGTTAAAACTGATGTGGTTAAAAGCTACTGACTGGCATCAGTCTTTACAGAAAAGAGGTCTTATGAAGCAGGAAGGTGTACTACACCTCTACTACACCTCTCTAGCTGTCAGTGAATTTTAATTAATTAGAGGTGGAAAACTACCTAACTCCTATAAAAGATCAGAGGCAGGAATATTAGCATAGTACTCACTTCTGTCCCTGAGCACTAATGTCTTCTTTTCCCGTTTGCCAGTCTCGTGCAGTTTGCTCTTGATTACTGGTGCGCTGTGCGCTGGGCGAGGATTGTGCAGTGCTGTTGATGAAAGGGGAGGCGGCACAGGACCAGCTGCTGCTGCACCCCCCGATGCAGGAAGTCTGGTGTGATCATATCTACAAAAGAGAAAGTCAGAATAAAGGCTACAAAGATTAAACTCAGGGCACAGTGGAAATAGATAGGTCTTTGCCTTTATTTAACAAAAATCAAACTGAATAGTTGTCTTTAAAAAAGGGTTATTTTGACAAGAAGTTGACTTAACAGCTTAGTCCCTTTCAAAGCCAGGCCACAAGGTTTCTTAGGCTCCCTGAAACACCTAAGAAAATGGATGTCTCTGAGAGCACACCTATATTTTCTTCAGCAGAGACATGCAGCACAGCTGCAAAAACGTTATTGCATAATAGTGCATAATAAATTAAGATCTTCGTCATTCCCTCGCATGAACAGGTTTGCTGACATTTCTCAAGGAAGCAACATCAAAACACTGTGCTTTAACAAGTGACATTTTATGATCTCTCCTGTTCGCCTTACAAGCAGTAACATAAACTTTATGCCTCCACACCACAGGCAGAAGATGCAATATTTGAACCAGGCTAGGAAAGGACTCAGAACATACAGTAAAGCTCTGGAAAGATACTCCAGCAATAGAACAGAAGCAATCAGTGCAATAAAAAGGCTGGTCCAGTAAAGCCATGAACATGTCCTAGAATATTTTTGAAGGGAACAAGCAGATTCTCCATATTTGTTTCTTGCCCTGTACGTAGCTCCCACAAGTTTGCCATACATGTGAATAGCTTACATGCATCAAGTGCCCTGAACACCAACAAAGCAACTGGAGTAACACTGGCACACTCTGCAGTTGTCACTATTTCCCAGTCAGCATACTACGTAGTCCCAATGAATAATAAACTATTAATTCAGCTTGAGCAACTAAAGGAGCTTACAGAACACACTAACATTCAATCTTCCAATCCAGAACCAAATACAACTAAGCCATCGCAAACACAATGATGCTGTGAGATCTCCTGTTCACATCAACTGAGTAAAGCACTTTTGAAATGCTGCTCACTCCCATCTACTTCAATAATATGAAAAGTAAACAATTCTATCAAACATTATTTGTGCAAAGGTACACATCAAAGATTCTGTTTTCAATACTTAGTAGTTTTTAAAATACTACCAAGAACTGGGTGAAAACACACTTGAAACCTTAAGTTTAATTTCTACAAGGTAAGATAACTTGATGAAGCTAAAATAGAGCCAGATTGTAATGCATTCATAAGCTGGTTTTGGCAGAGGGGGGAAAAAAATCCATCACTTAATGTATCATTTCATGCCTTTTATCATTTTAGAAGTTTCATCCTTTGTTGATCTTCCATTCCCTGGAGTTTAAAGCCTACCGCATATGAACATTATTTCCAGTTCTGAAGAACCCAGTATTGCCCCAGAGTACGGCGCTTACCTGCACCGAGTTCCATAGGCGCACTGTCCCTTCTGGTAGTACTTGCAGACAGTAGACGGCTTGCTTGTAGATAAGTCATGGGAGAACAGGCACTTGCTTCCCTCCCGACACACTCCTTGCATGTAATACCTGAGGGAGAAGCAGTTATGGTCACAGACATCTGTTTCACATGAGCTCGGCTACCAGTGGTTTACCTCCCAGAGGAACCTCCGAATGGCACTTCCAGCTCCAGCCTGATCCGTGCTCCTTCTCAGAAGGGAAACCCTCTACCGGGAAACGCTGCGAAAAGCAGCTGCGAAGCCCTCTGCACCCCCGCCGGCCTGGGAGCCCCCGGCGGCACCTCGCGCGGTGCTCGCCGCCGCGCCTGGCCAGCTACGAGGCCGCGGGCAGCTGCTGCCGAGCGGCGGGCGCCGCGGAAAGGAAGGCGGAGCGGCTGCCGGAGCGGGGCCGCGGGGCGCGCACGGGCCCCGGGCGAGGGGCAGCGACCTCGTCGTCACCGTGGGCCGCGGGCCCCGAGCGGCCGGGCCGGGCCGGGCCGCGCCGCGCCGCGGAAGGTACGGGCCGGGCCGGGCCGGGCCGCGCCGCGGGAGGTACGGGCCGCGCCGCGCCGGGCCGGGCCGGGCCGCGCTCACCTGCAGGTCACCTCCTTCGTGCTCATCTTCGCCCCCGCCCCGCCGGCGCCGCCGCCCGGCCGGCTCCCCGCGCCGCGCGCCCTTGGTTCCGCTCAGCCCCGGGAGGAGGCGAGGCGGGGCCGGCGCCTCCCTCCGCCGCCCGCTCCCGCCCCCTCGCCAGCCAGCGGAGGGGACGCTATTCCCCGACGTACCGCGCCATGGCAGGCTAGAGCGTCGCTCGTGTAAACCATAGAGGCGGCAGGCGGGGCGCTGGGTTTGCCGGGCCAGGAGGGCTAGCGCGCCGCGCGGCCGGACCCGCGGCCGCATGGAGGCGGCGGAGGCGGCCATCGTGCGGCTGCGGCACTGCGGCCCCGACATCTTCTGCCGCCGCCCGCCGGAGCGGTGCCCGGCCTGCGGCCGCCCCCTGCGCGGCGGCGGCGCGCTGCCCGACGCCCCCGTGCGCCTCCCCAGCCCCTTCCGCCGCGGGCACCGCCAGCGCGGCGCCTTCGTGCTGCGGCCCGCGGCCGGCGCCGCCTTCCTCGGGTGCGCGGCGGGGCCGGGGGCGGCGGGCGGCGGCTCGGGCGGGCGGCGGGGGGCGCTTTGCGGTGCTCGCGGGGGAGCGCCGGGGGCTGCGGGGCTCGGCGGCAGGCGACAAACGTGCGGAGCGCTCCTGGAAATGGGGGCGCCGCTGCCGCCTGCGCTGGAAGCCTCGTCTGCCGGCGTCCTTCCCGCCCGGGGCCGGAGAGCTCAGAAGGCACCGGCTGCTCTGAAACAGAGACGTTTCAAGGCCGTTTTTAACATTCACATCACTCACAAAAGTACTTTTTTCTTTCAGAGGATACGACGGGAAGTCTGATCTTCACGTTGGAATAACCAATACTAACGGTAAACGTGCTTCGCAGCCTTACGCGCTGCCCGTCTCCCGTGCCTGGCATTTAGCCTGCTTTAGCGCTGCCGCGCTCTGCCCTCCCGCTCTGCCCTCCCGGGCTATGGGATTGCGGAGCCGGTGCTTCAGAGGCAGAGCTGCTGCTGTGGGGCTGCGCAGAACACGTTACAGCTGCACACTGCAGCACCCCACGGCCGGCTGCTTTGCCGTTGAGGAACGCGCGCCGCCGCGCACCACGGCAGGCGTGCGAGCTGCAGGCCTCGCTGCCGGCCTTTGAAGGAGCGTCACTCACAGGCCAGAAAGCCTCAGTCCAAGAACTAGTCATGCCGTGCAGCAGGGAGCGTGAAGACCAGCAAACCACAGCCACACGCTCCGGTTCCCCCATGCCACAGGATTGATGTCTAGCATATTTATATCTGAGAATTCTTCATATACTTCATTCTGCCATATACTTTCTATTTGCTAATTTACTCATCTTGAACAACAAAGTAGCACGAATCTCAGTTCATAATCCTCTCCTAGCTGATCTACCCTTACAGTCTCACACAGTAGGTCCATTCTGCAATGTCTCAATTGCAGACATGTCAGACGAGTGTTTAATATAAAAAATGCTCTACTTTGGGGGTTGAAAAAGAAGCCTTTCTATCCTTAAGTTGTCTTCATTATCAAGAGATGTGAAACTACAACATTAAGGTGTGAACAGTTCCTTGATTAAAAAAAAAAAGTAGCAGGAGGCAGCCGCTGATTGAAAAGCTATGGTGTAACTAACCAAAATAAGAATGGCATTATGGAAAATCAGTAGCAGCTTTCATCATTGAGAACAGGATATCCCTCCAATTCTTCAGTGCTACTTGTCCATCGCTCTTTATTTTCAGGCATAGTGTATAATTACGATGAGGAGGGCATTCACAGAGATGAAACTGGATGGGAACAGTGCATTAGTATACCACTAGTACAGCCAGACATGTTTGGGCTTCTTCACCAGTGGGATAAGCTCCTAGAGGAATTTTCTGCAGGAGAGGCCTGGCTACCTCACAGGTAGGTCACTTAGAAGCTGGATTTCACAGGAGTATTTAGTCTGGGATGATAAATTTGGTTGTTCTGTTTTGGATCCTCCAAGGCTTCAGAAGCTTGCTGTTAGAATGCACATTTCTAATAAACCAGTCTGGACAACTCTCAAGCAATCTTGAAACTCAGTGGCCTTGCTAAACAGAAGAATAGCATTAAAGCAGTAACTAACAAACTCATCCGCTAGAATATAGAAGCCTTAACATAAAGAGAATGTTTTAGGGAAGTTTTCAGCAACAAAGTAATTTTGCATGAAAGATCAGTCCACAGAAACACAGCCTTTAAAAAACGTGCTGTGTTAAGAAAGGCTACAGAAGGAGAGAAATCCAGATGCAGTTCTATAATTATTTATTCTAGAATTCAACTGTCTTAGATGTATTTGGTGTATTTGGTGCATTTGAAATCCTGATCATATTGACGGGATTCGTGCCCAGAGCGTACATCCAGATGACTTGCCTGTTGTCAGTGATCAGCTCTTCCAGATGTTCTGTAGTATTTTGCTTTGGATACAAAACAAAAGCTAAATACAGAAGCTAAAAGCTAAATGTAGCTAAATACAGAAAAGTTCCACGTAGTTTGAACTAAACTAGTATGTTCTAAGTAGAATCTTCAGTTCTCTTTTTGGCTTTCCTTTAAATTGATGCCTGCTGACAGTGTTACAAGTTATGCAACCTGTCTGAAATATGCTGCTGCATCACTAAGCCTGCTGGTGACAAAGCAGCTTGCTCTTCAAGAAAACACCAGCTCTTGAACTGTTCATTAGTAAGAGCACTTTTAAAAAACAGCCTCTCTGAGCACAGGTCTGTGAAGTGTTTATGTTAATGGAAGTAGATAGCATCATACATGAAATGGAGGGGAAAACTCCAAAGCAGATTTTAGAAATTCTGTATGTGCTTGACTGTATAGAATTTAAGAATACCTTGTGTCCCCAATATGAGGAGATGCAAGAATTTGATGTCTACAGAACAGAATTTCCATTAGTCTTTTAAAATATCTGTGACACTTTTACATTTCCCAGTGCTTTAACATTATTAAAATTAATCTGATGTCAAAAAGCAATGGTAGAGAGGAGGGTAGGTGTATGTATCTTTGATTTTCTTGAATGCAAAAACAGTTGATAGATACCGTGTCTGCCACCTCCTGACAAAGTGACCCACTTGTCCAGAAATAGAACAGTGACCACTAAAGTGCTGAAAACTGAGCCTTTTAGATTTTAAGTTGAGTCCTCTCTTTACTTTTTTTAATGGGAGAGGAAGTCTGCTAAACTAATCCTGTAGCTCTCCTTTGTGTTTGAGCCAAGCCTAATTCTGATTTTCTTGTTTGCTTTTCACTTACTGAAAGGATGGTGTATAAAGGCAGCAAAGAACAGCAGCTACAGACATGACCAGAAATATCTTAAATTACTGCAAGATACTGTGGTTGTCAAAGACAAGCAAATTGAGACATGCTTCCCAAGAAAAGACACTAACTTGGAAACACAGATGATAAGCAGTGTATTGCAGAATCAATTGTATTATAAATACAAAGAGTCTGCAAACAGAGATGAGATTTATTTGTTAAACATCTGGTCTGCTCCATCATGGCACTGATTCAATAAAGCACTTTACATATATACGTAAGTTTTCAGGACATGCTGCAGTGCTTTGCAGACTCAACACTGAGCTGAAGTGAACCCAACACATTTTGCAATGGAATTCCCAGATGTTTTGTACTGTACAGAGATGACAGTCTCTTGAAATTGCTCAATTCTTTTGCTTTAATAAATTATTCTGGTAAAGTAATTACACTGTAGCAAATTGGTTTACTTACCAAAAGGGAGCTCATAGGTCACTTCAGATAGACTCAACATACCAGAAAAGCTTTGAAGAGAGCAGTGAGCAACCTGTAACTGGACTCAAGTTTTGACAGCATAAATTTCCAGATTTTGCAAAAACATGTTGTAAATTTTCAGGGCTGACATGCAAGCCTTAAACAACACAGACCATGGAGCCACTGACAATATGAAGCAAGGAATGAGTCACAGGGCTAGGAAGAACAAGGGGAAAATGACACACGATGAGGCAATTACAGAAGCAGCTTGAGGATTAGACACATGGCAGACAGCAGTCTGACCAGGTCTGTCTCAAATGCAATTACCCAGGACTAATGGAAAGAGTAGCACCGTGTGGTGAGGAAATGGAATAAACTACAGAAGTTGTTAGTGACCCACATGAAATGTTCAGGAGAATCCGAAAAACATTCTGACAGTGAAAAGAGAACATCTAAGTGCTGTCTGCAGGTATTAAAAAAAAAAAAGAAAAACATTTTAAATGTTTACTCCCATTCAGTTATTATTTCTGTCCTTGCACAGTTGGCACCAGTTATTACTAATGGAAGTTTGACTAGAACACTGTATAACAACTCTATCCAGGTATTAGTGATAGAATTTACTTGGTTTTAAGTAGGCTTCCAAATTACTGCCACACTGAAAGAAGCGCATGCAGTGACACATAATACTACTGCTACAGAATGCAGTTTTCAAGATCACAGAATAACAATAGTTGAAACAGTATTAGTTGAAATAGTGAAGGTTAGCATGGCATAAGCCAAATATATATATTTGTGTGTGTGTATAAGGAAATATTAGACAGTAGGGTTTTTTGTTTGTTTTTAAATGTTCACAGCTTCCAGCATCTCTGTCTGAAAAGTACAACCTGCCTTATATAGAATATATAGAATATATATATCTTATATAGAATATATTTAAGCACCAGCATTAAAGGCAAGTAGCAATAGTTCTTGGAGAACATGTACTCCTTTATGTTGCTCAGTATAATGTATTCCTCCACATAGAGTAATTAAAGAATTAGTGCTAATACTTATTAATGAGATATTTTTCTTAGGTATGAAGAACATGACCACAACTGCTACACATATGCACTAGCATTTATTAACAGTGTGCTGACTGCACAGGGGAAGCAGCAAATGAGTAAAAGTGAATTCACAGAGAAGTTTGTGATCCCACAAACAAAGAGAGCTTCTAGATACATTACTCTGCATCAGGAGTTAACAGCTAATGAGTTCTACATTGTATATCATCCTGATCAAGAAAAACTGTGCTGAAAATAACAAGCTGCTACATTAAAACAGCTACAAAGGGAATTCTTAGCATCCAACTTTCATGGTTTAAAATATTTGATCAGTTTGCTGTATTTAAAAACACAATTTACTTCACATATATTGATGTGCCTGTTATGAGTAAATCATGCTGTTTACTGGTGATGAAACTCTATTTGTGTATGTGAATGAAGTGACATGCACTTTACACACTATTGAAAATTTCTGTGGGAACTGTTCATATGGAAAAATGTTTTACCATTTATATTTGCTATACAGCGTGTTCCATCAAGATATTTACCACTAGAAATCCTAACTGCTGTGTAATTAAGGGTTCTAACAGATGAACGGTGGTAACTTAAGCTGTAGCTAACCAAAATGTTATTTTCCCAACTGTCACAATTTTTTTTTATAGACGGGTTTAAATAAAAAGGGCATTTGTGCCTGCATGCTGCTGAAGTCTGAAATTCATGACTTTCTACAGACTGACCACATGCAAAGATACTTTAATTACTAATAAACATAACAAAATATCCCGCCTCTTTGCCAAAAACATTATTTATAATTCTTCCTTATATGCACATTTATTCCTAAAATCAAGATAGATGCTTAGCATTAGAAGATAATCATTTAATGTTATACCTGTAATGAACAACAGACTCCTCAGGATTTCAACTCAGAAATAAAACTTTAGGACATTTAAAAGCTTTTTTATTTTTTTTCCCCAGAAATATCCCTCAACAGCACTTTTAGCTATTATGCATTATGGCTGCACATTATAAAGAAGCGTATGCTGAGGACAAAATTCTGCTTGTTTGTAATTCTGTATAGTTTCTCTTAATTTAGATATATTGTAATTAAAGAACAGAGAGTGGGCTTCTTCTGATCATTTCAGCAAAGTAAACTGATTCTAGTCTAGTCCTGTGTCTCTGAGATGGAGAAGTAATCATAAAACCAGTCATAGTTTTGTTCATATCTAATTTATACTTTTGTATAAGCAAACTGCATTAAACTTGCCTTCCACAGTATTCTCTGACTGCTTAGACTGGACGTCCCCTCTGCTCCCGCCTGGTTTCTTCCACTTACTAAGTTCTAAATTACAGCACCTTTAAAAGTGTATTTAAAATCTCAAAACAGTATTAATGGAGACAACTAACTTGAAATGCACAATTCAGCTGCTGCTAGCAGAGGCTTCCTACCCAGCCATCTTCAGTGTTAGCCAGAATCCCTCAGCTAGGATTTGGCTTATGAAAATAATGATGGTGTCTGAGTGAAGCAGAATGCCTTTCCATGCTTCATTTAAAAATGTATTTTAACTGGTAAAATAGAAGTATGTGGGCAAATATCAGTGCCATAATAGAAGCATCTAAAGTAAGTTGATTTTACTGTGCTGAAACATGATGTACAGCCTGCAGCTAGAAATAAAACACTTTGTCACCTATTGTTAACATTTACATAGCTACTCAGCTTGGAATGTTTACTATGACTAGGAAGCAACCCCTCTGTTGTAGTGAACAAGAACAGTACAAGCAAAAAACAAAAGTGCCAATCACAAACTATAAGATGCCCTTAATATTGAATAGTTCAGTCTTCAACATTTCCTCTCACAATACAGAGAAAAAAACTTCACAGCAGAGCAAAGCACGGAAGCCTACTACTCAAAGGCTAGGATGGAATTCAAATGTCAGAATCTAAAGCAGCAATACTTGAATTCCAGCACAGTTGCTACCTAAACCACAGCTCCTGGCTCTACCTGAATGAGACTTTTATCTGTATGCCAGACTTCATTTTTAAATTTAGCTTTGCAGTAGCTAACATTCTAGTTAGGAAACTGAAACCTAGATGATCAAATGTTATCAGAAAGTTAGAAAACAGCACTGGGCACCTGATGTAGCAAGGCAGTACTGCTCACTCTATACAAAATACAGTGATGCTTCCCAGTCCCTTGTAACATTAGACAGGCCAAGAGAAAGCAAGCTATGAGTCTACTATAAAAAGAGTATACCGATTTGTTGTAGTTGCTTGACAAAACACCAAGTAGTGATGATGAAACTGAGGACCTACACCGCCAAGCTACAGAGACTAGCTTCCTCTCAATAGCTCAGCAAAACCTCATTTATTTTGTATATAGCATCCCATCTTCAACAAAAGGAAAGAGCACCAACCTGAGAGCAGCTGAGGTAACTTTCCGACAAGGGACAAGTTTACCTTCTAAAGGCAGAGGAAACAAGCTGTATGAGCAACTTCACCAGTAGATTTTGCATGAAATAGAGCCAGGACCATCTGCCATGTTTTAGGACGGTGATTCATACTGGTTTTTGATGGAATAAGATTAGGCACTTACTTTCAAGAATATTATACCACAAATCCCAAATGGTCCTCCAAGCATTTCCTTCTGTCTTAACACCTGATATTGCTGTTAGGTGCCTATATCCTGGAATTAATCTGAATCTTTGCACTGACAGGCTAGAGTTCCACAGTTCTGAACAGTGCTGTGAAAATAAGCACTTTTCGTTGGGAGAGCTCAGTGCCAGGGTCTAGGCCTTTAACAGCAATGTATTAAAATGCTCAATATTGCAACAAAACCTCTTCCCAACTCCAAATCTGTAACTCCATCAAGGCTATGAATTCAGTTTTTGGTTGAAGAACGCTACATCATAGCTATCCCAGCTCCTAAGCATGCCATTCTCTGCCCCACCAACAATGCTAAAATGGATTTAAGTCAACTGGTAAAAGAATGTATTTTAAGGTAGCAGGGCACAGAGTTTGTCCACTGTACATGTCTACTCTTTTCCTCTCCTGTTTAGAGTGGGAAGAAAGGGATAAGGCAAGAACTGAATGACTACAAGCTGAACATGGCAACCACAGGAAGATGTTATCATAACAGAAGACACATTTCACATCAACTTTAATAGCAAAGGAATTTCAAAGAGAACTTGTGAATAAAAGGCTGCCTAGAAAAAAGAGGAGGGCAAAGAGAGCAACAAGCTGAAAGCAGATCGAAAGAAAAGCCTATAAAGGCCAGCACACCTCCACAGCACTTGTAAGACTTCGATAATTTTAAGCCAAAGACTGTCTTCAATATTCAGATGACCAGGAAAAGGGCTGTCTAAAGGAAGAAAAAATGTTTATTTGGCTCACTATTATAATTGCAGGCTTTTACTTTCTCTGTCAAGCTTAGGACCTCAATTTTGAAGAAATGTAGTTTGCTGAGCCACAATATTAAGTAAACCTTCCAACTCCCAAGTTCAAATATGAAGAGTCTGAGGCAAGCCCATACACAGACAACTACATGAAAGATTAACCTGGAAAGGTTCTCAAGAAAGCCATGTAATAGTGAAGGCAAAGAACTGTTTGGTCCCTCATTGCCTACACTTTCAAGTGGATATTTATGGTTTGGGCTTCACTGGCCTTCCAGTCCATAGTACAGATTTAGCACTAATGCCTAGATCTGTTAAGAGTATTAAAAGCACCATTACTAATCATTGCAGTCATGTCACCAGAGAAATACATTTGTAAGTTTTAAGGAAACAGTAAAGCATTCTGAATTAGGTCAAAACAGTTTTATTTTCCCCCCTTCATATGCATCACTGTAGTTCAGTTATGTTTTTCAGTGCAACATTCTCTTCAGTAAACAGGACATGCCTTGATTTTAATAGCATTCATACACACCCATTGAATATTTTAATAGGAACTGTCCTGAGGCAGTTCCTCATAAGAAGATTAGGTGTAAGAAACCAAAACAAAACAGAAATTGTTTTAAACAGATTAAATTCTTCACCATGCATTCAGTTAAATTTCATCTTGCTCACTGCGCTCACGAGAAGAAACCCACCGAGTTACAATCAGTTCCTGAAATAAAAACCACCTCTTATTAAGGAAGCAGAGGAGGAAAACAAACAAGCAAAAAAAAAAAAAAAAACTATAATCAGTGGTGAGTGGTGATTAAACCTCTAACAGATTTGACATATATCACCTGACCACTGAGAAATTTCAGGAGATGATTATATTTGTCTCTGAATCATGCTGGTCTCTCAGACACTTTTCTCCCTTCGTTCTTAAACGCTGATTAACCTTAGAGTCTCCGTATTTCTCCCTGCTTCCTCATGTAAGTGCCTACATTCACAGTAAGAGCAACTTCTCAATCTAAACCTAAAGATCTTAGCCTTTAAAAGGCCTGTGAGGACCTTCTGATGTCTTGGGACACAAAAGAATCTAGGATGGTTTTACTGCAGTTGTGTGGAAAAATGAAAACATGCTAGACAGCAAGCAACAATTCAAGGGCGCTCTTACAGCAGTTTGTTAGCTGTCCGGCTGCCCTGAAGCACAGCTACATATGCAAAGGAGAGAAACAGTTACTCACCTGAACCTTAATTCTTTTCATACATTCTGGTGTGGACATCTCTTTTTCAGTCATATCAGATGGTCTAATCAAATAACATAACATAAGTTCCTGTTGGTAAACAGAGAACAAGTTCAATGACAGAGACAAATACATGAGTCAACTGATTTCTTTCCATACAAGTTTTACATTAATTAGAAAGGCAGATACTACAGGATGTGACCTGTAAGCCACAGTGGAAGAGAGCTGCAAATACGCATATCATTTTCCTTATCAAATGCATAATATTGCTATGAGAAACTAGAATCGTAGTGAAACACACGAGTAGCATGGCTATGGGAACAGGAGCATTATGTACAAAGGTTAAATGCGAAGAAAACCTGGAAACACTCAAATCTAGAGTTGTAAAGGAAATCTGGATAGATAGGGGAGAGGTTTAAAAGCAGAAGTGGCAAGCAAGAAACAAGTGTCATTCAGGTCTTTCTCCTGTTCCTTCCACAACTTTTGAAATTACTACAAGAGAAAGAACTTTATTAAAGCCTTCAGAATTCATCTGGATATTGGCAAACAGAACTCCTGTTCACCCATCAGCAACACATGTTCTCCTACCAACTAGAAGCAGAACGATACTCTTTCCAGTCTCATTCCAATTCCATTTTCTTTACAACTAAACTGTTATATTTATCATTCAAAAGCTATTTCAGAACTAGGATTTTACAGTGTTACCTTAGAAGCATTAACAGTTGTTCTGTTCAAACCAGACAAGGACTTCCAGCTGAGTGGTCTCCGAAGAGAGCCTTCAAAATTATCATCAACTAATTCAGCAATGACAGAGTAACTGGAAAACAAAGCAGACAGGACAACTCACAGGAAGAAAACTACCATTTTAGGAAGATCATGCAACTTAAGAATTAGAGCCCACAAATTTGCAGTAATTCTAGTTGTTACGATCTGACAATAATCTAGCAGAAGGTAAGTAAGTTATGAAACTAGGAAAACAGGAGAAGAGAAATAGAACCCATAAATGCACTGACAGCACTTTTCCTCCCCATCCTTCTGGTGCTTGCAGCTCTCTCTCATGAATGCCAATCTGACATTTATAACCAATTTGCTAACTAGGAATTCAACCTTACTAAGGAACGAAGATAATTATAATTTCTTAAAACTTTTTTCTTCAAGTTTCCTTACAAATTCAACAAATTATCCATAACGTATTTTAAAAATGTTAGTATTACTACATCAGATTACTTATCTGCATGCATTCTTCATGAGTGCCAAATATTCTTATTTCAATTTTTTGTTTTTTCATGTTTTAATGTCATTATGTGAATTAATTCACAAAAATTGTGTTATTTTGTACTTCTGTACTCCCAACAGGAACTCACAATGCAGAAACATAGCTGGCAAAGTATTCTTGGTGAAGAATAGTATGTGCTTAACCATTGAAAATATTAAAATTTGTGAGAGATAAGAACTAATTACTATTTTGAAACTAAGAAATTAGTCAAAAAACTTAAGTTTCAAACCTTGCATGATAGAAGGGGGGACCTTTTCGATACAGCACTGAAATGAAAGAGAAACATCTTAGTCAGAGAATCACAGAGTTCCCATCTGAGAACAGGGCCCATAAGTATTTTCGTATCTGGGTCCGTAAGTATTTTCAAAGTGTTTCATGAGTTTAATTATACAAGATAAAACTTCAACATGATTGAATTCTGCTCAGAATTAAGTTGTCTCAGCAGATGAAGAGGGAGAGGAGAGAGAAAAACGAGGGGGGTGGGAGCAGCAGGGTGACTGAGGGCATGGGAGTGGCCGGGAAAAAGACAAAGAAGAGCTAAGGGACAGTTACTGATTGTTGAGGGAAAAGGGTTTAGGGAGGAGTTTTTCCTGCAACAGATTTATGCTTTAAATACTGTCTTCAAAACAGAAATTGAACCACTTCAAAACAGAAATTGAACCACTGGAGTACAAGTGGAAGATCATATTAAGTCACTGAGTTTCTTCTTGAGACAAGTTTTCCACGAGTTTTCAGAGAGGCAAAGGGCACGGATACTTAAATATTGCCACAATTCCATCTACAGACCCACTTAAAGTTCCTCCTCTGTGTTCGAGGGTACACAAGACTCATCACAGCTGGACTGTGGTAAGTGGTTACAGATTTTGTCTCCCCTCTGGCAGGAGCTTGTACAAGGTGGCTCCTTTCAATTAGTGCAGGTCTATGCTGCTGGCTAGAGGACTTTAGCAGGGAAAGGATGAGCAGCATTTCATTCCAGTGACAACAATGAAATATAAATTATCCATTAGAAGTAATTGTAGTAATGTCAATTATTTGAAAAAGCTACTGCCAAAGAACAAGAAGGAGGAGGAACTCAGATGAATAGGGCTGAACTCTTATGAGCCTTAAGTCAATCTTCGTCCTTTGTTTGGCACAAACCCAAAGGCAGTGATGTGAGAAACAACAAAATCAAGCCAGAACACAAATGAACAATGGACACACTAATATCAATTTCACGTATACAACAAATGACCAATATCAAAACCTCGTCTACAGACCAGGATATTAAGAACAATGAAGAAAACAAGTTCAACCAAACCTACATATACATTGATCTAAAGGACTCTGAACATACCTGACAGATTCAAATACACAAACCCAAAGATTATATAACAGTTACAACAGTATTAAAGCATCTGCTGGCTTACATATATGCACAAAAAATGTCTCCCTTAATGCACATTTGCCTGTAATGACAAGCATTACTGCACCATTTATGCTGATGTGAACTAAACATAGTTCTTGAATTACTTCGGAAGGATTTATGGACACTACTGATTATTTCTGTAGGATAAAAAGCAACCTCTCCCTTCACACCCCCAAAAATCCAAAGAAACAGCTTCAGCTGTAAGTACAATACAAGCCCAGCATCCATTAAATGAGATGAGGAACCAGATGCATGGACTTCAATCTGAACTGGGATCTACACGCAAGCTTACTATTCCAAGGACTGTCATATTAGCACTACAAGAGATATATATGTAGAAGAGGAATCTTCAGAGAGGAATTTCATTGCAATCCTGTACCAATTATTAATCTTATGAAGCAGAACAGCAAGACTTTTTATCTTCTTAGCTATCGGATATATGATGTTATATTCTGCTCATATACTAATCTTATTGCTAACCTGTAGTCTAGCCAAAGACGTCTTTTGCCAACTGCAAGTAGCAAAGTCTACTCCCATCATGCAGCTCCTCATTGCAGAATTTATCTCTGGTACAGAGTCTTGCACCAGCTGTCACACCTGAAGAGGAGTCAATCACAAAGTATTCATTTTTTTAAGGAAGCTACTCACAGAGATCGGTTCCATACTTCAGTCCAACTTTGGGGACCCATCCCTTGCTGCGGAAGTAATGATATGCCATGTACGTAGTTTTAAAACCAGGCTTCACTTCGCTGAAAACTTCCCATAGCTTCAGAATAGTTAAAGGCTCCTAAAAATCAAACCAAAATGCATTAGTCTGACAATATCACAGCATATATACAATACTGTCTGTCCCAAGCTGTAAGTACTAGAGCATTAGAGTCATATACTAAATACCACAGTCCCACTGCAAAGAAAATGCAAGGGCTCTGTATTTTATTGCCTAAAGTTCAGCAGAGACAAACTTGGTATTTCCATTCAGTTATTTAAATGTTTCAGAATCAGTCCCATAAGGCTCTTCTTTAAAGGGAGAACTGATGAATCTTAACTAGACAATTTCAATCTTTTTGTTATTACATATAACAATAGCTTGATATATTGATAGATTAATGCTTAAAAATCCAAGGAATTTTCCTGTTTCAAGAACGGAAGGAGTATTCTCCATTTTATTCTTCCCATACTTTATTTCTTCCCTAAATAAAAATAAAAACCTTTCTTCCATAGAAAGACCCTACTTAGCTGTATTTGTCTTGCTAAATATAAATTTCAGACCATTATTATTATTACTGGTAGTAGTAATTATATTTCTGTTTGTAAGAATAATTTTCAAATTACTCTGGTACTCCCTCCTTCAGAAGTAACAAAACATAATACTGCCATAATCACAAAAAATTTAAGACCAAATATCTTAAAATATCCAAACTAAACCAAAACATATCCAAATGAACAGGATTCCCTTCCAGGATACAACACAAAATTAATGCAATCTCTTACCTCCTCATAATAAATAGTTAAGCATCCTAGAGCATACACCAAGAAAAAAGCCTGAAAAAAAAATATATAGTTAATACCTAGACTATTCCTGTAGTTTATATTCCACACTAGAACAAAGGCTCAAACTTACTTTGTGCAAGAATTCTAATGTCAAGACAAATAAGTTTCCTCAAGGTTTTTTATAACCTTTCAATTGCAACAGACACAGTATTTTAAAAATACATATATATATATATATATGCATGTGCTTAGGCCTGCTGAAGGCACTATAAGTAACATGATCATATGTATAGAATGAGCATAATTGGAACAGGTTTTATATAAAATTGTATTCCTCTTATTTCAATATTCAACTCATACGACTGGCCTCTTTGGTATTGGTGGGATTATTCAATCTGAAGTGTATGAGTCTGGATTCTACATTTTTTAAAATCCTATCACATAATACATGGATTATTAAAAATGAGTTTAATCATCAAAACGATCTTAATATTTAGGAGACACAGGACAACCTTGTCCTTAAGGAACAGATATTAAATTATGCGATAGCATATATTAATGCTTATTTTTCAGGTTAAAAGAAAAATAAGTTGTACATTATTTGAAACATACCTCTTCCAAGCTGAGTTGTAAATATTCAAAAATCCTAAATGGATTTCTTCTGCATACTAGTTTTTCCTTCTTGATAAACTACAACAAAAAATGTACTATATTACTAAAACTTTAAACCACAAAAAATACTAAATCCTGGAAGTAGCAGTGATTATATAAACTTTCTAAAGAAGATACTCTTTAGTCTTACCTTTTCTTGCTCACTAGCAGAGTTATCTTCAGGGCATAAACTTTCTTCTTCCTCTTGCACCAATACATATTCTGGAGCACATTCTTTTGACGTGACCATCTCACAAGATGTTTGTTCAGTGCTTTCCTTCACCTTGCAGCCACAATGCATAAGAAAACTGCACTTCTGGCAGGACACTTCAGCTATCTCTTTCATGTCAACTTGTTCCTGTTCTTTAGAGTCACACGTGGCCAAAGGATCATAAGCTGAATCTCCTTCCAAACAGGCTTTCTTGCAGCTTTCTTTCTGATTATGACATTTATGACTGGGAGATGCTGCATTTTCAGTATCTGTAGAAGAATGTCTAGAAAGCTCTACATTTTCTGTACTTGGGCCCATTCTGTTGCAATAATCACCAGTTTGCTCAGCTCCATCATTTTTCATAAACGGCAACTCAAGAGGCTGAGTGTAGTTTTCAAGAATTCTGGTAATTGAGCAGTCATCAAATCCTTGCTCTTGCAAAATACTTTTAGCCCACTGAACATGATATTGGTACCTAGTAAACAAGTAAAAAAAAAAAAAAACAAAAAACCAAAAAAACGTAAAGTTCTAGGACATAGAATACTTTCATTAATATCTTAAAAATAACCATCTTAAAATAGAAGATTGAGCACAGTTCACAGAACAAATCTGAACATACACCCCAAAGACTGCTATGCACAGTCTGCATGCACAACATAATTACATTCTTCTTTGTCCTATGACTTAATTACCATACAACTTGCACTTATCAATCTCTATCAAGACAGACTATAATGCATCTTCTGCATCAATATAAAGACATTTTCACTGATGCTCAGCTGTATTTGCTGAGACACAAAACAGCCAGTCACGCAGTCACAAGTAGACTAGTAAGAATGGCAAGTGTTTCTGCAAATAGAATATATACATAGATATTACTACTGCTTGTCTTACTTGAGACTGAAGGAACGTAACTTTTTAATTTAAAGAATTTTGCAGTTATCAGTGTGAAAACAAAGAAACCAACTTAGACATTTTTACAGTTATTCCATAACTAAACTGAAGAGAATAAATATATGGTCCAGTACTTCTTTATGTTAATTGTACAAACTTGCAATGACTTACTACAGAACACAGAAAAGAAAGAGGTAATAAAAGTGAAACATTTACACTTTATTAAATTTCAGGAGATGCTTCAGGCCACTCTGTATTTATCTAATAAACAAATGGGAAAGTTATTTTAGATAGCTTGCTCCAGAAAATTCTCCTCAACTGAGGAACAAGTTACACTTGATATTATTATGAATTAATTACCCACATTATTAAGTATGCACTCAGTCTTAACTTTTATTCAGCAATTAATACATTTAAGCAATTAATACATATAATGCAAGTAAAAACCATGCTGAAATATCACCTCATCTAACTGCAGTTTTCCTAATGTAACTTATAAATAGAAACAAAAGGGAAATAGCAGCGAGTCATCAACATCTGTACAGCCAACACTCTAAAAATCAGTAAAAGAGAACAGAAAATAGAATCACCTGCTTCCAAAAAAAGACAAAAATAATGTGGAACTTACTTTTTTGATGCAATTACAGGCAAGTTTATGTTAGCACCTGTATTAAAAAAAATCATATAGTTTTCCTTAATATATGTATATTTTAAGCACTGATATATTCTGTGGCATAATAAGCACTCTTATCTTCAATATTGCGTGCAATTTTGGTTTCACTTCTATTCTCATGGACACAGCAGAACTAGAAAAAGTACAGAGGTAACAAAGATGGAAGCGCTTCCACAAGAGGAACAACTAAATACATTACTTTTCTCCAGCCTGTAGAAAGACAATTGCAAGGGGATATACTAAAAATCCATTCATATCTATGGAGACTTAAAAGATGAATAACGAGTAACAGTCTGTCTATACATGAACCAAGAGCACATCACGAGTAATTACTATAAAAGATTCAAAACTTCATCTATCCTTGCCACATGATTCTGTGGACATTAAAAAATGCAGAATGAAAACAAGATAAAATGGACAGTTCTTGGAAGAAAAGTCCAAAGGCAGTACCTTGACTTACAAAGGTCCTAGACAGCAAATCAGTGTAGGCTGGAAAATGCACTAAGGAGTTATCAATTATTCTTTTCTGTTGCTGTATTTTTCCCAAGGCATCTTGTATTCGCCATTATCTAACACAAGGTACAAGGACACACAGACCCTTTGTTTGACCTAGTATTTGATCCAGTACAGAGATTTTATTGCTTCTTAAATGTGTAATTTATACCCTTACATCTTCAATAACTGAGGAGAAATGAGAAATACTATTAGAAAGCGAGGAAAATAAAAATGGGTACAATTTACCTTGCCACTTTGTAACCAGTAACGGATCTGAAATGCTGTACATTGGTCGACTTCTGGAAAGAATACCTTTCCCAAAATAGCCCTTCAAAGAAAAAACAAAATCTTAATTATACCATTTTTTTTAAAAAAAAAAAGAACATCCTTACAAATTATCAAGTGTTCTCTGCCATGATTTACTGAAACAAAATGAAATTCTGCTGCATTTAAATTTCATCTAAAGCTTGCTGCTTAGCTTCCAGTAATCGGTACAGTATTAAACACCTCCACTCCAAGATTTAACCATTAGAGGATTTGGGGTCTTTTTCCCCCAATTCTAAATATCTTTAAGATTAAATCTCCAAGCAGAACATCTCCCACCTCAAAAAAACAAAACAAAACAAAACAAAACAAAACAAAACAAACCCACTCTTACTTGTGCATTAATCCCTTAAGAATGCATAATAGGAAACAGATGGATAAAGCTACTGCATACGAATGGCATACAGATGTAATGGCATACAGATGTAAAGGCTGACGTAGCTTATTTTACTGAAGACATCACACTATAGTTAAAAGAATTATACCAGTATATCTAAAACATTGATATTACAACTTCCTGACCTGGAATAACAAGAAAATACTTCTGCAAGATTACATAAAATATCAGAAGGATAAATAAACATAAGAGACTTTGTATCATGACATCATCACTTCATTCCAAAACATACTTCCTAGTCTAAGAATGAAATATTTTCCACATATGATACAGAATATATGTTTTGTATTTATTTCAGTAGAGGCAGGAGAGAGGCTCAAAGAGGAAGGACAGTAAAAAGAGAAGCAGATTTCAGTAAGTATTCTGTGCTATATATGTTAAATCACTAGAAATACTCTGCAAATAAGGTACACCACCTTGCTATATAGCTGTTCAATATCTTCAGGGTTCCTCACAATAACATTGTTGTTAACAATTTCAGCCTGGTATATTCTGAATTCCTTCCCATCTATATCCACAGGAAAGGGAGATTCATATGATTCAAAAACTCTTCTTTTCCTTCTTGGGGGTTGGAAGACAGCCTCTGCCATTTCTTAATATTTTCTTCTGAAGAGTGGAAAAAACTCGTATGTTCAGTAAAGTCCATCCACTTTTATGTGTTTCAACAACATTCCCTTCCCAACAGCAAATTAACAAAAAAAAAAAAAAAAAAAAAAAAAACACAATAAGATCCATATTTAATTCTGGAACTATTACACCAGACAAAATAAAATGATTTCCTGCAGCGTTATGTGCTACTCCGTTTTTCCTTTGGCGTTGCAGTGTCTTCTAAACACAAGGTATGGCCAGACCTTAAGATCCAAGGCAAGTGAATTCATAAAGCAGCTGAAAGCGTTTTAAGGATAAAACTGACGTGAACAGCAGAATGAGGAGAATAAGCAGAAACCACAGCATACAGACACCTTAATGTAAACTGCTTTGAATAACTACATGAATAAATTTCGAAGAAAAAGCAGTGGCTTGGCAGGTTTTTCCTCTTTGAACAGGGAACCCTTCGCAGAAAGAAACCGCCCAGCAGTGACCGGGGTGGGGGGGGGAACGACTCTGCTCGTGCTTAGAAACAGCAACCGCCTTCGCACGGCGCCGCCAGGTCAGGTGAGAACCAAAGCGACACGGACCCACGCAGCGCCCGGCCCGCGGCGCTGAGCAGCCGGGCGGCGAGCGGGCCCAGCCGCCAGCCCAACACCTCTGCCCGCCACCATGGCGCCCGCCGCCGCCCGCCGCCGCCGCCGCACGCACGCGCCCGCCCGCCCGCCCGTCGCCATGGCGACCGCCCGCCGCTCGCACGCACCCGCCGCCGTCGCCGCAACACCAGGAGGTCGCGCGCGCGCGCGCGCCGCGAGCGCCCTCAGGCAGCGCGGCCGCGCGTGCGCACGGAGCCCAGGCGCGAGCCTGCCCCCTCGGCCCCGCCCCTTCTGCGACCGTTGGGAGCGGGAGCGCGGGGGGCGCCATTTCCTCGTATCCGTGAGGGAGTAGACGAGGAACTCAACGGCAATGGCGTTCGGCCTTGGTGTACCTTGTTGTTCCCACTGTGATGGGGCTGTGTGTCTCCACCCCGAGGCGTGTGGCCGAAGAAGCCAGAGAATAAAGTGTCACATGTGAGAGCAGGCGTGCTTCCTGGTTCACGGGCCTGTAGGCGGCCTGGCCCTCAAGTCTGGGGCAGGGACCTCCAGTGAGACTCAGAAATAGGTTTCCTGTAAGAGAGGGAAAGCCTGGATCCTGTGGAGATGTTCCCAGAATCCTCTACCCCACAATGCCGTGTTTCTAGCTGCTGCTGGCCTTGATACTGGAATAATGTCTACAGACTGCAAAGCATCCTGGGCTGGCAATTTAAATACAATAAAAGTAAGAGAAAACGACATTTTGTATGGAACACCCATTCTGAAATGAATGATGAGCTTTATAATGAGGGACATTTGAGATACAGGGTGGGTGAAATTTTACAGCTGTGGGAGGTGAGGGAGAGCTATCATTTAAAGCTCGAAGCAATTGTTTCTGGCTGGATAACAAACCCTACTTAGGATAATGCAATACTACTTACACAACCTGTTAACAGAGATCCTGTGTGCAGCTTATTACTAGGGTTGAATTCAGGGGGAAAAGGGAGTGTGTGTGTGTATATATATATATATATATATATATATTTTTTTAAGAAAGGAGCTTACCTGAATAAAATGAAAAACATTCTCCCTAGTTGGTGAGGAGCAGACATCTGGTTTCCTGTTTTGGTAAATGCTGAGCTTGTTACCAGTTTAGGCCTTGTTCATCAAATCCATAATAACAAATGCAACTTCAATGGAGAAATCTTTTTTCTATTTTATTTTGAGGTTATATTGTGAGAGTCCACTATATTAAAAAAAAAATTTTTTTTGGTTTCAGGAAGACAGATTAGCCCAATAATATATCATCATTACAGAGCATTTCCCTTTACCTTAGGTGGCTATTGGCTAACTCTCTGGTGTATTTTCATTTCAGAAGGCCTCCTCTGCATTCTCCCTTGATGATAGACTCTCGGGAAAAAATGGACTCATGCAAAAATAACATCACATCCATGGTGTAATCAAAAAAATCTGAGCAGGGCAGAGACATGGAAAGCTTTGCTTACTACCAGTTTCCAAGTCATCCAAGTTCAAAATACAAGATTTTTTTCTCATTTAAAAATGGAATTGATCATACATATTTCTCACATCTTTGTTTCAAAATTAAATACAAAAATCTGGGAACACAGTGAATGAAAAGTTCAAACTTCTACTTCTTCTGTGTGAGACAAGCACATTATCTCTGATTATTCAATGTAGTCCTAGTAGATGAGATTTCATTAGGCTTGTTTTTTAATATTCACTGATTAGCAATAGATCAGTAAATTCACCTATGAAAAACAGTAAAAGTACATCACTCTTACGAGGTAGTGAGTTTCTGTTATTCCTATTTTACAGAGTTGTGAGGCTCAGGGAGAGGTCTAATGATTACAAGGTCACAAAGGAGAGCGACAGCAAAACATGAGAATACTAAGTTGGTATTCTTACAGTTACTTCCTACAGAGGTCTACTTTATGTACTGTCTGGTGAGTGTTAATTTGTTTTGAATGTTATTTCATTTACCATGCGTTGAGGTTAAGCCACAGGGACCCTGTTCCATTCTTGTCCCCAAAGTATACAGCAGTACTTTGATAACTTTAGGTTCGTTCTTAGAGCTTTGCTGTTAAAATAGCTGTGAGTTTTAACTCACGTTCTAGGTAACAACATGAAAATAAGCAAGTATCAAAGATGCCACTTCATATCAAAATTCCTTGTAAATTTGCCAAATCAAGTTGCTTTTAAATGAAAGCAGAGCTTATCTAGAATGGATATGTCCATATCTTCTTGTTGTGCAGGCATATTATAATGAGATGTACATTACAGTGAGAGGTAGACACAACATAAAAAAGCTATAAATCAGTTACTTTCCTCTACATCTCATTATCTGCATACAGCCTTGAGATGGAAACCACAGCATGCCCCGTTCAGTCAATTAATTGAATCACACTCATATTTCTTCAAATATGCAGACTACATATCTGCTTCCATTTTTTTTTTTTCTGGTTGTAAGCCCAGATTGTTTTTCAACCAGAAATTTTGCCACCTGAAGGTCAAATTCTCTTTGAGTCATGACAGTACTTTTTTGAATGTATCAATACTATAAAATCAGTAATTGTACAGACATTTTCACAAATATCTGGATTTCTCTTTTACGATGAGACAGCAAATGACTAGCTAGCAGTTAGATGACCAGGCAATTGCTCTGAAAAACCCTCAAGACAATAGTAAATTACAAATTTTGACTGAGTCAACAATGTCATACTGTTGTGAAAGAAGATATAACAGAATTTGTATACAGGAGTGCCAGATGTAAGACACATTAAGCAACTCATCAGTTCTGTTCATCATTGATAGTACCTCAATTGAACAAATATGTTCAGGTATAAGCACAGTTCAAGATAAATGTAGAACAAGTGGAAAGAATGAAGAAGTAATGTATGAGGAAAGACTAAAATAACTCAGGGTAGAACTCTACCTTTCCGGCTAAAAAAAAGGGAGAAGTGACTAAACAGACCATTGCAAAGAGGGACACAATACGTTGTTCTGCATGCCCACTACAAAATAATAGACGGAACAAGGAGATAAAATTGTAACAAGAGAGATTAAAGTTAGACAAGAAACAACTCTCTGTCTATGAGGCTAAGTCTAAACTGGCTTTAAATGGAAGGATTGTGTTATGCCCATTACTAGAAGTTTTTAAGAGCAAGTTAGACAAACATCTTCCAGAAACAGTTCAGATAAAGTTGAGACATAGTGTCTGCGCTAAAAGGACTTAAGATCCCTTTGTAGGAAGTTTCCATTTCTGTATAATGTTCTTTCAGCTTTTGAATGTCTTTGGCTTTGAGAGTACACTATTTCATTTTATCTGTGGCTTGTCTTTGCTTCTAATGCAAAGGGTGCCTTATTGCTTACCATTTCCTAGTACTCAGCTAGTTATTCTGTTGAATTATTAAAGTCCAAACTAGTATCAGGCTTCTGAAAAGGCTAATATGACTCCTTCTCCAAATGATGATGCTAACAGCCTTGTTGTAACCCTTCAGTTCTAGGAATATGTTGCCTTAAACATTAATACAGTTGTTCTTCCTGTGTAATTTTCAGTTGTACATTGCCTGACTCCCACTGTCTTGCTATTCACATTGTCATACTCAGATTTTCCTATGAAACTCCCATTTTGGGGATGCTGATACTAGTTCATACATAGTAGTCTCTTTGTGTTAACAGTATGTCTTTTTTTGGAAGAAGTTGCTATCTTCTGCTCTATGTTGTCATATAATTTCTTCAACAACCTCTCCTCTGTCAGTGGTTGGGGAGTGCAACAGAAAAATAGTTACAATGGAAGGACAACAGAAGGGCTGTCAGTATTACATTTATTAACCTCTTTCTGTGACCATGTATGTAGTAATATCTTTTTTAAGCTATGTAGCTCAGCATGTGCAGTCATGGACTCTTAGCCTTTCTGCAGTTTATGGTGTCCTTCCACAATAACAGTCATATAACAAAGTTCATCTGCAATCATACAGATGAAATACATATTGTTAAAATAATGAGAGCACATTTAATATTACATTAACCAATAATTTAATATTAACTAAAATTTAGCAGCTAATACTACCTATTTTTTATGCTATGAAGATTCTAATTTTATCAGTTCATTTAGCTTTGAGGTCTGGAACAATCTGATCAATAAGGAAGTTCTGGGCACTTGTACCTCGCTGATAGTAAAATTAAGTTGCCATATGCAGGAAAGTGCTAAGGAGTTTGGTTATCAAAAGTAGTTTTTTTCTAGATGTTTGGTGACTTCTGTAAGGACTTGAGAAGTTAATTCCCAGTCCTATCTCAGCCAAAACATACAGGCTAGGTACTCTTTAAGTACGTATTTTACATTCTTAGCCTTATTAAAAGAAACAGAAGTGGAAGTCTGTAAAACTATTTGCCTATGTAGCATTTTTTTGTGTCTTCTCAAGGAAGTTAGTTATAAAATTATAAACAAATAACCTATTCTAGTAGTTTCTTTAGTTAATTTTGGATTCCATACAAAAGAAATAAAAGTTTTGCATAGAATCCCATGGAATTGAAGTAATGATTTGTCATTAGATTCATTTCTTTCTCTGGTTTCCACAGAATGTTTCTGGAAAGTCTTTTTATCTCATATTCATTGTAGTCCATAAGAGAAATGTTATGACACTTTCTTTAAAATAATGCGCATTCCTTTCTCACAAGGTGATTTGAACAGTAGTTGGAGGATGGGCTGTCGTTATTTACATCAGTCAGTTCCAGTTTCCCCAGACTGACAGAAATTCCCATGGAAATTCTGGTTGCATTAACTTTGACAGACATATGGGACTGTTTTCGGAAACGTAAAAAAAAAACAACTAGGGAATACTTTTCATTTTTATTAATATACTGTATCTTCATTTTGTTTATTAAAGAAATAAATCAAGGTTAGTTTCTGCTTAGTTTCAGATAGTTTTCACAGGAGACAAAAAAAGAGAAGTTGGACAAATATCGGCCAAGCATCAACCCAGTAAGAAATCTCATAATGTCAGAAATCTCGAGCTAGAAAGCAATGAAGTGAATAGCATGAGAAAAAAGAACATTAAAAATTAATATGTAATTAGCGTACTTACTTCAGACATGGAAAATGGTTTTGTATTCTTGGAGATTAAACACACTTCCATGACAATTCTTATAGAGCCATTTGATCCAGCTGACATCCCATAACATCAATGTATGGCTTGAGGGCTCTGTGCAGTCATTACAGTGCAGGTAGTGTCATTTTTTATCTTCATAACTAGATATGAATTTGTATTATAAATATATGCATTTGAAAATTATGTAAATATTAATTGTCTTTGCATCAAGGGTTTCAACACCCCAAGTTATCACTTTTCTTCTCCCAATAGAAAGGTTTGAGCTTGCAGTTTCAGAGGGAGTTAAAGGCACTTAGGACCTCTGATTTTTTCCCATCCCTTGAGCTCCAGTATCAGATCTATTTACTTTTGGTTTGAGAAACATTTGTTCCTTCATGGGTCATTAGTTTTTGTGCCTCATCAATTGCCTAGTAAGTTGTTAAATGACGCACAGCTTTTATTTCTCCAAGTTCTGGCTGCGTCACCTTCACCTCAGGATAATGTAAGAATGAACTGGTCAGTGAAAGACAAGGACAAAGCCCCAGGCTCCAGCAAGACAGTCCATAAGGGTCCACTTTATTTTTTGTATTTCCATTAGGAAAAAAAAATGTAATAATCAGATGGCTCCACTAGATGTCCATATTTCAGCAATTTTCAATCGTAACTTCTTCAATGAATATATTTGTCTTGTGCAGAATGCATGATAATGCTATGCTCCATGAAAAACATAAACACCAAATAGGCTTATGTATTAGTGAAGTTGCGTACCTGGCTTTTTGTATAAAAAGGCCATGAATCTGGCACAGAATACAAGCTTGCTGATGGTACCAAGCTGGGAGGAGTGGTTGATACACCTGAGGGCCATGCTGCCATTCAAAGAGACCTGGACAGCCTGGAGAGTTGGGCAGAGAGGAACCTCCCGAGGTTCAACAAGGGCAAGGGCAGAGTCCTGCACCTAGGGAAAAATAACCCTAGGCACCAGTACAAGCTGGGGGCTGACCTGCTGGAGAGCAGCTCTGCAGAGAAGGACCTGGGAGTGCTGGTGGGTGACAAATTGACCATGAGCCAGCAATGTGCCCTTGTGGCCAAGAAGGCCAATGGTATCCTGGGGTGCATTAGGAAGACTGTTGCCAGCAGGTCGAGGGAGGTGATCCTGCCCCTCTCCTCAGCCCTGGGGAGGCCTCATCTCGAGTCCTGTGTCCAGTTCTGGGCTCCCCAGTACAAGAGAGACATGGAGCTACTGGAAAGAGTCCAGCGTAGGGCTACGAAGATGATCAGAGGGCTGGAGCATCTGCCCTGTGAGGAACGGCAGCGAGAGCTGCAGAAGAGCAGACTGAGGGGGGCTCTGATCAATGTGTATAAGTACCTGAAGGGAGGGTGTCAAGGGGACAAACTCTTTTCAGTTATCCTTGTGGCAGGACAAGAGGCAATGGGCAGAAACTGAAGCACAGGAAGTTCTGCCTGAACGTGAGGGGGAATTTCTTCCCTGTGAGTGTGACGGAGCACTGGCACAGGTTGCCCAGAGAGGTTGTGGAGTCTCCTCTGGAGATCTTCAAGGCCCGCCTAGATGCAACGCTGTCTAACATGCTGTAGGTGACCCTGCTTGAGCAGGGAGGTTGGACTAGATGATCTCCAGAGGTCCCTTGCAACCTTGCTGATTCTATGATTCTATACTCAAAAAGCCTTTTATTTGTACATCTTATACTTGTTAAGTTAGCACTCTGTGTATAAAAAATCCCTTTGAGGCTGTCAGACTTCTCGGATATTGAATATTATCTCTCTGTGTTTTTACACTCTTACCTTTCTTACACTTTTTCAAATTATTATGTATTTTGTATTGTGTATTATTGTATTAAATACTGGGAAAAGTTTTTAAGAATTCTAGTGGGATTTTTTTCAGTATGTCTTCTAATTTTTCTATAAACAGTTCTGTTTGCTTTCAGTCATGTGCAGATTCCTAAACCAGTTGCTCAGATTTTTAGATATGCATGCATAATTGTTAAATAATTGCTTTGCTTATCACATTCCTCTTTAAGTGTGGGTGCCTAATATTTGCCTGTTTTTCTGGGTATCAAATGGGTGTTGAGGAGCACAGTTATGCTTATATGAGCATAACTATGGTAGCTAAACACATATTCTTTTTGTTCTCGCAATTTAAAAAAAGTTTGGAGACAGCCTTTTGGACTTGCTATTCATTTACTGAAGACCCCTTTCACTGCTCTGTCTGTGCAAGGGAACGTTATGGCAAGTGTGAATGAAGGAGTTTGCACTCTGTGTTAAGCGTGTTGCCATCTCCTGCCAAAGTAGTGAGTGTTGTGCTTATGGAAAGTGCCAGGCTACAGCCCTAAGTATCTGTTGATATGCTCTGGCAGAAGAGTATCTCTGTCATCACTCTGCTGATTTGCCTCATCATATCTACAGGTCATCTTTATCGTGCTAAATTTGTAACCTTTTTTAGTTCCTTGACTACCTGTAATATTGCAAACAGAGATATGAGTTTATATCCTTTGTGATGTTTTTGTGATTTGTATGCCCATTTATTAATAACATATTGGAGACCAATAATTTTTTTCAAATAGGGTGCAGCTGCAAGGAACTGAAAGGAAGTAATTATTAAAGATTATAATTTATCTGTGACTGAATTCCATTCTAGGAATAAGAATAGTTTGGGGATTTTTTTTGCTACTTTCTTCTGGTTTCCCAGACATTTTCAGTTTTGTTATGTGCAAGGATAGAACATATTTTGGAGAATGCTAGAGCAGAATGTACGAGAGGAGCATGTACCAGACCATTTTAAGACTGAACTTCTGGGACCAAAAGCAAACTAGACATTGGCAATTTATATTTCCCATAGATGTGAGTATAACATCTAAAACTGAATTTGTCTCTAATCCTTTAACCTCATTTACTCTATTAAGGAATCAGAGTAGGTTGTTTTTTTATCATGCAACAAAATGAAAATTTGGTGTCCTTCCATTTAATCTAAGTAGAGTCTGATTCAGGGAAGTACCTTAAGATAATTGTCTACCTTTAAACACATAAACAATCCTATTAGGATTTACATATTATCTGAAAATGTCTCCAAGCTCATCCTAATTGCTGTTCTAGGTTCATGTGTCATAACTGGCAAAAGGGCAAAATAACAATGAAATTAGGATAAATCCCTAAATCATCACATTTTAAAAACTGAAATAAACCACATAGATCAATTTGCTGCCAAAAGTATATAGGTTTTTAAATACAAAAAGAAGACAGAACATCCTCTTAGGGAATATATCCCAATTCTGAATATTTACTTTCCGTTATTTAATAACAGGAAAAGGTTTGTAGCTCTTTTGTTGAGTTTGACATGTCAGCATCTTAATATTCCTATAGTATTCTTAAAACTTTTACCAGGAAAAAAAACAGTGCCATGGCCTATACTAGGAAATGTTCTGTTTATTTTAAATGCGTTTATGAGCACACAAAGGCAAACAATTGCCTATCATAAACTAAGGGGAGCAACCTTATAATGGCTTGGTGTCTCATTTGTGCTTCTTTATATAGTTCTTGGCTCATTTGTCCCTGCCCTTCCTGTGTTCTATTCATTACCTCTCTCTCTACCTTTTGAACCCAAGTGTAGATTAAATCCCTTTTTTCACTTCCCCATTGCCTGCTGGGCACTTGCTTGTTTTGGTGTCTCAGCTGTAATAAGCATTTGGATAAAGGTTTATCATATGTCTGTTACTGGATCCATAGGAGGAGGATTGTTACTAGCATGAAGAAGTGAAACATGAAGCCGAGGGGCTGCTTTTTAAGTACATAGCTCTTAGGCTAGACTCTTACAAAGAGCATGGCAAATAGCTTTCAAAGATCTTCACAATTCTTACAGAAGTACTTTAACCTCTCTAAGCTTTGCCTGTTCTGTTGTGGCAACTGTAGTAGCTACAGCAAATTTTGGCCTAATCATGTTAAAAAGTAGGATAGTTTTGCCACTGTAGGACAGATCGAACGATATCAAACAGCTTAGTTCCTTTCACATAGTTATAATATGATGTGGGCTTGTTTAAACAATGGGTAAGGTACAAACAGCTAGCAATTGGATTCCCTAGGATGGTTATAGCTGTGGGCACAGTAGAGTTTGAAATTCAGGCTTTAGATAAAAAGGGTAAATATTTCATAAAAGGAAGTGTAAACAGTAGGGAAAAAATCCTGCGTTCATCTGTGAAGCCATGTAAAGGCTCATTCGCACTGGAATGTGTGGTTAGCTTCATGGAGGCTACTGGGGCTTGGGCTTTGAGAACATCTGGTACACTTCAAGGAATTAGAAGGATGTGTCATTTTCGCTGACTTATCTACACAACAGACCTCTGACACAGAAACCAAAATTTCAGAGCTAAATATCAGACTCAGAAATCCAGACATAACTGATCGTATGTATCTTCTGATTACTGTCACTAAATGGGATTCAGCAGAAAATTAGAGGAATCATCAGTACTGCTTTTAAAAAATGCCTGGTCTCATATTCATCCAGTTAAAAAAGCATTGCTCTTGATTTCAAATAGTTTACTAGTAGTTTACTCATCTAGACAACACCTTTCATAAGTCAGGTAGCTGTGACTGGTTATAATGATTTGAATGGGTAAATTCAGCATAGCCTTTTAGAACTGCATGATAAGGTAGATGTCCTATTTCAACTAAACTGGGAATCCTTATAGCAGGATACTAAGTCTGTTTAGTGGAAGTTAAACAATATTGTCATAGGCAAGACATGATTTGGATCTCTCAGGGCAAAAAAGGAAGAAGGTGATACAGAATGATTTTCTTTGTTATACTAAGAACTGAAAGACATGGCCAGATAACCCTGACCATGACTGTAGTCCCTGAAAGAAGTGACCTAATAATAAAATCATATTAACAACATGAGCAAAATAAAAAGGCTGGTACAGGGTAGAACTGGTTGCTCAGGCCTTTCTGAGTGGCACAACCAAACAAAAATGCTTCAGATCTCAGAGGATGAGTTGTAAGTTGAAAATGATATCTGTTAACCTTTCCACAGAGTGGCATTTCTTGTTGTGCTTGACTTGTAAATGCACAAACTAACACAGAAAACGATCATCTTATAGCATGTTTTGCTTTCACTGCTCAAAATGCAGCCTTTTTCATCTTGGAATAAATAATCATTTGAACTATTTTGAAGTAAGAACTTAGGGAAGACTACGCAGCACTTTACTGTGCTAGTAACTGTGCTAGTACCCAAGCACACGCTTGGAGCTGACCTTGGTGTATTTACCTCGAGGCTGAACTGAAGTGCTTGGTCTTCACTGCTTTTACCTCAGATTGCTTCTGCATGCTAGTTATGGCAAGGTGAAAATCACAGCTCTTTTAGCAGGCAGATCGAGCCCTTTCTGTATGTTTCTACAAGGTTATTTTCACACATAGTAAAATTTACACCAGGTTACAGTTTTTTTACTCAGACTCTTCTCATATAAATACAAAACAGAGGCATGCAGCCCAGCGATATGGGTGGCTGCATTTGAATACTAACAATCTTGTCATCACAAGTGCAGCATGTTATGAAACCTACTGTGCAATTAATGCTCTGATCGGGTTTCACATCACAAAGGAAGAAGCTGCTTAACAATCACATGATTACTAGATACTTGTATTGGCTTTCAGTTCTGTAAAAGAATAAATACAAATGTGCAAGTCATGTACATATAGGATATTTGGTATGTCACAGCAAAATTATGCATGTACATAGTGTGTGTAAAGCTTGCTCTGCACCGCATTTCTCATATCCTTTTCCTGAAAATAGCAGAAAAATATTACACATCGCATCATTTACTGAGCTGACATGTATCGGCTTTCAACATCTATTGTATTTCATGTAAGTGATTTCCATTCTATTGTGTCCTGGAATATTACAGCAAAATGAGGGCTATTCAAATTGCTTATCACCCCCAACCTGTCACAGATGGAAAACTACATCTATGGATAAATATGTTCCATTCCTTGAATCGTTCCCAGAATCCCACAGCAGAATCACAATTCTGCAAAATGCCTTTGGGGTACTGGATTATGTATTTGGCTCTTGGGTTAGGAAAATGGCTTGTAGCCAGAGAGCACCCTGATGAATACACCTCTGAGAAGGCACATGTACGTTGTTTACTGTGGTTAAGGTCTGGAACAACTTATATATGCACAGTTTGTTCTAGATATAAGTGTATGAGTTTCATATGTAGGATTTCTAGAACAATTGGATAAAACCTCCTTGTCAGACCATTCCCTGCCTTATATACACAGAATTATTGCATGCTGATATATAGACCTTAATCATTTGGGGAATGATAATAGAAACATATTGTGAAGGGACAGTCTCTAAGACACTGTATTTCATGTTTGCATGTTGCATATGTTCATATTACATGCAAGTTCCTATCAGGGCATAACTCTACAATCACATAAAGAAACCTCCATTACATTTAACAGACCACAGTCATGTAATGACATCTGAACTTTATCATCTCCATTACTGATGGCTGCAAACGTCATTCTCTTCAGCCTTCCTGGCAGTCACCTCATTTGCCAAGCTAGTTTTCCCAACCATTGCTATGTCCATATGTCACCTACTTCCCTTTTGCCATTGATCAGATAGAAATGTTTTGTGCTTTTTCTAACAGATGTTAGAGTTTAACTCGCACATGCTTTCCTTCCTCTTGTATGAGATCCTAGAGGCCTGTGACACTGTTCCTGAAAACTGCTTTCTTTTCACCTTCAGGTATAAGTTTTCCTATTGGCAACGGTTACTGATATAACTATTTTAAATATATCCACCTTTTTTAAAAAAATGCTCTTCTATATCTTTTTAATTGTGGAATAAATAACTATTTATTTCTGTCACAATAATATAAGGGTACTCACAAATCTTTATCTTCTTTAGTCACTTAGCTTATAATAGCTACGTGTGCCTTGCTTTGGCAGGCTTGCCTTAGGTTTAGTCTTTTAGAGGGCAGAGGTTGTTTTTAAATGCATCCTTAAAGCAGCACAGTGAAGTCTTGTTCCTACTTGAGCCCATAACAGTGCTGTGATGCAAATATTACAGCAGTATGTATAAGTTTTTTTTTTTAAAGCTAATGCAGTACAGTGGAAAGTCTCAGAGGTCTCAAATTAGAAAAACTTTCATGGACTTCATATTACTAATCTATGGAATTTATAACAAAGGCATTGAAATCAGTCTTTTGCTGACTCATTTCCCCAGGGGACAGCTAATGACCTCAGAAATGCCCTCACAGAAGTTCAGGGCACATAGTTGCCATCCATACTTTAAAGAACGTGCTAAACTCTCAACTCTAGTTATCTTAAAATTCAAAATCAAAATCTATTTATGCTTAATATACCTTACTGCTCTGCAAAACCAAGTCTATTTCACATGCCATTTTCTTCTATAATCTGTTCTGACTCAGATGCAAATTAAGTATGGTACTTACAAAATATCTGTATCACCATGAATTTATCTTGCCAAGAGGAGTTAAATGGTTACACATTAAAAAAGATTTTATAAGCATGCTATGCCACAGTAAACCTTAGTAAATGCTGTTCTAAAACTATTTCTGTCTTTTGTTGGGAAACAAATTATTGAGGCTTGAAGGGGAAGAGTGCTTAGTAAAAGGAAGGAGAATTAAACATAACGAAGTTTTAAAGGAACTCTTGTTTGCTGATTAAGTGTTTTCCACAAAAATGCAACTAATTTTTTTTTTCTTTTAATTCTTAAATTAGAGCCAACTGCCAGTAAATGATTTTCTTTACTGTGGGTAGTGGTTTATTTTTAGTTACAAGGAGAACAGCATAGATTAAGACAGCAGACTGAAAATCAAGACGTCTGCATGCTAACCTAAACACCACACACTTGAATCTTGGTGTCACCTCCTTCGTCTCGCTGTGGCTCAGATTGATTTCCTGTTAGAAAAAGTGTCCAGTAGCCATCTGCCACGTCCAGAAAACTGCCTAACATCTGAGTCCTCTTTTTGATCTCTCTGAGAGCCTCTTTCTGTTTTGAAACTTCATGCCTTTAACTTTACTGGGGCTGAATCTTCCAGTACTTGCAGACTCAGAGTGGAGCTTGACTTTCAGTTTCTTGTCTTTCAATTTCCCTATCAATCTAAAAGTAAGAGTGATTGGCAACTGTTACTGCCTTGGAATTTTGATAAGTGATAGGTACTATAACCATGCTGCCCTTTTAAAACAAAAGTTAGAGGTAGATAAGATAGTTGGAAACAAGTCTACATGCATGTCTATTTTACCAAATATTTAACAACACCAGATGATAATCTGTTAACCAGCTGGTTAAGGACGAACTTAGCTGTTTTAGACACCTGCTGGGCTGTTTTTATAGTTTTTCTGAGCAGGTTACCACCCCAATTACCTTGTTCTGTAGAGAGATCTAGTTTTTAAATTACTGTTTTTCCTTTGCTCTTGAAGGTGTTTGTGTTCACCAAGACTGTTTACTGAGCTATAGGGAATGTTGAGCTACTGCTTTTCCCTCCTATTACTCTTGTTGAATCAACACAGCAATAGAGAAAATAATTCTGATACAGTCAGCCTAAAGTGTTCATACATCATTTCAGAGTAGATCCATCCTCTATCGTATCATCTGGCTTTCAAAAGTGTTGAAAGACTAAATCGGCTAATGCTTGAGAGGTTCCTTTAGATCCATACATAATCTTCATGAAATACTCTGTTTTAAATCAAGTCCAACTTGATTCTGAAAACTGGAGTACACACTGCTTTCTTTTCAGGAGAGTTTTACTTTGTTTGTATCAGATTACTGGCTTAAAAATTTGATCTTTTTACTCCTCATCGCGTTAATACAACTCTAAGTGAGTTAACTGTTGATTCCAGTTCAACTCTTGAAACTTCAAACAGAATTGTTTACCGGGTTTCAATCAATTACACCCATATGAAGTCACTGTAGATGACAGGTTTGTGCAGGGGTCACTAAGGGCATAGTTTACTGATAATGCAGTAGCATGGGTGAATTTAAGGTACTGATTTGACCTCTGGAACTTTACACTTTTGGACACGTGCAAGGACCCTGAAAGAATCATGTTCCAGAATCCAAGCTAAATTTTCCAGGCTCGTGGCTGGAAAAAAATGGTTCTGCAACGTACCTCATCCTAGAAAATGCAGTCAGTGTAACTTAATACACACATAATTCAATGAGCCTATTGTCACCAAACACATAATAAAGTCATATATATGTATCAGTCCTTTCATAGTTGTTGCTTGCTATGGAAATCATACAAAGAAAATACCCGTAGATTCTTGTAAAAATCGTAGGAGTCGAGAATGCTGGCACTATACATATTAATGGCATGGTTACCCAATGACAGCCCCATCCCAGACTAAGGACAGTCAGTAATGTGTATTAATGGAAAGTCTTGGGACTACAAACTATTAACACAATTCATTGCAAGATTGTAGCCTGATTGCATCAATTCTTGCAATGGGTGTGTGAATCCCTTGAGTCAACATTGTCTGATTAAAAAATAACTTGTGGCTGGATTTGAATACTTGTAATAAATAAAACAGCAACTGACTATTATGCAAGGTTTATACAGTTTCCCGATGGACTTTCACAAAGATGCCACATTTCTGACACCTTTCCAGCATGCTATTTAGAGGCAGCATAGTCTGGGCAGGCAGGATGCTAGACTACAAGTAAGAACACCTGGGTCCTATTCCCCATCCTGACATGCACTAGGCAAATAGCACCTCCGTTGTCAGTTTCCCTGTTTGCAAAACAGACTGAAGCCACTTGTATGCCGTATTAATACTTTGGTATCAAAAGAGGATGGTACTGTTTTAAGTTGGTCTTATTTCATATAATTCACTAAAAAATTCCTTTAAAATTAATTCCTTTACAAAAATTAATGTAGAAATGATTATGTATTCATAGGAATAGTAGCATCTATCTAAATGCAAATTTACTCCTTCATTCTATTAAGTATCTATAATGCATATTTTAAATCTCCATAAACCTCCTTACTCCATAAGGAATATTCTGGTCTCATAGGTAAGCAGTGGGAATTGGGAAGGCTTTCTAAAGTATGCTCATACTCAGTATGCAGGTTGTAGTAAATCAAAAAGACCCAGACGGTATGGATTAAAGTAAACTGCTCTTAAGGAGATGAATTAGCTGTTCATTCACCTCTACAATTCTGAACCAGCAGCAATGACAGAAATCCAGATTTCAAGCCTTAGGAAAGCCCATTTTATGACAGTTGACAAGATGAGGGTCTTGTGTTTGTTCATGTAACACAAATATATGTTTTGTACATCAATTCTAGACTGACCATCACCTGCATCACATGGCAGGTGTTCACACAAAGTGATTTTTTTGCTTTTACCTTCTGCTATTTTTGATCTTACATAGTCAAATGAAATGGAATCAGAACACAAAGATGAAAGAAACCCATGCTCTGTTAAAAATTTATGCAAGTCCGTACATATTTTTATGGATGACAAGTTTAAGTATAGGTATCCATTAATGTGGCAAAAACTCCAGGAACTGATAGATTGTATCAGATTGGATGTTTTGTATTCCAGTATAGCTTTTCCTCCTGCTTCAAAGGAAGTTGTAAATGTAAAATGCTGTGCTTCTGCAGAACTTCTGTCTTTGCTGGAGCAATGACCATGGTTGTAAAAAAAAATCACGTGGCATGCCAAGTAGAGCCCAAAACTTTGTGGGTTTGAACTCATTCTCAGGGGATAATCCCTTTCTCAACACACGACTCAAATAGCCAGAATACTTTAGGTTCAGGGAAAAGAAATCTCCCCCTGGATAGCAGCTCTGAAGCCATGAGTGCAGCAGTGCAGTGGCTTCCACTGAGACTGTTACACACAGTGAGGTGGCTTGGATCTGCAGTCTGAGACCCCCAATACCAGCCCTGCTTCTCTGCTGCTTGCTTGCATACATGCAGTCTTTTCAAAGATGTACAGAATAACAACGTGCATGGTGATTGCTGTAAGGCTGAACATTATTCAGGTTGTTTATTCCTCTCATTTTTTTTAAAGAAAAGGTTTAAGATTAGGAAAGATTGGGAGCTCATAGTTATAATTTAGACTTCTGCATAAAATATCCATGTAGATAATCTCACTAGTGTTTGTTCCACTTATCAGAATTTCAAGGCAAACTCAACTGTTTAGTCTCTGTCACTTTGCTGTGAAGTTAAATAACGTCAACGTACATAAATAACTTAAATATACGTACCCTACTACCTGTGATGTAATAACTTCTGTTTGCAGAACAGGATATCTAAACTCAACCTGCTAACTGCAATTTGAAGAGGAGAGTTAATAGGTGTGATAAATCTTAACATTTCTGCAAGGCTATATTTGTTCAGAACTAGATGATTCTAACTATCAGTGAAGAGAGGAGGCAGTGAATGTCAACTTATTTCATAAGAAAAACAGGAGTCTGCTGTATCTTATCATTGTATAGCCAAAACAAAAAGGAGGTGCCAAAGTACTAGCTTTCTTCAGAGATACTCCACTGCTATCTGTCTCGTGCCATTGAACAAAAGGATCCAATGTCATTTGGGCCTGACTGTGATATACAATGTTTTGGTGACATTATCAGGAGATGTTACCCTATGGAAGCCAAGGGGATTTGTAATTTACTATGTATTTGCAACCACTTTGGGGTGAAAAATTTTCTATAGCAGTCAGCTCATAATGGCAATAAAACAAAGCAAATATTTTAGGAAGAAAGGAAGCTCAACTTCATCGACGACAATGGAAAGTAGAGGCAGTCACAGCAGAATTAATGTGTTAAAACTGTGTAGGCAGTATTAGTTCCAGGATGTTTTTCCACAGGAGTGGCCAAAACCTTAATTTTATGAAACCAGTACTATAATGTTCACAACCATATGAACTGAAAGGGTCTATACTGATCAAGAAAGCCAAGAAAATGATATAGAGTTCTAGGTTTGAAAGCAGACCCCCATCCAAGTTGTCACCTGGTCTTTTTGCAATGTTTTTAAATTCTTTCAAGAACAGAAAGCCCACATCAGCAATCACATAATTCTTTGATTCTGATTGCTGAACTGCCCATAAAGCAAGACTAGTTAACACACCATGAAGAAACAATCAACAATTCAGCTGTTTCTCAAGTTTTTTAGATTTTGTTCCCCTTCTCCTGTAATAATTTGGTCCAGCGAGACAGTCACTGCTGAGCTATGTATTGTCTAAGCTCACAGCCTTCGGTCTCCTTTCCCCTTTATTTGCTCAGCAACATTGATTCACTCTGCACCTGATTGCCAGAGAGGAGAGAATTTTCAGGAGGAAGAGCAATGGGCTGAGAAAATTGGGGAAGAGAAAGACAAAAGTATTTCTTTTTTAATAATTTCTCCCATTCTGCCAGGAGATGCTGCTCATTCCTCCACCAGGGTCTTTGCTGGTTTTGAGAAACTCTTTTGTACATGAGCAAAAGGTATATCGGGAATATTGAAGTAGCTTTAGGATTGACCCTAAATATGAGTTTAAATTTGCTTTTTAAGTCCCCCATAATAGAACTTATTCCCTATGGTCTTTTAGTTTTACTTCCTTTTTTTTTTTTTTTTTTTTTTTTTTTTTTTTTTTTTTTTTAACATATTTCTTTTTCTTAACTATGTTCTTTTATTTCCAGTTACATTTTGCAAGCACAATGCTTCCTATCCCACCTTGTATGAACACTCTTCTTCACTAAAAATAAACATTGGAAACTAACATCTTAATCTGGACCATTTGGTCATCCTACTTCATTGCCTTCTCTTTGAAGGCAGTTATGACAGACACCTAGGGTAAATATGCCACGAGCAGGTCTTCCCATTTTGGAGTTACACCAAACCTCTGCTATTTATGAACTGCACGTGGCTTTGTCTGGCACTGAGGTGAGGTGAAACTGCTGCTGCCTTTTTCAAACACAGGCCTGTTACAGCATTGCAAGGTCATATTGCATCAACATAAGGTTTCAAAATATAGTAAAACTAACTTGGCTTCGGATTATTTATTTATTTATTTAGTACTAGTGTCTAAGAGGGCAGCAGCATGTCTGACACAAAGAGGATTCGAAACATCTGTCCTTAGTTTTCCACTGACCCTAGGGGAGCAACCCATAATCCACATATTTTAATTGTCACTGGGGTTTGTGGGCTATGGAGGGGTGGGAATGTGTGCAAGTATATTTCTGGTGTTATAATTAATGCTACTTATTATACATGTGTTAGTTATGTGGCAGCCTCGTCATTGTGGGAAAAATGGAGTTACAAAGAGGTGCAGAGGCCTTGGTTGGAGAAAGAGGAAATGATAGCATTTTCACTGTCTTTAATAGCCCATGTACCTTGGAAAGACTCTCTTAAAATACAGCAGCACGTGGGCAAGAATTCTCCCTTAGCTTTCTATAGCCTAAGGATTACTCCAAGTGTCTGCCTAGAGCTTTTTGGGTAGTAAGATTTACCAGGAATTTGAGGCAGCAGCAAAAGTCAGTACTTGCTAAATGACACACATTGCATCTTCCAGTCATTTTGACAATAGATGGAGCAGAAGCACCAGGTTGGAGTCCCCTGCCCACCTCTCCTGTTCCCTGGGACACACTGCTGCTCGTTATCTGCTCCACTCTCCCAAAGGAGCCTAGAAAGAAAGAAATTAACCATTCTGCAGCAACTTTTTTTCACTTTGTAGTAGGCAGTTAAGATACACCGTGGATATTATTTACTACAAAATCTCTTTTGAAACTTAGTCATCTTTGAATTGCCTATTTCAAAATTTTCCTATGAGAACTTTCTTCAGTGTTACCTAGACTGATTCTGCATTAATATAGGCTCTGTATCATATTTCAGAATACATTGCGTCACTGAAAAAAAAAAGCATGCCAGAAGCACTCTTTTATTATAAATGTTTGTGCACATGCTGACCTACACATTTTATGTGACAAAAAAACAAATATGTCTGCAGAAGTGTCATCTGACATCTGTATCTTTTTCTGCCTACATCTCTTCTTCTTTCTGTGTCCCAATACCATGAGATGATGCCATGCTGAGTCATCCATATGGTGACAAGACACAGCATAATATTAGTAAACAGGTTTGACTTATATAAGTGCTTGTCAAAGATTTGCTTTAATTTCTAGGTATACAACTTGACATGGACCAGATAACTGTGGCTGGTAAGAATATATCAGTTTCTTTGCCAGTGTTTCCCAGAATAAGACAACTTACATTGTCCTTATCGTAGTCCAGTTTATTTAAAATGATGGGTAAAGGGTAAAGGAAAGATGCATCATTTTGTTCCTTCAGTTAGTTCCCTGCCATCAACACACACTGCCTCATAATTCAGCCCAAATTCAAGTTATTTGGATGCAAAACTGCCCTTAACAGTCACATATAAATAGATATCATATGCTCAAACAAGAAATTGTTCCATTTCTCCTCTTAGGAAAGCCTCAAAATTGCCACAGAAGTTATCTGCCCAATATATAATTGTCTGTAGTCAGCAGCAATTCAGCTATGGTATTATCTGCAGCTTCTAGTATACAAAATTTCAGGGTCCAAATTCAGACCTAGTGCAAATATCTGTGGTTCCCATGAGAGTTTGGTAAGATGACTAAATGCAATACTGGCTGCTTTCATTTGATAAATGAAAGATTTGATAAATAGTGCTGTGTTGAATTACAGTAATTCCTGGAGACCTTAATCCTAATATTGGAAAATAAGCTAATGCTAACTCTGTTGGACCTTGCATCTTGAAGCAGGCATTATTCGTTTCTTTATGTAAGTGTTATACGCCTTGAAAAATACTTTGTATTGAACATAAACCAAGTAAACTTTAGTATACATCAGCAAAACTATTGAATAGTGCGAAGGCAGTGAAATATGGACATAAATTATTTGTATTGTGTAGCATTTCTCAGGAAACAGGTTGGTGTAAGCCCCATTCATGCGGAAGAGGATCCAGTCAGTCAGCAAGCCCAGCTGTTGATTATCTCAGAAGAGTGACCAAGAAGTGAAGGTTACAAATGGTAAATTAACATGTGCCCCTAGAAGTGGCTTTTCACACCGAGTCCTGTAGACATCAGTGACTTCATGAACAAATAATTCTGCAGAGATTAATGACTTCATTGGCCTTTGATTTATCTCATATATAATAAAGAGAAGAATATAAATGGATGAAACAAATCCCTAGTAGGATGCCAAAAGTCCAGCCATTCTTTTCCGGTGTTACCTTGGAGCAATTGTGCCAGAAGGAGCAGATGACGTAGGCTGTTGATCCTACCTATTGCCTTTCATAGAGATGCTACTTGCAAGAATAAAACAAAAAAAAATCTTTCTATCTGATACCTCAAGTCACTGTGATTGTGAAATAGAGTCAGGATATTAAAACTGGTATGTTAGGCACCTAGAGTATCTCTATCAAAGCCATGGCAGCCGGTTGCAAAAGGAAACCATACATGTGTGCTCTGGTGAAAAATGTGTAGCCATTCCCAGGGCTAGGCTGAAAATAACCCCATCTATCACCTATCATTTCAGAAAGCTTGCTTATCAAAACTGCCTAAACCTAAAGGCTAACAGATAAATTCTTTAACATGAGGAAGAACCCTACACTCACCTAACATTGAGCAGCAATCCAAAGACTGCAGGCTCACAGGCAATATGAATTACACAAGAAATTTAAAATGTGTCAGAATTTTGTCAAACTGGGAAAAATAGCAAGTATTTCATGAAATAAATAGTACTGTTCTCATCCTCAAGAACAGAATAATAACATACAGCCATAAATTCAAGGATACTCGCTTATTAATAAGTGGAGAGGCTTTCCCTGTTTGGAGGCAGTCATAAAGTGAGATTTAGCGATCAACCACAAAAATTATAGGCCTCAGAGTTGTATGTATATCTTTCCCAGACAAAAGAGGTAGGAACAGGAGTCCAGGGCATGGAGCAGCTAGGCCAGTTTAGGCTGTTCAGGTGACACATACCTGTTTGCTGATGGAGCTGTGAGGGCAAATTATCAGTTAAAAGTCAAGGCAGTCAGCCATGGGAATTGGTCAGGAATGTGAGCCCATACAGTTAATTCATTCAGTAGTTTTAAAGCCAGTTTATCTGAATAATGCAGAGAATTCAGAAGGATGGTAATAATCTTCATACTGTGATTCTGCTCACAAATCTGCACCAGAGATTTCAGGCTACCTGTCAGTGATGGGTGGCATGTGGCCTCTCCTCCATGTGTGCTCAAGCTCTGCTGTCCCTTCCTCTGCTGCCAGGACAGTCTTTTCTTTCACTATCAGCAACTGGGCAAGGCCACTGCCACCCTAATCCTAGGTGACCAACACACAGAGAAAAGAGGTGTGAAAATTACCTTTCTGCACACAGAGAGCCTCAGGGAATTCTCTGTTGCTGCATCTGAGAGCTTTTCCTCCACTCTGACTGGCTTAGGGACAAACTATGCAGAGTATCCTCTCCTGCAAAAAGGACTCACAAGGACTTCTTCTAACATCTGAGGATATTCAGGCAGAATGAATATCATGTGACCTGAGGCCAATCACAGCAGGGAATTTGGATTAAAAGTCAAAGAGGAATGAGAACATTTGTCACAAAATAGTCCATCCTCCAGTGAGCAGAAAATTGTCTAACAGGGAATAAAAGCAGCATTTACTTTTATTAAAAGTGCTTCTGTTTCACTATTTTTTTCTGACCCTAGAAACACTCATATTTTGATGGAGAGCAGTTCTCCCTTACGAGTTTTGCTTAGAGAAGCAGATCTGTGAAAAAAAAACACTATGGTTTTTCTCAGCCTGAGAAGAGCAAATATCATGCCTGTGAAAAGCTGCATGCACCTTGCACTTCGGAACGAAGTAAAAGACCAATATGATTGAGGTTCTTTACAGTAGATATGCATGGGGTGATATCCTAATGTCAGGGTCAGAACAAGGAGAAAAGTTTGCATGTGTAGTCTGGAACGAATGTTTGAGGAGTTCAAGCTAGATTTTACAAGGGGATTAACCGCATTGAGTTAATTGCCAGTCAGTTAACCAGAGGTAAAATGCTCATGTGTGGTGGATACAAGGTCCAAGTAGTATTTTACTCTGAGCGTTCACCTTGTTTTCTGTAGAGTTACTCACGGAGGAAAGCATGTGGCCGTGTAGGTGGCAGGACTGTGCATACAGTGGATGAGAGTTTACGTTCCACCTGTTGGAAACAACCATCAGTTATTGAATTTTTGGGATAATGCCCATTTCTGTATTGCTTATTTCAGAATAGGCATGGGACCGTGGCTGACCTTAGTTAAATATAGAGCTGCGCTGTGCAGTCACAAACACAGAAAGAGTCTGTTCTCTTCACTCTGTGCTGCCTGTTTTAGCACTGCGTTTGCTCTTCAGTTAATCAGTTACTGACTCCTTCTAGATGTCCAGATTCTCCAGGTCAGTGCCAAGTGGTTTGGTTTGATTCAGCTGTAGTTACACATTTACCCAGTTCTGTACTCCTCAAAAGGAGTAATAATCAGACACCAGTACAGCCTGTAAGTCACAAAGTTCTTTTGCTGATAATTTCGTCATTTTATTATCATCCGGTAGTGAACTGCTGCTATCAGTTTGGCAGGAACTGGAGCAGTGGTATTCTGCTTACTATTTGTCACTCCAGTATTTTGTCTATATGCCCAATCCTACATAAGCAAGCCAAGGAATTTTGCTAACTCAGCTATGGCACTTACACTTTGCAAAGCTCTGTAAACACAAATTCCCAAAGAAGAAATCCAAGAGCACATTGTGGCAGGGAAAAATATGTTTTAAATACATTTAGTGAGAATTACTTAAACAGTTCATCAATCAAGTGACAGATAAAAAGTAAGATATTTTTCATAATCCTTCTTTGCTTTGGGTATAGTAAAAGGTTAGTATATAGCAGGAAATTAAAATTGTGTTTTATTTTTCCACCTGCCTATTTCTATTATACTTTGGCCAATGGTGCGTAGTCTTAGTAAATTCCATAACAGACCCCAGGGCAATGTGGGAGCATTAATGAAACATCATTATATTTTCTGGGAGCGACTACAAAAGCTGATCGTAAGATTGGAGGTTCATTTCAGCTATAGGCTATTCCATAGATGCTTCAGCCAGCCTACAACAAGGAAAATAACTAAACTGAAAAATAGATAAACATTAATTTCCTTTATTTGCCTCAAGAACAGATTTCCAACAGCATCTAGTCAGAAGAATGATATTTTACTTACAGTGGTTCTTTCTTCTCATAGAAGGGTTGAATTTTATCATCTACATCAAAACCTATGGTCCTTAGTAGGGTCAGACCTTCAGCCTCTGCTATATTAGTCCAACTGTGTGTTTTGTCATATTTCCTATTACTTTAAAACAGGCAAGCAATGAAATAGAAAATTCAGTAATCTAAAGGATTTGAGGCAAGACTGTATTTTATCTAGTGTCCACTTTTACTCCAGATGAAATTAATACTTACATTGTTGTTCAGCTCTGAAGAACAGGAATTTAAAGAAGCAGTAAAGAGCAGTTGGGGTCCCAAGGTTAGATGCTACCGTTTAAGAAAAGTGGGCATGGAGGTTTTGGAGAAGGAGTTCAACTTTTCAGTTTGAAACAGAAGAACAGAAAAATAGTGCTAGAAGGGGCCAAGGTATCTCCTAATCCATTTCCCTGTTCCAAGTCAGGATCTGTGAGACTTAAACTATTCCTGATAGAGTGAAGGGATAAAAGAGATGAGGCTGCTAAGAGTACCTGAAAGAGTGACTGCTGTAGAGGAGTGTTCTGTATAGTTCCCCTTTCCCTGAATTAGGTTTATTTGAGGTCAAATGTATAAATCTTTGTGTAACAGATGCTGTTGTACAATAGCAGGTGTAGCCTGAGCTCCTGCAAAATCTCTTGCTTTTTATGAGGAAATCTGTAAGAATTGCACACTCACACAGGTAGTTAAACATAAAGTTAATCTATTTGTTGTCTCAAAGGTGGGGTTTTGCAGGTTTTGCTGGCTGCTCCTGGTCTGAAAATGCTGTTGCCAATGAAATGGAAAAAAACCAACACGTTTAAGCTAAATAAAGGAAATACACTTTGATGGAGCACAATTAACTTGTGGCTCCTATTACGGCAGGACTTTGTTGAGGACATTTACTTGGTAAGCTGTTTCTTTCCATGGATAAATTTTGCTAATAAGAACACTATAGACATATATACAGAATAAGCATTTCTCTCTTTGAAAGTAATTAATAAATAACTAGCTCATTTATAGGAATAAGCATAGTAGCAGTAGTTACATTAGCAGTCAGCAGTTGATCATGTGATAATTGTTGCTCAATTCAATCTGTTAAAGGCATTTTGTACTTTCTGCTAAAGGAGCAATTCCCCACACTTCAGAGTAACATGAGCTACACTTTAATGGAAATAGTGCCTTGTAGACCCTTCTGTTCTTGGATGCACCCACTCAAAACTTTTACCTCACCCATCTATAGTCTGCAAACGTTACTGATTCTTCCAGCCCTGATTGCGTATTATCCCCATGGCAATTAAAATTGCTTAACACAAACAAACATTAAGAAAGCATTTAATGTATTGTTGCTTGTTCTCTAATAATAAATGCAACAGTTGAAGACATAGAGGAGAAATGTCACCCTGACCAGCCAGTTCTAAGCACCCAACTCTTTAGGAGTGGCTCTAATAACACAGTGCATCCTGAAACAGCTCTCAGATAAGACTGGACCATATATTTTTGAAATGGAGCCTTTTTTCTTGAATCTTAAGAGAAAAGTGTCATCACACCTATTACAAACTCAAACTGATCCTTTTCTGATGACTTCCAGATAATTTCATATGGAGAGTTCTAAATTCAACTTCAGGATGGTCTCTTGGAACTTGTTCCTACAATTAAGCACTTTCTGAAGAATGCTGAATGCCCTATAACATCTTCACATGCAAATAGTGAAAATGAATGACATTTATTCCCCTCAAAGAGTGCAGGACTGAGCATATACTCTGTAAAGCAAATATCTAAAACTTTTTCAGCAAGGCTGTGCCAAAATCCCAGGAAAGGCCAATGACAGTTGTCTTCAGTGAAGGGAAATCATTGCAGCACTTGGGCACCTTGAAGACTTCAAAATAATCTTGGCAGCCACATCCCAGTAGGGGGAGAAGTGTGTACAGTCACATCAAGTGGAAGGGATGTAATTACAGTAAAATTTTAGATTTTTCAAACAAACTCAAAATTTCATGTGCTTCAGGTTTCCGTTACCAGAGAGAAAAAAATGATGACCTGATCATTTTGCAAGTCTCGTGAATGTGAAAGGTGAGAAGGAAAACAGAAAACCAGAGGAGGACGGGAAGGAGAAGTATGATTAAATCAGCTTTGCCAGTCTCCACTAATATTCAATATTATTCAGTTATAGTACCAGCCTCCTTTAGAATTTCATACACTCCCTGAGAAAAAGTTGCCTTCTCTAGGGAAGGAGATAGGGACAGAAGGCAAAGGGAGTCATGTTACTGTGGATCGTATAGGATATGATTTTTCTTATCTTTATTCAGCCATCTAAAAGTTACATCCTCAGTCTGTAGACAGAGAAGTGTCTCCAGAGTGCAAATCCCCCTCACAGAATGAAACTAGTTAGGTGCCTGCCTTCTAGGCAGTCTAAATTAAGTGATATGAATTCCAGCCATATGCATGCTATACTGTGCCGGCATATTTTTGCCTTGTAAATAGTAAAATGGCTAGAGGAAGGGATAGTGAGATACCACACCTAGAAATCCATCAGAAAGGGATGAAAAGAAAAAAAAAAAAAAAAAGAAAGAAAAAAAAGGAAAAAGAGCTGAGACCTATTGGTGTAACCTACACATCCTTTTTACTATATAAGTGAAGCTCTGATCATTAACCAGTTTGTCTTTCCTTTGTCTTGTGCCTTAGTTTTTCTGCAGTTTTTAGATCATAACTGTATATTAACTCCTGAAATATCAGAGAGAATGTTAAAAAATATCTGTTACTTCTGTAAAAGGAAAAGAATGTTATGAAAACAAACTGCGGCTTTTAGGACTTTTTGCAATTTCCTGAGGCTTTTTCTTGAACATCAAGTCCTCACTCTCCAGCAATTCGTGGGAACAGTAGCCTATGCACAAGAGACTGGTTAGTGTAAGAGTCAATTAGAGAGGGAGAGACAGATTAATACAACCGTCTGGTTTCAAAACACTTTTCGAAAGAGTGTTGCTGTCTCTAAAGTATACCCTGGATCTGAAGCATGCATTGTCAGCCAGTGTTGACATAGACATGTTTCAAATGCCATCAAGAAACAACTGTGGTGACTGTGTTAGGGGCTGGTTTGCTGCTGGCTTTCTTCATCAAGAAAGAGGCCTTACTAGAGACAGAAATTTGTGTCCTATGTGAGAAGCAAAATAAGGTGTATCTCTTTATACTTCCCACTTACCATTTCCCATCTCCCTTTCAGGACTCTGAGGACCATACCATCAAACTCAAAGCAAGAGCATAATAATGTACAGTACTAGATAATACATAGTATTGCTGTGTGTTGGGCTCCTGATTTACTTCATCCAGGTACTCACTGCAGCAGTGTTACATTGTCAGTTATTCCCTATTTTGTAATGGTATAATTAGATTTTTCCTTGTAGAGGTACAACTTCACATTGTATTCGCTGAATCTCAATTTATTGAGTTCAAACCCTTTCTTCCAATAGCTCAAGATCAGGTTGAATTAAAATCCTGCCATCTAGAATGCTTATATCACCCTCTAACTGGGAGGTCATTTACAAATAGTGTGTGCGCTGTATATTCTATTATCCTAGTCATTAATGAAAACTTTAAAGAAGAGAGTATCTAGAAAAACTCTTGTTGGACTCAGCTGTTTTTCAGTTTGTCAGCAAGAAACTGGAAAATAATTTTTTCATCCATTTGTGTACTCATAGTAGCTTCACTTACCGATTGCTTCACTAGCTTGTTTATATGAATATTATATGCAATTGTGCATGTAATTCATGTAATGTAATTCATGTTATAGCACATCTGTTGTTTCTCCCTTATTCACAAGGCTAAATGTTGTGTCAAAGAAGGAAGTTAAACTACCTTGACAGAAATATGTGGACTATTTATTATCTTGCTATTAGCTAGATGATCTAAGGTTGATACTTGAACAAATCAGTAACCATTTTGGGATTTCAGGCTAGACCAATCTATAATTAGTAGTTTAAAAAGAAAAAAAAATGAAAGAAATTTGTCCTTCTTAAGTCCTTTGAGACCTCACTTGTTTTCCATGATCTGTGAGTTCTTAAAGATAGTCCATTAAAGATAAACCATTAAAGAATTTAATGGTTCAGATTGTTTCAGCTATTTGCTTCAATACTCCAGGGTAAATTTCCTTACTATTTGCTAACTAGAATATATCTAACATAGCTGAACATTTTTAACCTATTCTTTTCCTATGCTCTATACTCCAGTTTGTTGTTAATTTTAACTGTTCTAAGCATCTGGTAGGAATTAACCTTTTACTGTGAAGATGTAAGCAAAGAAGACATTGACTGTTTCAGCTTTTTCTTTTTCTTCTGTTATTTCCCCATCTTCCTTCAGTAGTACTGGACCTCTATGATTTCCATTTTTATGTTATTTTTATTATAACGTACAGAAACTTTTCTGATCTCCCTTTTTGCCTTTTTCCAACTGTAGTTTTCTACTTTAATATTAGAATATCAACTGTCATTTCATATCATGAGTGGCTTTAATATGCCTGCACCAACAGAAAGGAACGCTTGATTTTAGAGCCAATGTGTAGTAGGGAAATGCCTGTGCTATCTAACTCTGCTTGAATGGTGTGCTCCAGCTCATTGACCTGATGCATTATACTGGTCAGAGAACATATCATTAGCTATTTTCATTTTGGTTTGTTCCTTATTAAACAGTTGCTCTGACCTGAGGTGCAGAAGGTTAGTGGTGATCTAGAGTAATGCTTCTTCACGTGCTGTCCAGCACCCCTGGTCTTCTATAAGGCATGAGAAAGTAGTACAAAAAAACACTAAGAAGAAAAAATAATTACTCACAAGCAAACACACACAATTGGGGAAATAAATTTTTAAATCAGCAGTTCTAGCTTACGTTACTTGTTTGTAAATTAAAATCTTTCTGGTGGTGTTTTGTAAGATAGCCAGTAGCTTTTTCCTCAGAAAAAGTAAAAGTTTGAGGAATACTGCTGCAAAGACGGGACTGAGAATGAGGCTTACCATTTAACTGGCTTTCTGGATGATCTCAGACTAATCGCTTGCTTGACACCGCAATGCTTTTGCTTCTATGGTCAGTGAAGTGGGTCTAGCCGATACTGATTGTTACGAGGCATTTTGAGCTATTTGCACAAAGTCCACTTCAGAATAAAACTTTCATATTGTAATGGTCACAAAAACTATTGTAAAACCAGAGAGCTGAGAAGCATCAGAGTAGAGAAACATGTTTTCTTCAGTAAAGGTGAAATTCAGAGGCTGAGATTTTATCTTTGAAATGACATTTGAAAAACGTATTAAAATGTCCAGTAACACGTTGGATTCTTAATCCATTACGCAATTGCTCATTTCAAATTATAGCAGTGGCATTAAAACACAGCTGGGGTAATTTCTAAGAAAATCAAAAGATATGACCATATGACAATATTCTTGTGCCCTGCAGTTCTAATGTATGCAAAGTGCCTACTGAGCGTGAGGAGGTCTCGTATGTGTAGGCATGGGGGAATAGGCTTTATTTGGAATAAAAAATTCTTTATCATGCAACTATCGCAGTGAAATTTTCTTCCCCTGGACTTTGAGCAGAATGTACCCACTGTCTGTGATTTAAGACTTACCAAGCATGCCAAGAATATATTAGCTTACTCTTGGCAGTGGGAATTGCATTTGTGTAACACAGGCTTTAAAACCCTGTTAAGAAACATTGTCTGATCTGTAACATGGGACTCATTCATTTTGTTGGTGTTGTCATACTGAAAAGAAAAAAAAAATGTGCACAAGATATTTTTCCAAAAATCTGTAGGGTACTTTGGAATGTCTTTTTTTTTTGGGGGGGGGGGGGGATGGAGGGGGAACAGATTGGGTAATAGCTCCATCCGCTACTTATTTAAGTCTTGTTTATAATGTAAAGGAGAATGTTATAAGTGTCTCTCCTAGGCATGCTACTGTCCCTATGCTATCTCACAATATAAATTGCACAAGAATGTCAAAACCAGTGCCTATAGTTAGGCTCCTAAATCTACATTTAAGTATTTAGATCCAAATTTGTTGTTGCTCAGCAACATTTATTTATTTGACTAAATACAAGAGAAAGAGAAGAGAGAAAGATCAAGTAAGGGACAGGGAAAGGCCAATGAGTTAAAGCACTCATCTGTGATGTGGGAGACAAAAGTTTCAAGTCCCTGCACTGCCCTGCAGATGAGTACTGTATTTTTCAGTGTCTATTTATTTATGCAAAGTAGAAGAAGTCCAGCAGAAAAGACTGGAAGGGAAACTGACTGCAGTGGCTAAAATACTTGTCAGAGCAAGGAAACCTAAATTCCAGTACTTACTATGATTCAAGAAGAATAAAAACCTCAACCTGGATTTTCACACATGCCAGGCAAGTTTCCTATGTAGGAAAGTGTTTCTAGATGAAGAGCTTTTTGTGATACATTCATAGAAGTTTTGAACAATCTTATTATCATCCCAGTGCAGGACAGAAGCTCATTTGGGGTTTTACATTTATTTTCACTTTTGCAGAAAAGCATTCTTGTTTTCAGCCCAGCTGTGATCATTTTAAAAAATCCTGATGATGCATTCATACTCAGCAGGAAAACTGCCTGTAAGTCCTCACTTAGTTTTCTCACAGAGCTGTTGGGGAGAATGCTTGCTGCCTCATCGAATTGGCAAGATGCTCCTTCTTGAGATGCCTTAAAGTCGCCGCTACCTCAGGATAGCTGCAGAAGGCAGGAACAGCTGGGTCTGCCTTGCTCCCATCCCCTGGCACAACGGTTTCTGAGGAAGGAAATGCTATTATAATTTGCATCCTCAGCCCCTTGGCTGCTAACCAAACTATCATAACTCGGAGCAAGACAGACACTCACACCCAGCAAGGGCACGGGCCGGATGCAGGGAACAGGAACCGGGGACAATGGGAAGAATCTGGGGTGCAGCAGCGGCCACAAGCTGTCCTCCAGCTTGCTCTGAGAGCCAGCTCCTTGTGCAGCTACTTCTTATGGAAACATTAGCTCTAGGAAAACCAGTTAGGCACAATCTCTCCTTCATATGACAAACCACTCTTGTCTCTCCCTCTTGTCTGAATAATGCTAACAGTTGAATTCTCATGTTTCTGCAAGTGGAAGTTGGATGATTCTTGCTGGTTCAGAAGGAAGTGTCTTAACCACTGAGAACTGGACAGGCTTTGTCCTAACCCAGAGATAGCAGAGTGAGGGCAAGAGTTTCACGTTGTGCTTATCATGGAACATGAATGTATTGCTTCTAAATGGTCAGTTGTGGCACTGACAATCTGTTTTGACTGTCTTTAATGTCTAATTTCTTTTTTAAAATACTCCACATTTACTGTTCTTTGCAAATGTCTTTACTGCATGTTTTGGACAGGTATCTCCACTCCAAAGTCTGGGCTATCTTTTGTTTGGGATCAAATCCTGTTCACTTTGGATACTACTCACTCTAACAGTATAGTGAGGGATACCTTTTGTCAGCAATCTGACTGTCTGCAGTGGGGTTTGGAGCTGTGGTGCATTTTGGGAGGCATTGCACACAATACCAAAAACCCAACCTGGCTATCAAAGAATGTTTCTGATAAAACTTGAGTCAAGATTTGCTCTCCAAGCCTGTTCTGCCCTGCTTGCACAATGACTGTTTCTTTATAAATTACTTAAGAATGAGTGGTAATGGTGAAGGACCTGAAAGTCACTATTATATTTCATTCTTGGGACGCTGAATCTACAAGTAGTCCTGTTTTGAAGGTGATTTCATTGGGACTGTGCACTGGCAGAAGAAATTTTGTGAAAAGAAACATAGTAAACTTGAGCAGAGAAAAGAATAGTTAAAAAGTTTTTTTTTTACCTAGAGTTCTTTTGTATTGTCTCTTCTCCTTTGTTAGCAGAGCCTTTCTGATGCTCAGGAGAGTGGATCTGGCTGAAAATGCAAAGTGATGAGGAAATATCTAGAGGAAATTAAGGGTGTGATTATACTAGTAAATTAAATGTGCCCAATTTTTTAACACTGAGGTCAACCAGCATAAAACAGCCCATGTCTGTTCTACTAAACTTCAAATTTTGTCTGACAATGAGCTACTAGAATCTAAACTAGGAGGTCTGACCTCATTTCATATACAATAAAATGTGATTTTTGTCTAAGCAAGAACAGTGTAACAGTGACTACATTCTAGGCTTGTTCCCAATTTTAGAGATTTTTCCTTGCGTTCAGAAGGTTTTGGATCAAGCCCTATATGACTTGTTTAATTACTTTGATATTAGTTAATGTACACAGCTTTACTGTATGCAAATGGAAGAGCAGTGAAGACTGAACATCTATGAGAGATTACCTATGAACATTGTAACTAGATATTTTATAGCCTCTTTCATAACATATGTTGTAAATCATATGATCTTCAATAATGAAAATTTATTATGTAGTACAAGGTAGAAATACATTGCACTTATATTGCGCATTGCAGGGAAGAGCCTCACAATGTTCTACAAAAGGTAAAAGAAAGGTTCTGTTTATGGAGATGCAAAAATGGCTTGCATCAGAAAACATTCACTCCGAGTACAGGATTTTTATCTCTTGGTACCAAAAGTGCCTGAGATTCAGAACTTAGATTATCCAGATACTACCTTAGTACCTTAGTCTTGCTTTCTTAATCTATTTTTAAGTCTGAATATGATTTCATCAACTATGATTTCATTTTGGTGTAATGCCATTGCCTTTAACAACATTGTACCAGTTTTGAATTATACTTGCAAACAGACTCTGGACCTTTGCATTATACTGGCAATTGTGATTATCACTTCTTGTAGAGTTCACGTGGAAGTGAAGGTAAAGAAATCTCAGTGACTGAGTTTTCCATTATTTTTGTACCTTTGCACTTTCTCAATAGCAGGAGCAAAATTAAAAAGAATCTCATTTATGAAGTAGTTTGTTTTACTTTTTATCTTTTTTAAAAAACTATTTCTTATAGTCTGAAATGTCTTTTTCCACAAAGGACTGTAAGTATAAGCAATAAACATCAGGGAATTTCATTCCATAAACTGATCACGCGAAGTAAAATTACCTTGAAAGTCCAATTTCTCATAGAGCTGGCTTTATTCCTCTTGTTTACATTTTATTGTAAAAATGCAGAGACTACAAATACCTAGCATTTGTACCCGCAACTGCATATGCAAACAGTCTGGACTTTAAGCAAGTGGATGGATGCAGAAGAGTCTGTGTAACATGATATCTTGCCTGTAAGAACACAGCTATTATGTGATTGCCTGTCAGTCTAGAATTAATCTGGCAAAAAACACTGTTGTAAAATATCAGGAAAAATGTAAAATCTAAAGGGAAAGGACATGTAAAAGATCCGGAAAAATGTTCAGCTAAATAGCTGCTGGGTCTTTTGATTGAAGATCAGGTAAGAGATAGCAAGAATAACCTGGATTCAAACGAATTGTAACCAAAATACCAATTTCCCATAAGGGTGAACTATTGGATTGGTCCCGTCAGAATCCACTTCTGATTGCATGTGTATATTCCTTCTTCTCCTTTTAAATTATTGGATTTTGAGGCTGAACTGTAAGGAATTTTGTGAGACAGTGTCCTCATAAAAATGACTTTCTCATGCAGATGGGTCAAAATTGGAACTTCTGACTCGAACAGCTTTGAATTTCTGTGTTTGCCTGCATGCATATTTGACATGTAGATTGGCCACACGATTTTGGTTCTGGGTCTATACAGAAAAAGAAAGAAACCTAGCAAGCAGAGTTTCACAAGAACAGCTGATTTAGAGAGATGTCATTTAATTGTCTATAATACTATCCTGTTATCAAATACAGACCCAAATCCTTTTTTTGGCCTTGAACCCAAATCTTGCCCTAATAATAATGTGGATAATTGCTGTGTACCCACTTGTGTCTCTATGTGTTGATTTTTTGTTTACTATAAGAAGAACAAAGATCTTCTTTTCCAGCAAACAGATGTCCACCAAAAAGATTTTACTAAGTAATCAGTTGCAAAACCCCTCACTGCAATCCTTTATAAAATAAGATGCCCTCTGTCCTTCCTCCCACCCCAAGTTTAGTTGCCAAAACTTACATATAAAATTATTACTGTAATGTTTTATAGTCACTGGGAAAAAAAATAACCATTTGGTCTTGCAGAAAGATGTGAAATGAATCTCTGGCCTCAAAAGAAAAAAAAATCTATTAAAAGTAGCTCCTTTTCCTCCCTCCTCCCTCTCCCAGGCCCCTTTTACTCCCCTCCCCCAACTATAAAGGATGTTTTGGAACAGCCTTTTCAGGAAACATTTCCACAGCAAAATGCAGCATCATTTATAATATTTAAAGCTACATTTTTGTTGAGATGGCTTGGCAGGCTCTGTTTGCAAATCTGGCAGGATATGGCCAGCTGAGAGTTAGCACTAACAAACTGAGGATATGCTGACACAACAGAATGCTTTAATCATCATTGCAGCAAGCAGGACAAGCTCTTCTCCTGCACTGCCAGCTCTTCCCAGTGTGAGAACCAATGGTGCTGCGTATTTCTCCTTCCCTCCCCTGCCTCTAGAGAGTACAGTTTTCCCTTGTTGTTTCCACTGAGCTAAAAAAACCTTGTTGGGTAACAGCATATAATATAATGAGCAATGGATATTCCTCTTGGCCAATACTGTTCTGAAAATGTTGCCCATTTCCAGCATAATAAGGAAGCTTAATAATTAAGAAGAGAGTCCTTAAACAACGTGTGTCTCAATAGTAGACCTATTTCATCTGCAGCTAAGACAAGCTCTTTTTCTGCTTTACTGTGCATATCCTTTTCTCAGGTAGCACTAACAGTTAAATTCAGTTAGCAAAATCCTAATCAGAAGCTTGTCCTGTGTCAGAGTTGAGAACTGATTTTAGCAGTTTGCAAAAATCTGTTAAAAAGTAAATCACTTTTACATTGAAAAGAAGTACCAAAGAATTTAACCTTGAAGTTCTATTAGTTACTGCTGTGAGTAAGGCTTGCATGACAGGGCCTAGAAAATTCCCTGTATATAGTCTGGACAAGGTACAGTGTAGGGGTTATGTTCTTGTATTGATTTAGCACAGGATTTGATACAACAAAGACCTGTGTCATGAAAGAAACTGTAAACTGAAGTAGCTGTGATATTTCAGGAGCCTATCAATACATACACCCCATACTTTCTGGCTTTGTTACACTAATTTCCTGCAAACAAAAAGTCTTATAATGTAAAGTATGAATGTAAAAATCTGTAAGAGGCAGCCTAAGCAAATGGGCTGGGTGCTGATCTGAAGGTTGTTTCGGGGCTATTATATGCCTAGGCATACAGTTCACTTACTGCTCCCTCTTTCACCCTTTGTCTGCCTTGTCTTGGTAAACTACTTCGAACAGTGCTGGTCTCTATAAGGCCAAGTACTGCGAGACTCTAATCTTGTTTAGGAACTTCAGGTGCCTTGCATACAAATAAGTATGATTAAGATATATTTCCAAGTGTGATTATATATTGCATGTGTTAGGAAGAGCTGATAATCTTTGCAAGAGTGCAACTTTTATACAGAACACTAAGGTCCAGAGCCTAGGGTACCATAAACAGGGTTATTATGTATAGTCCTTGAAACAGAGTATGTATTTGCCAGGTCTGATGAACAGCAGACTTAGTGAAACTACACTGTCTTCATGTGCAGAGTTGCAGTTGCTCATCCTCTTCAATTCAACCCTGAGACTTAAACAAATATTTATCAAACGGAACGGGTCACCTGCAGACACTGCTGAGCAGAAATCGAGGACTGCCAGCTGAATTTGTATGCCTTTGAGAGTAAGGGTGTAGCTGAAGAGGACTGATCATATATGGGGCCAGATGGCAGTGGAAGATTAATTAGAAGCAAAAGTACTTATATATATATATATATATATATTTATATATGAAAATATACTGGAAAAATGAGTGGTATAGGTTTTAAGGTAACTCTCAGAAAGTCCATGGAAAAAAGTAGTAAGTAGCAGTTGTTTTTTTCTGTCTGGAGTTCTTCCACCCACAGATTACTGGTAATGGTTTCTGGTTAGGAGCTGTACTGTAAATGAGTGTTATATATATATCCTTGCTTATGTACACACACATGGTAATAGTCTATTGCAGCTGAAGTCTTGGAACCATTTCCTGGCTGGTCTCAGTTCTTCAGCTGTTGGGTCAGTTTATTGGCTACCGACAGTTTTGTTAAAGCTGGTGAACATTTACCATATGCTGCTGTTCCACTCTGATTTCATGTCGATATATCTACATTTGCATAACACAATGCAAATCCAAAATTGTTTTTCCTGCAATTGCTAACCCATTGAGGGCTAGTGAGTGTGAAAGTATCTTGCCATATTTATATAGTTACACCTACACAGCTGCTTTTTAGCCACAGTGGAGGACACAGTGGAGTTGGAATGGGGATTAAGATGGGGCACATAATTTTTTCCTATGTGTGAATGAAAGTCTGAAGCATTTGACAGGCATATGATTGAGCTGCTGACCCAGGGGGTGGGTTTTCTTTTCTGGCTTTTGTTTCTTTCCTTCTATAAATCTCTTGCTGCAGCTTTGTTTGTCTGTGTTTACAAAGTTGGTATTACCTCTCTTTAAGTGAGAGATATTACCTCCTATATAAAAGGAAAAAATCCCATTAAAACGTACTCAACTTTAGGACAGAGTTTAACATTGCAAATCAAATATTGAATCCTGATCCCCCAGGGCTTAACTGTACCAATGACAAATTGAAACCAAGAGTGTACATGCTAAAGTGACAGGGCAGGGCAGGCCTGCGATGCATCTGAAGCTAACACAAGTCATGACAGCAGTTATCAGGAAGCCCATTTTCTGGGCTCTGTACTTTAGACTACTGAAGGGCAGCCTGTGTTAGGAAAGAGTCTGTTAGCTGCACAGAACTCAACTGCTTCCTTTTAGGAATTGCTGGAAGGCAGTTAGTTACCTGCACTACTGGATAACAAATTTTCTTGCTGTTATGGAAACAGCAATTAAAATGATCCCAAGTGCCTCTGTTATGGTAATGGTAGAAATGTTTTTGTCCCATCTAAATTTTCATTTTAGGTCATTTATACCAATATTTTCTGGAAAAATGGTTATCTGAAGAGAGTCATTTTACCTGTTGGATACAGAACTCTTGAGCATCTAAAAGAGGTATTTTGATGCTTGATATGGTGAGGGAAATAGGCAGATAGTTCCTGGATGTGCTCAGATATGTTCTAAGACTTTCTCTGGGTATAGTTTGTCTTCCCATTTTTTTCTACTGAAAAAGCAGATCAGTGGAAAATGCAAGACGGAATAACAGCTCAGAAGTTTTAGAATCTGTGGAAATGTACCCATATCTTGCTCACCACATCATCTCTGAAGGTGTTACAATGTAGTGACCAGAGGACTAAGGAAGCACAGTAGAACACAAGTAAAATGAAGTTCCTCAAAGGAATGCATATACCAGCTGACACCTTCTATTTTTGAGTTGCTAAATGCTTTTAGTAGCACTGAAGATCAAAAACAAATTGTTCATTTATGGCATGGCCCACTCTAACCAAAACTCTAGAGAGTCTGAAAATATTACAATCTACTTGTAAACTCCCATTAGCAAGTTTCTTGTTTTTAATAAATAAAATCCCATAGAAACATAAAAGTATTTACAATTAGATCGAAATTATGAATAGAAGTCACAAGAGAAAACATTATTTTTTGAGAAAATGTTTTCATATCCTCATAACAGTCATTTGTTCTAAATTAGTACATAGCAATTGTTCATTAAATGAACATTTTTCCCTTAAGACCTATTCTTGTAGAAAAGTATTTTAGGCAAAACTTCCTAACCATGATGTAACTGTTTAGAATCAGAACATTTCTGTGATTAGTAATTCACATAAAAATTAACATTTTCCATGGCTTGAGGAAAACATGATGCATGACTATCAAAATGTATGAGAAGCCGGAATGTAGGGAGAGCAATATATTTTATTACAGCAGCTGATACAGTTGAAAAAATGTATAGGCTTTTGAGCAGTCAGTCTCTTCACCCTAATAAAGAATATCATCTGTTCCTGCAAATCGCTCTTCCCTTATATCTTTAGACCATTCTGAATACCATTACACTACTGCTCTCAAAGTATATGCATTGTATGACCATATTGGACTGAACTACTTAAGCAGTGCTACTGCCAATCTGCTACTTTTAAAAATATTCCCACTTGCAATAAAATAAAATTAAGCTATTTGAGTTATTTGTTTCTTGGTCACACAGAAGTTTTTCTTGTAACAAAAAGTCATGACCTTAATTTCATTCTCAATGCATCTCTTCCACTGTCCTTTTGAAATAGTGTTTAATATTGCTTACATAAGAATATGCCCTAGAATTCGTCCTGATTTAAAACTGAATCTGAACTCCCATTTTTAGTGAAGCCAATGAGAAACTGGATTGTATACGAAATGCAGTCTCAGATTAATAATCTACGCTGCGTGTCACTATTACAGGAATTCGGTGTTGGAACTAAGGTCCATCTCAATACCAGTTAATGTTTGATATATCCTCCTACAGGATAATTAAATAGAGGTTCTTCCACTAAGCGATCGATGGCAAAATTTCAAATGGCCAGTGTCCAGTGGAAAATAACTTAAGAAGAGAGAGGATATTCTCCTTTGAATTGTAACAGCCACAGATCAGCGAGCATGTAATTCCTGTCAGAATCTGATGCTCAGCTAACACAACGTGCTGGACTTGAAATGTGCAGAAAACATGAAATCTTGATCATTAATATGCAATATTCCATTTGCTTTATGGCAATCATTTCTAAGTTACCTGAAATGATCTCATTGCAAACTTAGTGAAGATCAAAGCTGCTCACTCTAGCCTCATACTGACTTCATCTCAGTGCAATTTCATCTGTGCGTTTTAATCCTTGAGGCTGAATGATCCAACTCTCTGAACACTTCCTGGGGACACAATGCTTACTACTGACCGTAGGCCCAGAGATTATCTGTAATACGTAGTAGGAAAGATTTTCAGGTATACAAGGCATGAGCAAAAGGAATTATTTTAATATTTGCCTCTGCCAGCCTCTTTATTGCATCATTTCTACCAGCTTGGATTTTCTGAGGTCCACATCAGGACCAAGGTCAATTTATGCTCACTGAAAATCCAGGCTACTCACATGTACACTTACATCCCCTTTTGATCCACTTACATATGATCACTAAACTTGTCTCACTAAGTTTAAGGCACACTTTTTACTACATAAATAAAATATAGAGAAGTGAAAAGAGTAGTGATACTCAACTGGGGAGTACTGCTTACTTTAATAAATATGTTAAAATTAGCGGCTTTTTTTCCAGCGTTCTCTCTTTGTTCTGCCAGTGTGGATCACACCTGCTTGACTTTCTCGAGGACCATAGTCACTGAGAGCAAATGTAGGTAGTGCAGATGGGGTCTGAAGGAATCTCACATCACTACTGAGACTACCAAAAGAAGATAGTGCAAATGAATTTACCTTCCATTCAATTTATTCATCCTCCTCTGCTTCTTAAATGGAACTCTTAGGTAACATTATAGGGCAACATATATTAAAAAGCCGTAACAATATTAAGAACAGTGAACATCTCTAAGCATTCTTGTTCCCAGTGATATGGTCCATTGCGCTGAGGTCCTTTGCGCCCAATGATAGTTCAGGTCAAACTAACATAGTGGGGCTTCTATTATAGGTTTGTGTTTTTCAGGAATGAATTCAAACCTTGCTTTTGTTTAAGAGGAATAACTCTGTTCCAATTTTTCATGACATTTCTGGCTGATACATTTGTCAGTGATAATTTATCAAGTAACTTGGGAAGGTCTCAGGCCAAGTGGGATAGTTTGAACCTATTCCAAGTACAAACTTACCAGGGTGGCCAAAAGCTGCATTAGCCCTGGCTGCTGCAGCATGTGTGTTCCAGTTGTGGGGGCAGCACCTCCACGCAGGCCACAGCTCCTCCTGCCTCCAACTTGCACTGAGCACAGTAATTGAAAGGACTCTGCATATCACATAAGAGTGACGAGCTGTGCACATTCCTGACTTAATTAGGTCTTGAAGTGGAGTCTAGATTTTGGGTTTGCCTGCAAATGATGGGCCTAATTCTCACACCTCTTTATGGAACTTTGTTAATGTAAAATTATCTTACGGTATGCATAAATACTATCTAACGACACATCTAACTTTTGCCTTTTAGGCTATTATAGGAAGTTGCACTAATTTATGACTCCATTTTATTCTTATTTGGCTGCTGCCTTAGGGGGCACTGAATCAAACATAATATTTAAAATGTTTCCCTAGAAATGTTTATGGAAAAAGATTTTTATTTTTAAGTTGAAAAATTACGTGAATGCTTAACCAACTTCAGTGAAGCTTCAATCATACTGGACAAGCAATTTTAAAAAATTAGATAGTTAAAAAAATTAATTCTGAAAATACTGCCAACAATTTCATGATATAGATATTTTTAATATTAAAAGTAAATTGTAAATGTGTCTTTATAAACAATATGCATAAAATAGATCTACTATACTAAGCTCTCTCTTTTTTAAATGCTGTTTCACAGTAATTTCTTAGGTATGCAATGTTTTCCCTCAAAGAAATAGTGCAATCTGAAGAACATACATTATGTCAGCGGATTAAAACTACTGTGGTCATTAATATAAGTCTTTATAGATTTCTTGTAGGAGTGGGTGAAGACTCATATCTGTCTCCGTTTTCTTTATTATTTGCAACAGCTGCACATGTTCCGTTACAATCTGTCTGAGGTCCGTCATTTTCTGAAGCAACTTTGCAAACAGCTGTGACGATTCTGGATGATTCAGCTTTAGCTGGAGCTCCAAAGCTTGCAACAGATTGTCTTGTATATCTTCAATGGGTTTCACATTTAACAAACCTGGGCGATCTAGAAAAAAAATTGAGAGTTGTAAGTTTATGAAGAATGTAGAACCTCAACTTCAGTGAGAGATGTGTTCCAGGACTGAAGACAACCGGGCCAACACAGCCACAATCCTAACCTGTGAAGCTTAAAAATCACAGTCTGGTTCTTCTCCACACCCAACTTCCAGCAGCTGTTCACACATCTCATGATCACTTTTAGCATCAACTTATATTTTAGCCACAGACATTTTTGGAAGTGGGGGACTGACAGATATGGTTTGCTTAGAAAATGCCTTTTCTGGGCTCAGGCTGACAGAGAGTTCTCCTCCATGAGGGGGAATCTGGGCTGGATGTTTACATCCAAAGCCAGCTACTTGCACTGCCACAGCTGTCAAAGAGACCAGGATTATCTCTGGAATATTTTATTTGGAAAGAAGCAAAATCTTTCTTCCCTAACAAGTATTATCCTTCATAATAATAGTTCTATTATATCTGCTTGTCCTCAAACTTCTTTTTCAGCAGTTGCCATTATTATTTAACAATTCGAAACATTTTTTTTCTAATTTCAAGTAATAAATTATTTGATTCTACAGCCATGAAAGTTAAATGATGTTGCATCACATTTGATGATGGCTGCCAGTAATTTGTTACTGCTTTGCTTGCTAACCTACTTTATACTGGCTAAGGCATTTTGATAATCAAAAAACAACATGACGGAACAGAAGTTAATAATTTAAAATAAAATTTGCTGCAGAGCAATGAAATTAATCTCAAGGTGATCAATAAAAAGCAGTGTCTATAACTATCCTTAAATTACTTCCATTTGGCAATCTGCATTTTAGAAAGACCAGTTGGCCAGCTCCTTAGGTTTAGTGTCAGCAAGGTGGCTGACTGATACTAATACTGGCTAATGAAATACCCATTTAAAGAACTGCGGGATAGTAAATTACTAGTGCTAGAGGAGAAAAACCTTTTCATTCATCCACTTCATTTTTGTTCTTTTTATAATATTCTCAAAGTTCAGGTTTTTATCAATATTAGTTTCAGTTGCCAGAGAAACTGAAACTGATTCAACTGCTTGTTACATCTGGGGAAATGCCTGTAGTTAAGAGGCATGACACTGATGTCAAGCTCTGCTCGTGTTGCTGCAATCTGAAACCAGAAGATGCATAATCCTCGCTGTGCTATGCATTAGAGCTATGTTTACCAAGATAGCTATAGATGTACTAGGCTTTCTGATGTAAACAAAGTATTAAAAGCATGGGGATAAAACTATTTTTTTTCAGAAGAGCAAAACTGTAAATCTGCACTTTCAATTATTTTACAAGTCTAGACTCTGAAATAAGTTACAGCAATTTCAAGATAGTTATATATTTGTATCTGACAACAAAAATTTAAAATTAGTGCTAGGGCTAACCATGATTCCGTCTGGGTCCCAACAAACACAAAATAGCAGTATCCAAGCTATAGAAGTTTTCCTATTTTCTTCCTCTGCCTCATCTGGAACATTGTTTCCAGTCCATACAGCAGCCCTCTTCAGCCCTATTGAGCTACTGTGGTTCAAAGAATGACTGGATGCACAGAAAGGCTATTAAGATCAAGGCAATGATAGCCTCTCTCTTTTTTTCTTTTCTTTTTCTTTCTTTTTTCTTTCTTTTTTCTTTTTTTCTTTTTTTTTAAAGAAAAGAAAAAGAAGGAGAAGAAACTAAGCCAGGCTTGTTTTGTTTAGCAGAATGAAGGCTGGGAGAAGGCAAAATTCTTTTTAAATACATGGAGTTGAACTTTGAGGAGAAAGAATTGCTATCTAAGCTAAAAGGCAATGTTGGCCCAGGAACAGATAAGTAGGGGAAAGCGGCTAACTCTGAAAGTAGTGAGGTTTGGGGATAGTTTTTCAGAAGTAGGAAAGATGGCAAGTTTGAACATGAAGCTTGATATTTGCCTGATTTTTGATAAATCGTAGAGATTTATTTTTCGATTATCTAAATACATGTTCTGCAAATGATAGCTCCTTTCATTACATCTTTCAGATACTTCTTGACTTTCAGTACTTAAGAGCTGTTACCAGTTTTGGCTTTCGGTTGTGATAGCTTTAAATTTTACTTCTGTGCTGCAGATGAACTCTGAACCAGCTGGGTATGACTCAGTGTGCAGCGACAGAAAAATCAAGAAGCACAAAGACGCTGGCCTTGATTTCCTCTGAGATTAATCTCCATTTGGCCCCTGCTTCTTTTATGGTGGGAATTTTCTGGGTTGGAGTTTTTCAGAAATAAAACCCATATCAAATGTTGTGCTCCCCTGTGCAACTTTCTGAATCCAAGAGGCAAACATGGGACACTGGTACTAAGACTGGAACATAGCAAGAAGCCCCCAGGCTTTGGGCATCCAAGGTCAATTGAAGTTCAGTGGGAGTTAAGTGCAACTTTGCAAAGCCCAGTCTAATGGTTTTATAATGACCTGGTGGAACTGGAGTCAGAGAAGATGAACATGACAAAAGCCTAGGAGATCATAAAATACTGTTTTTAAATAAGCCAATTCAAGAGGAAGGAAAAGTCCCATTGAAGGCAAGAGAGATTTTTCATGAATGAGAACTTCAGGATATGGACATTATTTTTTGGATATTGACAGTTTGCTATGCTTTCTGAGGAAAAATTTCTTAAAGAGGAAAGGAGTGTTTCTGTTCCAAGAAACATATTTAATCCAAAAAAAAAAAAAAAAAAAAAAAAAAAAAGAAATAAGGGGCAAAAGCTTTAACATAGAGGTGTTATGGTAAACTTCAAATTGTTCAGATGCTTTTAAGTACATGTGGTCCAGACATAGTAGGTAGCAAGCAGTGTATTTTGTGCAGTATTGTAGTAGGAAGAGGGAGACTACAAATGTAAAGGATCTTGAAGTAGATATGACTTGTGTAAAGGAAGATCCAAAGGAAATGGTTAACAGCATGCTTCGAGAAAAATGTAGGTAGAGAATAGGAAGAAACTGAAATGGGAGAAAACTGAATGAGACACTGTGGTGGGGGCCTTTGAAGAGGCTAAGTAGCTCACACAATGTTTGAAAGTTCACAGAGAAAACAGCACAGGGAACTGATGAGGGAAGTGGGAAACAAATGAGTTCTACCGGAACATTTTTATAATAAAATGAAATTAGGTACAGAAGGCCAAGGACAGAAAGTTGACAGGATTGAAGTGAGAAATCACCAATAGTGAACTGGTTGCCACTCTTAAGGTTCTCTGACACAGAAGACTGCTGATGAAAGTTTTTTTTTTCACTGTGTGCGCTATTTGCTACCTGCCTTCTACTCGCTCAGACAGTACTAATAGAATATCACATTTCCCTTTTTATTATTACTTTTTTTAATTTGGTTTTCTTTAGGTTTTCATCCATTGTCATCTGGCTGTTTCATTTGATTTCAAAATTATGCAGAAAGCCGCCTAAAACTATATGAGAAAGTGCTCACAGCAACTGGGAAAGGTTAATAGCCTCTTACTTTTGAGTGTCAGTGATGTGGCTTTGTATAAACTGATGTTCTTTGCTATCTCAGGGAAAATTATTTTGTTTTTGGATTCTTCTTTCATGTTTCTAATGTTAGCTACAACTTTTGCTGTTCCTTACAACTGAAATTGCCATCTGCATGCCTTTATGCATACCTTCACATTTTACTGTCTTTGATTAAGTTTATTTCATATTTAAATGTACATTGCAAAATCACAGTATGATAAAACAGGCAAAGATATGGCTGACTGAACAACTGTACTACTATTTTTGCTGAGGCAGATATGATTCAGCAGTTTGGGTTTTTCTTACAAGACTGTCACATGTATTGTAGTCATCAGGATTCTAGTTCAAAGCCCACAGTGATTATCTGCAGTTCTTGGTTTTACTAGGAAGCATTTCTTTGTTCTAACAGGACTGCTAGAACAGGATTTGTGCAGCAGTGAAATCCAACCTATTTCTTGGTACTGTTCAGTGATGCAACTTTAAATTTTTCGGATCTCAGATTGCAGAAAATTATTGAATATGGTGTTTAAATCACAGCAATTATTCAGGGCTCAAGATTTATAGTAAAGCACACACTCAGAAATCAGAAAAAGTGAATATAGGAAGTGGTATGAATTTAAATTACAGGTTTGACTGCATGTTCATTAACAGTGTCTAGATCTTTACAGTTATACCCTGCTACAATGCATTAAACTAAATTCCCAAACACCAATATATCCTAAACATTGCAGAAGATAAAGTAGAGGAGTTCAGGTCCATCTATACTATCTAAAGATGCTACAAAATGACTTTCTGAGCTTTCTCTTTATTTGACTACAATTTTTTTTGAGCGAGTTTGCTCTATTTATAAAGTGATTGATTAAGCTTAAGTAGGCTTGGGTATTATCTTTTCCTCCCCTAACGCAGATATGCAAGTTGTTCTCAAATCTTATGACAGACATTTTTCAGCTCAGCCATATATAGTATATAAGAAGTTTCAAATTATTTAACATGTATATTGTGGCATTCACTACTGGCTTAGGATACGCCTCTGTGGCACAGAGGAATGCAACAGAAAGAAAGAGTATTTCCTTGAAAAAAGTTTTCCAAATGTCATTTCACCAAAACATACTTTTCAAAGTTCCTCTACCTAAGAGAATGTTGTAATGAGAGTTTTGCATTGCTGATATTCGGTTAGAGCATTTCTTTGGTAAGAAAAAGATAATATCCAGCCACTCTCAGACAGCAACTCTGCCTCATCAGTGTTGTTTTCAGAATACTAGATTTTTTTGACATTTTAAGTACTACTTTAAAGCAAAATGTGCAGTGATTGAGAACAACTCCTCAGCTTTGTAATAATGGACACAAAGTAATATTTGGAATCATTGAGACTGAATGAGGCTGCACTCAGCAGCTCAGAAAAAAATAAAACAATTGACTATGGAAGTGGGAGTACTTTCATTTTGTTGCCATTACAGTTAATCTGCCAGCTTCTTGTTATTGTTATATGGACATTTTGCCTTTTAACATATAATGTAAAAGCAAGTATTTCAATATCAAAAGGTTGAATTGTTTTACAGGATTTGTGGCAAATTCCAAACATTTATTTCACAATGAAAAGCTTTTCCCATGTACTGTTCCAGCTGGAATTCTCTTTCCCTTTCTTTTCTCTCTCCTCTTTAAAACTGCCTAAGAGATAGCACTCATGGAGAGGGCTTAACTACCAGCATTTCCCTAGGCAGTGACAGATTGACTTAGAATCAGCACATCTGGCTAGGATAGTTGTGTAAGTTTCTAAGTGTATTTATTTAATAGCTAGTTTTCTTTTTAGGATATTTGTACAGAGAATTTCTTCAAGTTACTTAAACGTCATAGTATTCATGAGGCTTGTATAGTATTCATGAGGCTAGTAAAGTCTTTGAAGTAGTATGCATTGCTTTAGAAATCCTATATTCAATGACATTGACCTGTTTCTTCAAAATTCGAAGAGTTCTTAATGAAATATCAACAAAAGCATCTGAAGCATCTGAAAAGCAGGATCTCAGTTCCATACTGCATCAAGATTTCCTAGTCCTTCAGGATGCATATAGTTCAATATATTATGTAGAATCTGACTCTGTAAACTAAATGATGAAAGTAATTGCTGAACTGGCAGTAAGGTTTACCTTCTTATTTGAAAAAAAAAGTTCTGAATACAGATATTAAGATATCTTTTCTATCATAAAATTAAAGGATTTTTTTAGAAAGAGGACTCATAATAAGGGATTCAATTGGCTTCAGAATTATTTAAGAACTATTGAGTAAATTTAAGTAATTTTTTAGATGAATCTCTGTTTTTAAATTATTCTTAAAAAATACTTCATGGTGATGAATCTCAGAGAACAGAGAAGTCTTTTTTTTTTTTTTTTCCATGTGGAACACTGTCCTCCTGAGATCTAAAATGCAAGATTACTTACATCATACCTATTTCCTCTAATATAAACCAAACATCACTGAAGTATAGCAGACCAAGCTTTGCAGACTATGATTTTGCTTTTTTCAATTATGGCTGGATTCTGAGAGGTCTGTTTCTCATCTATTAAATTTTCATTATATTAGAAAACGCAAAATATTGGCATGTTTTGTGTGGTGCCCTAATAGGCTTCTATAATTTCTCCTCCCCCATCAAAGCCAACCAAAATTATACTAGTAAAATATTTTCTGTTTTTGAATTAATTCGGAGTCCTCAGGGATCATTTTGTTTAAGTTCTTGCTCAAGAAAAGGTCTTCTGAGAAAAGCTATACTTGTTTGAAGTGGATTTAGCTAGTCTAATATAACCATGTTGTGTTATTACATTTTTGCTGAATGAAACTTAATGCCAGAAGTAATTTTGAGTGAATTTAAACATACAGCACGCTGTATGTATTAATGCACACTAAATAAAATGTTTAATTTTAAAACAATAGCATGCGGTTGTTTTGTGTTTTGTTTGATTGTGTGAACATAATTTAATAAAGAAATACTCTGCATTGCTCTGTGGAGAATCTGAATTCAGAAAATTCAGCACATTCCTCCCATTGCCATTTGCAGTACAATTCTAAGCCAAAGTACACACAGATCAGTTGGGAAAAATTTTCTTTGTGCAACATCACTGAAGTTGATGGGATTGGCCAAAGTAAAAGAACTTCAGTCTGACCTGGAATGTATATCTGATATCTCAGATTCTTGGTAGAAAGGTTTCCAAGTGAAAAAGTTCAGTGTCTTTTTTAATGCAGTGTTAGAATTTGTGTAGTCTGATACCTTAGCCTTAAGATTTATACTTCCCTAAAAGCATAAGGCAAAAGCATAAATGCAAACATAGCAGCTTAAGAAACGTGAACAGATCAGACAATGCTTGGATTTTTTTGTCAGGCATTAGGAAGCCATCATTTTTCTGAGTAACACATTCTTTTTTGTTTTTCCTTTTAAAGGCAAAAACCCCTTGTTTGAATTAAAGAAAACAAAAACCATCACAATCCTGTAAGCCAAATGCCACATATATTTTGAAATTGTTATGGAATCAAGTTATTTACATACAATTAGCAAGCCACACAAGCTAATTGTAGGCTTAAAAAATCCTTATTGCAGTAGTTTAACTTTCAGATGCCCTTGCCAGTGAAATTCCACCCTTCCTGTTTTCAGAAAGATAGTCCTGATTTTGTTTTCTAATTAAATGAACTGCTGATTCAGCAGGCATTTCCAGCTCCATCAGTACTATCAGGTTGTTTACATTTTCACTTGCTGCCTCAAACTGAAAAAGGGGCAGCCAACATCAAGAAACCTGAAAGCTTATCAAAAGCTACATGTAAACAAACTCAGGCACCTCCCTTAGTGCAGAGCACTTTTCTGTTTGGAGAGGAATTAAGTGTCAATGTTATTTTTTAAATTATTATATTAAATAAGATAGCACTTACCTCCACTTAGTATAATGACAGCTATAAATATTGCCAGGTCACTGTCGTCTAATTCCAGTGCATTGAACTTCACAGCAAACTCAAACTTGGGCTCCATAAAGTCACAGAAAGGTTTTCTCAGGCTCTTCAGAAACTCCCGTGTCATGAATCCTTGTCCATCAGATATAAGAACTCCGTCTTTATTCATCAGGGAAGCCAAGAGAGTATATATGATCTCATGGACACCATATTTCAGGAGCGTTACTTGATCATTCAGGTCAAGATTCACAAAACCTGGAATGTTCTTGGCAAACTCGGTGATCTCCTGCACTGCCTCCACCGAGCGAAACTGACACCTCTGGAAGATGCGGATCGCCACCTCTTTGTTCTGCTCCTGCAGCGGAGACACGTGCTTGCACTTGATCTGATCTTCTCCCATCATTAGAGAGTTCATGTCATAAATAACAAATGGCTAAAAGCAAAAAGGAAAATATATTTTCACATGTTCTCTCTATGAACATTTGACTCCTCAAAGACTGAAGTAGCTACAGCGGTTAACTCATCAGAAAGCACTTAGAAATATATAAACAGTATATCTAGGCTAGTTGCTTTTGGGTTTAATCTTCATAAATCTATTAAAGCAAATATCCACACAATGCCAAAATGATTTACAGAAAGGACAAGTAGATCCTGAAGATTTCTCATACTTTCTGTGAATCTACATCTTAAGATCAGAGAATACTTTTAAAAAATAGTTCAGGGGGATATAAAACTCAATTTTTAAAATATTTATGATTTTTACCATGTTTATTTCCTTTTACAAAAGTTCTATAATACTAGCTTTCAAAGTTTGGAATGTTTATTAATAGAAGATAATGTTATTCCTTCTACTTGAATTTTAATGCCTTATATCAAATATAATCTAGCAAGGATACATATGAGTGTTGGCACTTCTGATGATACAATTTTTTTTTTCAGAAAAATATGATATATTCACACTTTGATTACCTCATATGCTGTCACGTTCATTTCAAGTTCTGTGCTTCTAGAATGTACTGTGAGTAATAAAGACTCTTTGGCATTGATAATCTGATAAGTTGTATCTTTTGCTGCTAATTCGTTTAAGTATAATGAAGTTAGGAAATAGTTAAATGCAGACAACTTGTCAGTGGAAGCAAAACACAAATACCACAATACAAACTAGAACAGCACAATTCAGAACACAAGAATGAGTCTGACTGTGAAATAAACTCAATTGGAATAAATCAATTTTGAAAACAGATTAGAAAAATTAATGCCAGGAAAACTTGTATTAGAATCTGGAAGCAATCTATTTCAGAATATGCACAACAAGCCTCTGGTTTTAAAGAAGTGGTTAAGTGAAGATTTCTTGAATTATCTGAAGAATCTTTTCCTTAGAGGATATATGACTAAATAGTTCACTGCTGCCCTGAAAAAATATTTACTGATACTGATAACTTGTTCACCTACTTGATTAATTAATTAAAATGTAAAGAATTATATAGCAATATATATAGCAATATATGTATTTTTAATTGTTGCTTTTCACCCAGGAAACTTTGACTATTTTCTTTCTAATTGTGTATAAAAAGTTAGTCAGCTATCTTCACTGTTATAATGTCAATGATGCAAGAAAATTTCCAAAAAGGATAGTAATGTTTCAACAATTGAATTTCTAAATAAGTAGCCAAATATAAAACAAAATAATATAACTAATAACCATGATGTCATACATTTCATTACTTTTCCAAATTCTAGAGACCTTAAAGTTTTATTTACATTCTGTATACTATGCACAAAAGTTCTCTAGAAGAAAATGTTGATTCTCATGCAAATATAGTATCAAACTCAATCTTTTGAAATAGGTCTTCTGAATAGTGCATACTTTCAATAGAATATATTGGTCTTGAGCAAGATATTTCTGTGACAGTACGTGTTTCAGTTGTCAGGAGACTTAGAAATAAGGTGGCTGAGATTGTAGATACCAGCCACAAATAAGCACATTATCTCATTTGGCTACAAAAATCTTATATTCTAATAAGATTCTAATGCCTTATTCATGTGGGTGCTCATTCTTAAGGTTTTATATTCACTATAAGCTGCAGAAGAGATACAAAGATAACCCATACATAAGTAGTCTGTGGTCCTCTCCTAGACGATCAGCTTCTTAAAACGCCTAAAATTTTGTTCCAGATTTGTTAAACCAATTTTGAAGTCTATTCAGTGCTAAACTGATATGGAATGCTTAAAGCTGGAAATAGCTATTTTCTTTCAAGTCCAGTGGTGCCTTCTGTAGAGGATATTGCCCACAGATGCTTGTCACAACCCAGCAGCTAGAGGTTACTACTCCCATAGTTCTGCAAATGGGATTGTGAAAGCTTTCCTTCATCTGGTTCAGCCAAAGTCAAACACAGAGCTCGTACTGCTTTCACTAGAGAAAGGGAGGCCTGACAGCTGACATAGTTTTGTCTTTAACTGATACAGCTGCTTGCAAAACAAATGTCTATCTGTGAACTGAAATAACAGTGTTCACATAAAAGGATAACGTTATAACTATTTCTGTTTTCAAACTGGATTAGTTAAATCAATTCAATATTTTGCTGCTTACAAGATCAACAAGACTGGTGCTGTCACTTTCAAAGTAGCCACAGGCACACGTAGCTCCCGACCATGAGTTTCAGTTAAATACAGTGAGAGGTATGACACTAATTTTCGCACCTGCACTAGGATTGCAGTCTTCTAAAATGGGCAGATGTACAAAACTGGAAGCTAAAAGGATGGGCACAGGTATTTTTCAAGATGCAATGCTGTTTTGGCAGCAGAAAAACATTTTATATATATATGTGTATTTATGTACATGCATATATATGCATATGCAAATATAAATAGGTGGAATAACAAGACAGTAAGAGTGGTCTTCTAAAATGTACATTTTACTAGTGGTAGGTCATTTCCTTTTTATTCTTTCTGGAAAATCTTAAATGGAAGCATCAAATTCAAGAAAAATTCAGATCATCTGTTCTGTGCAAGTACATGTGCTTTTGGAGAGAATATATTATACCACCAGGACTCAGCCTTACATATGAAGATGAAAATGAAGGAAAGCTCAAACTAGCTAAAAAAAAATACTGAATATAAAGATTCAGATGAACTTTGTGATTTGAATCTTATACCAAATGGGCACTGTATATCCCAGAAGAGGCCTGGTTACTTAGTAATTTTAGTTTTGACACACTGACTTAGCATATCCAATCATTTTCACTTGAGGTAGATGATACTGCAATTAAAAAAGAGCATAAATTTAAACTGTGCCCATAGTAAACAGTTTGATATTCCAATGTACAAAGTCCTCTACAGTTCAAATAACATAATGTTGTAACCATTATACTGAGTGGCGTCTACTCTTTCAGTGATAATTTTTTAAAGATTTGAAAGTTTGCAGCAATGAAGAACTGACTTCTCCATGCATGTAATGTTTTATTAATAAATTCTAATCTGGCAAACTTTTAAAACGTTCAATAAACATGCAGAACATTACTGATGGCATCCTATATATAGACTGTATGAGGAATGGATTAGTACAACTTTCAGACATAACCAAGTTATGTACTGAGCCCAGACATTTGTTAACCACTTAGCACAGCAGAGCAGCAAAATGCATGCAAATTCATAGAAACTTGCAGAAGAAAAACAGGATTTGTAGACTGACTTGGGAGCTCAGAAACGAGCTTTCCAGGTTTCTAAACAAAAGTGCAGGAAAACTGAAGATAAGTGTATTTGTAGGTAGTCCTGCCCAAAATTATATTACATTCCAGGGCATGCAAGGACAGGAAGTTAGAAATTTAGGCCCAGATCCTTAAAATTTGTATATAATCAACTTCACCAAAAATAATTTCCAGAATTACTCTATTGTTCTCAAGACATGAATTTTTTTGTGTACATAACTGTTTACAGACTCATGATAGCAATCAATTCTTTTCCAGTCAATCTAAACATATTCAATAAGATTGACAGTTGCTTGATTTTCAGTGCATTAAACTACTTAAACTGAGATACTGATGTGAAGTGACTGATGCTACTGCAATGCTCAATACAGAAATTAAAAGACAATATTAGGTCAACTTCAGCACTATGGCATAAGATAAAGAAGAATTTACAGGATTTAGTCTATAGATTTTACATAGATGCAATTTGTGCATATATACATATGCACATACATGTAATTATAGTTCTCTTGATGAGGCAAAAACTTACAATCAATTTTATATCAAGGAATTCTAGAAAATTTAAGCTGGAAAAAAAATTCCCAGAGTTTTCTCTTCAAATAAATCTTTTGGTTGAAGAATAATACAGTATAACTTGTATAATAACAAATACTGTATAATATTACTGTAAATTACAGTCTATACTAGGATAGCACGAGAAGCTTATTTCTGATGATCATCACACAAATTATTTTAGTTTATTCCCTACTAAATAGATTAATCTAATTTCAAGACAGCTCTAAACCACCTCATTTATTATAGTGGACATTAACTCTGAAACCTGATAATTTTAATGCCAATATTGTGAACTGATCTACTGCTGACTAACTTACCATAATATCTTGGAAAATACTCTTATCTATTGTCAAGGAATATAGTGATAGTTGTGGGATAAGGAAGCAGGCAATCAGGTTAGCTTCTTCATATTCAGATTTAAAGAATCTATTACAATTAGCAATAGTGACTTTTAGCACAGTCATTTTTATTCTGAATAAAGAAATTTCCTTGCAATTTCCTTTCAATATGAATTCTCCTATTATGTATAAAATATATTATTAAAAAAATGATAAAAAGTCTGCTTTTCGTTTGGCTATGACATCCACTTAGCGGATGTATTTCTTGTGCCCAATTAATGTTCATCTACAACTTTTCTCTTCTTCCCTCCCTTTCCCTCCATCAATCTAATCTAGGATCACTAGGGCACAGCATGAGAAACATGGAGCAGTACAGCTCTACAGCAATACAGTGGGCAGCTGCAGAAAGAAGGAACAGCTCCACTGGTGACAAACCTTTAGGATGAAGGACAGTAAACAGCATAGATACACATCTCACTTTCATTCTGATTCCCAATGCAGGTGCACAGTTATTGGGAACACTATTAAAGAAAACTGAACTGCTATATCAATTCTTTCTTGGTAAGCTGTGTTTCTGAGGCAAACTGAAGAAAGATCCTGAAAAAGCAGTAACGCTCAAGTGGACTTAGTATATCAGCTTTCCACAGAATGGGTAAGCTGTGCTAATTCAATTTTTATATACTCCACGATGAGCTGTTACTCCAACTGAAAGCATCCACCACTTTTCAAGGTTTTGTGTGAGGACTGCAACCAAATTTGGGGAAATATTCAAATTATGATTTGAACTGCCTCTGCAATATAGACATGCCCTTAGAAAGATAGCCCCAAGAAAAGTACAATCCTTTCCTCTTTGAAATTATTAACGAAAATAAAATACAAGATAGCCAGATTCAAGAAAGTCATCAAAGCATCATAAGAAGAAGCATCATAGTAAAGGCTAGCATTGGTAATGTGAATTGTTTGACACTCATGAAAAAATACTCCTTTGGTACCAATATCATGATGTGATATGGATGCCTGAACAGTATGTCAACCAATTCCTGACAGACAGATAGCCACACTAAACAGATAGTGTGGAAGATGACCTCTGGTAAAGGAGAAGGAAAACGGGAAGAGTAGATCAGAGAATACAAAAAGGTTAAGATGACCTTCAAATTCTTGTACTGGTTTCAAGTATTTTATTAGGTGAACTTGGAGTTTTTTCAAATATTGTTTACTTATCCTATCTAAAAACATTTCCTGTGTTTAAGACACAGCTTGAAATATGTAACTGCCAACAGCATTTTTTTTTTTTAAGATGTGTTGTCAATGTGGTAAATCATTTACTCAAAAGAAAAAAAAACAGAGGGAACTAACTGATTTGTCTGTCGTCTTTCCTGTCAAGATCGCCCTCGCCTTGGCTTTGGTCAGAGGGAAGGACTTTATATATGAGTCATACAAATGCTTGGCAAGTGCTCGCAGATCAGCAGATTCAGGGTTTAACTGGTCGATGTCGCTGGAAATCTCTGCCAAGAGCTTCTCCTTCTCCGCTTGTGGCATTCGCCCAAACCTGATGGCTAAAGAAGATGACAAGTAATTACAATTGCTATAGTTGCATCTAAAAATGCATATTTTAGGAGTTTTTTTTTTTCCATCACCTTTTATTATGAGCTCTTCAAATTTTCATCAAAACAGTACTCAGGCAAGTAAGAGGAAGACAATTTTCTCCAGTAGTAGAGACAAACAGCTGAAGTGCTTCAAAGAAATGTAAACAGACAAATCTCAAAGAAGAAATCATCTATGTGCCCAAACAGTAAGATTCCAATATTGCTCAGAAATGCGTAACTATTGTCAACTCACCTGACAGTCAAAGATGGTGAAAATCACTGACTCTACCTCTGAGCTAAATAAAACGTAAAGAATCTTTAACATATTCAAGTAGGTTTTGTTGGTTTGAACTTGGAGTGGAAACCACAATTCAGTTTTGTGTGGTTTTGGGCAAATCACCACATGCATCCCAGATACTTCATTTGTTTAGCAACAAGACACCCACATGCCTTGCAAGAATAAATTTCTAAATAGCTCTACAGAACTTAATATAGCAAGTGATATAAGTGTTACCAAAAAAAATTAAGGAATGAGAGAGAAGGTTATGCAGGGAATAAAAAAGCCAGGAAAGACTGAGTTTTAACACTATGCGCATGCTGTATTGAAAGAACAGGAAATGTTTCCACCTAATCATATGATCTCACAATTGCTCAATATGAATGTAAGGCAGGCTGTAAAACTCCTACTTTTACACCTATGTACTATCCAAAATAATTATTTATACATGTAGGGACTGACTTGGGAAATATTTCAAACGAGCCATCAGGATCAAGACTGTTTTATTATATGATTCTATGATAGTTCTGTAAACAGAATTTATTTTCTTGTAAGAAAACAAAACAACATCAAAACAAAAAATAGAAAAAAAATAAAAGTTTGCATTTTGGCCTTAGGAGGAAATAAAAATATTATGAATATTATAAATATTATAAATATTTCTTAGTGGTTAGTGCTGTTAACACATACATCCTACATTGAATGATTATACCACCGACATTTATTTTGGACAGCATCAGCTACTTTCCTGTTATAAAGATGCTTACTGTATGCTGATAGACAAAAATGACATTTTCTTCAAGAACAAATAATCCCTTGTCACATTTAGCGTTTATTGTATTTATTGATCAGTTCTCCTACTTCATGGCTCTAGAAACAAAGTGGTTTATTCTTACAAGTGTACTACATTTGCTTTTCAATAAACTTAGTCTCTGAATGATGATTTTTTTCCCTTTAAATGTCTTCTGCTTGCAATGTTTTCATATGGAAACTTTTGAATAATTGCCAACTGATTTTTTTCTCTTTTTTGGATCACTGTCCATGGTATGTTTTCTCTCTCTCCTGGGGAACACTAAGTACTCTTAGTCAGCTACTAACAATAATTTCCAGTGAGTCATCATTGTTAGCCCTCCTCATATCTGAGAGCAACACATATAAAGAAAAATGAAGACATTAGCTTATATGACCCACTATTATGGCTCAAAGAGACTAGCACAATTCTGTAAAGAATTTGTGGATGGATGAATTGTACACATGGTAATGTTAAAGTGCTATAAAAATTTGTTTTCAAACAAAAAAACTTACATAATTATGCTTAGTGTATCCTAAAACAAATTATGAGCATTGCTATACAAGGAATTAATTCAGCTGTAAGTACTTCCATGAACACTGTGAACCAAGAGCAGTTTGGGGTCTTTATTTTCCAGTTAAGAGAGATTCTGTCACCACTAAGAATTCTTATGTATAGTTAACACAAACTTTCCTTTGAGTTAAAAAAAGAATATTTGACATTACTAAGCCCATGATA